>NC_135497.1:496022724-497506626 GCF_052857255.1 Amblyomma americanum | reverse complement strand
CCACACGACACTGGCATGAGCTCGGATGTTTTACTGCTGTGTGTCTGGGTGTTTTCATGCACAGTGCACGTGTTTTTAGTTAAGCTCACGGCGCCGCTGATTCGGCCTTGGCTCTGGCTGCCGAAGTGGTTCCAGATGACGGAAGCTCCGGCCCTGTCTACATTTTATTCTGTTTATTTGTTTACTCTTTACGGTCGGGGCACGCGAGTGCACGCGTCTTTAACTTTTGTGTGTAGGGCGATCCCGCCATCGTCTGCTCCTGTGCACCTTACACGCCGCCGCTCTGTTGCCTTGATGGGTAGCCATTATCCCCTCCCGCTCCGTGTTTCCTTTTTTTCCTCGTTCAGGGTCCGCTCCCCGCGGCTGCGGGGTGGGCGGCGGGGGACAACACGTTTTTCTTTTTTATTTGTTCCCCTTTTTTCCCTTTCTATCTGTATCTTTTCTAGTATTCTTTGCCTCCGTTTGTTTCTTTTGTTCATGTGTCGTACATGTGTGCCAGTGCCAACTCCTTAAGAAGAGGAAGAAGACCCCTGTAACCTCAGTCTTGAGAAAGGACAGGCTCTGTCCGAAACGTCGACTCAAAATAAATCTATAACTAAATGAAGCGTTTTCAACACCCAGTAAACATAAATACCCACGAGAGCAGCAGATTGGACAGCCGTCGCCGTAGCTCAGTTGGTAAGAGCACCGGACGCGATATTCGGAGGTCGTGGGTTCGGATCCCACCGGCGGCATGGTTGTTTTTTCTGCTGCTTTATAAGTAATTTTCTTTAAGCGATTTATTAATCTAAGTATCATTATCCCACTGATAAGCATAACACATTAATAATAATAATAAAAAAAAATTAACGTTCCCCTATGCACCTTGGTTTCGGTGACTGTTGGCTCCCTTCATAAATTTGTCAAACGGGCCCCTCATTTCCTTTAACTTGTCTGCTAATAGCTTAACGAGGGTCTCGGTTCTGGCAGTCTTGATGCCATAGGTAGCATAAGAGGGCTCTCACACAGTTTCCGCCCTCACCGTTATATGACGTTCTACGTCATGCTCGCGGTATTACAGGACGTGCTACGTCCGCCGCTATGGTCGAGGGTGGCGCTGGTGAACACTCTCAAGGCTCGCTTACACCCCAGTAAACATAAATACCCACGAGAGCAGCAGATTGGACAGCCGTCGCCGTAGCTCAGTTGGTAAGAGCACCGGACGCGATATTCGGAGGTCGTGGGTTCGGATCCCACCGGCGGCATGGTTGTTTTTTCTGCTGCTTTATAAGTAATTTTCTTTAAGCGATTTATTAATCTAAGTATCATTATCCCACTGATAAGCATAACACATTAATAATAATAAAAAAAAAAATTAACGTTCCCCTATGCACCTTGGTTTCGGTGACTGTTGGCTCCCTTCATAAATTTGTCAAACGGGCCCCCTCATTTCCTTTAACTTGTCTGCTAATAGCTTAACGAGGGTCTCGTTCTGGCAGTCTTGATGCCATAGTAGCATAAGAGGGCTCTCACACAGTTTCCGCCCTCACCGTTATATGACGTTCTACGTCATGCTCGCGGTATTACAGGACGTGCTACGTCCGCCGGCTATGGTCGAGGGTGGCGCTGGTGAACACTCTCAAGGCTCGCTTACACCCAGTAAACATAAATACCCACGAGAGCAGCAGATTGGACAGCCGTCGCCGTAGCTCAGTTGGTAAGAGCACCGGACGCGATATTCGGAGGTCGTGGGTTCGGAGCCCACCGGCGGCATGGTTGTTTTTTCTGCTGCTTTATAAGTAATTTTCTTTAAGCGATTTATTAATCTAAGTATCATTATCCCACTGATAAGCATAACACATTAATAATAATAAAAAAAAAAATTAACGTTCCCCCTATGCACCTTGGTTTCGGTGACTGTTGGCTCCCTTCATAAATTGTCAAACGGGCCCCTCATTTCCTTTAACTTGTCTGCTAATAGCTTAACGAGGGTCTCGGTTCTGGCAGTCTTGATGCCATAGGTAGCATAAGAGGGCTCTCACACAGTTTCCGCCCTCACCGTTATATGACGTTCTACGTCATGCTCGCGGTATTACAGGACGTGCTACGTCCGCCGCTATGGTCGAGGGTGGCGCTGGTGAACACTCTCAAGGCTCGCTTACACCCAGTAAACATAAATACCCACGAGAGCAGCAGATTGGACCAGCCGTTCGCCGTAGCTCAGTTGGTAAGAGCACCGGACGCGATATTCGGAGGTCGTGGGTTCGGATCCCACCGGCGGCATGGTTGTTTTTTCTGCTGCTTTATAAGTAATTTTCTTTAAGCGATTTATTAATCTAAGTATCATTATCCCACTGATAAGCATAACACATTAATAATAATAAAAAAAAAATTAACGTTCCCCTATGCACCTTGGTTTCGGTGACTGTTGGCTCCCTTCATAAATTTGTCAAACGGGCCCCTCATTTCCTTTAACTTGTCTGCTATATATATATATATATATATATATATATAAATATATATATATATATATATATATATATATATATATATATATATATATGTGTGTGTGTGTGGGGGGGGGTGATGAAGGATGCTGTAAAGACTAAAGTAATGGAGATAGGTTAGTGATCCTATGAAGTCCAGTAGTGAGCGATGGTATGGTCCTCAAAAAGGCACTGTTGGATGGGTGAATGGATGGTGGATGAATTCATAGGGCTATGCTATGGATGAATTAATGTCTTTATTCTTTGTATTGCGCCGCAGCTTGCGCCGCCAAGGAGGCTCAATTGCAGTGTAACCAAAACAGAAAAATTTCAACAAAACAGTGTGTTTTACCTGAACTCGTGCACCTAGATAACGTTGCCCACTGTGGCTTTTGCTTGAAGTTCGCGTCGCCCGATTCTACAGCGCCTGTTCTTTTCTCATCTGCTATCTACAATGGTGATAACTGTGGTGTAAAGTGCAGTTTGCACACCAAATCTTGTCAGAGGGATATGAGGTTGTAGTACTCAATGAAACTTTGGTACATTGTTCAAAAATGAGAATTAGTCTTGCATTTCGCACCTGTGTAGCCAGTGCAGGCAAAAAAGACAGTGGAGTTTTTTTACAGCATGTTACAGGCACATTTATGCATTCACGTATGTCCACAGAGATCGGCAGTTGCCCTGTTCAAATATGCCCAGTAAATATATCTGTTTCCGACCAATAGCACCAGCGCCTACAGGTTATTTGGCTCGGTTTTATGGTTTATGAGGGCTCAAAGTGCCAAAGCGACTCAAGCAATCAGAGACCGCGTAGTGAAGGGCTTCGGAAATTTCTACCAACGGGGGTTCTCTAATGTGCACTGATATCGGACAGTACGCGGGCCTTAGCATTTCAGCTCCATCGAAATGCGACCGCCGCGGCTTCTTTCGGGTTAGCAGCCGAGGACCATAATCATTGAGCTCTCGCGGCGGCTAACAGGCTATTTGGCCAACACACTCAATACATTATTTGACCAGTCGCTAATGGTAAAATGTACAGATTGAAATTTCTGTGCCGTATGGAAAGTCAAATAAAAGCAATAGAATCCAAACAGGACCCATACATAACGAATATTAATCTGGTAATATATCAAGTATACATATATTGCCACTAGTTTGTTTGCCAGTTAAAATGAATCGATCAAATGACATACACTAGCGTTCATGCACCTAGCATATGTAACCATCGAATGCACATATATTGTATTATTTTGACAACGCGCAGTAGACATACCACGCCTATATATATATAATGTACACAGCAAATGTCGAGCGGTTAAATGTGCTGAAAGCACCTACGTTATATGTGCAGCGGGCGTTATAGTTTTATCCAGGCCATATTTCTCCAGGCCAGGTTTTGAGAAAAAGAAAGGCGTGTAGCTGGTTCACTTCGTTGGTGGACGCAACAAGCGCGCCACGACTGCCGGGAAAAACACCGAGTGATCAAGCGGCGTTCGTGGTGCGCTAGCGGTGCCCAACAACAAAGTGAACCAGCTGCACGCCTTTACTCAAAACCGATAGAAGTTCTAGACCACTAATACGACTAGACTGAGAACAAGACTCTCTTCTTTGCTTTGTGCAAGCCGGCCCAGCTGGTTTACTGGGTGCGCCTATCACAGCCCCTTTACTGAGCCCCTCTTATTTCCCACGGCGGTGGCCCAGTGGATATGCTGCTCTGCTGATGGCCCGAAAGACGCGGGTTCTGTCCCAGCCACGCCGGACGCATATCGATGCAGGTGAAGTGCTAGAAGCCCGTGTGCTGTGCGATGTCAGTGCACGTTAAAGAAATCCAAGTGTGCGACATTATTAGAAGCCCCTCCACTACGGCGCGCTTGGCCTGAGCCACTTTGGGACATAAACTCCACACACGAAACAGAAACCGATTTTTGCAGAGTCATGCACGGAGTCTTCCGGTTCCGGATTTTGTGGAGTTAGAGATGTGCCGAGCGCTGCGCTAACAGCAGTGTTGCCGACTGAGCCGCTGGTCGAACACAAACGAACTGGCAGCGTGGACTGAGGAAAAACAGGTCATCCTCTTTGAAAACAGGTAAGGAAGATTTTCTTCATTACTCGTTGTTGTGCACATCATTAGTCAAGCCTCTCGTATCATCAGGTGAGGTTTCAATAACTTCGTTCACTTTGTGCTTTCTTAGGATTACGGGCCCTCATACGCGCTGCTCACAGCAATATATCTTGCCCAGTAACAGCAGTTTCAATACACGATGTCTCCTCGTTGAATAAATGTAGTAGCAACAATCTATGCGCATCTGTTTTGCTCAAGCGAGTGCAAAAACAGCGAGCTGGAGTACCTGTGCTGCACTAAGAGATCATCGTGGTTTTGGCGCCTTTTGCCATGCTCGGGGTTTTCGCGCCTTTTGGGAAGCTGGCGGTTTTCCCGCCATTTTGCGCAGTTTACAGATTGCAGCAGCAAACGCAGCTCTTAGCGATAGGAAGCTGCACCAATTGAATACTAAGCTAAAACAGTAATTGAATACTCCACTCGGGCGCATCACATGTCCCTGTAACAACGAGTGGTAGCATATCATTGCTTCGCAAAGCTGCCCTAATCGACGCCATGCTTCAAAAACCGGAGCACCGCATAGAATGTAATGCATGCATGCGGTGCCTGAACGTGAGTGCACAACGGCGCGGGGAGCGAGAACAACACTAAGCCGCATGGCGCGAACGGAACCCTTGGAAATAAAAAAGAAATATTAGGGCGATGGACGTTGTGCGACCATCGGCTGATTTTTCGCCGACGAGACTCGGCATTCGTGCCGCTTGACAGTAGCGGCGACTCGCTCCCGGCGCGCGTCTGCAACAATGCTGGAACTCGCGTAGACCGCGTGTCTTAGGCTTTTTATAATGTACCCGCATCATAACGCATGCAGGAATAAAAACACATTCACGCTGTTAAGTCGCGAATGCAAAAAAAAAAGAATCGTGCCGGATTTCATCGATTGGTTACGGTCGCGGGCTACTTGTTCTGCTCGTTACTGTCCCAGTGCAACTCAACAAGTCAAATTAACATTTCTACTGAATTGTGTCTGGTTGGGTTCAGTAACTTATACAAAATTCAGAAGTTTACAGAGGGCTTGGCTCCTTTTTAAGGGGTGACGGAAAGATTTGGTTACAGGTGTAAGTGCGTGGTGGAGGAGGAGGGGAACGATTGAGGATTGAGTGCGGCCGGTGTGGCTTTGTGACGGGAGTGAAAGGGTTCGAGGGAGAGTGTTGACTTGAGGTCCCAGGGCTGTCTGTCATGGCGGCCAGTTTTCGAGGGTTCTGCGGGAATTGTTGCTGGCGTCTATTGTTTCGATTTCCGTTCCTCGACCTGCAGAACGAAATCCCTGCGCGTACACAGGGTGTTCTTTGTCCCGTGAACGGTTGCATTGTTGGGTGCATTATTTGGTAATAAAAAAAGTATTGGAGGAAGTAGGTGTCTCACAAGTTTCTGTAACCTGAAAAACTAGTGAAAAACCACAATAGATGACGAAATCCGGCCCACGCTTTTCCCTTCTAGCTTTGCCTGGTGTCGATCATGAGATAATTACTGCGGGCTTGCGCAAAGTATTAATGTTTTTCCTTCTACGTCCGCGACTTGACAGTATGCATGCGCTTTTGTATAGAAGAGCATTGAACAATATTGTTCTGCGCCTCTAGCTATGCTGATTTCATCAGCTGCTTTCTTAGAGTAAAGGAAAAGCAGTGGGGCATAACTTGCATTTTTTTCCAAACAATCGGATGCTTATTATTTGCAACCTAAGGGTGCACTGAAAGGATGTTCATTGAATCTAGCATGTGTAGTAGCAGAGATATCGGCAAAAAAATGATTTTGAGGAAATCTTGATGATTTTGATGAATTTTGAGGGAAGAAAAGAGTCAAAGAAGAGAAAGAAGTACTATAAATAGTGGAGGCCTCCTGAGTAATTTCGACCACCTAGGGATCTTAAGAGTGCAATGACAATGCACAGGACGGACACCCTTTGCATTTCACATATATCGAAATGCGGCTGCTGCGGTCAGGCTTGAACCCGGGTACTCCGGCTCAGTTTCACCTCCATCTAAACGCGGCTGCTGCAGTCTGGTTCGAACCCAGGTACTCCGCTTCAGCACACAGAGTACCCGGGTTCGAACCCTACAGCGGCGGCTGCTTTTCAAAGCAGACGAAACACGAGGCGCGCAGGAGCCAGAGTGCTGTGCCATCCCCAGGTGGTCGACATCGATCCAGAGACTACTATGGCACCTCTTTTTTTCTTCTCTCACTCCCTCCTTAAGGTCAGATAGTTACTGCGTCATTTCATTTCCTGAAAACCAATTTTCTATTTCAATGTGGTGCCACACAGGCTTGGCATAAGACTCGAGAACCATTTCAGTGCCCTTTGGGATTTGTCGTAATCCTGCTTTAGATTTTGCGCAAATAACAAAAATATTTTATTATCTGTACTAGATGCGAAATACACTTATTTGGAGTTACAGGAGGTTTTTAGTCGTTATTAAGGGCCAGTTGCATTGTCTTGAAAGACACTGCCTTTTGTATGATTTGCTGTCATAGTTTCGCAGTGTTTTGGCAACGCTGATACTGCTGGCGTTTCTGTGTTCTGCGATGGAGGGTATACATTTAATGCACTTTAAACCAGAGGAACACAATTTTTAAATTACTGTATAGACTGCTTGCTATAAAGTTTAGGAGAAGAGTGTTTGTTCCCGCTTTTGTACCGTGAGCATATCGTGCATAAAAGTGTGCATTGGCACCGCTCGAAGCTACGCTAGCAACCTTGGGCACTGCTCGAAGGCCCTCGAAATCTCGACAGAGTTCCAGGCTGCTCCATTGACTCGATAGACTATTTACTCGATGGCCAATGAAACTGCCCGTGTAGCAGCGCTCAATGCCTTTTGAGTCCATAGACTATGGGTTCGAGGGCCTCCGAGGCGCCCGAGGTTTTAGTGTTGTTTGTAAGGTAAACCTTAAGCCATATCTCTGGAACTAGCTACTGTTATGGCAACCCGGAAAGGGTAGTATAAAAAACCATTTAACGGCGTGTTATTGCCTTGCTCATGAAAACAAAAATCTAAAGTAAAAAAAATGTGTCTTCGCCGGAACACAGTTTACAATTTACTGCTTGAACTAAGAAGCTGAATTTCGTACGAGAGCTGCTATATATTAAAACACGAAAGGCATCATAGTAACCTGAATTGTTGTACTGATCTTACTGGCAACACCAATACCTAACTGCATGGCAAACAGCATTCGATGCATGCATTGTGGTGCAGTCTAACTTGCTTTCAACTTGCAATTAACATTGAAATGTGTAGCATTCAGGCTTTGTGAATGCTGAAAAAGATGCTTTATGGTCGCATTAGAAAGCTACAGTTGGCTCAAATTAACCTGCTACATTCTACTGCTAGTTGCAGCACTGTGACGTTAACTCTCAGGTATTATTACCCGCATTGGCTGGCTCAAAAACTTTTGCAGATGATTTAGGTACTGTGCAAAAATCTGTGAGAAAAAGTTACAGTCAAATCAACTTTGACTAATTGCAGCAAGAGCAGACCTGGCAATCAGGACAAAAACTGCCAGACAGGACTGATGTATAACAGCAGAAATGGCATTATCCACAGTGCATTGAAACATATTGTTTTGGGCCATCAGGATGAAGTGACAAGAAAAAATTGAGGGCTCAAACTATCAACAAGATTCCGAGGAATACACTTGGATCATTCGTAGACACTTCAAAATGAGGATTAGGAGTTTTTCAAATAAGTGGGCTGATATGGCACTAAACAACGTTTGGGTTTATTGGGTTCGAATGCTGTTTCTTATTCCTGTTCTGTCACCTGTGTGGAATGGCATCTTGCAATCTGTGTTCACGAATTTTTTCAACACTGGTGGCCTACTTTGACCACCTCACCTACGACAGCAGTCTCTTGGGCGGTGCTCTGTGTAGCATCGAAGCATGTTCCGTGGTTCTGAAGAATTATGTGAGCTTCAAAAGCCACATGTTCAGGCATCATAGAAAGCAACACCATCAACCAGAACTGAGCGACGCCTGTTCTGTCCCGTGCCGCCATGTATGAGACACGAGTCATCTCGTACCAAATTTGTGTCGCACATTGCTGGTCATCTGGACACTGAACAAGTGCTGATGTGTGCCCTTTTTCGGAGTGTGTCAGTGTGTTAAAGTCTGCTGGCTCATTCAGAACACACGTTTCTAGGTATCATCAAGAGGCCAGAGACACCTTAAATTGCCTACAAGTAGTGAACATGGACATTGAGATGGAGGCAGAACCTGCGACAGACGTAGCTGAGAGCAGTTCTTCAAATCTTTTTCTACGGACAGTAGATCAGATCAGGAGCCAAGCACCAGCAGCCAATCAGACCATAAACTTTTCACAGATAACTTCGCACTCCTTCTCCTCAAACTTGAAGCCCAGCACGTTCCTGCAAAAACATTGCAGTATATCATGGAAGAGGTGCAGAACCTTCATAATCTAAATCAGCCCAGCAGATAGTGTTGAAAGAGATTGGTAAAATTGTTTCAGGTGACGTGTTTCACAGGATACCGTCATTGCTTATAGGAGGTACAGTCAACACTGCTTCATCTATGTCACTTAGGTGATCTCATTGCTGCCACAACTGTTACAAAAAAAAATTTCATTTCGTGTGGCCAGTGGAAACTTTTCTAGGCCTGAATAAAGAGAATGCAGCCTCTTTGTACCATTAAGTGGCAATTGAAGGCCCGATACATTTCTCCATGGCTGTGGTGCCTGGCAAAGAACATGATGTATCTGGTGCACTGACGTGCACTGACATCGCACAGTACACGGGCCTCTAGAATTTCGCCTCCATTGGAATTCGACTCCAGCGGCAGGGATCGAACCCGCATCTTTCGGTTCAGCAGCCGACTTCCATAACCACTGAGCCACTGTTGCGGTTTTTCTCAGATAAATGTTGCAAAGTAATAATGCAAACCACAACCTCCTTCTCTGTTGAACAACGCTTGTGCTATTCAATGACAAGGTCGCTTGGGAGCATTCATAGCAGTGGAAAGGTTAGCATCGCTCTGTAGCTGTGTTTTAATGCCAAGCGCATTGAGAGCGTTTATGTTGTGCTGCCTGTGGTCATTGAGGTGATGTAGGTCTCTTACCTTCTGATTCACAACATCGCAGCAAACAAGGACAAAAGGAAGACTAGACAAAACAAGCGCTGAGTGCAAATAAATTTATTACGGGAAGGGAAGAATATATAAATCTTCGAATCTTACAAAAAACAAACAAAAACGGTTCCAGCATACAAGGCACGAACTATATGCGCACGTGTCCAACAACAAAAACACACTGACCAGAGAAAGATAACGCTGGACGCATCCTTAATCGTGCTATCAATCTAGATAGGCATCCTTGAGGAAATATAGTTCATTTTGTGAAACCACTACTGAAAGTCGACTGATGCAAATGTCTCCAGAATTATGCATGTAATATGCTTCTATTATTTTTATAGCCCATTGGTCCTTGGACCTAAAAAGAATGGCTGCAGCACAAAATACCTGGATGAGCCACACAAATGACGGTGCAAAGGGAGGTCAATGTATGACTCTGCCGAGTTATCGCAGGAATTGGAGTGTTCCTGAAGCCTGTTATTAACACTTCGTTCGGTCTGACCAATACACACGCCACAGCAAGAATGCGGAAAACTTGAATAACTCCAACACTGCACGAAATGAAGTTTGGGCGATGCTTCTCCTGACACACACATGTTTTACCGTGCACTTCCCAATGTCATTCGCACTAGATTCGGAAGCAAGGCATGAATAGAGTGTGAATTCTTTTTTTTTATTTCCGAGGTTGACTATGTACTTAAATTGACCTTCGCCGCACGCCTACACAGTCGCTGGAAGAATGCAGCATTACTGTTCTCGGAGCAAAGCGTGCAAGTGCAAAGCAGAAGTTGGCTGAGGATATGGAAAGATGACGGAGGAGGTCGCTGAGAAATAGAAGGCAGTGAAAGAGTAAATTGGACTAGAGAAATCAAAAAGGGCAGAATTTAGCAGGCCTAGGCAGCTCCAAACACCAAGTAGCAGCAGCGGGGCAATGACGGCGGCCGCTGCTGCTTGTGAGGCTGCGCTCATTGCGGCATTGGAGCAGTGGCTTCACTCGATCGCGGCGCGCATCTGAAGCTTTTCCTCTTACATAACTGTTATTTATCTGCTACTTTCACGTTTTAACCTGCCATCTGCTTTTTTATGAGGCCCCAAGCTATGGTTGGCCTAAATACCTCGAGATTGCATTATAATTATATTTCTGTTTATATTCTACCGAGTTCTCAAACTGCCCCTTGCATATTTATGCAAATACGATAAAACTGTCATTTTTATCGTATTGCAGTCCATACTGTTGTCTGAAGCTAAAAAGCATTAAAAAGGGATAATGTTGCCGGTAACACAGTTCGGTGAAAAATGCTTAGGTCCTCAATCTTTGGCGGATTTTTCGCAGGCCACACCCAGAAAAAGCTAGTCAGCAGATCCTTCAGGTTCCATCAATGGTCCTCTCAGTACACCTTGGGGCCTTTTATTCTATATGCTTTCATATCTTTGGGATGCAAAATGCAGTGCTCGTTCCAGCAAACCCTGAAGTAATGTCTCAGTCTGAGACCATTCAGGATATAAACAAACAAACAAACAAATAAATAAATCCTTGTGCTTTGCTCACTGGTCATTGGGCTAGAAACGCCATTCTAGGCACCATATCTTCAAAAGCACGATTAGAAAGACAGTCTTTAGCTTGAAGGAAATGGCTTGATGTATCTAAAAGAGTTTGTGAGCACCTGCCAAGCTAGTGCACATGGATATGCAGTTAAACGTGATTAAAGATTAAAGTAAAGTACTATTACTTGCTAGAAAATCTGGTAATTATGGCAACTTGTCTTTGCGAATGACTGTGTCTGCATGTTTCGGCAGTTGTAGCATGCGGAGTATCCTCTGCAATTGCTCATACTACAGAATGCGCTTCTGGAAAGAAAATGGCGTTTTCATTTAAAACATGTATTCAATAGAATTAGTCTACTTTTTTCTAGATCTTCTTTATTTTAGGAAAAATGATGCATGCTGATGGTGCTAAGCATTGCGCATCTGGTCTCTAAAGCTGACATTAGGAGAATTCGAAAATGCTTCTGTTCTTACAGAGAAATCTTTGACATCAACCCCACCAAAGGGACCAGGTGGAATGGGAAGCAAAAGTGCCTGACAACCGTTCATGCTAAAATTATGAATCTGGCGGCAAACCTCCGACTCAACACCTGAAGGTTTAAATAGGCATGTCATGCATTTTTTTCAATGCTTTAAGGCATTAGATTGCAAGCTTCAGTTTCTAAGCTCTCTCGTGGAGCACAGACTTCATGTTGCGCTTTGCTTTCTTTTTGACTAGCAGAAGTTCCATGCATCTTGTTAGAGCAGCAAAAATGATGAACCCGCACTATGCATCCATCGATACATGCAACACACAAAACAGAAAGGTGTTCCATTCTTTCGGATTGTGAAATAATGCATGGTTCTTGCAAAAATTACTGAGTTGGACTAATGTTTTTCAAATTCTGATGTGCCACGAGCAGGTGGAAATTGTCATAGTTCCTCTTTTTCTATGAAACGCTAAGAACAAAGCTGCTGCTTTAACAAAAACGCAGGTTATTGAAGCTCAAAATTTTTTATCCTGTTATAAGTATTATGCAATGTCGAGATTTGATGCCAAATCATGTTCAGCCAAGTACCAGAAGGTTTTAATTAATGTTGCATGTAAACACGACCTAATGCTGAGAACCCCTTCATGTCTGGCTAGTGCATAATATGCGTTAGCTACTTAGTGCGGCTGCACATAAATGATTACACTATTTTATTACAATGCATTTAATAAACGGTCCAACTAATCCTGCACCGGAGTTTTTCCTCCTCCTTTTCAGCCAGGAAACAAGAAAACACATTATTTGCACCTAAAAATATAGAGCTCAATAATGTACAGCATTTTTTCAAGATCAAATCATTTGCTATTTCACCAAGTTATTCTCTGTTATATGCATGTAAGCCAATATGTGCATGCTCTCTAGAATGCTATATTACACTTTCCTCAGACAAACAGACATGAAAGAGCTACAAGTAAACAAGCTGCGTACCTGCAGCAGAAGCCATACGAAAAAAGTACATTAAAACAATACAGATTATTTCGTTTAAGCTCAAATGACTTCCGTGTGAACGCAGAAAGTATGCATGCACATGACGAAACCCTCGTTAAGTGTGAACAGTGGAACTATGCATGCACATATGAAACATTCGTTAAGAGTTAACGGAGGAACTATACATGAACACTATGAGACTTCTGTTAAGAGTCAACGAAGGAAGTATGAATGCATGTTACGGAACCTTTCTTAAGATCACAGCAGAGGAATCTGTAGCGAAAAATTGATTTCTTTTCTGTGCAAGCATGACACAACTTTTCATCACCAAGAATATGACAACCGTCATACGGAACCTCTGTCTCTGGCATTTAGGTCGTAGCTCATGTTGCGGAAAACCCTCCGGCAACGCATTACCAGCGGGTTTCTGTGTAAAGCGGAGCATATTTTTTTTACAGCGTGTGCAGTGTCAGTGCACGTTGAATAACCCCAGGTGGTCGAAATTTCTGGAGCCCTTCACTACGGCGTCCCTCATAGCGTGAGTTGCTTTCGGATGCTAAACACTCAAAAACCCATTAGTAGAAGGAGCCCTTGCCTTCGACTTTGAATTGGGTGACTTTGAAAGAGAAAAAGTAAGACAGCCAAAAAAATGACACGTACGGCCTCAACTTCTCTCCTGAAGGCAAGAAAAGTGTGCGAATACATAAAAGCAGCTGAGAACTTTGGCAGTACTAGGGGTGCAGTTGAGCTGGGAAAAAATGATAGACAAAACGAGCAGCACGTGCGTCCCCGAACGTGCATTGCGCGGGGTTGCTAACTTTAAAAAACTACAACAGAAACAGCGCACGCGTAATCGTACTCTTCCAGGGTCACATAGAGGCTACATCGACACACTATGTTAGTTCTATATGAAGTGAATTAATATAAGCGAATTAAAAGTTGCCTCCACTTCTGAGACATAGTGGAGGTGCCAATGCATCGAGCATGTGCAGCAGCATGCATTGCTAAGCAAGTAGGAAGGCTTGGTGATCGGCCTCATATGCGCGTGTTCTTGAATCCTCCTTTTACAGAAGTCCGTGGCCCCGCCGCGGTGGCTCAGTGGTTAGGGCGCTCGACTACTGATCCGGAGTTCCCGAGTTCTAACCCGACCGCGGCGGCTGCGTTTTTATGGAGGAAAAACGCTAAGGCGCCCGTGTGCTGTGCGATGTCAGTGCACGTTAAAGATCCCCAGGTGGTCGAAATTATTCCGGAGCCCTCCACTACGGTACCTATTCTTCCTTTCTTCTTTCACTCCCTCCTTTATCCCTTCCCTTACGGCGCGGTTCAGGTGTCCAAAGATATATGAGACAGATACTGCGCCATTTCCTTTCCCCAAAAACCAATTATTATTATTATTAGGTCCGCCCTCTGACCTCTTTTTAAAGCTAAAGCTTTACTGGCCGTGAACTTGCGATTTCGCCGTGGCCGTGCTCTGAGGAGGCACACGACATCACAGCGCGCACCTCACCAGAGATGTGCACACAATATGCATCGACCACGGCGCTCAGTGACCGGTAAGGTACACGAACATTTCAAATTTTTCACCATTAAAGTTTTTTCCACCCATCCATCCATCGCCGCGGATATTTCTCTCTCTCGCTCCCTAGACACAACTGCGCATGCGCTACTTGTAGCAACGAGCCACATGTGTTCCGCCGCTGCGCAGCGCCGCGCCTTTCCTCAAAATGCAACTCTCAATTTTCAGTTTTCTCTTTCTTTTCCCTCCCTCCTTTATCCCTTCCATTACGGCGCGGTCCGGGTGTCTGCCGAGATATGTGAGACGGTTGCTGTGCTTCGTGCGCTTGCTGCGCCATCTAGCATGATGTCACACCGCACGGCTCGCCGCCTGCTCCGTTTGGCATGACGTCCCACCACGTTCCTCGTCGTTGCGCTCGCCCCCGCTCGCTTCGCCAGCTGCGTCGCATGCCTGGAAACATGTCGGAGGATTGAAAAGGAGAGCTAGTGCGCGCAACCACAGCTATGTCGTCTTTAATGCGCAACAACATAGCTAGACAGCCAGACTAACCTGGACCTCTGGATTAATCTGGCAATCAGGATTAACCAACGTTAACCATTCGATGCCTTAGCATTTTCTACGTATATCCTTGCATAGCCGAGCTTAGTCACTGCCAATTTTTTTTTGTAGCGGGAGCTACACTAGG
The DNA here is from genome assembly GCF_052857255.1 of Amblyomma americanum. Classification (NCBI taxonomy): domain Eukaryota; kingdom Metazoa; phylum Arthropoda; class Arachnida; order Ixodida; family Ixodidae; genus Amblyomma; species Amblyomma americanum. Next base: position 497,491,762 of record NC_135497.1, on the reverse strand, counting down.
CTACCAGTCGAGCATTTCGCGGTTCAGGCGAGAGACCAGTTGTGCGCATGCGCCTTTACCATAGTACGTGCGGGAGGTCAGTTGTGCGCATGTGCCGCTACCATGGCAACCAGGGAGGAGGAGTGGGTGCACCGCGCGCTTCGTCGCCGCTCTTTCTTCCGGAGTCCCTCCTTTATCTCTTCCCTTATGGCGCGGTTCAGATGTCCATCGATAAGTGACACACATACTGTGCCATTTCTATTCCCCAAAAAAGAATTTAACCTTACGGCCCTACATGCCGTGGTGGGTCAGTGGTTAGGGCGCTCGGCTACTGATCCGGAGTTTCCGGTTTCGAACCCGACTGCGGCGGCTGCGTTTGTATGGAAGCAAAACGCTAAGGCGCCCGTGTGCTGTGTGATGTCAGTGCACGTTAAAGATCCCCAGGTGGTAGAAATTATTCCGCAGCCCTTTACTACGGCACCTCGTTCTTCCTTTCTTCTTTAACTCGCTCCTTTATCCCTTCCCTTACGGCGCGGTTCAGGTGTCCAATAGTATATGAGACAGATACTGCGCCATTTCCTTTACCTCCAAAACCAATTATTATTATTAACCTCACGGCCGCGGTTCACGGTGTCGGTCTCCACGGCAGGCGTCTACTGTTCCGCTGAACGCATCAAAGTGCACCGGCGTTTATGAAAATTTGGTTTTGGGGAAAAGGAAATGACGGAGTATATGTCTCACTGTATCGTCGGTCACCTGAACCGCGCCGTAAGGGAAGGCATAAAGAAGGGACTGAGAGAAGAAAGGAAGAAACAGGTGCCGTAGTGGAGGGCTCCGGAATAATTTCGGCCACCTGGGGATCTTTCAAGTGCACTGAGATCGCACAGCTCACAGGCGCCTTAGCGTTTCGCCTCCCTTGAAACGCATCCGCCGCGGCTGGCCCTGCATAGAGAGTACCTCAATCATCCTGAAGCAGTATACACCGATGCAGCCAATTACAATTTCAAGCAAGAGGCTTTCGACATCTGCGCTTCTACATTTATGCGTCAGAAGGCGAAGAGAGCAGCAGAGACGCCCGAAAAGAGAGAGGAACGCCTTGCCAAACGGGGACGCCAGAGTGCCGACCGTAATAGACCGCGCATAGCCGCCGAGCTCGAGCCTATGGAAGACGTCAGTCAACGTCAACCAACCGAAGAGGGTGTGAACGCCCGTCGTGTTAATGATCATGCCATTCGACTTTCCGAAAGTGCATCTGCGACCCGGACATTTCAAACAGACTTTGTGAACGGCACTCTGTCACCCGTACCTCCCGCTACGTATATCGTGGCTAGCAGACATAAACCTCTACCATTTTTTTTCGAAAGAAATGGTCTGCTGAATAATCCCGTTTCAGACCAATTACGCAATTCCACCCGTCTCGTGGAGCACACAAATATTTTTGTGGGGTGTCACCATTAACGAATGCTATATATTCAAACTTCCTACTGTTTAGTGAAGCACGCTATCGTTACCAGCGCACAAAAGCTGCGCTGGTGCAGCTGCAGATGAAGAGCGAATACTCAAAGATAATAATAACAAACTTTCGGGCTTCCATGTCTAACACTGTACTTGTTTGGCTACATCAAAATGTTAATTAAACCTATTCATCGCCCTAAAATAAAGCATAACAATGAAGTTTGCTTATTGAGTAATTGGTTTCTGATCGTGAAGAGTAGCGGGGAGAGAGAGATAGAAAAAACTTTATTTCCAGCCGTCAAAAAGGACGGCGCAGAAGGCAATAGCCTAAACCCCCCTTCATACCATTAACCGTCGGGCGGAATCTCTTGGGACTGCATGGCGGTCAGGGCGAGACCGATGTTATGAAAAATCCAGGCGCTAACAAATTTTCATAACGAACGTCTACAAACTAGCTCAGTTTTCTACCCTGTCGAGACTGATTACTGCGTTGTTCTTCTGCTTGGTGCTTGAGCAATAAGATCTCCCAGGATTGTACATTCTATTCGGATCACGTTTTACGTGAGTGTCAAACGGAAAAATCCTGATGCGCAAAGTTGAAAATTCACATGTTCTTCACGTGACAAGTGCAGTAGGCTTGCAACAAGTTCTCTAACACAACGGCTGTTGGTATAAACCAGATCAAGCAAACCTGGATAGAAAGGAAAAACATATCTGTTTTGCATTGTAATATCCGCAGCATGCATAAAAATTTAGACCATCTTCTTTCCTATTTACCACAATTCTCCTTCCATTATGACGTTATTGCAATACAGAAACATAGTTAAAGGAAGATGAAACCACTGAAATACCTGGATATGCCATGATATCATTACCAAGGTGCCACACATCACGTGGTGGGGGTGTATAGCTTTTCATAAAGAGTAGTGTTGACTACCAGATTGTCGCAGATAGTTCATGTAGCAAGCAGTCTGTCAAATCGCTTTTTACAGCGAAAGCTTTACTGGCCGCGAACTTGCGATTTCGCCGTAGCGGTGCTTCGAAGAGGTACATGACGTCACAGCGGGCATCTCGCCGCGGATATTTCTCTCGCTCTCTCCCTATTCACTACTGCGCATGCGCGACTAGTAGCACCGAGCCACAGGTGTTCTGCCGCTGCGCAGCGCAGCGCCTTTCCTCAAAATCAAACTTTCAATTTTAAGTTTTCTCTTTCTACTTTCCCTCCTTTCTTTACCCCTTTCTTTACGGCGCGGCTCGGGTGTCCACCGAGATATGTGAGACGGTTACTGTGCTATTTCCTTTCCTTAAAAGCCAAACAAAACAATGGAGCTGACGGTGTTCTTTCAGTTCATTGTCGTTGACAACTTTACAAACGCCGTTCATTTTCACGAAAGGAAAGGCGCATAACCGGATCCGTGGAACAGTGGAGACCTCAATCTCGCTTTCATGTGCATGGCGTTGGTGCCCAACTGCAAAAGCCTGCTTTGATTGCTTTCCGCACACTGGATAAGCAGCGCGCCCTCCCTGCCACCCTGGGATGTGGCATGTAGTTAATGGTTGATAGCGAGATTGTTCAGCAAATGAACGCTGCGGCCTAGCTTTTGCTGCAGGGCCGCAAATCAGCCACAACGCTGTCAGTGCTAATGCATTCAGGCCACATCTCTTCCACCACCGCCACATGTATCAAAGCACAATGAAGCGTCCGCATATCCAGGGAGCCAGTTATGCGCCCTTCCTTTGCTCAGTCATCGCCATCAAGAACATTGTCAACGCCAACGCCAATGAACACAGCGAACGCCGACACCTTTCGCTTTGTATATGCTGGATTAGCGGAGCTAATCCACATTACCTTTTTGTACACCTCGGCTGTGGTCTTAATATCGGTGTGGCATACCGGCCTCCCAACGCCAGCCTAAATGACTTTCTTTCGGTTATGGAAACTATCATCAGCACGCTAATGACCTTTAATGCTCCACTTGTTATATGCGGTGATTTCTACAGCGACCTCTTAAAAGATGGATGTTTCAAGTGCGACTACCTGCTTCTCATGCAGACATTCAACGTTAAAAACGTTATTTCCTCCCCGACTCGAATAGCACAGAAATCTTCATTACTTATTGATCCCATGTTCTGCAACAATGAAATGACTGTATGCTCTGGCGTTTGTGATAAACTATTGCTGATTACTGTCCGACTTTCATGTGTTTATCACTCACTTATTTATATCCGTATTGGAAACGTATTCTAGATACATGAACTCGAGTAAATTACGCCTGTGTTCGAAACTTCTTGCAGAGCATTGATTTTGTGAAATTGTACAACAGTGATGTGAATATAGAGTGCGAAACTTTTATCCGTTTCGTATCAAGTACCGTAATAAAATCCATGCTAGAATGCAAACGTTGGAACTACGAAGATGTGTGCCATTGCATAACTGATAATATACTTGCGGTTCTAAAGAAAAATGACTCCTTTCACAAATGGAAGCAAACAAAGCAATCAATTATTATCGTGGTCAGTTCAAGCTTTTTAGGAATAAGTCTGTCGCGATGATGAGGAGAGCGAAACTTATTGCAGTAACATACTTAGAAACTTGGCCTTGACACGAAACAAGTTTGAAAATTGTTTAGGACATCACAGGACTTGGACCAAAGAAACGCGTTACCCCTAACGACCTTTTCATACAGGTTGCCAATGAATTTATTAGCTACTTCACAAATATTGGTGAATCACTTGCGAATCAGTTCTCTTTTCAGTCCGCCTCTACTACCCTACCTAGAGTTGTTCAGACCGATTTTAATCTAAATCCAATCACAGTAAATGCAATCAATGTACATGTACATCTATGATTACATTTGCAGTAAGCACACTGCCGGTTAATAAAGCGGCTGGGCACGATAGTATTCAGACCGCCGTTTTAAAGCATAACATTGACATTCTGTACAGCCCACTATGCATATATTTAGCCATGCGATAGAGACTAGTTGCTATCTAAAAATTCTAATCATCGCTAACGTTCCTATTTATAAATCTGGAGACGAAAACGACCCAAGTAGTTATTGTCCAGTATCTATACTAAGCATTTTAAGCACTGTTTTTGAGAAACTAATTGCCATCCAACTAAAAATATTCCTTAGTCAGGATAATATAATCTGACATCAGAAGCATGGTCTCGACCCAAACAGGTCGACCTCTACAGCCCTTCTAACGCTCTCCCAGTTGATAAATTCAACTCTTAATAAAAACAAAATCACAAGATGTATATATTTTTACCTGAAGAAGGCGTTCGACACTTTATCACATCCAATATTAAAGAAGAAATAAGCCGCCTAAGGGATTGTTAATGAGACGTTGAAATTTTTCACAAGTTACTTATCAGGTCGACAACAGAAAGTAGTAACTATCAACCTTGACTCTTCAAATAGTCATATAAAATGCGGAGTGCCCCAAGAATCTGTCATGGTGCCTCAACTGTTTTCCATTTATATAAATGATGTCCCATGTTCAGTCTCACTTTCGCAGATTCTCATGTATGCAAACGACACGATCCTCATATTCGCAGGTAATTTGGTTTCTGCCATGCAAGACGACATGAAGCAAGATTTAATGGCTGTTTTCAGCTTGTTCAGTGACAATAGATTAAGGTTAAACGTTGCAAAAGCTAAATATGTCGTCTTCCATGAAGAAGTAGAAACATTGATTTTAATCAAATTAGGATTTCTTTGAACAGTTTTGTAATAAAATCAGTTCCTTCTTTAAATATATTGGTGTTATCATTGACAATAACCTTAACTGGAAGCATCAAGTGAACAGCGTTTGTAATAAACTGTGTTTGGCTGCTACGTCCTTATTAAGGTTAGACAATTATTTAATCGAAACATATTGCGGAGCTTGTACTTTTCATTCGTTCATTGTCACATGAGTTATTGCAGCGAATTATGGGGTACACAGCTCCACTTATCTCACACCTCTGCTACGCTTACTGAAAAGAGCACTAAGGATTGTGACATTTACTTCAATGCATCATACAAGCAACAATCTGTTCGAGGAAATTTGAGTACTAATCTTTTCCGCTTTACGCGACTACAAAATCTCCCTTCTAGCAAATCAGATATTTATAACTAATTCTCAACTCGCGATCAGCTTATTCATTTTGCCTGCAGTTCCAACACAAGGCATGCTGCGAGCGGTAATTTTAATATTCTGATCCATCACAGCACATACGATGAGAGATTACTTGAATTAATTGGGACGAATGTCTGGAATCCATTGCCACTGAAAATTACGCTTCCCAGAACTATTAAACTGGCTTCAAAATTATATTTCTTGCATGATCAACTAATGATGTGATTTCTCTTTTGTGTTTCTGTGTTTGCATTTTGTCTGAATTCGCTGCGTATAGATTGTTGAAATGCTGGTGTGTAACTTCCTTATACATTTGCCCAAACGCCTTGTTTTTCTTCCGATCGGACACTAGAAGTTTTTGCTGTCTTATTTCGCTGTTTCATTTTTTATTCTTTACATATTTATGCCGTTGCCTAAATGTCTTGTTTTATACTGGACCAGACATTAGTCATGTAGGCTATCGGTTCAAATATTTTGTACAAATTTTCCTTGAATTACAAAAAAACCTTCCTTTGATTGATTGATTGATTGATTGATTGATTGATTGATTGATTGATTGATTGATTGATTGATTGATTGATTGATTGATTGATTGATTGATTGATTGATTGATTGATTGAAGTGGGGGAGAAGCAACAAAGTTATGGGTACTTTGACAATAGGTTGACCAGCTTTGTTTGCCGCGGAGTAGGTTCAAGAGCACCGAGTATGACTGGCCATAGTTGATGCGTGGCATGGCGCCCCTGAATGTGGACTGTGGGCGCTCATCGGTCATTCACGGTCGTTTGGAATATCCTGTTAAGTAAAATATTTTAACGGCTTTGCTCAATATATGTTTTCAACTATTTTTTGACTTACGACGTGTCCGGGTAAAGTGCAGGGGATCTTCTCATTACAAAGGAAGCTTGACTAGGCTATGTCAGCTATGATCGTGTCAGCAAATTATGTCGGCAGCATTTGTGGGCGACTCAAAAAATGTAGCGTTAAACAAGGGGTTGTAATCGAAATAGGATGACGTAAGGATGCTCAAGAAAAAATATTTCGAAATCTGAAGAATAGTTATTTAATTGAACCCAAAAGGTTCCAAAATTGGTCGGGGCCAGAGCAAAAGTGCCGCGAAGTTTGAAAAGGCAGGAAGTAGGCGGAGTTACAGCACCGCGCCAAGTTTGAAAAATCGTAACTGTGGGCAGACCCAAAGCGTGGGGAATTGTTTGAAAACTCGAAATGGGCAATCACGTGACAAGTGATAAGCGATCAATGCTTAACCATGAGTTATAAAAAATAATGATAAATTAAAGACAATTAGGTAATAATGATAGGGAAAGGTAAAGAGAGGGCAAAAAGACAGGACGGGTAAAGAGTGAGTGGGCGGGCAAGAAGCGTGGCGGAAAAATTGCAAACTCGAAATGGTTGCCGGGATGAAACGAGGGTATAATCAGAGTAAATCGACAGCGAATCAATCAAGTGAACGAGAAAACAACCATGGTGACAAATTTGAAAGGTGACAAATGTCGAGGAGGCGTCAACGCTTTCTTCCAATGCGGGTAGCTGCAGTGATCTCTCATTTTTACCTCCGAATTTACCCTTAGGCTCAGGCCAAGTTTTTAGCGGCCCTTTGTGTCGGGTCGTATTGGCGGCCGGGAGAGATGACAAGAAGACTGAAGAGTTTCTCTTGCTGCCATTGCTGTGAGTCTCCTCGTTCGCCATCCGGTTTCTGCCTGCCTCTGCGTCTTGAGCTTGTTAGCTTTGGTTCGCTGGCGCCAAAGGTTTGCGGCCGTGTCGCGGTTCGCGTTGGTGGCCATTTTTCGGTCGAGGAGGATTAGGACCACCGGCGTTCCTTGAGCCGCCTGGCTCCTCTCGCAGGAAGAGTAGAAAGCGCCCGCTCCCATCGTCCTCCTTAGAGCGCATCGAAGATGACAAAAATATGCCATACCGCAATTCACACAGTCGACGCGAACGTTACGACGCGTGAAACCTGTGTCACATTACACAGAACTGCCGTGTTAACGCCACGCTAAAATGTTCCTCTTAGTGCTGCACATCGGGGCTGGAGTGCGCTCATTTTATGACAGTGCCCGACGCATCGAACTAGCAAGAGGCCAGGCTCACATAAACTGCCCCAATTTCAACGGTGAGTGAAATCGTTCATCACGACCAAGTTTTCATGCGCAATTCTAAGCAAGTACATTCTGCCAAGACTACTTATTCTGACCCGAGTATAAGGTATAATTTACGCCAAAATTGTAATGTGAAGCTGCGCCCGTAAAATAGTTTTGTAGATTTGTAGTTCTTTCACTGAGTGAGATTTGTCAGCGGTTCATTATACCGAGTACAACTCTATTTTCTTAATTCTATCTTTGCGAGGTTTCACCTGCGAACACCGTTGGACCATGCAATTTGTGGGGCGATATGAAGCAGCTGGTATGCTGCAAACAACCGCGTGAATTCACCGTCTTGCAACCCGACACATCGCATAAAAGGCGTTGGTTCTTTGTTTGTGCGTATAATATGTAAAAGGCATTACGTATACGGCAGCTTAATTCAAGCAGTTGTAGGAAGTACCGGTATATTTCAAATTGCATGTACGCAAAAAAGACAACGAGATTTTGTTGCCGAAGCTACACTTTGAGAGAAAAACAGTCAGGCCAGAATTAAAGGCGAACTGCGCCGGTCCACAAAACAAAATATTTTACCTTTTTTACATCCAGCGGTTGTACACAACTAGTGTGATTCATGTTTAAGGGAAAAAGGTCCACTGGAAGCAAATAGTCATAAAATGGTTATAAAGGGATATCTAGCTGCAAGGGCAGAAGTATTGCATATACGTTATCGCGTTTCCTTCCAGCCTGACTTTGCATAGCAGTGTTCGCGCGCTCCTTTCAAACGGCATCAAGGTTTCATCTTGAGCCTATTTTCTATGCTGTGTTTTTTTTTTCTCGGGTTGTTCTTCTAGGGTAGCATTTTGGAAAATTACTATCAATAAAAACTTATACTCAAATTTAAAATTCGTTTTAATTCTCATTCCTATAGTGCTCCTCAGCTTTGCTTGAGCTTGCAAAGTCTGACAGCGTTCCTCACTTAATTTTCTTTACAAACGGTTAGTTGTAGGACTCGCTGTGTGCACTTGCGCAAGGTACTTTATGAAAGGTTCTCTTACACTTCCTTCAACAATGCTTGGGTTCATCAGGAAAGCTTTTACCAAAATTTTTGCTCTGTGAGCTTCTTTTCACTCTAGGCTAAAAATTTATAAACTTTACGGAATCGCTATTTTCTCCTAATGCAGCTCCTAAGCCATGTTGAAATGAGATAACCTCTTCTTCCACTACTTTCGTTAGCTACGCATTCCATATTTAGGAACGTGCTATTTTGCGACTACAGCATTTCAACGAAAACAAATCATCAACATTCTTGTTACAACTTTCAGGCTCGTGATAAGACAGTAAAGGCGACGACATTGAATAAGCGGAAATAGGCTACCTTTTAAATGGTTAGAAACAGGGTTGGTATTCAGTATATACACGAGAAAAGGCGTTGTTCTGAACCTATAATCATTTACTGCAGCTGTGGCCAAGAGGTTGAGCACCCGCCTGGCGCGCCAGAGGAGCAGGGCTCGATCCCCAGTGCCGCCGGGTACCCACCGGGGATACAGTGGGGACGCGCTATTCCCTGATGTGGTGCTCGGCTTCTTTAACGTGAAATGTCTGTTAAACGGGTCTCTGACCCCAACTTGAGAAGCGAAATATACCTTGTCCCATGGCGCTCCTTGGCTATAGATGCCCTTGCGCCATAAAAATCCATAATCATCATCATCACCATAACCGTTTCAGGCAACATAGCGCACAATGAATTGCCGGCCTTGAGCAGTGAGTAAGCATGCATTATGGGCCGTTAAGTACAAAATGGTGAGAGCAGGCAATGAATTGATGAAAGAATATCTTAATTATTTGCACACATTGGGTCCTATAAACTACATTCCGAATTTCTAAAAAAACTAGCCATCTTGCGTTACGTCCTCCCAGCGCAGTGTGGTTGTTTGTACATAGGTGCAAAGAGGAAAATTGAAATGAAAGCTAAGATTTGTAATTAGTTATTCAGTGGAGGGCGTCAGTATATTACAAGCAGCTGCCAAGCCCATATACCCTATTGAAAATCTCATATATGTATTTTATATGTTTCATACATACGGAATAATTGGATTGTGTCCACATATGTGCTCTTATGGATATATGTGCTCGTATGTCATACGATTGCTGAAACACATATATACATGTGTTACGTGTCTCGTATGAACGCATTGTTTGGATGTGTCATATGTCTCCTGGTATATACGAGGGCCTCGTAACCAACGTACAGACACGAGAGCCTAGTCATGGATATACAATGGCCTTGCAACAATTAACAGCTCTGAATGGGTAGACTACCTGAATGAACTTGCAACCCTTCAGTGCAGCAAATGCTGCTCCCCAGCACTAAATACCCTGTTGCAGCCAACGAAATACTTTTTGTTGCTTTTATTTAGTCATTTTTACCTGACTAAAGTCAATGACTACAGGGGTAGGTGCAAGCGATGATTACTTGCTGTCCCTCAGCATGTCCGTAAGGTGGCGATTCACTTGCTTGCTGCACTTTCTCAACCTCGCAGCTCGTGCAGCTTTGATGTATGCATAAAATGCATCTGAAAGAGTATTAATCATGACATAATTGAATACATTCGGGTGCTCTAAAATAAAAGTAATTAATTCGTGCACATTTAAATCAACGAAAGTTTTTGTCAGTCAGAAAATGTAAATAAAAGAGGCTTACTGCCCACAGCTGCTAGTTTTTCTGAGCTCATCCAAGGTTTCTGCGCGGCACCAGCCTTAAGGAACTGACGACATACTGAGCCGGTGACGGTCCTTCTCCGAAGCCTCTTCTCGGCTCTTCGGGGAAGGAGCATCCCCAAAGAAGGAGCGTCACTTTTGTGTTATCCCTACAAAAGTTTTGTGGTGTCCTTGCAAAACAAGGCCTCTCGACCTCGGGAGAGGCGCCAGCGCCACCGCTGTGCTGCGATTTCCGCTCCTGAGGTGTACCTGCAACAAAACAGCGGCACATATGCTTTCTATAAAACCCTATAACAGATTGGGGAGAGAGGTATTATCTCCCACGACAAAAGTGATAAAATCCCATGCCTCAGGATAGCCATCTGTACATTACAAAATTGGCATATTTCCGTGCAAACGTTACTAATGATAAAACATGACACATCGCCTTTTCTTCCTTCTGGTAAGCAGCCCGTTGGGCCGCCAAATAAGCTTTGCGTGTTTGCTTTTTTGCGAGCCTTTTTATCTCTCCTTCAGGCTCCACTGCACGCTGCCAACACAAATGCCGCCAGTTATTTCGAAGCACGAAACCAACAGATGAAAGATTATGAATATTTAAAACACATCAATGAAAACTTAGCACAAGAGCCTGCACTAATTAGAACATGAAAGATAGGTTCTGGTGATGGTCTAGTGATCTAAGCCCTTATAAAGCAAAGCTGCTCTGAGCTACCACGGGAGCTTGTGCCGCGGGCTGCTGTGCAAGCAATTTTTTTTTCACCTCAGCAGCATTCGGACAGAAAATTTCGCATTTCCGAGAAGTCTGCGCTTATTCTTAGCCCCATAAGTTTCCACTGTTTCTACATTGTTGGTATGCAGTTACCAAGAACCAGGGCTAACAGCATTTCAAGCTTAAAAACTAGTTGTAAATAAGAGAAGCCATCGTACCTGGCCATTGACCTCACCAAGAACTCCTAGATTATGTGGTGAAGCAGGACCCATGAAAATGGAAGCCTGCAAAATATGAAGTGTTCGCTTTTGCGACAAGAATAAAGTAAGTTTGGTAAAGTCTAAGGCCCAAGTCTTTTCGCTTCAGCCGCATAACACAGCCATTATGGCACAACTGAAGGATTATATACACCTACTTTTGGGTGCGCGTTGTGTTATTTGTAGTGAGGCGCAAGGCATTATACATCCATTGCCTACCAGTATTCTCCTTTCTAGGGCTATATTGGTTTCGTTTTCAACAGCCGAATAAGGACTCTGACTTCAACGTATGCTTACAGGTCACGTGAGGCACGAAAAAGCTGCAATAGAATCGCGGATTCCACATTTGTTCCCATTCGGCTCTTGAGCAAGGCTGGCTTCAACACTGCAATAAATTAAAACGATGATGCAGCGTTTACGTGGACGTTTTTCAAAGCCTCACGTGACAAAAAAGCACTCTTTAACGTTACAGCCATCGTTTGGCTGTTGAAACTGAAACCGAAACAGCATGGCAGAAAAAATTCGATTATGAATTATATATAGGTCGCAGCAAACACCGCTCAGAAAGCCCATAGGCTGCCAGAAAAATAATTCCTGACAGGAAGGTGCATCATGCGCACATGAAATGGTCGCCACAAGAACCAGCCCACTCAATCATGTCGGCAAGGCCGTCAGTGGATCACGGAAGGCGAGTGCCCTCTGCTGCTTCGCATGCTGTTGCGTCTCATTGCCCGCATGCCTACGGTAGAAATCGGATCCTTGGGAGGTAAAGAAAAGACAGTAAGTTATTGAGGGCAGCCGCAGACACCTGCGCTCACAGACGCATACATCGGGGGCGACAAAACAAGCGTGTGTCTGTCTGCATGCAAGCTTCCAGATATCATCAAAAGCACATGTGACGGCCAATCCCACTCTAAAGACTTGCATTTGACACCACATAGGAGGCAAAAACTGCGCATGCACTGCTCATCAAACATGTTGTACTCTCAGGTTATTGCGTATTTGTTAACTGCGCAGTAATTATATGGCCGCAAATGATCGACCCTGCCTATACTGACTATCCTGTGGCAGTTGCCATTTCTATTCGTGAACTAATTCCTGCAAGCTGTAAGCAGAAGATAATCAGAATACGTTCCGGTCAACTGTATAGTCTTATAATAAACTGCACATCTCCAACCAAAAACTTTAATTTTAGCCCAACGGTTCCAAGCCGAATCAGCTCCTTCATCAGGGATGACAGAGCAGTAGCTAGCGTCTTTGAGTGTGGAGGGGAGGAGGTGGTCAAAGGAACGAAAGCGGCGTAGCGAAAGGCGTGGGGAGGGGGAGGAAGAGGGGGGGGGTTAAATCTGCTAGTCACATAGTCGCACTGTAGGGTGGCGGTCAATGGCTACTTTTTTTCTTTGAGTTGAAGAGCGAAGTCCCTGGGCATATACTGGGGGCAGGTTTCCTTTTTTTCGGTTGATGTTGTTCGGGGTGGTTTGGATGTGCCAGGATTGAAGAAGGAGCCTTTTGTGGTAATTGGATGCGGGTTTCTTCGATGTCGATTCTAGGGAATGAGTCCTCGGAATGCCCGGCTACAGGATTGCGCTCTCTTGCGAAGTTGTGGACGTCGTTTTTCTGTTGCCGAATTCTTCGAGATTTTTGTTTTCTTCGATGTAGCTTCTGTCGCAATCGGCTCAAGGTATTTTGTAAACAATGCTGTGGGCTCTTTCTCTCGGCGCCCGGTCTTTGGGAACAGGTAGGCAAACCGCAACGGTGGTTGTGGACTTGTTTGCAACCTGGAGACCACCTTTTTCCAGTATTCAAGCGATGGTTTCGCTGACACCTCCGACATAAGGCAAAGTGACGTATTTTGGTGGTGGCGTTTGTCTTTGTGCGTTGATTTCTTGGCGCATGTTGCCCTGTTTTTTACGTCGAATGGTTTTTAAATAAATTTTTTTAAAGACTCTAGATACTGCCTTCAGTCACGCCTGATGAAGGAGCCGAGTCGGCTTCGAAACTTTGGGCTAAAATTAGTTTTCGGTTGGAGGTGTGCAGTTTGTTATGTCTCCAAATTTAAGCAGACAGGAAAATCTGTCAAAATGTTTAGTTTTCAACTGTAAAGTCTGCAGCCCTCTAGGTGTTAATATTGCTGCCAGCAAGTAATGCACTCATAATTTTGACAACCGTGCATATCGGCACAAACTTAGCTGCACATTGTGTCTGTATGCTTTCGGTTTACCGCAGAACTAGCACCGGAATGAAGGGCATTACAATCTGGCATTGCATGTCGGCGCCGCACTGAGTGTGCAGGCATGATGATCCGCACTGGGAAGTTTTTCTATCTAATGAGTCAAATGCAAAGTGAAGTATGCATACGCTATTTCTCATTTATTTTAAGCCCTTGCGGCAGAAGGCTCGAGCACCAAGCTTTATGACAACGACCGTATTGGCGCATACAAGATTAAGGATATTCTGCAGCTGTCAAAAGAAAATGACCACCGTAAAGAACAAAAATTTTTAACAATAAATTTGGGAGAGCACGCGTGCACGCCAGCCAGAAGCCTCTACTTTAAGGGTCCCGACCACCCTGTGGCTGAAAAGGTCCTGTACCAAGGTGGTTGTGAGGCACCGTCCCCTGAACACACAGCCGCAAACAATTCTTTAATAGACTCATTTATAGTGGAGTTACATATATCGCAAACAAGCTACTTTGCCATTCTTCACTCCCATTCCCTGTCAGAAGATCTGCTCTCTTCGGCTTGCTCTACTAGCTTTAATCCTCCATCCCTGCTTGTTCTGTGAGGCCGCCTTTCCGTTCAGAAAAGTAGACAGCACCCGTATTTTTTTTAGGTCACGTCCAGAGTTTTAGTCGCGCGCGCTGGGTCCCATAGCCTACTGTCCGACCTCAACGGATATCCGAGGCAGGGACCCGAAAACTCTCCAGCATTTCTTGGAATGCAAACCTACGCATGTGTGTATGCCTCCTGTGTAGTTGTGTCTTTTCTCTGTTTTGTAGCGATAGCTACAGTAGGCTAGCATTCGAGCCTTCAGCGTGGCGGCGCCGTTGGTCACGTGGTTGGCCACGTGGGTTGATGACGTGGAGCGGCTGTTGGTCACGTGGGTTGGTAAAGTGGTGCGGATCAGCTGCTGCTGCTCCGAAACAGTAAAAACGCAGTAAGTAGAAGATGAATGAGCACGAAGCAGTGTACATGCTGCTATGAATCGGATGCACAGCCGAAGATAATTAAAGCGAAAATTCCGTCGACCGGGAAGACACGCGGTAGCTGCAATTTCGAAATTTATTTTGACCACGCGAAGCCTCCACGAAAAAAAAATGGCAGTGGCTTAGCTCGGCTATGGCAGGATATACGTAGCGAGGGGTACGTTTCCCTTGCTAAGCTTGCTGAAGTCACTGTATGTTTAGAAATGAGAGACATTCGGTATACACATCTTATATTCATTTTGCCTGACAGAGGAGAAGACTGCCCGAGGATCTGTGAAGTAGCATGCAGCGGTGTCAATTTTGCCGATACAGTATTTGGATTTGGTACAGCCTCTTTGGTATACAAGCTCTATTCTAGATCCCCATTGTGTAGTCTGGACGTGAGGCTTCAAAGCTAAATTAGCGTCAAACTTTTCTTTCATGCATTGAATAAGAGAGTCCTGTTTCCTGTTGAAATCACCAGAAGTCACACACAACTGTGAAACCGTGTGTAGGCTGGTACACACGTGGCGACCGCATCAATCGTATGCTTGACAGATGTTTCTGGTGCAACGTAGACAACTTGAATGCTAGTGACGCTTTCTAGAACCCGAACACAGCAGGTTTCACCATTAATCTCCGTAATCTAGGGGAGATGTCTGACAGCGGTGATACCTTGATCACGTACACACCGACTCCAGCGTTCTTATTTAGTTCAAGGCAACTGCCAGGCGGCAACCTCAGGATCAGAAGAGTTACTCTCTCTTGTCTATACCGCCGTTTAGCAGTGGCTGTACTCTCCTCCTCTGCATGCATGTCAAACGTTGATACAGACGCCCACTACATATCCCTCTTTTATACGCAATCCTGCGCATGCGACGCGGGGTTCGGGTGATAGAGCGGCGTGCGGCGAGGCGGCGACGAGGAACACGACTCAAGTGTGGGGTCTCTCTGGTTATCATAGTATCGGCACATGTGCACATCTGTTCATGCGCACAACTGTCCACAACGCTCGGCTTTGACGGTGGAGCGGGTGAGCGGCCGCGGTGACGGTGAAGCGCACGCCACACTTTGATCCTCTTCGGTTGCCATGGTAACGGCGCATGCGCACAACTAACCTCTCCCATGTACCGCGAAATGCTCGACTGGTAGCCCAGTGTAGCTCCCGCTGCAAAAAAAATGATGTCTCTGGGAACCTGCCTGCGGAATCTTTCTCACGCTCTTCACGAGGGGGGAGATGACCTTCCTTTTGTCTGGTTCGACGGGACACGCGACCGACGACGGAAGAGGCCGCATTTAAGTAATATATCAATACTGCGATTCAAGAATATTCTACAAGGCTCTCTCTTGCTGAAGGCAGCCTGGCTGCTCCCGGCAATCATAAATATTTTAAACACGCACAGCGGAGATACCTTCCTAACTGTGAGGTATGACACTATGCAATTTACCTATTGCGTTTCACTCTTTCTTACCACGCCATTGGCCATTTGTCATATATGACCGGTGTTCCCAAACTGCTGCCAAAATGTCAAGTCTGCGTGTCTGGACAAGCTGCGCCTTTTAGTTTGCTTCTAAAGCCCGTCTCTTTGGTTTCAGTTTTGCTTTTTAATTTTCTAGCACAAGGACGCATCATGAAAAATGAAACTGACCGGACGTCAAGCACACAATATATGACAGAACAAAAGCAGCACGATGCTTCTATTCCACATGTAGTTCTCGCGTGTCCTACGCAATCTTTGACATTGGCAGCATTTAAGCAATATGTCTATACAGGAATTCAAAGATCCGCTACAAGGCGCTCTGCTGCTGAAGGCACCCTGGCTGCTTCCCACGACCATAAATATTTAGACGCCCAGAGAGCCGCGTGTCAGGCTCTAAAGTATGGTGCTGTGTAAATTACATATTGCCACACTGCTGACATTCTGCCGGCGCCACCTGGTAGCCGAACCTGTCTCCCAGCGCGTGGCCGAACGTCTTCTTTGTCTCGAATGAGCTCTGCCTTTCGGCAAGCCTCGCCCCAGTAAACGGCTCTGCGTCCCGCATCCTGCTACGTTTGTCGGTGACATTTGGTTGAGCCGTTCTGGGTACCATCCCGTGTACGCTGACCCCGACGATATCCTAGACGCTTCTCCCCCACGCGCGGACGCCACACCTGTCCATAAAGCGAGCCGTTGCCTGCGACGCCTCCAACCCGTGTTTGAGCCACTGACAAGGCCTGTGTGAGCTATGACTTTCACCACTGGCAGCCAGACAGGTCAGTACTCCGTCAGTGCCCTGCCATTCGTCCTCGCACCTCGACCGCCACCATCCTTCCACGGTGACCTTTTCGAGGATGTTGAAGATTGGATGGGCAGTTTTGACCGTGTTGCTGCATTCAGCCAATGGGACGACGAGCGGAAAGGGATGAATGTGTATTTCCCACTGAAAGACTCGACGAAAACGTGGTTACACAACCACGAGGCGTCCTTTTCCAACTGGAGAGTTTTTCGCCATGAGTTGCTCGCCACATACAGCTCGAGCGACCGAAAAGAGAATGCTGAAATTCCCCTACGCTCAAGGTCACAGCGGTCAAAAGAAAGCGTAGCCAAGTTTGTTGGATACATGACCCGCCTCTTAAATCGGGCCGACCCGGCCATGCCCGAAGCTACAAAGGTGCGGAACTGTGGGATAAAGGAGCAGCTTTTTGCTGGCTTCATGAGCGACCCTCCGAGAACCGTCGCCGCCTTCGCCAAGGAAGCTACGAGCATGGAGCGTTCATTGCAGAAACGGAGTGCCCAATACGGCTGTCAGGCAAATGTAGCGGCCGCTCACTACCGCACATTCTTGCCAGCCCCCGGGGATGAGGCGCTGCGAGAGCTTGTGTGGAGCCTTGTCCGCGAAAAACTGCGACTGCTCCACGTGAATGCTCCGTCAGCATGCACACCTACGACAGGCGATATCCTCCTTGACGTAATCCGGCGAGCGGTGCAGCCACAACCAGCACCAATATCGGAGCCGCACGTCCTGTCTCACAGCGATGCCCTGCGCCGACCTGCCCCCGCGCCGCAAGCGTTTCGCCCTGTTGCCGGACCAGGACCACCCCATCGTTACCTGCGTCCAGTCGAGCAGCAGGACCTGTGCTCTGCTTTCGGAAAGCGCACGTATGGCGAACGTCCAGCAATCGCCCAATCTGCTACCACTGTGGATAGCCCGGCCATATTCTGTGGAATTGCACGTACCGGCGGATGGGTTTGAGAGGATTCCCACCAGACGGACATAGAGGACACCGCAGGACATCGAGGAGTACCTGGTCACTCAGGTGCTGCTCCCGACCTCGATGCGGCGCCAATCGCGATCGCCGTTCCCTAGGCGCTTTGCTTCGCCCAGTCGGCCCTCATCATCTTGTCAGTTCAGGGGCACGTCCTCTCGCCGGGAAAACTGAATACAGCGTCCACGGGGGTAGGGCCGGCGCCGCTGTACAGAGTCAACCGCCTCCACCCGACAGTTTGATGCGACGGCCCGAGCGGCGACGACCTGTTCCGACGACCTCACCGACGTGCTGCGCACGATTAGTTTCTGCTGCAATTTTAGTAACCACCGACAGTCATGAAATGACCGCACTCGTCGATACCGTCGGCGATTTTTCTGTGATGAGTAGGCAGCTCGCCACGACTCTTCATAAGGTTCTGACGCCTTCCGCACCACCGGTGGCCACGTAGTGACGCCGATCGGCGTCTGCACCTGTCGCATCCAGATCCGCGGTCTTGCTTTCACTGGTTCGTTTGCCATATTACGTGACTGTTCAAAAAATCTCATACTGGGCGTCGATTTCCTTCGAGGGTATGGTGCAGCCATCGACCTTCGGGAGCTCATGATATCATTTTCCGCCCAGCGAGCCCTTGACACCAGCACCGAGCGCAGCAGAGTAACAGTGCGCGCATGCGGCGACCACTTAACAATCCCTCCGCGAGCCAGCAAGTTTGTCACAGCCGGGTGTAATGACAGCACCGGCACTCTTGGCATCTCTGAAGCGAACATGTCGCTGCTACTCGCTCGTCAAGTTTGTGCAGCTCGAGGCCTAGTAGAACTTTTCAACGGTCGCACCGACATCTTAGTCACCAATTTTACCTATGAAGCGCAGCGTTTAACGAAGACTGAGGTCATCGCTTATTTTGAAGAGCTTGGAGAGTGTACCAGGCAGTGCTCTTTGTCCACCACGTCAGAAGTCGACAATGCAACTTCTACAGCCATTCCGACCGACGTAAAACCGCACCTCTTGGCCAGTCAGAAACGCTGCGTGGAAAACCTCATCTATTCCTTCCGCGACTGTTTTTCCTTGACTTCCAAGGAGCGACAGACGCCGCTTACCAAGCACCGAATTATCGATGCTGACGACCAAATACCAATATACCAGCTCCCTTATCGGGTGTCTTGAATAGAACGTCACGCCAACTGCCGCCAAGTTAATCAAATGCTCCTCGACGACGTCATACAGGCGTCCACGAGCCCCTGGGCATCGCCTGTTGTCCTCGCCGCGAAGAGAGATGGACCCCTCAGGTTTTGCGTGGATGACAGACGCCTCAATAACTTCACGAAAATGGATGTGTACCCTCTGCCACGCATTGACGACTTCTTAGAAAACCTGCGCCATGCCACCTATTTTTCCTCCCTTGACCTCCGCAGTGGATATTGGCAAATAGAGGTCGAAGAACGCGACCGAGAGAACACCGTATTTATTACTCCTGAAGGTTTGTACGAGTTTAAGGTGCTCACTTTTGGTTTGTGCTCCTCTCCTGCGATATTCCAACGAACGTTGGACACCGTGCTTCCTGGCCTGAAGTGGCAGTCGTGCTTCGTATATCTCGACGATGTCGTCATCTTCTCTGAGACGTTCGATGAGCACCTGAAATGTATGCATGCTGTTTTCGAGGCCATACGTTCCGCTGGTCTCTCTCCAGCCAGAAAAATGTCACTTTGCGTTTCATGAGTTAAAGTTTCTTGGTCACGTTGTCAGCGCTCGAGGTGTTAGTCCAGGCCACGAAAACACGGCCGCCGTAGCTGCCTTTCCCTAGCCAACAGTCAAACGGAGCCTGCGTCGTTTCTCTTGCCTCTGCGCGTACTGTCACCGGTTTTTTCACAATTTCTCCAAGCTAGCAGAGCCCCTGACCCGCCTGAAAAAAGACGCTGACCCCTTCTTCTGGGGCCAGAACCAGAAAAGAGCCTTCACGGTACTCAAGTCCCGTATCCAATGTGCGCCTGTGCTTAGCCACTTCGGTGAAAAGGCCGAGACGGATCTGCTCACTGATGCCAGTAACGTTGGTCTCAGTGCATTCCTTGCTCACTGGCAGCATGGTCTATAACGCATGATTGCTTAGGCCAGTCGCACTTTATCCCGTTCCGCAGTCAATTATTCCACGACGCAAAAGGAATGTCTGGTTGTGCTGTGGGCAGTTACGAAATTTCGACCGTACTTGTTTGGCTGCCCGTTTCTTGTCGTGAGCGATCATCATTCACTAATCGGCAGCGGTGTCGACAAGCGCCGTTACGTCACGACCGTCGATTAAAACGTGTACATTGCTAAAGACCACAGAACAGTCTTCTTTTCCAAGGGTGCCATAAGCCGAGCGGGGACATTCCATCGTAGGCGGAGGTTCTTTACTGCGTGCAACACCGGCAACGCCACCTCCAGGCTTCGCGGTACTTAGTTTTCCCAAAGTGACGAAAGGCTCTCACGGCGAGATCCGCGAGAAGGGGGTGATGATCGGCGAGGCAGCGGCGACCGGGAGGTGCCAGATGGGGCTGACACTGGCGATGGAGAGCGTCGAAGGTAGTCCTGTATCTCGCGGGGCTGTTCACCGTGGCTGGGTAGAGGATCTACACCGGTTGAAACCTCGAAGGCCGAGTTCGCGGTACAGACAGTAGCGGTATATGTGGTCAGGTTCACCGCAGTGGAAACACAATGGCCTCCGGTCTGCAGTCCTCCAGATGTCGGTTTTCCTGAGGCCCAGCGGTTCCAGGCGTGCATCGGACGGGGGCACAAACTAGTGGCGTCGAGAGCCGGAATCGGCAGGGTTCTGGTACTGACGATGTACGGGAGGTGGACGACGGACGGCGGCGGCGTAGCTCAGAGATGGTTGGTCGGCTGCAGCTAGAATGGGTACGTCTTCTGACGCCAGCGCGTGTCGCAGTTCGTCCCGAACAGCCGCCGCGATGTAGACAGATGCAGGCTGTTCAGGGTCTGGGAACAGCCATTTCAGCTCCTCTCGGACGACGTCGCGTAATATTTCGCAAACATCGGCGAGACCAACACCATTCAGGCCAGACGAAGCAAGACTTGAGACTACAGGATGGGCGCTCAGTCGCTGGAAGTGACTGGGTCTTGTCGCCAATGCGTGCTCGACGTTGGTAGCTTGAGAGACGAATTGGGCCACTGTGGTAAAAAGGTTGCGGATGAGGTCTCTAAAGATGTCATTCCGGACGCCCCTAATCAAGGCCCGCACCTCCTTCTCTTCATTAGCCCGAGAGTCATCGCGGGCACTCAGACGCAGTACGTCTTCGATGAAACTTCTCACGCTCTCGGTGGGAGCCTGGATACGAGCGTGGAGGCGATCTTCAGCATGCTATCGCTGGTGCTGGTTTGCGAATGTGCGTAACAGTTTGATCTTGCACGTCTCCAATGATGTTAGCGAAGCCTCGTCGTTCTCGAACCAGTATTCCGCTCTGGCATCTAAGGAGAAGCACAGGTTCTGCCGACATTGGTCCGGTCTCAACCCATTATGTCGAGCTACCCACTCATAGTGCTGGGTCCAGTCTTCAACATCATCAAGTCCATCGCCACGGAACGGGGCGACAAATCTTGGGGTGATAGGCACGCAGACGATCCTCGGCGCAATCGCGGGGTTGGCTTGTTCTGACTGGGATGGCATGGTGGCGTTGGTCCTAGATGTCCTCGATCCATGGGGCATCAGTCTGAATTCCGGCGCTTGGCCTTGCTGACGTCGGCTAGCGAGAGCCTCTGTTTCTCTCGAGGGCTCCAGAAAAACCCGACGGCAATGACTTAGTACCGGGCTCGAATTGCGACGCGGGTACCCAGCACATCCACCAAATGTCACGGCTTGCTTGGCGTAGAGGCCGGCGGCGAACACAGGTGGTTATAGCAGGAGCACAACACAGGAACAGGCATGTCCTCCAGCAGCAGCGTCGTTGTCAGCAAGCGGGAATCGCGCTTCAACTTTCTCTTCGCTACAATATTGCGACTGGTAAGTGTCCGAGTGGCTAGCAGGAACATCGGCAGTAAAACTTTGCTCAGTACATGCTGTGCGGTGCCATGCGAGAACAGCAGACGACCAAACAGCATGCGTCAAAACAGCGCACAAAAATCACCGCAGCGACAAAACAGCCCAGATAAAAAACGGAACAGCGACCGAACAGCACAGGGAAAAAACAGCATGGTGACATAAGAACGCAGGAAAAGACAGCAAGCGTCCAAACAGCACGCTGGACAAAACCGCACAGCGACAAAACAGCATAGCGAAAAACAGCAGGATGAAAGAAGAGCGCAGGGAAAAAACAGTACGACGACAAAAGGGCACTCAGAGTTTGTTGCAGCGCTACTGGAGGGGCGAACAATCGTAGCCATACAGGAGCGGTAAATCAGAATACATACGAATGCGACCTTTGAAGTTGTCGAGTGCTAGTTTCACATAATAAGTCAGGAGCAAGATAGCGTAATGTTTGTTATCTGATATACGCGCTTTTCTGGAGGGGAATGGAATGAATAACACTAGAGCAGCTGTTCTGGAAGCACCGATTCTGCGGGTTGATAATCAAGATGCTGAATGGGGACAAATACGCACGATATTGGGCTCTATATGTACAATATGTCCTTATTCTTCCCAACTGTCACTGTCGGCAATTGAATGCCCAGCAATATTGTTTGGAGCCAACTACTGGGTCTTCATACACTGAATATACCCAGCATGTGATGCTTACTTTTAGCAATGGCAGGATTGCCTGAGCCGAGATTTTCAGGTTGCTTGATGTTTAACCAGGACGCTGCACAGTGGTTGTCTGAGGCTTACCGGCAGTTATTGTACATTGCGAAACGGGCTAACCAACTTACCTGAAATTTCATGCACCAGCGTGCATTTGTTGAATGAAATTTATTATTGAAATAGGTTTTTTTTCACTTGAAAGAGACTTATCTCGAAACATCAATTGTCGCAACATATGATAAAAGCTACGTTTTTCGCTTAGAAGCCAATTTCTTTAAAACATCAATTTTCGACAGATTTGAACCTTTTGCTCAGAAACTACAAACACCTAACCTAACCTAACAAACACAGGTGGGAGTAAATTGAAACAGAGTGCTAGATTGAATGCAGGGAATTTCAAGCAAGCGCGGAATGTACATAACCACTAGTTCTGCGTTTGCACCTTTCAAGCAACGCTGTTTTGTCGTCGTGCTGTTTTCCCTGCGCTCTTCTGTCGTCGCGCTGTTTTGTAGCTCTGCCTTTTTATCATTACGCCGTTTTGTCCGCTGTGCTGTGAAGCGTGCTGTGTTTTTCACTATGCTGTTTTGTCGCTATGCTGTTTTTTCGTTGCGCTGCGTTATTGCTGTGCCGTCTTTTCCCAGTGCTGTTTCGTCACTGCACTATTTCTTGTGCGCTGTTTTGGCGCATGCTGCTTTGTCGTATGCTGTTCTTACGTGCCCCTATATCTGTGCAACTGTTGTTGCTGGCGCAGACTTTTCAAAGTCCATCGTAGTGATTTTCTCCTCACCAACCTCTGGATATGCTCCGCTTTTGTTATTGGAACACAAGAAATGAGAGCTAAAATAACGAAAGCAACACCAAACACAAGGCAAGATAAGAAAATGGATCTCTTAGTGTGTCGCATTCATTGCATTCCAAAAAAGCATATGATCCAAATAATTAGCAGATCGGAAAACAGCCGTTTTTGGCCTGCCATACGCAATAATTTGATTTCAAGAAAAAAATCACAAAATATTATTTCGCTTAGAGTGACGCTTAAGTCGAGCCTTGCTGCAACGCGACCGCGCAGTTTCTTCCTTCATTAGGAAGCGTGCGCTAGGCTCCTGTGTGCACGGAGCGCAAGCAAAGAGGAAGTGTATCGTAAGTTCTCGCAAAAGTCAAAAAAGCACGTGTATCAACTTAAGGTAAAACGCCACCAAGCTTCCTTCAAACCGCTAGGCTAGACTGTACATTCATCATACGTTTGTTCCACTTTTCAAATCCGGCCACCTAGCGAAGTAACTGCAAAACTCACCTCCAAGCTCCATTACTTGGACGGAATAAAATGCCTCCTCATCGTTTGCGCTGCTCCAGTAGAGGTCTTCTCTTTCGCGAGGTCGCTAACAGATGTCGGGTAATAATCAATTAGCACTTCGTGCGCGCCAGTCGGCGAGGCATCATGGAGAAGTGCAGCGCAAAGCAAACAAGGACGATGTAGAAACAGGTATGATCGCTTTGGTGCCGTCCAAGTACTGCACGTACGTATAGGTCGGCGCAGCTGATGAAATCATTGCGGAAGTGTATTTGATGTGGCTGCAAAACACACTATGTAATCATGGTCATAACCACAACCAAAACGACTAAGGCTGATGCAAACGCAAATATAAATTGCCCTATAGGTAAACTGATCCACTGATAGAATCTATATGAAGAAAACTGAAGAGTGTAAGGTACGAGAAGGAAGAGGCTCTCAAAAATAAAATGCAAGTGTGTACTAGAACACGAAACTTGGTAACACAACCGCGCCCTCGATCGAAGTTCCTTCTTGAATTCAATAAGTATAGTGTCTGAGTGTTCTCTGGAACACCGCTGTCATGTCCGAATCATAATGGCAGCGGGTGAAGGTTTGAGCTATGCTCGAGACAATTAGCATAGCCCACCTGAACTCTGGTAAGCGGCCCGTCGACACTCTATGGACACGTGATCAGCCCGCCGGAGTGTGTATCTCGCATACTGTATATCTAATAGTCGTCGCGAAGCCGGTGTCTATTGGTGTAAAACTTTATAACGTCAAGGTGTCGTGTCGTGAGACATGTGCGCTCCGACGAAGCATTCCATCGGGAAAGATCTTTGAAGGCAGCTAGCAGTGTATCGGATTGTTTTTTTTTGTCGAATATATAGCTTTCATCGAATTAGAAGCTTTTCGGACTTCATTAATTGACATATCTCAAATAAAGCTTCATTTATTCAAGAAAAAAACACAAACCGAGAACGAGGTTCATGAAAATGTCCACGCAGTCTAACAGACAAATAATTAAGCTTGAGAAATGGTGAACTACGATCCATGGACGTGCAGCAACCATAGAACGAGAGGTACATGCGAATATAATGCTTGGACTCAAAGGAACAGACACCTACGTGCAGAGTTTCAAGTAAAAACAGCATGCGCAAATGCGATGCAGCCTCGGAAATGGTCTTTCACTGTAGCTCCACGAATTTTCACGGAAAGCTGTGTTTCGTGTATATGAATTCCCGTCTGCATTCATTTTTTTCAGCGTGGATTGTTTACAGTGCTTTCAAGAAATTGAGAAAATTATCAGTATGAGTGACTTCCATTCGCCTCTATCCTTGTTTTTACAGGTCTGGACAAGTAAGCGGAATTGGTGTTCACGCACGTCAAGCAAGCAATATGTGTCCAGAAAGCTTCTGAATGTGCTTTGTGTTTCGGAACATGATTCCACGTACTTCGCGGACGCATGCAAGGCGCTTAGTAGCTCTGCTGTCGGGCAAAACCTTGGACCGTTTTCCCCGGATCTGTTGCCGGCAGGGATAACATGATTGGATAACGACCGGTTTCATGTTCCTCTGACTTGATCCAAAGAATTAGAACATTGCAGCTGCGCATTTTTGTGTCGTTATAAGTACGATCCCCGATGCGTCACTGATAACAGGCTTTCACCAAACAAGTCAAGGAAACAAATTAAAAAAGAGCTCTCAACATCATCCACTCCTTGCTACAATGGCAGTCACAAAAACATTGTGCGTCGTCTGCTAGCGGTTCATCTGAAAGCACTCCCTAGCGCATGGACGTGCGCTAGGTGGCTTGAGCCGCATCCTATTTCAAGTGTTGAGCCTTGTTCACCCACCCATTCATTTTTCCGTCCATCCATCCAACCATGCATTCAGCCAATACTGCTTTGCAAAGCGTCTACAGGCAAATTGTCTCAAAAGCCCTTTACATCACATCGCCATGAGCAAGAACAGCCAACTAACGACTCTAAAGCGTCGCAAGGTGTGCTTGGCTAACGAAAGTAGCGTCGCGGTCACTCACGTTGAGCGAAGTGGCTGCAACGCCACCTTCAACGTCTGGTAACCGGAACCCGGCTTGTCTCCGGATCCGCTCCCGTTGTATGTAGAACTAGTGCCGCTGAGCCTAGCAGTGAATCCCACTTTGGGGCTGTGCCGTTGGCGGACGCCGCAGGCGAAGCTGGCAGCAGCGATTAATGCTGTCACTTGGACGACACCAGAATGACCCACGATTATTTCTGTCTCACACGGACTACGTGGAACCGCAAATAGATGACACAAGCGATGGTGACGGCGGCAGCAGCAGTGACGAGTACGGGGACCGGACGGCGGCCAATATGACGCTGCCGATGGACCGCTTGGTGGTGCCTTGCCACAGTTTAGTGGTGAAGAGCTTGTTGATCACTGTGTGCAAGAATTTGGGCGCAAAACACTACCGAGCTCTTCGACTACATTGGCTAAGGCAGTTACTCTGATTTTGTGGTTTGTTATTCTGATTGTTGTGGCTTTGTGGTGGCTAACGGGCTGATTTGGATAGCGCTACATGACCTGCTGATGTTAGACAATGCCTTGCTCGGGTACCAGTCCGCCTTGTCATGAACAAAGTTATAAAATTTCTTATTTCCAATCTGTCAAAATTGGTTGAGGAAGCTAGCACTGGAAACAGAATAATAACTGACATCAGGAATGCCGCAGTTTGCGGAGTGCTTTATCTGTAACTTATAAAGTGGAGGGACTTCACATTGACAATGAATATACTGGTGGCAGCTCACAGTCCAAATCTAGTAATTCCAGATTCTGGCCTATTCAGTAGCCTCATTGCACTGAATTCCTTCATATCTGAGTTGGGGTTTCGACGGAAGCACCCTGACATTCCTCTATTTGTGGGAGAATTTGAGAAAGCTTTTCAGGCTGTTGGTGAGGTTGTGTGGCAACATGGGGCTGCAGCTGTTGCTTTGAGAATGTACAGCCAGTGCATCTGCTGGTAACCATAAGTAGTCTAAAGGTCTTTTCGGTTGTCCCATGGCGCCTAACGTGTGGGAAACTGGAAGAAGGCAAGAACTGCACAAAAAAAATTTTATTACTGCCGGCGAGCCATCCTTTTGCTGGCAGTTTAATAAATATCCAACAAAACCCATTTTGCACATTTAAGGCCTACGGAATACCACGCTCACCAATGTAACCTCATTTGCTTGCGCTGACAGTGCAAAAATTGAGGAGTAAACTATGGCAGCCTATTCTGCATCTATTGCATAGCAAGTACTGTCCTCGGCTTGTGTTGTCGTTGGGTGCCGAGAGCAGTGCTAATAAATGCCATCTTTCTATTTTAGATCACATACTTGTTAACATTCATGATGGCCCTCCAATTTGAAGAAAACTTTGGACGTCAGCTAGCCCAGTGCAATTTTCTTTACTACTTCATATTCATAGGGTAGTTGCGTCACCAATAGTGATTGCTACACTTGCCCATTTGATCTGCATGCAAAGTCACCATATATGCTATTTTAGATTATTGCTCTCAATAAGATGCACTGATTCGTAGTGTAATAATGAATTTCAATTAACATTCTGTCTTAAAGCATGCTATCCATTTTGAGCCGACCGCCTTGTCATCAAAGAAGTCGCAGTAACATCAGAGCAGCTGTCGTTTGCGTTAAATTTCTTCTCGTTCACAGCATTATTAAC
Organism: Amblyomma americanum; assembly: GCF_052857255.1. Classification (NCBI taxonomy): domain Eukaryota; kingdom Metazoa; phylum Arthropoda; class Arachnida; order Ixodida; family Ixodidae; genus Amblyomma; species Amblyomma americanum. The sequence continues at coordinate 497,464,289 of NC_135497.1, read as the reverse complement.
ATTGTGTACTGATTTGTTATCTCAGTAAAGAGATCGAATATATCAGATTCACTTTAGGCAGCAAAAACCAAAAAAAGCAAGAGATGGCACTTGTGCATTTGTGCTCTTACTGCACGACTCCTTAGAAAGCGGACAACTCTTTCTGGGAAAAGGTAGTAAACAGATGTGTAACAGAGACTTTGCATTTTATAGCAGAATCTCTTTGGGAGCTTGACAATACACGTTACGCTTTGTTCTAGCCCTCTGACAGATTTTTTTCAACTTGTGTTTTTCCCACAATTCTGGCGTTAAACTGAGATGACCATTCGGGCATTTGAGTACGTTGCCTGTACAGCACCACTAAGCCACCGGCAGAGAAGAGAACGTCAACGGGTGTCTGCAAAAACTTGAAACTTGCCCTGCATCAGAAGACATTCGTCAATGGCCTAAAAGGATTATCACCTTTATTTGAAGTACCTTGTCTTTGCATAATGCTACACAGTCGAATACCTGCACTGCGCGCTGCTGGGCGTGACAAGGTAGTTCACTGTGTACTGCTTTGAGTCAACCAGCTGCTGTGAGAGGTACTTCACAGGTGAGAATTTGTTCATGGCCTTGACTGGGTTATATGTAACAGACGTCTGAACAGCCCCCTTCCTCTCTTCTGCATACTTTGCGCGGCAGAGCTGTGGCTATAATTCTACCTTGCTTATATCATTCTGATAGAGCTGTAATATATAAACATTTATTGTACGCACGCCAATGTATTTGACGCATTTCACAGCTGACCTAAATGGCAGTAAGCAACCCTCACAGTCCTGAGATAACTTGTGTGTTGCATAAAAGGTATCTTAACACTGTTCTTAACCTTAACCAAGGCAATTTTGGTGTAAACAGTCTTTAAATCCTGTGTTTGACATAACCCGTCATATGATTTCTTGACAGCTCATCACTGTACTTTTTTTAGTTAGTGTGTGAACACCAAAAGTGCAATGTTAGATAGCATGTTTAAATGGACACTAAGAATTTGAATGAAGTAGCGAGAAAAAGACTTATTTTTAAATCTCATTTTTTCAGCAATAAATACATATTTTGCTGCTGAAAAAATAACAATGGCTAGGAAGGTCCATGCAGCGTATTTTTACTGAGAACAAAAATTGCATGCACATGTCCTCGGCATCCCTTTGAGAAGCAGTACATATCTTCTTTTCTGTGTTATATAAACTATAGTTTAATACAGCTGACTAATGAAGTCGCAAATGCTTCTCTACATTTCATCTCACAAGTTGTTTGCATTGCTATGGACAGTACGACAAGCTGAGCCAATCAGTATGGCGCACACTATATAATTGGGTTGCTGAGTGCCTACCACACCCATTGCCTTGTGACAGGTAGCTCCATTTCTGTGAAGGAATCTGTTGTCATCATCATCAGCCTTACTACACCCACTGCAGGGCAAAGGCCTCTCCCATGTCTCTCCAATTAACCCTGTCCTTTGCCAGCAGCATCCACTCTTTTCCTGCAAACTTCTTAATCTCATCCGCCCACCTAAGCTTCTGCCGCCCCCTGCTACTCTTGCCTTCTCTTGGAATCCACTTCATTACACTTAAGGACCAGAAGTTATTTTGCCTTCGCATTACATGTCCTGCCCATTTCTTCCTCTTGATATCCACTAGGATGTTATTAACCCGCATTTGTTCACTCACCCACTCTGCCCACTTCCGGCCTCTTAACGTTACACTTATCATTTTTCTTTCCATGGCTCGCTGCGTTGTCCTTAACTTAAGCTGAACTCTTTTCGTTAGCCTCCACGTTTCTGCCCCGTAGGTGAGTACCGGTAAGATAAAGCTGTTGTACACTTCTCTCTTGAGGGAAACTGGTAAACTGCCACTCATGATCGGCGAGAACTTGCCATATGCGCTCCACCCCATTCTTATCCTTCTAGTTATCTCCCTCTCATGATCCGGATCAGCTGTCACTACCTGCCCTAAGTAGACGTATTCCGTCACAACTTCCAGGCTCTCGCTGCCAATTGTGAACTTGTGTTCCCTTGCTAGGCTGTTGAACATTACCTTGGTTTTCTGCATGTTAATGTTTAGACCCATCGTTCAGCTCTGCCTGTCTAACTCATTGATCATGATTTGCAGTTCACCTCCTCAGTGACTCAGCAAGGCAATGTCATCAGCGAATCGCAGATTATTTAGGTATTCTCCATCTATTCTTATTCCCACCTTTTTCCAATTCAGGCCTCGGAATACCTCCTGTAAACATGCGGTGAATAGCATTGGCGAGATCGTGTCTCCTTGTCTGACGCCCTTCCTTATTGGAATTTTATTGCTGACTTTAGGGAGGACTATAGTAGCTGTGCAGTTGCTATACATATCTTCCAGTATTTTGACATAAGGCTCTTCTACCCCCTGATTACGCAATGCCTGTATGACTGCTGAGGTTTCCACTGAGTCCAATGCTTTCTCGTAATGAATGAAAGCCATATATAGAGGTTGGCTATATTCTGCGCATTTCTCTACCACCAGATTGATAGTGTGAATATGATCTATTGTGGAATACCCTTTACGAAAGCCTGCCTGATCATTTGGTTGATTAAAGTCTAACGTTGTCCTGGCTCAATTAGCGACTACCTTAGTAAATACTTTGTAGGCAATGGATAGTAAGCTGATCGGCCTGTAATTTTTCAAGTCCTTGGCGTCTCCCTTCTTATGAATTAAGATAATGTTTGCATTCTTCCAAGCTTCTGGTACAGTCGAGGTCATAAGGCATTGCGTATACAGGGTGGCTAGTTTTTCCAGCACGATGTCCCCTCCATCCTTTAACAGATCTGCTGTTACCTGATCCTCCCCAGCTGCTTTTCCCCTTTTCATTGATTCTAAGGCTTTCTTTACTTCATCTTTCGTTACTGGCGGGATGACGCATTGCTGTCCACTTCTGTCCTTCTCATTAACGCTCTGATTACATTGGCTACTGTACAGGTCTGTGTAGAACTCTTCGGCTACGTTAACTATCTTATTCATATTGCTAATGATATTGCCCCGCTTCTCTCTTAATGCATACATCTGGTTTTTACCTATGCCTAGTTTCCTCTTCACTGCTTTTAGGCTGCCTCCGTTCTTTAGAGCATGCTCGATTCTCTCCATATTAAACTTCCTTATGTCGGCTACCTTGCGCTTATTTATTAACTTTGATAGCTGTGTTAGTTCTATTCTGTCAGTAGGGTTAGACGCCCTCAAGCTTTGGTGCTTCTTAATCAGATCTTTCGTCACCTGAGATAACTTTCCGGTATCTTGTCGAACTGTGCTGCCGCCTACTTTTACTGCGCACTCCGTAATTATTGATGTCAGATTATCGTGTATTGCATGCAACATCAAGATCGTCTTCCTCAGTTAAACCCGAATATTTGTTTTGCAGCGTTATCCTAAACTCCTGTGCTTTCCCTCTTACGGCTAACTCGTTAATGGTCTTCCTCTTCACTAGCTTCTTCCGTTCCGTCTTCAAGTCTAAGCTAATTCGAGACCTTTCCATTCTGTGATCGCTACAACGCACCTTTCCGAGGGCGGCCACATCCTGAATGATGCCAGGTTTAGCGCATAGTATGAAGTCGATTTCATTTTTAGTTTCACCATTGGGACTCTTCCAGGTCCACTTCCTTTTTTCTCGTTTGCGGGAGAAGGTATTCATGATCCGTAAATTATTTCTATCCGCGAATTCGACTAATAGCTCTCCCCTGCTATTTCTAGAGCTTATCCCGTAGTCACCTACCGCGTGGTCATCAGCCTGCTTCTTGCCCATCTTCGCATTGAAGTCGCCCATTAGTACAGTGTACTGTGATTCTACTTTATTCATTGCCGATTCTACGTCCTCATAGAAACTTTCAACGGTCTGGTCATCATGGCTGAATGTGGGTGCGTAGGCCTGCACAGCTTTCAGCTTCTACCTCCTATTCAGCCTAATTACTATAGCTGCTACCCTCTCGTTAATACTATAGAGCTCTTCTACGTTGCCTGCTATATCCATATTAATGAGGAATCCCACACCTAGTTCTCGTCTATCCTCTAATCCGCGATAGCACAGTAAGTGTCCGTCCTTTATGCTGTATACGCCTCAGCGGTCCTCCTAACTTCGCTAGGCCCTATCACATCCCATTTAATTCCCGCTATTTCCTCAAACAGCACTGCTAGGCTAGCCTCACTAGCTAAAGTTCTAGCGTTAAACGTTGCCAGGTTCAGATCCCAATGGCGGCCTGTCCAGAGCCAGAGATTCTTAGCACCCTCCGCAGCGTTACAGGTCTGACCGCCGCCGTGGTCAGTTGCTCCGCAGCCGCTGGGGATTGAGGGCCGAGGGTTAATTGGTTTGATCATAGAAGGTAGGGGCGAAGTACTACACCAGGGGGGCCAAATCCTGTTCTGGCGAGAGAGTGCGTTGTCGCTTCTAGTCACCGAGATCAGGCCGCACTCCAGGCCTGGTTATGCAATTCCATCGACACGCGGATTTTTTTTCTTTTTGGAACCCGGTGGAGAATTGCGCGGCACCAGGATTCGAACCCCGGTCCTCTTGCCCGCGAGGCTGATGCTCTACCTCTACGCCATCGCTGCATCGGCGTAGAGGTAGTGTTGTAGTGTTTAGGTTATTAAGTTCTTCAGTGGGTGACACTTGGTGTCTTTTAACTATTTTTGGTTTGTTTTCAGATGAGCGGACATGTTCGCCCCCCTGAAGGGGGCCCAATTTTCTTTTGGTCACCACCTGTCTGTATTAGGTTCTTTAGTTGGCGCGTCACAGTTGTTTGGATGTACATTTATTCACTCCAGTGTGGTCTATGCCCAAGGACGTTGATTCAAATCCTGGCAAGGGCAGCCACATGTCGATAGAGATAAAATAAAAACAGGTCTCTGTGTTCTGCGTTGTCAGCGCACATGCGGTTGAAATTAATCTAGAGCCCTGCACCATGGCGTCGGCAAACACTCATCAGAGACCCCCCCATTCTCATTTTTCCTAATCTCATTGTGGCAGTGCTGAATGTGCTCGGCTTGCATATGCAGACGTTTACTGGATCACATTGGCCAGGTAAAGGGCTCACATCTCATCGTGATCATCAAAACTCGCATGAACACTGCTGGTTGTGTCCTCCTCCTCCATGCTGATTACAATACGTGGTCATTTTAGGGGCATCTGCCAATGTATTATATATAGTAAGTATCGAGAAATCTAACTACAACATTGTATGTCACTTGATTCTGTGTGGTTTGTGTGGTCTGTGTACAAAACTAACTATTGTGTCATGATATATTACGTAGTGCTTTCGTGCATTATGCAGAGTTGTTTTATTGAACAGATGGTAGCGGTGGGTTCTGTTTGCACGAGGGGTGTTCAATGTAATTTTTACCTCCTGTTCTGTAACAAAGTTCTGAACTAATGAAAAGGAAAGATGTTAAGATGAAAAGAAAGTTAAACGTTTCCGCTTTTGATGATGCTTTCAGTTTGCACATGGCATCAGTTATAATGACGCAGTCACAAGGAAATATTTTGGCCTATATTAATGCATGGTTTGAACAGTTTGAACGAACCAAATTTTGCGTGGCAGAAGATGTTCTCCTTATCAATTTCCATCGTCAAATAAGTCCTATTTATGGCAATGTGTGTGTTATCTTTCAAGTCAGAAGGTGCAAATTCAAGCCAACTTCAGTGTTAAAGACAGGGAGCGCTGTAGGTGCCCACTGTCTCCATCTCGCACCTGAGCTAGTGGCACATGTGGAGAAATTTATTTGTGATGATTGTCACATTAAACAGACGTTTAATGCTGGCATTCTTGAACTTGACGATGCTGAAGCACTGTGCACTTTTGCTTAAAGTTTGTCCTAAAAAATTCATAATTTAACCTGACAACGCTTCGCATGGCAGTAAGTCGGGTGGCAAAACCACTGTCTTGAATAAGCTGCAGTTTCGGGATGTTCTGCCTAACCCATCCATAGTTCCAACCTAGCGCCTTGTAGCTTCTTGCTATTCCGTAGGTGAAGAAACATTTGAAGACATTTAGTGCCCAGTTGGGGCTATCAGCCTCATTCTTGTCTGAGAGCATGTAAATAATAGTGCATCTATGACGCAAGGGCATCAGTGTCACTAAAGGATTACATCAAAAAATGAATTAGGCCGTTAAAAAAGACTACTGGAGCTTTATTATGATGTAATATCTCATTTTTCAGTACGCGTACAGACAAGGAGGCAAATTATTCAACACAGCTCTCAAGCTTATAATCATGTATAAAAATTTTGCATCGGTATAGTCATTTCCTTATTATTGAAGGCTACTTGAATCATTTATCCCATAGACCAATGTACTGTGGTCTTATTATTTGTTATGTTTTAGATGGTGTTCTTGGCTTAATTATACTTTTTATTTCCTGATGGTTTTTCCAAATAAATTTCTTGTCGAATGTGTGTTCTCCAGATGAGATGTAGCTTTGAAACAGCATTTTATCGGAATGCCATAAGCTTATTCGCACATGTTGTGCTGAGCAGATACAACGTGGAATAGTGCGATACGTGGGATTTAACATCCCAAAGCTGCACATTAACTATAACAGACATTATGTTGGAAGGACCAATTTTGACCATCTGAAGGGTTTTAATTATGAGCACAAGTGCACCACGTGAAAGACAAGAATAAATATAATAATTTCATATGAGCCATATAAAAGGCAAACATATGAGCTGACGCAGTTGACTCATGCGAGTGATACGAGAGCTGCATATTGGCTCAAATGTGCGATACGAAAGATACATATTGTCCCATGCGAGTGATACGACGACCATATTTCGGATCAAACAAGAGATACGAGAGACACATATGCATCAATAGGAGACTTTGTTAGGGTAAGGGAGATAAAAAAGAATTACTTCCTCTCTGCTTTCGTTTTGTATAATCTCTGATGGCCTACAGAGCAGGAGCATGCCGCATGAAGTAAGTAAAAACCTCTATTTCGCGTTCAGCGTTAAGTACAACGTCAGTTAGGAATTGCAAGCGTGCGCGCCGAAAATGCACCACGCCTAAGCAAGCGTGCAAAAAATTGCCTTCTCTCATGCTTCGCAATCGTTAAGAACCCCATAATTCACGCTTACGAATCGAGAATATTCAGCTTGAAAACACGCCACGCTTAAAGCAAGCCTGCAAAAAAAATCATCGACACTCACGCTAGCAAAGCGTGAATAATTGTAGACTGTACTTATACATCCACACACCTGGGAGTTCTCATATCACTTCTGGCGCATGAGGCAGAGGTTAAGTGGCAGGCTGCTTCATTGCAATGGCAGAGGCCCCCATTGATACGGCTCCTGAGAGCGAAGTCGCATTTCCCAAGCAACTTCTCGCGACCAATCATTAATTTAACTGCCACCTGCTGCGCTGGGCAGTTTGCCCACAACCCGGTGGGCAGTGGCAAAAGAGCAACCTGCCAGGTGTATATATTTATGTTTTAGTTTGTTTTATGATGGTTTAACGTCCCAAAGGGACTAAGACTATTATAGACGCCGTAGTGAAGGGCTCCGAAAATTTCTACCACGTAGGGTTCTTTACCGTGCACTGACATCGCACAGCACACAGGTGTATGTATTGCCACACTGCTCGCATTCTGCAAGCGCCGCCATGCGGCCGAACGGCATGGCTGCGCTCGCGTGGAAGCCAAGAAGACGACGTTCCCGCTCGGACGCACGCTGTTGGTCTTTTTGGCCTTCTGATTAAAAGCCCCCTTTTGTGCCGCCCTACATTTGTCGGTAATATTTTGGTGGAGCCGCTGGGTATCCTCCCATGAGCGCCGAGCCCGAGGACAATTCTGACGATCATCAGCGCCGCTTGGACACAACACCCGTCCACAAAGCGAGCCGCCGCCTGCGACGCCTGCAACCTGAGTGAAGCCACTGACGAGGTCGGTGCGTACCATGACGTTTACTACTGGCAGTCAGACAGGTCTGCCTTCCTGCACTATCCCACCGGTTGTAGTCCTCGACATCCTCGCACTGATCGCCGTGAAGGTTGGCGGCGAGCGAGGTGTGAGGACTACAACCGGCCTCATGAGCTACAGTGAAGCCCTGCGGAGACCTGCGCCAGTGCCACACGCATTCCGCCCTGCTGCCGAACCAACGCAGGGATCCCTTCCCCCGTCAAGCTGCGTGACCCGCGCCCTGTTAGAAAAGCGGACGTGTGGCGCACACCCAACAACCGGCCACTATGCTGCCACTGAGGGGAGCCTGGTCATGTCCTCCACAACTGCCCATACCGGCGGATGGGATTAAGAGGATTTCCACCGAGCGCACCCCGACCACGCTATGGTGAGAGACCGCGAGACATTGAGCAGTACCTGGCCGATCATGTGCTGCCCTCACCGCCTCCACGACGTCAGTCTAGGTCGCCATCTCCAAGACGGATCCCCAGTCACGCATCATTCGCTGGTCAATTCAGACGCACATCCCCCCGCCGGGAAAACTGACGACGGTGGCCTTCGGGGGTAGCACCGACGCTCCCGCAGAGAGTGAACAGCCTCCATCCGACGGTTGTTTGCGACGACCCGAGCGCCGACGACACCAGCCGCCGACTTCAAAGACGATCTCACCACCGACCCCAACGACGATGCCACCGCCGACCCCACCGACGACCGCGTCGACGACCACACCGATTACCTCACCGACGACCCCAGCGACGACGGCACCAAACGCCTCACCGAAGAGTTGTCAAAAAATTGTTGCCGCCACCGAAATTCTTGTTGCCGCCGATGGCTATGACGTGTCAGCACTCGTGGATACCGGAGACGACTTTTCGGTCATGAGCAGCCACCTAGCCACGACCCTCAGAAACGTTCTAACACCTTGGCATGGGCCAGCTGGTTGCCATGTGGTGACACCGGTTGGCGTCTGCACCTGCCGTATAAAGATCCGAGGTGCAACTTTCATTGGCTCCTTCGCCGTGCTACGAGTGTTCCAAAGAACTGATTCTCGGCATGGACTTCCTTATTGATTATGGCGCGGTCGTCAACCTGCATAAGCAATTGGTATCGTTTTCGACACAGCGAGCCGTTGCTACAGACCCCGAGCCGCACAGAGCAGCACTACGCATCTCTGACGACCACACAACAATACCGCCGGGAGCAAGCAAGTTTGTCAGAGTCAAGTGTGATACCAGCTTCGGTACTCGGGCCATTGCCGAAGCGAACATGTCGCTGCTACTGTCTCGGCAAGTTTGCGTTGCTCGCGCCCTTGTCGACCTTCTTCACGCGCGTGCCGTGCTCTTAGTGACCAACTTTAGTAGCGAACCCCAACATTTGACGAAAATTACAGTGACTGCACATTTTGAAGAACTTGGCGAGCATGCCGTCCAATGGGCCTTATCCACAACAGACCCCGGAACAGCGGAACAGGACACGGCACCAGCCATTACGATCGACGTGAACCCTGACCTTCTGACCAGTCAGAAACGCCGCGTTGAAAGCCTTACTGACTCTTTCCGCGACTGTTTTGCGTCAACCTCTAAGGTTCTTCAGACGCGAATAACTAAGCACCGCATTATCGTCGATAGTGACCAGAGACCACTATGTCAGCGTCCTTATCGTGTTTCGTCGAAGGAACGTGATGCCATCCACCGCCAAATTGCCGAAATGCTCTGCGACGACGTCATACAACCATCGACGAGTCCCTGGGCATCACCTGTTCTTCTCGTCGCAAAGAAAAATGGCAGCCTACGGTTCTGCATGGATTATCGACGTCTCAACAACGTTACCAAAAAGGATGTATATCCACTGCCGCGCATTGATGACTCATTAGATCGCCTCCGCCATGCTACCTACTTTTCGTCTCTCGACCTGCGTAGCGGTTACTGGCAAATCGAGGTCAATGAATGTGACCGAGAAAAGACCGCCTTATTTACTCCTGGCGGATTTTACGAATTTAAGGTGCTTCCTTTCGGCTTGTGTTCAGCCCCTGTAACGTTCCAACGTATGATGGACACCGTACTAACTGACCTCAAGTGGCAGTCCTGCCTTGTGTATCTCGACGACGTCGTGATTTTCTCCGACACGTTCGAGGAGCTCCTGAAACGTTTGCGTGCTGTTTTCGAGGCCATTCGTTCCGCAGGTCTGCCTCTGAAGCCTGAAAAGTGCCACTTCGCATTTAGAGAGCTCAAGTTTCTTGGCCATATTGTGAGCGCTCAGGGCGTCAGCCCTGACCCAGAAAAGACGGCCGCCGTTGCTGCATTTCCCCAGCCAACAGATAAACGAAGCTTGCGGCGTTTTCTGGGGCTTTGCGCCTATTATCGGAGGTTCGTTGCAAACTTCTCTAAGCTCGCAGAGCCGCTGACTCGCCTGACAAAATACTCCGAACCCTTCTTCTGAGGCCAGGATCAGGAAACAGCTTTCACAGAACGTAAGGCCCGCCTCCAATCTACACCTATCCTTGGCCACTTCGACGAAAAAGCCGCCACGGAACTGCACACAGATGCCAGCAATGTTGGCCTCGGTGCGGTGCTTGTGCAGTGGCAAGACTGCGTGGAACGCGTGCTCGCATACGCAAGTCGCGCTTTGTCCCGTGCCGAAATGAATTATTCCACCGCAGAAAAGGAGTGTCTCGCTGTTGTGTGGGCAATCACCAAAGTTCGTCCCTACCTGTACGGCCGCCCGTTTTTAGTCGTCAGCAATCATCACTCCTTGTGTTGGCTTGCGAACCTCAAAGATCCATCGCGGAGCCTTGCACGGTGGAGCCTTCGGTTGCAAGAGTTCGACGTTACTATCGCGTATAAGTCGAGTTAGCAACATAGCGATGCAGACTGTCTCTCAAGAGCTCCTCTTCCGTGCCCACCAGATGAGCCCGACGACGATTCTGCTTTCCTCGGCGCTGTCACCACATCCGACCTTGCCCGCCACCAGAGGGCCGACTGCGAACTGCTGCCTCTAATCGAATACCTCGGAGGAACCGCTCCGTGTCCGCCCAGACTCTTCTCTCGCGGACTTTCGTCGTTTTGCTTAATAGATGGAGTCCTCTACAAGAAAAACTACGGCCAGACCGAAACTGCGTATCTCCTCGTTGTCCCCACCGCGCTTCGTCAGGAAGTTCTCGCTGCATGCCACGACGACCTTTCTTCTGGCCACCTTGGTTTTTCCAGAACATTGGGACGCCTCCGCCACAGGTACCACTGGCCTCGGCTTTTTGCGGTCGTCCAACGCTACGTTACAAGCTGTCGTGAGTGTCAACGACGGAAGATACCGCCGACAAAACCAGGCGGCCTCCTGAAGCCAATTGGTCAACCACAGATCCCATTTCAGCAAGTCGGCATGGACTTACTGGACCCATTCCCAGTGTCCTCCATGGGTAACCGGTATATTCTTGCCACGGACGGGGAACCGCGTTTACCTCGGCTCTTACACATAAGGTCCTGCGTCTCAGTGGCGCCAGTCATAGAAAAACGACTGCTTACCATCCTCAAACGAATGGTCTGACCGAGAGGTTGAACAAGACCATTGCAGATATGATGTCTTGTATGTCGACGCTGACCATCGCAATTGGGACAAAATACTCTCTTACGTCACCTGTGCGTACAACACCGCCCTCCAAGAAACGACGCGCTTCACTGTCTTTCGTTTGGTGTATCGCCGGGACGCCCTGACCATGCTCGACGCCATGCTGCTCCCAGATTGTGCCCCTTCGTCTGTCACCGGCCCTGACCAATTTATTCGTGATGCAGAAGCCGCTCGCCACCTTGCTAGACAACAGATTCGACACCAGCAGAAAACTGACACCCGGCGTTACAACCTCCGCCACAGGGCGGTGATTTAACAACCCGGCGAGCACGTCTGGGTATAGAGCCCTATACGTTTGCGCGGGCGCTCTGAAAAGCTTATGCGCCGCTACTTCGGCCCCTACGAAGCTCTACGGCAACTCAGCGAGGTAAACTACGATGTGTTCCCTCAAGGAGTCGTGCTCTCTTCTCGACCGGCCAAGTCTGAAGTCGTCCACGTGTCCAGGATGAAACCGTATCACGCCCGTTAGCCATTGTCGGAGTTCACATTCAGTGCCGCTGCCACACGCACCTTCGACTTTCGGTGATTCAATTCTGTTTTTCCCCTTGTCGGAGGCATCGAGGCGATGCCTGTTGGAAGGGGGGTAGGCAATGCCACACTGCTCACATTCTGCGAGCGGCGCCATGCGGCCGAACGGCATGGCTGGGCTCGTGTGGAAGCGAAGAAGACGACGTTCCCGCTCGGACGAGCGCTGCTGGTCTTCTTGGCCTTCGGATTAAAAGCCCCCTTTTGTGTCGCCCTACGTTTGTCGGCGACAATAATTGTGCACACACCTCAGTAGTTTGCCGACAACCTGGTGGGCAGGTGAGCAGCTTGCGGAAAATCATGCTTCAGAAAAATAGACAGATAGATAGACAGCGGCTAAGTGCAAGGAAGAGCCACAGTAAGTGCTGGCGCATCAAAAATAATTGAGCGCGCTTGCGCTATGCTGTGATCTCAAGCGTAAACATTAACTTTTCTTTAATCTCTGCCTTTTTTTTCTTTTCCTCTCGGTAAAGTCCAAGTGTTCACAACATAAAAACTGCGCGAGCGTTCATCCCCTGAAGAGGCGGATTGTGCCGTTTGCTGGTTGTCAACCACCTCCCCAACACACGCCTCATATTTGCGCTCCACTTCCTAAGCTACAGCTGAAGGTCACGCCTTCTTGCCAACTTTCGAAGAGATAACTCAGGGCAGGGATGGGCTAGGAGTTCTCAACCCTTTACATGCCTTCTTCTTTTGAATGCTTTTGAAGAGCTTTGTGACTGAAGCGCTTCATGCTGGGCTCAGAAGCAGCTGGCTTCCAAGTGGGTTCGTCTTCCCTAAGCTCGGCGTCTTGCTGTCCGGCGCGGTTGCCACTCGTTCGTGGTACCTGCTGCCTCCGGAACAGACCTGCCACGTCGGTGGTATGCGTACTTTCATGGAGGCGTAGATGAATCACTCATGACAGGCTCCTCTCTGCGCAGCCGTCGAACGTCTGTAATCAGCCAGCAGCGCGTGTTAAGTGCGTCCAATTTGGCGCGCTGTCTTCAACAGTGGCCCTCTTCCAAATTCTTCTCTAGCTCATTCTCTCCTGCCTCTTCCTTTCATGGTGGCCACTTGGTCCCGGAATCCCCGGTGAAGACTCGGACAACGAAGAACTCTAGTGACTTTACTCTTAACGCTACCGCTTAGAAAATCTCACCGTATCTTTCCTTACAGCTCTTCTGAAACTCATTACAGGCGTTAACAGAGCGTCTGATTGATGTTTAGAAGAGTTTCGCAGTGTTTTACGATCGCACATTCTATTCGAAGACACCATTTGCGGCGAAGAACAGAAAGCTACTGAAGCAGTATCGAGAGCTGGGCAGTTTGTTATAGGTTCATACTGCTGGCTGAGCACAAAAAAACACGGGCAAGAATAAGGCACATGTGAACACGGCGAAGCATATTCACAACTGCTCATTGACACAAGAAAGATAAAAACCTAAAATATAATGCAGTCAGCCGAAAATGACGGACTGCACCAGACAAAAACAAAAACACGAAGACACGAAGAAAAAACATTTTTTGACTCATCTGCCTAACCTATGACCTAAAACGAACTTGACTTCTGATTGATTCTGCAAGTGCAGTAGAAACTCGAATCATGTTCCTGCCACCATCCTGCCACCATAATTGAATGTTATTCGCGATAATGATTGTGGATTTTTTAACACCTTAATGTACTTTGTACATAGTTGCGCACATTGTGAACTCACAGCTGTTCATCGGTGTGGTCTACTTAGCTCTGATGTCTGTGCTTAATTTGAAATTAACATTCTCCTGTGCTCACGACATCCAATAGCCCTCCGCACCTGTGTATTGTCGTACGGTTCTTAATCCCTCTTCGCCTCGTTGCGACTCCTACACCCACTGGTCGCCGTCTCATCGACGCCATTCTCGCTCTCCTCCGGTCACCACCTCTCCAAGCGGAAAAGTGGCCGCCGCAGTTCCAGAGGCAAGAACTGCGCCGTCAACGACCGTCCCAAGCCCCTTTAACTTTGTTGAAATTCTTATTGAAATTATTACTGGCGATGCGCTTGTGGACACAGGTGCTGCCACCTATGTCATTAGATGCAACCTGGGCAGCACGAGGCCGCTTTCCGACATTTCGCTTCGAACCTCCAGGGCTGAACATTTCATCTCTAGCAGCGTGTACTGCCCGCATCATCCATGATCTCTCCTACACAACTGAATTCATTGTTCTCGTACGCTCCTCTCACGACATCATCCTCGGGTAGGACTTTCTGTCCGGGCAGCACGCCGTCATAGACTGCGCACATGCCCACGTTGATTTGTCGCCGCTGTCTTGGATGTCTCCCTTGTTACCACCAGGAATGTTGTCGCCACCGACGACACCGGCATGCCAGCTTTCTCGTCTCTTCTTGTGCCCCTGACTTGTGCTGGCCTCTCTCACATAGTGTCCTTTATACCCCCTCTCTCCTCTAGGCTCATCGCAAAAATGTACTGCTACAGCATGCCGTGTTGACATTATCTGGTGTTTGTGCGTTGCAAACTTATTACCTTTTCCTGATTACAGGCACAGTAGCGCACAACAGACTGGGACAGAGTAGACAAACAAGTACGAGCCACATTGACCTTGTTCCTCCACTTCACTTCGGGAGAGTCGCTCGGCATGGTGGATTTCATCGATCCCGGCGACCATTCTACTGTGGTTGATGACCCTGGCGCGGATCATATCAACGGTATTAATTCCCCCGTAGAAATCACTGACCCGACCCCAGAGTTGTTTTTTTTTCCTGTTGCGTCGATGCGGCTCTAAAGCCTCTCCAACGCGCCAAGCTCGTCGCCTTGCTTTAGCGCTTCCGCGCATCCTTGGGCTCACACAAAACAACGTTTGGTCGTACGACAGACGTTAGCCACCATATCGATACTGTAACTCATGGTGCTTTGTGTCAGCGTCCCTACCGCGTCTCCGGCGCTGAGCGCCATATGAATAATGAAGAGGTGAGTCACATATTACAGCGCGGAGAGATCCAGCCTTCTCACAGCCCGTGGGCTTCTCCTGTTCTGCTCGTAAAAAAAAAATGATGGGTCCATTCGATTCTGCGCTGACTAACACCGGCTAAAAAATTACTCTGAAGGAAGTCTGCCTATTGCCTCAGATCGATGACGCTTTTGAGTGCCTGCTGGCAGCGGGGTACTTTTCTTCATTGGATCTGCGCTCTGGGGGCTGGCAGGTACTGATGGCAGAGTTCTATCGCCACAAAACAGCTTTCATCACACCTAGCGGGCTGCATGAATTTAATGTCATGCCTTTCAATCTCTGCAACGCTAGTGTCACTTTTGAGCTCATGACGGACAACATCCTCCGAGGGGTGAAATGGCTGGCTTGCCTCTGCCTCCTGGACGATGTTAGCATCTGTTCGAAGGAATATTCATCTCATTTTCGCCTCGAGACTGTCCTTCGACGTCTTAGAAAATCTGGCTTGCTGCTCAAAGTAGTGTCACTTTGGCGCCCGACAGCTGACCATTCTGGCCACATCATCTCCAAGGACCGTGTTCTGCCGGGCCCGGCCAAGCTTCGTGCAGATTCTAATTTTCCGAAGCCCACAAATGCAGAAGGCTTATTGCTTTTTGCTCGTCATTCGCTGCTTTGTCAGAAATTTTAATGCAGTCATCACCCCTCGACACAACTTCACCGCGGCAGTGAGATTGACCCTTATGGGTCTTTTCTCTGAACTTAACAAGAACCGCTAGATCACTGTCGCCATCCATCACCTCGTGCGCGACACAGAAACTGCCCCGTTAACATAGCTGCAACGGCAAATGACGTCAAATGTTTCATTTTTCAGAACATCATTATGCGCCATGGTGCACCCAAGGAATTGCGCAGCGATTGGGGTCGCGCCTTTTTTCGACTTCGTGGAAGCCCTTCTTCAATAGTACCATATAGTTCACTTCACAACGTCTTTGTAGCATCCGAAGACAAACGGCATGACCGCGAACGGTTTAACAGTACCCCTGGCGACATGATGTCTAAGTATATTTCTTCCCTTTACCGAAATTGCGATCATGTTCAAACCCTGCGTAACCTAAGCTTACAAATCTGCAGCGCAAGCAGCCACTTGATTCGCATCGCATTTTCTAATGTATGGCAGTCAGTCTTCCTACATAGTTTACACCATACTCCCTCATCGACCCGATTCTTCAGAATATACAACCGTGTTCTAAGCCGCTACGCATGCCGAGGAATGCCGTCAAATTGTCCGTTACTTCACATCTCACTACCAGCACTCTCAGCACTCCGCCTTCCACCATCAGTTAGCACAAATCTTGCTACGGGTACCTACAATATTATCTCAAACTGCTCGTGCCCAACTAAGCAACTAAATACTTTGTCTAACGCGTACAGAAACCGGCCAACACGTCCTATTGCATGTCCACCTGACCCTAACGACCAAATCTATCCACCCAACATCCAGGGTCAAATGCGCACCAAACCTCCACCCAGAAATATGAACCTCGAGCTACACATGGGCGGAAGCCAGAATTGAACAGAGCATTGCACCAAACTCTACAGAGGCTGGCCCCACATTATATAGGCGGACGCGGCTCAACACACCCTACCAGGCTATATACTGCTGTCGCTGCCTATGAGGATGGCACCATCAGAGCCGCAGCCACACTCCTCGCCAACAACTCTATACCGAAGTTGAGGGCGCGGCCCACACCTTGGCGCTCATACACGCTACACAAGATTCCAACATCACGGAAAAATGCACCGACTCCCAACATGTCTGCCATCACTATCAACACAGCATTATAACACCAACCACCCAATGCATTCTCGTATCAGGACACACCCTTACCCAAGAGATAATCCTCATGCGAGTTCCTGGACATGCCTCGATCTCCGGTAATCAGCGAGTTCATGTGCTGGCACGAAAACTATCCCTCTAGGCCACGGAACATCGGAAACCCAAACCAACGCAGAAAACTTCGTGGGCTCTACGCACATGCCACGGAATCACCACTTATTACAGAAACAGGCGCTTCACTTTCCCACCAACACTTCACCGTGCAATAGATTCAATACACAGTGCGGTCGGGCGGCAACTGCTGTCAATTTACTACATCTCACCTTGTCTCCTTTCTCGCTGCCGCTCTACCCTGACCCTCCCACTCTGCTTAACATTTCAGGCAGCCAAGGACACCTTCATTACTACCTTCGGGAGTGTCCCAAACCGTTGCGGCTCCACTCATACACAAGCCATTTTCTTTCTCATGGGGGGCCGCTCTGCGAGCTGCTGAAGCAGCTGGCCAAACATGCGTGGTGGACCGAGCGGTCCATGAAACCCCGGCCCGTGGATTCCTGGACAAGTAGGAGCACACTCTTGAGGATGTTTTTTTTATTTTTGCTTTAAAACAAGGTTGTTCCCACCACGACCACCAGCACCGTCAGAAAATCAACCACGCCGCTTCTGCCTGTCTACCGCCTTCTCCCAAAACACCCATACGCAACACCACAGGCCACACCACCCATCTAGGACAAAGGCTCTCCAGAAATAATACGGCTCCGAGGAGTTTGCCTTGTGGATGGACGCTGCATGCTCGGGCAAGGAAGCGGCGCCAGCTGTGGTGAGCCATACCTTCCAACTCTTGCTACTCTCCCTCTCCCTTCACTTTCCTCCTCAGACGTTGCTGAGCAGCCAGCCATTGCCCTTGCGATTGCCCACAGGGAAGGCCGTTATATTCTCACAGATCCAAAAACTGCACTACTAAATTTCACGCACGGGCGAGTTCATGTCCCTGATATTTGCCTGCTGACCTCGCCCGGTCCCAATCCGCCCCGCCACGGGGATCTGCTCTGGGTGCCTGCGCAATCGACGAACTCCGGCAACGAGGCCGCCGATAGGTAAACCCGAGGTCTGAAACACCGGACACAGGCGGCGCCCACGTCGGAGTTCTCCGGAGAGCGCATGTGCACATTCAGTGAGCTGACTAAGGCTCACCGTGACGAGAGACAGCTCTAACTGCCACCACACCACTCACTTGATAATTACCACCAAACCCTAAGGCGCCGCCTCCAGACACGAACCCTCGCATCCCCTTATACCAGACCCCGCTGCCAGCAAACGCTAACCAACCCCTCTTGCACCCTCTGCAAACGCACCAGCACCACCCTCGCCCAAATTATATTACAATGCCCGGCGGATCCTATTCTGCGGGGCCTGGAGCAAGTCACCAGCTGGGAGAACTGAGAGACCAAGCTCCGTGCTGAGGACAAGGTCTGGCAGAATACTGCCACGGACCGGGCTGCTGACGCCATGTACGTTACGAATATGAGCGTTTGAGTCTAGTGGGCTAATGGGGGCCCAGGAGCCTGAATGGCCTAGGCACCTCTGTCATAATAGAGGTTTTTACCACCACCACAAGACACCTTAATTTGACTTTCGTGCCCTCCTCCAGATCAGGCCAATCTTCAAAGCTTGCAATTGCGTGGACCCCTACTGCGTTCTGGACCAAACCTGTCCAGCCAATTACATCGTCGATCCCCTCATACCTTTAGACTTATCACTGTTGCCGCGGTCGTGAAATCGCTCTCTAATCCCCTGAAACCGTACAACGACCCTGCTATCGTCTTGCGCACTTAGGTCGCACTTAGGGGGGGGCGTGGGGGGGGGGGGGCGATTGAGGTTTCAAATAACCCATGGAGTCACTCATGCGCCTTTCGTTTCCGCAAAATCAACTGAGTCGACAACGCTGTCGACGCCATCACCAATAAACCCAATGAACGCTGGAAGCCTATTGCTACAGTGTCCCGTTTCTGCTCAAACGTCATCGCAGACGCAAGCAGCGCACATCTCTCTGTCACTACCGCCACGTAGCTATTGCGGTATCTGTGACCCAGGGAGCCGGTTATGCGCGTTTTCTTTCTTTTCATGACTTCAGCGTACATTTGGAAGCTGAGGAAGACGGCGACGTGCAAAGCGCAGCGCGAGAATAAAAGTTTAGCGCAAGGCGTGATCGGCAGCGGATTGTAGTATAGTGGTATCGTGCAGTGGCCAACGAAGCTGATCTGTTCTCGCCGCCACGGACTCCAAATCCAGTCGTGGTAACATTTATTTTATTTCTGAATGTATCTGACAAACTTCAGACAGACCTCGCTTTTTTCAAGATTATTAGTGAACAAACCGTGCATTTTTAAACTATTTGACCTTTGAATTGTGTAATTGTGTGCAAGACTGTATATGTTCATGGGCTAAATAACTGAAGTGTGACCTCACATGAGGACGCCAGTGCCGAATGGTTGATCGGCATTAAATCGGCTCACGATCTTTTACCCAAGCCCCTAGATGAACAATTATGCATATGACAGGAATGAAGTCTCCAAGGGAAACTAAACGAGAATACTTAGTCCGGCTGGACTGTTAGGGTAGGATCACCTGATAGCAAATATGTTGTTATTTAACGAAATCAGAGCTTTCATAAGTCAGAGAATAGCGTGAAAGTAAGGTGCACGTGGCACCGCCACAGGGATTCCTGCAGCTGCGATGACTGACGCACTCCTTGGCGAATGCTATTTCGCCGCCTATTTGGACAGTTACCGTCGAAATACGAGGAAAGCAACGTGGCCAGCATAAACGATAGTACGAAGTGTCGTGTAATTAAAACGACGCAAAACAGATGGCGGTGAGAAAGGCTAATCACAAACACCAGCACTGAAGCTTTGTCCTCGCCGCCGCGGCCTATGAGTAGTTATGGCGCTCGGCTGCTGGCCCGAAAGACGAGGGTTCGATCAAGGCCGCGGCGGTCGAATTTCGATTGAGGCGACATTCTGCAGGCCTGAGTGCTGTGCGATGTAAGTGCACGTTCAAGAAACCCAGGTGGTCAAAATTTTCGAAGCCCTTAACTGCGGCGTCTCTCATAGCCTGAGTCGCTTTGTGACGTTAAACACCCATAAAATAACTAAATTAAACTGACGCTTTCTCCTCGCATTCTGTACCCTCAGGCTGCGTGTAGCCGTTGTTCGCAGCAAGTTCACAACCGCAATCTCTCAACGGCATTCACGCTGTGTTTGCTTGTTACGAAGCCGGTAAAGCAATTTCGTTTTGTCTCAACCCGTCGAGTAGGCTATTTAGTTCAGAATGCAGGTGTTGTGAAATTGCAAAGTGTTTGTTCCTTTATTTTTATTACGCGCTAATGCCGACACCCGCGTCCATGTACGTCGCCAACATGTGGGACGCTATACGATCGCCTGGTATTCCATGTTTTCTGAGCAAAGGTAAACATGGTTTTAGAGAAAACTTCAGAGAAGTGCCACTTGTATGCACCATCGCCTTTCATTTGTCTCATGAAAAAAAAAGTATCAGTGTAATCTGTGCGACGCATCGATTACCCGAATGCAGGAATGCATGCCTGCTGACTTGTGTTCAATTGTGTAAAGAAAGAAGAGTTTTACGGTAAACCTACATTCTTCGTGCGTGTGTCGTGTCTTTTCGCTCAGGACGGCGAGTAACGGCATTTGGGAGCTGAAATACAACATATAGTTCATGCTTGTGAGATGGACTTGGCGGTTCTGGTGGTTGCTTGGAGAGGCTTTTTCACAATGGTGACGCCGAGAGGTATGTGCCTAAACTCCGGTAACCACTGCTATTGATTAGCGCCAGCGTTAATATCTCCACAAATGACGAGAAGAACGCACAATTTACACGCGATTCATGTGTCGACATTATCGTACTGCTTAAAGGCAGTGGCAATGAAATATTTTGCGTCTTTCTGGGTGTTGGACGAAATTTATACGCAGGCTAACCCACGTCTTTTCCGCCTACGTCGCACTTTAAGCCCTACATGTCTACCAACATGATGCTTGTTCTTTCAACAGCTGTTGGTGTCCTGTCCACACGACGTTTCAGTGGCGACGCCGCCTGCTCGAACGTCGTGATGTTTGAAGAAATCAAGAGCGACGAATCCGTGAAGAGCAACAAGCTGCTTGATACAAATCTCTCTCTGAGTCGGCACTTTCGACTGGGCGAAGTAGTCGTCTGTGTAAGTGGACCCTAGTGTTAACATGCGAGCGACCGCACGTTCAGTGACGGCGGTCACACGAGCAGCTACCCCATCGTGCATAAAGGTGCAGGATTTCGCGTACAGGGACTGCGGGTTCGGATTAGACATGACATGACATAACTTAATGTCCACGCTGACGTTTATCAGTAGAGGCACTCCAGGGACATCGCCCGCGAAAGTGCCACGTACTCAAGACTCGGCACACGTGCGCTTAATGTCAGCACCATCGCGTCGAACATCGCTCCGTGAGGTTTGTGAATTGTGAGCGAACTCACGAGCATCATTGGAAAGTGGATTTTCCAGTATGTGGGCCCACGTTCTTGTTGATGGCCACAGTGCATGCTCTCTTAACGAGTGGTACCCAGGACTCGTGGAGTAGGTAGCGGACATGGCAGCTATCCTGACGGTGGCAGCTTTACCCTATCCTGACGTGGCGCTATCTAGCCCACTCACGGCGGAACTTTCGTGTACGCTCTTGAGCCGCCGTTGCAGTCGCGGTGGGAGCTTCTTCCAGCTGTCATTGCCTGGTGGTATACAACAAACTCCAATGAGAAGGAGTGCTTATGTAACGTTTTTATCGTGGGTAATAATTTGAAGACGCGCGTACTTGCGCCCGCTCAAATTGGCGATGTCGTCAAGTAATACAAGAAACAGGAAACAAGTAATTTTGAACCAGTTTTCTGCACTCATGTTGTGCACTGTGCAGATAGAGTCTGCGGAAGAATATAGGTGCAAATGGAGCTGCAAAGTCCATTCGTGAATTAAAAAGTTCCCCAAAGCGGTCCATCGTGCACGCATTACTTACTGCGCCGGCACGGGAGGCAAGGTTTTCCACGAGAAAAATGTTCAACCAGCTTATGCGCGTTCCACAAGAATATATGTGTATCCCCTGCCGACGGCTACACAGCCGGAAGGCGGCAGACTATAGCTGGGCGGAACGTACCCTGATTCGGTTCCGCTTCCAACCCACGGGAAGCAATTCACTAACGTAGGAATCGCAACGACCGTAGCAGAGGCAATCACAAGGCTTGTCTGCGATCACACTGGTGTAATGCGTAGTTAGTCGGAAAATACGGGATAATCGACAGCACAATGCGTCGTTTCGTGAGAAATGCTCTTGCAGTTTTAACTCAGATGTGGTGTTAAATGAATACGTTAGAGCGCGACAGCTGCTCGCATGCATTCGAGTATACCTCCGAGCATGCGTCTGCACTTCAGAAAAGCACACAATTCAATAAATTCAACTTTTATATTTTTCAGAGCGGTTACATACACAAATCTAAAGGTCTCTGGGGCTAAAACTTGTCCACAGCCACTTAACAATGCCCAGGGTCCTCAGAACAAAACAGCAGCCAACAGAGGTTATTAAATGATGAAAACTACACTCTCCTAAAATTTGGAAGAACATGTACAACGGTATTTGTATCAAACGCACACATAATGAAAAATAATACGCAAGCACACAACGCAGGACAATTCAATTCCTTTAACAAATCTTAATAAAAATCACAAATCAATGAGAACTTTCGGCATATCAGAGTGACACATCGTTGCAGCGGAGGTTTAAAAAAAATATTAAACTCTTCCTTAGATGAAAAAGGCTCGTTTCGGTATTTGTTTAGAAGTGATGGCAGATTCTGTTTTAAATACTGAAACTTGAATTGGGTGCGGAAAAAGAGAACTAACTAATATGGAAGGTTTCAAATGCTCAAATTTGTTGTTCGCTGCTGTAATGGCGCCAGAAGTTTAAGGAAATTTGCAGATTCGGCAGAGGAGAAATAGACGGAGTTTAACAACTGATCTTCATTACTGTGGATCAATGTAATGATGCCGTATTTCGGGAATAGATTGTTGTTGTCTGCATGTCAACATTTGCCAAATAACACACTACGTTTTGTGAAACAAATTGCTTTTATCAATATTTCGTTTTGTTGTGGAGCTCCTGATAAGGCTAGAGTAATATTTGAGGTGGGAATAGCGCATGGTATTACTGAAGTTTAATTTGTTCAGGTAAGATATTTCTGCCGCAGGACAGAGAGCCTGCTGCAGCGTGTAGCCACGGTAGGCCACACGTCCGCGTTTTCGTCGCCAACGCATACATGCGCAATAGCGGTTAGCTGTTTTTTCTGCAGTCTGCTCCTGCCTTCCATAACTTGACGTAGTTTCTTTCGCACCCACGGAGCATCCAATGTGACGCACAAACACGCAATGCAGAGGAAAGACCTCATTCAAATAGTGGAGGCAAGAGATGGCCCGCATTTGCTCGTTGCCGCCGTCACCATTATTTCGGTTTGCGGCCTAGTTTGCGGTGTTTAGAAGTGGCGCCTCTGATTGGCCGTTCTTTTGTAAGAACGCCACACGGCAGTTCATTTTTCGCAGGCGCTTTGATTGTGGAAGGATTTCGGGACTTCCATTGGAGTTTTTTCAGCAAATAAAAAACGCGTAGAAAAAACGTGGGTAATTTTCAGTCTCGCCTAATTCAATATTCCCTTTAGTGTCACGTTAGTCTCAGCATAACAGGCAGATGTTTACTTCAATAAAAAGCTTTAGAGCGCTTGTTTTTAAGTCTTCAGTTGCTCAATCACTACTGTGGATATCCTTTCTTCAAATTAATTCTGAGCGTCCCGTCACAACTGAAGCCCCTCCGTGACGTTTTCTGTCGACCAGGTTATAAATAGCGCACACCTCCCCTCCCCCACGGCTCTTCTTCCTCGCCTAGCTTTCCGAAATTTAGTCTTAAACGAAAGGAAGCACTGTCGTTTTGTTTCTCGATTCTCGGAGCGAGCCTGTGGCTACGATCATCGCAGCTGTTTTCATCCATCGTTGTATTGCTGTTTGGATGATATTTTTTTTCGAACAGTGTATCAATAAAGAAGCATATCGCGCTTGTGCATGGTTCGTGTACGCATGCGATGATTACACCGTGTGAAAAGCGTCGAAATTTTTGAGCGTTCAAGCCGCGAAGTTGACCGACGCCGAGGGACAGGGATCAGAGGCGCTGCTTGTGGATGCCGTGGTGCGCCTTCGCACCTTATTTATAACATCGGCGCTCTCGAATTCTGTGCTAGCTTCACACACTTGTATTCGGTCGATCAATGTCTCGTGAAAACGCTGCGCGCGACAGTGGTTAACCTAGCCGACGGTAACGACTTGACTGGGTCCGTTTTTTTTTTGCTCCATGCGAGCAGATACAAAAATTGATGCCGACTTCCGGCGGAAAGCGGAAATCAGAACTGGAGAAGCCATTAGCGGATACGGAAAGAAGGCAGCGGATCACTTGAAAGCTTGACGTCACTTAAAAAAAGCGTCAGCGACAATGAAGGAACCTTAGTTGAAACCTTCTACATTGAATCGAATCTGCTTCTTGCTGCGACTATCCAGTGGCCGCTTCGGTTCCACGAAACGTTCCTACTGTTGACCGCACAAGAAGGCCTTGTCATTGCTATGAGTGCACTGCGTGACTTGGCCACGTTCGGTTGTTTTCACGTCGGACCATACTTCTAATTCTTGCCATTGCGCCCACTATGTTCGCATGGAATTTGAGGGAGCCTAGTTTTAGACTTTTTCTCCCTCCACAGCTTCTACTGGCGAATTGCTGTGTTTATTTTAACCCAGATTCTTACTTACGCAAGAATTCTAGACAATGGCATTTTTTCAATGAGCAGTTCTTTAGGAATGCAATTTTTTTGCATATCTTAAGATTTCGTCAATTTAATCACTCACCAAGATCCCTTCTCGAGACGCCTGTAGTCTTCTGCTATTTCTTGTCAAAAACACAACCCATTGCTTTTCTATTTCAGTGTTTACCACTTGGAGCGAGCACAGATCAAGCTTTAAAGATTTTGCTACGCATCGAAAGATTAAGCAATTGCCATCAGTATGTTCATAATATCATCTTGCAATATTCCGCAGTTGCCTAACAATTAAAATCACTGTCCAAGAATGCTGGACTCGTGCATCTTCTTCAACTCATTCGTCATGTTTCAAAACTTCTACCGCACCAGGAAGTTTCTCATCGACATAAAGATCCGAGGTGCAGCTGTAAAAATTTTTGAACAAGCCTTTCCGAGATTCACTTGGCGACACGCATTCCACTAAGCCCTGGAGACCTCATATCAGGACGTGTAAAGAACGATGCACTACATTTATTATCGTTTTAAGCAAAAAGTCATCAGTTGGAATATTGTATTCAGTAAAGTTGAAAAAGAGTAAAAAATTATGAGCGCCCCCAAGCTAGTATTTATAGAATATTAATCGTCATAAATCGCACCTCCTATGAGAGCGCTCGATCGTGTCATTCGCCAACTTTCTCGTGATTTTCAAGCACAATGAAAAAAACGGGATTGATAAAGTGGAACATTAAGAGAGCCATTTTGCACCGATTTTGCTTTCGATATCAGTGACTATTTTGATTATAATTATACCAAAAATTTATCATTTGTTGGTCCTAAAGTGAGGAGACCAGGGCAGAAAGCATTGTTAAAGGCGCTCTAAACTCCTTCTGAGGAGAGTACACAAGCTCTCAGTCATTACATTGTGCTGTCATGAACGCCCGGACCAAATAACACAATTCTACACGCAACACGAAGCACATTGCCGCGCGCAAATATGGCGAGCCCCGTGCGGCTACTTTTCAAGCTCTCAACCTCCTCCGTTTCACGCTCTTGCATGTGCACGTTGAGAAATGGTTATAAGCTGAATTGTATCAGACCTCACACAGCTACCATGGCCGCGGCGAGCCAGCCGCGTCCCTCCGGTGGGTCAGGAAGCTCCGCCCCAACGGGCAGTTCCCGCGCGCGTTAGCAGCCTGCGGTCGTGCCGAGTAGGCAGACCGGCGCGAAGACGCTGAAATTCAAAACTACAGGATACTCAGGTTGCACAAAAAGAATTAAAACAATTTTTCCTATAGGAAATTTTTGAGGCAGCATCTATTTGCATCCCAGGAATGCCGTACCTTTATTGAGAGCCCCTTTCAGAGTCATTTTAAGGCAATAGAAAGCGTTGATGAAAAAATAAAACGTAAACAAGAAATCGTGTATAGAACTAAATTCGTGCACACTTTTAACTTGAAAAATGTCCCCCAGGAAAGATCGCAAAGCTATCTGCTATAGAAAAGAACAAATGTGAGTGAAAATTACTGGAGCTGATCTTTGCGTTTCATCTCGCTCGCTGCCACGGAAGAATAAGCGAAATGGTCTCGAGGATCAAATTCATGCGGCTGAGAGGCGCAGCTCATCTCAGGACGTTCCTGCGGCGTGTCACGACTGCTTTCTTACTTTGAGGTGCTTTCTTGTCTGCGCTAATTGTCCCCGTTTTATCTACCGTCGCACGTAGTTACAGATTTTATCCCGAGTATCCGAGACGCATAGCGCGGGAGAAACGAAGGACGATGACGTCTCGTCATCGTCTTTCGTTCTTCTCGCGCTAAGTTTCCAGACATACTGTGAATTACCAACCTGCGCAAGCCTACGCCCTTTTTTATGCACACAAAGGTGGCCATGGGGTGAGCGCCGGAGGAGCGGCAGTTCGGCTGAGCGAGGACACAATGCTGCCCCCAAGGAGTGCCAAAGCTGTTCGTGCTAAGCTCGCAGTAGTTTCTCTGCCAGTAAGGTGAGCCTCTATGCAAGCCTTCGCTCACTGAGGGAGTCTCAAGTATGAACGGATCCCCAGCTGTGCACTGCAGCTTTTTTACAGTACCTCGCACCTCCGTTCGCGGGGTGCGCATACCTCCCCCCGTTTCTGTACGTGCCGAGGGTGTGAGCAGCACTAACCTTTGAACGCTTGCAGTGGCACTAGCTTCACCTTAAGGAACGAAACAGCGCAAATAAAAGGAAGCACCAAAAAAAGAGATTCACGGGCACGCGCTGTCCGTAGCGCCTCTCCGTGTATCTCCTTTTCTGGTTCTTCGTTTTAGTTGCGCTGCTTCGTTCCTTAAGATGCAGTACCAACTCGCCCACTATGCCATGTAGCTTCACCTTGCGGCTTAACTGCTCAGGTCTAGCGCGTCATACCCTCTTCGCTTATACGGAGCGTGTAATTTATGGCAAGATTCCTGCAATGAGCACAGGTGAATTTGTATCCTGTTCCACAGGCTGTAAGAGTTTCTGCACAGTTCACGCCGCCGCAGTCTACCCGCACGAGATTTTTGGTGTGTGCGCAAGCGACAATATTGAGTTATTGCATAGCGCGATCCGCTACCGGGATCAGCTATTGTTCCTACATGTGCTACTCCAAGAGGCATATATGCTGTATATGCTCCCTGCGGTGCATATACAGGAACACTAGGGTCAACTTCTGCGTAGCGCCACGGCGCATGCGCAGATCGCCTCGCGAGCACCAGATGGCACCATGTGCCCGGCCAGCTGCGCGCGCCTACTGAGTCGGGACCAATCAACACGTGCCCACTGTGCCGGGGCGTGGAAGCGGTTCGCAGAATGCTATAAATCTGATCATTTCCGGTGGACAGTGCTGTCCGAGTCACCATAGCGCCGCTATGGGCAATGTAAGAGGCACTAAATTTTAGCTGCGTGTTTTCTTTTAGATGATGCTTCGGACAGATTACATGAATCACCGTGTAGCATTCGCCTACGACCGCTAAAAAATTTATAATTGAATTTCTTCTTGGTGCTGTTTCGTCTTCGGTTTTATCAACCGAATCAGGTCTGCGATGTGTACGTTATCTTTAGGTCACGTTAGCGACGAAAAGCTCCAATATAAATGCCAATACGTACTTTTATTTCACAATAGTTGTTATGCCGGCATGCTTCAAGAGATTGAGTGACATTAAGTATCGATGCAATGCGTGGTGGGGTGAGTGCTTTGGGGCAGCGCTGTGCGCGGACGACTACAACGATGACGAGGACGACGATGGCATGATTTCGAAGAATGCCACCTGAACAGTGTGCGTGGGATAAACGAGACGTGCTTTTCCTTTTTGTTAACTGCGTTCAGGTGAATAGCCACCCGATTCTTGGCCGATCCCCCAGTGTGGGTATGTGCAATCTTTTGACAGGCTAACAACAACAACACCTGTACAGCTGTCGCTGAAAAAGTGACAACTTACGCTTGCGGCGTATGCTTGCTAGATATCAATAGCTGTTGCGCTGTCTGAGAGAGTGCAGAGTGCGCTGTGAAAGACGTCTTCCCCCGTGGCATTTGCCTTGACTTCGGCTTGTGCGTCGCCATCTTTAATACACCGCGTGTGGCACCTCAGATGTTCAGCAAGTTTTAAAAATAATCGTTCGAGTTAAAAGACCGCTTTCCTTAGTATAGCATTGTCAACTGTATAGGGCATCAGAATAGAGCGAAGACGTGCTGACTGGAAGGCTGGTTGACTAGTATTGAATAGTTAACTTTTTAACTATGGCTGCTGGTCTTCTTTTTTATTAGAGGCGTGGATCCTGCCCATTGTAATATCCATATCAGTTATCAGAATTTTGAAAACGCATTGACCCTCGGCGCTGTGGCCCAGAAAATTTTGTCTAATTTGACGAGTTATACGCACTCATGCGGTTGATTTGCCTCCAAGCTTCTTTCGAAGCGCATGCGTTTGGCCGCTCTGTAGGCAAAATTTGTTGGAACTCAGCACCAAAGGTAACTGCGTTTTTGAAATTCTAACAGATGATATCGACATTACTTACACAGGGTTTATTCTGATGCGCTATACCACTGATAATTTATGCCGAAACATGAGCTCTTTAAATTAGCCTATTTTCAAAACTGTACAGTATCTTTGGTGACACATACGGTATAGTTCGCAATCGCAGTTTCCTCGCCATGTGCTGTGTGGTATCGGCAGCCGGCTCGCAATCGCCCTCTCGTCTTTTCTTTGCTCATAATTTCTTGCTCCCATTTATTTCGGGAAGTTTCGCCGGTCATCCCCGCACCTGTGATGTTCCCTGCTTGCTTGCTGAACACCGCTGCCAGCGGATCGCAGTGGTCTACTATCCATAGGCTGCTCAAGTAACAGTGGTTTCCCATCCGATGCTTCTTCTTTGCAGTGTCCCCCCTGACCGTCCCCTTGAGCGTCTGAATTTCCTCCTGCCTCATGGCGCCACGGTAGGAGGACGAGCTTGCTGACTCCTTCCTGCAGGGGGCTGAGCTGCGCGCACACTTTAGTCCCCAGGCTCTTCTCTTCGCGGAGAAAATATAACCACATTTAGTTACTCGTCCCGTTAATTTTGCGCCACCGAGATCACATTATTACGTTGCTGCTTCATATGAATGTTCCCATATTCTCGCCCGTCTTTTTACCCTGTCCTCCGGTGTCGAGAAGAACAGCGGACGTCGTACACGTTTTCTGTCTTCGTAAGCGACTTCTATCTTATTAGCTCTCTTAGAATAAATTATATATTGAGGAACCTATATCCTCAAAGAAATAAGGAATACTCATAATAAGCAGGCTGAAAAGCACAAGAATGCCAATGCGCTCGATAAGAGTTTCGCAAGAAAGCAACAAGCTTTCTTCTCTCAAGTCGCAACAAATGCTGCCCTTGATGAAGGCACTCGCCGCCGACAGCGGCAAAAAATTACTGCCTTGACCAACCAGCAATCTGGATTATGATGAAGGCAAGACCCACAGCTATAATCTTGTAAATACGTAGTGCGTGAAGGCTGGGACGAGACTGAAAAGAAAATAATCGAGATTTCCTGCCAAAACATACCTTGTCTATTCAACTCACCAAAATTAAACGCGCGCACTAATTCGATCGTTTAAAGACGAACTGATATTGGCGATAAAAGACTGAAAGTTGGCGCACTCAAACCGGAACAAGCTGTGATGACGTACGCCAAATATCGAAAATCTTGTCCTGCGTTATATTTGTCGATTAATCATGATGAACACGGCTAAAAGCTACCATCGCCCTCTCTACAATTTTTGCTCTAATACACCGTAAATGTTGCTTTCAATTTCGAAATTATATTCCTTCGTTATAAAGCATTTGCACTCCTTCCCCTCATTATTATGATTTTTATTTAATATATTAGGACCGTGAAGGTTAAGCGGTTC
Source organism: Amblyomma americanum (assembly GCF_052857255.1). Lineage (NCBI taxonomy): Eukaryota > Metazoa > Arthropoda > Arachnida > Ixodida > Ixodidae > Amblyomma > Amblyomma americanum. The sequence goes on along the minus strand of NC_135497.1, from coordinate 497,434,199 downwards.
TACGGAAGGAATTGGAATTCATAGCATATTACAGAAAAACTAAAACACAGTAGGGAGAGAAAGTGCATAAAATTTGTTAGGCATTAAGAGGAATTTGGAAGAGCTCCGAGCCAGTGCCGCTAAAGGTGGGGTTCTATCACGTTCTGTTCTGCGGCCACTTTGTCATTCTCTTTCTTTTTTATGAGAGGGATGATATGAACGCGCCATTTTTGAATGCTCAATGTTAAGAACCATGTGCTTCCGGCCAAGGGAACTAGAGGCGCTTGTCCCTAATTTTAAGTGTCAGTGGTCTTCAACGACAGCGTTAGTCCAGGAGGTGGTTCCTCTCCGTTGATGGACGTGGTACAAAAGTTTCGGAACGTCAGTTAGTGAGGCAGTATATGCTGATAACTCGCACAAGCCTACACGACAAATTAGTGATTAATTCATCGTGAATGTCAATATTATTGTAGTATCTTTCATAAAATTGGCTGAAGCGAAAACAGTGACAGCAAAAAGCAAATGCGCATAGGTTTAGCCTTTGTTTCATGACTGAAATACTTGCACTGCAACTGTGATTGTGAAGAATGATTAGAGTGAAACTGTCTTGAACATGTGTGAACAAACTAATTTGCTTGGCACGGCTAAAATACCATGCAAAAGAAACACAGGTCTAGTGCTGACTATTGTTTTATGAAGAATAATTTTAAGGATTGGGAGGAAAGTTACGTCCTAGGTGGCGGAGCAGTCGACAAGCGTACGTTTTTTATTACTCTCTGTAAAACAAGTGTGCGCTTAAGAGAAGAAGGCGGAGGCAGGAGAACAAACACGACACACAAGGCACAAATTTCAACATTTAATAACGGCACCTTAGTGCAGACGTCATTTTATAATTGCAGCGAAACAGGCGATGGCGTACAAAAACAAAAGGGTGAAAAGAGAACGGGGTGTGTTTATGACTTTAACAAGCAACAAAACTGGCTGAAATAAGAAGGCCAGTAACAAAGACAAAAAAGAAACGCTTAGACGCAGATTATCTTCCCGCACAAAAAGGTCTGCGATGTCCCACGAAAAAATCAAGGATAACTTAAGATGCGACGTACTTTGTGCTCCAAGATAGTTTTGAGATCTTACCGATTATAGGATGGTATTATAAAGATAGTGGACTGCTCAGTTGGTAGAGCGAGTAGCCCGATCATGGAGCAGGAGGAATTATTAAAAGGGAAGCGTCTGTGAAAGCTGTATTTCGTTCCTTGTAGCAGTTTATGGCTTCCTTTGGTGAATGTTATTGTGTAATTACTTCTTAATTACCACTTTCTCAATTCATTTTCTCCCTATCGTTCGTTCTTTCCCGCACAGAGCAAGTGAGGCGCCGCAGATTGAGACTAAGGCTTCTCTGTCTCTAAAATCCGCATTACCAATTTTATTTTTAACGCCAGAGCGTATAGCACCCCATGTCAGAAATAAGTTTTGCGGCGTTGCAGTAGGCGACCGTTTGAACCTTCGCAACTGGAGCGGTTGGGGCAACCGGCCTCTTCAGAGTAATACACGCCGCATAGCCGCCAAGATCGAGCCTATGGAAGACGTCAGTCAACGTCAACCAACCGAAGAGGGTATGAACGCTCGTCGTGTTATTGATCACTTCATTCGAGTTTCCGAAAGTGCATCTGCGACCCGGACATTTCAAACAGACTTTGTCAACGGCATTCTGTCACTCGTACCTCCCGCTACGTATATCGTGGCATGGCGGACATACACCTCTTCCATTTTTTTTTTTCGAAACAAATGGTCTGCTGAATAATCCCATTTCAGACCAATTACGCAATTCCACCTGTCTCGTGGAGCACACCAAACCTGATTGCTATATTTTTGTGGGGTGTCACCATTAACGACTGCTATATATTCAAACTTCCTACTGTTTAGTGAAGCACGCTATCGTTACCAGCGCACAAAAGCTGCGCTGGTGCAGCTGCAGATGAAGGGCGAATACTCAAAGATAATAATAACAAACTTTCGGGCTTCCATCTCTAACACTGTACTTGTTTGGCTACATCAAAATGTTAAATAAACCTATTCATCGCCCTAAAATCAGCGTATCAAAGAAGTTTGCTTATTGAGTAATGGTTTCTGATCGTGAAGAGTAGCGGAGAGGGAGACATAGAAATAACTTTATTTCCAGCCGTCAAAAATGAAGGGGCAGAAGGCTATAGGCTAAACCCCCATTCATTCCCTTAACCGTCGGGCGGAATCTCTTGGGACTCGGCGGCGATCAGGGCGCGACCGATGATTATGAAAAATCCAGGCGCTAACACATTTTCATAACGAACGTGTACCAACTAGCTCGGTTTTCTGCCCTGTCTAGACCGATTACTGCGTTGTTCTTCTGCTTAGTGGTGGAGCAAAAAGATCTCCCAGGGTTGAACATATTCAGATCACGTTTTACGTGAGTGTCAGACGGAAAAATCCCGATGCGCAAAGTTGAAAATTCACATGTCCTTCAGGTGACAAGTGCAGAAGACTTGCAAAATGTTCTCTAACACAACGGCTGTTGGTATAAAGCAAATCGAGCAACCCTGGATAAAAAATAAAAACATATGTTTTGCATTGTAATATCCGCCGCATGCATAAAAATTTAGACCATCTTCTTTGCTATTTACCACAATTTTCCTTCCATTATGACGTTATTGCAAATACAGAAACATGGGTAAAGGAAGATGAAACCACTCAAAATACCTGGATATGCCATGATATCTTTACCAAGGTGCCACACATCACGCGGGGGGGGGGGGGGGGCGTATTGCTTTTCATGAAGAATAGTGTTGATTACCAGATTATCGCAGATAGTTCATGTAGCAAGCAGTCTGTCAAATCGCTTTTTACTGCGAAAGCTTTACTGGCCGCGAACTTGCGATTTCGCCGTAGCGGTGCTTCGAAGAGGCACATGACGTCACAACGGGCATCTAGAAGCGGATATTTCTCTCTCTCTTCCTATTCACTACTGCGCATGCGCGACTAGTAGTACCGAGCCACAGGTGTCCTGCCGCTGCGCAGCGCAGCGCCTTTCCTCAAAATCATTCCTTCAATTTTAAGTTTTCTCTTTCTTCTTTCCCTCCCTTCTTTATCCCTTTCTTTACGGCGCGGTTCGGGTGTCCACCGAGATATGTGAGACGGTTACTGTGCTATTTCCTTTCCTTAAAAACAAAACAAGTGAGCTGACGGTGTTCTTAGAGTTCATTGGCGTTGACAACTTTACAAACGCCGTTCATTTTCACGAAAGGAAAGTCGCATAACCGGCTCCGTGGGTCAGTGGAAACCTCAATCTCGCTTTCATGTGCGTGGCGTTGGTGTCCAACTGCAAAAGCTCCTTTGATTGCTTTCCGCACACTGTATAAGCAGCGCGCCCTCCCTGCCACCCTGGGATGTGGCATGTATAGTTAATGGTTGATAGCGAGATTGTTCAGCAAATGAACGCTGCGGCCTAGCTTTTGCTGCAGGGCCGCATGTCAGCCACAACGCTGTCAGTGCTAATGCATTCAGGCCACATCTCTCTCACCACCGCCACATGTATCAAAGCACAACGAAGCGTCCGCATATCAAGGGAGCCAGTTATGCGCCCTTCCTTTGCTCAATGTCATCGCCGTCTAGAACATTGTCAACGCCAACGCCAATGAACACAGTGAACGCCGACACCTTTCGCTTTGTATATGCTGGATTAGCTGAGCTAATCTACATTATTTTTTGTACACCTCGGCTGTTGTCTTAATAGCGGTGTGGCATACCGGCCCCCCAACCCCAGCGTAAATGACTTTCTTTCGGTTATGGAAACTATCATCAGTGCGCTAATGACCTCTAATGCTCAACTTGTTATATGCGGTGATTTCTATATTGACCTCGTAAATGATGGATGTTTCAAGTGGGACTACCTGCTTCTCATGCAGTCATTTAACGTTAAAAACGTCATTTCCTCCCCGACTCGAATAGCACAGAAATCTTCATTACTTATTGATCATATGTTCTGCAACCATGAAATTGTAGTGTAGGCGTGAACCGCCCTTGAAGACCGTGAACCATGACAGCAAACGCATGGAACGAAACCCAGTTTATTCAGTGACGCACGCACATATATATGCACACAACTGTAGCCCTATGGCGGTGTTCACATTGAAAAGTAAACAAGAACAAACTATACAACATATTCCCTCCCTTTGTGTTAAGGTTAGTGAATTAGTGGATTAGTACGTATTGCAACATCTCAAAGGATTTACTAATAACAAATGCACATGTACATGTAAACCATTGCAGTTTGACAAAAATGATCACAACAAATGTAGCCATATCGGTCAGGCGGTCGTCTCTTGCGAGGTGGCAGCACACGGCGCGGAGGTTCCGGCGTTGGAAGCAACGCCTCTGTAGTGTCTTGAGGTGGGTCCGGAGTGTAAAGAACTGGTCCGAGCAATCGTGGGGCGTCAGAAGGCGACCCATGCTGGATGCGGACACACTCACCACTCTCGCTGGGGTTCCACGATTGAAGCGCCGCTGGAATCCTCGATAGCATGGCCGCATTCCATATCTTGCCGTCGTCGAGACGGAAAGACGATCGCCCATATTTCTTCGTTACCTTGCGGGGACCCGTGAAAGAGAAGTCTCCCTTGAACGAAGTAGCTGGCTTCTTCACCCGCTCATAGTCCCCAACTTTCACAATAGTCTCTTTCGCAGACCTGCGGCTATCCGTATACTTCTTACTGTACTGCTGTTGCTTCTTCACCCGTTCACGCAGGCGCTCCAGCTCAGAGTCTAGGGAGCTGAAAAGGGCAGGCGACGGGTATCCGACAATATCAAGTCTTGTTCTTGGTACGCGTCCATGGAGCAGTAATGCAGGGGTAAGCCCCGTAGTAGCGTGGGGAGTGCAGCGGTAAATTCCAAGGTACTCGATTACTGCTTGACGAAACGGACGCTGCTCTAACGCTGCCACTTGAACATACGACTTGAAAACTCTGTTGAAGCGTTCAACTTCCCCGTTCGCTTGAGGATGATACAAGGATGAGTGCAGAAGGCGGATGCCACGATCTTTTAGAAATTGCTCAAACTCTCTAGACGTGAACTGTGGCCCATTATCACAAACGACTTCATCCGGGTAACCTTCACGGGAAAATACAGAAAGCAAAAACTTTGTGACTGTAGTGGTGGAGACGTCGGAGCTGAAGTGTACCTCGGGCCACTTCGAAAAATAGTCCACCAGAGTAATCGCAAACCGACAGTCATGCGGAGCTCGCTCCAGGGGTCCCACGATGTCGAGTGCTATCTTTTGCCATGGACCGTCTGGGAATGGCACTGGCTGCAGTGGTGTAGCAGATACTTTGGCGCTCTTGTCTGCTCCCTGGCAGATGCTGCAGGTCTGGATCGCGAGCTCGACTTGCCGATCCATGCCCGGCCACCAAAACCGCTCTCGTAGACGCGCCTTCGTCCTGACAATTCCGGGATGGGCCTCATGTGCTGTGGCGATCACTTGCGCAGTCAGTGCTTCTGGAACAATAAGACGCTCTCCGCGGAGCAACAAGTTATCAACAACGGAAAATTCTTGCTGTACCTTGCTTATGGCTTAAGTTCAACCGGAAGCAATTTGTGCGAAGGCCACGACGACTGGACGTAAGAAATGACTTGTTGTAACGTGTTGTCTTCAGCTAGACTCTGCTGGAATTGCTCTTTGGTGATGCACGATGGCGCTTGAATGAATGCCACCACTTCGCCTATAGACGTTTCGTCCTGCTGTAAAGCAACTGGAATAGCCCAGACACGCGCGAGCGCTTCGAGTTCTCCCACGGCGTACCTTCTTTCTGCAGGCGTCAGAGTCCTTGACGCAAACGCCACTGTGAATAACTTGTGCCCATGCATCTGTTGAAGAACTGCTCCGAGGCCGCAGTCGGATACATCTGTGGCGACAACGACTGGAAGAGATGCGTCGAACATCCGGAGCACTGTTCCGGAATCGAGCATGGACTTAACCTTTTGAAAGCTGGCATCAATATTCTCGGACCAAATAAAAGGCACATTCTTGCGACGAAGGGCCCGCATAGGCTCGGAAACATGTGCTAAATTTGGAACGAACTTTGCGTAATATTCCACTAAGCCAAGGAAGGATCGAAGACCAGCAGCATCCGTGGGAGCAGGGATGTTTTTGATGGATTCTACCTTCTCAGGTTGTGGAATGATGCCATCGGGCATGACTTTGTGGCCCAAGAATGAAAGTTCATTTGTGCAAAATACACACTTGTCATTTCGCTTGAGCCCTGCTTCTTTTATACGCCTGAGAACGGTCGCAAGGTTTGCCCAGTGGTCTTTTTCACTCTTTCCAAAAACGATGATGTCGGCGATGTAAAACAAGACACCAGAACATCCTTGAAGAATTTGCGACATCATGCGTTGGAAGGCCGAGGGGGCGGAAGCTAATCCAAAGCACACACGCTTGAAGCGATAAAGTCCGTCGTGTGTTACGAAGGCTGTTAAATCACGGCTCTCTGGATGTAGCAAAACTTGGTGATAAGCAGATGCCAGCCCTAACTTGGAAAAGTGTGTTGCACCCACAAGGCTGTGCAGAAGTTCTTCAGTGTGCGGAAGCGGAAAATTGTCCGGCACGACAGCCGTGTTGGCTTCTCGAAGGTCGACACAGAGGCGAATCCCTACATTTTTTTTTTACCACGACGATAGGGGAGACCCTTTCTGATGCGTTGACGCGCTCAATCACATCCGTCTCTTCCAGCCGACGAAGTTCTTCTGAGACCAAAGGTCATAATGACAGTGGTAGGCGGCGAAGCTTAGACGCAGTGGGTTGGACGGATGAACGCGTTTTGACCAGGTGAACAAAAGTCTTATCCAGACCAATGCCCTCTCCAAACAGACAATGGAACTCTTTTCTTAAGTAGCTGGGGAGCCCAGCATAACACGGATGCGTTTCTTTTACAGAACATCGTTCTTGGCTACCAGCTACAGTGGCAGTTGTCTCAAGGCAACAAAGGGATGAGCCCTCAATTCGTAGATTAAGAGCTCTAATCGCATCGATACCGAGAAGCGAAGTGCCCCGATACACGACATAAAACAAAATGGATGCTGTACGAGCCATGTACGTAACCTCAGAGAGAAAACATCCATGCACCGGTATGGGCTGTCTTGAATAGTCCAATAATTTAACTAGCGGGGCAGTACAGTGTGCTTTACTGGAGAAATGCTGGTTGAAGAGGCTGTACGACATAATGGAAACTGCTGATCCCGAATCAACTAAGAATGCTACGCTGGTGTTTCCTACTAAGACATCAATATGAATACCAGGGTGAGTGGATGCGGCCACTACCAGAATGTTTGCAACGTCACTGCGTTCTTCGCTGCTTAGTTCCCGAACAGAAGCAACGCGTCGATCCTTATTGCACACTGACTTGAAATGACCGACCCGACCGCAGCAATGGCAGCGTTTCCCTTTAGCCGGGCAGTGGAACGACGCAGCCGAGTGCTGATTAGAACCGCAACGAAAGCAGTGGAAGGGGGCGTTGTTCTTAGCTGCGACATGCTCTAAACTTGTAGACGCAAAAGCTTGGACGTCTTGAGTTGTCTGTTCTATCTGAGTGGCCACAAGCACAGCACGCGAAAAAGAAAGACTCGAGCCATCGGGCAACAGACGCTCACGGACATGTTGCGAAGAAATGCCTGTCAGGAACTGATCGCGAACGAACAAGCAGCTGCATGCTCACGTAATGCAACAACATACTCGTTGATAGATTCACCTGGCTGCGGGACGCGTTTGCGAAAACGGTGACGTTCTACGACGATATTAGTTCGGGTGGTAAAATGGTTCCCCAAGGCTGTAACCACATCGTCATATGGCGAAGGTGCCGTCTCTGTCTGTTTTGGCAACAGTCCGGTGCTTGCGCCCTCACTATCTGCTGGCAGATCCTTAGCGGTAGCGCTCTCACCTTCATTGGCGTCTTTGGCTGACCCAGGAAGCGTGAAGAATATTCGCTGGCCTTCGACGCCCAGACTGTGGATAAGAAGGGCTTTGCGACGCTCTGCCGAAAAATCAGACGCTCCCGAAGCCAGCACGTAGTTCTCCAATAGTCTCACCCATTGTAACCAAGGAACAGCAGGGCGACCTGGAACAGGCAGAAATGGGGGCGGTGGTGCGAATCCGGAAATGCTCATGACTGGAAGCGAAAAGGTTGATACGCCCGCTCTTCCGTTCATCCTCGTCGCCAATGTAGTGTAGGCGTGAACCGCCCTTGAAGACCGTGAACCATGACAGCAAACGCATGGAACGAAACCCAGTTTATTCAGTGACGCACGCACATATATATGCACACAACTGTAGCCCTCTGGCGGTGTTCACATTGAAAAGGAAACAAGAACTAACTATACAACAGAAATGACTGTATGCTCTGGCGTTTGTGATAAACAATTGCTGATTACTGTCCGACTTTCATCTGTTTACTACTCACATAATTATATCCGTATTGCAAAACGTATTCTAGATACATGAAATCGAGTAAATTGCGCCTGTGTTCGAAACTTCTTCCAGAGCATTGATTTTGTGAAATTGTACAACAGTGATGTGATTATAGAGTGCGGAACTTTTATTCGTTCTGTATCAAATGCCGTAATAAAATCCATGCTCAAATGCACACGTTGCAACTACGAAGAAGCTGTGTGCCTCTGGATAACTGATAATATACTTGCGGTTCTAAAGAAAAATGACTCCTTTCACAAATGGAAGCAAACAAAGCAATCAATTATTATCATGATCAATTCAAGCTTTTTAGGAATAAGCCTGTCACGATGATGAGGAGAGCGAAAAAATATATTGCAGTAATATACTTAAAAACCTGGCCTTGACACGAAAGAAGTTTGAAAATGGTTAAGGACATCACAGGACTTCGGCCAAAGAAACGCGTTTCCCCTAACGACCTTTCCATAGAAGTTGCCAATGAATTTATTAGCTACTTCACAAATATTGGTGAATCCCATGCAAATCAGTTCTCTTTTCAGTCCGCCTCTACTACCCTACCTAGAGATGTTCACACCGATTTTAATCTAAATCCAATCACTGTAAATGCAATCACTGTACATGTACATCTACGATTACATTTGTAGTAAGCATACTGCCGGTTAAAAAAGCGACTGGGCACAATAGTATTCAGACCGCCGTTTTAAAGCATAACATTGACATTCTGTATAGCCCATTATATGCATATATTTAACTATGCGATAGAGACTAGTTGCTATCTAAAAATTCTAAACACCACTAACGTTCCTATTTATAAATCTGAAGACGAAAACGACCCAAGTAGTTATAGTCCAGTATCTATACTAAGCATTTTAAGTACTGTTTTTGAGAAACTAATTGCCATCCAACTAAAAATATTCCTTAGTCAGTATAATATAATCTGTCATCAGAAGCATGGTCTCGACTCAAACAGGTCGACCTCAACAGCCCTTCTAACGCTCTCCCAGTTGATAAATTTAACTCTTAATGAAAACACAAGATGTATATTTCACAAGATGTATATTTTGAGACCTGCAGAAGGCGTTCGGCACTTTATCACATCCAATATTAATGAAGAAATAAGCCGCCTAAGGGATTGTTATGAGACGTTGCAATTTTTTCACAAGTTACTTATCAGGTTGACAACAGAAAGTAGTAATTATCAACCTTGACTCTTCAAATAGCCATATAAAATGCGGAGTACCCCAAGGATCTGTCCTGGGACCTCAACTGTTTTCTATTTATATAAATGATGTCCCATGTTCAGTCTCACTTTCGCAGATTCTCATGTATGCAGACGACACGATCCTCATATTGGCCGGTAATTCGGTTTCTGCCATGCAAGACGACATGAAGCAAGATTTAATGGCCGTTTTCAACTTGTTCAGTGACAATAGATTAACGTTAAACGTTGCAAAGGCTAAATATGTCGTCTTTCATGCAAGAAGTAGAAACATTGATTTTAATCAAATGAGGATTTCTTTGAAGAGTTTTGAAATAAAATCAGTTCCTTCTTTAAATATCTTGGTGTTATCTTTGACAACAACCTTAACTGGAAGCATCAAGTGAACAGCGTTTGTAATAAACTGTGTTTGGCTGCAACGTCCTTATTAAGGTTAGACAATACTTTCCTCGAAACATATTACGGAGTTTGTACTTTTCATTCGTTTATTGTCACATGAGTTATTGCAGCGAATTATGGGAGCACACATGCTCAACTTATCTCACACCTCTGCTACGCTAACTGAAGAGAGCGGTAAGAATTATAACATTTACTTCAATGCATCATACAAGCAACAATCTGTTTGAGGAAATTCGAGTATTAATCTTTTCCGCTCTACGCGACTACAAAATCTCCCTTCTAATAAATCGCATATTAACAACTAATTCTCCGCTCCCGATGAGCTTATTCATTCTGGCTGCAGTCCCAACACAAGGCATGCTGCGAGCGGTAATTTTAATATTCTGATCCATCACAGCACATACGAAGAGAGATTACTTTAATTCATTGGGACGAAAGTTTGGAATACATTGCCACTGGAAAATACGCTTGCCAGAACTATTAAACTTGCTTCGAAATTATATTTCTTGCATAATCAACTAATGATGTGATTTCTCTTTTGTGTTTCTGTGTTTGCATTTTGTCTGAATTCGCTGCGTATAGATTGTTGAAATGCTGGTGTGTAAATTCCTTATACGTTTGCCCAAACGCCTTGTTTTCTTCCGATCTGACTCTAGATGTTTTTGCTGTCTTATTTCGCTGTTTCATTTTTTATTCTTTACATATTTATGCCGTTGCCTAAATGTCTTGTTTTATAATGGATCGGACATTAGTCATGTAGGCTATCGGTTCAAATATTTTCTACAAATTATCCTTGAATTATGATATAAACCTTCCTTTGATTGATTGATTGATTGATTAATTGATTGGTTGATTGATTCATTGATTTATTGATTGAAGTGGGGGAGAAGCAACAATGTTATGAGTACTTTGACAACAGGTTGACCAGCTTTGTGTGCCGCGCAGTAGGTTCAAGAGCACCGAGTATGACTGCCCATAGTTGATGGGCGACATGGCGCCCCTGACTGTGGACTGTGATCGCTCATCGGCCATTCACGGTCGTTTGGAATATCCTGTTATGCAAAATATTTTAACGGCCTTGCCCAATATATGTTTTTGAACTATTTTTTTACTTACGACGTGTACACGGTAAAGTGTAGGGGATCTTCTCATTGCAAAGGAAGTTTGACCAGGCTATGTCAGCTATGATCGTGTCAGCAAATTGTGTCGGCAGCATTTGTGGGCGACTCAACAAATGTAGCGTTAAACAAGGGGTTGCAATCGAAATAGGATGACGTAAGGATGCTCAAGGAAAAATATTTCGAAATCTGATGAATAGTTATTTAATTGGAGCTAAAAGGTCCCAAAATTGGTCGGGGCCAGAGCAAAAGTGCCGCGAAGTTTGAAAAGGCAGGAAGTAGGCGGAGTTACAGCACAGCGCCAAGTTTTCAAAATCGGAACTGTGGACAGAGCCAAACCATGGGTCCTTGTTTGAAAACTCGAAGTGGGCAATCACGTGACAAGTGATAAGCGATCAATGGTTAACCAGGAGTTATAAAAATAATGATAAATTAAAGGCAATTAGGTAATTAATGATAATTAAAGGTAAAGGATTGGCAAAAAGACAGGACGAGTGAAGAGTGAGTGGGCGGGCAAGAAGCGTGGAGGAAAATTTGAAAACTCGAAATGGTTGCCGGGATAAAACGAGGGCGTAATCAGAATAAATCGATAGCGAATCAATCAAGTGAACGAGAAAACAACCATGGTGCCAAATTTTAAAGGTGACAAATGTCGACGAGGCGTCAACGCTTTCTTCCAATGCGGGTAGCTACAGTGATCTCTCATTTTTTACCTCCTAACTTGACCTTAGGCTCAGGCCAAGTTTTTAGCGGCCCTTTGAGTCGGGTCGTATTGGCGGCCGGGAGAGATGACAAGAAGACTGAAGAGTTGCTCTTGCTGCCATTGCTGTGAGTCTTCTCGTTCGCCATCCGGTTTCCGCCTGCCTCTGCGTCTTGAGCTTCTTAGCTTTGGTTCGCTGGCGCCAAAGGTTTGCGGCCGTGTCGCGGTTCGCGTTGGTGGCCATTTTCGGTCGAGGAGGATTAGCACCACCGGCGTTCCTTGAGCCGCCTGGCTCCTCTCGCAGGAAGAGTAGAAAGCGCCTGCTCCCATCGTCCTCCCTATAGCACATCGAAAATGACAAAAATATGCCTTACCGCCATACACACAGTCGACGCAGACATTACGACGCGTGAAAACTGGTGTCACATTACATAGAACCGCCGCGTTAACGCCACGCTAAAAATGTTCCTCTTAGTGCTGCACATCGGGGCTGGAGTGCGCTAATTTTATGACAGTGCCCGACGCATCGAACTAGCAAGAGGCCAGGCTCACATAAACTGATCCAATTTCAACGGTGAGTAAAATCGTTCATCACAACCAAGTTTTCATGCGCAGTTCTAAGCATGTACATTCTGCCAAGACTACTTATTCTGACCCGAGTATAAGGAACAATTTACGCCGAAATTGCAATGTGAAGCTGCGCCAGTAAAATAGTTTTGTATATTTGTAGTTCTTTCACTGAGTGAGATTTGTCAGCGGTTCATTATACCGAGTACAACTTTATTTTCTTAACTCTATCTTTGCGAGGTTTCACCTGCGAACACCGTTGGCCCGTGCATTTCGTTGGCCGATATGAAGCAGCTGGTATGCTGCAAACAACCGCGTGAATTCGTCGTCTTGCAACCCGACACATCGCACAATAGGCTTTGGTTCTTAGTTTGTGCGTATATTATGTAAGGGGCATTACGTATACGGCAGCTTTATTCAAGCAGTTGTAGGAAGTACCGGTATATTTCAAATTGCATGTACGGAAAAAAGACAACGAGATTTTGTTGCCGAAGCTACACTTTGAGAGAAAAACAGTCAGGCCGGAATGAAAGGCGAACTGCGCTGGTCAACAAAACAAAATATTTTACCTTTTTACATCCAGCGGTTATACACAACTAGCGCGATTCATGTTTAAGGGGAAAAGGTCCACCGGAAGCAAGCAGTCATAAAATGGTTATAAAGGGATATCTAGCTGCAAGGGCAAAAGTACAGCATATACGTGATCGCGTTTCCTTCCAGCCTGACTTTGCATAGCAGTGTTCACGCGCTCCTTTCAAACGGCATCAAGGTTTCATCTTGAGCCTATTTTCTAGTTTTATGTTGTTCTTTTCTCTGGTTGTTCTTCTAGGGTAGCATTTTGGAAAATTACTATCAATAAAAACTTACACTCAAATTTAAAATTCGTATTAATTCTCATTCCTATAGTGCTCCTCAACTTTGCTTGAGCTTGCAAAGTCTGACAGCGTTCCTCACTTAATTTTCTTTAAAAACGGTTAGTTGTAGGACTCGCTGTGTGCACTTGCGCAAGGTACTTTATGAAAGATTCTCTTCCACTTCCTTCAACGATGCTTGAGTTCGTCAGGAAAGCTTTTACCAAACTTTTTGCTCTGTGAGCTTCTTTTTACTCTAGGCTATAAAATTAATAAACTTTACGGAATCGCTATTTTCTCAAAATGCAGCTCCTAAACCATGTTGAAATGAGATGACCTCCTCTTCCACTACTCTCGTTACCTACGAATTCCATATTTAGGAACATGCTATTTTGCGACTACAGCGTTTCAACGAAAACAAATCATCAAGTTTCTTGTTACAACTTTCAGGCTCATGATAAGATTGTAAAGGCAACGACACTGAATAAGTGAAAATAGGCTACCTTTTAAATTGTTAGAAACAGGGTTGGTATTCAGTATATACACGAGGAAAGGCGTCATTCTGAACCTATAATCGTTTACTGCAGTTGTGGCCAAGTGGTTGAGCACCCGCCTGGCATGCCGGAGGAGCAGGGTTCGATCTCCAGTGCCGCCGGGTACCCACCGGGGATACAATGGGTACGCGCTTTCCCCTGGTGTGGTGTTCGGCTTCTTTAACATGAAATGCCTGGGAAACGGGTCTCTGAGCCCACCTTGAGAAGTGAAATATATCTTGTGCCATGGCGCTCCTTGGCCATAGATGCCCTTGCGCCATAAAAAATTCACAATCATCATCATCACCATAACCGTTTCAGGCAACATAGCGCAAAATGAATTGCCGGCCTTGAGCAGTGAGTAAGCATGCATTATGGGCCGTTAAGTACAAAATGGTGAGAGCAGGCAATGAATTGATGAAAGAATATCTTAATTACTTGCACACTTTGGGTCCTATAAACCAAATTCCGAATTTCTAAAAAAACTAGCTATCTTGCGTTCCGTCTTCCAAGCGCAGTGTAGTTGTTTTGCACATAGGTGCAAAGAGGAAAATTGAAATGAAAGCTAAGTTTTGTAATAAGTTAATAAGTGGAGGGCGTCTGTATTTTACAAGCAGCTGCTAAGCCCATATATCCTATTGAAAATCTCATATATGAATTATATATGTCTCATACACACGGAATAACTGGATTGTGTCCACATATGTGCTCTTATGGATATATGTGCTCGTATGTCATACGAATGCTGAAACACATATATACATTAGTTACGTGTCTCGTATGAACGCATTGTTTTGATGTGTGATATGCATCCTGGTATATACAAGGGCCTCGTTACCCATGTACAGACATGACAGCCTAGTCATGGAGATACAATGGCCTTGCAACAATTAACAGCTCTGAATGGGTAGGCTACCTGAATGAACTTGCAACCCTTCAGTGCAGCAAATGCTGCATCCCAGCACTAAATGCCCTGTTGCAGTCAATAAAATACTTTTTGTTGCCTTTATGTAGTCATTTTTACCTGACTAAAGTCAATGACTACAGGGGCAGGTGCAAGCGATGATTACTTGCTGTCCCTCAGCATGTCCGCCAGGTAGCAATTCACTTGCTTGCTGCACTTTCTCAACCTCGCAGCTCGTGCAGCTTTGATGTATGCATAAAATGCATCTGAAAGAGTATTAATCATGACATAATTGAATACATTCGGTTGCTCTAAAATAAACGAATTAAAGTCGTGCACATTTCTATCAACGGGCTTTTGTCTGTCAGAAAATGTAAATAAAAGAGGCTTACTGCCCACAGCTGCTAGTTTTTCTGAGCTCATCCGAGGCTACTGCGGGGCACCAGCCTTAAGGAACTGACGGCATACTGAGCCGGTTATGCTCCTTCCCCGAAGCCTCTTCTCGGCTCTTCGAGGAAGGAGCATCCCCAAAGAAGGAGCGTCACTTTTGTGGGATCCATACAAAAGTTTTATAGTGTCCTTGCAAAACAAGGCCTCTCGACCTCGGGAGAGGCGCCAGCGCCACCACTGTGCTGCGATATCCGCTCCTGAGGTGTACCTGCAACAAAACAGCTGTACATATGCTTTCTATAAAACCCTATAACAGTATGGGGAGAGAGGTATTATCTCCCACGACAAAACTGATAAAATCCCATGCCTCAGGATTGCCATCTGTAACATTACAAAATTGGCAATTTTCCGTGCAAACGTTACTAATGATAAAACATGACACATCGCCCTTTCTTCCTTCGAGTAAGCAGTGCGTTGGGCCGCCAAATAAGCTTTGTGTGTTAGTTTTTTGCCTTTGACAACACAGCTGAGCCTTTTTATCTCTCCTTCAGGCTCCACTGCACGCTGCCAACATGAATGCAGCCATTTATTTGGAAGCACAGAACTAACAAAAAAAAGATTATGAATATTTTAAACACATCAGTGAAAACTTAGCTCAAGAGGCTGTACTAATTAGAACATGAAAGATGAGAGGTTCTGGTGATGGTTTAGTGATCTAAGCCGTTATTAAGCAAAGCTGCTCTGAGCTACCACTGGAACTTGTGCCGGGGGCTGCTGTGCAAGCAATTTTTTTCACCTTCATAGCATTCCGACAGAAAACTTCGCATTTCCGAGAAGTCAGCGCTGATTCTTATCCCCATAACTTTCCACTGTTTCTAGATTGTTGGCCTGCAGTTACCAAGAACCAGGGCTAACAGCATTTCAAGCTTAAAAACTAGTTGTAAATAAGAGAAGCCATCGTACCTGGCCATTGACCTCACCAAGAACTCCTAGATTCTGTGGTGAAGCAGGACCCATGAAAATGGAAGCCTGCAAAATATGAAGTGTTCGCTTTTGCGACAAGAATAAAGTAAGTTTGGTAAAGTCTAAGGCCCAAGTCTTTTCGCTTCAGCCGCATAACACAGCCATTATGGCACTACTGAAGGATTATATACACCTACTTTTGGGTGCCTTAGAGGGAAGGGGATGAATGTGTATTTCGCACTGAAAGACTCGACGAAAACGTGGTTACAGAACAACGAGGCGTTCTTTTTCAACTCGGCAGTTTTTCGCCGTGAGTTGCTCGCCACATACAGCTCGAGCGACCGAAAAGAAAATGCTGAAATTAACGTTCGCTCAAGGTCACACCGGTCAGATGAAAGCGTGGCCAAGTTTATTGAGGACATGAACCGCCTCTTCAATCGGACCGACCCGGCCCTGCCCGAAGCTACAAAGGTGCGGACCTGTGGGGTAAAGGAGCAGCTGTTTCCTGGTCTCATGCGCGACCCTCCGAGAACCGTCGCCGCCTTTGCCAAGGAAGCTACGAGCATGGAACGTTCATTGCAGAAACGGAGTGCCCAATACGACCGTCAGGCAAATGTAGCGGCCGCTGACTACCGCACATTCTTGCCAGCCCCCGAGGACGAGTCGCTGCGAGAGCTTGTGCGAAGCCTTGTCCGCGAAGAACTGCGACTGCTCCACTTGGATGCTCCGTCAGCAAGCACACCTTCGACAGGCGATATCCTCCTTGACGTAGTCCGGCGAGTGGTGCAGCCACCACCAGCACCACTATCGGAGCCACACGTCATGTCTCACAGCGATGCCCTGCGCCGACCTGCCCCCGCGCCGCGAGCGTTTCGCCCCGTTGCCGGACCAGGACCACCCCATCGTTACCTGCGTCCAATCGAGCAGCAGGAACTATGCTCTGCTTTAGGAAAGCGCACGTATGGCGAACGTCCAACAATCGCCCAATCTGCTACCACTGTGGATAGCCCGGCCATATTCTGTGGAATATCACGTACCGGCGGATGGGTTTGAGAGGATTCCCACCAGACGCACCTCGAGCGCGCTATGGTGAAGAACCGCAGGACATAGAGGAGTACCTGGTCACTCAGGTGCTGCCCCCGACCTCGATGCGGCACCAATCGCGATCGCCGTTCCCTAGGCGCTTTGCTATGCCCAGACGGCCCTCATCCTCTGGTCAGTTCACAGGCACGTCCTCTCGCCGGGAAAACTGAATACAGCGTCCTCTGGGGTAGGGCCGGCGCCGCTGTACAGAGTCAACAGCCTCCACCCGACGGTTTGATGCGACGGCCCGAGCGGCGACGACCTGTTCCGACGACCTCACCGACGTGCTGCGCACGATTAGTTTCTGCTGCAATCCGCCTTTTTCATTTTCCTGTGCTGCCACCTCGCGTACAACGATGGAAGCTCACTGGTAGGCTACTGCGCTGCTAGCCCGGCCGGACTGAGTGCCTCTCCGGAGCACGTTTTGTTGGAATCTGTCGACGATGGCGTGTCCTGGGCAACACCTGGTACTTGGACGATTTCTAGGGTTGACTTATGGCTGGCTGTGAAGTCCGAGGCAGGCTACAGTGCCCACCGAAGGGCAAATTCTTCAGTATCTCCGATCATCCGGCATGCGATGCGATCGCCAGCTGAGCAAGGGCCGCCGCTTCAGAAATGAAGGCTACATTCGGAACATAATGTTCAATGAAATATCCCCGATCAGTGAGGTTGACGTTTTCCGCTGTATATGTCTGCCATCCATGAAAGGTGGATACAACATCGTGCACGCCGCATAGCACAGAAAACGACTGGGGACAACAGTTTTCACAAGCAATCGTAGTGCTCAAGAGTTGCACTGTAAAAACAAACCGTCATTTTGACGGCCACCTTTTTATCTATTTTGACGAGCCGCCGGCGTCAAACGGGAAAGACGGAGTTTTCGCCGTGAACGAGCGAGCGAGGAGAAAGAGATGGAGAGCGCAACACAAAACGAGAAACTTTATTGGCTGGCGCGTAGGGGTACGTCATGTGAGACGTCGTTCAACGCGCGCTTCCGGCCCCCGCTGTCAAGGAAGGAGTCCGGTTGTCGTGGTTCCCTCTCGCTTTTCTTTGTGCGCGCTGCTTCTGCCCTGGTGTGCGTTCTGACTTTTGCGCCATTTTGCCTTTTTGTGTGTGGCGCGTTGGAAGGCCGCGAAGACGCAATCAAGGAACGTATGGGCTGCTGCCGAAAATCAACTGCAGCGGGTAAAGGTAAGTGTTCTGCTTATATGCTTCGTTCGTGCAGTACGCGTTCTGTGAGGCACATAGCTACGAGGAGCACGCTAGTTCTCACGCGTAATGTATACACGCACCGATGGCCGTGGGCCCGAGATTGCCGTTCAGAGACGTGCTTCTACGTAAAGCGTGAATCGCGGCCTCATGGATCAGCCACGTGCAGCGATTTTCAGGGGCTGCGTGCGCCCACGTGTAAAAAAAAAAAAACTTCCTGTGAGGAACACTGAAGCGTACGAAGAGCATTGGCGCACGTTAATTGAAGAAAGTCGAAGAAAGTCGTTTATAGTATCTCTATCATGCGGGCACATACAATCGCGATCGAGCCTGACTTTCGGGTACGATTACTGCTACGCGGGCCAAGGATCGAAATCGAGTTGGTCGAGCTCTAGCGCGCCATGCGCCTCTGTTTAAATGCAGAGCACCATATGAATGGGCTTAATGGGCAGTAAAAATAGTCGTAAAAACCATTTTTTACATTTTCAGTTGTAATTCAGGCCAAGACATGTGCTATGACTACCATGCTGGCCATCTGCAGCTCCCTTGAATACATGGTGTCGGCACTACTGTCGTAGGTTCGTAAAAGTATTCGTCAATAAAAAGCAGACTACTTTTCGTGCACTGATCAGCTTATTTCTGTTTTATTTCTTACGCTCTCTCTCGCTTCCTGGCACACCGAGCCCCATACGTCGGTGTCCGGTGGCGATGGGGCAGCTCAGTGTTTAGTTCGTGTACTGATAGTGTGCAGTTTCATTCTTGTACAGCATTAAGATATGGGCCTAATTATTTCAGCAATAGTTATTTCCAAATAAATTCTGTTCATTTTTATAGCTTATTGCCTATAAGCCTCAAACAAGGGCCAAAAATTTCTTTCGACTGGCGTATCCATTAGCTGGGAATTATTGAATCAAGTAAATTTGTAGTCTTGTAATTTTATACCGCATTTTCATCCATTTCTGCTGAAATGATACTGTACCCGAGGTGTAGAAAGTGCCTTGATGACAGCAGGATCGTTGGAAGTATGGTTATGATTTATTATTGAGATGCATGTATCTGATCACTGATGTTTTCTCTAGAGTCTAATAACATGTGGCTTGTGAATTCCCAGCATGCAGCTGAAGGGGGGCTGGAAGGACTGCCAACAACACCTCACCTTGCTGTGATTGGTATGTATTTGTCATTTATAGAACTTTGGCTCAAAACATGGCTTGTGCAGTGTATTTTATTATTCTACGATGTAACCTGATTTTGTGTAACTTCACTCTACTTAGTAGGACATATTCAAAACTTAGGAATGAGGCTAGCCCTGGATGAAAGGCTTAATTGCTGCTTCATCTTATGTATGTGCAGTTTGTTTAATAATTAAACATGATAACAATGTGCAAGTTTGGCCAGTAGTTTTCCATTCTTATAAGAGTGTACAAAAAATTTGGAACTCAGTAGCAGTACTGTTGATAAGTGGGGAGGGTGGGGCTATCTCCGCACTATAAGGTGATATGCCAGAGTTCATCGAGACTAATGTGCGGCCTTTTGACTTGCCAAAAGCATGACGTTTTGCTAGAAAGCATGAACGAAGCTGAGCTTTGCTTTTCTCGTCAATGTCATGGCAGGCTAGGTACAAAATGGAGGGCCTTTGAAAAGTTGCCTTGGTGCTTGCCCAAGTTTCGTTACCTCATCACTATTCCCCATTATTTTAAAAAAAACGAAGTATTCTGTCGACAAAGTTAATGCTTTTTTGTCGTGCAATATTTGTAAAGCTTTTTCCATAAACAAGTTCTATGTAGTATGTTTACATGAAGCAAGCATCTTCAACAGATATAATTAGTGGCGTGTAAAGCACTGATAAGGGAGGGCACGTTGCATGTGTCTGTCTACTGCCAGGGTACCATAAGGCCTAGCAACAAGACCCAGTATGGCTTTTTACGCGTACATTTGAATTCGGCTTCTCTCAGTGTACACATCGAAGGCCATAGAGTTACTCGAATTATTAGATCACCCCTTTAGTGGGTAGCGTTTGCGTGTGACTAATTTTTTTCCTTGCAGGATCAAGCACGGGGGACATAAAGAAGATCATCGTTGCAGTGGATTCTACAAGAAGTCTTGAGAAGGCCATGGGCCTCCTCTTTGCTGCCTTCTTTGTGTTCAACGTTGCGTACCCTCCCGACTGCCCCCTGACCATGGAGTTTTTGCAGAGGTAAATGAGTGAATGTGGATGATGCGTTTGATAAGCAATCGGAATCCGAGGCAATAGTGTGAGCAGCAGGCTTCTTTTGCCTGAGGAAAGGCACTCGCCCTCCTTAGCCAGTGCCTGCAAATGATCAGTTCTGCCCTGTTCCCCTGAAATTCTGATGTCGTCACATACATTCCTCTCGTGCATTTCTTCGTTCTCTGGCACAGCACCGTGTTGCTTTTTTGCCACACCTGTATGGTGATTTGCCAGTCACAGGCATCTTTAGAAAGTAGAATGGTAAGATTATTGACATAGTGCTGCTTGCCAGCAGTACATGCTAACAAGCCTTGCACATTGGCTAGCTCTGGCAATTGCGAGATGAAGGTCGGACTTTTGATTTTAAATTGCACCCAGTTCTGGTATTCTGACACTTGCAGAACTGCGGATTTGATCATTGTCATGTGATGAATGCACCAGCCTGGCAGTTTGCATTGCCTAAACTTGGTCACGTGTCCTGTGAGTGCATCTAGATAACACTTTTCAGTGTTTTGCTTATTTTTTTGGTTGGCTACTGCAAGAAAGGGGCTAAGACGAAGAACCTGATAGGACGGGCGACAGTCAATTATTGCTAAATGTAATGTGTGCAGCACTTTTATAAGTACCGACGTCAGGAAAAATAGGAGCGAGGATTAAGTGTAAATGCAGTTATTTTAAGTCGCTCTACTATGTATCGTGTCCACTGGCTAATGTCCTAGTGCAACATTACAGTGTGTCTGACTATGGGTTGCGTCCACACGTGTGGCACTAAGTTGCCGGATGCCTGTCTGCACTTTTACAGGCCTCAGGTTCCCTTGTTACTATTGATACAGTGCTCGCTCTAGCCTGTGTACAATCAGCCCCGAGAAAGTAGAGCTCTCTACCTCACCTTCTGGGCACTCAACAAACCTTTTGCAATGATGAATGTCAGTTTTTCATTTTGCATTGAAACGGGAGACGTGACACATAGGCAGGACAGCTTCACAGGTAGTGTCACAACCATTACATGGCACTTTCCCCTTTCACCTGGCGATCTTTTAGGGGCTGGCAGGGTTATTAGCCCCTTTCAAAAAAAATTATGCTGTGATCCCATATTTGTCCAGAATTGCTCAGTACTTGAAATGGACAGGTGAAAGAGCCATCGTAAAGTCTGCTATGTTGGCACCTGAGAAGTTGGCCACCCTTTGTGTCAACAGTTGCAGTGTAAAAGAAAAAAAATTAAGACATTCATCATCGTGACAGGTTTGTTGATTGCTCAGAAGATTTCAGGTGTGAAATTCCGCTTATTTGTGGCCAAGGGCACAGAAATTAGAATGAGCATTGTGCAAATGGTAAGGTGATGAGGCATGATAATGAGGTTTGTAAATGTATGCATGGTTGCCACATGTGCAATTGCAGCCTATACCTGGACATCAGGGTGTTACATCAATACTGACCTATGTTTGCGGCTGGCAGCAGAAAACACTGAAGTGCAGCAAAATGCTCTTGCATAGTTATGGTTTCTAGACTCTGTGCATGGTTCCTGTACATGATGAGCACCTATTGTTACTAGAAATACTATACGGTTTGTATGTGCAATTGTGGGCTGTTTTACGAGTTATAATAATGGTTACATTTAGGTACATCATCTATTGTTAGTGCATGTATATGTAGCTATTTAAGCGCACTACTAGTGTGCTCACACTTGTTGCTACCTGATTTTATTCTCGTCTTTTCATTTTGTAATACTGTGTGTTGCAGGAGGTGGTGCAGTTCACACATTCATGGCATTTCACGCGTGTAGGCAGAGTATGTGATTGGAACAGTTTATGGAGCATGGATTTATTCTATCCTCGTTTTGTTTCCAGGTACCTTGGGCAGAGCAACCCAACGAAAGGGCACGGCAAAGGCAGGGCCTGCGGAATTGCACCAAAATTGCTGAGCCTGCTGAAGGCACTTTAATTTATGAATAAATGTGCAAGTAGAAATGTAAATTTGTTTTTGTTGCATGGTTTATGAGGTACTGCCCACTGCAAGTAACTGTCATGTGGTCAGGTTCACCACACTATATATTGACACAGAATTATGTTGAGACTTGTCATGTTGGGCCATCATACTGACAACACAGTTGCATTTCATGTTGACAAGCCAAATTTTGGAATGGTTAAAAGCATAGTCATTTCAAAATTACAGCCTGCTATTACCTTGATGGCCAAATGCTGTACTGACAGTTATAGATAATTTGAAATTTTCAAAAAGTCTTGAAGTCATAAAAACAGTTTTAAAATTGACAGCTTGCCATCGCAGACAATCAGTGGTATAATTACAGTTTGGCTGTATTTTCAAATCGATAAAAAGACATCGAAGTCAGGAAAAAACATTGTCATTTAGAAATGACATCTTGCTGTAACTGCTACGGTCAAATGCTATCAAATTGACAGTTTGGTTGTATTTCACATTGACAAGAAAAACATCAAAATGATGGAAAAACTGTCATTTAGAAATGATGTTCTGCTGTCACTTTGATGGTCAAATGTCATCAAATTGACGGTTCAGTTGTATTTCAGATTGACAAGAATAATAATAATTGGTTTTTTTGGGGGGGAAAGGAAATGGCGCAGTATCTGTCTCATATATCTTTGGACACCTGAACCGCGCCGTAAGGGAAGGGATAAAGGAGGGAGTGAAAGAAGAGAGGAATAAATAGGTCCGTAGTGGAGGGCTCCGGAATAATTTCGACCACCTGGGGATCTTTAACGTGCACTGACATCGCACAGCACACGGGCGCCTTAGCGTTTTTCCTCCATAAAAACGCAGCCGCCGCGGTCGGGTTCGAACCCGGGAACTCCGGATCAGTAGTCAAGCGCCCTAACCACTGAGCCACCGCGGCGGGGCGAGATTGACAAGAAAGACGTCAAAATGATGGAAAAACTGTCATTTAGAAATGATGTTCTGCCGTCACTTTGATGGTCAAATGTCATCAAATTGACGGTTCGGTTGTTTTTCAGATTGACAAGAAAAACATCAAAATGATGAAAAAACACCGTCATTTTAAAATGACTTGGTGCCGTCATTTTAACGGTCAAATGCTTGGAAATAGAGCTGCCAAGGTATTTCCCGTATAAAAGCACAAGCGTACTCACAACATGGCGCAGCTCTGCTAGCATTTCATTTTACTTTCCCACGGCACACCGCTGCATAGCTTAAACAAGCGTGCGCATCCATAAAGACGAGCGCGAGAGGCGCACATTGATCCATTCCGGCGATACCACGCAGAGGTCTTCATCATGGATATGATTCGAACACACGCATAACGCATCTTCTTCTTCTTCTGCCTCTTAATACATGGCACATACCCACACGGGGGGATTGCCCAGGGTGTAGTGGCATAAACAAGGAAATTTCCGTAGGAGATTATGACAAACATTTAGCACCATGCGTGAATGCTCTCGTAGCTTCTTTTTCGTTGCCCGCTCCATCGCGCGTTGAAAGCGGCTCACGCACTTGCCCATTCGGCCTTCTTGCTTGAGAAAGCAAAAAGCGTCGGAACGAAGTCTAAATGCCGCGGTGACATTCGAGGCCTTTCTTCTCATGAATAAAACCTTTTGTGATAGACTTCACACGCATTTAACCGCAGTACCTCGTCCGTACCTGTCACAAAGTGATTCCCGCACAGTCTTGACGTGCTTGACGGTGCCCAAGGGCGGCCACGATCGTCAAGCCGGCGAACTTCTTTTATCCACGCTTTGCGTCGAAGGCTGTCCCGAGAAGCGCTAGGAAAGTGAAAAAATCCGAGTTTGCTTCCCTTTACATATTGGGCATTGCAGCCGTATGCACCACATTTCGTAGGTATCGCGAAATGCTTCGCACTGAACGCCCGACGGCTGCAGCAACGCACCCTGCGGACGAAGCCGGTTAGTTTACACTTCCACTGCCGGTCACGAAAGGGGCGCGCGACCCTTCCAATATGTTTCGCGACACCGCCGCCAGGGGATGGGCGCATGCACAGTCGCGTCGTGAAAAAGGCGGATTTTAGTAACCGCCGACAGTCATGAAGTGACCGCACTCGCCGATACCGTCGGCGATTTTCCTTTGATGAGCAGGAAGCTCGCCACGACTCTTCATAAGGTTCTGACGCCTTGGTGCGGACCCGTGATCCGCACCACCGGTGGCCGTGTAGTGACGCCGATCGGCGTCTGCACCTGTCGCATCCAGATCCGCGGTCTTGATTTCACTGGCTCGTTTGCCATATTACGTGACTGTTCAAAAAATCTCATTCTGGGCACCGATTTCCTTCGAGGGTATGGTGCGGCCATCGTCCTTCGGGAGCTCATGATATCATTTTCCGCCCAGCGAGCCCTTGAAACCAACACCGAGCGCAGCAGAGTAATGTTGCGCGTATGCGGCGCCCTCTTAACAATCCCTCCGCGAGCCAGCAAGTTTGTCACAGGCGGGTGTAATGACAGCACCGGCACTCTTGGCATCGCTGAAGCGAACATGTCGCTGCTACTCGCTCGTCAAGTTTGTGCAGCTCGAGGCCTAGTAGAACTTGTCAACGATTGCACCGACATCTTAGACACAACTTTTACCCATGAACTGCAGCGTTTAAAGAAGATAGAGGTCATCGCTTATCTTGAAGAGCTTGGAGAGTGTACCAGGCAGTGCTCTTTGTCCACTACGTCAGAAGTCGACAATGCAACTTCTACAGCCATTCCGACCTATGCAAAACCGCCCCTCTTGGGCAGTCAGAAACGCTGCGTGGAAAACCTTATCTATTCCTTCCGCGACTGTTTTGCCTTGACTTCCAAGGAGCGACAGACGCCGCTTACCAAGCAACGAATTATCGATGCTGACGACCAAAGACCACTATGCCAGCTCCCTTATCGGGTGTCTTGAAAAGAACGTGACGCCATCCGCAGCCAAACTAAACAAATGCTCCTCGACGACGTCATACAGGCGTCCACGAGCCCCTGGCCATCGCCTCTTGTCCTCGCCACGAAGATAGATGGACCCCTCAGGTACTGCGTGGATGACAGACGCCTCAATAACTTCACGAAAATGGATGTGTACCCTCTGCCACGCATTGACGACTTCTTAGACCACCTGCGCCATACCACCTATTTTTAGTCCCTTGACCTCCGCAGTGGATATTGGCAAATAGAGGTCGACGAACGCGACCGACAGAACACCGTATTTATTAATCCTGAAGGTTTGTACCAGTTTAAGGTGCTTCCTTTTGGTTTGTGCTCGGCCCCTGCCATATTCCAACGAATGATGGACACCGTGCTTTCTGGCCTGAAGTGGAAGTCGTGCCTCGTATATCTCGACGATGTCGTCATCTTCTCTGAGACGTTCGATGAGCACCTGAAATGTATGCATGCTGTTTTCGAGGCCATACGTTCCGCTGGTCTCTCTCTCCAGCCAGAAAAATGTCACTTTGCGTTTCATGAGTTAAAGTTTCTTGGTCACGTTGTCAGCGCTCGAGGTGTTAGTCCAGGCCCCGAAAATACGTCCGCCGTAGCTGCCTTTCCCTAGCCAACAGTCAAACGGAGCCTGCGTCGTTTCTTTTGCCTCTGCGCGTAATGTCGGCGGTTTTTTCACAATTTCTCTAAGCTAGCAGAGCCTCTGACCCGCCTGAAGAAAGACACTGACCCCTTCTTCTGGGGCCAGAACCAGAAAAGGGCCTTCACGGAACACAAGTCGCGTCTCCAATGTGTGCCTGTGCTTAGCCACTTCGGGGAAGAGGCCGAGACGGATCTGCACACTGATGCCAGTAACGTTGGTCTCAGTGCGTCCCTTGCTCAATGGCAGGATGGTCTATAACGCATTATTGCTTACGCCAGTCGCACCTTATCCCGTTCCGAAGTCAATTATTCCACGACGGAAAAGGAATGTCTGGCTGTGCTGTGGGCAGTTACGAAATTTCGACCGTACTTGTTTGGCTGCCCGTTTCTTGTCGTGAGCGATCATCATTCACTCTGTTGGCTGGCGAACCTGAAACATCCCTCGGTGCACCTTGCTCGACGGAGCCTTCGGTTACAAGAATTTGATGTCACCATCGTGCACAAGTCCGGCCAGAAACACAGTGATGCTGACTGTCTCTCCCGCGCTCCCATTTCCTGCCCCACGGACGAGCCCGACGATTCCGCTTTTCTCGGGTCTGTCGCCACATCCACCATAGCCCGCCAACAGAGGGACGACGCTGAACTGCTGCCCCTCATCCAGTACCTCGGAGGAACCGCTCCATCTCCACCTCGACTCTGCAAGCGCGGGCTGCTATCAATTTGCTTGCGTGGTGGTGTCCTCTACAAAACAAACTACGGCCCAACGGAGACTGTGTATCTTCTCGCAGTGCCTACAAAGCTTTGTGATGAAGTTCTGCATGCGTGCGACGACGACCTTCCTTCAGACCACCTCGTCTTTTCCCGCACGTTGGCACGCATACGCCACAAGTACTACTGGCCCAAGCTTGCTGCAGTTGTCCACCGCTACGTGCGAACCTGTCGTGAGTGTCAGCTCCGGAAGACGCCACCGACTAAACCAGCCGGGCTCCTGCAGCCTATCGATCTCCTGGGCCTCCCATTTCAACAGGTCGGCATAGAATGTTCAGCCCATTTCCGGCGTCTTCCATGGGTAACCGGCATATTGCTGTTGCCACTGACTATCTTAGCCGCTACTGTGAGACCAATGCCCTTCCCCAGGTACCGCCGCCGAAGTTGCACATTATTTCATCGACAACATTGTGCTTCGTCACAGAGCCGCAACAGTCGTATTAACTGACAAGGGAACCGCGTTTACGTCGGCACTTACGAGTGAGGTACTCCGACTCAGTGGCACCAGCCATCACAAGACTACAGCATACCACCCACAAACGAACTGACTGAGCGGCTTAACAAGACAATTGGCGATATGATTTCTATTATGTGGACGATGACCATGCGAACTGGGACCGGATACTGCCATACATCACGTTCGCGTACAAAACTACTCTCCGCGAAACGACGCGCTTCACTCCGTTTCATTTGGTGCATGGTCGCGAAGCCGTTACCATTCTGAACGCCATGCTTTTTCCGGATCGTAGTCCGTCTTCTGTCGTGGACGCTGCCCAATTTGTTCGTGACGCCAAAGCCGCTCGACAAGTTGCTCGACAGCAAATCCGCTGCCAAGAACAACGCGACACCGAGTGCTACAACCTCCGCCGCAGGGAGGCGATTTACACACCCGGTAAGCAATATGGGTATGGAGCCCGATCCGTTTGCGAGAGCGCTCTGAGAAGCTTCTTCGCTCTTACTTTGCTCCACTCCAGGTGTTCCGCCACCTCAGCGCGGTGACCTACGAGGTGCTGCCTCAAGTAACAGTCCGGACGTCTCGACAGCCGACGTCCGATGTAGTCCACGTGGCGCGACTGAAGCCGTTTTACTCCCGTTAGCCCCTTTCCACGAACACACTCGTGCCGTTAACTTTCCGCCTTACGTCTATTTTACCCCCTCGCGTGCGGCATCGAGTCGATGCCTCTTGGAATGGAGGGGGGCATTGCCACACTGCTGACGTTCTGCCGGCGCCACCTGGTAGCCGAACCTGTTTCCCAGCGCGTGGCCGAACGTCTTATTTGTCTCGAATAAGCGCTGCCGTTCGGCAACAAGCCTCACCCCAGTGAACGGCAGTGCTTCCCGCGTCCTGCTACGTTTGTCGTTGACAATTTTGTGACGGCTTGCTTCTCGTAGAGGCCGGCGGCCCACAGGGGCAGCCCACGGACTGTTGGATGGCTGGATGACGTCGTCGTTAATCATTTCGCGCACTTGCTCTTGTATGGCTTCTCTCTCTTTCAAGGAAACGCAGTACGGTGGTTGGCGAATCGGGGGCGTTGCGGTATCGACAATATTTCTATGCTTGGCGACGGGCGTCTGGCGAACTCGGGATGAAACAGCTGCAGTACCGATGCAAAAGAGAGAGCAATTCGCGTGTCTGGGCAGGCTCAAGCTTGGGATTGATGTCCAGGGGCAACGTTGTAGGGTAACATGACCCGGGCGGGGCCTCGTCTTGAGTCAGCGCAACAGCTTCGCGAACGTCGCTAAGTTCTTCCAGTTGGGCTATAACTACCCCTTTCGTCAGGTGCTGCGGCTCGTTCCTGATGTTGGTCACTTAAATGTTGGCACGCCCACGTTAAACACTGGCGATCCCCCGCGCTACACCAATGCCCCGCGTAAGTAGCCTCTGGACACTTCCTTCGAGAACTCCTTCGCCACATGCTGTTGTATTGGCTCGGACCGGAAGAAAAACGGTCGACAACGGCGGCAAGTGAACATGGTCGGCATCAACTTTCATCGCAGCGCGAGGGGCCCGAGGAGGTATTGGCGATGAAGAACATGCGCGGAGGGTCAACTTGTTCCTCCCTACGTCGATTACAGCGCCATACTCACGGAGAAAGTCCATGCCAAGAATAACATCTTTGGAGCAATTCTCCAAGATCACGAAAGTGGCTGGGCACGTCTCACCGTGAATCTCAACGCGGGCAGAGCACTGGCCAACACGGGTTTACGAGGTGACCCCCCGCGGTACGTATGGGCGGGCGTCCTACTGGGTGGTAACCTTGCGAAGACGCCTAGAAACGTTGCCGCTGAAGACCGAGTAATCGGCACCGGTGTTGACAAGTGCCGTTACGTCACGACCGTCGATTAAAACGTGTACATTGCTAAAGGCCACAGAACAGTCTTCTCTTCCAAGGGTGCCATCAGTCGAGCTGGGACATTCCATCGTAGGCGGAGGTTCTTTACTGCGTGCAACACCGTCAACGCCACCTCCAGGCGTCGCGGTACTTAGTTTTCCAAAAGTGACGAAAGGCTCTCACGGCGAGATCCGCGAGAAGGAGATGATGATCGGCGAGGCGGCGGCGACCGGGAGGTGCCAGAAGGGGCTGACACTGGCGATGGAGAGCGTCGAAGGTAATCCTGTATCTCGCGGGGCTGTTAACCGTGGCGGGGTGGCGGATCTGCCCGGTTGAAACCTCGAAGGCAGAGTTCGCGGTACAGACAGTAGCGGTACATGTGGTCAGGCTCGCCGCAGTGGAAACACAGCGGCCTCCTGTCTGCAGTACTCCAGATGTCGGTTTTCTTGAGGCCCATCGGTTCCAGGCGTGCATCGGACGGCGGCACAAACTCGTCGCGTCGAGAGCCGGAATCAGCAGCGTTCTGTTACTGACGATGTACGGGAGGTGGACCACGGACGGCGGCGGCGTAGCTCAGAGATGATTGGTCGGCTGCAGCTACAATGGGTACGTCTTCTGACGCCAGCGCGTGTCGCAGTTCGTCCCGAACAGCCGCCGCGATGTATACAGATGCAGGCTGTTCAGGGTCATGGAACAGCCTTTTCAGCTCCTCTCGGACGACGTCGCGGATAATTTCTAAAAACATCGGCGAGGCCAACACCATTCAGGCCAGACTAAGCAAGACTTGAGACGACAGGAAGGGCGCTCAGTCGCTGGAAGTGACTGGGTCTTGTCGCCAATGCGTGCTCGACGTTGGTAGCTTCAGGGACGAATTGGGCCGCTGTGGTAGGAAGGTTGCGGATGAGGTCTCTAAAGATGTCACTCCTGACGCCCCTCATCAAGGCCCGCTCTTCCTTCTCTTCATTAGCCCGAGGGTCATCGCGGGCACTCAGACGCAGTACGTCTTCGATTAAACTTCTCGCGCTCTCGGGGGGAGCCTGGATACGAGCGTGGAGGAGATCAGCATGCTATCGCCGGTGCTGGTTTGCGAATGTGCGTAACAGTTCGATCTTGCACGTCTCCAATGATGTTAGCGAAGCCTCGTCGTTCTCGAACCAGTATTCCGCTGTGGTATCTAAGGAGAAGCACAGGTTCTGCAGACATTGGTAGGGTGTCAACCCATTATGTCGAGCTACCCGTTCATAGTGCTGGGCCCAGTCTTCAACACCATCAAGTTCATCGCCACGGAACGGGGCGACAGATCTTGGGGTGACAGGCACGTAGACGATCCTCGGCGCAATCGCAGGGTCGGCTTGTTCTGACTGGGACGGCATGGTGGCGTTGGTCCGAGATGTCCTCGATCCCTGGGGCACGAGTCTGAATTCCGGCGCTTGGCCTTGCTGATGTCGGCTAGCGAGAGCCTCTGTTTCTCCCGAGGGCTCCAGGAAAACCCGACGGCCAGGACTGAGTACCGGGCTCGAATTGCGAGGCGGGGTGCGTTGCATGATATGGGGACACCCAGCACCTACACCAAATGTCACGGCTTGCTTGGCGTAGAGGCCGGCGGCGAGCACAAGTGGTTATAGCAGGAGCACAAGAACACAGGAACAGGCATGTCCGCCAGCAGCAGCGTCGTCGTCAGCAAGCGGGAATCGCGCTTCAACTTTCTCTTCGCTACAATATTGCGACTGGTAAGTGTCCGATTGGCACTAGCGGGAACATCGGCAATAAAACTTTGCTAAGTACATGCAAATATTTGTGCGGTGTCATGCGAGAACAGCAGACGACAAAACAGCATGCGCCAAAACAGCGCACAAAAAAACACCGCCGCGACAAAACAGCAGAGCGACAGAACAGCACAGGGAAAAAACAGCATGGTGACATAAGAACACAGGAAAAGACAGCAAGCGTCCAAACAGCACTCTGGACAAAACCGCACAGCGACAAAACAGCACAGCGAAAAACATCAGGATGAAAGAAGAGCGTAGAGAAAAAACAGTACGACGACAAAAGGGCGCTTCAGTGTTCGTTGCAGCGCTACTGTAGGGGCCAACAATCGTAGCCATAGACGAGCGGTAAAACAGAATACATACGGCAGCGACCATTGAAGCTGTCGAGTGCTAGTTTCACATAATAAGTAAGGAGCAGGATAGCATAATGTTCGTTATCTCAAATACGCGCTTTTCTGGCGGGGAATGGAACGAATAACGCTAGAGCAGTTGTTCTGGAAGCACCGATTCTGCGCGTTGATAATCAAGATGCTGAATTGGGACACATACGCACTATCTTAGGCTCTATATGAACAATATGTCCTTATTGTTCCAAACTGTCACTGTTGGCAATTGAATGCCCAGAAATATTGTTTGTAGCCAACTACTGGGACTTCATACACTGAATATATCCAGCATGTGATGCTTACTTTTAGCGATGACAGAATTGCCATAGCCGAGAGGTTCAGGTTGCTTGGTGTTTAACCAGGACGCTGCACAGTGGTTGTCTGAGGCTTACCGGCAGGTATTGTACTTTGCGAAACGGGCTAACCAAGTGACCTGAAATTTCATGCTCCAGCGTGCATTTGTTGAATGAAATTTATTATTGAAATGGTTTTTTTTTTCACTTGAAAGAGACTTATCTCGAAACATCAATTGTCGCGACACATGGACAATGCTACGTTTTTCGCTTAGAAGCCAATTTCTTCAAAGCATCAATTTTCGACAGATTTGACCCTTTTGCTCAGGAACCACAAACACCTAACCTAACCTAACAAACACAGGTGGCAGTAAACTGAAGCAGAGTGCTAGATTGAATGCAGGGAATTTCAAGCAAGCACGGACTGTACATAACCACTAGCTCTGCGTATGCACCGTTCAAGCAACGCTGTTTTGTCGTCGTGCTGTTTTCCCTGCGCTCTTGTGTTGTCGCGCTGTTTTGTAGCTGTGCCTTTTTGTCATTACGCCGTTTTGTCCGCCATGCTGTTTTGAAGCGTGCTGTTTTTTTCACTACGCTGTTTTGTCGCTATGCTGTTTTTTCGTTGTGCTGCGTTATTGCTGTGCCGACTTTTCCCAGGGCTGTTTCGTCACTGCACTGTTTTTTGTGCGCTGTTTTGATGCATGCTGCTTTGTCGTGTGCTGTTCTTACGTGCCCCTATATCTGTGCAACGGTTGTTGCTGGCTCAGACTTTTCAAAGTCCATCGTAGTGATTTTCTCCTCACCAACCTCTGGATAAGCTCCGCTTTTGTTATTGGAACACAAGAAATGAGAGCTATAATAACGAAAGCAACAGCAAACACAAGGCAAGATAAGAAAATGGATCTGTTAGTGTGTCGCATTCATAGCATTCTAAAAAAGCATATGATCCAAATAATTAGCAGATCGGAAAACAGCAGTTTTTGGCCTGCCATACGCAATAACTTGGTTTCAGAAAAAAATCACAAAATATTATTTCGCTTAGAGTGACGCTTAAGTCGAGCCTTGCTGCAACGCGACCGCGCAGTTTCTTCCTTCATTAGGAAGCGTGCGCTAGGCTGCTGTGTGCACGGAGCGCAAGCAAAGAGGAAGTGTATCGTAAGTTCTCGCAAAAGTCAAAAAAGCACGTGTATCAACTTAAGGTAAAACGCCACCAAGCTTCCTTCAAACCGCCAGGCTAGACTGTACATGCATCATACGTTTGTGCCACTTTTCAAATCCGGCCCCCTAGCGAAGTAACTGCAAAACTCACCTCCAAGCTCCATTACTTGGACGGAATAAAATGCCTCCTCATCGTTTGCGCTGCTCCAGTAGAGGTCTTCTCTTTCGCGAGGTCGCTAACAGATACGGGTAATAATCAATTAGCACTTCGTGCGCGCCAGTCGGCGGGGCATCATGGAGAAGTACAGCGCAAAGCAAACAAGGACGACGTAGAAACAGGTACGATCGCTTTGGGGCCGTCCAAGTACTTCACGTACGTATAGCTCGGCGCAGCTGATGAAATCATTGCGGAAGTGTCTTTGATGTGGCTGCAAAACACACTATGTAATCATGGTCATAACCACAACCAAAACGACACAGGGCTGACGCAAACGCAAATATAAATTGCCCTAAAGGTAAATTGATCCACTGATAGAATCTATATGAAGAAAACTGAAGAGTATAAGGTACGAGAAGGAAGAGGCTCTCAAAAATAAAATGCAAGTGTGTGCTAGAACACGCAACTGGGTAGCAGAACCGCGCCCTCGATCGAGGTTCCTTCTTGAATTCTTTAAGTATGGTGTCTCAGTGTTCTCTGGCACACCGCTGTCATGTCCGGATCATCATGGCAGCGGGTGAAGGTTTGAGCTAAGCTCGAGACAATTAGCATGGCCCACCTGAACTCTGGTAAGCAGCCCGTCGACACTCTATGGACACGTGATCAGCCCGCCGCTGATCACGTGTCTGCGTGTGATCACGTGTGATCACGTAACTGCTACGCCGTCCTCGTCGAGTTCATGTGCCGCCTCTGACAGACGTTTGGCCGGAATATAACTTCAGCTTTCAGGCGAGCTCGCTGCTTGCATTTCTGGGGCATAAGAGGTGAGAATACTCGGAACCGACCCTTTTTTCAGTGTGCGCCTCTTGCAGCCCTCTCTGAAGTCCTCAGGTAGAAAATGCTTGCTGCAGGCGGTGGAGCGAGACGGCGCGTAGTTGGGTGGCCAGTCCTTGCGTCCGATCACTTTCATCCATTGCGCACGCAGCACATCGTCACTGGGAATCTCGTGAAACGAGACATTAGCATCGCTGCTGTCTGTCCTCGACCTGCCCGATGGCACACAGCAGTAACGCATCGTGCACCAAAAAATGGAATCCCGCAGACTGCGCTGTATCACCTTAGGAAAAGAAGCAAGGAATACGAGGTAAAAGCTAGCTTCCAAGCTTTGAAGCTGAAGACGTGAAGACGTATCTTATCTCGAGCAGTTACTGAACCGGTCGGTATGAAAATTCGCTTTGGTCACGTTCACTCATCGATGTTACGATGACTGCGTCTGACCACGCGCTGAAGCGGACATGATTTTTGTTTTATTTGCCTCTTCTTCTACCAGCGCTTTTCATTTTTGTATCGCTTTCTCAGCCGTTTGTTGCCGTCAGCACCGAGCAGAACGTCCGTACAGTGAGTCGCCGAAAGTGAGTTTCCTACATACGCACCCCTTAACTGTTTTTCCCAGCGCGCCCTCTATTTCTAAAAATAGACGAGGCGCTGGTTTTTCCGAAGCTCCCCCCCCCCCCCCCCGTCTTGCCTCCCTAAGTCGCCAATATGTTTTTTTTACACCCGACGAGAAATTTTACTTAATAGCGCAGGAAGAAGAGCAGATACCCGAAAGGGCACATCGTCCATAGCTGGTTTGTGGTGAAAGTAACCAAGACTTCCACGTGGTAGAAAGTTCAGTACGTTTGCCATATTGAATCTTGATCTAGCAGTGCTTCAGGGGAAGACCCACAAATCTCCATGACCTTTCTGCAAGGAATGGAAGCGGAAACGGTGAAGAACTGAACTCTTGAAAACAGAGCAAACCCCTGTTTTGATGCTTAAGGAGCTTTGTTACATGGCCGACGAGTGCACTGACCTCAACGGACGCGAAAACCTGAGCCACTGCATACGCTGCACACGAGCTCAAATTAGCAACGCAAAAACATCTTTTCAGAAAGCACCGCGCCTTTGAAGCATGAAACATCCACTACTGCTGCATGTTATCTTATTTCTCGTGAAAATTTATAAGCGACTATTCAGCAACGACGCGCGTATGTTATTATAGCAACAATACTCACAGTTCGCACAGCATCACATAAAGTGCGAGGTGCTGGCCAAGAATGCCCTTCTTTATAAAAATTTCTGTAGCGCGTCGTTTTCTCGTCGAAGCAGCGTGTTGTATTTGCCGAAGCACCATGGCACGCACGCCTTTACTACATGTGTACAACCTTATTCAAACATTTTAGGCGGTAATAGGTTGATTAATTGGGGCATGCCGTATTCGAGGCGTGTCATAATGCAGGCCTCCAGATTAACGTGTGCTTAAGTGTCAATACACGAGCGTTTTTCCATTCATTGTTTACCAAAATGAGGCCACCACGGTCGTGGGTTGAACACGCAATCGCTGCTAAGCAGAATACTACGACAAATAAATCTCATCATCGCATAATTATAAAACTGAGGATAAGCCGCTAACCTGGCAGCCAGGAAGTGCTTTGGCATCACTTGCGGCGAGATGCATTTGAGAATAGAATGCGCGTTTCGCTTCTTAAAACAATTGTTGCGGACAGATGACACGAACAGAGAAAAACATAATGTCGTCGTACCGATGACAGCTTACCCTGGGAAAACTAGAGCGACGGCTTGAAACTGTTGATACTTGCAAGTTTAGAAAAATGCCTTCTCGTGAGGATTTACATTTAATATGTTTTTCCTTCTCTCATATTCGTTACTAAACATGACTGAAACACAAACCAATATAGCAAACCTATTACTAACTACCTTTGCCCTGTGATTTCACATTTCCGCCAAGAAGTTTCAGTACTTCTTCCGGAATGTTTCAGCACTGTAGCTAAAATAGATACACGATTCGAACAAGTCGCCACAATCATTTGTAGCTGCATTTCCTGCTACGCTGCTCTTTGAAAATTATTCTGAGCACTTTCAGCTACATGATTTGCAGAAAGAGAATTTGGGGAAACACCATTGTGCCTGTGTAACTTCTTGCCAGGTTCGGAATGAATGCAAGATTTAGGTCTGGGCAAAACTACACTTGATTCATAAGCATGCAGTGTGTGGAGAACCTGTTTCCCCCTCCATTTCGATGCGCCCATCTTCATCGTCGGCCGTCGGGACGGACAGCCCCCGGCTGGGCGAGGAGGGAAGTCTCCCTCATGGGGGAAAGGGTACGGCGACGGGAGCGCCACATCGTAGGTTACGCGGAATTCTGCGGAACCGGAGAGAGGCGCTTCGGGATCCGGCCAGCGTCGTGAGCGGTTGGAGCCGCACGCTCCCGTCACCTTCCGCGGCAAGCACACGGGGATCCGTTGTGCCTTGCCGCTGGACTACTGGTTCCAGGCAGCGAAGCGAGCGCAGCAGACGCGCACTCTGGTTGCCTTCCCCAGCAAATGCTAGGGAATGGCTTTGCCCTAATAATGCGGCGCGCACGGGATAACCCGGCCGCCATTATCGGCGCATCCAAACGTTCGCCGCCGATCCCTCCGAAGTCGCGCCCCCGCCCCAGCCGGTAAGTCGGAAGTCCTTCTTACGTAGCCTTCTATTTCCGAGGAATGCCTCGTTGATGTTTTCTAGCTAGCTGGCCCGCTCTGTGTATTAATTGCAAGTGTAATAAATAGCATTTGAGTGCTAACGCTGTGTCGTCCCTTCCCTTTGTCCCTCGAGCACGAACCCCTCCGCGGTTAGCGGGCGGGAACGCTGCATCCGCGGAGTGGGAGTGCGGGCGGGGCGAAAGGCTTTGTCCCCCCATATTTCCACAATGGCGCCCCAGCGTGTGCAAAGCTCTTGGGACGAGGGACGACAGTCAGTTCGGTTCGTGGAATGCCCGCCCGGATTTGGAACAGCGTTAGGCCTGACCCGAATTTGGAGTTGCTAGCAAGGCGAAGATGCTTTCTTGACAGCGAGATGAGTGTAATAACAGCATGGGAGGATTGCCGTGCATGCTACGCTTTTGATGAGCACTTCATCGGTACACCTGTGGAAGGTGAACCTACGAGGTCCGCTCATGGAGACCGAGACGTCCACGGAGAATAGCAAGCCAGAAGCGAGTGAATGCGGAAGTGGGAAGGGTGGCCCGATTTTTCTTGTACATGGTTGTAAATATTCTCTGTTCTGTCTCTTTGGCTCTGGGAGCCGGGTGCCGTAGTCAGCTGATTTGGATTTCAGTCGTGATTACAGGAAAAGCACCGGGGCGCTGCGACACCGCGAGAAGTGTTAGGCACCGTTCGCGTTAGGGTCACCTTTGCAGAAACGTATCTCCTCGTGGCGTTGTGTTCTAGCTATTGTCCTTGGCCCTTTGTTGGCACGCGGAAGTGTAAGAGCGAGTAGGCCTAAGGCTCTTCGGGAGCTGCCTGTCGCTTTTGGGAGGACACAGTCGTGGCGTGGTACAAGCACGCGCAAACGGGCTTGCTTGTTGCATATTTAACCTCGCTAGAGCCGAGAGGTGTCGCTCAACTACAGAAAGCTGACTTTGTTCGAACTTATTATTTGGGCTGCGAAGCGAATTTATAATTTCGCGTAACCAGAGACGCTAACGCAGCTCAACTGAGCTTAACATCACCATGCCCGAAAGCGAAGCGCGAATGTCCTTCGACCGAAGAGAGCCAGCTACGTACAAATGAACCAAGCGTTCGGGCGGTGCCGGATAGGATTGTTTGGCACTTGCATTGCTCCGCATTTAACCAAATGGTGAGTTTGCGCGGTCTCCATTGTTTTTGATATAAACTGTTGCAGATCCTAGGAGCGATATGCAGAGTTCAAGAGAAGCTGCCCCGGCCAGCTGTCCATTGTATGGGTCCCTGCCTGCTGCCTTGCGGCCGTGAATCATCGAGCTCCGGAGTCTCCGGCGAGCAGTTTGCAGCGGCTACGAGAGGCGGGGGGCCAGCCCCTCTACCTTCCAACAAAGACGCGTCGGAGCGAACAACACCCTCCCGACACGCTAATTTTGGATGCCTGCCGCGGGACAAGGACGGGTGCCTGGTGACCTTGCTGCTCATCGGATGACCCCGGCACCCAGCCTGTACGCGCTGCGCTGCCTTGCAGTCATCACCGCAGCGCTCGTGGCCCCTTCGTCTATGTCATCCATGGACGGGCTCAACCGTAGGCCGACATTTAAGGAGGGAGGGACGTGGAGAACCTGTTTCCCCCTCCATTTCGATGCGGCCCATCTTCATGGTCGGCTGTCGGGACGGACAGCACCCGGCTGGGCGAGGAGGGAAGTCTCCCTCATGGGGGAAAGGGTACGGCGACGGGAGCGCCACCTCGTAGGTTACGCGGAATTCTGCGGAACCGGAGAGAGGCGCTTCGGGATCCGGCCAGCGTCGTGAGCGGTTGGAGCCGCACGCTCCCGTCACCTTCCGCGGCAAGCACACGGGGATCCGTTGTGCCTTGCCGCTGGACTTCTGGTTCCAGGCAGCGAAGCGAGCGCAGCAGACGCGCGCTCTGGTTGCCTTCCCCAGCAAATGCTAGGGAATGGCTTTGCCCTAATAATGCGGCGCGCACGGGAAAACCCGGCCGCCATTATCGGCGCATACAAACGTTCGCCGCCGATCCCTCCGAAGTCGCGCCCCAGCCACAGCCGGTAAGTCGGAAGTCCTTCTTACGTAGCCTTCTATTTCCGAGGAATGCCTCGTTGATGTTTTCTAGCTAGCTGGCCCGCTCTGTGTATTAATTGCAAGTGTAATAAATAGCATTTGAGTGTTAACGCTGTGTCGTCCCTTCCCTTTGTCCCTCGAGCACGAACCCCTCCGCGGTTAGCGGGCGGGAACGCTGCATCCGCGGAGTGGGAGTGCGGGCGGGGCAAAAGGCTTTGTCCCCCCATATTTTCACAAGTGTGACATATCAAACAAGCTAGACTCAGGTCCCTTATACAGCAAAGGTTCGGAAATGGGTCCCTTGGAGTACTTTATTGATTCCCGAGATCTCTCTCCTTTCTCTGCACTCTTTCCTTTACCCACTTTATTATGGGACTGATTAATAATATGTGCTCATAGCAGAATATTTCACCATTCATCCAGTTGTTACTTAATGCATTTCGGTAATTTTGTCCTCCTTGTCGATGTGATTTTTTGTTCATGTCAAGAAGGTATGAAGACGGGACAACACCGGGTTCCACAGCAACTTGAGATCCCTTTTTCAGTATGAGCACTTTTACAACTGGCGAGTGTTTTGTTCACAGACACGCATCATGAAATCAGCCACGGATATTAGTAGTACTTTTGCAGTGTGTACTGCAGAGTGGGCTTGGAAGCAGCAGGCTGGGCACTAAGCTCAAAATTATACTCTGCTTACGTCTACAGAAGTGACAATTTTTTTACCTGTTGCCCAGCTCACTCACTGTCAGAAATATCACATTTTTGCCAATAAAATTTTTCATGTTCTTTGGTATCGAGTCAAACCATGTCCCAAATGACAAAGAAATGCTACTACGGTATGTGGTTGGGGAAAGGAACATGAGATCCTCTGTTAATAACTGAAAACAAAGGAAAAGAAAAAGAAAAGAACCTTATTCGAGCAAAAACAGATGCAAACAATTAAAGAGAAAATGTTGTACTTCGGCAGAAAAAAGCTCATTTGATCTCACCTGAAACGGGAACAGCATGAACAGATTCCTCGCGACATGCCGTACAGTGATGACAGCCATTGCCTACCTCTGCCACTGCCGCTGGTATACACACACGAAGTGAAACTCAACGGCAGAGTGGTGCTTTCAGCAGTGTTGCTCGATTGTGGCTGCTGCAGCGTTCAGTCACCTTGTGTTATCAGATAATTATACCTCCACTAGTACATTGCACAGTGGTGCCTAATTACATTTCTGAGATGCTGTGACATGCAATAAATGAGATGCACCCGATCTTCTTTTTACTGCTCCAAAGCTCCTACCAAACTTTCAGTAAATTATACATGCATGTTGGCAGCTTCATAACTTAAACCATGGGAAAAGAAACAAGCTTTACTTGCAAAATATGAATCATTGCTGGGCTTGCCAAAGTGAAGCGCGGATGCAGCAAGGGAATAGTGAACCAATGTATTTATTAAACAAAGGTACTTATAGCGCACTCTATATGTAATAGAGCGAGTGTGTTATCGTGCTTCCGACAGCGGCATACTCCTGATTGCTGAAGCCCATGCTTGGTGCGCATGCGTGCGCCAGCGCAAGCAGGCATGATACAAACTAGATCAGAAGTCACGTATGTACCCCCAACACATTTTTCTGTAGGCTGCTTTCATGGGCCGTTTTCAGGCGATGTGCGGAGTTTTCTACAAATTGAGAACTTGAGAGGTTCAGCGGCCCTCAGCTCATTGCTGCGATTCATCACCTCATGCAGTTAGCACTTTACGATAGAGTTGATGAACTTGAGAATAGAGCTCCAAGAAAGAACTTGGTCGCACAGAGGTAGAGGTTGGCTTTTCAGTGAAAAGCAGAAGTTTATAACAATACGCCAAATACATTTTTGAAATTAGATTTTAATTGTAAAAGGTCACATCAGAAAACTGACATGGATGCCACAGGTAGGCAGCTATTGGGTGCCATTTACACGATATCCAAAGAGAGATAAATGCAAAAGCCATCGGTATGTAGCGACGATGGGATTGTTGGATTGAAAAGCGCCATTGTACATTTTGACACTATGCACCACAACCTCAAACCAACACACACACACAGGGAGCCGGTGCCAGAGTTGTACGGAATGTGTTACAGGTAAT
Organism: Amblyomma americanum; assembly: GCF_052857255.1. Classification (NCBI taxonomy): domain Eukaryota; kingdom Metazoa; phylum Arthropoda; class Arachnida; order Ixodida; family Ixodidae; genus Amblyomma; species Amblyomma americanum. The sequence continues at coordinate 497,393,482 of NC_135497.1, read as the reverse complement.
TGATTATTTGTAATTAATCAGTTTGTGTTTGAAGTGGTAACATTCTGGGTAATTCAGTTACTTTTTTCTGTAATTGATTACTGGTAATCAGTTACTGTTTTTTCCAAAAACAAGTTGTACCCAACGGTACAGCTTTGAGAACCTCTATTTAATGGAAAGCTATCGCGTTCCTTTTTCTATTTGCTCTTTCACTCCCACATTACTCCCTTCCCTTGCGGCTATCTTGTTTGTGCTGCCTATACTGCGATCAAAACGTTGTGCGTTCCTTGTGGTGAGTGATACGTAATGCTTTGCCTGCTGGCTTATTACACGATCCATTTGCCATGAGCCTGACTAAATGCATTCTTATTGCTGGCAGCATGCTGTCACTTTCTTGTGCCTTAGACCAATCCACTACAAAACAAGTGCGAAGTAACATGCATCCCTTATTTTTTTTCATGCAGACTACTCCCGTACCTTTCACGGCGCTGCACACTATATATAAAAAGGAGGGTAGAGCTAACGGGAATGTTTCCTTCGTGACAGAGCGACAATGGACCGACGGCCGAAAAGCATCACGCGCAATTGTGTTTGTACCACAACCGGGTCACTGCCATCTTCTGCGGCAGTTCTCGTCCCTAGAAATATCAAGTGACCACTCTGTATGGTTGCCCCCCATCTTGTCAGATGGCGCCGCAACTTACCTCTACACCGAGCTTCCACAAAGAGCATGGAGGCGGGGATATAGCTCAAGAAGGCACGTAAACAATAAACCAAGGAGTCTATTGAAACCAGCACTACTGCTACCGTGTTTAGTATTATCAGAAGGAAAAGTATGCGGACCATGTCGGCTTCTATTGTGGAAAAAATAACAGCGCAGCAAAGACGACATGACACAGGCATGGTGGTGCTGTGTATGTGCCTTACTGTCCTGGCGTTTTTTGCCCTCTTCTATTTTTTCCTCAGTATTTACAACTAACGAGATTGAAGTTTGACGCTCGTTGCCTTTAAGGTTGTATTGTAGAAGCACCTAACTATGCTGTCAAGAAATAAGGAGCACGGAAATGGCTGTCCGCCAACCAAGCATATGCCTACTGGCAGCATGAACTTGCGTTGTGATATCATGTTGCAAGGAATAAAAACTTTAATCTGCTTCCACGGCGCATCTATTTCTCTTGTGGCTAGTGCCCATAAATATGCAGAACGAACATCAGCGGTAGTGATTTGAGAATACAGTCGTGCCCCGTTAATACGACTCCATTAATATGGACAGCTTGAATTATGGACAGTTTTCCTGGGGACCACACTTCTTCAATCTATTAAGGGTTCACTAATATGAAAACTAGGTCTCCGGACAATGCACTAGGTGAAAATGCATGGAGCCAATTGGGATCCCTGTGCTTTTGACAAACCGTTAAAGGAGCTCTGAAACACCTTCCGAGGAGAGCACATCAACTTGCTCAATCACAGCATTGTGTTGTCATGAAAACCTGAGCATTCAAAAGGTGACGAGAGGAGAAGGAGAGGCGCAAAAACGCTGAAATTCATATTTTGAATACAGATAACTCGGCTTCTACAAAGCACATTAAAAAAATTCTTGCTGGACAATATTTATGAAGCGGTGTGCTTTAACATCCCAGGCATACCGCAACTTTATTGGAGCCCCTTTCAGGGACCCTTTAATATGGACACTGATGAAAACAAAATCCCGAGTGCCACTACCAGATGTTCTGCTCCTCATAATTTCTGTGCACAACACCTGCGGTAGGTAGCGTGAATGTGCAAATGCCATAGTGATGGACTTTTTGTGTGTGCATGGGTTCATGCTTTACAGTGCCAAGTTGAGCGGTCGAAGCAACTTACCATTTACTGCATTGTATGAATGGCTGCGAAAAAGTTCTCTTTGTGCGCCAAATTTAAAACCATATTCAGCACTGTCCGTCCAGTGAGTACAGAGCTTTTGGGATGTCAACAGTCAGAGTAGGAAATATTTCATCATATCAGGAATCACTGGCGTGCGCCTCAGCGACTACTAGGCGCTTCAAACAAGCTTGAACCTACACCGTATGGTTTTCAAGATAATGGCGCCCAGAATAATGCACCTTGAGCTGCTAAGACTGCTCGATTCACACTTCACCACCCGCCATATGCACAGAAGCAAGCTGTAATAAAAAAATTTTTATATATTTTTTTCTTAATCATTCATTATTTTACAGACGACTTGCTTTATGTACACTTTTGCTATGGAACCAAAGTGTCCATATCAACGAGGCACGACTGGACCTTTCAAAAATAATAAGGGATTTGGTATTCGTGCCTTCTTTCATAGAAAGAGGTAACATTATTTGAGTTTGCCACTGAGCGTGAGTTGACCTAAGACCCTTTTCCCAAATGTTTCACCCCAAAAGAGCAGAGCACCACGTCAGGGGAAACCTAATGCCCATCAGAAAACCGGTGGGTACCAGCCGACACTGGTTATTGAGGCCAGCACCTCCCAAATGCGAGGCGGGTGCCCTGGCCATTAGGCTGCCGCTTCTGCACTCCACTGACCCAGGTGTCCATCAAATGGGTACAAGCTATGGCCCGGGCTGGTGCTCTGCTTTCTTGAGTGCAAGGCTTGGGAGTGTAGCCTGTGCCTTAAAATCCCACCACTGTGAGGGAGCCTCGTGCCTCATGGATGTTTCATTTACTGGTTCACTGTCTGCTTCTCAACATGTCCTATCAAACAGCTGATTGGGCAGAAGTCGCAGGAGTGTATGGGCACAGAGTTCCTTACGGTGTCCTAGAGAGAAAGCTGGCGGCTTTTCATTTCATCCACCATGAACGCCCGAGGCATGCTCTGAAGACAGGAAACTGGATTGACATCTAGTGGCTTGTTGACTGTGCTACAGATTGGATTTTTTTTGTTGTTCGGTTTCTCTTTCAGTACTGAAGTTTTCACTGATGTTTTGTGAGCTTTGTCGTCGTGTACTGCAGCTACTCACGCAGTTCATTTGAGATCAAACATCCGAAGGCGCTTGACTAGAAGTGAGCTGAGCACACTGCCTGGTGCCTGCTAGGCCTAAATTCCGTTTGCTCCCTCACTGGGAGCCATTTACGCAGTAAGCTGGGTCTTGCTCAGCGGGAACCTGGACTAGCTGTGCTTTAAATGTGAAACAAGGGAACAAGTTTTGTGTGAACTGACAACGCAACAGTCCGCTGCAGTGACCACTGTCACATTTCTCGTAGGAGTTTCAGAGACAATTGAAAAGCGCCAAATTTAGCACTTTGACCAGCGCAACTTATGATAACCGTACTCGCTGAGGATTGCGTTTGATTCATTTCGAAGACTGGCGATGGCCGCGCATTGCATTAAGGAACGAATTCCACTCCATGAATTAACTGACACAAATACTCGCATGCGGAACTCGTCAGCATGAACACGGCCGTCACTTACTTGTCATAAGAGAGGTTTCGCTTCCTAATTCATGTCTTTCTTGGCAAATTCGTAAACGCACCGCCAGGACATGCCGAGAGCCGGCACTGCATTAGTGCGCGAAAACTAGTCTCTCATAGAAAAGCGGGGGTTCGGGTAAGTTTCTCACGGCGCGAACATATCCTATGCACGGACATAGGGCGCATCCAACAGTAGCAGACTACACCAATGGAACGTTTCTATTTTTCACAATACGAAAACAGAAGGTTCTGAAACGTAGTATATTAAGCACTAGCAATTTTTCTTAAAGAACAATCGCTGTGAAAAGTGCACATCTTAAATGCAAAATTTATTTTCTACAGTTAGCTACATTTGGCGGCATGAAGAGAAAGTCATGATCAAATTCGGTTATCATTATCTTTTCTGCTGATTTATTGAAATCTAAAGTAAGCATATTTTATTACAGGACATATTTATTGCAAACTAACGCTTCCTTACAACATATAATTTGCAAACATTTGTATTTCTGCAGTCGTATTCATGTTTTAGGGCCAAGCCAAGTGCGCTTTGCTGTCTTCCCGGCATTCCCACGGTGGATGAAGTGTTCTTTCGTGGCTCCTTCAGAAACTCACAAAGGCGGTGGCACCAGCTTTCCCTCTAATTATTATTTAGAAACTCTATGTGTACGGGTGTTCGGCTTGCAGAGCGGAACACAGCTGCAAAATATCACATTTCACGCGACTATTTTAAGAAAAAATGGACTTCTGATGTACCTGGTTAAGGTAAGTGAGACTTGGATGCACGAGCACGTCTGCCCTTGTTTAGCGTAGTTTAGCCACTTTAGTGTGCAAATTCGCCTAGGTTCTGCCAACATGCCCATATAAGCGGAATCAGTTATTCTATACATTACAATCATAGACCCTAGGTAGGGGGGGGGGGTCATTGCACCTCTCCTGGCACAGTGGTGCAGCAGTTAAGCAATGCGTCCATGCCCAGACAGGCGACTATTTGGAAGACAGCCAATGGCAGGGCTTGCGAGACCCAGGTTGCTCTCCTCTAGCATTGTCTCGCGTGCATTGATTAATTTAACAGTCGCGTGCCACGGTGAATAATTTTCTTGCAATATGATGAGCAGTTTGCGACCTTTTAAGTTTGACAGGCGGTGATGACTTCACAAGGCCATGTGACCCAGGTGGCAGGTGGTTCACCTGCTTGCTTCTCAGGCTGCATTCGTAGACAGGAACTCTTATTCGCTAGCGAGGCCTCTAGTGCTAGCGCACTAATATTGCAAGCTCTTTCAGAAGTTCGGGATACGTTGGCCGCAGCCTACAGCATTAAAACACGTGAAGCACACGCCCACAACCCAACAAACTCATCCAAACCCAGGTAAACACAGGCGCAAAGGGACATTGGCAGGCAGCATTATGCCAACATTGAGTACCTTGCAGTGTCAGTGGCGGTAATGGCAGTTAAGCAAACAAAAAATGTGGTAGGGTTTTAATATAGTTAAACCAAGCAGACATACCAAAGTGTCTAGCCTGGTTGGCTCATGGTTTTGCTTTGCTGGGTCGTCGGCACGTCTGGTGACAATATTAGTTGATAATAGTGAAGGATGGTTTATTGGGACTTCAGAAACGCCGGCGACAAAGACTCTTCCAGAAGTAATCAATGAAGCGACAGGGTGATGGGCAGGGTCACAAGGAGCAGTTCTCAATCATGAGCGTCAGCCAGCCGCCTTGTGAGCTTTATTGTCATTTGTGTCAGCGCGTGATCGCCTTCATTCCAGTAGCACTAGTTGATGAAGATGACGACGTGCAATCCACAGTGCGAGAGTGTGTTGCAGTTTAACACGAGGCGTGTTCTCCTGCGGCGAAAACATGGTGCTCTCATGCAGTGCCCAGCGAAGCTGATCTGTTTGTGCCACCGCAGGTTCGAATCCCAGTCGCGGAAGTATTTATTTATTTTTAGTTTGCCCAAGGTCACCTTAAAAGTCAAGCTTCATTCAAACTGGGTGAGCTGGTTTGACCTCGTGAAGTGACAAAATAAACCCGGCACGCTGGTGCAGCTCTTAATAAGCAGGTTGCTCTCTGCTGTGGTACAAGCTACGGGGCATGAAAGGGCCAGTGGCCGGCATGTGCATGCAACTATGAGCTCGTGCGCAAGGCTTTCATTCATTGTAATGCTGCCGTTCCGTCCAGCGCATACATTGAGAGAGTGTTCAGTGTCGTCGCTGATCTTTGGTGACAACATGGAACAATAAGTCCTGCAAATTAACAGCACGTAACAAAACATCAACTAATAAAAAGCTGTAGTTTATTGTTCTCTTATTAAGTTTGTATTATGGCAATAAAAGCTGGAAAGCAAATGACGCAATAGTAATTGATTAATGTTCGGGGGCTGTAATTGACCAATGTACTCAGTTACCATTCAGATCAGTTACCATTCAAATAGAGTAATTCTAATTGTAATCAGTTACTTATTTTCTGTAATATGTACAAGACTGGCCAGTGCACACCAGGATGTCCACATTCTCATCAAACAGTCTCTTCACTGCCCAATCCCCCTAAAATTTTGTCCCACTCTACGTTCACATCACGTCCACACTGTTTTATTTTTTGGATTAATCCTAAAAAGGCCACCATATAGTCTTTCAGTAGATTCCGTGACACTGCAGCTGCAAGAAATGTAAATGCGGACACTGAAGAAAAGAGTGCCGTCAACAATGCCCTCAGAACAATTCCGCTGTTTTCATACTGGACGACACCTGCCTTCTGTCTGGTTTCAGAAGTGGGAGAGCAAGGGATAGGGCTCAACAAGAGACTCGACATATTGTTATACCGATATTATACCAATATTATACCGATTAAGATGGATACATGGCTCTTTCTGGTATTCAGTAAAACACGCAGTTGGGCTAGTTGGTACACTGCATGAAGAAATTAAACCAGCCAAAAAGACTCTCACAGGAAAACTGAGAAGGGGAAGGTAGGGAAGTGGCCCCTTCTCAGTTTTCCTGTGCACGTCTCTTTTGGCTGGTTTTATTTCTTTCTGGTATGTTGATGTTTGTCCAGCAGCAAAATACGTATTCATTGCTGAGAAAGTTGCATTTAAAATTTTGCTGCCACTCGATTCAAGTTTACAACATCTGCACCGTAAAGGCTTGTTAGGGCAAAATGCTTGGGAAATGGGTCTTTGACCTCACCTTGAGTAATCGAAAACACCTTGTGCAATGGCGACCTTTGGCCACAGATGCCCTTGCGCCATATTGATCCATCATCATCATGCATCGTGAAGGACTGGTTGCCGCTGTTTTGAAGTAAATGGTGCAGTAGCATAGCCTCCGGAATCTACGGCGAAAATTGGCATGTAGGTTACTTTCGAAATTGGTCGGTGATAGTGACTGCGGTGTTTCGTAATTTAGCCTCTTTTCGATTTTCATTGAAACTAGCCTCTTTTTTAGTGTGTTAAAATCTGTTGATACAGGCCATTCACTTTATCTTTTCCCTTTTATAGCTGTCACAGCAACATTTCGTTGCACAGCATTAATCATGAGTGTCCTTGTTATCTTCAACCACATAATTCTGTTTGTTTAGAAGGACTGCGGACTGAACTTGAGGATACAGATTTTAAGAGCGTAAGCTCTTACTCGTCAAATTTCGATATTTCGTGAGGTCTGCTACCACCCTTGATCACAGCGCCATCTGTGGCAGCAACTACTCATCACGTTGCGAGATTTCGTGAGGTCTACCACCCTGAGAGCAAAGCGCCATCTGTGGCTGCAACAGAAAACAGCGCATCTCACATTGAGACTTGTAGCGCCATCTACAAGAGCATTGTAGAAACAACCAACTGCGATGTGCCAATGATGACGTCACGGTCCAATATGTTGGATAGAGGTGGCGCTATGCGAGTGTGACGTCAGGGGACAAAATGGCGGCATAGTTTTGGTTTCTCGAATTCAAGATGACGGCCATTACACTTAGTTGTGCCTTCTCATCTCTTCTCCCCCTCACCAAGAAATATCCTAAACAAAGAGATGTTTATTACTCTAAAACATACGAAACAGCACTCTCATCCAGAACAAAATTCCAAGAGTGAACTTTATTCAATTGTACACTGACAGCCAAGTTTGGCCCTCCATTGAAAAAGATCATGAAAAGGAGGAGAGCCCTCACAACTTCAAATTCAGGGGCACACAGAAAAAAATTACACTTGGAGTCACATGTGCAACAGAGACAATATGAAAACAAAAGGGTGGGGGGGGGGCAGGCTAGTAAAGTCCCAATTTCTAGCCTGCCGTTGGTGATTACAAAGAATCGTGTGCGCCAGCGCCGCAGAAACAGCGCCTCACTATCTGTTGCCAACTGGCCAGACAAGTATCCCCAGATGACGAGGCGCAGGTTCTGCAGCGCTGGGTACATAGCCCGAGCGGGGGTTCGACGAGCCTCCGCAAGGCAACGCCGACGCCACAAAACAAACATAGTGGTGGCCACCCCTAAACCAGCAAAGGGGCCTCGTTGACGCCTGGCCCCTCGACCCACACGCACATGAAACATGCGCTGCACGAGGCGCCATATCGATCTTGCGACAACGCACTCGTAAAACACATGTTGCGGTGTTTCCTGCGCGCCGTAGTTTGCGCACTGCTCGTTGGGGACGATGCCCCACGCGGCCAGGCGCTGGCGCGTTGGAAGGACGCCCCAGCGCCTGTGCCACTCAAAATCCCGCACCTCATCTGGCATCCTAGTAGCTGTCCAGGATCGCCACTTAGATACCGAGGTCTTTCTCTGATCGTCCTGAGTGGGGCGGCTGCAACAGACCACCACGCTCACACGAGAGGCAGACGCTTCAAAGATGTTGATATCGGGCGCGTCGGTCTCCAAGGCTAACTTTAAGCCTGCCAATGCCCTGTAATAGGAAGACGGCCTCTCAGCTTGCGGACCCGAGTACCGGAGAGGCGAAAGGACGCGGCGCACGGAACCCATCCAATAAATCATGAGCCCGCGGCCTGGGTACCACCCCGATTCCAAAAGACTGGACACAAGTCTAGCTCCCAGGACCCGAGCAACTGTGGGAACGGATGGGAGCCCAAGGCCTCTCCTACTGACAGGCAGTTCGAGGAAGAGGCGAGCGACAAGTGCGGGGCCACCGTCCCACACAAAAGTGTCAATAAGGGACGCGATCGGTCCCGCTGTACGGCGCGGCATGGTTGCGACGCGCACGACGTAAATGGCGAATGCGCAAACTCTCGTCTTGACAGTCGTCACCTTCGAGTGCAACGAAAATTGGTGGGGCGCGGCTTCCGCGAGAACCCGCGTCGCACGCGACAGTACCTCCTGCCAGGCGTGAGGCGAGACTCCACCCGGCTCGAACAAGACCCCCAAAACTCGCACGGCGTCTACGAAGGGCACCGCCGCAGGCAGGGGCCCCGAAAGGTGCCAAAAGCGAGAGCCCTCCTCTTGGTCGGGTTAAGCTCGGCACCTGAGAGGGAAGCGTATTGCTCAAAAATCCGCAGAAAAGCCGGGAAGCTGTCCGCGTCCCTGGCAAAGACGGAAATGTCGTCCACGTAGGCGGAGACAACATTAGACTCCTGACCAACCATGGGGAAGCCGCGAACGCGCCTATCCAACGCTGCCCTGCAGAAAGTGGCAGCACAAAGAGGGCCGGGGAAAGCGGGCACCCCTGCCGCACTGCCCGCGAACTCGGTGGCAATAGTGCCGTTCATAAAAAGCTGGCTTCAAAGTACGCTGTATAGCAGCTCAACGACTTGGACGAAATCCGCCGGCAGGCCAAAGTAGCGCAGCATCGCAAAAAGGTAGGCATGCTCCACGCTGTCAAACGCTTTGACCTGATCGAGCGACACGGACTCCGCCGACCCGTTTCGCGCAGGCGTATGCAAATGCATCCCGCGTTAACGCAAGGGAGGCGAATACAGATCGCCCCAGAAAGGCACACGATTGGAAGGGGCTGACTAGATTGCTCAAAAAGCCTGCAACCGTCTGACTAGTAGCTTGGCAATCAACTTGTAGTCGCTGTTGAGGAGAGTAATGGGCCTCCAGGTCGCGGGCTCCGATGGTGGCATGCCTTCCTTCGACAGCAATACTATCCGACCCACACTGAAAGAGGCTGCATTCTGCCGAGACACCGAAAGGCCGTTCATCAGTCGGAGCAGCAAGCTCCCGAGGATGTCGAAAAAGGCAGAGTAAAAGCCTGCAACTAAGCCGTCCGGTACGCGAGCGGTGGACTGGTTCATCGCCCGCAAGGCTTCGGGAACTTCCTCTAACGTTGCCGGGGAGCAAAGTGCGCCGGAGATCTGGTCTGAAAGCTGGGGAAGCGAACCGCAGAAAGCCGCGACCGCTCCTTCAAGGTCCTCCTGAGCTGACAGACCGTGCGTCGAAAAGAGCGCCGCAAAGTGCGACGCGAAAACTCGCTGAATCTCGGAAGGTGCCGACGAAGTCGCGCCGTCTTTGAGAGACACCTCCTCGGTACGCGGCGGTCGCGCATTCTTCTAAGGGAGCGTGCGTAGCCTAGGTCGGCGATATCATCTAGAGGCAGTTGACAGCCGCCCGCCAAACGCGACGCACGTAGGCTTTGCTCCAAGACGCGGTAATAGCGCACGCGCAAAGTGTCGAGATATTCGCGCATGGCAAAAGTCAGTTCTCCGCCCGCTTTGACGATGCACATACGGCGCATGATGTCGTTGAGCGCGCCGGTCAGACGGACACGGCGGGTTTTCTCCGCACGTATCAGCACATCCCTCTACGAAACTTTCAAAGCGTCCCACACTTCGGGAGTAAAGTCTTCAACCGCGTCAACTGAATCCACCAACTCGGCACGAATATCCGCTAGGCACATGACATCGTGTAAAACGGAAACATCCATGCGCCACGTGAGGGGGGGTGGTGGTGGTGAAAACATTTATTACGGTTGAATAGGAGGTATGTTTGGATCAGCCCGTAAGGGACCGATCCGTACAAGCACTAGGTGGAGGTCCCTAGTATGGGACCCCAGTGGCGGTTGCCGCCGCCCGGGCGCGCCCGACTAAGGCTTGTTGGGCCTGTAAGTCGTGGCAGCCGAGCAGGGTCGCCTCCCAGTCCTCCCGGGTTGGGTTGGGGACGGGGGGAATAGCGGGGTTGGAGGGGCAGGCCCAAACCATGTGATAGGTGTCAGAGGACACTGCACTACAGTGTGGGCAGCTGCCACTAAAGGAGGGGTCAAAATGTTTTAGCGCTGCCGGGCACAGCAATGTATTGGTGAGAAGGCGGAGAAGGAGCCGCTCATCCGCCTTCTTCAGGCCTTTACATAGACTAGGGTAAAGGCGATGACAATTTTGATAATATGTTGTAATATCTTTGAATGTATACACCGGATTAAAATCGGGTTCCTGATCGGATGGGGAGGAGAAAACAGCCCGGTGAGAGAGCGCGCGGGCGGCTGCGTCTGCTGCCTCGTTTCCTGCCAACCCCTGATGAGCAGGGGCCCATATGAGGTAACGGTGTGCGGGGTCCGTATGCGGGGTCCCGTATGCAATTTTGGTATATTCGATAGGCTAGGAAGGAAGTGCAGCCTTGTTCGACGATCCGACAGGCCCCTCGCGAGTCGGTGATTATGTATTTTGAATTGGAATGTGGGGCCGCGAGAGCAATCGCGACCTCTTCTGCTTGTGTTACACTGCGGGCTCTGAAAGTTAGGCCGTTAACTGTGTTGCTGTTGTGAACTACCGCGGCCGTGTACCATCCCCCGTGGTGAGGGCCGGAGGCGTCCACGTCTCCACAGTTCCGGGATGCGAAACCTGTCTTCCATTGGAGGGGTGTGTTGGATATGGAGTCGAGCAAGAAGGCGGCGACCCGACCCCGTTAGCGACAGGCGCGTGTACTGGTTTGTAAGGTGCGCCTCCCGGAGCTCCCGGAAAGTGTTCACCACCCCAAGAGCCATAAGCCGGCTGTTTGAAGTAGTGATGGGGAGGTCAAGGGCACGTTTAACAATTTTGCGAAGGATGACCTCAAGGGCGTCCTCCTCTTGTTTCCGTAGGTGGAGATAAGGAGTCGAATAGAGAATTCGACTAGTTACGAAGGCGTTTGCCAGCCGCAAGGCATCCTTACTTCGTAACCCTCCGCGTTTGTTGGAAACCCGGCGGACCATGCGGCCCACCTGGTCCCCCACCTTACGGAGTTTGGCCAATGTAGTGTCTGGCCGCCTGTGTTTGTGGATGTAGAGTCCGAGTACCCGTATCTCATCACTTTCGCGTATGGGACCGCTCTCAAGAGAGAGAGAGATATTTTAGTTGTGCACTTCTGTGAGGGGCGGAGGTGCACAATTTCCGATTTTTGAGGGGAAAATTTAAGACCGCAGCGGCGGGCGTACCGGTCTACTATCGTCGCCGCTGTTTGCAGGCTGGTTTCAATGTCTCCTGTGCTGCCCTGTGTGGCCCACAGAGTGATGTCATCGGCGTACAGGGCGTGCTGCACGCCGGCGACACCACTCAGCTGGGCCGGCAGGTGCATCATGGCCAGATTAAAGAGCAGCGGGGAAAGTACCGCGCCTTGAGGGGTTCCCCGCGTGCCGAGTAGGTAAGGACCATGGTCTCTATCTTGAATTCGAATGTAGGATTGACGATCCATTAAAAATTGGCTTATGTATTGGAATGTGTTGAGGCCACAGTCGGTGTGACTTAGGTTAGTGACTATGATCTCATGTGTTACATTGTCAAATGCCCCTTTAAGATCCAGGGCGAGTACTACCCGGTCATTATGGGGGCATTCGAGGGGGTCAAGGACTTCCCGATTGAGTTGCAGGAGGACATCCTGTGCGGATCTGTGTGGGCGGAATCCGAACATGGTGCTCGCAAAGACTTGTTTGTGTTCAAGATATGTAGATAACCGATCCCGCACCATCGTCTCCATTAGTTTGCCCACACATGAGGTGAGAGAGATGGGGCGGAGGTTATCTGTGTCAATTGGTTTGCCAGCTTTAGGAATAAAAGTCACCAAAGCCGTTTTCCATTCGATTGGCAGGGGGGTGTCCCCGCGCCAAATCGCATTGACGTATTCCAGGAGGGACTGGTATGCCAAGTCGGGCAGGTTCGTCAAAATCTTGACGGTGACCTTATCCCGTCCTGGCGCAGTGCCCCGTTTCATTTTGGCGAGAGCCGCCCGCAGATCATGGAGCTGGAAAGGTTGACCCAGCTCCGTGTTCTCTCTGCCTGCATAAGAGTACGCAGATGTTTTTGTGTTTCGGTTCGTGTTTGGGTTGGGTCGAGTAGGGCTCGAAAGAGACGCCGAGTGTTTCGGCTGGACATTTGTCGCGCGGCCGTGTTGCATCTATCTACCCAGTTGGAGTCGGCGAGTTGGGCCGCGTACTCTGCCGCTTTCTGGGTAAGCTCGGCAATTCGAGCTTTAAGCTTTCTGTTGTGTTTCTGGCGTCGCCAACGGCGGACGAGGCTGCGACGGGCTTCCCAGAGGAGTAGAATGTGGTTATCCACGTCCGTGACCGCCTCTGAGAGCTGGATGTGTGTTTCATGCGAGGAAAGGTGTGCCAGCAGCTGTTCGGACCATGCTGTGTAGCCTTGCGCGGAAATGGGTGTATTATCAAGTGAGTTAAAATTTTGCCTGAATTTCGTCCAATCTGGGATATGGGCTTGTGTTCTGGGACGCTTGAGGGGGCGTGTGCGTAGTGTAGTGTTAATGATGCAGTGGTCGCTACCGAGGGTCTCCTCGGTGTTGAGCCAGTCTGCGTGTTGTATGTTGCGAGTGAAGGTTAAGTCCGGACACGTATCCCGTGTCACGGAATTTCCTAGCCGGGTTGGGTGGTCAGGGTCCGTGTGGAGGGTGAGGCCCAACGTGGACGCAAGCTCCGCCAGCTTACGCCCGCGTGACTCCTCCTTGCGATACCCCCCTTGCTGACCGGGAGCGTTAAAGTCGCCCACAATAAGCAGGGGATCGCGGCCCGCTACTCTTAGCGCGCGGCTAAAGAGGTCCGCAAAAGTCACTCGCTTTAGTTTGGGAGAGCAGTACACGTTGAGTATATGCAACGGTGGGTCCCTGCGGCGGACTGGTAGGAGGGTCACCATTACATAAGAGTACTCTAGTGGGAGGTCGAGATCCACTAGATTTGCTGTGTAGTCTTTGTGGACAAGAAGACAAGACGCGGGATCCTGTTGGAACGTCGTGTAATTTGAAATTGTGGCGCCCAGGCCTGGCTCTTGGAGGGCAACCACGGCTGGTAAGGACTCGAAATTTTCAAGGTAGAGGCGGAAATTGACCCGCTTAGTGCGGTCCTTAAAGCCTCTACAGTTCCACTGTGTTATTGAAGTTGACATTGCCGAATTGGAGATGGCGGAATTCCTTTGATTAAGGTGTCTCGTCATGATTTAAAATTCTTGGGGGGGAGGAGGAGGGATTGGCTGCCTCAGAGCCAGCTACTTGCGCCATCAAGGGGGTGATGACGGAAGGAGCGGGGCAGTTGTCCTCATTGTCCGAATCAATAATCAGACGGGTGAATTTGGAAGGGCCGGATACGTCCCTAATGGGTCCCGTCCGACGGAGGAGGCGGGGGTTGTCCGAGATGTGTTTTGAGACCACCGCGGGGACGGCAGATTTGACCTTTGTCAAGATCTGGTCCATGGCGGTCTCGATCATATATCGCAATTTAGAGGTTAAGCGCTCCTCCATCGCAGAGATGGCTGTCACGAGGGCAGGCGAGATCTCCGCGTCGCTCTCCATTGCGTCCGAGTTCTGCGGGCTCGGTGCGGCGGACGCCAATTTTGATTCTAAATTTTGAATTTTGTTGAGCAAAAGCTCATTCTGTGCCCGGAGCACGTCTATCTGTTTTTTGTATTCCGCGTCGAGTGTGGAGACGGTTACGGGGGAGGGTGAGGGATGGGAGGAAGAGGAGGCGATCTCAGCCCAGCTGCTCACCTGTTTGTGGTGTTGAGGCGCTGTTGCCCGGGCGTCGGCAGCGCCAATTGTCTTGAGGGCCGGGAAGTGGCCAGTGTCTCTGCCGCTGGGCGGTGGAGGCGCCGTCTTCTTCCCGGGCGCTGGTTTCACCGACGGTGAAGAAGGTGACGATGTCTTGTGGTCGGTGCCGTGAGCACCACGCGGCGTTCCGCCACCGGCACCTGGTTTTGAATGACTTGGCTGCTTGCCAGGTCGCTGATTTTTTGGCACCTCTGGGTGCTTAGCCTTGGGGCCATGCACCTTGAGCTGCCGGAATTTTCCCGTGCAGTCGCGGGAGTTGGTAGCGTGGGCTTGCCCACAGACTGCACAGGACAGACTGCATTCATGCTGCGCCTTGACTCCGTCGACGGTCGGCGCCGTTTGGCCACACAGGCCGCACTTTTCATCCGGGCAGGGGCAGGTGTCTGCTCGGTGGCCCACAGTGCCGCACCGCACGCAGGCCGGAATGGTTCTCTTGTACGGACGCACAAGGGTCACCTCAGAGTTGTAATGCACATATCGCGGCACCACTTTTCCCACGAAGGTGAGCGACGCGACGTCGGATTTGCCAAGCTTGCGGATATCGGCAAGCTCTCCAGCACGCCACTGGATCTTGTTTTGGAGGGACTCACTGGTCTCGTGCTTGGCCACGGTGATGACTCTGCGGCACACGTCTCCAGTGAGTTTCAACTGGCCGTACATGGAGAGCTGGCCCTTCGGTGATGTTAGTTGAAAATCCCGCAGAAGCTTGTCCGCGACGTGCGGCTCTCTGGTGCCTGCGACGATCAGGTTTTGCTCCCATGTGGGGAGCAGGCTGAGGGATGCTGCGGCCTTGGCGCCCAGGTAGTCCGCGAACGCTGCTCCCAGCTCGCCATGTTGGTAGACATCCCTGAGAGCGACGGTCACCCGGGGCTTCAGGATGATGACGATGTCTTCTGGATGAAGACGCGGCAGTGGCTTTGGTTTCCAAGAGGGTCCGGTCTTAGACTGGGCCCCTCCGTGAAGCACTGCAGCGCGCGCTGCAGCGCTGTGCCGTGTTGAGCGGCCTGCCTTCGTGGCGTCCGCTTTCTTGGAGGCGGCGTTCCACTAGTTTGAAGAGCCTGGGGTTCTCGATGGGCGCAGAATCCGGACTCTCAGGCGTTGGAGCTGAAGGAACCTCGGACCAGGCCATGGCGTCCGGGTGGTAGCCGCGTTGTACTGTTTGGGCAGCCATCTTGACACGGGTGGGCGACTCACTCACGGCCGAGCGTCGGCGTAGGCGTTAGGCCTAGCGCCGTCGCCACGAAACGCAAGTGAGGATCGGCCCTAAAATACGTAAATGTTGCCCCACCTGTGTGTGAGTGGTGTCCACAGGTAGCTGTCGACTTCGCGAACACAGACGCGGCTGTGTTGACGGGGTTCCGGCCGAGGAACCGTGGCTCCAGCCAAAAGCTGGTGGAGACGATGCGCTGTATGTCCACTCGCTTCGCGCGCTCACAGCGCCCTCACGTGAGGGGGCTGGTGGTGCGACCGGGCGTAGCCCGCAAAGAGACGCAGACAGGGAAGTGTTCGCTTAGTTTGCGCGTTCCCGGCGGGAACGGCACTACCGCGCACTCTAACAAACTCGGCACTAGAACGGAGGGAAGGTAGACGTGATATATCCTACTCGAGCTCTGGCCCTGGACACGCGTGGCGGCAAAAACATCGCCATGCAGAGCGACCCATGCGTCATGGAGACTGAACTGGCGAACGAGTTTGGCCAGCTCTTTCGCATGGCAGTTAGAGGCACCGTGGCGCAGCCCCCTGATATCACGCAACGAGTCGAGGACACAGTTGAAATCCCCGAGCAAGACATGAGGCATATCATCGAGAAAGTACGACGGGATCGACAGGAAGAAATTGTCTGTCATGCTATGCGTTACTGGCGCGTAAACGGTAACAAAAAAACCCTCCGGCCGTCTCAAAACACATCTGTGATGCCGCGACCATCAATGCCAAAAGTGCAATGTGCACTAGACCTGTGCGCCGGCGAGAGGAAGATCACGCCCACGCCACAACACCGAGTCCGTTAACGAAAAGAAGGCATCGACATTAAAGCGCGAAAGAAAATTCGAAATGTCGGCAGGAGTGCGAAAGTTACACACTCCTGCAAAAACATCTACCCGATGCGCCCGCGCAAGGTGCAGCACCTCCCGCTGCTTGTCGGGATGGCGAAAGCCTTCCGCGTTAAAGGAAGCGAAACGAAACTATGCCATCATAAAGACAAAAGAGAAAACCCGGACAACAAAACAAAACTGCGGAACTAAAAACCAGAGAAAAACACGACGAACTCACGGAAACGTTCGTCGGGCAAAGTCTGTTGGCGTGACGAAACACCGACGTAGGGTAAGCGCTCGGGGAGGCGGCGTAACTCCGCGCTGGGGCTCCGGCTGTCGACTCTCCGGCGGCAGCAGGCTGGCGACGAGATGTTGATCGCTGCGGGCCGCAGGAAGGTCCGTGCAGCACACGAGGCTCTGCAATCACAAACAATCACACGCGCGCACACACACTCCACAGCGCACGCACAGTTTACCGTTCGCCAAACGCGGCGACGAAGCCCGCGCGCCGATGAGATGGCGGCGCTGAGCGAGCGCTGAAAAGGCGGCGCCCGAGCAACCGCCGAGCAGGGGAGGTGGTGGTGGGGATGGTGAAAACATTTATTACGGATGAATAGGAGGTATGTTTGGATCAGCCCGTAAGGGACCGATCCGTACAAGCACTAGGTGGAGGTCCCTAGTATGGGGCTCCAGTGGCGGTTGCCGCCGCCCGGGCGCGTCCGACTAAGGCTTGTTGGGCCTGTAAGTCGTGGCAGCCGAGCAGGGTCGCCTCCCAGTCCTCCCGGGTTGGGTTGGGGATGGGGGGAATAGCGGGGTTGGAGGGGCAGGCCCAAACCATGTGATAGGTGTCAGAGGACACTGCACTACAGTCTGGGCAGCTGCCACTAAAGGAGGGGTCAAAATGTTTTAGCGCTGCCGGGCACAGCAATGTATTGGTGAGAAGGCGGAGAAGGAGCCGCTCATCCGCCTTCTTCAGGCCTTTACATGGACTAGGGTAAGGGCCGTTGTACGATCGTTTCGGAGCGCCTTCCGCCTCGTCCGCTTCGCGAGCGGAGCTGGCGGATCCGCCTCGTTCGGCGAACGGATGGAAAGTTGGTGAACTTCAACTTTCTGGCGGACGAGCGCACCGAATTGCAGCTATTGGCTGCTTTTCCCGTGACGTCAGTGACGTCCGAGCCCCTCCTCCCTCCGCCTCGGTTCTGCTCTGCCCCGGCAAGATGGCCATCCGTCGACTGAACTGGGGAGCGTGGCCTGGGCAGTGGCAGCGATGCCGCGAAGCGTGTTATATTGGCCACATCTTCATATTACCAGTGTTCAGAGCGACTGCAAACTTCGCCGCGTTCAGCAGTGGCGAGCGATAGTTCCACTAGTTGAATTCTGTAATCATCTACGTTGATGGAGTTGACAGAGCGCCTCTTCAAACCGATGTAAACCTGTGCAGTGGCGGTGTCACGAAGTGTTTATTTCGAGCTGTTTTTGGTTTTTGCATGCGTTTGTAATTCCTGCTGCGGCTCTGCAAACTGACGCAAGACCTGTGCAATGGCGGTGTCACGAAGTGTTTATTTCGAGCTGTTTGTGGTTGTGGCAAGCGTTTTGAATTTCTGCTGCGAGTTATTTTCCTGTGCGTGCGCAAGTTTCACAGCATAGCGACAAGTGTCCGCGTAGTGAAAGTGATTATGGTCCTTGCGAGTGCTTTCCCGTCAAGTCAGCGATATGTTCATCTGCGAAAAACTCGCGACGCCCGCCGTTTTCCGAATGTTGAAATGAACTTGGAGCTGTGCAGCTGGTCGCTTCCGTTGCGATGGCTGCAGTGATCGTGACCGAGGCGAGCCCACGACGTTGTTTCTGCTACATAGCAAACTGCTGCGTGTGCGACTTGACACGATCTTGGCTGCACGGCCGTCGCAGTGTTTTCTGCTGCGACAACAGCAGCGTCGCCAGTCTTGTGCGTCTTGGAAAAAAAACGGAAAAAAGTACCACGTGACCACGAAAAGAGGTTATTATTTGGGTTGGGGGGGCGCTCGTACGGGAAGTAGGTAGGATAAGGGGGGGGGGGTGGAAGCGCAGTGTGCAGGGATATCGGGGTTTGGAGAGGGGGGGCAGGAAAGGAGGCAAGGTAGAAGGTAGTCGGGCGCATACCGATCTGCCCCTTGGGATGCGGGAGCCCGTTTCGGCGCGTGGAGCGATGCTGGCGGTGCGCTCGCGCCGGCTAGGTTGCCACCAGCCGGAGAAGGCTATTGGACAGACGGATATGCCGGGCGCGCCAATCGGAAAGCTGGGACCATCCGCCTCGCTCGCAAGCGCCAAAGTGATCGTACAACACCTTTCCGCCTCACGTCCGCCTGGCGGCCGAAAACTGGCGGACCGCTCCCGAAGCGGACGAGGCGGAAGGCGCTCCGAAACGATCGTACAACGGCCCTAAAGGCGATGACAATTTTGATAATATGTTGTAATATCTTTGAATGTATAGACCGGATTAAAATCGGGTTCCTGATCGGATGGGGAGGAGAAAACAGCCCGGTGAGAGAGCGCGCGGGCGGCTGCGTCTGCTGCCTCGTTTCCTGCCAACCCCTGATGAGCAGGGGCCCATATGAGGTAACGGTGTGCGGGGTCCGTATCCCGTATGCAATTTTGGTATATTCGATAGGCTAGGAAGGGAGTGCAGCCTTGTTCGACGTTCCGACAGGCCCCTCGCGAGTCGGTGATTATGTATTTTGAATTGGAATGTGAGGCCGAGAGAGCAATCGCGACCTCTTCTGCTTGTGTTACACTGCGGGCTCTGAAAGTTAGGCCGCTAACTGTGTTGCTGTTGTGAACTACCGCGGCCGTGTACCATCCCCCGTGGTGAGGGCCGGAGGCGTCCACGTAGTTGACACCTGTTTTGTTGCCATAATATCGGGCTAGTGCTTCCGCTCGTGCCAGGCACCGACCATTATGGTCTTCGTGTGACATGTTTGCTGGAAGAGGCCGCACGTGGAGGGCGCGTCTCCACAGTTCCGGGATGCGAAACCTGTCTTCCATTGGAGGGGTGTGTTGAATATGGAGTCGAGCAAGAAGGCGGCGACCCGACTCCGTTAGCGACAGGCGCGTGTACTGGTTTGTAAGGTGCGCCTCCCGGAGCTCCCGGAAAGTGTTCACCACCCCAAGAGCCATAAGCCGGCTGTTTGAAGTAGTGATGAAGAGGTCAAGGGCACGTTTAACAATTTTGCGAACGATGACCTCAAGGGCGTCCTCCTCTTGTTTCCGTAGGTGGAGATAAGGAGTCGAATAGAGAATTCGACTAGTTACGAAGGCGTTTGCCAGCCGCAAGGCATCCTTACTTCGTAACCCTCCGCGTTTGTTGGAAACCCGGCGGACCATGCGGCCCACCTGGTCCCCCACCTTACGGAGTTTGGCCAATGTAGTGTCTGGCCGCCTGTGTTTGTGGATTTAGAGTCCGAGTACCCGTATCTCATCACTTTCGCGTATGGGACCGCTCTCAAGAGAGAGAGATATTTTAGTTGTGCACTTCTGTGAGGGGCGGAGGTGCATAAATTCCGATTTTTGAGGGGAACATTGAAGACCGCAGCGGCGGGCATAGCGGTCTACTATCGTCGCCGCTGTTTGCAGGCTGGTTTCAATGTCTCCTGTGCTGCCCTGTGTGGCCCACAGAGTTATGTCATCGGCGTACAGGGCGTGTTGCACGCCGGCGACACCACTCAGCTGGGCCGGCAGGTGCATCATGGCCAGATTAAAGAGCAGCGGGGAAAGTACCGCGCCTTGAGGGGTTCCCCGCGTGCCGAGTAGGTAAGGACCATGGTCTCTATCTTGAATTCGAATGTAGGATTGACGATCCATTAAAAATTGGCTTATGTATTGGAATGTGTTGAGGCCACAGTCGGTGTGACTTAGGTTAGTGAGTATGATCTCATGTGTTACATTGTCAAATGCCCCTTTAAGATCCAGGGGAGGAGGAGGGCCGTGAAGGCACGAAGTGCAGGACGAGAGCGCCATGGCGGTTGCTGAATGTTTCCGGTGACGTCAATCAGCGCGTCATCCTCGTCGACCGTCCACGCCTTCTTCGGCGCCGGGGTGATGGACGAAGTCGCGCCGCCGTCGGTCGACGACGCGAGCGCCCGCACGCACTGCCTTTGCGACGCACGGGGGCTGCGAGGGTAGGGCGACCGGGATGTGCGGGACGCGCAACCCGCTCGCGCTACCGCTGCCCTTAACAGACGTGTGCAGGGCATCAATGGGTGAGGTCGAGGCGGGCGACTTGGTGCCCGTTTCCGTGCCTTCGAGTTGCGTCGCCGTCGGCGCATCGAGGAGGGAGGCCTCCAAGCTCGGAGGCCCTTCAAACGACGGCTCGCTCAGCGATCCGTATGAGTCGGCCGAAGCAGACTTCTCGGCGTCGGAGGCGCCCTCCGACTGCTCCGCCGCGGAATGGGATGACAAGGAGCTTGACAGCTCCTTCCCCGCCTGGCCACGGCGTCGTTGTGCTGGACAGCAGGCTCGGTCGGGCTCGCCGCCACCTCCTCCGTCGCACCGCTGGAAACGGCGCCAGCCGCCTGAGTGGACTCTGCCAGTCAGGGTTGATCGGCAGGCTCCCGAGGCGTAGGAACGCGGCCGGAAGTAGTCGGGCGTGGGATGGGCCCTACCGCAGCACTTGCACTCGGGCCCGCAATCCGGTCCCACGTGCCCGTAAGCGCCGCACCGGCCGCAGCGCACCGACTTGCAGGCAGCACCGAAGTGGCCCTCTCCCCCGCAGCGGGAACAGACGAGCCTCACGCCGCGGTACTCGATCATGGCTCGAGTCCCGGCCACCGTCAGGAAGTGAAGTGGAGACTTCATCGCAAACTTGGCGATGCGCGTCCCATCCCCGATGCTGTTGTTGCTCAGGAAGGCCGTCTCGGCCCCCCCACTCAGACCACCTCCTCGAGGATGTCGATGAGGCGGTCGGCCGGAACAGGTTCCGGCACTGTAAACAAAAAACATTGTGTCTTGATAGGGCGCACTGCACGACAGGGTCGCTCCATGGCGATCCCGGGTCACCACGATAGAAGCGCGGCGCCGGGCTGCAGGACGGCAGGCAGGACCTCCGGGAAGCAGGATGCGGGGGCCCGCCTGTCAGCGACGTTGGGAAAACACGCTGGCTCGACGGTTAGCGTCTCAGCCCCTGTCCCGTTACGGGACCGCTGTGCATGTATACATTCGTTCCGCTATATACACTCCAACAACAACGGGCACCCATCCGGGAACAGTTGTATACCGAATTTGGTAGGCAAATACAACCCCATGGGTTGTGGTATAGAACTAAAACCACAATAAAATAGTAGGTAAACATTTTATACATGCAATTACTAATTGAAATATTACCATAATGCACCGCAAGCCGAATTCTAGGCCCACCTTCACCCCCCAAACGAAGCAAACTTCATTGAGGGTTGCAACTCGACAAAGGGTAGACATGCATTGTAATTACCAATAGGTGGCGCTAGGCGGCGATCGTTCCGCTAGGCGGCGTGCGTGCACGCGTAGCCGAGCATGGTGGCAATGCACCCCGTTTCAAGGGGTATGACATTCCGTTTCTCGAGACGAGCGGCGCATTCTTCGCTTTCTTCATCTAGTAAACCAATCAGCTAACGCTCGTTACTTCAACGTCTTCCAGACGATGGCAGCCTTTTTTTTTGCACAATGTATTCCTTAGTACAAAAGACGTCTGATTCGACAAAGGGATTGTTAGAAATAGCATAGCATTTTCTGGATAAAGTTTTGATCAGTGCACACTCTCTCCTTTAGTACCCCAATGTTGGAAGCAGTGAATAGTGAGCGCAGTAGCAATTGGACACTGGCAAAACTGAGGAATCAGAAACTGGTGCAGCCCTAGCCAGCCAGACAATAATTGGATGATTGCAGCTTCAAATTGCCTCCTTGCTTTGAAAAACAGTACAGCCCACTCGCGTATCTCTCGCCGATGAGTTTTCATCATCATCATTCGCCTGACTACGCCCACTGCAGGACAAAGGCCTCTCCAATTAACCCTATCCTGTGCCAGCTGCGGCCACCCATCCCCGCAAACTTCTTTTTCTCATCCACATAACTTTCCGCTGCCTCCTGCTATGCTTGCGTTCTCTTGGAATCTAGTGCGTTACTCTTAAAGACCATAGGTTATCTTGCCTACGCATTACATACCCTGTCCAAGCCATTTCTTCCTCTTGATTTTTACTGGAATGCCATTAACCAATATTTGATCCCTCGCCCACTCCGCCTTCTTCCAGTCGCTTAACATTACACCTATCATTTCTCTTTCCACAGCTCGCTGCGTTGCCATTAACTTAAGCTGAACCCTTTTCATAAGCCTCCACATTTCTGCCCTATAGGTACTGGTAAGATACAGCTGTTATATACTTTTCTCTTGAGGGATATTGGTAAACCGCCATTCATGACCTGAGAAAACCTGCCAAGTGCGTTCCACCCTAATCTTATTCTTCCAGTTATTTTGCTCGCGTTATTAAGATCAGCGGTCACTACCTGCCCTATGTAGACGTATTTCCTTACCACTTGCAGCATCTTGCTACCAATTGCGAACTACTGTTCTCTTCCGAGACTGCTGAACATTACTTAGTTTTTCTGCATATTAATTTTCAGACCCACCGTATGCTCCACCTGCTTAACTCATTGACCATGTTTTGCAGTTTTCCAATGGCGGCCTGTCCAGTGCCAGAGATTCTAGCACCCTCCGCTGCGTTACAGGTTTTACCGGGTAGTTTGTGTGCGTAGACAATGGTCGGATAAAGGCAAGGAAGACTAAAGAAAGCGACATTTACCATATCTCCAGAGTTGATGATCTGCCATTTTTCCCTTAAACCATGCACCACACATCGACATTCATTGTGCACTAGTCACGAGATCACCTCAAAAGCCTACTTATTAATTCAGCTGATACCCGTAAGTCTAGTATCCATTTTTATTCTCGCAGTCTACCAAGGCACTACAATGACTTAGTAAACTTTTTAATGCTCGCTGATCAAGCCTTTCCACTCATTTGTTTTTGCGAGACATGGCTGTCATCCGAAGATGATAAGCTATTTGCTTTAACTGGTTATCAAAAATGAATGCTATTTGTCACCACTACCGCTCGTCGACCGGCTGCCTAGCGCAAGCAGTCGAGGCACAGGGGCCGCTTTACTCTTCCCCGTGGCCTAAAGGCGGGTGTTTATTTGTAAAGGTTGGTCAGCCCGTGCGTGGTGCACGTGTGCCGGTGCGTCGGGGATCGAGAAGGAACTCAATGGGTTGAGGTTTCTAAAACAAACACTTTACTTGTCGGCAGGAAACAACACAAAAAGGTAAAAACGAACACGGGGAGTGACAGGAAGAACAATACAAAACACGGAACGCGGCAAGCAGGAGGCACACAATACAAAAGTTAATCCGTCCAGTTAGGGCACGAACAACAGAGGCATGCAATGCATTAGATGTCGAAAATACAACATTACATAGAAAAGAAAAGGAGAAGTCCGGCGGACAGTTCACATACGGGGGCCAAGGTGACGACTCCGGTTCGGGTGGCTGTCGATGCGGCGATCTCGAAGGCGGCGGGCCTGCTGCGATGGAACGCGTGCCTCGGCGCGGTAATTCGGCCCTCAACGCCGCGGACGCACCACCAAACCTCTTTCGTTGCCTGTCTTCCCTCGACTGTGTTCTCCTCAGTTCGCCGCAACCCGGACGGGGCCGGCGACCAGCGCACAGTTTCCCTCCCATCATCGGGACGCTTAATCTTTGTTTTTCTCCGTGGGGACGACGGGGAAGAGGGGACGACGTAACCGGCAAAGCACCCCCGCAGCGCGCCGGAAAGCCGCGCCCTCGGGAGGGCAGAAGAAAGCGCACAAGACTTATGCCTTCTGTGACAGCCGTCGCCGAGTCGGCCGGGCCTGTACGCTCGAGTTTCGGCAACCAGCGCACATGCGCCACTATCCTTGAAAACGCCACGCTTCCTCGGAACTCACCCGCCGCGGTGGCTCAGTGGTTAGGGCGCTCGACTACTGAGCCGGAGTTCCCGGGTTCGAATCCGACCGCGGCGGCTGCGTTTTTATGGAGGAAAAACGCTAAGGCGCCCGTGTGCTGTGCGATGTCGGTGCACGTTAAAGATCCCCAGGTGGTCGAAATTAATCCGGAGCCCTCCACTACGGTACCTATTTCTTCCTTCCTTCTTTCACTCCCTCCCTTATCCCTTCCCATACGGCGCAGTTCAGGTGTCCAACGATATATGAGACAGATACTGCGCCATTTCCTTTCTCCCCCCCAAAAAAACAATTCCTCGGAACTCAATGCTCGTTTGGTTTGCCGATGGCCGAGCTCCGAGAAAGCCCTCGACGGATCCCCCGCAAGCAGCCGTGCTGCGACCCAGTTACTGCTCTACGTGAGCCATCTCCTCTGCTCTCTCCCAATGGGCCACGTCCCGCTGATCTGTGACACAGCCCCCCAATAAAGAATATTATACAATAATATTTTGCTAGGCACAGACCAGCGACAAATCGCAACAATAATAACACGAAAACATTTAGAAGTTCCGCGTCACATAAAATAATAGCAATCAGCACTCAGAAGTGGCTTTCAAGTTACAACCTACAGCCATACGTGCGGATATTCAATCACTTCACACGCGCACTGGCACGACATTCCCCTCACACACGTAAGAGTATCTGCACCCGATCTCGCGGACGCTTGTCAGTTCGCGCGCACTGAATTGCACTCACTCGCGAAGTCCACATGAAGTCCAATTCACACATCCTGGCGCATGGCTAGCGGCCACGCTATAACAGCGTACACTTCACATTGGTATTACGCCACAATGTCATTACACTGAACACAGCAGAGAATGTATAAAATATCTTTGCACTGGATCTTGATAGCGGACACACACACAAAAAAAACTGCCGCTATAATTGTGTGTCAACAATAGACACAACACGCCTATGGCAATTAGCCTACCCTACTCATGTAGTCTGCTCCGACGTTGTCACTGCCTTTAATATACTGCACCCCAAAGTCATACTCCAGGAGCTTGATACTCCAGCGAAGCACCCGGTTATTTCCCGACTTAGTGTCTTTGATGAACTGCAGTGGTTGGTGGTCGGTTTGCACGACGAATCGCCTACCATACAGAAACACGTGGAATTTTTTAATTCCCCACACGAGAGCCAGGGCCTCCTTTTCTACTGTGAAATAGGCTACCTCCCGCGGTAGCAACTTGCGGCTCGCATAAGCCACTGGGTGAAGCACCTGATCGTGTTCCTGAAGTAGAACTGCCCCGAGTCCCCTGTCAGAAGCATCCGTCCTTAGTACGAACTGTCTATCAAAGTCGGGAAGCTTCAATATCGGGTCAGTTGTCAGTAGGTTTTTGAGGCTGATGAATGCCCGTTACTGGTCGGAGCCCCAGCGAACGGTCGTGGGCTCCCCCTTCCGGGTCAGGTCAGACAGCGGACAAGTCAAAGTAGCATATCCTGGAATGAAGTCTCTATAATACCCGATTAGTCCCAGAAACGAACGGACCTGCTTTTTCGTCTCAGACCGAGGAGCGTTCTGAATTTTCTCCAGGGTGGCATGAAGAGGTGACATTTCTCCAGACCGGATCTTGTGGCCCAGAAAAGAGACTTCCCTCATTCCCACCTCACATTTCGCCGGCTTGACGGTCAATCCAGCATCCTTGATCCGCCGAAACACTTCGCGGAGAGCTGCACAGTGCTCCTCCCATGTCGCGCTGGCGATGAGAACGTCGTCGTAGTAATATGCGACGTCCGCTAACCCCGAAAGGAATCTGCGCATCAGCTGATAGTGAAGACCGCGGGAGCGGTCTTTATGCCAAATGGCATGTAGCGGAAATATAAATGCCCATTTCCTGAAGTGAAAGCTGTCTTAGTTTTTGAGTCAGCCGAGAGAGGGATTTGCCAGTAGCCCCTGGCAAAATCTAACTTTGAAAAAAATGTTTGCAGCCTACAGTCGCTAGCAGCTCGTCAGAGCGAGGAATGGGCTCAGCATCAGCTGTCAGAACCTCATTCAGCCGGCGAAAGTCGATGCATAGCCGGTCCGTGCCATCCGGTTTTCGCACTGCTATCAGCGGCGAATTATACGCCGGCTCGGACCGCTCCATGATTCCTAGCTGTAGCATGCTAGCAACCTCCTTCTCTATGGTCTCTCTCATTGTGAACGGCAGAGGGTACTGTTTCACGTGGACCGGTTGTTCGGTCCGCAGTTCTAGCTTGCACTCGGTTAGCCTGGTCCGACCTGGGATATCTGAAAATATTTCTTCATAATCTTGCAGAAGCTGCCAGATTTCTTCCCTTTGTTTCCTGGTCAGCTGGTCTCCGATGCTCACGTCATGAAAAGTCTGCGACTGGTGGCTCTGTGGCACTTCCATTTCACTAGTATCCGCTTCCTCTGCGGAGACCACAGCGCCTACTGCAGCCATACTCGGGTCTTCTCTTCGATTATACTTTTTCAGCATATTTATATGCAGGACTTTAGTAGTGTGGCCGATATCCACTTCGTAGTCGACGTCTCCCTTTCGAGTCATAATGGTATAGGGCCCCCTCCACTGCATCAGCAGTTTGTTGTGTTCCGTGGGCAAGAGGATCAGAGCTTGATCACCCGGCATCAGCGATCGCTTTCGGCTCTTCAAGTTGTAGTAGCGGCCATACCGCTCTCCTGCTCGCTGCAGCTCTTCATGTGCAAATTTACAGGTGTGCTTCAGCCTCTCGCGAAGTGCCATAACGTACTCGTAGGTCGTCCTCAGCTCCTCCGGAATGGCGTCGTTCGTCCACAGCTCTCGCAGTACAGCAAGTGGCCCCCTTACATTTCGCCCGCAAAGGAGCTCGAAGGGGGAGAACTGGAGGCTTTCTTGCGGAACCTCACGATACGCAAAAAGGAGCGGATCGAGATAACGGTACCAATCCCTTGGTCTATCTTGACACATTCGTTTCAGCATCTGTTTGAGTGTCCCGTTAAAACGCTCCACCAACCTGTTGGCCATGGGATGATAAGGAGTCGTATGTAGCTGCTTTATCGACAGCAGTCGGCTCACCTCTTTCATTTTACGTCCGAGGTAAAATTGGTGCCTCGGTCGCTCAAAACTTCTCGCGGGACTCCCACGCGAGAAAACATCTCGTCGAGGGCCTCGGCCATCCTCTCCGTTTCAATACTTGGGAGCGCAACCGCGTCAGGATACCGGGTGGCGTAGTCTACCATCGTTAATATGTATCGGTTTCCCTGAGCAGACCTCGGGTTCAGTGGCCCTACAATATCAGTAGTCACTCTCTGAAAGGGCATCTCAATGACTGGAACCCTCACAAGGGGTGCCTTTCGGGTGTGGCCTCTGGGAGTGGTCCGCTGGCACGAGTCGCATGACGCGACGAACCGTTTCGCGTCGGCCTGCAGTCCCGGCCAGAAAAATTCACTTTGAACCTTGAGCACTGTTTTTCTAGTGCCCTGATGACCTCCCATTCCACCGTCATGAGCGAGTTCGAGCACTGCCGTCCGAAATTTTTTGGGAACGACCACTTGAATGTATTCCCCCAAATTTGGACGCGAATTTGCGCTGGAGAACTCCGCCTTGGAGGAAGAACTAATGGTTCTCTCCATTTCTGCTATGTGCCACCTGACCCACTCGATCAAAGCATGCCCGAAGCGTGGGGTCATGCTTCTGCTCTTCGCACAGGTCTTCGCGGCTTACGTTTTCGGAGTTACCCGACACTCTCAGCCCCCTCAGTTGTCCCTTCTCCCGGGCCTGCCCCCTTGTCACAACGGCGTTTGCCTGGTCATCATCGCTGTGTGCGGCAGCTGCTCGCTCATTTTCAGCGGTGGCGTCCGCATCCTCAGCGCTACTACTCCCCGGTGTCTCTAACTCTTTCAAGGAGGGCATCGTCGCCGCCTTCGTCTCTAGCTTCCAACTGGGATCCGGGTCGGTGGCATGTCTGGCTCCTTGAATGTTGCCTAATACGAGATCGTAAAAGGGGTCCTCCATACACTTCGCCCGAAGCCGTCCTTTGAGGTATGGGGTGTCAACGTCGACCCAAACCTCGGGGAGCATTAGAACCGACCGATCGAGGAGGTAAACGGGGGAATTCAATCCCGTGAGATCGCCATCTTCGACCAGGCTCCTTCTCACTATCACCGTGTTGCACACGGTGTCTCTAAGTACTCGAACCTTTTTTTCGCCAACCAAACCGGTGACTGCAGGAAGCTTCTCTCTCACAGTTCCGGCCTTATCAGTCAGACGGGCTCCAACAAAGGGAACCTTTGCCCCATTTTTTAACTCAATATATCCGTCCTCGATGCATAACGATGCGGATTCCTCAGCGGCGTCTGTTGGCTTCGTCGAAGCCTTCTGCCAACACTTCCAGCTAGTATGACTTGTTCGGCCGCACTTAAAACATTTTGTAGGTTGGCTCTTGCCTCCCGCCCTGCCAACGCGGCAGTTTTCTGCCCGGTGGCCGGGGCGTGAACAGAGGAAGCATTTCTGCTCTTCCTGATCATTCGGCTTCGTAGCCGGCTTGCTCCCGTCTTTCCGTTCACCAATTTGTTGAGGGCTTGCGGTACCTGACGACTCCCTCCTTGCAGCTGGCCGTTTTGAAAATTCGCCCATGCGTGAGCGTCCACGTACTGCTCCGCTCTTTCCACCATTTCCCCAAGAGTAGGGTCCTTCTTCTCTTTAAGAAAGAGTTCCAGCGGCGCCGCGCAGCTTGAAAGGAACTGGTCCTTAACCATCAGCTCAAACAAAGCCTTATACTCCTTTTTGGTGCTGGAAAGCTGTACCCACCGCTCGAGGAAGTTCCTGAGTCGTCACAAACTGGGAGCACGTTTCCCTATTCATGGGCGATGCCCCCTTAAACTTCTCTCTAAATCCTTCCTCCGTCAACCGAAATCGCAGCATTAGAGCTTGCTTTAACTTGTCGTAGCTCGTACAATCAGGCGCGGACATTCGACTAAAAACGCTGAGCGCATCGCCACTCAAACACAGACTCAAAAAAGTGGACCATTGGTCCCGTGGCCAGCTTTGGCTCTGTGCCACGCGCTCAAAACGCCTGAAATAAGCATCGAGGTCATCGCGCTGTTCATTGAAAACAGGCATAACTTTTTGCGGATTCACTTTGTTTCCTTGGACCGCTCCCCTCTCTTCCGACCCGGACCTGGAGTCCGTTCCAGAGGTACCTGCGGGTTCCCGCCTCAACAACAACACCTCCTTTTTCCTTTCAAGCAAAGCCATTCTCATTTTGGATTCTTCCCTTTGCCTCTCTAACTCCTCATCCCTCATACGACTTTCGCGTTCGGATTCTTCCTTGTGCTAAGTGCGTTCTGCATTTCTCTCTTCTCGGCGCTTAGCCCGCTCCAGTTCAATCCACGAGAATAGTTCTCTACCTTCCAAGCCGAAGCTTCTTCCCTGCTCTACCAGTTTGTCAAACTCGGCCTCCGCCATCGTGCTCAGCAAAGAGTGGAAATGAAACCACTGGCACGAACCTCTTTTGATCCTCTCGTTGAGTCCCTTCGGAGCCTCAGCCCCGACACGCGGCTGACCAATCCTGTCGTGGACGCCAATTATTGTCAGCACTACCGCTCGTCGACCGGCTGCGTAGTGCAAGCAGTCGAGGCACAGGGGCCGCTTTACGCTTCCCTGTGGCCTAAAGGCGGGTGTTGGACAACATTTATTTGTAAAGGTTGGTCAGCCCGTGCGTGGTGCACGTGTGTCGGTGCGTCGGGGATCGAGAAGGAACTCAATGGGTTGAGGTTTCTAAAACAAACACTTTACTTGTCGGCAGGGAACAACACAAAAAGGTAAAAACGAACACGGGGAGTGACAGGAAGAACAATACAAAACACGGAACGCGACAAGCAGGAGGCACACGATACAAAAGTTAATCCGTCCAGTTAGGGCACGAACAACAGAGGCATACAATGCATTAGATGTCGAAAATACAACATTACATAGCAAAGAAAAGGAGAAGTCCGGCGGACAGTTCACATACGGGGGCCAAGGTGACGACTCCGGTTCGGGTGGCTGTCGATGCGGCGATCTCGAAGGCGGCGGGCCTGCTGCGATAAAACGCGTGCCTCGGCGCGGTAATTCGGCCCTTAACGCCGCGGACACACCACCCAACCTCTTTCGTTGCCTGTCTTCCCTCGACTGTGTTCTCCTCAGTTCGCCGCAACCCGGACGGGGCCGGCGACCAGCGCACAGTTTCCCTCCCATCATCGGGACGCTTAATCTTTGTTTTTCCCCGTGGGGACGACGGGGAAGAGGGGACGCCGTAACCGGCAGAGCACCCCCGGAGCGCGCCGAAAAGCCGCGCCCTCGGCAGGGCAGAAGAAAGCGCACAAGACTTATGCCTTCTGTGACAGCCGTCGCCGAGTCGGCCGGGCCTGCACGCTCGAGTTTCGGCAACCAGCGCATATGCGCCACTGTCCTTGAAAACGCCACGCTTCCTCGGAACTCAATGCTCGTTTGGTTTGCCGATGGCCGAGCTCCGAGAAAGACCTCGACGGATCCCCCGCAAGCAGCCGTGCTGCGACCCAGTTACTGCTCTACGTGAGCCCTCTCCTCTGCTCTCTCCCAATGGGCCACGTCCCGCTGACCTGTGACACTATTATAGGTCAACTGATCGACATGGTGGATCTTCAATCTTTATTTCTAACGCTACATCATACAAACGCGATATCACATTTCAAACAGAAAAGTGCGAAATAATCTGGCTCAATTTTGACAAATCCGTTTTGCTTCAAACAGAAAAACTATCATTGGTAGTATCTATCAATCACCTTCCGCATCTTACAAGCACTTTTGCCATGAAAAGTCATCCTTCAAATTTTGAATCGTGAAATCAAGAACATAGTCGTCTTTGGTGACATTAATACTGACATACGAGACATTTGTGATAGCTCTTGTTCGTTATGCACAAACTGCTTGCTCGGCTATGGATTGGAGTCATTATTAGTGTCACCTACACGCATTGCTCATCAAGGCTCTAGCACCCTCATTGATAATGTATTATCTAATGTTACTACGCCTCTGATCGCAGGAGCCATCAACTTTGCTATCACGGACCATTACCCCATTTTCCTGTTAATCGAACGCCCTAACAATGCGATCCCCAGAAAACGCTATAAGCAATCACTTGATAACTTAATCACGTGCGAAACCTGTACACATTTCTTGGTGTGTAAATCGTTTGTGTATATTACCTCTCCCTCTATCCTCTCTTCCAGTCCCCTCACACCTTTCATTTCATTTCTCCATTCTGCCTGCTATCCTTTATTTTCGCTGTCCCAGCTCAAGTGCTTCAGTATTGATGACAGATGCCGGGGCCAGCAAAAACCTTATCCTTCCTTTTTATTATTATTTTAATAAACCACTTCACTACTACTTGGTATGAACCGGTTTGTTGAGATAGTAACTGAGACCAACTGGGATAGTATACTACAAGAAACATTCGCCAATATTGCGTTCATTAAATTTTCCGCTAAGCTCAAAGAAATATTTAGCTCATGCACATCAGGAAGTCTGAACACTCATTGTTATTCAGTTCGCTGGAACCCATGGATCACCAAAAACCTTCTAAACTGTATAAATAAATGTATAACCTTTCGAAAAGGTTAGAACACAGACATTTAACATTCACCTAACAGAACGTTTTAAAAATTACTCGGATATTCTCAAACGCTCTAAACAAGAGTACTACCAAAATGAAATACTTAGAAATGGAAATGACACTGGCAAGAATTGCGTAACGATTAAGGAATTCTTGAATCTAGGAGAAAAAAAAACGAGGATAACAAATGTTGCTGATGGCGAGAGTACTTTAACTAATCAAACCGACATTGCTAATGCATTTAAATCCTTTTTCTCGCACTGCGGTTTCTTGCCTCCAAACAGTTTCTGCGGCCCTCGTCGATGCCCTCATTCTTTTTACTTACGCCCTACTCGTACAGACGAAGTCTTTCAGGTAATTTCTATTCCAAAATATATCGCTCCTAGAATCGATTAAATCCTTCTTTTTAATAAAGCTGGTTGGCCATGAGCTATCCAATGTTCTTAGTCACATTACTAATTTAGTATTTAGGACTGGTGTTTTTCCCACGGAACTTAAAAGGGCAAGGTGATACCAATCTTGAAGAAAGGCGACAAAGAATGCCTAACTGCTGTCCAATAACTATATTATCTCTCTTTAGTAAAAATAGAAAAGCTAATAGTTATTCGTACAATGAACTACCTCCTTAAATTCAAATTGTTCGCAGATGAGCAATTTGGATTCCACCATAATTACTTCACAGAGCTAGCATTAATCGAATTGACAGACGGGGTTTAACAACATTACTAATTTAGTATTTGGGACTGATGTTTTTCGCACTGAATTTAACAAAGGCAAGGTGATAAAAATCTTCAAGAAAGGCGACAAAGAACACCTAACTACCGTCCAATAACTATATTACCTTTCCTTAGTAAAAATAGAAAACCTAATAGTTATTCATATAATGAACTACCTCCTTGAATTCAAACTGTTAGCAGATGAGCAATTCGGATACCGTCCTTATTACTCCACAAGCTAGCATTAATCCAATTCACAAGCAGAACTTAACAATATAGATAATGGGTTTTTTGCGGGTGCTGTTTTCTTCGATTTCAAGAAAGCATTTGCAACCACACTATATTTTGCACTAAATTAGTCCCTGGGATCTGTGAACCTGCTTTAGCTCTTTTAGGCAGTTATCTCACTAACTGTGTACAAGTTGTCCAGTTACAAGAAATGCTCTCCTGCCCTTTAACTATAAATTTAGAAGCGCCCCAAGGTTCCATTTTACGTCCTATTTTTCTCATTTACATCCAATTTCCATTTACACCTTTGCCCCTAACACAAGATGTATACTTTACACGTACCATATGAAAATATTCACTCAGAATAGCAATTTCACAATCCTAATAAACAATTTAAACATGGACTTAGAGAATATTGTTTTATAGTGTGAAAATAATTTCCTACAACTTAACCCGACAAAACCAATTTGATGATATTCTGCTCTCTACAAAACCAATTATCACGAACTCGCACATTTATCTGGGAGATCATATTATCCCTGCCTCCGAAATCCGTTGCATTTCTCGGCATCACGCTTGACTGCCACCTAAAATTTATTCTACACACCAAATCTATGAGTAAAAAAGTTCATTTCGAATAAGGGTGTTAATAAAAACTAGACATTTCTTTAAACGCCATGTTCGCTTATCCCTCTACTATGTGTTCATTAACAGTCTCTAATTATTGCATATCATAGGGGGGTATTATCTATTCATGCCATTTGTCAAGAACTATTTCTCATCATTAAAATAAAGCGCTTCGAATTCTACCTTTCAGCCCATACACAACCTCTGCTTCACCTCTTTACTCTGAGCTGCACATTCTGCCGTTGAAATACCTCCTTAATCTTAGGTGAGG
Organism: Amblyomma americanum; assembly: GCF_052857255.1. Lineage (NCBI taxonomy): Eukaryota > Metazoa > Arthropoda > Arachnida > Ixodida > Ixodidae > Amblyomma > Amblyomma americanum. The sequence continues at coordinate 497,359,620 of NC_135497.1, read as the reverse complement.
TTGTTGTAGCGGCGGGTGCCGCACAAGTACATGAACTGCTAGCAACCAAAACCATCCCGGTTTATTTCCACATACAGTCATATATATACACATAGCGACACTGGTGCCTCTGGCGGCAGGTGATCCCCTAACCGAAACTGAAACCACATATACAACATATTCCCTTCCTTATAAAAAAAAAACAGCTATATGGGTTAGTGATTTAGTAGTGGTAGTACGTAAGTACTCTTTTACAGAATTATATTTACAGTAACAACAATGTGCTTGTCTTATGCACTTAATACAGAAATATAAAACAAAAAGAGGAAAACAAGATAGAACTCCATTTATGTCCATATTTCACAACGTCATAAACTCAACACTCGTGCAGATTGTGACACGTTCACGTTCACTGCAAAACGTGTCTTTCTGTACTTAGTGTCCATAGCGGTCTGGAGGTCGTCTATTCCTTGATGGCTGTACCCTACGCTGAGGTCCCGATGCTTCTGAGAAACCACTGGCGGCAGGCGAAATTTCTTCCGGCTCACAGCCGGTCACTGGTGACATAGGCGGCTGCTTCGCAGCAGCCACAGCTGAAGTTCCGGTTGGCGCTTCTGAAACGGGTCTCTCCAAGGTAGGCGGTGAGTTGCTTTCCCTAGCGGTGTCATTTGTATCACTCCTTTCCCCCCACCCACAGATATTTGCAGAAGCTCGTGGCATCCTTGACAACTTTGAAGCGTTCCACGTTTTTCCATCATCAAGTTGGAAGGACGATTGCCCTTGTTTTCTTATCACTTTTCTTGGACGGCTAAAAGCCAGGTCACCTTTAAAAGCAGTTTGTCTGCGTACTCGTACAAGGTCACCAACATTCACTTTGGTTTCCCTTGCGGCCTTGCGAGCGTCTGTGTATAGTTTACTGGATTGCTGCTTTTGCTTCACCCGCTCGCGTAGGCGGTGGAGCTCTGAAGTAGGGTCGGTTGCAAATATTGCTGACGGATACCCAACGACATCGAGCCGAGTCCTTGGTAGACGTCCATGCAGGAGAAGTGCTGGAGCAACTGCAGTTGTGGCATGCGGCGTACAACGGTAAATGCCCAAGTATTCTGTTACCGTTTGGCGTAAGGGACGCTGCTCGAGTGTAGCCACTTGAACAAAGCTTTTAAAAACTCTGTTGAACCGTTCTACCTGTCCGTTTGCTTGCGGGTAGTATACGGACGAATGCCGCAAGCGGATGCCGCGATCCTGCAGAAAAACTTGGAACTCTCGAGATGAAAACTGTGGCCCGTTATCGCAAACAATTTCCTCTGGGTAACCTTCACGTGCGAACACTGACACCAAGAAGCCTGTTACTGTGCGTGTTGTGACTTGGTTGCAAAAGTATACTTCGGGCCACTTAGAAAAGTAGTCGACCAGCGTGATCGCATATCGACAATCGTGTGGTGCTCTCTCAAATGGGCCAACAATGTCCATGCCAAGCTTTAGCCACGGTTCCTTTGGTAAGGGGACCGGGTTCAATGGTGCAGCCATAACCTTCGTGCTCTTGTCCGCTGCCTGGCATATACTACACGTTTGAATAGCTAGCTCGACTTGCCCCCGGACTTGACTCGGATCCCATCCTCGTCGCCAATGTTGTAGCGGCGGGTGCCGCTCAAGTACATGAACTGCTAGCAACCAAAACCATCCCGGTTTATTTCCACATACAGTCATATATATACACATAGCGACACTGGTGCCTCTGGCGGCAGGTGATCCCCAAACCGAAACCGAAACCACATATACAACAGAGGTCTCCTAACTTACTGCAATTGCAATGATAACAAGCAACTTCTCTACTTCTCCGCATCTTTCCTCGCTAATAGTAATAACACTCGATTCTCTGAACAAAACAATATGCAACCACAAAAAGTGAACACAAATTGCTTTTTTCTCTGCCATAAAAACGTGGAAATCATTACCGCTAGCAGTCAAACCAGCACGTTCGCAGCCCTCTTCCTGCACTTTACTAAAAACACATCTCTTATCGACTCATTCAACTTCATGCCATTCCGAAGGTTGCCATAATCTCACTCTCTGTTCACCACTCCGACAGCAAACAGTCAAGTTGTTCCTCATCTGAATTATTTTCACTTGTCTCCGCTTCCGTTAGTATAATCTCTGCATCTATTCATTGCCCATTGGTATCTGATGTCTTTTGTGTTATCTCTCATGCTCTTACGCTTTGCCGTTCTGTGCCTTTGTTTTTTTTTTTGAAAAATTTATGCCTGCGTCGATTTGGGACGTTAAACTCCCATAAATTAAACCAAACCGAGAAATTATGCCCGCCATCTATTGTATAACAACAAGCTAACGACGTCCGGGTGTTGGCTGCTTTATGACCATCTGCACAGCAGTCCACCATTTCGGTTGCTTGGAGCCTCCCGATTTGCAGAGGCGTGTAAAAAAGCGGAGTAATACGTCCAAACGCATGACTGCGCATCAGTTTTCTTCTTTGCCTGAGTGTGTGTAGCTCCCATCGATAGCCAGCTAGTTGTGTCGTGTATATTAAGGAATACTGACCATCTATTTTTGGTTAACACTAAATTTTGAAAAGTGAATTCAGTGTATTTTATTTTGTTTAAACGGAAAAGTCCAACCTCTACTTCTTATTTAATCTATTCTTCCATGCAGTTTCGGTTTCAGCAGCGACATCACAAGCAAGCATTAATCACGCGAGGCATACAAAATCTGAAATATAATAGCTCTTGTTCATTTGCGGCCATACGGGCTTCGGAAACAGTTTAGTGCAAGAGCATGAAATAATTACAACTATAAAGCAGTGGTTATTTTGCAGTTTATAATGCCTTACGTGATCTCACACCCACTTGTGATGTCGCGACTATCATCTGGCAACCGAAACTATAGTGGAAGGTAAATTATTTATTGAGTACTGAACTCCACGCGATGATCAATGTTTACTAATGTTTCGTACATCATTCCAGGGCAAAAACACACTCAGAAAAATTTGGTGCCTCCACTCCTTTAACTCATGTCGCTGCACTAGACGGTCATTGGTCTGGTGTGCGTTGTGTGTCATTTTCTTCGTCCCTTGTCTTTCATGAATGGCAGAAAAAATGCATTTCAAGACTGCTGACAAATATATCAAGAATGGTTGAGATCATGTAAGGCAGCCAAGTTTAGCTCCTTTGTACCTACTATTGCAACCTTCGCCTCAAAACCAGTAACTATAAAGTGCATAAACCAATTTTAGTTCATTAAGGCTTCTGGTTCCTAACCCTTTAAACGTTTATTAAGCCAAATAGATTACAGTGAATATGGGATCTTCACAGCAGGTTTTCTTTTCCCTCCAGAAAATTACAGCATATGCTTGGCAACACGTGCAAGTGTCCTTGGCAAACGTGCCATCACATAGCAAGAGTCAGAGACACCAACTGAGATGACGAGCATGCAGGAACTGTAGAACCCAACTTTTTTGGCGGGATAATTGTTCACAAAGAAATGAGAACAGCTGTATTCTAAACCAGTTGTCACGACTGAAATGGTTGAGTCGGTCAGCTATACTTCATCTTCATACGCCTATGCCATACGCATCTTCATGAGAAAGCCTAAATGGTGCGTAACTGGCCACACATGATCGCAAATCCTCGCAAACCATCCGGTATTGTTTAACAGCCATACGTCGGACAGCTCTTGCATCGCGGTGAAAAAAATCGGATAAGGCAGTCCACTGGTGGCGGTAGAGAACAGTGTTAAAATATAAACGTTGCAGAACTCGTAGGAATACCATGTTCATGCTGAAAAAGAATGCATTAGCTGAAAACGACCCCCACATAACCACTGTTCATGAGCGAAGTTCTACGAAGCGTGGATATGGGTTCTTTACATTGAGTAGTAATACTGGCGCAGCCCGATGACTAGATTGAACCTTGCCTAAAACCAAATATCAAGTATGACGCTGATGAAAGCTTACCAAAAACAACAACTTGTGTGCGCCACCATTATTCATTTTATTTATTTATTTACCCTCAGAGCCTGAAGGCATTACGAGGGAGGGGGGGGGGCAACATACAGTAAATGCCATAAAGTGCAGCGAAAGAAAAAAGGCGGTTTCAGGTGGCCAAAAAGAAAGCAGCAAAAACAAATGTAGCAGAGAGACAATTGTTGTGGGACAGTGAAAACAAATTCAAGGAAAATAGACAAATTTCTAGAAGCAGACTACATGCAGCAGTATTAAAGTACCTAAGTAATGCCAACTACATGGTGGGGAGGTGGTTCCAACTTGCAGAGGCACTAGGCACAAATGAATAAAAAAACGTTCAGTACAACATAAAGGAACACCTATTTTGTGGAGATGATCGCTGCTGTTTGAAACATGTAGGGGTAGTTTGTAGTCAGCTGTTACGGATGGTTTACGGTTTATGGGGGTTCAACGTCCCAAAGCGAACCAGGCTATGAGGGACGCCATAGTGAAGGGCTCTGGAGATTTTGATCACCTGGGGTTCTTAACGTACAGTGACATCACACAGTACACGGGCCTCCAGAATTTCGCCTCTATCTAAATTCGACGCCACGGCCAAGATCGAACCCGCGTCTTTCGGTTCAGCAGCCGAGTGCCGTAACCACTGAGCCACCGCGGCCGCTGCTCTTAAGGGGAGGATTGGTATAGTATATCTTGTGAAACAGATATAAGCGAGAAATGTTTCGGAGGCATGATAGCAGTGGTAATAACAAGGTAGTCTTCATAGTAGTAACACTATAGCTATGGTGATAACAGGAAAGTATAAATCGCAACACTTGGTTTTGTACAAATTCAAATGATAGTAATCTGTCCCAGACTGAAGGTGGATATTCCAAGTTAGATCGAACAAATGTTTTATAAAGAAGGAATTTTACTGAACTAGAGGAGAGGTAACATTCCGATGTAGATACTCTAACGTACGTTTAGCATTGTTAGCAGTAAATCCAAAATACAATTTCTACGAGAAGTGAGGAGCTTTATGCACACTGAGGTATATGTACAAAGACAGTTTCCAGGGGTGTAATATGAAGTTTGTAAGTGGCTGTTACGATGCCATGTTGAGAAACATATGTGTTTACACTTATTTATGTTACGTGCCCAATGCCATGTGTTACAGCAATTCAAAACTTGGTTGATACGAGATTGAAGAACAGAAGTTTAAGAGTCGCTGTTAATTTCACGGTAAACATCGCAGTAAACAGCAAGACGACAGAGAACCAACGCTATGAGCAAGGTCATTTACATAAACGACAAAAGTAAGGGCCCAAGAACTGAACCTTGGGGAATGCCTGAGCCCACAGGAAATGAACAAGAGGCAGTTTGATCTGCAGTCACAAATTGAGAACGATTAGTGAGGAAAGACTGTAGCCATGAAAAACATTAATGTCGAGATTGTGATTACTGAATCTGAAAAGAAGTAATTGTTGCAAAACCTTGTCACAGGCTTTTGAAAAATCGAGGAATATGCAGTCTGCCACAAAACCCTGGCCAAGTCAAAATTCCCATTGTGCGTAGCACGAAGAAGATGTGTCTTGCAATAACTTATTTTATGAAACCCTTGTAAGCAATGAACGAGAAATAAATTTGACTCTTAGAATCTTGCGCGGAGAGAGCAGATGATCTTACATGTGATTCCTGTAAATGAAATGAGTCAGCAGTTATTAGAAGAATGCTCGTCTCCAGACTTTTGCGAGGAAACCACCTTGCCCACTTTCCAATCATTAGGGACACAACCAGGCTCAAGAGATTCCTCAAATAGTTCAGAAAAGAATAATAGCAATCTAAGCTTTCATATTTTTTAGAAGTTTAGAGTTGATGTTCCACACCGCATGGAGGTGACATCTCGATTTATCCGACCCCAGCAGGATGTATAATAATCGGGTCCATAAGAAAGAAATTACATTGTGGATTTTGAATTTTGTAAAAACAGCCTTCAACGTATATCAGAATACCTGCATACACTTAATTGGGAATTACCTGGCCACCTGACGTTTTTAGACTATTTGTAGATTTATCTGTTTCGTTAATATATGGTCTGAAATTGTTGGTTATTAATTAGCATCAATGGCAAAGTGTTTGGTTTGGTTTGGTTTATGGGGGTTTAACGTCCCAAAGCGACTAAGGCTATGAGGAACGCCGTAGTGAAGGGCTCCGGAAATTTCGACCAACTGGGGTTCTCTTACGTGCACTGACATCACACAGCACACGGGCCTCTATAATTTCGCCTCCATCGAAATTCGACCGCCGCGGCCGGGATCAATGGCAAAGTGTGATTGAAGAACGACTCTTCAGGTTGGTTTAGTGCGGTTTTATGTTAAATAGCAGAGGAGTGACGTATCACACTGGTGTATGTACAGAATTAGACATCTTGCCGGACTGAAGCACTTTTTTCTGCTTTTTGTTGATAAGTAAAGTAAATATGTTCTCATATTTTGCACTGCCGCCTTTCCTAGCAGCAATTAATACATTCTGGACAATAAAAGCCAACATGCGAAAGGTAGAAATTTATTTTGTACACTCAAAAACAAAGGTTCTTTTACTGACTGCATGCACATAATGCTGCACGAGTTGGATGCTTTGCGTGAATCCTAAAGGTTCCATACAGTTTTCAGATGCCTATAATTTGAGCAGTGCAAAAATGCAAGAGTGATCTCCATAAAAGATGCCAGAAAAGAATAAATACTGCCCTTACTGAGAAGCATGAAAGAGCATTACATCAAAGTGCACGAAGCTGGAGTGCATAAAAGCAACATGTGATGACTCGCACATGATGGTGTAGAGGACCCATTAAAGCACATTGCTCTGGGACCTTTCTTTGTATTATCAAAGAGTGTATGCATGCATTTCCCATGAATTATAAGAAATAAACTAAACTTCAAACCATGCACCATTTCAATTTCAATTTATTGTCATATGAGGGTACATATGTATAGAACGGATCCATAGCTGCAGGCTATTTCGGATCCAATTCGCCTAAGTATTAAGAATAAGGCGGAAGCGAGCATGTACGAACACAAAAACACAAACAAGAATAAAATAAACAAAAAACATTACACATTTCACGGGATCATTTGCAAAGATAACATTCTCCCAACTATAAGAAATCATTATTAAACTTTTTAGAACATAAACAACAAGAATAAAATACATTGCACACGTGTAGTTATTCCCTTATTAGAAATGTACACCAACTTGAAAAAAAACATTTGTCGACTTAACCTGTGACCACGCCGATTTTTTTTTTTTACTCATTGCATTTTAACACCATGATCAAGAAACCTGTGCCAAAAATATTTATCCGATGCTGTTGTGTTTAATTTATAAAATGTAGACAGAACAACCCGGGGAAGATGCTTCCAAGCCTTCACAGCAGTGTTTCTCAGGCCCGCTAGCCATAGTCGTTATAAGAAGGCGGAATTAAGAATTTCCACGGGGCAGGCAGCTATCAGCGGATTAGATGGACGAAGAGGCTTCCTCCATGCTTTCGTTCACCAACATGGCTTTCAACAGGCAGAGGGACAAGCACTGGGAAGCCAAATGGCTATTCACAACATTCTTAAGCAAGTGAATTAAGCTATAATCAAGTTGACAATCAAATGAAATCTACTGCATTTACACTTCAGCAAGAACAGAGGAAGACCCCACGCCATCTCTTTCAGTGAGCCTGTTTCAGTGCGTTCCCTAAAAACTTAGAAAATAGGAGACAACACACATTTTTATGTGGCTCTGCTCAGTTAATCGGTTTTAAAAAATACACAAGGAAAGAATCAACTGATAGCTATTACACCCGCTTTAGTGCAGTGCATTTACAAAGGTCAGGTTAGCGAGTATGTAACCCCCTCAGCTAAAAAATAATCACGCTTTTTTTTGCTCGACAGTGCACCACTTGAGCAAAGCTTCCCATTTGTGCAAAAGCTTCCTTCCTAGTCCAACTACTTTTCCACTCCACAAAGCAAACAAGCAGCCTGCACATTTCAAACATACACTCGGGAAGCTATTACCATAGGTTGACCACGCATAAAGGATTGGTACCGAGCAGTAAACTTGCAATACGAGAATAAAAGGTTGCGTCCGAAGTCAGTTGCGAGTAAACCCTACGTTCGTTTCGATGATCCTAGAACTGCCAGTGAAAGCCGCGTGCATCATGTTCGCGCTAAATTCAAGTCAAAGCATCTCTGGCTAAGTTTCGCGCAGACAAGCTCATATGCACCCAGAAAATACTTTTTTGCCGCTAAGTTACTTGGAGTTCAACGTTCCGAAGCAAATCGTTCCTGTTTATTTCACAGTGATTTGCGGACGAAACGCGACCGGCCAATACGGTACCTTCTGGCGTATGCACCGTAACTGCCACAATGGAACTCAAGTATGTTGAGATTCTAGAAATCAATAATCAATAAGACTACCGTTGTCTTGCTGCTCTTACCGAAAATGCTCATTGCATGGAAACTTTCGAAGGCACTGCAGAGATGCCTCTCTCAACATAGTCATTTTATCGTTCGTTTGTATTAACAGCATCCGGAAAAAGCATCGAAAGTCGCAGCGGAGCAGAAAAAGGACAGCAATCGGGAACAATAACACGACAAAGATAATTTACACCATATTTCATTTAACGCGCCGAAGCCCAGAGTCTGCGCAAAAAAAAAGTGTTTGGTGGGGGGGGGGGAGGAAAAGCGCACGCAGCGCCACTACTAAATTTTTGCTGTAAGCAAAACTACGCCTTTCAGTTAAGGACAGATTAACAGTGCACAAGATTACAAGGACGAAATTTAATTTCTTTTTAAGAGATTTTCGTGATAAAAAAAAACCGTTTGTTGAGTCTCACCAGTGTCGCCATCTGCAGTGCTGTCACTCAAGCCATTGAAAAGGCGCGTAACCTGAACTGCCAGTTTCAACGTGCGCACGAGTCTTGTTGCCGACCACGCAAGGCGGCGTTGTTTCATAGAGATCGTTAATAGACCTAAGGAAAAAAAAAACAGTGGAAGGACGCAGACATAGAGAGGTACACAGGACGGCGCGCTCTGTGGCTGCGTCCTTCCACTGGTTTTTTTTCCCTTAGAACTATATACCAACTGGCCCCGTTCTCTGCCCTACTCAGTCTTTAATAGATGTATGAAGGATAACAGTGTTCAGAAGCATCTTCAAATTTCTTGTATGCCAGCACGTACCTCATGATTCCATATGCATGCTTCTTTTCTGCAAGCAATAAAATTCCAATAACGAAGGGCGTGAGGTAGGTAGACATGATCTCAACAATGCTAATCACCGCCTATTTACAGGAGGCGTTAAGAAACCTGGAACAGTTGGGAACTGTTGGGGATACGAGTTAGTGCAGAATTCCTCAGCAATCTGCAATTTGCAGGTTTAATATTGCCTTGCTGAATCACTGATAAGGTGATGAATTTCAAAGCATGATCAATGACAGGGAAAGCAGAATGGCGGGTCTAAAAATTAATATGTGGGAAATTTAGAAATATTAGACAGTCTCGGAAGGGAACAGCAGTTTGATTGGTAGCAAGGCGCTGGAAGTGATAAGAGAATACATCTATTTAGGGCAGGTATACTGACTGCAGATCCGGAGCACGAGAGGGCAGTAACTAGAAGACAAAGAATGGGGTGGAGCGCATTTTACAGGTATTCTCAAACCATGAATGGCAGTTTATCAATATTCCTCAAGATGAAAGTAAATAACAGCTGTACTTTTTTGGCACGCACTGATAAGAAAAAACTTGAAGGCTAACAAAAACGGTTCAACTTCTGAAGGCAAATCAGTGAGCTATGGAAAGAAAATTGATAGGTGTGACGTTAAGAGACAGGAAAGGAAGAGTGGGTCAGGGAACAAACAGGGGTTAATGACATCTCAGTCAACATCAAAGAAGAAATGGGCTTAGGCAGGCCATGTAATATGAAGGCAAAATAGCTCTTTGTCATTAAAGAGGCAGCTCCTGGGTGAATCCGATCAGCGAAGTTGCCCACTTGCTGCATTCGAGGGAACCACCGCTCTGTAGCATCCCCGGCACCCCCCGCACGGCGAGCCCTAATTCCACGTGGACACAACGCCCAGGTTCTCACCTACCGGGAATGCGCAGGGCCTCAGAAGCGCACGGAATGGACGAGGCCAAGCGCCAGCATTCGTCGTCGGACAGCGGCACTTCTTTAGCGGGCCCCGCAGCTCCCAAGAAGAAAGCCAAAACGACGGCCGAGAATGCAGCCAAGATGGATGTCTCGGACTCCGAGGCGTAATCGTCGTAACCCCGCCAACACGTACAGCCGGCCCTCCGGGTTGTTCAGGCCTCGCTGCCTTCATAGTGGTGGTTGAGCTGCCGCCGCGTTGCCGGCTTCCGCCGGTTGCGGCTGCCTCCCATCACTGTACCAGCTGCTCAGCGCGACCCATTCGTCGGTGGGAGCTGCGACAGGCCGGTGCGTGAGTAGTGGTTGGTATTTGTGTGCGAATGACTGTGCGTGTCTTCGTGCGTGCTTTAGTGCGTGCTTTTGCCAAATGCCTGTCCCACTCGAATGTTGCCCGGAGTAGTCCCGGTCGGTGGAGGACCGCTTGGGCGTGGGTGGTTTAATGCAAAGCGTGGTAGTCTGCCAGGTCACACACCTACATCAGACAGCGGAATTACCCGTGTCCCTTTCGGCCGCAGCAACGTCCCACACCGACGGGACGTTCTCCCATGACGGCCTCAAAGCCTTCGCCCAGCCAGGGCGCCAACCTCGCCCATAGACAATGCTGCCGTCTCCCGTGTTGCACAGGCGACACAAACTCCGCGCTATCATACGCGGCAGGGCGCCCGCTCATCCGCTTGATATGCCAGCAGTTTTGCTTTCGCCGATTTTATCCCTCTCTTTTGTATCACTGTTCCCTTTTCTGCTCGGCATGGCTAAACTCACTTTCGTTACCTTCAATGCCCGTGGTCTGCCAGATCCTAACAAACAGCTCGAGGTACTTCCCCTCGCACTCGTTCTAGGACCCGATCTCTTATTTCTTCAGAATGCAACTTCCGCACTCCTCTAGACGTCTTTACTTTCCGAGACCGGTTTTGTATTGAACCCTTTTTCCCCTGACCGATTCCGTGGCCTGCTCGCCTGGGCGTTGTTTTCCTAAACCGGAACATTCGCAGCGGAGCACAATGCACACTCGCTCTCGAAGGCCGCACCCTCGCTGTAGATTTCAGCCTCAAGAACAGGAGAGTGCGGGCACTGGTTGTTTATGGCCTCGCGCAACACTCTCATTCCTCCGCTTTTTACGACTCGATTGATATGTTCCCACTCCACTGTTACCCCACATTTTTGGTATGCGATTTTAACTGCGTGTTGGATCCGCTCTGAGATGTCGGTGGATCGGGTCGTCCCTATCTCTATCGTCCCTATCAGTGGTCGTCCCTATCCCGGCGCGCAAGCGCTTCGGCATATGGTGACGCAGTTCCGCATCACAGACGCTTGGGTGCAAGTTCACGAGGAGATTTTTGCAGCGACGAGGAAACGGGATCAGTCTGCCTGGCGACTCGATATTTTCTTCCCGAGCGAACTAAGCCTGTATGTCGCGGGCGGCCACGATTTTCCGCCGCTGTTCAATCCGCGACTTTCCGATCAGCAGTCCGGTGTCGGTAACGGTGAGCTTCGGGGACCCCGCGTCCCGCGCGCGCCTGTGGCGCATGGACCACTCTATTTTAGGAAACCGCGAGAGCGAAGCGTCACTCGCAGTGTTATTGGGAGCGGAATGAGTGGAAGCCGAGTGGCGGGAGCTGCTGATAAGACTCACGCGCCGCCTAAACGAAGCACATCGTCGGCTGCGAATCTTTCAGGAAGGCGGCGACCTTACCTTCGCAATGTTAGACTACGCAATGTTAGACGCCGCCAAACTTCAAAATGCCTTTTCAAGAGGGAATCTTGGCCATCGCGTGCTTGCAACGTGCTCTGCTCCTGCAGCCAGGGTTGGGTTCCGTCCGTAATCGCGTTCCTTTCTCGAAAGACATGATGCGTTTTCCTGGGGAGCACCATGAATTCTTGCTAATGCCGCTGCTGTGCAAAATTAAAGAAGCTGCGCATGAAATTTCACTAGCTATATTTACGCTGCAGAATCCCCTTTACTCTTTGATACTTCCCGTCCAAGTGTCACACGTCGCATATCTACACACGCTCATTCAGACCAGCCGAAATACGAAATACAAAAGCTAATAGCCTTGCTTTTTAGCCAAATATAAGGGTAGAACGTGTTGACGTCTGTGCTCGAAGCATACGTTCGACTATACACAGTCGGGCACAAGGAGAGAGCGTGCAAACGATAATCCGTTGGTTTAGAAGAACTTATATTCGGTCTAGATGGTTCATATTGCTCGAGAAAGGAAGAAAGTAGCGCCGAAAAAACACACACACAGCAGAAGAACGACGTAGGACAAGCGCTTACTTCATCTGGCTATACTTTGAAAAGCGAAAATATATAAAGAAAATCTAGGCATGCGCAGAAAGAAATCTCATGCGCGATCAACAAAACCGTTCAAGATATGTAATCGCAGCTTTAAACAGGCTCACAGCTGTCGTGCGCGGCTGGCTTGGGCAGATCCGGAGCCCAAAGTAAACACGTACGGAACGCCGCCTGTGTGTGCACAAGAGTGCGTACGCTGTGATTCATTTTCTTTTTTGACACCACATGGAACTAATGATTCAAGCGGACGGTGCCGGAGGGGAGTGCGGGGTGCGCAGGCGACCCAGCTTGGCCGGGCCCCATTGTTCGCCGCCCCGCTTCGAGAAGCAGCAACGAAGACGCGCGACGAATTTCATCCCTACCGCGGCGACGCTACCCAAGGCCATGACCCGGGCGGCGGTCGTTCAGTGTGTGGCCAGGAGGCAATTTTGGAGACACGTTCCTCATGCTCACTGTGAGCGCTTATCAGCTCCATATGACTGCCAGGCACTTCCTGTGCACGTGGGGGCATCAAGAAGAATTAGGGAGCGATGGAGCCTTAAGTGGCCCCTCGGGGACGGCATTCGACAATCTGTGCGGTTTCCGCATTCTCTTTAAGCGAGTAAACATGCCGCCCCGCGGGGAAGAATGGAGTGATCTGAGAGGGGAATTACTGTTAGTATTCGTGACAATGACCTGTCCCCTCTCCCCAATCTTTGATTTGGCGTGTTTTACTCTCCTCTGTCTCCTTTTCAATGTGTTTTCCTTTCCCATGTGTTATATTGGATGTGCTTTCCTTTCGCCGGTCCTTGATTGGATGAGTGCTTGTGTTTTGACCTAATTGGTTGGTGTCCTCACTGAGGGCGGGGCTTAGGAATTAAAAGAAGACGTTTTGGTGGGACCGGTGGTTCATTTCGTCTGGTCACTCTGTGGATCAATCAGTATGTACATAGTTCTCCTTGTTGTACCTTCCATTCTGTCTTAACTATTTTATATGTGATTAAACAGTTTACTTCCTGAAGTTCCTCGAGTATTGTGACTGAGCAAGTGTAGAACCTCAAGACGTCGGCATCCAACAACTTCTTCTACCTTTCCCCTTCGGGCTGACGTCAAAGAAGAGAGAGGGGTTAAAAGGAACGCAACTGGCGCAGTCGACAGGATTGCGACGTCTTCCTACTCGAGACAACTGAAGGAGGGCGGAAGTACAAGGCGGCGGACGAACCAAAGCGTGGCACGTCCAGAGAAGACTTTAAGAGTGACAGCTGGTCAACGCCGACGTGACGCTGAAGGCTCAAGTCAGCGGGCAGCTGAAGGAACCAGGTGACCAGAGTCAAGGAGAGCTCTGCTGATCAGGAGGAGCCGACGACGACGCGGATCAAGGAGACGAGTTCCAACCGGGACCGTGCAGCGCAGCGACCAACTTCCGGGCCAGTCTTCTATGCTGGGGCACCGGCAGCCTCGTAAAGCGGAGCTTCGGTAGCCAGGCGAGTACCTTTCTGTTTCTGTCGGGCTTGTGCTTAAGCCAAAGCCTTGGGTTTTGAGGAGTGACAGTGTTAAACAGAAAGAGATTGAGAACGGAGCAGGAAACGGAGAGTTGGCAGCCACGAGTCAGGCAAATGAGGGTCCGACGCACCCTCTGACAGTTAGCGCGCCGGCGCAACAAATTACAGAGTTGCAAGTGCAATTACGAATTGCTGAACTAGCGGTGGAAAAGGAGCGGTTAGCTTTGGAGAATACAAGGCTGAATCTTAAGCAGAGCGCAACAGCCAGTGGGCTTGGTGAGAGCGCGGGAGCGAGCGGGAGAATTGACGAGGACAGAAGGTTGAAATTCGCTAACCTTATGAAAGGTGTCCTCACTCCGATGCCGCTTCAAGAAGCCCTGGTGCCGGGGTGGTTAGAGGACGTAGAGGCCACGTTGGGGTCATACGAAGCTCCAACCCAATGGTGGGCTGGACTAGTTTTGTCGCACCTAAGCGAGAGGGCACGCACGCTACTCACGCGGTTGTCCGCCGAGGAAAGGAGCGAGTACGCACTCCTGAAAGCTAAAGTGTTAGACGGCTTGAGGCTCACTGCCGCTGAATACAAGCGTCTTTACTCATCCGCGAGCAAAGGCCCAAAGGAGACATGGGAGCAGTTTGCGGTACGCCTGCAGAACTACCTGGAATACTATTTAAACAGCTGTCAGGTAAACTTCGTTAGAGGAGTTCAAACTGCTAGCCGTCGCGGACCGATTAAAGGAAGCCCTCAGTGCAGAGGCGAGAGCGCACGTTGCTCTAAATGATAAACCAGGCTTCCTAAAACCTAGTGAGATTGTCGCGCTGGCAGGAAACTACGACGGATGCCGAAGGTATAAGGTCGGGAAAGCAGCGAGCGCGGAGAACGAGGCACTCAAGACAGCGCGACAAAACCCAGTCCCGACGAAGCAAAGCGCAGCCCCGGGGACGGGGACAGTGTTTCCATTGCCATGGGCATGGGCACAGCGCGAGGTTTTGCCCGAAAAGGCAAACAGCGGGAAAGCCAGATATGGGGGGCGGACGCGCGGACCAGAAACCGGTAATCGCCCGAAAATCGGTCCCCTTGCATGACATGGAGGCAGTGCACGGATCAGTAGAAAAGCAGCCCGCGGAGGAGAAGGTCAGCGCCGGAGAGCTGACATTGTTGAGTAGTGGGAACTCTATAAGTGCGCACATTGATTCAGGGGCCGACATCACGGTCATCCGCAGGTCGCCCGTGCCGCGATATGAATGCGCGGGGGCAACAACAAAACTCACCGCGGCTTTTGGAAAGCAGGTTGTGGCGGAGCTAGTGTACGTTCCCCTAGTAGCAACTCAGGGAGCACCGCGAGTGTCATTTGACCCGTCGGAGCGGGGCATACTGTGTGCAGTCACAGACGAGCTGATAACTGGGATAAGCGCGTTAATCACTCCAGAAAAATGTGAGCAGCTTCTGAACGATCGCGTCCAGACGCAAGAACAGGGAGAAGCCGAGGCTTCTGACGAAGAAATCGAAGATAGAGAGAAGCGGGTTGACGAGTTTCTAGCGGGCGCGGTAGCAGCAGATTGCAGCGAAGGGGAAGCCGCTATGGCACAGACGACGCGGCAACGGTTTCGCGAGGCGAAGATTGAAGACAAATCACTCCAGGAAGCGTGGGCTAAGGCTAGAAAGGGAACACACGGAATGACGGTCCGGGACGAGCTTTTGTTCCACCAGGAGTCTGTTGCTGGGGATCAGTGCACTCAGCTTGTCCTCCCAACCGAACGACGCGCAGAGGTGTTAAAAATGGCGCACAACTCGGTGTGGGGAGGACATCTCGGCGAGCGGAAAACGCTTCAGCAGATAAAGGCTTCGTTCTTCTGGCCAGGGGTCACGCGCGACGTGAAGCAGTACTGCCGCTCATGCCACTCGTGTCAAGTGAAGTCGCCTGCACGCACAGCAGATTGAGTGCCGATCGCACCGATCGCTAGACCAGAGGCCGCATTCCAAGTGGTGAACATCGACTGCATAGGACCGATAGAGCCACCGTCAGCTCGAGGACACCGCTATGCGCTTTGTGTAGTCGACATGAACACGCGTTAGCCCGAAGTGGTGTGTTTAAAAGCGCTGAACACTAAGGCCACGTGCGACGCTCTTTTGCAAATATTCGCGCACCTGGGAGTCCCTGAAACAGTGTGATGTGACCAGGGAACAAATTTTACCGCAAAGCTTACACAAGAGCTTCTCAGGAAATTGGGCGCCTCTCCGGGGTTCTCCACGCCTGACCACCCTCAAAGCAACGGACTGGTCGAGCGCTGGAATGGAAAATTCAAGTCCATGCTCTTTCAGATTATTCAGGAGCACGGGCGTGAGTGGGATACGCTTGTGCCATTCTTGCTCTGGGCTTACAGAGAGGTCCCTAATGAGACGACCGGGCAGTCGCCGTTTGAGTTAATGTATGGCAGAATACCGACCGGACCGCTATCCATTCTCCAAAAAACTTGGACGGCAGACTGGGCGGTACCAGATTATTTGGCAACGCCGGCGGCAGAGTACCTGTCAGCTTTGCGCGAGAAGCTCGCCGAGGCAGACGCAAAGGCGGGTAACAACAGCGCGGTAGCGCAACGCAGGTACACTGGACAATACAACTTGCGCGCTGTCGATAAACATTTCACAGATGGGCAGCAAGTGTTGTTGCTTGAAAGGGATGGCGAGGGAAAGTTGATGTCCAAGTGGACGGGGCCTGTGACGGTAATGCGGAAGACGCGCCCGTACAGTTATCTGATCAAACTCGACAATGACGCATGTCGGACTGTCCACGCCAACAAGCTCAGACCGTATCATGCACGGGTGAATGTAGTGGGGGTGATATTCGAGGGAGACGCGGAGTTCGGCGACGTGTCCACGTTCCCCGTGCGCTCAGTGCCGGGCGACGCGCTGCCGCTGGGTGCTCTCGAACATTTGAACGAAGCGCAGCGCTGAGAACTAGAGGCACTGATCAAGGAGAATGGCCAGGTTTTAAGCAGCAGTCCCGGCAAATGCACGCTAGAAGCGCACAAAATCGTGCTAAAGGAGGGTGCTCAGCCACGAGCTGGCCATGCGTACAAGGTCCCGATGGCGTATCGGAAGTGGAGAGGCAAGTAGATGAGCTCCTGGAGTAGGGACTAATATATCCCGTCGAGAGCCCTCATATGCTCACCCAGTGGTTTGCGTCGCTAAAAAGGATGAGGGGCTGCGCTTGTGCTGCGATTATCGGAAGTTGAACGCGATAACCGAGCAGGACGCGATCCCTATGAGCCTACCCAGGTCAAAATTTTCTGCTGGTTTCCTGCTGGGAGCTGCTGGTTTCTGATGGAACCAGCAGGTAACTTGCTGGTTTCCTGCTGGTTTTGATGGTTCCAGCAAGGTGCTTGCTGGTTTTCTGCTGGTCCCAGCAGGGTGCTTACTGGTTTTCTGCTGGTCCCAGCAGCCAACGTGCTGGCTGTGCTGGTTCCATCAGGGTACTCACTGGTTTCCTCATGGGATGCTGCTGGAACCAGCAGGTAACCTGCTGGCTGTGCTGGTTCCAACAGGGTGCTCACTGGTTTCCTCATGGGATGCTGCTGGAACCAGCAGGTAACGTGCTGGTTTTATGTTCGGACTCTAATAGTCCAATTTGATGGCTTACTGGTTTTGAACTGGCTGTTGGCCACAGCAGGAAATAAACTGGTTTGAATTTTTCATGGGAAAAAAAACAGCGCAAGGATGATGGCACAAGAAGGAATTTCAGCACACTTTGGAAGTGCACGTCTTATGTCCTCGTCTTATTTTCAGTTTTTTTAATTATATAAGCAATAAATTAACTCGTCCAACTATTCACTCTTGGAATTTGGATCTGCTGTTTGTAGCTAAGAGCCTACTGCTTTAGAACTCTGTATGCTGGTCCCTTCAGGAAAGGATGTGGCATAGTGAAATACTCAAGAACAAAGTTTGGAAATTCCTATACTGCACACATCCATGCATAAAAAAGTATTGCCTCCAGAGGCCAAACTGAAGCTGAGTGTAAATAATGTGAAATGTCAAACATTGCACGCAAGTCACATTCACGGAATTTATTGTTGATTCGAGAGGCACTCAAAAATTGACTGCAGAAATTTTATGCACACTGAAAATGTCATTGCTAATTTCCTCTAAAAACGTATCGATACACTATACAATCTATACATGTCTATACAATGACAAATACAAAAAGCACTGATGTAATTCATACATTATACAATCTATACATGTCTATACAATGACAAATACAAAAAGCCCATTGATGTATATAACTATCATAACAAAAGAACTGAGCATGCAGAAACAAGGCACAAAGAGACAAACACTTGGTCCTAAAGTAGCAACTCTAAATAGTGGCAACAGTGTCTTACTAGTGACCCTTTTAATATCTGGCTGTTGGCTATATACAGTAGGTTTGTGAGCGGCTAGAAGATTGAAAAATGATGACTTTTAGCAATTTGAGGTTAAGAAAATTATTCCTAAAAAGGCAGCGTTTGAAAATAATCGCACAAGTAAATTATACTGCACCAGAGTATGAAAAGGCAAGTGCTATTCCATGACCAGAATTTACGAGACATCACAGGAGAGGCATTTATGGTAACGAGACCTACACACAACTTGTGCTGCATTAATAGCTGTGCTCAGCTGAAACCAATACATGAAAATAAAATTGAATTTTCAAAACACTGTTGGTATGGCATCATATAATGTGAACACAGCAAAACAATAATTAAGTAGAAAAAAATCGTAGAATACAGTTCCAGGTTAATTTCCACCGTCTAGAGTGAACACCCACGATCGAAAATGCAAAAAATGCACAGCCGTTTCCGCATTTTTCTTCCACCAAAATGAGGGCCTGTTATGACGAGGATTCAATCCAATGCACAGTGGCTCAGTGTTTAGATCACTCAACTGCTGAGCCCGAGACACAGGTTCGATGGAGGTTAAACGCAAGAACGGATGTACTGCATATTGTCAATGGATGTTAAAGAGCCTCAGGCCATTATAGGCTATGTCGTGGGACATTAAAGCCCAAGCGAAACAACAATAGCAAAGTATTTTTGTCAAGATAAAAAGTTATATTAGTGAAAGTAGCCACTGTGGTAACACCAGCTGCATATCGTTAGAAGTGGATGCATTTCTGGCTGCTGTTAGAATAGACTTCAAATCATGTTCTGGGCTATGATCTTACAGAACACCTGCATATTGCAAGCTTAGGACCCACAAATCAACAGCAGTTGGTAGAAAACGTATTGCAAGCAATTTTTTGGGGGGTGAATTAACCATTTCTGATGCAGAACAAACAGTGAAAGAAGAAATGAAAGTAAAACCCACAGTTCAAGTAGAAACAGTTGCCTCATTGTCCTATTAGCAACTGCCAGAGAGCATTTTAAAAGAAATTCTTACAAAAAATAACTCTCCTTGAACTCTATATAGTTGCATGGGACAACACTGGTAGAAAGCTCCACTAGTTGTTGAGAATTAGCATCGTCAGATTTCATTATGTGCTCTGTACTGAATGCACTACGGGACAAGAATTTGTTTGAAAGTAAAAAAATCCTTATATTGCCTGTGATGTCCTTAAAGGTGACAATGTGCTTTATTTTCACGCAGGTCCCCAAACATGTCTGTAAGGCTGTACTGTCTGTCTTGTTTGGCATTGAGTATTGCTCACTGTGAAACACAAGACCTGGAGACACAATAACTCGGTCATGTTCCACAACAGGGCCTCTTATGATGTTGCCAACTTGGTCTCCAACAAGGTGAAGCAGTTGGTCAGATGCAGCTCGGGGCCTGCTGAGAAGTAAAGCTCCTTTACTATTTGGTAGGCCAGCTTTTGTCAAGAACTTCAGAGTACGAGGGCTAGCTAAAGCCTTCAGACTCCTAAAGTTGCTGGCCATCATGAGGCGCTCTACAATCTGCAGCGGGGCACCTTTTGCTGATGTTACTAGCTGCTTAAGTTGCCCAATGTTGGACTCAAACGCAAAGCAAGAGTGTGCCCAAAGTGGTCCTTGGTGCACAGCACTCCGAGGAATGTGCAACAGCTGATGCACGTTGAATGTCATCTGTTTTTCTCCGTAGAGGAACCGCATATCAACAACAAACTTTACAAGGCAGTCCGTGCTAACAGCTATGTCACTCAAGGTCGCTATGTCCTGCAGAAGAAGGGCAATACCCTTCACAAGTAATGCAAAATGTTTAAGGTATTGCCGTGGAAGGATGCCTTGCAAATATGGCAATGCAAAATACATAAGCCACTGCTGCCACTCTGAGGCTTTCCAGTACTTCCTCAGCAAAATTGAGCGCGGAAGACGTGGCACACAACGATGTGGCTTTATAGCACACAAACGCTCATCTATCGCTGCCACTGTTTCCGGTGCCCCAATGTAGTGCTGCTCCCCTACATCAGAGAGCCAGTTCTCGGTTAACTGCCGCGACACACCCAGCAGCACACAATGCATATAATCTGGGGTAAAGCCCCAGATTATATTAAAGTGTGGAAGATTAATTAACGGTGTCAGGCCTTTTAAACCCTGAACTGGTTGTCCAGTTCTAGCAACCTCGATCATCGTTGTCCTTGTGTCTTCAGCAGTCCTGTCAGGCACAACAGTATTCACAAGGTACTTGATGGTTCCTGTTTGGCATAGTAAGAAAAATGAAAACCACACAAATTTAGAACTTTATAAAGATTTCGCACAATTCAGTGCTAAATTTTGGCACGTTTGTTCGCAACAGACTATTTCTGAGAATTCACTTCTACAATACATTTCTAAAAACTGTCAGTGTGCAATGATCTTGAAAAATGATATTGCTGCTCCAAATAAGGTACAATTTTGCCTCTGAGCTGAGAAGTGGCAAGGCCAAATACACTATATACTAAGGTAGGTGCTTAAAGAAAAGCCGAAAATCTGCCTCAACACGTCTTATCAGAAAGCAGACACTGCATTCTCAGTTCCGTTATCTTCACTAACCGTCCACAGATGTCCCAGGGTTCAAACACCATCCACAGCCGTAGTAGCCATTGATCTGGGTCAAGTGCTGCATGGCCGCCCGTGCAGGTGCATCAGCACAGCAGCTGAAGCAGTATACCTGCATAAGCAAGCGCAACATTTTTTGTTTCGTGATAAAAAAATCACAAATTACCAAATTTGCAACGAATGCTATATAGACTATTCTATGTGCTCTAACAACATTAAGGCACTCTAAGTACAAACTGAACATTTGATATAGTTTTCTAATTTGTTACCTTTGCTGTAATCCTGTATATGCACTCTGCCTTTAATCAACAGCAGTAGAGTCACTAAATAAAGTGACTCTAAACTGCAGTATGATTGAGCACATGTATTGGCTGGCAACAATATCAAACGCTGCAAAATAGCGTCATGAGTAGCACTGCATGAGAACTTCACATCATTGCTCAGGTGCACTGGTGATGGCTTTAAATGGCAGGAAAAACAAGCTGCTCAACTTGTACCCTCATTATCTGCACTAAACTATTAATAGTTGTGCATGTCATTCATTCTCCATTGTATCTTTTTCTTCAAGTGCAGTGGATTCTATGCTGACTGAAGAAACCAGCTAGCCCAGCAACACACCTTACAAGTTACAGTTAGTCTACACACTCCATTTCAATACAAACCAGAATGGTCTGTAGCTCTGCTGTTCGAACAGTTTCTATTAACAGAAAAAAATTACCTTTGAGTACACAGTTTCGTTGCCTGCCATCCATGTGATGCCGTTGGTTGACAAACTGTCCATTTGCTCCACAAATGTGTTTAATAGCAGTGTCATGTCCGGATGCTTCTGGCCATACCAGAGTGCAGATACAAGCACATTTTTCTGCCTAATGTGTGCTGGCAGTTCGTTCACAGTCATCTGAATTGGCCACACAGAAAATTTTGATGATTTGAAGACCGGGCTTCCGTCTGTATTAAAAGTGAGGGTAAGGTCATTTTTGGAAGCCAATTTGTGCCTAAGCTCTCTATACAGGGAGCCATCAATTATGTCTGCCATCCCATTCTTGTCAACAGACAAACTGCTGTATGGACTGAAGTCTCTCATGAAGTGCACCAGCAACATCATGTCCAGAGAGTAAAGATGAAAGCAGCTTCACAATGGGCAGTGTTAAAAAAAAGTGTCCATCCTGCAGCATCTGCTGGCCGCTGTAGCGACGCCCGCACACAGAGCATGTTCCTCGCACTGCATTTCTCTCGGCAAGATCGCCAGTGGTCTCAACAAGCAGCTTCATGCAGTTTCCACAGTAGAAGTGGAAACGGGCGGCTTTAATTTCGGCCCCGACACTCTTTTTGAAGCGATACTTTGTCGCTGGTATATCGTGCCGAGCAAGCACGTGCATTATGAGCCTTTGGAGGGCTTCGACTCCCTTCCACGGAATGCCAAATTCCAAAACGAAGTTTACCGTTAATGCTAGCAAATCGTCCGCAGAAAAGCTACTGTCTTCTTGCGGCACTTCTGGTAATTCTTGATCGATGGGAGGGCCACTTGAAGTTGACACTTCATCCGCTGATACAGCGTACAAGTAGCCTTCAGTCGTAGTCTCGGCATCCTCTACGGGTTGTGTCTGTGCTGGCAGCTGCGCCCGCTGCGCGTCACTATGTGGAGTTGGTATCGAAGCCTCCGCATGACCGGCAAAGACACTGCTGTGCGGTTGAGTGACGTTGGTGGCCTGCTGCGGTACACGTGATTCCTGCGCGCGCCGGGCTGATCGCTGAAGATAAGTTTTTGTTGAATATGGGATGGAGGAGGCGTGCCAGGGTTGAGGTATTCCTTCCTACGGACCATACTCTATCCAGTGATGTTCCAATCAAACGTTGGACTCACGATGCAAGCACTCACTACTCAAAAATATACGCGGCCAGGAACGCCAGCACGGTGACTCGAACTGCCGTTTAATGTTCGTCTTGGATTGGACTGGATGAAGTTGGATTGCAAGCTACCCAAAGGCACTCATTGTCCCACAACAGACGTATCAATTTCAAAACAAGTACTTGTTTGACTAATGATTATGCGTTCAGTCTAAATAACTGACTCGCATTATTAAATATGTTGTATAAAAATGATTTACTTATTAGTTATTTTTTCAGAAATTTACCACAATCAGCCGTGACGCCGGGCCCGCTGGCCACTATGGGCTGTTATTGTGTTTTGAGGACTCGGGAGTAGTGCGGTAGCGTGTTTGTTTTTGTGGTGCACGTCGTGCGTTTTTAAGGCTAAGTTTTCTTGCTTGTGCACTGTCGGGCACCATGTTTGCCGTTGTGCGTTTCCTTAGTGACCGCGACAATCGCCTGCACGTCATTCTCGTTGATGACATTGAGGACTTTGCACCAAAGAACGACAATGATTATGACAACCGCGCCGTAAATTCCGCCTATTGGCGGGATTCGGTTGACGATACGAACAGCGGGCTATACAACGCTCAAGTTTTGTTGCTGGCAGGTATGTAACGTTTTAGTGTTATAGTAATGTTATGTACTGATATGTTGCCAATCCATAAATTCTCGTTTCTTAAAGAGAGCGAAAACGACGCCCGCGACAAAATGCGGGCAAAGCGGGTAATAATCCCAAAGATTACAGTGCAAGAGAGCACAGATGACGAGGAGTCGCAAGCGAAAAAAAAAGGGCTGAAAAAAAGGTTGGTACAACTAAACTTTAGTTGCTTGTATGAGACATGCCAACTTTCGATATTGCCACATTTAAATTGTTTTCCGACGCATTCCTATTCTTTCAGAGGCAAAAAAACGACAAGGGGAATGTAAAAAAAGTTCTGTATGAAGAGATTTAAAAAAAAAATCTTGAAGACTCTCACAAAAAAGCGCAGTCTCTGCAGAACGTAGGAGCCCAGGTAAGGGTGGTTGTCTTTCTCTAGATTTTGGGTTACAAAAGAAGTACTAACATCAAAACGTCCTAAACTTTACGTAATGCAGTTTCATCCAAGGAAAAAAGTATGACAGCACGTCGTCAGACAGTGATGACCTGTGTGCCAGAAGTGAACTGGGCCCGAATTACGGAACTCGCTCTAAAGTTGTAGAGCGTTACGTCAAAATGACGACAGCATGACGACAAGGCTAGACGTCAACGCGTGACGGAACGCGGAATCAACCAATGGCTAGTAGGGTGCCGCCCCGGAAGAGTTTATTTGCACGACAAGAGGCCAATTTGCACGGCAAGGGGCCGTATGCTAACTTTTTATAAGAATACGCAGTGAATAAAATAAACATTGTTTTATTCTTTCATAAAAGTGTATTTCACTCTCACTGCCATGAAGTAAAACAAGAAGGACATTCACTTTTGCAAATAACTGCTTTCGTGGGTAAGTTTTGTTGCCATGAGGGCGCGCTGGCAGATGTAAACACTGAACATGGCGGCCTTCTAAAAAACAGCTGATCCCACGGCTAGTTCCTGCTTTTTTAGGCGTCGTCTGAAATCAAGGTTCTATTTGGTTGTCCAAAGTGAGCGGATAACAATTATCGAAGCCAGTGAAGGTCACGGGCCTCCACAAAGGAACCTGCACGAAACGTCGGGCCCGAAAATCGACGAAGACAACTTGAGGTAAGCCTGTGTTATTGGTTTAAAGATGCCACATGCCAAGCATATGATTTGGGTTCTGTTTCTTTCACTTTAGCAAATACAAGGCGTCCACGAAGCACGGCTTGTTGGATAAAATCAACTTTTTTGGCTTCATAAACGTCTGGCACATATGATTCAGTTGGGAAGGAGCAAGAACCAAGCAAGGCGGTTGGGCGCACGCTAACAACCATGCTCGTTTTCGGTCGTTCTTGGCTGTGCTATAAGTTGCTGCAGCGCAGCACACGCATATGTTCCTGTAAGAACATATTAGCCCGAACTCAGAGCAAAGGTTTTTCCCTGTTATTCCCTGCTTTCGAAAAGCGGAACAGAAACTATTCCCTGTTTGTTTTCCCCGCTGTGTTCGCTGCTGCAATTCTCTAAGCGGGAATTATAGTCTCGAAATGGCGCCAACACGAAGAATGCCTAGCGAGCAAGAGCTAATCGTAAGAGTCTATGAAGAACCATCCGCTCTTGGCTCGGGCTTCTGCCGACCTAACAAACTCATACACAGCTGTTAAAAAGCGCGAGCTGTGGATCCAGCTTGCGTCGATTCTCAACAACAAGGGGTCGGCCGTTTAAAAACATGATGTCTTTGCCTTGCGCCTTGCTAGCACTTTTTATTCCATCTGTGGTGTATTTTAGTCTCGGAGGAGGTGCAGGAATGCATAGACAAGTGGTTGAGCATTATTGATTGCTTCTCTTTTGCTAGTGCTCTTTTAGTTTCATGGTTTGCCAGTACCAATCAGCCGCACCTTTTACCCTGTTACAGCAGAGGAGATGAACGGGGAGCCTCAGCAAGTTGTCGACAAGACACACGGAGCCCCACAGACCGTGAGTTGGCTTTCCATTATTCAAGCTCCATACTACCCTTTCTGGCAGCTGATTGAAAGTAATAGCACTATACTCTCTGGCAGCATTTGCAGCAGTAGCCAAAATACTGCAGTGATTCTACAGTACACACAAAACTATCTCTCTCTGGCTTTGCCACGCAGTGCAGAATGTTTATTTCTCTTGCAGTGAGGCTGTGACAGTCTAGCAGTCTAGCAAATGTGCATATGAAATATGCTACTACAATGCTGCCCAAGATTGCTGTCCTGTATATTTTTGTCAAGTCCTTTAACACATTGTACCAAATGTTTTGCGTATTCCACCACGTGATGAGCACATTTTCTTTCCCGACAGCTACACCGGTGCCCTCGCCGCAGCCCTCACAGCAGCACACACCAGAGCCCCCACTGCAGCCCTCAACACGTGCCACGCCTAGCCTTCTTGGGAAGCGACGGCGAGACGATGGGGCCAATAAGGTGCTGCGCCAGATGCTGTATGAATCGCATCGTTTGGATTCCCTTACTAACGCCCGGAACCGCCAGGACGCTGCTTTTCAGCAAAGCATGCTGGAGGTGTGTACTCGCTGCGCACACTGCACTTTGAAGAGTCGAAGCCGTCACCTGAAGCATAAATATCAGTGCTCTCTTTTGAGCACCTCTACTTCTGTTTTGACGCCTCTTGTGGGAGGTGGTAGGGACAGCTGAGTTTATGAAACTGACACGAGTCTTCTACAGCCATACTTTGTCTAAAATATCTCAGCACCTGAAATTTTACATAAAGCTTAAGCGAGATCTCAAAATTGGTTGTCAGTAATAATTTGTAATTGGAAGTATTTTTACATGCAGGCCATATGGGAGGTGACAGATGCTGTGCAGGCATCAAATGGTCAGCAAGAGCTGCTCATCCAGAATGTGAACCTACTGACGCTAATCTTACAAAAGCAGCTTGAGCCACCTGCACCACATTGAATTGTTCATATTTAAGTCATTATTTGCTTGTTTTTATTTTTATGAAAGAACCTCTTCATATGTTTATATTTATTCAAGAACAATATTTACTTCTCTGCCAGGTGCAGACTCATTGAACTATTTTTAGTTTGCTTGTTAAAATTTCTGTTTTATGTGTTTGTTTATTTACATTGTCTGCTTCTCTGTCAGGTTTCTGTTTTTGTATTTATTCAAGATCATCTCTGCCATGTGCCATAGCATCATTTTTTTATTTCTTGTAAGCTCTGCAGGCCCGGATGCTTCACACTGTTTATTTTCTTCCAGTTATGTAATTTAAGCTCTGCCAGATGTGAAAGCCTCCTATACTCTTTTATTTTCCATTCCTTTCAAATGTTTACCTGCAGCTGTGGCAGGTGCACAAGGTGCAATTTCTAGTGCTTGTTTTCTTTCATTGCAATATGTGGGCAAGGGCAATATGTGGGGCAAAGTTGTTCTGAAGTGACTTTAGTTATGAAGGGCATCATAATATGGGGATTCTGGATAAATTTTGAACACTTCGATTTTGTGTCTGTTAAGGTAGTTTGCATGTTCCTGAGTCGTTTTTTTTTCGCATTACTTTTCCTGCTTTTCCGTAAAGTGTCCATTGTGTGCATTGTAACATGTTCTATCCTCAGTAGACACGAGGAAAAATGAGGCTTGCCAGCATTCGTCCAAAGTCGCTTCTGAACTAGTGTTGAATGCAGGCAAAAAAACTTTGGCGGATGGTTGAGCTCCGCCTTTAAAGGTATGATGCAACAATGTTAATGTCTCTCGTTTGTGGGTCCCTTTACAACTTCAAACGCAGCCATGTTGGCATCATCGTCTGTGATACTCGTGTGTCTTTTACACGTAACATAATTTTTTAGTCCAGTAAAATCTACGAAGAGCAATGTCTTGTGTAGCACTTGCTGTGCATTCCACCAGTTATGTAATGTGTTTCAGCAAAGTGCAAACTAGGGCTACATCGGGCCTACAAGTCTGCACAACGTGCCAAACCTGTGATTACTAGCATTCAAGCTGGCAGTCAAGATGAAGCTTTTTTTTAAGGGGAAAACAGCGTGTAAGACTTAGACGGAAAGCAAAGAAAACATAGGACGAGTGCTCATCCTGTGTTTCCTGTGCTTTCCGGCTATGTCTTTCGCACTGTTCGCCTTAAAAATGTACAGCCAACTCGCCCGTTTGGCCAGAGTGTAAGATACAACTGTTATTGTGCAATCTCTGCGCAGCGCTCGACAAGGCATATGCAAATCACTGTTGATGCTGCATGCTTTTGTTTCCCTGCTGTGTGTTACAGTTGGCAAACTAGTATGAACAGCTGTGGCGAAAAAAATTATTGTGTCCAATGAATAAACGTGGTGCAAAAACAAACGCTTTACTGGTTCCTAGCAGTCTCCACACCACACTTTTCCCTCGTGCACATTCATCAAACACATAGTTAAAGCAAGCAACTGTTTGCCTAAGTGGGCAGGTCGACGTAAGCAACGGCGAAAGACGGTGTACAAGGATGCATTTCACTTGTTGGACGAGCTGGTTCGGCGTGTATTTCGACTTGAGAAGGAGAAAGTGCAGTAGCTGTGCGGCAAGCTTGCTGATGCACTGAAAGGCGTACTGGTGACCACTGCCGGTGGAGCAGCAGTTGGTGTGTGCACTTCATATCTTGACACTGGAGGCTTTCAAGCACACGTAAGAAAAAGTAATTTACAAATGCTGGAATGTGGCTACCAGTGGCCAAGGGCATCATATCACACAGGGGCTCACGCACTAACAGAGGGCAATGGCACTGCCCGTAGCAAGAGTGGCTACGACAACTCGCCACGCCAGCACGGCGAGTCATTGCAGCCACAACTGCCAGATGGTCTAGGGCTTACTGCCGGTGGTGCTGCTGTTGCCGCTGCTGCTGCCGCTGCTGCTGTCGCCGCACCATCTGCAGGTGTGCTTGCCTCTGCGGACGGGTTGTGCCAAAGAGGCCAATTAAACGGTCTCGCATGGCTCTACCACGCAGGTAGGTCATGCGGGATCCTGTCCCCGCCAAGTACCCGGCAAGCAGAGGTGGTCCATTGTTGTCAGGGTCATCAGTAGTGTCGTCTTCGTCTGCAGCCAGGGCTTCTTCAAGACAGATGTTGTGCAACGCAGCACACGCTGCAATGATGACCACCGCCCGCTCCGGCTCGTAGTGGAGTGTCCGGTACCTCTGAAGGCACCGGAAGCGGCTTTTGAGAACACCAATGCAGCGTTCCACAACACATCGCATTGAGGCGTGTGCTGCGTTGTACTGCCCTTCTGCAGTGTTTGCACCAGGATGCCCTGACGCTGGTGTGAGCAGCCACGGCTCCAGTGGATATCCACTGTCTCCTGCACGACCAAAATTTGCAGTGAAGTGTGTTGTTGCCTATGTAATAAATGATTCATATCAAGCAGCTCAAAGCCAGTATGCTGAACCAGAATTCATAGGCATGCAGAATATTCATGACTAAGGGGTACCTCTGTAAGCACAGCCTTCTAGGTTAATGATGTACTGTGATATCTTACACGACAATAACGATGTGCACACCTCTTCTGCCTTGATGTTTTACGCTCGAAATACGATTCACTTTATAACAATGTTTCTTGTGCCTCTGCACCAGCAGTAACAGTAAATACACAAAAATAAATACGATACATCATATTGTTGCATGTCATCCATGTTATAACCCGCCTCTTTTAGGTATGAGCCACTGCTGTAGCTTAATACGTGCTGTCGAAGTGCTGATCACCCAGAAGAAACTCTCCATCCTCCAGCAGCCCGTGCTCCACCTTCCGACGCAGCCGTGAGTAGCGCCAAGAAAAGGCATCGTGACAAGACCCCGGGCAGCGAGGGTCGACCGCAAGGATCTTCATGTCTGCGTCGCAGATCTGCGAGAAACACAGGCAGACAATCTTGGACGTGAACTTCCACTGTCGAGGTCGCGGCTTTCGAACCCATGCGGTGAGAAAGTCAGTCTACTCACGATCATGGTGTTCATCGCATAGTATCCTTTGCGGCTCCAGAATGCTGCCCGGTTTGCTGGGTCTCCCCGCGGCGCTTTAATGGCAATCAGCGTGCCGTCGACGCAGCCGACGACGCCGGGGATGGTGCCGCGGGGAAGGAAGGTCGCCTTCGCTGCCGCTTTTTCCTCGGGGTGCGCCGGGAAACGCACCCATCCCTTCTGTGCGCTGACTTTGCAGATGGCCTCAGCCACACGCCGCACGCACTTGCTCACCGTCGGTTGTGCGAGGCCGACGGTCTGCTCGTTGCCGACGCACACTTGAAAGCCCCCGGAGGCAAAAAAACGGAGAGCGCACAGCACCTGCCGCCGCACCGACAAAACACTCGTCCGTACGCCTCGCAGTTCGTCTGCAAGTTCACCGCACAACCACTCCACTTTCTCCTTATCGAGTCGAAATAACCGACGGAACAGCTCGTCCGGCAAGTAATACGCGTCCTCGTACACCGTCCTTCGTCGTTGCTGGCGCCGACGTTGCCGCCTCCGCCACCAATAAACAGCAGACGCCGCCGCCGCCATTTTCCCTCTAAAACTCTGTAGACCGACTCTTCGCGGTCGCAAAAAAACAGTCTAAAATCGCGGGCATAATTAGGTGTTCAACGTCATGCGTTTTTTCTTGTCCGTGACGCCATTGCAGCTTCCCGTGACGCAACTTTTCAAAATGGCGCCGGCAACCAATAGGAGCGGGCATTTTAGAGCGCTCTCAATTGTAGAGCGGTCGGAGCGAGTTCCGTAATCCGGGCCCAGAGTCCTCTGAAACATGGTCTGCGCAGCCTCCACTTCCATGCGGCCAGAGTTACAATCGATGTTTCGCTGGCACTTGTGGGTGGCAAGCCAGTCACTGTAGCCTTCATCTTGTGGCTGTGGTCCCAAGGCACATCTGAGACAAAAGATCGAGTAAACAATGGTCGATCACAAGACCAGTGTACGGCTCAACAATGCAGCCCAGACTGATGTGAGAGCTATGACCTCGGGTCATCCACGAACCATCTAAAACAATGTCAGTGTTTCCAACTGGATTCAAGAAGTCTATAGAGATCCTTGATGACTGCCAAACTGGCAGCTTTGTTTGCGGTCGCTGTGCTCTCGCAGGCTTTCACAAGATTTCAGGTGTCCTTGAAAGGTCTTGTGGTGCAGACCTCGTTGTGACAGGTTCATACAGGTGCAAAAGTCTGCAAGAGCAGTCATGCCTTTGCCTACCATCTGTATTCCTTCATGGCCCTCATGTTGACCCCGAAGGGCGTTAAGTTGGCAGTTCCACTTCCGGGGAAGAAAATTGCTTCCTCTCGAAGTTGCAGCTGCCGCGGATGAGCTGAAGCTTTATAGCTAAGCCATACTCCTCGTCTGCTGCCTTGCTCAAAGTCAGACTTCCTGCGCTGCAGGTTCTGCACTTCGCTTGCGCAAAAAAGTTGCTTAAAGCTTTCATGCCCACAATCACGAACTTGGTGCCAGCATCACCAGTCTGGCACTCCGCGCTGACGCCAAGAAGTTCAAACTTGCGCTGGGTCGCTGACTTTTCCGACAGAGCGGACATCGTGTGCGCCGATCGCTCAACAAGCTGCGCCTGCTCTGTCGCAGAGTAGTATACGGCATCAACACGAACTGTACCGTGATCCGGGATGCAACTCGTGCTGGAACTCGGTCCCGCAGTGTCGTCAGTGAGCAGTGTGGTTGATGTTCCCGGCAGATTCAGCGAGTCCGGCACTGGCTCTAACGAAGGTTCCGACAGCATGCTTGTGGCCGACCCCTTTATGCTTTTTGTTCCACGCCCTTTTCTTACGGCTTCCAAAAGCTCGTTGCGTGCACGGTTTAAGTCGACTGTCTCCCGTCATCTTGATCGCATGGAAAAACTCCCGGCACACAGCAGAAACACGGCGCGCCGAGAAAAAACAAGCGCAAAAGCAGACGCACACGAAGCGGCAGCGGCGCTGGTGGACGCAAAAGAGAAAGAAAAAAATGACTCACCAGTCACGCCATCCAATGGCAGGCGCGGAAACGGTCTTCGCCAAACCGGCCAGGGCAGTCGTTTTGCTTGAGCGACGCCATTTTGAGATATGGCGAATTGTGTCAAAAGAAAACAGCTTCAAACCAAGCCCAAGATGGCGGCGATCGGCCGGCTGTAGCGTCAGTGTCGTACGCAGGAAGTTCGAACAAATTTCACCTTTTTGGGGGCATTTCGTGGCTGCCATGGTATATTGAAAGCATATTTTATCGCATTTCCCGACCAAATTTAGCGTTAATAATTTGAGAATAGGTGCTCGAAGGGCGAAACGTTGCGAAAATGAGTTTTGCTGAAAATTCATTTTTTGACCATTTTTTACTGTTCTAAGACCCGCGTCTCCCCTTAATTTGGACGGGCCTTCACGAAGTGGTACCATGTTGAGGTATGACCTGCTCTACAACCGATTATCCTAATATTCGTCCCTAGGCCTGAACTGTATGCTTCATTGCTTCCGCCACCCCTCTGGCGTGTGTGCAACAGCTGGTGTTTTGACGATCGGCAAGCCCCCGCCGATAGTGTCTGGCCACGTAGTTTCAACAGCAGGTGCTTTGACGATTAGCTGACCCCCGCCGATAGGCCGATAGAGTATCTGGCCATATAGTTTCATTTCCAGAGCTTCGCCGCCAGCCCGGGCGACAGTGGCTATTGGCTGCACTTATCAGTCATCCAGCTGATCCGCAGGCCTTTTAGAACGACGATTGCATTGTCGCGGACCTTTTTTGTTTGTTGGTCCAAGGCGTATTGCCACTACGGCAAGGCTCTGGCACCAATTTACGCTTCCCCCGATTCCCTTTGTGTGATACTTCCGTTATTCCAGCGCAGCGAAAGTCTGTGCTTGTCACTTGCTGTTCGCTGTTTGTGTGTTGAAGCCTCTTCACATGCGACGCCATATGTGGAGAAGCTCTGGTGCTGTCATGTCACACTGAAAGAAGCAACGCAATGTGATACTTTTCTTTTTAAGAAAAGAAAACAATCATGTGCTAACTACGTCCTCCAGTAGCTGCGAAGGTTTTACGAATTTGAAAGCTTTC
Source organism: Amblyomma americanum (assembly GCF_052857255.1). Taxonomy (NCBI): domain Eukaryota; kingdom Metazoa; phylum Arthropoda; class Arachnida; order Ixodida; family Ixodidae; genus Amblyomma; species Amblyomma americanum. The sequence continues at coordinate 497,327,253 of NC_135497.1, read as the reverse complement.
AGGTTGGCAGGTATGGTATCCCAGGTGTTTCAGGGAAGACTAAGTAATTTGCAAAAATAGGCTTTTTGGGGTAAAAATATAGATTTTGTGGCATAGTATTACCAATGTTGGCAGACACTGGAAAGCCAGTGAACTGTATTAAGTTGTAAGCTGGCTAACTAAATTCCAGTGGCACTCCAGCTGCTCCATTTGGACCATTCGGATACATTTACATTTTTCTGCTCGTCTGCTCCAAAAGAGGCAAATTGATCAATATTGCGCCTTAGCTGCGCAAAAAGAAGACACAGTCACAAGAAAACGACTATTTTTGGAACCATTCAGGCTTTCAGTTGGCGACATACTAAAAAGTTTCCGCAGTTGGCAATCCAGAGTGGGCTGACTTGTGGTAGAATTTAGCAGCCAGTTCATTTGCCACATGGAGGAAGGAAAGAACTCGGGAGAGGTGGTTAAGTCTTATTTTTTGAAACCAGCTGCTCCCTGCTTCCCCCCCCCCCACCCCACTTGGCTGCAGTATTAGTGCGCTTGCGCATTTGTAGCAGGCATTGCAGCAGACAATGCCACTGAGTCCAGCATTACTATTGGCTGTGCCTTCGGCCAAAGACTCCCAGTTGTTCTTGTGAAATTGCATGACTTCCGGCGCACTTTTTGGCGTGCAGCTCGGATAGGGAGGGCTTCTCCCGAGTTTTCCTTCCTTCATGTTTGCGCATCATGTCGGTTGCATCAAAAGGTTGCATGCCAGTCAAACCTGAAGCAGGCTGAAGAACAAAAGCTTGGAGCAGGTCCAGCGAGCTCAACCTTTGTTAGAACAAAAAAATTTCAGCCTTGCTGATTCACTTTGCGAGCTTGATGAATTTGTAAAACATTCTAAGAAGCGTTGAGATAGTGCCAACCTGAAAAAAAGAATGGTTCAAGTGAACGTGTCACTTTGGACTTTTAGCCAAGCATGCGTGTCTGAACTTGTGGGCAAGACAGTGCCAGCATAAATTGTTTTGTCACTGATTTTTATGAGCACTTTTGTTCTGTTTGTTTTTCTTCCTAGCTACACACGGGTTAACCTCATCTTGTTAGTAACAAACTCTTCTGGGTGACTCCTTTATTACATTTGCGCTGCTCCCGGGTTGCTTCAGAATTATTGTTCTGGTACAAAGGTGCTCCAAAATGAATATTTTTCTGCTACACAAATTGCTCCAGAACTTAAAATGGCTGGACCACCACTGAATTTCTGATCATAGACGATATGCGAAATGTGCAGCGCCATCTCTTGGCACTCCGAGAACTAGGCCTGCCATGCTGGTTCGGTAGGGAAAACGAAACCGCTGCCCAGCGTTGGGTTGAAGCGCTCCGTTCGAAATGTGAAATGCCAATGCACTGTTGCGCTATGTTGTCTGCTCTGAAAGGAGAGTACGATGTGTGTGGGAACCAGCTATGTTTCAGCATCTCACTTTTTAATTTTTTTTAAAACTCTGTTCCAACATTTTAATAACACCGAATGTCACGCAAGGCATCATGTGTCAGCACGCGACCAGTGCACATCTTTCACTTTCTGCACTGATTTTTCACAAAGCTTTACAGGTGATTTGCGTTCAAACTAGGTTATGGATCAGTCTCTTTGTTCTCTCTGGCCAAATTAGGAGTCGATTTTGTGCATTTGCTAACTCTCCGATAGTGCATAGTCTGGCAGACGTGAACGTATCGACGCGTACTTGAACAACGTAATAGACGAGGCAAATTTTTGCAGCCATCCTAGGCCTGTGTTGCATCAATCATAAAGTCTAGACCTATGTGAATATTCGATAATTTCGAATATTCTATCGAATAATAGAGTATTCGATTCGAACCGAATGTTTGGTGTTCGAAATCTCGAAGTAATCGTCCCGATCGAATAACGTTTCTATAAATCTCGCTTCCCACTCCGGGATCGCAACGTTTCATGTGCTTAACCAAAGCCCCGACCCCGCTTCGAGTGCCTGCGCTCCCGCGCTTATGCCAGAACCGGTCTGCGCATTACTCATGGCAACAGACGCGAGCAGGCGGAAGCATGGTGCTCACACCTGCGCTTGTCAGGTGTCCGTGGCCGCGCTAACTGCGGTGCGCACGCGCTGCAACTGCGCTCGGTGGCGTGCATCAGTAGGGAGATTTAGCATAGCACAATCCACTTCCACTTGCCGCTTGTGCGCACGTGCTGATTGGTCCCGACAGGACAGGGGTGTGAAAAGCTGGCTGGCACCTTGTGATGCCCTGAGGGTGATCTGTGCATTCGCAGTGGCTCCCCGCTGTATCGGATCGCCGCAGCGGCCGCGGATCGCACTCTAATCGGAGGGTGCGTGGCTCTTTTTATCTCCATGGAACGAGTTTGAGCAGACTGCAGGTGCCACAGCCACTCTTCTCCAAGTGGAGTTGGCCAATCAACTGCAACGACGCGAGCATGAGAGGAAGCTAGCATGAGGCACATTGTGACGGGTGCCCCTTCTTAACGCCTGACGCGGGATGGAACTGGACGCACAGTGCGTACGCTAAGCAGGCATAGGCCTGCGCACAGGGGGGAAGCACGGAGGGGTTGCCAACACCTACACCTCAGTCATGTAATGGAGGCGCCAAGTTTGACCCATTCATTTACTCTTTTTGACCTGTCCCATCGTAAAGTGCAGTTTTATGGCCATGAAGATTTTCTGATGATACTACTAAGGACTACTGCTCAATAATATTTTGTGCATGTTGCAATACCGTCACTTTTCTGACAATACTACTAAGGACTACTGCTCAATAATATTTTGGGCATGTTGCAATACCGTCACACTCTTATGATGATACTACTAAGGACTACTGCTCAATAATATTTTGTGCTTGTTGCATTACCGTCACACTCTTATGATGATACTACTAAGGACTACCGCTCAATAATATTTTGTGCATATTGCAAACCGTCACTTTTCTGACGATACTGCTAAGGACTGCTGCTCAATAATATTTTGGGCATGTTGCAATACCGTCACACTCTTATGATGCTACTACTAAGGACTACTGCTCAATAATATTTTGTGCTTGTTGCATTACCGTCACACTCTTTTGATGATACTACTAAGGACTACCGCTCAATAATATTTTGTGCATATTGCAAACCTTCACTTTTCTGACGATACTGCTAAGGACTGCTGCTCAATAATATTTTGTGCATGTTGCAATACCATCACAGTTTTGTGACGATGCTACTAAGGACTACTACTCAATATTAATTTGTGCATGTTGCAATACCGTCACACTTTTCTGACGATACTACTAAGGACTACTGCTCAATATTTTGTGCATGTTGCAATACCGTTACACTCTTATGATGATACTGCTAAGGACTACGCCTCAATAATATTTCGTGCATGTTGCAATACCATCACACTTTTCTGACGATACTACTAAGGACTACTGCTCAATAATATTTTGTGCAAATAAGCGTTTTATAACCATACGTAATCCTTGCACTTCGTTTTGACCATAGGGGCCTGGGTGGGAGGGGGTTCGGAAGGTGGGGGGCCAGCGCTGTGTTGAAATTTGGCTACCCCTAATGTAGAACCTTGCACACTCGCTATCAGGTGTTCATGAAGCTGTCGCTTAAATGCAATAGCTCGCGACGATGCAAGCGCAATTAACACCAGCACCCAGGGGTCTTGTAATAGGTCTCACACCCAGTTGTGCTGGCTCTACATGTAGGCCAACTCCCCAATTTTCGATGGCCCCTTTTGCAGGATGTTGACATGCTTCGGTGAGTTAGATGAAGTTCAATGCATTCTCTTTTTTTTTCCGGTAATGACCTAATGTTTTCGAAAAATACATGATTTTTAGAATGCCTAAGGTGACATTCAGCTTATTTTGTATTTTACAATTATTCGAAGTATTAGCTTCGAAATTATTCAAGGAAAATTACTATTCGATTCGAATTCGTTTCGAACCAAAAAAACCACTATTCGCACATGTCTAAAAGTCCAGTCTCGAAGAAGCGCGCCCATTAATTTGCCGGCGAATCGTGGACATAGGCACTAAATGCGCGCCATCTGCAAACCTTGATTGCCCGTGCTGTGGCAAACTAAGTGCACTCAAAGAACCACACGCCGATTGCTGTTTAGTTTTCTAAGTGTTCACCTGAGTTTTCTCAAGTTCAGTTGGTATTAGAAGGGCTAGAAAGCTCTCTCAGCCATGGAGCTGTTGCAAGGTCTCAAGCGCTGTTTTCCTTTAAAGGTGCACTAAAGAGGTATCTGAACTCGTCTTTTTACTGCGGGAACTCTATCTACACGTTCCGGGCATTCTTAGAAACTTGGAACTATTGTCCTGTGTGGCCCATTTCTCTAATTAATTCAGATTAAACGTGCCAGCTCCTGCTGTTTTTTTTTTTGAACTCAACATGGTCGTTAGGAGGAGTCAACCAATGCGTCAGCCAGTGCTGCGGTGACTTGCCGCTCTGCCATCGGTGGAGTGATATGTAAACCAAAAAGTCGACGTGTATTTTTATTTTCATGGGCCTAATTTGCGGCTATATTGCCTGTAAATGAAACTGTTTATTCAGAGAAACCTAAAAACAAAATAAAAGCGAAAGCGAAGCCACCACTGGACTGGCTGAAAAGGCACAGCATGCGTTGCCTGACTCCGCCTACCTACCGCATTGAGTTCAAAAAAAGGCAGGAGCCGAGACGCTTAATCTGATTTAATTAGGGCAATCGGCCGCACAGGACAATAATTTGAAGTTTCTAAGAATGCCCGGAACGTATAGATAGAGTTCCCGCGATAAAAACACTAGTTCAGATTTCTCTTTAGTTCACCTTTAATGTCGTGCGTTTGCCCCTGCATATATTATGTGCGTTGCGTTTGTGTGATGATACACACTATGTATAAAAACTGAGGTGTGAATGTGTTATTTCTTCAGGATGTACACTTCCTAATATGGACTTCGAACAGTGCAGTATTCACTCCATGATGCAGTTTCAGTGAGGCATACGCCTGGTCAAATCAACGCTAGCAATGGCTTTGAAACAGTGACATTGAAAATATTGGATAAACATTGCACATTGCAGTTAAGGGAATGGCAGTACGCAGCTCACTGAGGGTCTGGTGTGATCGCATCGCAGTGCTCGCAGCTGCTTGCATCATATGCACGATAGTTTGCAGTGCCACAGAAGTTGGTGAACACAGTGTTGCGCACTTAGCGCAAAATAACCGCTCGCTACCCTACCGGATGAATTTGCCTCACTTGAAAATAAAATAGTGATAATATGCGCGAGACTTCAGCCGGCACTCAAATACGCATATTAAAATCACAACGGTGGAGTTCGATTTTCCAATCGACATTCCTGCGCCGATTCTTGCCATCAGCGCCAAATTTCAAGCGAAGCTGAGGACGTGGTAGGAGCGTGCTGGCGCTGAGTAAAAGGACATTTATTTGGTAAATGGTGAGCAGAGCAAGCAGCTCAGCAACTGAGGCATTGGCTTTTGATATTCTACTCGTGAGATTCAAGACAGCTGCACTGCTTTCAGAGGATACGCATAGTAAACGACGCACCAGCTCGACGAGCTCAACCGAACCAAGATGGAAACGGGAAGCTGGGGGCGCGCTGTTGCCAGATCGCCAAGCAGTTTCGCACATCGTCTATTAACTTGTTAACTATTACAACTAGGCAGCTGGTTTCAATTAGAGATTTATAGCCAGACGTTTGTAATGGCCATATTAGTTTATAGAATTTCGAAACTATTATCCTCAAAGCTGTAGCTTGACAAAACTTGGCTACATCGTGCCAAAATACATGCGCTTTCGAAAAGCATGCAGGCAAAGAACCTTTCCAGTGCACATAACTAGTAAAAAAAGCCAAATTTTGTTGAACCACCTGCACCAAGAGTACTTATGTTTTTGAAATTGTAAAGACTGATATGGCTATTGCTAATGACCAGCTACAAATCTCTAATTGCAACTAGATGCCTAACTCTGATAGTTGAAAAATTAATTATTAAAAACTAGTTCACCAGTTTTGTGGTGCCAACCAGCACAGGTAATACTATGCTGAAAAAGCCACATTTTTACCTCAAAAAACCTATTTTTGAGAATTACTTTAAGTCTTCCTTGAAACACCTAGTATGGTGAGTAGAAAATATGGAGGGTATCGAACAAGCTTGCATACACACATTCCGGTGTGCAGGTGAATGTTGTGAAGTGGATATAGTAAACAAAACAGTCTTTTGCCTTGTTCAGGTCAAAAGCACATGGATCTCTCAAAGCTCCCAACTTTTAACCTTTTGAAGGCTATCCAGGACGCAGAAGCATTCCAGGATTCTGTTCGTCATCAAATTGTTTCTCATGTTTTCTGAAGGCCGGTTTTTTCACAAAGTTCACATGTCTGTGAGCTTGATGCTGCCAGTGTTTGTGAAATATAGGCTTTGGAATTAAAGCTTCTCTGTAGACAAAGTATAGCACTACCTCGCCTCTTCCTACACTGCCGCTGACTCTTCTTTCGACAATGCGGTGCTGAACTAGTAGATGCACTCCGGAGTAAGTGCTGTCGCTAGGTATCGCTCCAGCTTTTGAGCTCGTATTTTGTCACAATTTGTACATGTTATATAGTGACTTACTGCCAAAACATCAAGAGAGAATGTCTAAATGCCATTTTGATTGGATGGTTGCATTATTATCAGACATTGAGCCATGGCGCGCGCGACCTCAGCACTGGTTCATCTATGGCCTTTGCTTCCGTGCTACAGCTACGGGTCGGTTACCGACCAAGTGCGGTTGATTTTTTTCGTGCCCAACATTCAAGAATCAGCAGCTCAGATTGACTATCCTTGAAGTCGTCCTGTTCAAATATGAACTCGGAAGAAACAAAGCCCATATAGAACCAATGCTCCATCTGTGCAAGTTAATATCGCTGTGAAGTTCTGCATGCCTGTTTTCCCATTTTTCCTTCGCTGCTGGCACAGTGCCTTATATTTCTGTGTTGCGATGTAATATGTGACTAGAATGCTCTTAACAGTTCTCATGTACGACATTTTAAAACATTTTTAATGTAGTTATAAGTCATACTGAGACGTCTTGCCTTTGAGTGTGACCAATAACGCCAGGAACAATTCAGTCGTTTTTTCAGGCATGCATTCTTCCTAATAAGTTCATCATTCCGGAAATAACTTAGTGCCCTTTTTTGCCCAAGTACCAGAATCGCTTTGTTAAGCATGGCGATGCATTCAAAAGATACAGTTAAGACCAAGTACAACTTCATGGAAGCTCGGCCACGAAAGCTAAAAAACTCAGCATGAATAAGCGACCCTTAGCAGGGTGAAAGAATAACTAATCCATACACAGTAAGTGGCAGCATGTAAGATGAGTGACGAGTGAGGAAGCACTCCCTTAGCTCGCAGAGCCCCGACAGCTACGTTGGGTGGAAATCAGCCCGGCTAATGCTTTGCAGCCAAACCTTCCTCCATGCTGCATCTTGGTTCGTGGATGGAATCCTGAATAGTCACTTGCCATCAGTTTCACGTGTGCTGCACACAAAAACGTGGCAACATGGCATTGAACACGGCTATGCTAAAAACAGCCCATGTGAGACGCGAAACTTGGTAAAATAGTGTGGAGCTCATATGTGCCGCCCGCACTGTTTAGCGGTGCGGGAGAGGAGGAAGCCTACGAAGCCTACATGCCTACAAAGTTCTGAATTTTGGGAATGTGATTGGGAGCCTTGATGTACGGTGTGGTAACATTTGTTGAAATGCGTAATTAAATCTTCGTTCTATGAAGCACTGGGGCTAGAGAACAAATCTCATCCGGTACAGTATAACCATCTATTCCATTCCCATTCTGTTTTTGTTTTCCCACTCTTCTACACTGGCCGAAGCGACACTACTCCCGCCAATTGCTCTTTGTGATTGGCTCAAGCCCAGCGATACCAAGGGTGTGGCCTTGCATGAGCGAGGGACCAAGCAGGGAAAACAGAATTGAAATACCATTGGAAATGAATAGTTGTATACCGTATATACTCGTGTATAGCCCGTACCCCCCATCGACTGCAAAAATGAAAATTTCAAAAACATTAGCTGTGGTTTAGCTCTGGTTGAGGTGGCGGTTCCACTGCCGCCGTCTTGCGAGTAGTTTAGATTCTGCCACCAGGCTGCAATACTGATCCACGCATGATATACTGAAAGAGCACTGCCATTTCGGCTTGATAGTAAGGATTCACGGAAATACAGAGGCGAAACAAAGAGGTGTGCACCTTTCCTGTCTATTGCCGTGGTATGCTTTATTATGCAATACCATTCACAGCTTCTTCGGTCCAAAAGCCGTCGGCATAGTAGTAGTTGGCACCTCGTGTTGGAAATACAGTAGCCGATCGGTAATTCGGACTCCAATAATTCGGACTTGTAGGATATTTCGGATCTCGATGAGGCACCATCAGTCACCCCATAGAAGCACATACCTATTCGAGACGGATATTTCGGACTTGAAAAGTTTAATTTTTCGGACTAATTTCAGTCGCCTGTGGGCCAAAATCTGCCATTATATCGTCTTTTCGACGGCGCAAAAAAACGCCATCTTGGATTGAGGTGGATATACGCTGTCGTTGAATTGGCTTGACATACTTTCGGTACCTCATTGTTGCCAGTAGAGGTCCCTGCGATCTCTGACACTTCGAGGTGGCAGCCGGACTGTCATCGCCGTCAACTTGTTTTTGTCGCCGACGTTGTTGCGGGCAGTTATTGCTTGTCCCATACGTTGAAAATTGGTTGTAGGGAGAAGGAAATTGTGCAGGAGCTATCTCACATCTCGGTGGGAAGGGATGAGAGGGACTGAGAGAAGAAAGAGGTGCCGTAATGGAGGGCTTCGGAATAATTTCGACCACCTGGAGATCTTTAACGTGCACTGACATCGCACAGCACACGGGCGTCTTTGCGTTTCTCCTCCATGGAAATGCGGCCACTGTGGTCGGGTTCCAACCCGGGTGCTCCGAATCAGTAGCCGAGTGCCCTAACCACTGAGCCACCGTGGCGGGACTCATACGTTCTCCATTCGCCGTTTCGTCACTTGGGTTTCTCTGACCGCATTGACCGAGTGGCGCTCAGTCTTCACGAAGTTACATCCGTTCGCCGCTTTGTGATTGTGTCCGGCGGTTCTGCCGCTTTGAACGAAAAGTGCCTTATCTTTGCGTGTTTATGACGAGCGGTATGGTGCACACTCAGGTTGTGGACAACATAACTCCGCCGGGTCCGTCAAAGAAGCGTGGCAAGTATTCAAACTAAATGTGGTGACCTTGCTGTCTAGCGTGTACAGTGAAAGCACAACTTTGGCGCAAATACAGGTGCAAATCGTCGCCAGCAAGAAAAATTTGCTGCAAGGTAAAACCAGTGACATTTTTAAGCCAATTTCATCTCAATAAAACGATGCTTTTGCACTTCGCGGATTTTTCGGACTGTTTTATTATTCGGACCATTTTTCGGGTCCCTTCGAGTCCGAAAATTCGGTCGGCGACTGTAGTAGGGGAGGGGCTACGTAAAAAAAATTGTATCATGGTAATTTGTGGTTCTAGTGATCGATGATTGATTGGTATGTGATAAGTGATGGGAGTTAACGAAATCATTGTAATTCACTAATTAAACTACTGAAAAAATGAAAAAAATTAGAAAAAGTGGGCTCAGGTGTCAAAATGCTCAGAATGAAAAGCCAATACTTCATGATTCTAAAAAAATTTAGAGTGTAATTGGTCAGCTAAATAATTGAAACAGTTGAAAAATAAAAGCATTCAAAGGCGTCAGACTGCTCAGAATAGAAAGCAGATGACAAGTCAAAGAACCTGTAGAGTTGTATCAGCATCAGATGACGCATTAAACGGCGCTATCGTGTGAACTCTAGATAGCTGCATAGGAGTCCTCCAACTTTTTTTTAGTCGTGCACCATCAAATAAAGCTGTTTGTCGATACCATTACTTTATTGGGAGGGGAATAGTTTTTCCCAGGATAGTAGAGCCACTAGTCCATTAAACTTCCTTACTGAATGCCATTGCCAATTGCCAGAGCAGAGCAGTCATCAATAATCTTGCCACAAACAAGGCAACTGTGTGCAAGATCAAAGCTGTGCACTGAGAGAACATTTGCCATTTTGTACCTATCCACACAGCATTGATGAATAATGATATTTACGATGGAGTAGAGGTAGAGATTCTGCATCACATGCAAGAGGACCGGGGTTTGAATCCCAGTGGTGCGCAATTCTCCACTGTGTCTCTATGGATTGCACAACTGGGCCTGGGGTGTGACGTAATCAGGATGTCCAGAACCAAAAACTCACTCCCTCTCTGGAGCAACATTTGGCCACCCTTGTGTTGTACTTGACCACAACCTCCTATATGAATAAACCCAATTAACCCTCGGGCCTCAGTTCCCAGCTGCTGCAGAGCAAGTTACCAGTGCGGCAGTTGGAGCTGTGATGCAGCAAGTGTGCTAACCACCTCTGGAACCGGACATGCTGCCATTGGAATATGAAGCTGGCAATGTTTAACGCTAGACCCTTGTCCAGTGAGGCTTGTCTGGCAGTGCTATTTGAGGAACTAGCTGGCAATAAATGGGACATCATGAGGCTTAATAAGGTTAGGAGGACAGGTTAGGTGTATACAATGTTAAAGGTTGGACACATTATGGTATAGTGGATTATTGGACAGACATGATATAGGTATGGAATTCATCAATCATGTAGCTGGCAGCATAAAGGAATTCGGTAGTACTAACGAGAGGGCAGCATTTATCGTAATGAGCCTTAAGAGGTACAAACTGAATGGGGTACAGGTTTACATGCCAACATCCACTCATGATGACGAGATCGTCGAAAGCTTCTATGAATACTTCTATGACAGCCTCTATGAAACGAAACTGTCCTGAGTAGTTTCTTAAGAATTGTTCTCTGTAGTCTGTTATAATAACAAAACTACTGGCTTCGTCATCTGCAGTTCATAATGTGGCTACTCTATAGCATTGTGCATCGATTGACAGATTGTACATTAGCTTTTGAATCATGACCTATATTGTCCTATCTGAACAAGAAATATGTGTAGAATACTTGTGCGAACGTAGCCTAAGATGGAGCATTTGCACTGCTGTAATGGGACCCCTGCCTTAAGGGTGCTTTCCTACGCTTATGCGGCCGCTGGCTATTTTTCACAGTTTTTTCATGATCGCTGATGAAAAAACAAGCTTGACCGTTTCAGCGGTATATTTTGTTAATATCAATTATTTTTGGTACGAGTTGATTAAGCAAAAAACTTGGTGTTTAAAACTATATTTTTGTTAGACTTGCCTGCTTGTGCCAAGTTTTTAGAATAACTACTGTAAAATCACGAGGAATAGGGAAGCGCTACCAAAATACTTCTCAAAAACCACTAGCCTCTTTGTTCCTGGGTGTAATGAAAGTGAAGCTAGTGAAAGGTACCTCAAGAAGCTAGTACAAGAGCACTGCAGTCACAAATAAAAATGTAGTATTTACTAAGAAAATGAGTATGTCATTTAATCTGAAATATCCCGCTTGGGTGCTATAATCGGCCACCTCCCATTAGTCTGAAAAGAAAGCTTTTTTCAGCGTAATAGGCAAAATAACTAAATATTTAAAATTTTTGTTATTGTAAAATATATGAGTAAGAAGGCTGGTAGATGACATGGCACGATTTCATCTTTGAAAGGCTGTTTGAGAATAATGACGTTTCTTTCGAGTAATTTGAAATAAAAAAGTTGGCAGAGACTCTTAAAACTGCTCACGTGTGGGAAGGCCCGCCCACTCATTTTGTGAACGCAGTTCCCACGCGCTGTGGCGTGATGCCACGCAGCTGACATTTCTACCTCTGCATGGCTGTATGTAGCCGCTTCTGTGACACTGCCACACCCCTTATGATCTGTGCGCTAACTGCGTGAAGGCAATCGCCACCGTACCATGGCCCACACTTCGCATTAAGGGTACGACATGATAGCTAATGGGGTAATGCCCATATATGCAGAATTGGTCTTTCTCTACTTAACATTCATAGATTCCTGAGAGTCCTCACACCACTTCTGGCATAGTGGTGCAGCAGTCCATGGTGCACCAGTGCCCTTGGATGGCAGGCAATGCCACCAGTGGGACTTATGCAATTCAGGTTGCTTTTCATGAGGAGCCTCGCTCGACCAATCAGTAATTTAACTACCAGTGTCCTGGGTGGCAGGTACTGCCACTGGTGGGACTTGTGCGATCCAGGTTGCTCAGGCATGACCAACCATTAATTTAACCACCTCCATGCATGAATTCACGCACATACCCACGCACTCATGCGTGCACATACACACAGACGTGTTTTCGCTCAATGGGGCAAGTAAGGCTTACTCCTTAATACCGAGATGCATGGTTCTGCATTGATAGCAGTTCGACATTGATGTATGATTGGCTGTTCCCTGCAGGGGGGTGTCCGCAGCGCACAGTTTTGGGTGAGTGGCGACACCACGGGTTCCTGAGCATCCGTAGAGACATCCCCGAAGGGGGGTGATGGTGAACAGTGTGTCACCATGGAGCCGAGCACCCGCGCCTAGCCATGCGTGGCATTGCCTTGTCTGGGGAAAAGGGGCTTCTGGCGGTTGAGCTGTGATGCCGAGCATTTGGGCCTTTAAGGCCCCTTGGCGGAGGCAACGCACCACTTTGGCCCCACCTTCCTGTTCCGGCCTGACCCAACCGGGGGAAATCGGCAGCTTCCTTTTCCTGTCGTCCCCTCAATCTTTCACTTTCCTACCCCTTTTTCACAACTCTCCTGTCTCCTACTCACTTCCTTGTTTTTTCCTCTTTCCTGGCGGCGAGGGTTAACCTTGTGTGGCAAACTACCCTTAGTTTCGTCATATTGGGTTATAGTTAAGGTGTACAGCTGGTATGGGCAGGACATGCTTTCAAGTTCCTGTCCCTTCCCCTTGTTGGACTCTGTGGTGGGTGGCTGGCACCATGACCGAAAAACTAAATTTTTTTATGGCTCCCCCCTCGCTTTTAAAACCTGATTGTGCTCTCAAAAGAGGGCGAAACGAGGCAGCAGATTTTTTTTTGCAAAAAAGAAAGCAACATTTGCAAAGTTTTATGTGAACCACAGCGAAAGTGATGAAAGACAAGCCAGGATAATATCCCCATTCCTTGTGTCAAAATGCTTACCCGATACCTTGGGCCCTGGCTACAAGGTCTCAAAAATGGCGAGCGGGCACTTACTGCTTGAACTGCACGACAGCATCCAGGGCTCGAAACGCTCAAACATTGTGTCTACAGGGGACATCTCTGTCTCCGTGACAACCCACCGATCTTTAAGACACTGTCGGAGGTGTTATTCCTGAAACTGACTTTATCCGTCTAACAGAAGCCGAAATGCTTCAAGGACTCTCTGACCAAAATGTAATTGATGTTCACAGGAACAAACAAAATCCGCAAGGGTAACAATGAAATAGATACTAAACACATGGTCCTCACATTTAACACCACCAGCTTGCCTGAAACGATCGAAGTTGGATACTTGAAAGTCAACGTCAGACACTGCATACCCAATCCTCACCGATGTTTTAATTGTCAGAAGTTTGGCCACGGCTCACAGAGTTGCCACGGCGCAAAACTGGCGCGAAATGTGCTTCGAAGGACCACCATTCTGAAGAATGTGACGCAGCACTATGCTGTGCAAACTGCGGAGGAGACCATGCTGCGTACTTCAGGGCGTGTCCGTCCTGGAAAAAGGAGAAATTGGCACCATGAAGACCAAAGAAAACATATCATTTAAAGAATTGAGGAGGCGTTTTGCGCTTACCAACACATTCTCTTTCACAGCAAAACCCAACTTCGCTGATGTGGTGCACAAGGGCGTAGCACCACACAGCACTCTGGCACCTGCCGAGGCCATTTCCACCGAGCCTAAGGCAGGGCCACACATGCCCCAGGCAGGGACAGTGAAAGCAGGGAGTGCCGGTCCGTGTATTGGCACCTCGCAGGTCTTCCCCTCTTAGGGCAAGGCCTGAAAATCAGTCATCCGCGGCTTCGCGCTCTTGCAGCACCTTTCTGTCTGGGGCGTGGATGGCCCTCGGCAAGTGGCCTCGGCAGGTGCCAGAGTGCTGTGTGGTGCAATGCCCTTGTGCACATCAGCGAAGTTAGGTTTTGCTGTGAAAGAGAATGTGTTGGTAAGCGCAAAACGCCTCCTGGATTCTTTGCGAGATGATGGACTTAACTCCCAGTCCACCTGCTTTGCAGCAGCGGAATGGCTCTGTTGAGTGAAAAGGCCCTCATAACGGGCCCAGAACATAAGTAAACCCCTTATTGTTTCCATCCTAAAGAATAAACATGTCTTTTCTAGTTCAGTGAAACTTTAGAGGACTGTTGAGGAATTACAGTGACATAACACACATTTAAGGGTCAAAGTCGCCCGTAGCCTTATCTCTTCAGGAAACCAATCTAGGTTTGGTTTGGTTTATGGGTGTTCAACGTCCCAAAGTGGCCCAGGCTATGAGAGATGCCGTAGTGAAGGGCTCCGGAAATTTTGTTCACCTGGGGTTCTTTAACGTGCACTGACATCACACAGTACACGGGCGTCTAGAATTTTGCCTCCATCGAAATTCGGCCGCCGCGGCCGGGATCGAACCCGCGTCTTTCGGGCCGGCAGCCGTAGTTTTCGTCACCTGGTTGGTCACGTGATCAGCCACGGGGTGCGGAGCAGCTGCTGCTGCCAGTGGCGCGGCACGGTGGAAAAACAGAGCTGCAACAGCTGTGCGCATGTCAAGTGGGACGAAGATAAAAAAATGCCCAGCGTAACGGAGCGGCAAAAGACTGACTGCAATTCAACTGAGCAAGTTCCACTCGGCCAGCTGTAGCTGTCGAGTCACTCCAGGTTTAGCCAGAGCTAAACCATCGCCGATTTTTTTCTTTTTCATTGTTTGACATCTCTAGCAAATTTGCAGCACATTGTACTCGCTATGAGTCAATGTCAGCCAGGGGCTTTTAGTTCGAATTAACTGTAGCGGATGCCGACTTGTTTGAATTATCGGGAGTTTCCCCCCATTAAAATACACAGGGCTGTGCCGTTACCCTCGCATCAGTTCAAATTAACTTTAAGTTCGAATTAATGTAGTTGACATTAATGAGCTTTTACTGTTTGTGATCGCACTCTTGCACAAATTTACTAAAAGAAAACTCCACAACAACATATAGTGCAAGGATTGCACTTGAGGAAAAATACAATGGTTTTAAAGACTTTTATACTCACTGTTCAAAAACAGATGCCTATGTAGGAAGTGCAGTAGTACGAGGGCATCAATTTTCCAGCCGAATGTTACGCTGTATGCTTAGCCATAAAAAGTATTAAATGAGAACCTGTGAAACAGTAGTATTTACACAGACACCTTTAGTTCGCTTACAGCTCGCCACTCTAGGAATGCAATTGCTTCGATGTTCGGTGACATCGTACACAACATGAATGCCATTGCTCAAGGAAAAAAATATTAAATTTCGTTGGGGGCTGAGTCATGTCGGAATTAAAGGCAACAAGTGAGCAGAACTTAGCAGGCTCGTGACAAGCAAATAAAGTAGATATTCCCTTTAAAGATTGCATGAAATGGGTACATTGTGAAATAAGGAGAAAAAATGGCAGTCCGCTTGGGACAATGAAGCAAACAAACTACACTTTGTGGAACCAGTTTTAGGAGAATGGAAATCCTGCTGCACTCACCAAGAACGTTTCAGGGATATGATTATCTGCCGTCTTCGTATAGGACACACACATCTCGCACAATTTCCTACTGACAAAAGATCAACCTGTTTGTGAAGAATGCGGAGTTAAGATTAACCACATTTTATTCTCTTGTGCGAAACTAGAAAAACTAAGGAAAAGTAATTTACTCAGTTTTATAACTAGTACATTCCTTTTTATCCTGCATTGCTTTTAGGAGATGATGAAATTGTTGATGTATCATCTGTTTTTATCTTTAAAGAAATGGGATTTCTCAAGAGGCTAAATTTTTTACACACTTGTCTGTTTGAATTCTAATACACCTCAGCCACTTTCTCACTCCTCGCCTGAGAACGCTGAGGTTTTTATTTTGATTGGTTGGGAGGCTCGATATCCTTGTCTAGCCAAGGATAGCTACTGAGTTTACCCAGCGCTCTTTAAGCTTTTACTGGTAGCCATTTTTATAATTTGTGTATGTGTTCACTAGGTAGTGTTAACGTTTGAGGGTCTCTACACCACGGATGATTTTTTACATTTCTATAATATTCAGCAAAACTTTTGCAGTATCTTGTGCTTGGTGCATGATGGCCTCAGTTGCCTATGTGCCATAAAATGAACCAACACAACACGTATGATTGGCCGTGGATGCCAGATGGATCATGCCAACTCTATACTCCATTTCATACATAGAAGGCAACGCTGCCAAAGCTAGCGTGCTTGTTCATATATGTTAAGTCCTCGCCCAAAAAGTTGTTCGCCTTATAACCTCAGTACGCAGACATATTTTGTTGCGCCAAATCTCAAATACCACGAATGGCACCCTCCTGCACTTTGTTTTACCTCTTGCCACATATTCGTCCTGCAACTCTTTAATTCATTAAGAAGTAAGGATGACGTGGTGGTAGGAAATGCGGCTCCTAGGCGAAATCACTTACTCTATCTGCCCCTAAAAAGTAGTCCACACTCAATGAAAATTTTTACCAAAGGGCCCGAACATTGAGCACCTCACAGTTCATACTGTGATTTTCAATGCTACCACTTTGTTTTATACTGCTCTTTGTTTTTGTCCAAACTCTCACCGAACCTTCAAGAAGAACACATGATTTGTGGTGGAGTAATATTGTTTCGCGGACACTACTTCCACAGCCTCCGCTGCATTGCCTGCTACGTATGAAACAGTACAGTTTAGGCATACAAGTGTTTTGTACGCTAGTTTATCTTTGGGAGAAGGTAAAGATTTAAGCTTTCGTGTCGGGTAGTAGAAAAATGCTGAGCATTAAAACGTGATAAATTCATTAAGAAATGACCAAATTATATTGAAATCGAGTTCCTGATGCCCCGCCCCACAGAAGAATAGACTGCTAAAAGTGCAAAAATACCCTGAACAAAGAAGCTTCATTGCACAAACAGTGAACAGCCCATTTTTGACGTGCAGTTTCGGCCTGCTGGAAACTCAATGCAGACATAAGCAATGGTATGTGCATTAGCGTTAGGGAACTGAGGCTGCCTCTAAAACGAAAAAGAAATGACAAGCGTCATGCCTGTCGGTGTTTGAAAGCAGTGCACAGATGTGTTCAGACAGTAGCATGGTCTGATGGTGGAGCTCGGAAACGAAAACTGCTGCCAAGCTGTTATGTGGCCTAGTGACAGGTTTCTGCTCATATCTTTGTCATGCATTCCATTACATGCATGTCATATGTGCATGGGCTAAAATGCACCATGCTAAAGAAGGGATTTTCACAGATTGCTTGCCCCACCTGTGACACTTCAACTAGACCCCCTTCAGAAGTTCCATGTGGTGTTCTGTAAGTGGGCTTTCCCGCAGGTCACAGTTTCTCTGCACAACATGGCGGAGCACGAGTGCTATAGGTGTGGGCATTTGGTATAAAAACATTACAGAAGGATGAAGTGAGGAACCGTGCCCTTTTGCTTTGAGATTGTTTGAAGCTTGTGATCGGCCATCCTTATTCCTACCACGTGCGAAACCTCACTTGCACTTCGTATGAGGTTTGAAACTCAGTGTCCAAATGTCTTTGGTCCATGCAGTAAATGACTGAGAAGAAAGTGAAGAGGATGCCTTCATACTCTTTTCTGACACTATAAAAGCTGATCTTTGGCACATAGTATGTGCAGACATTGTGGTTTTGCCATGGTCTGACTTCTTGAAGTCATTGCAGTGTTCAATCACTGCAGAGTCTGCAAATTTTCGAATATGCATTTCTGAAATGGAGTCTAAACCGAATACCAAACATATTAGTATTTGAAATTTCATATTTGCACACCCCCATTAAAAAGACAAAGTTAATAGGGCCTATAAAAGTCGGCCAAACTCAGTGACAGTCTGGCTGGACAAGAACTGCAAGGTTGCTAAGAGATAAGTTAAAACACTCTGCCATCTCCTCAGTGGTGTGGAGGCCAAGGTTGGTGAAAATTGGTTTTGAAGGAAAGGAAAAATAGTGGAGCAATTGTCTAGCATGACGGTGGCACCATAAGAAAAGGGAGGAAGGTGGGAGTGAAAGATGAAAGAGAGAGAGAGAGAGGTGCAGTAGTGGCGGGCTCCAGTTAACTTTGACCACCTGAGGATTTTTTAAGATGCATTGACATCACACAGCCTTCGCGTTTCGTCTCCATCGAAACGCCTCTGCCACGGCTGGGTTCGACGAGAGTAGGAAATTTCATGTGCATTTGTTAAAACCATTTGTTAAAAGAAAAGCAGAGTTGTAATTGCAGCCACCTGACAGCCACTGTTTGCCAGCGCATATCCCTTCGCATCGATGGGTTGGGAGAAGCAGCATGCAATCTGCTCGGTGGGGTAGTCTCGCAGGCATTACTGTGAAAAAGTGGAAAATACTTTTGCAGTATTTGCATGTGCTTCACAGTAAATCAGAATTTCACTGGCTATCTTTCAATATGTGTCACATTGTTTCAGTGCCTCCTGTAATCACTCTTTTTGCCACTATTATCTATAGGTTTGATTTCGGGGTCATTTCATGCTAGCAGGTGGTAAGAGGACATATTTGATAGCCACTCGCATTTGATGAAGGGAAGTGTGCAATAAAACACTGCACAGTTTCTCACTCCGAAATAGTTACATCTGTGCCATGATTGCCTGGTTCCATGTTCATATTGTTCTCACTTGCCACTCTACAGGTCTGTGACTGGATGCAAGACTGACAGGGGGACAGCAGTAATGGCTTGGTGGCCCTCTTGCACTGCTTCGTCTACAAATAAGTCGTCACGTATGGATATTGCCTAGTGTGTTCGTCCTTTGGGTGAGTGACTAGCAACCCTGGTCGTCTTCCTGTCGACCATTCAGGAAGACTCTCGTGTGAGGTCCAGTGCTCATCTCCAGAGAAGCACCAAAAGAGGTCATTCAATTTATTTCATCATGAAAATGTCCAATACACAAGTAAACAAATGTTGGGTCAATAGCTGAAGGTAGTGCAGGCCCATAAGGTATGCATGTGTATGTGCAGGAGCAATGAAGGCACATAATTCAACAATGGTTTTGTGGTGATTAAATCAATTGGAAGAAAACATACATCAGTGCAGGAATAATATAATTTGATGAAAAGATGGCAATATAGTGGCAGCTCAACTTACTTAACTGATCTTTGAAAGATAGAAACTTTTTTATGGAGAACACTAAGTGGCCAGCAGTCTTTACTTCTATCAGCAAGGTGTTCCATATTTTTGTACTGCTAAATTAAAGTTTCTTAGTTGTATTACAAGTTCATAACACTTGGAATCAGGAATGTACTTAGTGGTAATGAATGATTGTTACATATTGTGTTATCGATTAAAATGAAGACTTTCATTTCGAAGGCTAATGTGAAGGGAAGTATATTAAACCTGCAAAATAAAGGACTGCTCGACTGAAACAGACCTGAAAAGAGATTCGCACAGCTTGTTTTTGCAGACGAACAATTGGGTCCAAATGGGTTTTAAATGTGGATTACCGTGATTCGCAACAGCGTGTTATATGACTGTGAATGAGAGAGAAATAATTTTTAATATGGAAAGATGGACACCCCTTCACCTAGACCTTTATCTAGTGAGGCTAGCCTAGCAGTGCTGTTCAAGGAACTATTGAGAATTACAGTCACCGACCGATTTTTCGGACGCAAAGGGACCCGGAAAATGGTCCAAATAATCGAACAGTCCGAAAAATCTGTGAAGTACAAAAAAAACACATTATTGAGATGAAATCGTCTTAAAAATGTCACTGATTTTACCTCGCGACAAATTTCTCTTGCTGGCGACGATTTGCGCCTGTATTTCCACCAAAGTTGTGCTTTCATTGTACACGCTAGACAGCAAGGTCACTGCATTTAGTTGGAATACTTCCCGCGCTTCTTTGACGGACCTGGCGGGGCCATGTTTTCCACAACCTGAGTGTGCACCACACCGCTCATCAGACACACACAAAGATTTTTGTTCAAAGCGGCGGAACTGCCGGACGCAATCACAAAACGGCGGACGGATGTAACTTCGTGAAGACTGAGCGCCACTCAGTCAATGCGGTCAGAGGAACCAAAGTGATGAAACGACGAATGGCAAACATGAGATCTGCCGCAGTGGCTCGGTGGTTAGGGCACTTGGTTACTCATCCGGAGTACCCGGTTTGGATCCCGGCCGCGGTGGCTGCGTTTTGATGGAGGCGAAACACTAAGGCGCCCGTGTGCTGTGTGATGCTAAAGATCCCCAGGTGGTCGAAATTATTCCGGAGCCCTCTATTACGCCACCTCTTTCTTCCTTCCTTCTCTCAGTCCCTCCTTTATTCCTTCCGGCCAAGATGTGAGATAGCTCCTGCACAATGTCCTTCCCCCAACAACCAATTTTCAACGTATGGGACAAGCAATAACTGCCCGTGACGTCGGCGACAAAAACAAGTTGACGGCGATGACAATCCGGCTGCCACCTCGAAGTGCCAGAGATCGCATGGGCCTTTACTGGCAACAATGAGGTACCGAAAGTATGTCAAGCCAATCCAACTGCACCGTAAATCCATCTCGATCCAAGATGGCGTTTTTTGCGCCGTCGAAAGGCTAATAAGGTGGCTGATTTTGGCCCGCAGGCAACTGAAATTAGTCCGAAAAATCGAACTTTCGGACTTTTGATGTCCGAAATATCCGTCGTGAATATGTATGTGCTTCTATGGGGTGACTGACGGCGCCTCATCGAGGTCCGAAATATCCTACAAGTCCGAATTATTGGAGTCCAAATTGCCCGTCGGCTATTGTAAATGGGATGTTATAGTGCTTAGCGAAGTTGGGACAGGTGAGGCATATACAATACTAAAGGACACATTATGTGCTATCGCGGATTAGCAGATAGATGAGAACTAGGTTTGGGATTCCTCATTAATCAGGATATAGCTGGCAACATAGAGGAGTTCTATAGTATTAACGAGAGGGTAGCAGCTATTGTAATTAAGCTCAATAGGAGGTACAAGCTGAAAGTGGCATAGGGTTACGCGCCTATATCCAGCTATGATGACCAGACCGTTGAAAGGTTCTATGAAGACGTGGAATCGGCAATAGCAAAATCGCACTACACTGTACTGATGGGCGACTTCAATTCGAAGGTGGGCAAGAAGCAGGCTGGCAACCACGCGGTAGGTGACTATGGGATAGGTTTTAGAAAAAGCACGTGAGAGTTATTTGTTGAATTTTTAGATGGGGGGAATAATTTACGGATTATGAATACATTCTTCTGCAAGCGAGACAATTCGGGGAAGGTACTCGGGTCTGTGTACAGCATCGCTTGTCACTTGGTGCCCAGGTTCCGGATGAAAGTCCATGGCACTTCCTGTTAGGGCTTTTAAGGTTGGCTATTCCTGTATAAGGGCTGCTGGTTAAGTACATCGCTAGTGCGTATGGTGAAAATTCATGATAACCTCTTGTCTTCCTGTTAAGCCCAGTGAACACACGTGGTCCCCTCAGAATTTCGTCATTGATGTCATAATCCGGCCTGGTCGTTCGACGTGAAATGGGCGCTTCATGAAGTGTAAAAGCTACGCGAGTGCAAAGTGGCTATAGAGCGGCTGGTTACCCCGTTGAAAGTTTCTATAAGGACGTAGAATCAGCAATGAATATAGTAAAATCACAGTACACTGTACTGATGGGCGACTTCAATGCGAAGGTGGGCAAGAAGCAGGCTGACGACCATGCGGTAGGTGACTATGGGATAGGTTCTAGAAATAGCAGGGGAGAGTTATTAGTCAAATTCGCAGATAGAAATAATTTACGGGTCATGAACACCTTCTTCCGCAAATGAGAAAACAGGAAGTGGACCTGGAAGAGCCCCGATGGTGAGACTAAAAATGAAATCGACTTCATATTTACTATGCGCTCAACCTGGCATCATTCAGGATGTGGCCGTCCTCGGAAAGGTGCGCTGTAGCGACATTAGAATGGTAAGGTCTCAAATTAGCTTAAACTTGAAGAGGGAACGGAATAAGCTAGTGAAGAGGAAGACCATTAACGAGTTAGCCGTAAGAGGAAAAAGCACAGGAGTTTAGGATAGCGCTGCAAAACAGGTATTCGGCTTTAAATGAGGAATACGGTCTTGATATTCATACAATGCACGATAATCTGACATCAATAATTACGGAGTGCGTAGTAGAAGTAGGCGGTAGGACAGTTCGACAGGATACCGGAAGGCTATCTCAGGTGACGAAAGATCTGATTAAGAAGCGCCAAAGCATGAGGGCGTCTAACCCTACCGATAGAATAGAACAGAGCTATCAAAGTTAAAAAATAAGCGCAATGTAGCCGACATAAGAAAGTTTGATATGGAGAGAATCGAGCATGCTCTAAACAATGGAGGTAGCCTAAAAGCAGTGAAGAGGATACTAGGCATAGGTAAAAACCAGATGTATGCTTTAAGAGACAAGGAGGGCAATGTCATTAGCAATATGGATAAGATAGTTAACGTAGCCGAAGAGTTCTACACAAATCTGTACAGTAGCTAGTGCAATCAGAACATTAATGATGGAGACAGTAGCACTCAGCAATGCGTCATCCCGCCAGTAACGAAATAGGAACTAAAGAAAACGTTAGGAGCAATGGAAAGGGAAAAACAGTTGGGGAGGATCAGGTAACAGCAGATCTGTCGAAAGACGGAGCGGAGATCGTGTTAGAAAAATTAGCCACCCTCTATACGCAATGCCTTATGACTTCGACTGTACCAGAAGCTTGAAAGAATGCGAACATTATCCTAATTCATAGAAAGGAGATAGGAGATGCTAAGGACTTGAAAAATTATAGACCGATGAGCTTACTATCCGTTGCCTACAAGGTATTTACTAAGGTAATAGCTGATAGAGTCGGGGCAACCTGAGGGTAATCAACCAAATGATCAGGCAGGCTTCCATAAAGGATATTCCACAATATATCATATTCACACTATCAATCAGGTGATGGAGAAATGCGCAGAATATAACCAATTTCTATATATAGCCTTCATTGATTACGAGAAAGCATTTGACTCAGTGGAAACCTCAGCAGTCGTACAGGCATTGCGGAATCAGAGTGTAGATGAGCGTTATGTCAAAATACTGGAAGATATATATATATATATGAACTGCACAGCTACCTATGTCCTCCATAAAGTCGGAAAAAAAATTCTAATAATGAAGGGCATCAGGCAAGGAGACACGATCTTGCCAATGCTGTTCATCGCCTGTTGTTTACAGGAGGTATTTCGAGGACTGAATTTGGGAACAATTGGGAATAAGAGTAAATGGAGAATACCTAAGTAATCTGCGATTCGCTGATGAAATTGCCTAGCTGAGTCCCTCATGAGGTGAACTGAAAATCATGATCTATGAGTTAGGCAGAGCAGAACGCTGGGTCTAAAATTAACGTGCTGGAAACCAAAGTACTGTTCAACAGTCTAGCAAGGGAATAGCAGTTCGCAATTGGCAGCGAGGGCTAATTGGCAGCGAGGGGCTGGAAGTGGTAAAGGAATACTTAAGGCAGGTAGTGACAGTTGATCAGGATCATGAGAGGGAAATAACTAGAAGGATAAGAATGGGGTGGAGCACATATGGCAGGTTTTCTTAGATCATGAATGGCAGTTTACCAATATCCCTCATGAGAAAAGTACAACAGCTGTATCTTACTGGTACTCACCTACGGGGCAGAAACGTGAAGGCTAATGAAAAGGGTTCAGCTTAAGTTAAGGACGACACAGCAAGCCATGGAAAGAAAAATGATAGGTGTAACATTAAGAGACTGGAAGCGGGCAGAGTGGATGAGGGAATAAACTCGGATTTCAAGAGAAAGTGGATTCGAAGACAAAGTAAGCATAGTAGGAGGTGGCAGAAGGATAGGTGGGTGGATGAAATTAAGAAGCTTGCAGGCAAAGTGTGGATGCAGCTGGCAAAGGACAGGGTTAATTGGGGACATGGAAGAGGATTTTGCTGTGCAGTGGGTATAGTCAGGCTAATGATGATGGGCACGCAAATGCTAGTTTTGAGCTTAAGTTATCAATGTGTGGCTTGCAGTGCAAATTAGTGTCTAGTGTAACACCCGAATATTTAATGGGGTATTTAATGGTGGTTAATGGTTTTCAGAGTGAAAAATATGCAAGTAAAGTTTTTGTTTTGAAAAATTCGGGAAACAGTTGGGGGTGTGCAAATTATCGTGGGCATGTATGGCATGTAGAGCAATTGTGCATCCGCATCGATGCAGTCATGGCAATGGCTGCGAAGCTGATGCAATGCCATTTGCAAAGGCAGGAGCACCTGTAACATGCATATGATGGGCAGTTGTGACACCGTGGGTTTCCTTCACATAAATGGGCTCAGCTGAACCACATCTGCCTGTGCGTGGTGTTTGGCTTTTCCTTAAAAGAATATAGACACCTAGTTTTAATTGTCTGTTTCCTTCTTTCAAATGATGCATTGCACATTATATGCATGGATCACCATGTGTTATCTGCCTACGTCAGCTAAATAATGTGTAATTAAATTTCTTCTCTCATGCCGTTTGTTTCATCATCGAATGATGGCTGTGACGTGTAGTTGAGGTCAGGTGAGGGATAAAAAACCTGCAATAAGAAGCACTGATAAGTAGTTTTAATTCTACAACTCTTAAACCGGCCTGCTTCAAGAGTGGGAATGAGAACAAAATACATACCAGCATTTATATTGTTGTTTCTTGTTGCTCACGGGCGTAAATATCAACTACCTACATGTCACAGCCATCATTTGGTTGATGAATCTGAAACTGAAGCAGCATCAGTAAGAAATTGAATTAGAAATTATTTGGTGGTCATAGGGGAATGTCTTGAAGTGATGCATGCATATTAATGTCTAATGCCTCATTTAAAAAAAGAAAATGTGCAAGGAAAACTTTGCTGTATTTAAACCTTTATGGAAAAAGTGAATCTTGCTGTGTTTCTGTGGAGTTTGGCTGTGTCTGGAGGAAAGGGGATCCTAGCTAGTGGTTGAGCTGGTGCCTGAGTGCTCATACCTTTAAGGCTCCTTGGCAGGAGCTGCACAGCACTTCTGCTTTCTGTAGACAGCACCTCCGTTGTTAACCAAGGGGGGTAAATCGACAGTCTCCTGTTTCTGTCTTCCTCTCTGTCTTTCACTTTTGTATCCTCTTTCTTACAGTTGTCCTCTTTCATCTCTTGGTTGTTCTTTTATTCCTGGCAGCTAGTTTTAACCTTGTACAAATAACTGCCCTAAGTCATGCATACAGCAAGAGCTCATTAATTCGAGTTTCAGAGGACCAAGAAAAAGCTTGAATTATACAGCGACCTTAAAAGAACTTAAATGAACTGCTTTCATCATGACGAATTTATTCTTTGAAAGGTTTGGCAGTGATCACCTGTTATCAGAGAGTTTTTCTATGCTCGCTAAGAAAGGTTGTGCACCGCTTTTTAGTACCACACTGAAATTCACCGCTTCGAAGCACCGTTACAGATTACTATGAAACTGAAAGCAGTCTTGGACTGTATGGCTGGCAGTGTAACAAGTCTAAAAGTTCATTGCTAGCATTGAAGTATTAGTGGGTCACCGGTGGCTTGTGGTATGTGGGCACTGTGTGGAATGGAGAGCATCCGTCTTGCATTTAGGAGGTGTTCGGCTTGATCCCCAGTGCCGCCGGAGCCCACCGGTCTTCTAATGGGTACAAGATTTCCCCCAGCCTGGCGCTCTGCTCTACTAGGGCAAGATACTTGGGAAAAGGGTCTTGGACTAAATTGTTGCGTTGACAGGCTAGTGATTCGTTCCACCGTCAAGCAACCCTAATTCCGCCTCCTGTGGTAGTAAAGCCCACTTATGGCCTATTTCTTAAGAATTTCACCCCAGAGAAGCCGAGCACTGAGCCCGTATTTTCTGAACTAGCGAGTGTCCAATCCATGGACTTGCACGGACATTGGCCAGGGCTGCATCGACAGTTGAAATTATCCGGATGTTCAAATTCAACTTTTGCTGTATTTCATTGTAACTATGGTATAGAGCATGGGCAGGACTTTTTTTTTAAATGATGCAACCACTAAATTCTATGCATTCAATTTTTTGGGGGGGCGTGGAAAGCTAGCTGTGAAGTGCTCAATTAATTCTGCATTGATTTCATTGGAACTTTAGCAGATATTACAGACAATTTTTTATCAGTGCTGCACCCATTTTTATTTGTTCCGATGCTGGAAACTAGATCACTGTGTGATTACCATTGCATGTATTGTATTGGCAAAAGTATTGTACCAAAATCCAATTTAAGATCACAAGTGACAGAGTTAAGATATTTTTAGTTGGAGTAATGACCACTTCAGTTTCCGTACCAAAAGCTGTTGCGTCACAGCGTGATACGCCTCGTCGATGAAAGGTTTAGTGGACTGTGGTTGCCAATTCTAGATTCGAAAAATGAAAACTTGAAAAGACAATATACAAATACAAAGTATTTAGTTCTCACATCCTCCTCTAGCAACCTTATGACTACTGAAGGTGGTTAATGAAAATCAGTGTTAGAACCTACATATCCAACCCCCCATGGCTTTCAGAGCTGCCACAGCCACCAAACTTGTCCAAAATGCACCTCTAAAGACCATCCTTCTGAAAACCGTGAAGCTTCACCTCACTGCACTATGAAGGGGATCATCCTGCATACTTAAGGTCTTGTCAGATGTGGAAGACCGAAAAAGAGAACACTCAAGAATAAATAAAACATTTAGGGAGGATGCTAGTCTTAAAACTTTGTTCCTGCTGTAATCCTTATCATATTTACCACGAAGGTGCACTTTTTTTACATACATTCCAAATATGCAATTGCATTTAGAATATCTCAAGTAGATGAGTTGTAAGGAGTTGGGGGTTTTATTTAGGCTCTTTGTTACAGGCCCTTAGTCAAAAAATGTTTATAAATGATGAGAAATATTTACTGAACTGCATCGTCCGAGATAGACCTTGAGTGGCGAGGCTGTTCTTATTCTTGCCACAGTGAAAATACATAGGTAAAAAAATTACGAATAGAACGGACATAATGGGTTGGGCTGCAGTTTAGGAAATCAAATAAATTTCGTAATGCAAAAGCCAATAAATATAGCAACACCACACAGCTCTACTTGTCCGGACTAGTAAATTGATAGGAAGCTTGCTTCATTTGCCCAAGGCAATCCGGAGAAAAATTCCGTAAGGCAGAGGCTGTATTTCTACAATCATGAACAGGGATGGGTAGACTTGAAGCCTGTGCACACTCACCGAGCTGTGGGAGAATGGCTGCAGCATTGGCTGTGCTGCTGTGATAACTTGAAAGGTGTTCAATGAAAGGGCGTTAAATGAGCTTTCAAACAATAGCAAAATGGCGGCGGTTGGGTAGAAATTTTAAAATTGTGATTGCATTTAGTGGAAGATCATTTTGAAGCTTGTGCTTCGTTTTTCAGCTGTGTGACTGCCAAAATCTTTTTTTTATTTTTTGATTATTTCGAGAATTAGTATTTTGCAGAGGCAGGATTTGAAATATATTTAATACCATAAATTTTTTGAATGATCAGCCATTTTATGATTTTTAAAGAGGCATGAATGATTTTCCCTGGCTAGAAATACATTCTCATATTCACTGCAGTAGCAAATTTCACTGATGTGGTGTGGGGGGAAGCATTGCACAACACTGGGCTCCAGCCACTGGCCAGGCAATGTTATGCAGGGCCATCCACTTCAGACAGGGACAGCAAGAGCCGCCCTGTCATCTCCCAAAAGAGTGCCACCGTCCCATGAGTCAGCGGACAGCCAGCCCTCCAGCTGTTGGAGGAGGCCTCAAACCCTTACTTTCCCTGTAGGCCTCCGGCGGGGCAGTAGATAAACCCACAAAAGAATAACAATATGCTCTTTATACAGTGCAGCTCAGCTGCTTCAGGTATAGACCGCAAATGCCACATCTAGCAACATCTTATTTTTCATTCTTATTTTAATTAAACAAATCATTATTAATAATAATAATTTATACATTCCAGCACACCTCACATTAACTATCCAGCACCTAAAATACCTTGCGGAGCAACTATCTAGAACTATTTCTGGTAGATGGGGATTTTATCGATCTTATCTTTTTCACAAATGGCACCACGTGGTCAGATTGAGAACGATGCAAGTCCGTCGCATAACTTGGTCGTAAAAAACCCCAGCCTAGCCCTAATTTGGAGCTGTTGGCCTCACTCTCGCATGGGCAAATAACACAACAGGCCATCAGAGTTCCTTTCAAAGAGTGCAGATATAGTGCCTGTTATGAAGACGAGGAATTGGTTTCTATGCAAGAAAGCGCGTGTCCTTACGTACGAACCATACAGATTTATTGTGGCATGAATCAGTATTAGTTCCACCCCGCAAATCTATCTTATCTTCCTCACATATGGCACCGAGCAGTCAGTTTGGAAACGACGCCAGTCAATCGCATAACCTGGTCATTGACGACTCCTCCTGCCGTGCCCTAATTTAGAGCTGTCGGCCCCCCTTCGCGAGGGCAAATAACACAACTCTCCTTCGGAGTTCCTTTGAAAGAGTGCAGATATAGTGTCTGCTTTGAAGACTTACAAAACTATTTTGACTTTAAGACGTGTATTCTTGTTCAAGTGATTTTTTTAAGCTCACAAACAGTTTGGTCCTTATTTCTCGAATATTAGGCAGATGTTCAAGCCAGAGGAAGCATGAATAAAAGTGCCTTCCAGGTAGGGAATTACTTTTGCTTCTGTACGAGCCATACCAGAATCAATGTGGCAGAAAGCTGTATTAGCCGCACTGTGCAGAATCATCTTCCTTACATGTGGCACCAAGGAGTCATTTTGGAATTCGACGCAAGTCCATTGCATGGCCTGGTCATTGAAGACTCCTCCTGCCGAGCCCTAATTTGGAGCTGTCGGCCTCCCCCTAGCTTGGGCAAATAACACAAATCTCCTTCGGAGTTTCTTTGAAAGATTGCAGGTATAATGCCTGTTATGAAGGGTGCCAAAAGTATTTTGACTCACTAAGACATGTATTCTTGTTCGACTGGGTTTTTAAGCTCACAAACAGTTCATCCTTCTAATTCCTCGAATAGCAGGCAGATGTTCCAAACCAGTGGTAGCATGTATAAAAGGGCCTTTCACGTTATTCCACTTTATAAAATTGTTCATTGGAATTTCTTTGTGCAAGAGCTGAACAAATCTTATTCTTGTGCTCCCTGAATTCAGTCCGCGTTAGCGCTTTCTTCAACTTGGAAGGAAATTCTTAATGAATCCGATCCATCGACGGGAGTGACGGAACTAACCAAATCTCCTCCTTGTCATTTTCGAATGCTTCGCCCCTTTGCACCGATGTAATTTGAGAAAGACACCGCGACGGCTGATTGTTACAGTGTCTGCATTTTATGTCCCGTTTATATTGTTTATATTGGTTACGGTTATAACTATCCAAAAGCAAGAATAAAGTTTCTCTGACGCTAAAACCTTTTCTGCCACTGCATATGTACCATAAC
The DNA here is from genome assembly GCF_052857255.1 of Amblyomma americanum. NCBI lineage: Eukaryota > Metazoa > Arthropoda > Arachnida > Ixodida > Ixodidae > Amblyomma > Amblyomma americanum. The sequence continues at coordinate 497,297,585 of NC_135497.1, read as the reverse complement.
TCGGACTCAAACTGGAAAGTGCTAACACAGCATATACTATCCACCTGCATGCTTATTGCTACCGACAGCCACCAGTGTTCATGAACACAGTGCCACAAGGCCATCATCACCAGACAGGTGATGGCAGATGAGCATTAGCAGTAAAAAGCATATCCTGTACTATAACTTTACGCTATATTTTGATTGTGAAAGCTTCAATACCATTACCACAAGGATCAAAAATAATCCTCTGTTTTTATTTCACCAAGGAAATGCCACCCTAATAAAAACTCAGAGATTAAATTTATAATTTTAAAATGCAACAGTGCCACATTCAGGACTGACAAAGTGTTGTGACAATTAGCACTCCTCTTACCTGTGGTAGACAACACCCTGCCCATGAACTGCTCCCAGTCATCACTGGGTTCAATTCAGTTTTTGATGCCTGTAGTCTCTTCAGCTGTGCACTTGCATGGTGGCCAGTAGAGTTTACCATTTTGAAAACCATTGTGAGGCGACCACAGCTACTTCATCAGAGTGTAGAAAGTGTGCCACTGAAAACATCTAGAAACTTAAAAGTTAAAATAATTAGGAAAGAGCTTATGTCTCCACATTTTTCTTTTTGTACAAGGAAATGCATACAAATGAAAGGTTTTTAAATTACAAAAGGATAGCAGTCAACACTCCAGAAATTTCCCTGATGACAATAATTTGGTGAGGCAACATGAAGATTCCCTGCCAGGACTATAAAGTAGCAATTAAGCACGTGCTGAAATTAAATGGCAGGTTGAATAGAACCATGAACAAAATAATAAACTGCACCTCATAAAGTCAGTCATAAAAAATGGAAAGATTGCCACCACAAAAACAGATTTTATGAAGTCATACATTCAAGACTACTAATCGGACACACACACTTAACACACAATTATTTACTGACGGGACAGAACCACCATAATGCGAGCACTGCACCTAGCTGCCCGCTTTCAGTCATTCACATCCTGTTAACCTGCCCATTGTAAGAAACGCATCGTCATACTCATTTTGCAAACCTTTACAAAATCACGACGTACCATTCCATCCATTTCTTCTGCTAGGTGATGAACCTATGTGCTACATCGGCTTATGGCAAAAGTTATCGCCGCTGTGATCCTCCTCACACTTACGGTAACAGTTACCGCCTCACACTTCTCAGACCGTTCCACACAACGCCTATATTAACACGCATCAAAGCAATAAACGTCTTAGTCCAGCCACCGCTGTGTACGGTGCGGATTCTTCAGTGGTGGCCAGGATGGGATGACAACAGGTCGCCCTTTTAGTGCACCGCAGCCTTTGCCACCATGGGAGGATATGCCTTCCCGCTGCAGTTTGACGAGACGAGTGACAAGTGGCCAGCTTAAGTTCGACTGGAGGCTTTCTTTGAAGGCAATAGAATCACTGACGACAAGAAGCGGGCCCTTTGGTTGCAGCGCTGGTGACCCACACCATGGATTTTCTTAGTGGTTGATGCACGCCCGACAAGGCGAACGAACTTTATTATACCCAAGTATTAGCTTTGTTGCAGCAGCACTTTTCTCCGCAACTAAATGAAATAGCACAGTCTTAGAAGATCTTTACACGTGGCCAGATGCCACGCAAACTTGTCAAAGATGTCATGGTTGCCAATCGTCACATAGCGGACACATGCAATTTTGGCGCAAAGTTGGATTGAATGCTGTGAGATCGCATCGTTTGTGGGCTGCAAAGCGCAGGAGTGCGTCGACAGTTGCTTGCGAAGCTGCAGCTGATGAGTAGTGAAGCAGAAGAAATCGTGCTATCAGCCGGTATGGCAGAAGCGAGCACGCAGCAGATAAGGAGCCACGCCGCTGAAGGAAACGTACATGTGATGGGAGGACAGGCGTATTGCCCAAGAAACTGGCCACAGATTATTTCGTGCAACTGCTGCGGAGCGAAAGGGCACGAATCTGAGGATTGCCGGTTCCATTCGACAACATGCTTCAAGTGCCAACAGCAGGGCCATATCGCCTGAGGCCTGTTGAGAGAGTTCATTGAAGGGCCACTAGGGCTATCGTGCAGGTAAATACCCTATCGTCTCGGGAGGAGAGCCCATCTGTGGGCACGCACGGTATATTTGCATTGGAAGCAGTGGACAGTCATGTCAGCCGCGTCGGCATCACACTACCCATTGTACGCACATTGAATTGCGGGGGCGTTGCAGTGGACATGCAGGTCGATACAGGGTCACCAGTGTCGGTCATCACATGGCCCACCTATGAGCAAAACAAGACAGTATGGCCCAAGCTGCGTGAATCGCCATTGAAACTGACTTGCTTTTTGGAAAGGCTACCCTTTCAGGGAAAACTCAAGCTCAAGGTTTTGTGCGGAAACCGGTCGATGAGCGGATCCCTGACAGTCCTCAGTTGCTCTGGCCCCAACCTGTGCGGACGCCACCTGATCCAGGTGTTCAACATGCTGGAGGCGCCAGTAATGAACGCGAACACGACAGGTGAGCGCAGGCCTTTCGTTGGGACGGATGATGTTAACGTGCACCGTTTGGTAACAGAATTCGCTGACGTGTTCGCGCTAGGCCTACGTCTCATCAGGGGTCTGCCGGTATATGAGATGCGGGACAACGTGGTACCAAAATTCTGGAAAGCACGCGAAGTTCCGTACGCCTTTCGTCTAAAGGTAAACGCTCAACTTGAGCGCCTTTTGGCCGCGGGTATTATTGTCCCTGTGCATTCTAAATGGGCCGCACCGGTGGTGCTGGTAGTAAAGGATAACGGCCACATTCGCCTCTGGTGATTTTAAACTAGCGGTGAACAAAGCTTGCCACACTGAGCAATATCTGCTGCCCTGGGTAGAAGATATCCTGGCTATGTTGAACGGTGGTAAGGTTTTCACCACGATAGATTTGCGGGAGGCTTACAATCAGCTACCATTAGACGAGGAAGCCATGCTACTTACGACCATCAACTTTCATAAGGGACTGTTTAGATTCACTCGCCTGCCATTTAGAGTGGCTTCCGCGCTGGTAGTGTTCCAACACCACATGGAGACCAGCTTGCAAGGACTTTCTGGGGTTCAGGTCTACTTAGACGACGTCATCATCGCAAAGAAACAATGACTGCACCACACTGCACGAAGTGTTGCAGCAGTTTCGGGAAAATGGCGTGCACTTGAATGCGGACAAATGCAAGTTCTGCCGAGCACAGGTGGATTTCCTGGGACATCGAATTAGTGCTCAGGGACGGCAACCAATGTCGGAAAACGTGGAGGCCATTCTTCGGATGCAGGTGCCGCGGAACCTCGCCGAATTAAGGTCGTATCTGGGCATGGTAACATTCTACCACAAGTTTCTTCTCAAAGCATCTACAGCCAAGGCCTCCCTGTATCAACTGCTCCGTGAGGAAGCTAAGTGGGAGTGGGGTCCCAGTCAACAACAGGCGTTCAGCAAGGTGAAGGACCTCCTCAAGTCCGCTGATTTCCTGGTACATTTTTACCCACTCATGCCTCTTGTCCTGGATTGCGATGCCTCCCCGGAAGGGATTGGTGCAGTGCTTTCTCACGATGTCGGGGATGGGGTGTGTCGGCCCGTAGGCTTTTGTTCTCGGGTACGGACGGAAGCCGAGCGAAATTATTCACAGCAGGAGCGCGAAGCTCTGGCTCTAGTGTTTGGGGTCTCAAAATTCCGACAGTACCTACTCGGTAACCATTCACGCTGTTGATGACTGACCATAAGCCGCTTGTGGGACTTTTTCATCCAGATCGGGCTGTACCAGTAATGGCCGCCGCCCGAATACAGCAATGGGCCCTACTGCTGAGTGCATACGACTATGTTATCAAACAGCAGCTGGGAAAGCACAATGTTCCAGCAGATGCTCTCAGCCGACTCCCGATGTCCGCAACTTCTCAGCCAGAGACCATGGAAGAAACCGGGGCGGCGAGCATGTCTTGCTCACGGAAAACCTCAAAGACGGCATTATGTCCGCGAAGCGACTGGCCGCTCTCACCTCGCACGATGATGACTTGGCAAAGGTACAAAAATTGGTGTGGGAAAGAATAGCCAAGTAACTCAGGGCCCAAAGACCTGCATTTGCGACCGTACTTCAACCGGAATGCTGAGATAACGTGGAGTCATGTCGCATGGGCTTCTATATTGGGGCCATCGCGTAATCGTGTCTAACAGCACAAGGGTGGGAATGTTGCACCTGCTGCATGATTCCCATCAAGGTATTTGCTCAATGAAGCTGCTAGGCCGCTCCCTACTCTGGTATCCCGGGATTGAAAACGAGATTGAGAAGATGGTGTGGGGTCCCAGTTGCGTACAGGCAGCGCTTGTGCCCCCAAGAAATCCCCGGTCGCATGGCCAGAAATGGGCGAGCGTTGGTCCAGGCTGCATATTGACTTTTCGGGGCCGATCGATGGACACATGCTACTGATCGTTGTTGATTCACATATTAAATGGATCGAAGCAGTACCCCTGAAAGGCACCACAACCCACGTCACTATAGAAGCTGCGCACACCTTGTTTGGCACGTTCGGATTGCCCCGGACGCCGGTTTCTTATTATGGCCCTCAATTTACAAGTGCTGAATTTCAGGAGTTTATGAAGCTGAATAAAATAACACATCTCCAAACAGCACCGTGTCATCCGCAGTCCAACGGGCTCGTGGAACGTGCCATGCAAACTTAGTTTTTGAAGAATGTCCATGGGTCTTTGAAAACACGCTTGGCAAGGATTCTGCACCGGTACCGAAGGACACCGCAGGCGGGGGGCAGTACGCCAGCGAAACTCCTGATGGGCTACGAGCTCCGTTCCAGACTGGACAATGCAGTGGCTCCACCGGGGCCTCTCGCTCAGCAGTCTCCAGTTGACCGCCCCGTTCCTGGTGAGTTGCGGCCAGGGCAACTTGTCTGGGTAAAGAACTTCAGGAGAGGCGAGCCATGGATCCCAGCCCAAATCACGTCATTGGACGGTACTCGCATGGTGAATGCCGATGGTCCAGAGGGGGAGAACATTCGTCGACACTCCGACCAGATCAAGCCACGTGTGGGGGAGCATGACCTGGACGACGGAGCCTGTCACCTTGAGCGCCAAGATGGAGCCGCCAGCCCCCAAGTAGTTGGGACACCAGGGCAGGGGCCAGGAATATGCAAGGCTGCCCCGAGCACCCCAATGCCAGCACTGTGCTGGTTGGGCCAGACACGAAAACCCTAAGACCGCTATGTACCGTAGGGTGAACGACACTACATCGGAATGACATCATGCCAGCTTACAGCAACAGTTATCGCCGCTATCCTCCTCCTCACACTTACAACAGTTACCGCCGCTGTTATCGCCTCATACTACTTCTCTAACCGTTTCGCACAACGTCTATATTAACACGCATCAAAGCAATAAACGTCTTTGCCCTGCCAGTGCTGTGCATGGTGTGGATTCTTAACTATGGTACCGCTCGACAAAGTGATGGAGTTCTTTAATAGTTTTCTTCATATCGCATCATCTAAAGGGTACCCTGTCACAGACAAGGAGGCGCCGTAGCCACGCACGGTGGGAAGCAACTCCTCGCCCTCTTGCTCTTGGCAGTGCCCTACATTCAGCCTCCATTACATTCTATTTTTACCGCCATGATTTTAACACTTTTTAAGTAATGATATTTAGATCTTGAGATTCTGTTCCAGCCATTTACACCAGATTTTTAGTCAATTTTATTTCTTTATTGCACGCAGCATTTCATAACTACATCATTTTTACTAGTAAACTAGATTTAAATAAACATTGCTTTGGCGCTCCTTGGCCTTAGTCGCCGTTGCTCCAATAAACTCTCAACTAAACACTAAGGCGTGTACTCTTGTTCAACAGATTTTTTTAGGTTCACAACCAGTTCTTTCCTCTTATTCGTTGATTAACAGGCAGAATTTCTAAACTGGAGCAAGAATGATTAAAAGTGGCTTCTGGGTAGGGAAGCAGTTTTGCTTCTGTACAAGCCGTACCAGATTCAGTGTGGCACGAATCTATATTATCCGCACTGCGCAAATCCGTCTTCCTCACACATTGGCACCAAGCAGTCTTTTTGGGATCGACGCAAGTCTATTGCATATCCTGGTCGTTGAAGACTCCTGCGGCCAAGCCCTAATTTGGAGCAGTTGGCCTCCCCCTCGCACGGGCAAATAATGCAACTCGCCCTTGGAGTTCCTTTGAAAGAGTAGACATATATATTCTCTGCTTTTAAAGACTGCAAAAAAAAATTTGACTGAGACATGTACTCTTGTTTAACTGATTTTTTAAGCTCACAAACAGTTCATTTCTCTTATTCCTCGAATAACTGCAGAGTTCACTATCAGTGGCACTTGGGTGACGACAGACTGCATGCATTGTTCACGGTGCGCACGTTTGTTTCTGTATGCTGGACTTTCCAAAAGAATATGAATTATTCTTGGTTGAGCCAGAGTTGAGCCTCAGTTGAGCCACAGATCGGGTCTAGACATTAGTATTGGTGGGCCTGACTTAGCGATGTTAAAAAGAGCCGGTGATATGACAGCGGCTTGGGGACACCGATTTGGTTACACCGCCATTCACCGTGTTTATGCCCAACATTACCCACAAGAAAGGCTTTCACAAAGGGGTAGAAGTTCCCACCTATCGCCACTTCCTGCAGCCGGTGAAGTATCGTCGAGTGTTGCAAGGAATCAGTGGTCTACCCCAACAACCACTTGGAGCTGTGTGCTGCTAGGGTAAGCAAGAATGTCGTTATGCTGCCTAGCCACACCTCTGACCGGGTTTGAGAAGCTGCCATAATCGTTAAACTTTTTACCGTCACTGTTGTTTTCAAGTTGTCTTGGAAAGCCTGTTGTGAGGGCCGTACCTTGGGTCGAACAGCGTCGAACAGCAGGGTAAGCTCCTGCAAGGTCGATTTCGCTAAAAGTGCTGCGAAGGGAGTCCTTTCGGCAGTGTGGCAGTTTATGTGACAAGCGGATGTATTCAGAGTAGTTGTGTTCGTGCGGAGAAGTCTGCTCACTGCTGTGAGTAGTTCTGCTTGGCAGGATTTATTGGAGCTGCATTTCAGATCTTCCAAATGTGTCATTGAGGGGACGGCCATTGCCTATGCTAGCGAGGTTTTTTTCTTTTGTTCTTGGTGGGGGGGTGGTAGTAGTGCCTCGCCTCATTGCACTGGGGTTCTGCAGAGAAGCTATCAAGACAGGTCACTCCCGAAAAAAACGTAGCGTGCCTCCTCGTTCGGCCCACTTGTATGTTTGCACATGTGTGGTTGACAAACAAATGTATTATACGACCACAATTTGGCACAATTTCTAACGAAGTAGCCAGGAAATCATTTTTTCCGGGAGCGTATTAACCTGGAAAAATATTGTGCAATTCTATGGGACATTTTTAATGTCTGCGATTTTGAGCATACGATACTATGCAGATCCATCTTCCTCACAAATGGCACCAAGCAGCTATTTTTGGATCGACGCAAGCCTATTGCATATCCTGGTCATTGAAGACTCCTCTCTCGAGCCCTAATTTGGGTGGCCAAAAGTATTCTGACTCACTAAGATGTGTAGTCTTGTTTGACTGATCTTTAGGCTCACAGGGCAATCCTTATTCCTCGAATAGCAGGCCAGTGTTCCAAATCGGAGGAATCATGAATAAAAGTAGGTGAACATGACGGCAACCAGCCCAGCGCCACAAAAAGCGAGGCTTAACTCGACGTCTCTCTTCATTCTTATGCTTCGACCTCCTGGTGGAGGACGATCTCTCATGCTTCGGCCTCTTAGCTTGAATTCGTTCCCACCCCAGGTCCTGCCGCCGTTGTCCATTATCTCGTCTGCAAACTGGGAAAAATTGCAGGTTGCTTAAGCTTCGCCTTTAAGAGTGGAACGCGATAGCGTGTTGCAGCACTGCCAGGGGGTCCACAGAACGCCATCAACTTTTCGGCGCGACGCCTTGCCCATTTCGCTGTACATAGCATGTCCTGGTCCTTGAAGACTCTTCCTCTTGAGCCCTAATTTGGACGGCCAAAAGTATATTGACTTGCTACAAGGTGTAGTCTTGCTCGGCTTATTTTTTAAGCTCACAAACCAATTATTATTCCTCGAATAGCAGGCAGATGTTCTAAACCGGAAGAATGAATCATGAATAAAAGTGCCTTGCAGGTAGGGAAGCGAGTTTTGTTTCCGTTCCAGCCATACCAGAGTCAGTATGGCAGAAATCTATTATCCGCACTCCACAAAACCATCTTCCTCACAAATGGCTCCAAGCAGTCATTTTGGGATCGGCACAAGTCCATCGCATATCCTGGTCATTGACTCCTCTTGCGTAGCCCCAATTTGATTCTGTCGACCTCCGTCCCGCTCACGTGCGCGAATAACACAACTCTCCTTCGGATTTCCTTTGAAAGAGTGCAGATGTAGGGGCTGTTTTGAAGACTGCCAAAAGTATTTTGACTCACGTCTTGTCCTCCTGAACTTTTTAAGCTCACAGACAATTCGGTCCTCTTGTTAGCAGGCAGATGTTGCAAACCAGAGGAAGCATGAATGAAATTGCCTCCTAGGTAGGAAATTATTTTGCTTCTGTGCGCGCGATGCCAAATTCAGTGTGGCAGAAATCTGTATTAGCTGCACTACGCAGATCCATCTTCTTCACAAATAGCACCAAGCAATTATTTTGGGATTGACGCCAGTCCGTAGCATAGCCTTGTCATTGAAGACTGCTCCTGCTGAGCCCTAATTTGGAGCTGTTGGCCTACCTCTTGTGCGGGCAAATAACTCGCCTTTGGAGTTCTTTCGAAAGAGTGGAAATATAGTGCCTGTAGTATCATGACTCACACTACATGTATACATGTCCGACTGGGTTTTTAAGCTCACAAACAGTTCGGTCCTCGTATTTCACGAATAGCAGGCATATGTTACAAACTGGAAGAATCGTGATTAAATGTGCCTTGCAGGTAGGGAAGCGAGTTTTGTTTCCGTACGAGCCATACCAGTGTCAATATGGTAGAAATTTATTACCCGCACTGTGGAAAACCATCTTCCTCACAAATGGCTCCAAGCAGTCATTTTTCGATCGATGCAAGTCCATCGCATATCCTAGCCATTGACTCCTCTTGCCGAACCCCCATTTTAGCGCTGTCGACCTCCGTCCCGCTCACGTGCGTGAATAACACAACTCTCCTTCGGATTTCCTTTGAAAGAGTGCAGATGTAGTGGCTGCTTTGAAGACTGCCAAAGGTATTTTGACTCACATCTTGTCCTACTGGGTTTTTTAAGCTCACGGACAGTTCGGTCCTCTTGTTAGCAGGCAGATGTTGCAAACCAGAGGAAGCATGAATGAAAGTGCCTTCCAGGTAGGAAATTTTCTTCTTTGCGAGCGATGCCGAATTCAGTGTGGCAGAAATCTATATTAGCCGCACTACGCAGCTCCATCTTCCTCACAAATGGCACCAAGCAGTTATTTTGGGATCGACGCAAGTCTGTTGCATATCCTGGTCATTGAAGACTCCTCCTCTCGAGCTCTAATTTGGGCTGCCAAAAGTATTCTGACTCACTAAGACGTCTAGTCTTGTTCGACTGATTTTTAAGCTGAGCAATCCTTATTCCTTGAAAACCAGGCAAGTGATCCAAACCGGAGGAACCATGAATAAATGTAGGTGAACATGACGGCAACTCGCCCGGCGCCACTTACCATGAGGCTTAGTTCGACGTCTCTATCCATTCTTAGGCTTCGACCTCCCGGTGGAGGATGATCTCTCATGCTTTGGCCTCTTAGTCGGCTTGAATTTGTCCCCACCACAGGCCCTGCCGCAGTTGCCTATTATCTCATCTGCAAACGACTGGTAAAAATTGGAGGATGCTTAAGCTTCGCTTTTAAGAGTGGAACGCGACAGCGTGTTGCAGCACTGCCAGGGAGTCCATGGAACGCCATCCCCTGTTCGGCGTGATGCCTTGCCCATTTCGCTGTACATAGCATGTCCTGGTCGTTCAAGACTCCTTCTCTCGAGCGCTAATTTGGACTGCCAAAAGTATTTTGACTTGCTACGAGGTGTAGTCTTGATCGACTGATTTTTTAAGGTCACAAACCAATCCTTATTCCTCGAATAGCAGGCGGATGTTCTAAAGCGGAGGAATCGTAAATAAAAGTGCCTTCCAGGTAGGGAAGCGAGCTTTGCTTCCGTACCAGCCATACCAGAGTCAATATGGTGGAAATATATATGACCCGCACTGCACAGAACCATCTTGATCACAAATGGCTCCAAGCAGTCATTTTGGGATCGATGCAAGTCCATCGCACATCCTGGTCATTGAGTCTCCTTGCCGAGCCGCAATTTCGTGCTGTCGACCTCCCTCCCCCTCACGTCCGCAAACAAGACAACCCGTTTTTGGATTTCCTTTGAAAGAGTGCAGATCTAGTGTCTCTTTTGAGGACTGCCAAAAGTATTTTGACTCACGTCTTCTTGTCCGACTGGGTTTTTAAGCTCAAGAACAGTTTGGTCCTCTTATTCCTGAAATAGCAGGCAGATGTTGCAAACCAGAGGAAGCATGAATGAAAGTGCTTCCTAGGTAGGGAATTACTTTTGCTTCTGTGCGAGCGATACCAGATTCAGTGTGGCAGAAATCTATATAGGGCGCACTGTGCAGATCCATCTTCCTCACAAACGGTGCCAAGCAATCATTTTGGGATTGACGCAAGTCCATAGCATATACTGGTCATTGAAGACTCCTGTTGCTGAGTCCTGATTTGAAGCTGTTGGCCTACCTCTTGTGCGGGCAAGTAACTCGCCTTTGGAGTTCTTTCGACAGAGTGCAGATATGGTGCCTGTAGTATCATAGTATACATGTCCGACTGGGTTTTTTAAGCTCACAAAGTTTGGTCCTCGTATTCCTCGAATAGCAGGCAGATGTTACAAACCGGAGGAATCGTGAATAAAAGTGCCTTCCAGGTAGGGAAGTGAGTTTTGCTTCCGTATCAGCCATACCAGAGTCAATAGGATAGAAATCTATTACACGCACAGCACAAAACCATTTTCCTCACAAATGGCTCCAAGCAGTCATTTTGGGATCGACGCAAGTCCATCGCACATCCTGGTCACAGACTCCCCTTGCCGATCCCCAGTTGCTGTCGACCTCCGTCCCGCTCACGTGCGCGAATAACACAACTCTCCTTCAGATTTTCTTTTAATGATGGCAGATGTAGTGTCTGTTTTGAGGGCTGCCAAAAGCATTTTGACTCACGTCTTCTTGTCCGACTTGGTTTTTAAGCTCAAGAACAGTTTGGTCCTCTTATTCTTCGAAGAGCAGGCAGACGTTGCAAACCAGAGAAAGCATGAATAAAGGTGCCTTCCAGGTAGGGCATTACATTTGCTTCTTTGCGAGCAATGCCAAATTCAGTGTGGCAGAAATCTATATTAGCCGCACTGCACAGATTCATCTTCCTTACAAATGGTACCAAGCAATCATTTTTGAATTGATGGAAATCTATTGCATATCCTGGTCATTGAAGACTCCTCCTCTTGAGCCCTAATTTTGGCTGCCAAAAGTATTTTGACTCGCTAAGACGTGTAATCTTGTTCGACTGATTTTCAAGCTCACAGAGCAATCCTTATTCCTCGAATAGCAGGCAAGTGTTCCAAACCGAAGGAATCATGAATAAATGTAGGTGAACATGACGGCAACCCGCCCGGCGCCACTTATCACGAGGTTTAGCTCGACGTCTCTCCATTCTTACACTTCGATCTCCTGGTGAAGGACGATCTCTCACGCTTTGGCCTCTTAGTTGGCTTGAATTCGACCCAACCCCAGGTCCTGCCGCCATTGTCCATTATCTCATCTGCAAACGTCTGGGAAAAATAGAATGCTTAAGCGTTGCCTTTAAGAGTGGAATGCGACAGCGTGTTGCAGCACTGGCAGGGAGTCCACGGAACGCCATCCCCTATAGCATGTCCTGGTGGTTCAAGACTCCTTTTCTCGAGCCCTAATTTGGACTGCCAAAAGTAATTTTACTTGTTAGGAGGTGTAGTCTTGCTCGACTGATTTTTTAAGTTCACAAACCAATCCTTGTTCCTCGAATAGCAGGTAGATGTTCTAAACCGGAGGAATCGTGAATAAGTGCCTTCCAGGTAGAGAAGCGAGTTTTGCTTCCTTACGAGCCATACCAGAGACAATATGCTAGAAATCTTTTACCCGAACTGTGCAAAACCATCTTCCTCACAAATGGCTCCAAGAAGTCATTTTGGGATCGACGCAAGTCCGTCGCATATCCTAGTCATTGACAAGTCCTCTTGCCGACCCCCAATTTGGTGCTGTTGGCCTCCTTCCCACTCACGTGTGCAATTAACACAACTCGCCTTCGGATTGCCTTTGAAAGAGTGCAGATGTAATGTCTGTTTTGGAGACTGCCAAATGTATTTTGACTTGCATCTTCTTGTACTACTGCGTTTTTTAAGCTCGCAGACAGTTCGGTCCTCTTGTTAGCACGCAGATGTTGCAAACCAGAGGAAGCATGAATGAAAGTGCTTCCTAGGTAGGGAATTACTTTTGCTTCTGTGCGAGTGATACCTTATTCAGTGTGGCAGAAATCTTAATAGTCGCACTGTGCAGATCCGTCTTCCTCACAAATGACACCAAGCAATCATTTTGGGATTGACGCAAGTCCATAGCATATACTGGTCATTGAAGACTCCTCTTGCTGAGCCCTGATTTGGAGCTGTTTGCCTCCACTTTGTGCGGTCAAATAACTCGCCTTTATCTTTCAAAAGAGTGCAGATATAGTGCCTGTATTATCATGACTCACTGGGTCCGACTGGGTATTTTAAGCTCAAAAACAGTTTGGTCTTCGTATTCCTCGAATAGCAAGCAGATGTTCCAAACAGGATGAAGCTTGAATAAATGTGCCTTGCAATTTATTTCACTTTATAAAAAAGTCGACTGACATTCCTTGGCACAAGAGCTGAACAGATCCTAATATAGTGGTTGCTGAATTCAGTCCGCGTTTGCGCTCTCTTTAGCGTGGAAGAAAATTCGACGCAGGTGACGAAAGAAAAAATGTGTTCCTTACCATTTTCGGGATCTTACCCCTTTGCACCCAAATACTGTGGGAAACCCACCGCAGCGGCTGATTGTCGCAGTGTTTCTGCTTTTTAAGCTCTGTTTCCAAGATCCGGCCCATGGGTACGTAAGCGCATTGCTGTAGTTCGTAGAAGTTTCGCCTCCTTTTCCTTTTGCACCTCGAAGAAACCTCGGAGCTTTCTCTATTCATATCGCGTCCCCGCAGGCAGAAACGGTCGTCGCGGATATGCTAGCACAGTTATCTTTTTTTGTGGTGGTGGTGGTAGTGCTTCGCCTCGTCGCACAGTGGGACTGATATGAAGCCACCACGGCGGGTTATATCCGCAAAAAACATCTCGCGTGCCCTCTCGTTCGGCCCACATGTATGTTTGCACATGTGCTGTTTTGTGAATAAACGTATTATACGATCACAATTTCTCAGAATTTTTAACGTAGTAGCCGGGAAGTTGTGTTTTCTGGGAACGTATTAACCGGGAAAAATGTTGTGTAACTCCATGGGACATTTTTGATTTCCACGATTTTGAACGTACGAGCCGGGAAACGTATCAACCGGGAACGTATCGACCAGGTTTTACTGTATTAGCCACACTGCGCTGGTCCATCTTCCTCACTAATTGGCACCAAGCAGGCATTTTGGGATCGACGCAAGTCCATCGCATATCCTGGTTGTTGAAGACTCTTGCTGCGAAGCACTGATTTGGAGCAGTTGGCCGCCCTTTGCGCAGGCAAAATGATGCAACTTGTCTTGGCAGTTCCTTTGAAAGAGTGCATATATATTGTCTGCATTTGAAGACTGCTGAAAGAATTTTGACTCAATAGCACGTGTACTGTTGTTCAACTGATTTTTTAAGCTCACAAACAGTTCGTTCCTCTTATTCCTTGATTAACAGGTAGATGTTCCTAACTGGAGGAAGCATAATTAAAAGTGGCTTCTGGGTAGGGAAGCAGCTCTGCTTCCGTACAAGCCATACCAGATTCAGTGTGGGAGGAATCTATTATCCGCACGATGCAAATCCATCTGCCTCACAAATGCCAAGAAGCTGTCATTTTAGGATCGACGTGTCTATCGCATATCCTGGTCGTTGAAGACTCCAGCTTCCAAACAAAATTTCGAACAGTTGGCCTCTCTCTGACACGGGTGAATAATACAACACGCTTTTGGAGTTGCTGTGAAATAGTGCAGATATATTGTCTGCTTTTGAAGACTGAAAAAAGTATTTTGACTAATACGTGTATATTTGTTTAACTGGTTTTTTAGTCTCACAAATAGTTCGTTCCTCTTATTCCTTGTATATCGGGCAGAGTCCACTATCAGTGGCACTTGGGTGACGGATTGCATGCATTGTTCATGGTGCACACTTTCGTTTCCATATGCTGGACATTTGAAAAGAATATGAATTAATCTTAATTGAACCACAGTTGGGCCTTAGCGGAGCCGCCACAGACCGAGTGTTGACGTTAGTATTGGTGGGACCTGAGTTAGCAATGTTAAAAAGAGCCGGCGATATGAAAGCGTCTTCGGGACACTGATTTGGTTATGCCGCCATTCACCGTTGGTATCCCCAACCATCACTGCCAAAGTTCTGCCTTCATGAAAGGTTTCTACAAAGGGGTAGAGGGCCACCTATCCCCACTTCCTGTAGCCGGTGATGTATCGTTGAGTGGGGCACGGAATCAAATGGTCTACCCCAACAACCACCTGGAGCTGTGCGCTGCTAGTGTAAGCGAGGATGTTGTTGTGCTGCCTAGCCACACCTCTGACCGGGTTTGGGAGGCTGCCATCATATTTAGACTTTTTACCGTTGGTGTCGTTTTCAAGTAGTCTTGGAAAGCCTGTTGTAGGGGCCGCACCTTGCATCGAACAGAAGCTCCTGCAAGGTTGATTCCACGTAAAGTGCTGCGAAAAGAAGTCCTTTCGGCAATGTGGCTGTCTGTGACGAGCGGATGTATTCAGAGTAGTTGGTGAAATGGTCGTGCGGAGAAGTCTGCTCACCGCTGTGAGTAGTCTTGCTGGGCAGGATTTATTGGAGCTGCGTTTCAGCTCTACCAGATGCGTCATTAAGGGGACGGCCATGCTAAATCTTTCAAGGGAACCTGGTGCGCAGTATGTGCAGCTTCTATACCTTCAGTGTTGTATTTAAGTGGACGATTTTGGAGAAGATATAGGGATACATCCGAAGGATGTCGGGATATGCGTGGAATGATACAACGCAGCGATGATTGCACACAGGCCAAAAACAGTGATGCTTTGGTGCATTTGAGTTGGGTTTAACTCTTTCAAATTGTGGCCGACGGCTTCAATGCGGAACAAACTGAGAAGCCTAGATACTCCCTGCGCAAGCTGCAATTCAAGATGCACTTATTCGAGAAATTCTTCCCAGAGAGAAAGTTATCGGGCTACATGGCACGTACGGACTTTGGAACTCGTGCAAGGGGCTAGATAGTTGATTTTCTTCCCCGAGAGGCATCCCCTTGCTCCCTCCAGGTTGGCCAATTCGATGCCAGCCGGTCGCATGAGGAATGGCTCATGATGAGGGATTCTTTTGGCATTTTGGCACAGGTCGTATGTGCACCCTGCGTTGGAGTTGGCAGACAAAAAACATACTTTAGGAAATACCCTTTCGACGAACAGCTTGCTTCAGCGCCTTTATTAGCTTTGCTGAATTCAAGCCTTCTGAGGATATCTTGCAGGCAGACAGACCCCTTGAGGAAACTTGAATATATGTTGTACACTAAGTACCATTCAAGTCTTCTGAGAGCCATTTGTTCCATGAGCTTAGCTTGGATGTTAGCGATATCAGCCTGAGGTCTTGTAATGTGTGACTTAGCTTGCCAAGTTTAGGTATTGGTATCACCACTGATTCCTTCCAGGAAGGTGGAAGATCGCCATTGGTCCAGTGTTCATTGCTCTCCTTTAACAGGGTACGAGAAAATATTCCCATCATCTATGAAGCCAATTACAATATCTTGTGACTGATCATTAGTCAGTTTTTTTTTCAAGGTATTTCATTGAATAAAAGGCAACATGCTTTGTCTTGCAGTGACCAATCTTTTGTTACGTACTCTATTGCATTCATAGTACCTGGAATGACACCAAGTGTCATTTGGATGTCTTCCAGTCAATGCCCTGAGCGTCCTCACATGCGGAAAATGAAGCATTTCTCTGAAGAAGCAATAAGATTTTGCGGCGCGAAAAAACAAATTGGGAGCAAATTTTTCGTTCGCTCACCAGTGCTTTTTGAATATTGAAAATAGCAGAGCCTTATTTGAAAAAATTCTAGTGAATAAAATTTCATGCTTGTTTAGAGCCACTGCTACTTGCCTTGTCTCATGCCTTTTTTTAAACCAATCCAGTGCTGTTTTCAATCCACTTTAGGAATTGAGGCATACGCAGATGTGCGTTTCCTCTGTCTTCTTTCTGGCATTTCTGGTGCAGGTGTCACTATTGCCTGTACAACGCTGACCTGTGTGGCACCACTGAAGCCACTGGGCCAGTTTCAGCTAAAAAAATGGAAGTACACAATTGCACTCTATTTCAAGTAGGAATGAACAAGCCGCAAAGAAAAATGAACACTTCAGCATTCTTCTTTTGTGATGTAAACCAACAAAAATGACACTGGGAGTGGTCGTGCAAAGATTTAACACTTCCACATTGTCTAAAATTAATTTATAATGATAATGCACATATCGGGACATACCTGTCTTATATACATACATATGCATACATACATACATACATACATACATACATACATACATACATACATACATACATACATACATACATACATACATACATACATACATACATACATACATACATACATACATACATACATACATACATACATACATACACACATACATACATACATACATACATACATACATACATACATACATACATACATACATACATACATACATACATACATACATACATACATACATACATACATACATACATACATACATACATACATTATACAAGTAGATGCACACGAGACAACTTAAAGCAATAAAAAGGTTTAACGAAAAAAAGGTGCAACTGGCTAACACTAGGGGAGACCCCTGCTTGGCATAGCCGAAGATGCATAACATCCGACCGAAGCCCAGCTCACGGGGCTCGGTTTTAAACCCTCAGGAGTCCCTCTCGCACTTAAGAAGCATCCAATAGAAGCAAGCATAAACACAATTGTTGGCGTGCTGCTTGCTGCCCTCTTCAACTTTGACCATATTAGTGCTCTTCCCGAAAACCCAAAGCTGAAAAAAATAATCAACTGCGCATCAATCTCTGGAAAAGCTATTATCTCTCCAAATCGCGCGTGCCGCCCTACAACCTTGAGAGTGCATGCCAAACCCTCGCTCCAAGTAAAACAAACACAAACTAATGAACCAGATGGACCACTGAGTCCCTTTCTGCAGGTGTCACTCCCGCGCCTTCGTATACCAACCAGCTGACACCGCGTGCGGTTCCCACACTTGAGGTATCCCAAAGTCTGAAAGGCACCGTCATGCAGTCTCCCCTTAGAGGGAAAAAGGGGGAGCTCTTTTCTGCGCCCCGCTGCTGTCGCCAGTTTCAATGAAATGAATGTGGCCAGTCAAGGGGGGCTGTTGGTTTACAGGCACAAAGGCAATGGCTCTGGCCTCTTGACGAACTGTTGACAACCGGCCATACGATGATGCCTGTCACCAGCCACCCTTCCTACATCGGCAAATATGTCAAAGGAATGCCGTATTTTATCTACCGTCCCACGCACCTGATGCTACTTCATTATCTGCACTTTATACAGACATTCCTTCATCATAAACTATATTTACTCCAGAAAGACATCTACCAGTATTAGTTAGCACGTACATAATTATTTTATGCCTGGTGTGGAAGATGCGGTTCAGGAAATGCGCTGTGTAAAAAGGTAAGCCGCTTATCGAACAGGCGCTATTCCTAGAAAACCTTCCCTGGAGATCGCGAAGCCATTCACTCCTGTCTTGTGGCATTAACTGAACACAGCTAAGGCAAGAGTCGCCTTTTCCGACAGCGAGGCAGACGCATGCATGGCTGCGACGTGCACATATCGCGCGGTGCCCAGAAAAAGCACAGCAGAACGTTGTGAATCCAATGGCGCCTCTTCAAGAGCAGGGCATATAAACGAAATTGGCACATTATCCTCAGGACAGATGTCCGTAACTCAATTTTCCTGTCAAGGGCTTGCGTGGATAAATGGGGCTTACATGCAGCAAACCCTACCTAGCGCGGACTGAAACGTGAAAGTAATCAAGGACCTCAAATAATAATGCGCGTTTTGCTTCCCCTGAGTAATGATTTCCTGTGATGCAGTTTATGCTTTTAACACGTGTTGCCATAATTACACAGAGGAAACTAGTAGGCATTAGTCTACGCCAGGCAGGGACTCCGGAACCGGAGGGGTGCAAGGTTGACCCCCCTCCGTTGCTTCAGAGGGAGCAGCATCAGTGCTCCCCCCATCTGTCTACAACTTTGTGAGGGGAAAAGGCCCCCAGCAGGTTCGAGCGTCCTCCGAGTGGGGCCCCGGAGGATCCAGAAAAGTCGTCCCAGACCGTGCACGTCCGTAGATGTAACAAAAATGGTTTACTTAATATAGGAGAGCAGTCACTGATGAGTATGGAGCTGTGCGGCCGAGGGTCGAGGAGTGGCTCCGGTGTGAGGTTCCGCGGCCCGTCGCAGGAAAGGCGCCGGGGCCAGGTACCTCCGCAGGGTTGTTCTTCCTGCGGCCGGAAGCCGGGCGCAGAGCACCAGCACCGGTGGCGCTGACGACGCACCAGAAAGGTGACGGCCGCCCAGGTCTGGGCACCCGGGCACAGCCAGGAAGGCACCCTTTCACGGCAGGGGGTCCCAGCCACGGGACGGCAGGCACGATCCCACAGCAAGGCCGGCAAGATCTCCGGGCAGGCAGCACCTGCCTGTTCCCGGCACGGCGCCCGCACTCCGAGGCAGCGAGCGACAGGCAGGAGACACGAGACAGCAGGCTCCTGGTTGAGCAGAACTGGGCGAGGACGGCTTCCCCAGGCCTGGTCACCCGGGTTCAGGAAGCCGTTCAGCCGTGACCTCGCCTGCTCCGTTGCTCGAGCTCGTCTCCTCGTGCCGTTCGCGCCGCGCCCCGCGTCTCACTTCCTTTTCTTCACCTTGCTTCCCCCGCCTGAGCGAGCGTCAGGCCGCCGCTAGAGCTGAGGGTGCTGGTGGCGCATCACAAATATGCCCCCCCTTTGAGAAGTTTTTTTTTCCGAAAAAAAAAACTTGCACCAAGCACTGGTCGGCGGACTGCACCACACCACACTGAACACTTTCCCACGCGCACCACCGTTCACTGGCTGTCATGTTGCACACACACAAAACACACAACAAAAATGTAACTACACAGGCACACCAAAGGAATTTCACACAAAAAGATTGGTTACCCGACCAGTCAATAGAACGTCACAGCGATAGAGTTCTCACAGGGTCATGACCGGCTTAAATAATCTGCACCAACGTTATCAGAGCCTTTAATATGTTCAACCCGGAAAGTATATTCCTGTAGCACCAGACTCCATCGTAGCACACGGCTATTTAAATGCTTCGCCTGCGTCAAGTATTGAAGGGGCTGATGGTCTGTCTGGATAGTAAAAGTGCGACCATACAAGAAAATATGAAATTTGCCGACCGCCCAGATTAGTGCTAAGCATTCTCGTTCGATGGCGGAATGGTGTGTTTCGCGCTGAAGCAGCTGCCTGCTGGCATACGCCACAGGATGAAGCGTACCGTTGTGTTCTTGCAAAAGAACTGCACCTAGACCCTTCCCAGAGGCGTCGGTACGGAGAATGAACTCCTTTGCGAGATCAGGCGCACTCGTCGTTAATTCCAAGTGGCACTCAATTAAATTAGTATGGCCCGGAACCTCTGAAAAAATATCGCGGTGAGCCTCCAGCAATCTATCTAGTGCGGCTAACTGCGTCTCATTCAAAGTTTAAGCTCGCTTGATAGCTCCAATCCCAGGACCAGGATTCGCACTGAAGGTTGGCACTGGAGTTTCTGCCTCCACTTCCTCAACGACCACGAACGATGACGCTTGGAGGGCATTCACTGGCTGGCGTTCTTCATAGCGTTTCAACATGTTTATGTGAAACAACTTTTTGCTGGGGCCCACGTCAAGCCAGTAATCGACTTCGTTCTTTTTGCCGGTGACCGCTAAAAGGCCTTTCCAATGCATGATGAGCTTGTTATGAGAAGCGGGTAGAAGGATTAGCGCTCGATCACCAACCTTCAGTTTCCTATTAGAGGCGCGCCTATCGTGGTACATCTTCTGTGACCTCTGCGCCCTCATTAAATTTTGGTGTGCGAGCTGCAGCGTGCCTTCTAGACGCTCCCTCAGATCTAGCACATAACCATACGTTGTCCTGACAGTGTCAGACAGGTTTCCGGCTGTCCAGAGCTCTTTTAGAATGGTAACTGGCCCTCGGACTTGGCGACCGTAGATGAGCTCAAATGGGGAAAACCCCAGGCTAGCTTGCGGTGCTTCTCTGTAGGCGAAGAGCAGTGGAGCAAGATAACGGTCCCATGCCTTGGGGTGTTCTTGGCACAACTTCTGTAGCATGCTCTTCAAGGTCCCATTAAACCGCTCCACAAGCCCGTTGCACATAGGATGGTATGGTGTCGAACCTAAATGTTTTATAGCTAGCAAATCGTTCACTTCTCGCATAAGTGCAGATGTGAAACACGAAGCCCGATCACAAAGGACCTCCAGTGGGAACCCAATACGGGAGAACATCTCGAGAAGGCCTTCCGCCACAGTGGCTGAATCGATGGCAGGAAGGGCTACCGCATCGGGATACCTGGTGGCAAAATCCACCAACATGAGGATGTATCGGTTCCCTCTAGATGAGGTTGGAGTCAAAGGTCCAATGATGTCCACCGCCACCCGCTCAAAAGGTGTGGAAATAATAGGCATACGTCCTAATGGAGCGTTGCCCAGCTTTCCTTTCGGCACAGTCCGCTGACAGGCGTCGCATGACTTCACAAACCTTTTGATGTCGGCTTGTACCCCTGGCCAGTAGAAGTCACCCAGTACTCTCGCCGTAGTTTTCTTTACACCCTGATGACCGGCAAGAGCACTCTCATGCGCCTGCACAAGGACCTGATGGCGCAAGCTCTTCGGAACCACCGCCTGTTCAATCGTTTTGCCAGGGCACACTTGATACGTCCGGAACAATACGCCGTCAACCAGATGGAAGGTGTGGGAGGACCCGGCTTTGCCGGGAAAGGTTGTCCCCAGTTTCTTCCGACACAGGTCTAAGCTAGTGTCCTCTTCTTGTTTCTTGCGGAACGCCAGGCGAGACACGTGGACCGCGCTCTGAGAGAGATCCAAGATAGTCTCCGAAGCTTTCGCCGCCACAGCTGTGCAAGGAGCGTTGGCCTGCGTAGCCGGTGCAGAATTGGTCCCCTGGTCCGCCGAGACTGATGAACAATTATTTGAGTTCTCCAAGAAAGGAACACGTGCACCCGGGACATTGCCAATTAACACGTCGTACAAAGGCGTCGGTAAGCACCTTGCAATAGCCTTGCCCGTAAAGTACGGTGATGTGACGATCACCTCCGCCTCAGGAGCTTCTATGGTGGAACCATCCGCCAAAAGCAAAGTCGCTCTTTTCCCAGTATAAGCTGCCTCGGGCACGAGGGCCTGGCGTACGACGATGCTGTTACTTCCAGTGTCCCGTAGCACTGACACTCTTTGTCCAAACACTTCCCCGTGCACCACCGGCATGCTGGCAATCGGTGGAGAGGGTCTGTGAACAGGATCTGCCGCTTGGACATCTAAACGCTCTCTTCCCGGCTGTGAATCAGGGCAAGAACCTTGGGGTGACATGAAACATGCGGATGTCTCCCGGTCACTTGAACTGCAGCGCCGGCATGATTGTAAGTCGTGTCCAGACTTGCGGCAGAATGTGCAATATGGGGCCTTCGGCTTCGAACGGCAATCGGAAGACCTGTGTCCGACCTTCTCGCAGATGAAACATCGAATTTGTGACTTGGGATTAGGAACCGTGATTGTAGGCCTCACTGAACTCTGCTCACTCCGGTCTTTGAAAGTTGCAAGGTTATTCTGTCTCTGAGCCTCCAGGAAATGGTCGGCGGCCTCAACAATCTTTTCAACCTTTTTACAATCCCTTTCTCGTAGAAACAATACTAAACGATTGTGGCAGTTGCTTATAAACTGCTCAGCAACAATCATATCGCGCACCACCTCAAAGGTGCGGCCTTCTCCCCGAATCTCTACCCAGCGGTCAAAGAAACTGAAAAGCCTCGTGGCGTACTGGGAGGCTGTCTCGTCATCGTGAGGCTTGCTCTGCCGAAATCTCTCCCTATAGCCTTCAGCGGTAAAACGAAATCTTCGTAGCAGGGCGAGTTTCGCTTTCTCATAATCCATGGAGTCCTCTGGAGATAGCCGACCAAAGACTCTAAGAGCTTCCCCGCCAAGACAGAGGCTCAAAGCCGTGGCCCACTTCTCCTTCGGCCACCCTTGCCCTGTGGCGACATGTTCAAAACGCTTCAAATACGCGTCCAAATCATCTCGTGCCTCATTAAACGTTGGTATCAGGCCATGTGGGCTAATGGGAAAAACGGTTGAAGCACTACGCTCCGCACTTTCAGCGTTTGGATTAGGAGGAGGATTTTCTCTTTCTGATAGTTTAACTCGAAGCTGTAAATTCTGCGCTTCTCGCTCTAAGTACTGTGCTTCGAGCTCCAAACGCCGCTTTGTGGCTTCCCGATCCGCAGCTCTCTCCTCTCGTGCCTTGCTCAATTCCTCCTCTACCCACTCGCGCAACTCGCGTCCCTGCAAACCCAGGCGCTCTCCTACCGCGAGAAAATCTGCAGCACTCATTCTGTCTTATGAACTCTCTTAACTGGTAAACGCTGCTCGGCCTGGTCCTGTCGCGGACACCAAATTTGTGAGGGGAAAAGGCCCCCAGCAGGTTCGAGCGTCCTCCGAGGTGGGGCCCCGGAGGATCCAGAAAAGTCGTCCCAGACCGTGCACGTCCGTAGATGTAACAAAAATGGTTTGCTTAATATAGGAGAGCAGTCACTGATGAGTATGGAGCTGTGCGGCCGAGGGTCGAGGAGTGGCTCCGGTGTGAGGTTCCACGGCCCGTCGCAGGAAAGGCGCCGGGGCCAGGTACCTCCGCAGGGTTGTTCTTCCTGCGGCCGGAAGCCGGGCGCAGAGCACCAGCACCGGTGGCGCTGACGACGCACCAGAAAGGTGACGGCCGCCCAGGTCTGGGCACCCGGGCACAGCCAGGAAGGCACCCTTTCACGGCAGGGGGTCCCAGCCACGGGACGGCAGGCACGATCCCACAGCAAGGCCGGCAAGATCTCCGGGCAGGCAGCACCTGCCTGTTCCCGGCACGGCGCCCGCACTCCGAGGCAGCGAGCGACAGTCAGGAGACACGAGACAGCAGGCTCCTGGTTGAGCAGAACTGGGCGAGGACGGCTTCCCCAGGCCTGGTCACCCGGGTTCAGGAAGCCGTTCAGCCGTGACCTCGCCTGCTCCGTTGCTCGAGCTCGTCTCCTCGTGCCGTTCGCGCCGCGCCCCGCGTCTCACTTCCTTTTCTTCACCTTGCTTCCCCTGCCTGAGCGAGCGTCAGGCCGCCGCTAGAGCTGAGGGCGCTGGTGGCGCATCACAAACTTCGTGCACTCACATCAGATTCCTGAGAAGTGCTTCAGTTTTAGGACGTTATAAATGTAAGCTGCGTAAAAAGGTAAGCCGCTTATCGAAAAGGCGCAATCCCTGTAAAACCTTCCCTTTCACAGTGGGGCTGCACTCGGCTTCATAGCCAGCCTTAAAAAGTTTAATTTCAGTAACCTGAAGCAATCGTATTCCAACAGAAATTGTTAAGTGACTGAGCTCTCTTCAGGAGCATGATAAATGCCATTGAAACAGTATGAACAAACTTTTTAACTGTAGTCGATCACTCATCATGTGTACATCTTTACATATAATGTTGCCCACTTCAAGTTTTTGTATTCATTAGAAGTACACTTTTGAACAGTGAACTATGAACATGAACAAAAAGTAAATGAAATTTCATAAACATTTAAATAGAACATGGAATAAATAAACGAGTTAAAATCTAAGACCTGCCCCCAACTCGAAAAAAGTTACGGAGTCCCTGACGCCAGGCCAAAACCTGTGGAGTCGCAGTAATGTAGCAGTCAGAGATCAGAAACGCACATTCTGCCTTTGCGCACGCGTGAGCGATCGCCTCGTCGCACAATGGGACTGCAATGAAGCCACCACGGCGGGTTATTGCCGCAAAAAACATCTCGCATGCCCTCTCGTTCGGCCCACGTGTATGTTTGCACATGTGCTGTTTTGTGAATAAACGTATTATACGAACACAATTTCTCAAAACTTTTACCGTAGTAGCCGGGAAGTTGTGTTTTCCGGGAACGTATTAACCGGGAAAAATGTGTAACTCCAAGGGACATTTTTGATTTCTACGATTTTGAGCGTACAAGCCGGGAAATCGTATGAACCGGAAACGTATCGACCAGGTTTTACTGTATTAGCCACACTGCGCTGGTCCATCTTCCTCACTAATTGGCACCAAGCAGGCATTTTGGGATCGACGAAAGTCCATCGCATATCCTGGTTGTTGAAGACTCCTGCTGCGAAGCCCTGATTTGGAGCAGTTGGCCGCCCTTTGCGCAGGCAAAATGATGCAACTCTTCTTGGCAGTTCCTTTGAAAGAGTGCATATATATTGTCTGCATTTGAAGACTACAGAAAGAATTTTGACTCACTAAGACGTGTACGGTTGTTCACCTGATTTTTTTAAATTCACAAACAGTTCGTTCCTCTTATTCCTTGATTAACAGGCAGATGTTCCAAATTGGAGGAAGCATAATTAAAAGTGGCTTCTGGGTAGGAAATCAGCTCTGCTTCCGTACAAGCCATACCAGGTTCATTGTGGGAGGAATCTATATTATCCGCACGATGCAAATCATCTGCCTCACAAATGGCACCAAGCTGTCATTTTAGGATCGACGCAAGTATATCGCATATCCTGGTCGTTGAAGACTCCAGCTTCCAAACAAAATTTCGAACATTTGGCCTCTCTCTGACACGGGTGAATAATACAACACGCCTTTGGAGTTGCTTTGAAATAGTGCAGATATATTCTCTGCTTTTGAAGACTGAAAAAAGTATTTTGACTAATACGTGTATTCTTGTTTAACTGGTTTTTTAGTCTCACAAATAGTTCGTTCCACTTATTCCTTGTATATCTGGCAGAGTCCACTATCAGTGGCACTTGGGTGACGGATTGCATGCATAGTTCATGGTGCACACTTTCGTTTCCATATGCTGGACATTTGAAAAGAATATAAATTAATTTTAATTGAACCACAGTTGAGCCTTAGTGGAGCCGCCACAGACCGAGTGTTGATGTTAGTATTGGTGGGACCTGTGTTACCAATGTTAAAAGGAGCCAGCGATATGAAAGCGTCTTCGGGACACTGATTTGGTTATGCCGTCATTCACTGTTGGTATCCCCAACCATCGCTGCCAAAGTTCTGCCTTAAAGAAAGGTTTCTACAAAGGGGTAGAGGACCACCTATCCCCACTTCCTGTAGCCGGTGATGTATCGTTGAGTGGGGCACGTAATCTCAAAAACCACCTGGAGCTGTGCGCTGCTAGTGTAAGCGAGAATGTCGTTGTGCTGCCTAGCCACACCTCTGACCGGGTTTGAGAAGCTGCCATCATTGTTAGACTTTTTACCGTTGGTGTCGTTTTCAAGTAGTCTTGGAAAGCCTGTTGTAGGGGCCGCACCTTGCATCGAACAGAAGCTCCTACAAGGTTGATTCCGCTGAAAATGCTGCGAAAAGAAGTCCTTTCGGCAATGTGGCTGTCTGTGACGAGCGGATGTATTCACAGTAGTTGGTGAAATGGTCGTGCGCAGAAGTCTGCTCACCGCTGTGAGTAGTCTTGCTGGGCAGGATTTATTCGAGCTGCGTTTCAGCTCTTCCAGATGCGTCATTGAGGGGACGGCCATGCTAAATCTTTCAAGGAAACCTGGTGCGCTGTATGTGCAGCTTCTATACCTTCAGTGTTGTATTTCAGTGGACGATTCTGGAGAAGATATCGGGATACATCCGAAGGATGTCGGGATATACTTGAAATGATACAACGCAGCGATGATTGCACACAGGCCAAAAACAGTGATGTTTTGGTGCATTTGAGTTGGGTTTAACTCGTTCAAATTATGGCCGACGGCTTCAATGCGGAACAAACTGAGAAGCCTAGATTCTCCCTGCACAAGCTGCAATTCAGGATGCACATATTCGAGAACTTCTTCCCAGAGAGAAAGTTATTGGGCTACATGGCACGTACGGACACTATTTCAAGGGCTTCCTTTTCAATCTGTGCCACTCGGTGATGCGGTTCCATCGAGTGGCCGCATTGGTACCAACCGTTGCCTCCACAAGCTGGTAGAACAGCGGGCTAACGGGGTCGCATTTTTCATTGCAGCACTGAGGCTTCAATTTTGGATTTCGACGTGGCCTCTTTGTATGTCTGAAATTTACTTGACCTGAAATAAAATAATCGAAAATGTTTTACGGCCGCGAGTGAGTTTCGAACCCGAGGCAACGAGAACGCATACGTTTTGCTGGTTACTGCGTTAAGCGTGGCCCGCATGGAGCGTTTTTCCGGGCGATTCGCCGGCGTCGGCGGCAGCGGAGCGCTTTTTTGCCGCCGTCGACTGCCATACCGCCGCAGCCGAACATTCTGCGTCATAAAATACCAGTCTCTTGCGCTGTATTTTGGATATCGTCGTCTTCATCAGCTGCATCTATGCGCAACGGAACCGAACACGGAAACAGCACTGAAAACCGAAGTGCTAGCACTCCTAGGTTCAACTGGCGTAACCACGCTAACTCGTCCGAAATTGATTTTGGTGGCACTGTCTACCTGTGCCATGCGCTGTGCTTTTAACAAGGCTGGTGGAATTCCTTAGTTTGGCGGAAGGCAGTAAAGAATCTTCTGCAGAAATTTTGATGTCTTTTTTGGGAGATTTTTGTCTGCGTGTGGAGAAACCCATTGCCAGGACTGACACATTAGCGGTTGTAAGTTTTTTTTTGTGACAGCCTGGAGGCAAGAGTGCGTCCATGACCTTTCCGGGCCGTTTTCGCAGAGGCGCCGACTATGTCGTGCAGCTCGTGCTTCGCACCATAGGGAACAGAAGCATAGCGCATCCAAAAAGCAACCATGGGCTGCGCTCCACGATTCGAGGGAAAGTAAAAGGAGAAAAAACAAGAAAGGCAGGCAAAGGCACAGCAGGAGACCCCTCCCCACTGTCCTTTTCTTCCTCCCTCTTACCACCCTGCTACCGGCTGACCGTGTAGCTCTTGAAAAAGAATTTCTCCGTACCTATGCACCTGCTCAAATCATCCTTGGCCATTTCCGTTACCGCCTCTCCACGTTCTTCATCCGTTTGATGCTGCGTGTTGTGCGTCTTGTTCCCGTAGCCTTTTTGGGAGGAACAGTGCTGAAAATTGTGCCCTAAGGGTAGGGTGGAATTCAAGCAAGTTTTGGTTAAGACGATTCCCAATTCTTGCATATTTGTTTTAAAATCAGCGCAACAGCAATGACACATCGCTTTGAGCATGCGGCTCGAGGACGGTGTGTGATTCGTTGCGCAGTGTCGCCGTGTACCCACTGATTTCCAATGGGTAGAAGTTTTCTCGAAGCCTGGCGCTTGGTTTCTTTGAGTTGAAGTGCTCGGAAAATGGTTTTCCATCTAACATTGTGTTGAAGAAAACACTTCAACCCATTGCGCTTGGTGCGAGGTTGCCAGTGCGCCATTAAAACTCATCATCAGCAAAAGAAAACATTTCTAGGCAATGGATACCCAAGATTCTTCACTCGATGTATCATCTAAATCTGAAAAGGATGCAACGAAAAGAACTCGATATGCTTATGCTAAGGACACGCTGGTGGCAAAAACGCGTATGCAGTTAGTACGTAAAGGGTGTCTGCGAAACCTTGGCCAGTGTTCTCAGAAAGGAAGGGATGCAAACTACACACAATCCGGACATCATTATCGGAGGCCTCCTGTGCCACTTCAAAGACAGTCATCCCACCCCAAAAAAGGCCTAGAGGCGGCAACTCGAATGGCCCTTCCTGGGCGTACGCGCTCAGTGTCCGCTCTCTTAGCGTAAGCCGAAACCGGTCTGCGCATGCGCACTGCAGGAGACGCCAGCAAGCCTAGGTGAGGCGTCCGTGCTAGATGTCGGCATCAGCGCGCGGGCGCTCGTGTGCGCGTTGGAAGGGGGGTCCGGTTTATAACAATGGAAGGATCGCCGGGCTCTCGGTGGCTCTTTTCTTCATGGCTTGAAGCTATTTCAGGTTCCCCGAACTTTTCTTCGCGGTTTAAGTTGTTCTTTCATCGCCCCCCAACCCCTTCTCTCCACGGCTTGAAATGCTCTCCGTCCGCTCGACAGAGGAAGGGAGCCAGCACCAGGAACATGGAGATGCATGGCACATTTAAAAGTCGCTGGATCGTTCCGTGGAAACGGCTCCCTCTTCTGACTCCCGCGGTTTGTGCGCTTAAAAAGCCGCGCTAACTCCCCGGGAGTCACACATCCAAGAAGTAGTAGTTTGCCAACCCCTCAAGCACTGGAACTGCAACCGGTGGAATTAAAAGCAAAGAGAGAGGATAGCGAAAAGTAGATAGGAGAGCGGCAGAAAAAAAAAAACGAGGGTAGGTTGGAACTTATGCAAAAAAAAAATATGTTCGCGCCACTCGTGCGAAAGTGCTTATAGGTATTGTTGCACATATTCGCAACACGGTAAATTCACTGCATATTCAGGGCCGCGAGCATGTAGCGTCCTGTCGCTAATGAATCGCGCTAGCGGCGCATTGCACAAACGGGTTGGGTGTAGCGCCGAGTCACCGTACTGGAGAAAACCAGTAATCTTTTAAACATCGTGTTATCCGACAATAACTTCTGTTCATTTCTTATCAGATTTAAATTATAATCAAGAACATTTAACTAGAGTTTGACACTTGGTTGCTGCTCTGGGTAACGGCGTAGTTACTGGCTTGGTAAATGGTAAACCCCTTCTCGACGGCGAACGATCGAATCGTGAGAAGCACCTTACCAACCTAGACAAAAATGTGAACTACCACACTACTAATTGCTATATTGGACAAATAACCTACTGGCATAAAACGCAGCATCAGGTTTGCCGCCTCTTATGTGCAACACATGCAACATTCACTTCAACGCATCCTTGCTGCACTTGCAACACATCGACAGAAGATTGAAAGAGCTTTCTGCTATTGAGGCTAATAACATGAGTGTTGAAATGTAGACATTAAGACACGATTTTACAATTTTGAATGCACAGTGCAAGAACCATATACAAGTATCGGTGAGTGAGCTCTAAGTATGAGCGTCCGGGAATTACAAATTTCACTGCTTGAACGAAAGTACCTAGAAGCTTCATTGCTTTGCACTGTTGTTGCGTACGCAATTCCACTATCACCTATGCCGGTGTGGTCACTGTACGCGCTTAATGAAAAATGTACCTGTCAAGCAAAAGAGTCTTCTTATAATTTCCTCTATATACCTCATAGAAGGCACACGCTTTCTTGTAGCATTTTATGTAGCAGCCCATGGCCATAGCCTCCCTCCGATGGGGGCACTTTTGATAAAACTGCGCATTCGTACGGCAGGCTCAACCTCCCAAAGCAACCTACCAAAGCAGGGACACTGTAGCAGGGCACGGCCGGAATCGAGCCGCCTCCGCTACTCGAGCCCGGCCGCGAGCAGGGACGTGTGCCTTTCCAACGCACCGAGAGAGGGCGCTACACGTTTCATGAAAAAGCTGATTATGCATGATCAGTAGTGAAATAGCGCAGGAAGACTTTTACGCCATTGAAATGTAAAATACCTTATACTTCCTTAAAGGTAGGACATTACCCTACGTGAACCTGCTAGAGCTTGTCGATATATTTTAAAATAAGGCTGTAGTGAGCGATAAATTGAAGTCAAGTGGGGTATTTTTCAGGACCTCGCCATAGGCTCCATGTTGTCATAGATCATTGCTCATGGCAAACGCAATATGGAAGCTACATCGATGAAACTCGACTAAATGAAACTTTAATATGCATTTACCATCTAGGCGAGAGAGCTAATTTCTAACTGTTATGCGCGACGAAATATCAATTTTTATTTTTCGTCGCCATTGAGTTACGCGCCGCCGCGCCGCCGGCTGTCGCGAGATGGCGCGACCGGTTTTTCGAGGCGCATGGTCCAGAATCCTGGGGATGAATGCGATGCACACCAGTACCTTGTCATGACTTCCGTGCACCTCAGCGGTCTTAAGCCACTCGTTTAAGTTGACTTTAAGCCGGTACGCGAAGTCAGTATGCGACTCTCCGCCTTTCTTTCCCTGCCTGAATCACTGCCTAAAGGCTTCAGCAGAAAGCCGGTACTTTCTAAGCAGTGCGCTCTTTACCTTGTCGTAGTCATCACACCCTTCCCGTGATAGGCGAGCCACCATTTCGGCCGCCTCGCACAGGAGAGGAAGTAACATCTCCGACTAAGCGCTCTTGTCGATGTGCACCTTCCCGCATGCACCTTTGAAATTTACCAAAAAGAGTGCAATATCGCCTCCCACGCGGTATGGTGAGACGAGATCCTGCAATCTCTGCCTCCCTTGCTCCTCTACCGAAGCTACAGGGCTAAGACGCGCCATATTCTCTCCGTTCGACGCGATTTCGAGCTCCTTCATTTTTCGAGCATGTTCACGGACCTCCCGTCTCTCTTGAGCCAACCAAACCTCTTCTTTTTCTTTCTTGCGTAAAACAATCGTTTCCAAAGCCTCGTCGACCTCCTCAGTAGCCACCTCCTCCTGCCGCATAACCTCGAGAATTTTTTTCTTTTCGCAGAACGTAGCGAAATCCCCAGCTCCTGGCAAATTTCGAGCAGCTCCTGCACTTCTAACTCCTCCATCGTCAGTTACACCATGCGTTAGCAAGCCCAATAAAGCAAAAGCCCTAGCTTGAAGTGGACAAAAGTTTCCATAAATCAATTTCCAAGACAACAGGAATCCGCACCTAGCATCTGCCTGTGCTAGTACGGTCTGGCGAAATGAACGGAAAACACTGGGCACTCACCATGTCAAGGTATAGCTGACGCCCGCCAGTCCAGTAGCTGCCGAGGTCCGTTGGAGCCGGTAACTTCACGTGGACGTCCCACAGCTGTCATCCATTTGTTGGAATTCAGGTAGCAGCATCCCACCGCTGCCACCAGTTGTTGGTATTCAGGTAGCGTGACTGGGCCGGAGAAGAGATGAGGTCGATCGGAGGAAGAAAACTTGGAAAACTTTGTACAAGGACTATTTACATAATGTACAAGTACAGGCAACTGAGAGTGCTTCACAGTAAAGAGACCTTCTTAGCAGTCGTGAGTCCCTGGTATCTCTCATGAAGGGGGCTCTCTTCTGGTACCAAAATAGCAGCTCCTTAAATACTCTACGTATTCCCCAGATCCCTAGCTGGGGAATACAGTTCGAAGAATGATGTTCAATCACACGACGGCACTGATGGTACCACCCACGGCAGGGCGGTCCTGATGTTTCCTCGCAGCTCGGTCGAGGGAAAAAAACAGGACCCGGTCACGTTGTCGTCCACGCGGCCTCCAGGTGGGCGCGCACTTGTGTCCGAACCGCGCCCATGTTGACCCGGAAGGCGCCTGCATGACACAGGAATGCAGGCTGTCTCCCAGCAGGGGTTGAAAGATCTTGTACTGATGACCGGAACGCGGAACCTCTTCCGGCATTCCTGAACGAATACGTGGGGACGCTATTGTTGTCGCTGCTTCCGGCATTCCTGCAGCCACGTCTCCCCCAAAGGGCTCACCCACCCTCGCGGTGGTCCTCAGGGAATTCTCCCCATGCCCAACTTCGCCGAACTCCACAGCAGGAAGGAAGCGCGAGCACAATAGTTGGCTTGTCTAGGGTATTATGCACAACCGTCGCGGTGGCTCAATGGTTAGAGCGCTCGGCTACTGATCCAGAGTACACGAGTTCCAACCCGACAACGGCGGGCGCATTTCGATGGAGGCGAAACGTAAAGGCGCCCGTGTGCAGTGCGATGTCAGTGCACTTCAAAGATCCCCAGGTGGTCAAAATTGTTCCGGAGCCCTCCACTACGGCACCAGCACCACTTTCTTCCCTCAGTCCCCCTTTATCCCTTCCATTACGACGCGGTTGAGGTGTCCGCCGAGATGCGAGACAGACACTGCGCCATTTCCTTCCCCCAACAACCAATCAAAATTTATATATTATGCACCCCAAGTTCTAGTAGCTTGTTGCTTGAAAAACTGGGCATACCCAGTGCCACCCTGTAAGCCCCACGAATGACGCTATCAATTACCTCCCTACACTTTTGCCGAACAAGATAATACGGAAGTGAGTATGTGGTTTTGCTTAACAGAAATGCTTGTGTGAGCCTGCAGAGGTCAATCTCTTTATGCCCCAGTGTCTCATAGTGATTCTCCATCAGCCCCCAATCTATGTAGATGTTATTTTCAGCTGCTGAACAGCCTCTGTATTCTGCGTATTGTTTTGAACGAGCATGCCAAGTACCGATAGTACTGACCATCGGTATGCTGTTTGCCATTGAGAGTGAGCTTCCCGGTCTCAGTCGCGTCGTTTGCCCAATGTGATCGAAGCACACCGAGGCGAAATACTGGAGTACAAATGGACTGTATTTTGGTTCCCAGTGTTCTCTTCGAAAAGCTTGCTTCCACAGGCTTCGCAACTCATTTTTGGTAACCTGTCAACGGGAACGTGTATCTCAATCCTTGGGCACAGACAGGTTATAAGATGAGGCACAGCAACAGCAGCACGCGTTGTTTGAATTTGAATATTTACAAGTGGAATGTAATCCCTGAACCCTTCTTTGCTCTGCGTGCGCATCCATAGGCAACGCGCGACGCCGCCATTCTCATTGCTGAAGCTTCGATGTCAAATGAAGCGAACAAGCGGCCACACCGACCGTGCCATGCGAACCCGACAAACTTTCTGCCTGTGGCAAGATGGCGGTGTGCGGCTTCACCGAGCGGACGACCCCTCCACTCCGGCAATTCTCATTTACAACCTACTTCATTGAACAGCTGCTCTGCAGGGCAGAAACAAAAAAGGAAGCCAGGACCTCCAGAACTACGTGCTTATATTTTGCCCCAACTCTTCCATTTCCCAGCTGCCTACGAATATGTCCGGTCGAAATTCAACAACGCGACCAGGACATTGAGAGAGCACAAATCCGTTGATGGAAGCCCAAGATTCACGGCTGAGGCGTTCTCCTTTCTAGAAAAACTTGCCGAAAGTCGGAGTGAAAATCTCTACTGTTTTATGATGGTGGACAACATGCAATCACGAAACACGTTGAACTTCTCGGCTGCGACTTCAGGACAGGCGTACAAGACGACAGCCTGCCTGAGGCTAACAACGCATGTGTATATATGCTAGTTGGATTGAACATGCGGCTGGAGTGTCTTGCTGGCTACTTTTTAATTCACTCACTCACGGGAGCAGAGAGGGCTGGGCTTACTGGGCAATGCATTGATAGGTCGGCATCCATTAAAACTGAAGTAGTCTCTTTGACGTTCGATGTTGCTGCATCCTATTTTAGCATGGCATAATGTCTAGGTGCAGAGCTGCAGCATAGCTCTGGGACCTTTTCACCAAGTTCAAGAGCCCAAGTGACTTCCTGAAAGTCTCTCAATTTTCACGAATTGAGCAGTGCCATATATTGCTGGCTTTGTTTCCAGAAAGTTTGCGGCAGGGTCTTCTTGCGAAGAGTGTGTGATGGCCCTCCAATCAGAAAAAACAACCACCTCTTGTGAGACAAAAAACTGCACTGGGCGCTAGATGATCACATGCTTGACTGCGATGCCCTGAACAACCACATCTACAACCTGTGCAAGAAGGTAGTGGAATTATACATTAATATTAGGCTGCATACCATGATAAATGAATAAGAAAATCGAGCAATGAGTGCAGAAAAAGTCATAACCGTTCTTTCAAAGCTAATAATATTCAAGAACCAGTGAGAACAAATGGCCTATTCGGTAGTGCTGCACATGCGGGAGAGAGCTGAATTAAACCACATTTTCTCAAGTGTACAAAACTGGGCCTGCAAGTTAAATCATGGCGCAAAACAGACTTGAGTGAGACAAGCACGTTGCTGCATGTGCGTTTCTCTTTTTCGTCCTTGCCTGCTTTGCGCTACGATTCTGTGTTTTCTCATGCCTTTTCTGGTGAAGCTTTAAACTCTGCACATCTTGTTTAGTGTCTCCATTGGCAGTGTAAATCCATGAGGGTTGAGAACATAGCGAGGGAGCGGCCGCTCCCTCTCAGCAAGGAATTTTGTCGAAAAGCTACAGAAAAGCGCACATACTCTATTACAGAAAGTAATAAATGCATCGCGCAAATAAGATAGTCGACAGCCCTCTAAAAAATTCGCTCATACATCCACTCCAGATATGCAAATGCAATGGCTGAAAGAAGCTACCAGTACATTGGACAGTCTTTTTTGCCCATGGCAAGATGGACGCCGCAGGCTTCACCTCCGCGCGTACGCTCAGCACTCTGTGGTGAAGCTGCCTGAATGAACCGAACGGGATTTGGAACATTCATGGCGCATACGGCCCTTTCACGCTCCTTGAAGGCACAGGGAGCCCAAAATGTGCCACGGATGTTTGTTAGGAGTTTAATTTTTAATTTTGTGGCCTTTCTTGGTTTGATCGTGTTTTTCGAGCCATTGATCTCTCGATGCAAAGGGATAGCCAGCAGAACCATCATATCAGTCGGGAACAAGTCATTCCGACTGGAGTTATGCACATTCCATTGCGCGCACATCAGAAGTGCACATGCAACATCTAAACATCCAAATCAAGACTCAGGAAGCCTGTTTTGAGGGTATCTGGCTGTCAGATCATACACCGACGAGACGTTTCCGCTGGAAGCCAGCGCGGTGGCTCAGTGGTTATGGCGCTCTGCAGCTGACCCTAAAGACGCGGGTTCCTTCCCGGCCGCAGCAGTCGAACTTCAATGGGGGCGAAATTCCAGAGGCCTATGTACTGCGCGATGTAAGTGCACATAAAGAATCCCAGGTGGTCGAAATTTCCGGAACCCTCCACTACAGCGTTCCTCATAGCCAGAGTTCCTTTCGGACATTAAGCCCCCATTAACATCCCTGCAGGGAGCCCAGCCAAATTAACCAGTGCTACCTCACCGCTGCCCCCAATTAATGAGCATCAGCTAAAAGCCATATACTTGCATGGGCGCTGGCCGCACCAAAACGTACTCAACCCGCACGACCTAACCAATGTCCCTAATTAAGGAGCGTCAGAAGCCATATACTATTTACACGGGTGTTGACCGCGACAACCCCGGTAGTCAGAATTATAAGGACTTCCGAATTAATGAAGTTGTCCTACTACATTTGATTCTTTCATCCAAATCAGTAACAGTACTGGAAATGACAGGAGGCAATTAGAGTGAGAGTTTTTATTCCCGAACTACAAGGGTATGCTAAATCATAATGAAATGGCCTTCACATTTTTTTTGCAGCACGCTTCCTGTTGGGTACTAGTTAACATGTGGCTATACCCAATAGCACTGTTTTTGGACAGCCATTCCTGACACATTTCCAATAAAAAAAATAAGAAGCAAGCACTGCACTGTCAAGACATTGAAATATAGGCTGCCTTGCAATCACAACTTGAGCAGTGCACCAAGTCCTGTAGAAATACTTCTGCGTTGCACTGCTCCGAAACATGAAACCATTATGTGCAAGAATGACACTGATGTGTATAGCACATTTTGTTCAGTGTGCAGGACATTTTTAGCACCCATTTCTCCACAATATGTGCAACAGATAACATACATAACACAATATCACAGATCATTATAATTTAGAAGAAGCTGCTATCTGGTGACCAGAGCTCGTGAGGGACACACGTTTGATCACTTGATGAGGTCCTTCGGCTGATGACTGCGACGGTAGTATTGCTAGACACAACACAGCACGATCAATATACAGCTGAAGTCAGTTATGAAATTCTTAGAGTTCATA
Source organism: Amblyomma americanum (assembly GCF_052857255.1). Classification (NCBI taxonomy): domain Eukaryota; kingdom Metazoa; phylum Arthropoda; class Arachnida; order Ixodida; family Ixodidae; genus Amblyomma; species Amblyomma americanum. Next base: position 497,261,370 of record NC_135497.1, on the reverse strand, counting down.
AAGATGTCAAACTAATTTATCCCTAGTGGTCTATGCGTGATTTCAAGTTCAAACAACAAAACCGAACATGCACAATAAGACAATGGTGTGCTAGAAGTACAGATTACATGAAGCAGGTTCAGACATTCATCACATGATTTGCAGTGCAACCCATGGAAACAGTAGATGACTAGACTATGCCAGATGCATGTTGTATGATAACGAACCCTAATGACCTGGGGCACAGCTGAGACACCAGCTGTTCAAAAGCAATCAAATTTTCACAAAATAGCTCATCTCCGAGTTTATTACACCAAACAAATATTCCTTCAAAATGCCCTCAGCTTAGGGCTCAGTGCTTCCATGCATTGAATGTTTCCAGTGGCTGGGGCTCCCGGCGAGATCCGCCCGCCCGTGCAGGGGACAGTGGTGCCGACTCTCCCTGGCCTGTGGCGCGCTCAGATCTGAACACGTTCCTCGACATAAGTTCATTGATGATGGGCCACGGCTCTTGAATAATTTCAGCTGGCAGCCGCAGCGGGTTCCACGAGTTTTTCAGGTTTTCCTTACGCACGCTCATGGAGGGAAAATTCATCGTAGTCTTTTCGCCGGTCTCTGATGTGGGTGTCTCCGTATCCTTTGCTGTGGTCATCAGAGGCTGCGCCTGAATCACCAAGAGAGAAAGGAAAATGGGGGAGGGTATATTTGTCAAGTTTGTTCCTTTTCAACACACTGTTCCATGTGGCTTCTTCCTGTTCTTCAAAAGCTTAATATCACATGTCAGCAAAGTACAGCCCCACTGGAGAGCTGAGCTTCTCCACTGAGGATGAGTACAGTGCCCATAATTAATGCAATAGCATTTCGGTTGTCTTCTTACAAGAAACGCCTGGTTCCTCCCTAACAAAATTGTCCGTTTGGTCGAAAGGGTCTCTACATCATCAACACTGCCAATTTTGAAAATCTGAGGACCAGAATGCAGTGAAAGCACGTTGTTTCGAACCTCAATAATTCGAACTTTCGGATAATTCGAAGTAATCTACTAGGTCCGCCCAAGCTCCGTACAGATCTGTGTATAAAAAAAAGCCCGTTAATTCGAAAGCGAGTCGGTTCCGCTACGGATAATTCGGATAGTTCGAACTACGCGCCGCCCCGTCTCGGCGGCTTGGCACACAGCACGTGGCCAAAAAAAATCGCCTGCGCGTACTTAGAGGCTGCGCACGTGCTAAACGGGGACAGAAGATGGAGCCAGGTAAAACGGTGGAAGAGTGGGTTAAGCCTAAATGGCGTCGTCACCTGCGCGGCGGGCGGCGGTGTAGGAGGGGGCACGGGTTGGCGACCGCGGTGGCGGCTGCCTACCCTCTTTCCGTGCAGCCTCCAAAACTCGAAACTATCGTATTTACTAGCTTAATGAACCGAGCGCGGATCTTGCCAGCGCGCAAAGCTGTGCCGCCGCCGATAACATCATTTGTTTTTTTATATAATTTGAGGAGAGCTCCTGCAGAGGGGTGGGGGGGAGATGGGGGAAGGGTAGCGCGACGCGGTCGGTGGACTTGGCAGAGCGCCAAGACGTTGTGCACTCTAAGATAAAGCTTAAATATTCGCATTACACACTCGTCACTGTCCTGTTTTTAACCTCGCAGTAAGAAACGCGCGCCTCACCTTCAGGGCCGGTGTTCAGCACGTTAGCGTTATCTCGCCGCCGGCTAGCACAAAATTGCCGGATCTCGTCAAACTGAACGATGCTAAACACTAGCGGCACGAACACGTCTGACCGCGTGCGTTTGTTGATGACGGAAGGACGGACGGAGATATATGAAATCTCGACCCTTCCAAAAAAATCTGTTGGAAACTTTTTTTCCCGTGTAATGAACCCACCCCCCAAACTGATGTCAACTTTTCTGGGAAAAAAGTGGGTCCATTACGCGAGTAAATACGGTAAATACTTGTTAATTCGAGCCCTGTTAATTCGGAAATACGGATAAGTACTGTCGGCGCGGCGCTAGCCAATGCCCATGAAAGGCTATGACTTCAGACGGGCGCTACAAATTACATGCGAAAAACTCTTTTTTTCCTTTGCGAGTGTCGTCCATCCTTCCACCCATCAGTCGCCAGCGGAACCACGCGGTCAGCCGCGATCACGACGCCGGCTTTTGGCATCGTTCGCTGCTTAAGGCGCTTGCTGCTATCGCGCGTTCCAATGATTGAGTGGCAGCAGACGGCGTCCGCCCCAATCACCCATGGCACGATAAGGCGAACATAGCGAAAACGAGGCTTGCGCAACCGGACAAGCGCTGGCACTCTGCCAAGTTCGCTCCCCCCCCCCCCCTATGATAGAGCTAACGTCAAAAGGTCGCTGCGCAGTTTTTTGGCGCACTGCCAAGAAATGCGTTGTGGACCGTGAGGGTGCGAAACGGAGAGAAGCATTAACGACTGACGCTTTTTGTTCGTTCACATTTTTAGGCAAAAATCGGGTGCGGGTGGGTTCCTTATGCGACTGGGTTGACTGGGTTCGTTACCGAGTAAATACGGTACATATGCCGTAATGCAAACGGTTCTTGTCAGTTTTTTCGAGGCCATTCGATAATTCGAACATCGGATAATTCGAACTTTTTTCCCGGTCCCGTGAAGTTTCGAATTAACGAGCTTTTACTAGTACCTTCCATTGGATTTATCATATAAGATTTTACTAATCTAACCCAATGTTAACCTTAATCCATCCACTAACCTACTTTAACGCACCCACTAATCCACCTTAATCCGTTCTCTGGGGTGGGCCTACTTCCAAAATTTGCTGGGCCATATGGCATTTTCTTCACAAATGTGCGTAAGAAGAACACAATTTTTTTTCTGAAGAGCGTTACCTCTTGCTACTTACGTTTGTCAACAACACATCTGTCTGCAATGAAGGTCCAGTTAACAGTCTCCACATGACCACACTACATCACATAACAACACTGGGCACATAGCGCCTCAACTCATACCTATACTTTCGATCAGTCATATACGTGTCAGTATAGCGGCCTTTGAATTGGGAACAACCCCTCCCCCAACGGGAACGCCATTTGCATAAAACTTGGGGGACACCTGTTTGAAGTGGTGTCAAATGGCTTGGCATGTTCCCGAGGATAAAATTACTAGTTGAGATGAAACCCATAATAGGTGCGAGATTCACAACTGCAACCTTTCCGCCCCCAAACGTGCATTCCGAGGACCTTCAGACGGCCATTACGACCGAACCATTTGTCGCAGGGTGTTCCGGATGGTGTCAAACGATTTGTGTCGTGATGCACACGTATGTAAAATTAACCAATACAACGAGGAAATATACCGGCAATGGCGAAGATTGCTGTCAATCGCAATAGTAGTGCAAAATCCAAGAGGTAAGTGGCGCTGCTTGCGTCTTAGAAGAGATGTTTCCGGAAAAGAAACATCCACGGATGTTTGGATTTGGTCTTTTCCACATTTGCTGAGCACACCGATGCAAACACTTGAAGCTCCCGTAGCTACCGATCTTATATCGAATACTGAGGCAGTGTTGGTGGAGTAACTTTTTTTTATATCTATAACTGTACATGGGACACTCTACAGCTAACTAACTACACCAGCATCGTTGAATGTTTGACAGCCACTTAAAAATACAGTCTGTGCCAATTGGTTAGGGACCGAAATGCAGAGGCACTGGCTGCATGACAGCAGCTAACCTGCCCTTATTGTTTCATTACCTCTAATGAAACTGCATACTAACCATTGCAAATGTAACTCCAGCGGAAAAAGAAATATTCGAAAACTTGACTTTAAATGCCGATTCGTAACTGTTCCAAAGCAGAAACAAGTGTTTGGGCTTGATTTAACTGCGGTGGGAACTTTGTTGCAACAAGCGCAGTCCGCGGCAACGGCAGCAGTGTTTGCCGTTTTAGAACGCTAGCACTCAGTGCACAGGTTCTCTAGAAAGGCGTCACAGTTTTCGTGGTCAGAAATTGTCCACAGTGAAACCTGAAAGACTGAGGCTCCAAAGGCTTGGAAGGTATGTGAATGCCATAGCTAGGCTTCAAAGGGAAAGGAATAACGCAAGAAGAAATGGAAAAGTGGAAATCAGTCTTAAAACAGCCCTAGCACTTTCGGTGAAGAAACACCAGCAAAAGCCTCGACCCTCTTATATAATCAGCAACAACTTGGCAGGGAACCTCTGGGTCAACACGCACCCCGCACTCAGAAATGGCCGCCACCACCATGTGAAACAGTGCACACCCTCTAACACTTATAAACACCCAAACAGATCCTGGACAATGGTGGTGAGACAACAACAACACGGTAGCACAACAGGAGTGTTGCCACACGAAGAGGCGCCGAGAAGAGAAGACTCTTAATCCCTCTTTACCACTTCCTTATCACTGAACTGCTTTTGAAGCAATTTTGGAATGTTGGTTGGTTCGGTTGATAGGGGTTTAACGTCCCAAAGCAACTCAGGCAATGAGAGATGCCGTAGTGGTCTCCGAAAATTTCGACCACCTGGGGTTCTTTTACGCACACTGAAGTCGCACAGTACACGGGCCTCCAGAATTTCGCCTCCATCGAAATTCGACCGCCACGGCCGGGATCAAATCCGCGTCTTTCGGGCCGGTGGCCGAGCGCCATAACCACTCAGCCACCACGTCGGCTCACTTTTGGAATGTATAGATGTATGTATATACACAAAATTGAAGCGTCCATAAACATTCGGTTTTCACATTTTGCATTTTAGCATTAAACCACCCATTTGGGGAAACTAGTACCGTTCTGATAGTGGATAACAAACACATTATTTTTGTGCATGTTCTGCGCCAAACTGAGTAATTCAACTATTGGTTCTTTTTTTATGCCACTTCGGGCTACTTTCTTTTGAAAAATGTCATCCGTCACACAAGACCAAAGTACGCCCTTCATGAGGATAAATTTTGTATTTACGTGCCGCAAAGTGGTTTATTTCGCAGTATAATACTAAGAGAATGTTTTCTAGGCATGTATTAGAAAATAATAAGAAAAATCTGGTATTTTATGCTTTTCTTCGTTAGGAGAGATCACTTCCGAAACTTATAACTCCTTTTCTAACTGTATGAAAATTACAAAAGTTTGCGCAAGTGCATTCTATAGTATTATAATATATTAATAAATCAATATTGAAAATGTCATTCAAATCAGACAAGTGCTCCAAATTGTAACTTTTTAGACTCTCAATGACGTAAAAATACTCCCAGACTTTAATGTTCCTTCTCGGAAAAACGAGAGATCAAAAACTTGGTGCCTTTAGCCTCTCTTAAAGAAGAGAATGCGATAGCTTTTGGAAGTTTGTCCACTGCCAAATGTTCCAAACATCCTCCTAAATCTTCGAAGTAGGCCCACCCCAGAAAATGGATTGGCATGGATTAGTGGGTGGATTGATGTGCATTAGTAGGAATTAGTGGTGGAATAATTAATGCATGTTTGTGGGGGTTATTGAAATGAATTCATGTGGATTGTTAGGGATTAATGCGTGGATTAAAGTGGATTAGTTGGGGATTACTGGATGGACCAAGGTGGAAGAGTTGGTCAGATCAGTATAACCACACATGATACCGTATTTACGAGCATAATTTGCACCATCGCATAATTTGCGCACCCTTAACTTATCACCCGGGTTTACGAAAAACATTTTTCACTCGCATATTTTATGCACCGCGCTGCGCTAGGCCACAATCATGCATGCGGGCTCAACCCTATGGCTCTACCCAGTAGCATTCGGCTATTCCGCGTGTGTTGTTCGGAAGGCTTTTTTAATCTTTTGTGTACTGGGCGTTCATGGTGGTGTCAGAGGCCGCTGTTACAATCGCGGCGGCACCAGCGGCATCGCCACTCGGAACGGCCAGCAGCGTTTCCGGGGAGGATAAGCAGCTGGTAGAAGAGCCAACACCGCTGTTTGGCTGATGCATGTGACTCGACTGCCGGCTACGCTTTTCTTGGTGGCTCTGACGGCTTGTGTTTGGTTGTTCGGTCGTGTCTTGCGATGGGATATCACAACTATACGGCAAGTTTCAAACTGCTTGTCAGCGCCTTATCACGGCGCGGAGCGGCGAAGCCAGCGAGAATAACCGCGTGCGCACAAGTTTGCCCATAGACGACAGTCATTGTGTCGGCAAAGTTGTGCGCATGTGGCTATTCTCGCTGGCTTTGCAGCTCCGTGCCGTGATAAGGCGCCGACAAGCAGTTTGGTCGACGCTCACGCGGTACAGTTAAAGAATTGTGTGGTGTGATAATTGATTAATTGATTCGCGCTTGCTATCCAGGACGAAGTTGCGTAAGCAAGCTTACGGAATCTGGAACTACCGAACAATTAGCTGGGCCTCAAGCGATGACGCTGTTTTAGCGTTTTATTCAGCTTCATGCATGCACTTTCATGCCATCCCGCAAAAGGGAGGGGGATGGGGGGGGGGGGGGGGTGCGCGGCTTTTCATTTAGAGTGAACTTTTTTTCGGGGGGCGGCCAGCGTGGGGATCAGGCACTGGTGCTGACGTATACGCAGCAACATACACTATATATTGCCGCGAAGCTTGCTTTTTTTGTCTGATCTTCTTATCGCGGCAGGCACGCCGCATTATCATTTTCTGGGACGCGAGACGCGACCAGAGTTATCTCGATTTTTCCTAGCCTCGCGCAAGTGTGCCTACTATGTTCTGGAACTTTCCTTGCCGCCTTTAAAATTGAGCACGGCTAAGAGCGGCGGGCATTCTGTTAGTCGACGACCGCCGAGCACGTTCGCTGCTATCGCCGCCGCTGAGTTTTCAGAGCTGTTCTTAGTGGGCGTAAGCCAGCCTATTAAAGTATTCTCTTACGAGCTGCTCTGTGCCTTCCTCAAGACCGGATCCCAGTCGGTGCTACGTGACCCCGGCGGAGTTCCCGTCACCACCTCGTGACATCTGGTGGAGGTGCGGGGTACATGCACCCAACCCAACCTGGAAGATCCACCGTAGAGAACGAGAGGCAAGAAGATCCCGAGGTACGACACAGCCGCCGTCTTCAAGGCCTGCAAGCTCAGCACGGATTACTACCGGATCCTACTCGACAACGACAACAAGCTCCAGCGCCCACCATGACCGAGCCAGCGACGTCCACCCCTGTCATGCTCCACCAGCCACGGGTGCGTCCAACCTTCCACGGCTACCCTGGCGACGACCCGGAAGATTGGATAGACAACTTTGAGCGCGTGGCTACATTTAACAGGTGGGAAGAAGACATGACGCTCCGCTATGTTTTCTTTTCCCTTGACGGTCCTGCAAGAACGTGGTACGAAAACCACGAGACTACCTTGAAGACCTGGAAATTATTCAAGTCTGAAGTCGTGAAGGCGTTTACCAACATTCTCCGGAAGGAAAAGGCGCAGATGCTGCTGGACTCACGGATGCAGCACCCAAACGAAACTGTCAGCATGTACGTCGAAGAAATGCAGCGTCTTTTCCGCCGAGCTGACCCGAATATGACGGAGGAGAAGAAAACCGGATATCTAATGCGGGGCGTAAAGGAGTCTCTTTTCGCTGGCCTCGTACGAAATCCGCCCAACACGGTCGCCGAATTCGCCGAAGAAGCGTCAGTGATTGAGAAGACCCTGGACGCCCGCACAAGGCAGTACAACCGACCACCGCAGGTCTGCTCCAGCTTTCCGGACACGACGACTACAACCAGCGACTTGCGGGAGATCATCCGTGAAATCGCCCGCGAAGAACTACGCCGGCTGCTGCCATCGTCTTCACAACCTCAAGTAGCGAGCCTGACGGAAGTCGTCCGTGAAGAAGTGCGGCATGCGCTTGGCTCCCCTTCTGCGACGACTGAACCTCAAGCTCCAGCCATGAGTTACGTCGCTGCAGTACGCAAGCCCGCGCCTCGACGTGCCACCCCAAGCCCTATTCGACGTGAGCCAGCAGTGCTGGACCGCCGCCCTCCGGGCCCCGCCCACCCGACCTACGAACAACGTTCGGGCCCAAGGAAATGCGACACCTGGAGAACCCGTGACAACCGTCCGCTGTGCTTCCACTGCGGTGAAGCCGGTCACGTCCTGCGTCACTGCCCGTTCCGACGCATCGGTCTTCGCGAATTCGCCGTTGACGCACCACCACCATGCTTCGGCCAACATCCACAAGAAATCGAGGACTACCTGCGCCGCGACGAATACGTGTCGAGCCGATTTTCCCGCTCACCCTCGCCGCGAGCCTCGCGCTTCATGTCGCCCTGCCACAGCTACGCAGCGGCTGTGCGAGGAAGGTCCCCCAGCCCCCGTAGGGGAAACTGAAAACAGCAACCTTAGGAGGTCAGGTTGCTTCCCGGCAAAAAAACGAAGACCCTCCAACGACGAGAACTCACGGCGACGCCGCACCGGCGACGACACGACGCAGCTTAGAGACCCCCAGGCCACCGACATCGACAAGCCCCTGCAGCCGCAGTCGCAATCATCGACCAAGCCGTGACCCGACGCCGAAAGTTACGTGCAACGCAAGAGCAAGGACTTCCGATCTAGAGGTGACTGTCGACGGCCGAAACGTTACTGCTCTAATCGACACGGGAGCTGACTATTCCGTGCTGAGTGGTTCCTTCGCCGACCGGATCAAGAAAGTGACGACGACTTGGGATGGCCCGCAGATACGCACAGCAGGCGGACACCTCATCACGCCATCAGGAAGGTGCACTGCGAGACTGACTGTCAACGGACACACATATCCGACAGTATTCGTCGTACTTCAGAAATGTTCCCGTGACGTCATTCTGGGGATGGACTTCTTGACACAGCACCGCGCAGTCATCGACCTCAAGTCCAAGTCCATCACGCTTTCGACGGACGAAGCTTTACCTCCGAAAACGACCCCAGAGCAGTCAAAGGCCCTCAGTGTTCTCGATGAAGAACTAACCATACCACCCCGGTCCAGCGTCATCGTCCCCGTCTGTGCAAGAAATTTCGAAGACGCAGAAGGCATCATCGAGGGAAACACGCAGTTGCTCTTAGACAGACGACTTGGCGTCGCAAGAGGCATCGCTCATTTGCGGCATGGAAAAGCCGAAGTACTGGTCACGAACTTCAGGAAGAATACCGACACCTCAACAGAGGCACTACAGTTGCGTTCTTGGACGAAGCAACTGATTTACTGGACGCCTTCATCATCTCCGACGAACCTGCAAATGACAGCCTAAAGCAAGACCATGCTCCCACGTTCGCCATCAACCCAGCATTACCCCGGGACCGACAAGAGAAAATCACCCTTCTTCTTCAAAGTTACAGCGAATGTTTCGCCTCGTCATCAAAGGTGCGACAAACGACGATAGGCAAACATCGAATTATAACCGACGAACACACCAGACCTCTCCGCCAAAGCCCTTACCGTGTGTCGCCGCGAGAACGACAGGCCATCCGGGACCAAGTAGAGGAAATGCTTCGCGACGACGTCATCCAACCTTCGAAGAGCCCATGGGCGGCACCGGTCGTTCTAGTGAGAAAGAAAGACGGTGCTCTTCGATTCTGCGTCGATTATCGGCGACTGAACAAGATTACGAAAAAAGACGTCTACCCCCTCCCGAGGATCGACGACACTCTGGACAGGCTCTGCCACGCCAAGTATTTCTCGTCGATGGATCTCAAGAGTGGATATTGGCAGATTGAAGTCGACGAAAGAGACCGGGAAAAGACTGCCTTCATCACACCGGACGGACTGTACGAGTTCAAAGTCATGCCATTTGGGCTTTGCACCGCACCCGCAACTTTCCAAAGGGTAATGGACACAGTGTTGGCAGGCCTCAAGTGGCAAACCTGTCTCGTCTATCTAGACGACGTTGTAGTCTTCGCAGCGAGCTTCGAGGAACACCTCCGGAGGCTGACGGCAGTACTCGACGCAATCAAGTTATCCGGACTTACCCTGAAGCCTGAAAAGTGCCGGTTTGCCTACCATGAACTATTGTTTCTCGGCCACATCATCAGCAAGGACGGCGTGCGCCCCGACCCGCAGAAGACAGCCGCCATTGCCAATTTCCCGCAGCCTCATGACAAGAAGGCGGTCCGCAGATTTCTGGGATTGTGTGCTTATTACAGACGCTTTGTGAGGAATTTTTCGCGCGTCGCGGAACCTCTGACCAAGCTCTCCAAGGCAGACGTACCATTCACATGGAATTCGGCACAAGCGGAAGCCTTCAACGAACTTCAGCGTCTCCTGCAGTCTCCACCGGTGCTAGGCCACTTTGACGAAAACGCCGAGACAGAAATCCATACCGACGCAAGCAGCTTTGGTCTAGGCGCCGTGCTCGTCCAGAAAAACGCAGGAGTCGAAAAAGTAATAGCATATGCAAGTCGTTCATTGTCGAAAGCAGAAGCGAACTATTCGACCACTGAAAAGGAGTGCCTTGCGATCGTCTGGGTTACATCGAAGTTCCGTCCCTACTTGTATGGACGCCCGTTCAAGGTTGTGAGCGACCACCATGCATTGTGCTGGCTGGCTAACTTGAAGGACCCCTCTGGCCGTCTCGCTCGATGGAGCTTGCGCCTCCAAGAATTCGACGTCACGGTGGTCTACAAGTCTGGGCGAAAGCACTCCAACGCTGACTGCCTGTCACGAGCCCCTGTCGACACGCCGCCAAAAGACGATGACGACGACGCTTTCCTTGGACTGCTAAGTTTCAGCGACTTCGCACGACCGCAGCAATCTGATCCTGACCTACAGCGCCTGCACGAGTATCTTGAGGGGAAGTCTCCTTCACCTCCTGCCCTCTTCAGGCGTGGACTATCGTCCTACTGTCTGCAACAGGGAATCGTCGTGAAGAAGAATTTCTCACCGAACAAGGCCGCCTACCTTCTCGTCGTCCCGAAGAGCCTTCGGGAGGAAATTCTGCAGGCTTCGCATGACGAACCAATGGCTGGCCACCTCGGGTTTACTCGCACCCTCCGCCGAATCCAAGAGAGATATTACTGGCCTCGCCTATCCTCCCATGTCGCGCACTACGTTAAGAGTTGTCGTGAATGCCAACGCCGGAAAACGCCACCGAAAAGACCAGCAGGGTTCCTGCAGCCGATTCGACCGCCATCAAGACCTTTCCAGGAGGTCGGTATGGACCTACTTGGCCCCTTCCCAACATCAACGACGGGCAACAAGTGGATTATTGTGGCGACCGATTATCTCACCAGGTACGCCGAAGCAAAGGCCCTCCCGAACGGCACAGCAGCAGAAGTCGCCAAATTCTTCGTCGAATCCATTCTTTTACGACACGGTGCCCCCAAAATACTGATAACAGAGAAAAAGTATGTTGGGGCAGCCAGAAAAAGAATGTAAACCAATATGCCCCTACCTGTGCCACTGAGTATAACAGGCTTACTGATAACAGACAGGGGGACAGCGATCACGGCGGAGCTAACCCAGGCCATTCTGCAGCACAGCCATACAAGTCACCGGAGAACAACTGCGTACCATCCGCAGACAAACGGGCTTACAGAACGCCTCAACAAGACCATCGCCGATATGCTTTCTATGTACATAGACGCAGAACACAAGGCATGGGACGTCATTCTTCCCTATGTGGTGTTCGCCTACAACACCGCTGTGCAAGAGACCACCCAAATGACACCATTTAGTCTCGTCCACGGGAGGGAGGCCACGACCACACTCGACGCCATGCTGCCCGACGTTACCGACGAAAGTAACCTCGACGTCGCCGCCTACCTGCAGCGCGCAGAACAAGCTCGACGACTTGCCCGTGAGAGAATACAAGACCAGCAGCGCACCGACGCCCGACGCTACAATCTTCGAAGACGCGCAGTGCAATACAAGCCAGGCGATAGAGTTTGGGTTTGGACGCCGATTCGCCGCCGCGGACTGAGTGAAAAACTTCTGCGCCGCTATTTCGGCCCGTACAGGATTCTTCGCAGACTGGGTAATCTGGACTATGAAGTCGTCCCTGACGGAGTTACAGCATCCCAGAGACGCCGCACACGCTCAGTTGTCCACGTCGCCCGTCAAAAGCCTTACTATTCGCGCTAATGACTCTTTGTGTTTACATTATGAGTATTTATTTTGTATGCTCTGCATCTTTATGTCCGTTATCCCTGTTTTTAAGCATCGGGTCGATGCTTCTTTAAGGGGGGAGTAATGCCGCGAAGCTTGCTTTTTGTCTGATCTTCTTATCGCAGCAGGCACACCGCATTATCACTGTTTTGGGACGCGAGACGCGACCAGAGTTATCTCGATTTTTCCTAGCCTCGCGCAAGTGTGCCTACTATGTTCTGGAACTTTCCTTGCCGCCTTTAAAATCGAGCGCGGCTAAGAGCGGCGGGCATTCTGTTAGTCGACGACCGCTGAGCACGTTCGCTGCTATCGCCGCCGCTGAGTTTTCAGAGCTGTTCTTAGTGGGCGTAAGCCAGCATATTAAAGTATTCTCTTACGAGCTGCTCTGTGCCTTCTTCAAGACCGGACCCCAGTCGGTGCTACGTGACCCCGGCGGAGTTCCCGTCACCACCTCGTGACAATATTGCACGTTATTGCACGTTATGACCTTTGTGGAGTTTTTTAAGTCGCGCTCGCAAAATTCCCGCGTAATTTGCACACCCCCTTTATCGAGCCCTAATTTCTGAATAAAGAGTGCACAAATTATGCGCGTAAATACGGTAATCCAATGGAAGGTACTTGAACCTTCTAGTCCTCGGATTTTCAAATTTGGCAGTGCTAAAGACACCATGACCTTCTCGACCATCAATTCGTTAGAAACCGGATGGCGTTTGCACCTCCAGCTGCCGAACTGTGTTGTGTACGCCACACGAACGCGGCTCAGCGACCGCAGCACAAAGCAAACCTGAACGGCTAGCGCCAAAGCATCAGCAGTGCCGTGGACTGCACGGGCGAGTGTTCAGGCAACAAAAACCTGCTACGGCATGCACCAGAGCACGGGTTCCACCAGTCTCGTGCACTTGCCTTTTCTCTTTTCCATTGTTTCACAGCTCTAGTAAATTTGCAGTGTGTTGTACTCACTATGGGCAGACTTTTACCAACGAGGAGCAATGTCAGCCAAGGACTCTTAGCTCAAATTACTGTATTTATACGATTGTAAGTCGACTCGTATGTAAGTCGATCCCCCCAAATCGCATGTCGGAAAAAAAAATGTTGACGCGAATGTAATCGACCCATTGCATGTCCGAAGACAAAAACTCCGGTGGAAGTACTCAAACAAGAAAATCTATTGCATGGATAGGCTATTCATCCTCACTTAAGTCATCTTCAGTAGTACTGCTGTCTTCGTCGCCGCTGCGGTCCCCCAGCACATCGTTCTCCATGGAAAGCCCGCACTTCCTAAATGACTGCATCACGACATTGCGTGGTACGGCCGCACAAGTGGAAATCACCCGCCCGCACACAGCCACCAGGGAGGCTCTCTTCACGCGCGCCGTTGGCGTAAATCCCCACCCTTCCGCCACCAGCCACTCGTTATACTCACGCCGGAGCAAGCCCTTGAATCGCTTGTTAATGCCAACGTCTAGCGGCTGCAGCTGCCCAGTCAGACCGCCGGGAATCACCAGCATATCTGTATGTTCTTTTCGGAGCTCTGCCTTCACTTTCGCGGTGAGGTGGCCGCGAAATGAGTCCAGCACAAAGGTTCGGATTGCAATCTATGAGGGATGCCTCTGGCCTCAAAAGCCACACCTGACGGTACCAATCAATAACTAATACCCCTGCCACACGGCAAATTTAATGTCATTTCCATCGAATGACATTCGTTCAAAACGACATTAGTTTGCTGCCACACGAGAAAATATAATGACATTCGATGAAAACGACATTAGGAATCGAATGAGTTTGGGGAACTCATTCGCCAGCAAACTCCGAGCTAATGTGTTCCCTCGACACCAGAGACTTGGTGAGAATATGCACCGAACATAAATTTCAAACGTGACACAAGCATTATAATATTTCAACACCCGTATAATTCTGTGGTCGTTCATTTATTTATATAATAATACCGAATAGCACCAGAAAAAATAAAACTCACTCTAGCTACCAGCCAACCGGAATGGACGAGCAGGCATGTTTTTTGGCTTTTTTGTGTAGCGTGGCCCAAAGCCAACCGTAGCCAGCCCATGAGCCAGCGGCAGTCGCGTGCGTTGTGTTGCCAGAGTCCGGAGTGCTGGCTGTGTCAATTGCTGCGGTAGTTGTGCGCTCGGAGTTGTTTGTTATTTATTCTTGCTGGATCCGCTAATCTGCCTTTGTACAGGGCCAGCCTGCTGCGTCTTTGTGCTCGCAAGCATAGACTCGCAGCGATCGCATTCCGCTGCCGCGAATCCATTGCACAAAGCGACGTAGTGACGTCCGCCATTTGTCTGTCGCCGCTGGCTGAACTTTGGCTTGGCTTGGACTCCTGGTGGATAGCAGTGATCAACGCGTTATTGAAACGAGGATTAAAATTTTGAAATCGGTTTCCATTCGCAAAACAATACTTTTCGAAACATATTGAAGCATAGATCGAAATGTTTTTATGCTGCACTTTTTCTCCATCGCAATCGCCATCGTTTGCAAATGGCATTACTTTTTGCCGTGTAGCAGCACGCAGAATAAATGACATTAAGTCGAACAAATATCATTCGATGGGAATGACATTAGATTTGCCGTGTGGCAGGGGTATAAGTCGTCCGTCATAAAGCCTTTTTCATTCATTCGCACAATCACACCTATCGGGAACATTTCCTTTCGCATAGCTTTTCTTTTGAAGACTATGTACGGTCGGAGCTTTGTGCCATCTGCCTAGCATGATAGCATAACAGTGAACCGAAGTTTCTCATTTCGTCTCGAGAAAAGCTTAACTTCGTGAGCTCTTCTCACGCTCACTGTTGTCTTGCTCGTCATGTCGAAGTAAACGGGAGACCGGTCCGCATTGCCGATTTGGCCGAGCAGGTATCGCCGCGAGTCGCGTAGCTTGAGGTAGTGCCTATGGAAGGCGAGAACTTTCTCCTCGTAAGCAGCAAGCAGCTTCTGGCATACACTAGTACGCCGAGGAAGAGGGAAGCCAGCCCTCTTCATAAATTTCGAAGCCCAAACCCTGCTACATTTGAAGTCTTTTCGGGATATCCCAGCTTCAGCAGCGAAGAACCGGGCTTGTTGCATGATTATTTCGAATCTCACTAGAAGCTGCCGATCACTTATTTAGGTAACACACGCTGCAAGCTTGACCTCCAGCTCCAGAAAGCGTCCGGACTTCGGCCCGCGGAAACCTCTTCGCTTGGAGTCACAGTCCAAAATTCTGTCTCCCTGCTTCCGCCACTCCCACACCAACCGTTCAGAAAAGTCGAACTTCCGGCCCGGCACGCAGTTGTTGGTTTCTTCGGAGCAAATGATGGCCTCCCTGTTGAACCTTGCACTGACTGAGCGCTGAATGCTTTTCGAACAGGTCGAGTTCATGGCAAAGCACATGGCCGGCAGTCGAGTCAAATGCACAAACTCCAAGCACCACCAAACAAAAAGTGATCAGTGTCGGGGCGTTAGCTCTTCCAGCAAACATTGGCATTCCCCAGAACCGCCGCCGTTATGCCGCCATATTACACAACCAACTGAAATAGCAGCTCTTCCATCAGCTAGCGACACTCCCGGGTGCTGGCGCAGACTCCGCGATTCGAACAGCGACCCTTGCTTAACTATCCTTACTCCTGCGAATGAGATGACATGAAATTGGTTTTTGGGCCGCGGCGGCTGCGTTTTTATGGAGGAAAAACGCTAAGGCGCTCGTGTGCTGTGCGATGTCAGTGCACGTTAAAGATCCCCAGGTGGTCGAAATTATTCCGGAGCCCTCCACTACGGCACCTCTTCTTCCTTTCTTCTTTCACTCCCTCCTTTATCCCTTCCCTTACGGCGTGGTTCAGGTGTCCAACAATATATGAAACAGATACTGCGCCATTTCCTTTCCCCCCAAAACCAATTATTATTATTAAAGGAAATGGCGCAGTATCTGTCTCAAATCTCCGCGGAAACCCACCCAGCCATAAGGGAAGGAATAAAGGAGAGACTGAAAGAAGAAAGGAATCAAGAGGTACCGTAGTGGAGGGCTCCGGAATTATTCTGACCACCTGGGGACCCGCCTTCGCGTTTCGCCTCCATCAAAACGCTGCCGCCGCGGCCAGGTTCTAAACAGGGTACCCTGATCAGTAGCCGAGCGCCCTAACCCCTGAACAACTGCGGTGGGTAATGGTGTGCGTAGTAAAAGTAAAAAATGAAAAATCCTTGCCGAAAAGCCCGCGGAATACCTGAATGCTACGCTTGGAGCCGTAGAGCAAACAAAAACTTGTAACCTCGCAGTAGCATCCATGATAACCGTTTTTCTTGCTTTTATTAGCATTTGCAGGTTTCGTTTAGATTGTAAGTCGCCCCCCCCCCCACACACACACTTCGGAATCTCAAATTTCAAAAAAAAAGGTCGACTTACAGTTGTGTAAATACGGTAACCGCTGCGGATGCAGACTCGTTAGAATTATCGGAAGTTCTCCCCCACTGAAATACACAGGACTATGCCAAGACCTGGGCATCAGTTCGAATAAAAATAGTGCATTAACGATCTTTTACTGCTTTTACACAATTTTAAGTCGAATCAAACGTAAGTCCACAACCCATATCTCATATCAGAAAAATGACTTGGTGGTCACTTAAGCTCCGTCCTTAACAGTAGAACGCAATAGCATTATGCGGCTGCCACCGCTTATCGTTAACCGCTATCAGCTGCCCTATCCAGGCGTGCCCATGGACACATTCCAAACCGAAAATGTCACTGGACTACTCGTCCACATATCGTGATTGCTGCTGCGGTCCCACAGCAGATCGTTCTAATGTCATGCTCCAGCGAAATCCTGCACTTCGCAAACATCTGCACCATGAAAGCACGTGGAACAGCTGAAAATTTCGCCTCCCTGTAGACGCCACACCTCTATCATCCGTTCAGAGACGTCGAACTTGCGGCCTGGCGTGGAGTTGTTCATTTCTTACGCGCAAAGAATAACATCCATATTGAATGCAGCCATGAACGAGAGGCGGACGCTTATCTGACCCGGAAAACAAATGTAAGTCGAACGATGGCACGGTGGCGAGAAGCCAAAACAAGAGGGACGATGCACCTAGGGGGATGCCAACTTGCCACATATCAACAGCAAAAAAATCGGCCACCATACGCGGGGAGAGGGAGAGAGAGGCCCGCAGCAAAAGTGCAGCCCTGCTGAAGCATCCCTGATACCTCGTTTGTCTCGCCTTTATTTATGGTGGCATGCTTTTGCTTCTAAAGTAAATCAACCACCCCCACCCCCCACCCACCCCACTTAGGATTTTCATAATTTTAAATATAGGTCTACCTACAATCGTGTAAAAACGGTAGCTGCATCCAAGAAACGCAAGACACCGAGGCTTACAAATTTTGCATGACAATGAGGTCACATTAAAGGGGCACTAAAAGGAAACAATAAGTCAAACTAGACTGAAGGATTACCCTTTGGTAACTCTATTGACAATTCTGCACAACCAGATTATTTTGTAGGGAAAAAAATATCTTAAAGACCTCAATTTCACCTTTGCTGTCTCGTCCATGAAAACTGGGGCTTCCTACGTTCTGTGGATTAAATAAAAAAAGCACCTCTTGGTGAATCAGGGGGGCCACCAATGGAGAGCACCACCGCTAGAGCGAGCAGAAACGCGGCTGGAAGCGATGGCATGGTGGCGAGAAGCCAAAACAAGAGGGACCATGCTCATACTCGCTCATGCTCATAATGGCTTATACTCGCGGCCATCAGCCTGTCAGTCTGATGTCACGCTCTTGCACCATTGGTAGTTCACTGCGCATGCGCAAGGTGGCGCCACCTGCGCACACGGTGCGCCCACGCCAGACGCCTTGCAGCTGTCGACCGGGGTGCCGCGCAACATCCCTCCTAGACGCTCGCGTCAATGGAGTCCCAGAATGCGGGCAAACGCAAGCACACTACTCCCCCAGCTACACAGCGACAGAAGACCAATGAGCGAATGCGTTGGCATCGGCTTAATGCTTCGTTCCGTCCATCTGTCCCTTTGCGAAATCTATCACACTATAGCCATCAATCAAATGACATCAACTCCATAAGAAAAAGATCCTTGCACACGACGGGATTTGACCCACCATCCTTCTGTTCCGCAGCCGAGCGTGCTATCGATTACGCTACTTCCTGCAATCGCATATGTAGTAAAAACTGTGTACTTAACACCTTAACTACACATCAGTGACACAAGCAGCAACACCGCGATAAAGGCTTTTGCCGCACCGCACTTTAGGTCAACAAAGGGCCCTGAAGGGAATGAATTTTTTTTCACAAAAAAAAACAATTTTTTTTATTTTCACAAAAAAAAAGAAAAATCTAGCCAGAACTAACTGCAACTCGACCACTCCTATAGAAATGTGCAGAGACTCACGGCTGCCAAGGCTAGTTGCTGCTTCAGAACCTCACTTTCCTCCTTTAAATTGAGCGAGGCCACAACGGTGGTGAGGGTGCCGAGCAGGCGGCGCACCACAAACTGCTCGCAGGGACCCAAGGCAGCTGGCATCTTGTTCTCCATGACATCCTGTAGCATCTGGTAGATATCCTCGAAGTGGGGGAGCTCCGGACCATAATCCTCCATGGGATCGGCGAAGGGCTGCCGCTGGCACGATTCCACCACCTGCACAAAGACAGCATGCAAAGAAGGGACCAATGCAGGCAAGCCGACAGAGGGTGAATGCAGGCCTTCCAATGCTGACACATTACTGCCACCTCTCTGGAATGACGATTTGATTCTAATGGCACAATGGCAGCTTGGTCATAGAGCACTACCTTGGGAGTGCACAAAACGGGCGTCAATAGAGAGTAAGACACACCCACAAAGAAAATGACAGCTCATTAAGCCTGTGTCACACTGCGGAAACACAAAAGTGACATCGGCAAAACACTTTCGCCAGCGAGCCATTAGCAAGTTTCTGAACCAACTCATTCCCTAACATGTCACACTACACAAGCAGCAGAGAAACAAGACAGGCTGCTGTAGTATTGCCTCAGTATGACAGCTTTCGGGAACCAGCACTAGGAACAAACAACGTTCGTAGACACTGTTTGGCCTGCTCTCCGGCTGGGCAAATTTTCTGGCACCAACGCACCAGCCAAAGCACGCACTTTGTGGTGACTGACCACTTTCGTGCCTTTCCCGATTGCAAGCATTGTTTGCAAAGCATTTCCTTTCGCCGCGTTGTTGTCTGCCGCGGTGCAGCATCTTGCAGGTATGCAAATTTCCGTGGTGCAGCATCTAGCAGGCATGCAAATTGCCGCGGTACAGCATCTTGCAGGCATGCAAATGCCGGCAGGCAGACTACTGTCAGCGACACCGCCAGATGGCTGGCTGCCATGCCTCGATACTGCCCACGCCTCCGCAGGAGCCACTGTCGAGAAGCGCCACCCTGTCCCCATCCCATTCTTGTGTGCAAATTACCATACGCTCCTGACGAGCGTGGCTTTCCACAAAGCCGCTTTCTCTCTGGCGCGGCCCCTCTCTGCCTGTAGCGACGGTTCCGTCTTCTGTGGTTTTAACGGCGCCAGCCAGCAACAAATCGGCATGGATGTCGGCAGATAAGTCTGCAAAGTGCTCGTGAAAATATGCTGCTGTCATTTTCACCCCAGAGAGCTAACGCAATGGTCGACACTGTATACAAGAGACCGACACGTGCGGTTGCCATGAAACAACTGCCGTTAATTGCCCGCTCACCGGAAGTGCCCGAGCACGTTGCCAGACTGGCTGGCGTGCACCGTACAGTTTTAGCGGTCACCGATACATCCTCTTTTCTTTAAACATTGAGAAGGTGACTACAGAGTAAGTCCTTCACAATAGGGAGCGGGTGATATGCAGGACGGGCCGCCTTAATCCTGGCGGGCCAACCGGCGGGGAGGCCTTCTGAGTCTTGAGGACCGTCTTAGTTCTGCACCAACCACTCTAGTCGGTCCAGAGGATGTAGTGTGTTCTGTAGCAGTCTCTGCTGCTCCCCCTTGAGGTTGCACCGCTGGCCGCTCTCCTGTTTGTTGCTTGGGCGACACGCTTGGTTCGGTTGCCCCCAACGCTCCAGCTGGTCTAGGGGGTGTGAGAGGAACGAACTCCGCGGAACCCCTTTCTTCTGCTGCTGGCGAGGATGCTGTAGGCGGTCTTAGTAGTCTAGGTGGTGTACACAGCTCCCTTGCTGGGGCTGTTGATCTTGCACTGGATAACGGAGTGTCAACACACATGAGGGCCTGTTGGGGTCTTGTCGCTCTCTGCAACACTGGGTGACTTTCCACGTCTCCAGCGCTGCGTCCTGTAGGATGAAGCTGTTGTGATGTTGGTTTGCAAATCTCTCTCGTTTTTCGCAAGTCTTGACGGTTCCTTCTAAATTCGCTTCCATCCTCTGTTATTACTCTTTATGATCGGGGGGCCACAAGATCTAAAACTATAGCTTTTGTGCCCCACTTGCTTCCAGACCTAATCCGAACGCTGTCTCCAGGCTGTAATGGCGGGAGCTGCTGTCCTTTGTTCGTATCCTGCTTATGTTTTCGAGGTTTTGAGAGCTGCTGAGTTGAATCCGAGCAGGGGTCCGGGAGCGGCGTTCTGCTGTCGCGCCCCATGAGATACTTGGATGGTGAGACACCGTCTTCCAGCGGAGACGCACGATAGTTGAGGAGGCCAAGCCAAAACTCCTCCTTTGATGATCCTGCCTTCTTGAGTAGCCTCTTGATTATTTGTACGCCTTTCTCCGCGAGTCCATTCGATTTCGGATAATAAGGGCTGGAAATGATGTGTTCAAAGTCAAACATCACTGCAAAGTCCTTAAATTCCTTGGCTGTGAATTGGGGACCTCCATCAGTGCAGACCTCGTGGGGGATGCCATAACGTGCAAATATCCGAGATAGTTTGTTTATGACCTCAGTAGTGGTGCCGTTCAACTCCTCCACCTCCGGATAGTTAGAGTAGGCATCGTACACAACAAGGTAATGCTTCCCAGCATGCTCGCATAAGTCGGCTCCCACCCTGTACCATGGGCAACTGGGCGTATCCCGTAACAGCAGAGGTTCAGCAGGCTGTTTGTAAGCATGTATCTGACAGGTCGGACACCGCTCAGCCATTTCTCTTATTTCAGCTGCCATCCTGGGCCAGTACATGAGGCTGCGTGCTCGTGATGTGCATTTCGCTATGCCCAGATGCCCTCGATGCAACCGACAAAG
Source organism: Amblyomma americanum (assembly GCF_052857255.1). Lineage (NCBI taxonomy): Eukaryota > Metazoa > Arthropoda > Arachnida > Ixodida > Ixodidae > Amblyomma > Amblyomma americanum. The sequence continues at coordinate 497,240,153 of NC_135497.1, read as the reverse complement.
CATTTCTTTCGAAGCTCGGAAGGAATGACAACTTTGGTACCTTTCAACAACACACCTTCAACCACTGACAGTTCACTGGTGTGCGTTTTCCACTCCCCGTTCAAAGACTGTGACGCCTGCAGTTTTGCCATGATTTGCTGCAGCTCCGGGTCCCTAGCCGTGGCATCTTTCAATTTGTCCATTGTTCTCTTGCTCACCCGGTCCTCCAAGACACTTATGGCGTGTATTTCCAAGTCATCTGATAAGTTATCTGACAAGCGTTTCCCTTGCATCCTGGAAAGAGTGTCAGCAATAACCAGTTTCTTCCCAGGGACAAATTGCAACAGGTAGTCGTATTTCAGCAGTCGCAGGAAGAGCCTTTGAAGTCGAGGCGGGATGTCTCCGAGTCCTTTCTTCGAGATAGATATCAATGGACTGTGATCGGTCTCTATAGTGATTCTTCGGCCCAAGACAAACTCATTAAACTTCTCACAGCCAAACACTATTCCAAGGGCTTCCTTTTCAATCTGTGCGTATCTGCGCTCGGTCTCTGTCAGGAACCTTGACGCATAGCCTACAGGCCGCCAGTCGCTACCATGCTGCTGGGAAAGGGCTGCACCCAATGCAAAGGCGGATGCGTCAGTAGACAGCTTTGTAGGTAAAGATGGATCAAATATAGCAAGTACAGGAGCTTGCGTGAGAATTTCGTTTAGACGGGCCCACTCGATGTCGTGCGCTCTAGTCCATTCAAAGACAGAGTCCTCCCGCAACAGACCACGAAGTGATTCTGTCTGACTTGCTAAGTTCGGCAAGTACTTGCTGAAATAGTTGACTGCTCCAAGTAGCCTCTGGACTTCCTTTTTCGTAGCTGGCTTCTGGCAATGGGCTAGGCACTCTACCAGTTCTGGGTTTGGTTTGATGCCTTGTTCACTTATTCTGTCTCCAAGGAAGTCGATCTGTTTCAATCCGAACCTACATTTGTCCCAATTAAGAGTTAGGCCAGCAGCACTGGCCGTTTCCAAGGCTCTGTACAGTCTCTCCTGGTGCTCTTCCCATGAGGCACCCCAAACCAAAATGTCATCGATGTAGATGCGTACCCCTGGTAGACCGTCGAAAATCTCTGTCATTGTCCTTTGAAATATCTCTGGAGCCGATGAAATACCAAAGGGCAGCCTTAGGAACCGGTAACGACCAAATGGACTGCTAAATGTGCAAATTCTCGAGGACATGTCATCAAGCGGGATTTGGTGGAATCCACTATTGGCGTCAAGCGTGCTGAAATATTTCGCTCCTGCCAGTTCACTTTCGATCTCTTCCCTGCGCGGAAGCTGAAAGTGTTCCCTCTTCAAAGCCTCGTTCACTTTTTGGGGTCCATGCAGACGCGAAGTTGGCCGTTCTTCTTTCGAGCAATAACAAGTGGGCTTACCCAGTCAGATGGCTCTCGCACCTTGGCAATGATTCCTGCAGCCTCCAGGCGATCAAGCTCCTCTTTCAGCCGCGATCGAATTGCGTGAGGTACCCGCCGGGCTGGCTCGGCGACTGGACGGGCGCCATCTTGAAGAGTCATGCTGTATTCCCGCTTCAGTTTTCCGATGCCCGTGAACAACTTGGGATACTGCCGGCGAACGCACTCGGACAAAGCCTCATCTTTTTTTACTGCTCTGATTCTGTTGACAAGACCAAACTGCTCACAAGCCTGCAGTCCCAAGATCGCTTGACGGCCCTTCTTCACAACAAAGAATTCCACTAGTCGAGTGTCGGCGCCAATCCGAACCGGGAGGCATACCTTTCCCATGTGCACGATTTCATTCCCGCCGTAGCTGCGTAGTACAGCCCTGGCTGGCTCTGGCTGCTGCTTGGTTCCCAGGGCTTCAAACAGACCGCGCGGCAGCAGGTTGGCCTGCGCGCCGGTGTCGACTTTCAGCCGCACTTCCCGTCCCGAAATACGAGTCGCTACCTCCCAGTAGCGCATCAGCAGCGCTCGCTTTCTTGCATGCTGTAGATACGTGCAGCACGGTAAAGTCGTCGTCGTCGTCCGGCCGCTCGGCAACCTCGTTAACATCCGCTGCTCTTGCTTTGCAGCAAACTGCGAAATGATTCTGCCTTCCGCACCTAGCACATTTTTTCCCATATGCTGGACACTCGCGAGGCCTATGCGAGCGGTTGCAGTAGCCGCATTTCTTTTCTTGGTGTCTCCCTTTGCCGTAACCCAGCGCGTCGTTCCTGTGCTGCTGATGCTTGTTTTTCTCTTCACCCACTGCGTCGACGCTTTTGTCTTCACTCCACACTTTGCTTTGTGCGGCAGTGATTTCCTCAGCCTTTGCCCACTCGACGGCTGTGGTGAGTGTCAAGTCCTTTTTGGCTAGAAGCTTTTCCCTCAACGTCTTACTAGATGTGCCGTACACTATTTGGTCTCGCAGCATCGATTCCCGAAGGTTGTCAAAATTGCAGGTCTTGGATTTCAGTTGCAGGTCTCGATATAATTGCTCGAACGGCTCACCTTCGGCTTGCGTGCGGTTCCGGAACACGTAGCGCTCGAACGTCTCATTGCTCTGAGGTAGGCAGTAGGCTTCAAAAGCTTGCACTAGCTTGTCGTAGTCCTTGTCTTCAGCGGTAAGATCGAAGGTGTTGTAAACATCTATTGCCTCTTGACCGGCGAGGTGAAGCAAAATGGCGGCTTTCTGGGCGTTGCTGCGTTGTCGTCCTGGCTCTGTTGACTCAGTGGCGATGAAGTAGAGCTCTACCCGTTGCTTGAATCGAGTCCAGTTGTCCGCCACATTAGCCCCGACACGTAACGGCTCTGGGGGCGGAAGCTCCGTCATTTTTTTTTTGGCGCGGGAACTGGTCACTTCTGACACCATGTATACAAGAGACCGACACGTGCGGTAGCCATGAAACAACTGCCGTTTATTGCCCGCTCACCGGAAGTGCCCGAGCACGTTGCCAGACTGGCTGGCGTGCACCGTACAGTTTTAGCGGTCACCGATAGTGATGATGCATTTTTCTGGCACAAGGGCATCTGTGGCCAAAGAGCGCCATTGCACAAGGTTGTTTTTTCTACTCAAGGTGGTGTCAAACACCCACTTCCCAAGCATTTCACCCTAAATAAGCCGAGTACCAGGCAGGGGATAGCTCGTACATATTTTTTCACTGGTGGGTACCTGGCAGCACTTGGAATCCAACCTCGCAACTACCGCATGCCAGGCGGATGCTCGAACGACTAGGCCACCACTGCGATGCTTATCTAGATTCCACGAGGTCTGTGCATATTTAGTTTTTTTTAGTTCCTTGCGGTTTCTGGAAATATGTTTTTGTTGCAGTTCTTTCCTCTTATAGGATTATATGCTTTTCAATATAAAATTTATTTGCAGTAAGCACTTGTACCAATGTCATCTTTCTCTAACCATGCATGTTGCATTTCAAAATTCTGCTATGAATATCCACTAACTTGCACAGTTATCTTTCCTTCTATATTTTAACACAGCCATAAGTGTGTATACTGCGAACTGAATGTTGAAAAATGGTGAACTTCAGTCAGCTGAACAGAAACTTAACGGTTCCATGGAACAGTTTTGTTTCCTTTGTCATAATTTACAGCTTAACACAACTGATTAGTAACAGCTAAAATTATTTAAGCTAGAATAATTCAGTAAACATGAGCAATTGCACTTATGGCCAGCCTTCTACTGTCAAAGAGGATATCGTAAAAAAAGTTGTATCTGTTCTGATTCAACTGATGAAGTGAAAATGAAACAACCATTCCTTGCTGTCATGTAGTAAATCGAACCTGACTTTTAACTGGAGCTGCACTTTCCAACTGCTCTTGTTTTTAATTCTGCACACTTGTCGCTTTAGTCAATGCACTGGACATAGCTACAAGGATATCACGAAGCAACAACTGTACGATTGTATACTGTATGACACACAAAATAGTTGTCTCTTGTCATTTTTTAACGATGCGCTTAGCACATTCAAGTTACATATAGCAATGCAATACCAACTATAGGCTCCTTAATTGTTCCTTCACAACAGCAACTTAGTCGATGGTTAATTTGGTGTAAAGGGCCAATATGTCCAATTAACATTATTTGATTTTTCTTAGCCATAACTACCAATGCAAGCTAGATGCATGGACTTAAAGAATTAAATGAAATTGCTGTAACGAACTACCTTGCGTTCTGGTAATAGAATGTCCCTGCTAAACTTTGTTTTTCAAGCAGGGCTGCTTTGTTTCAAAATTGAAACTAATAATCTGAGCAATTTAATGTCTCTTTGCTCTGCATTCAATACTCTGCATTGATATGCTTTGCCTCTTTCTAGTAACTTTCTGTTAACAAAAGTAAATACCAGGAAGTAAGAAAGCTTACCAACTTTCTATCAACAAGTGTTGATTAAAAAATCTGCTGTTATTTCGTGGTCATCATTTGTATGCCTTAATTAGATGAATGCCCATGATATCAATAAAGTTAAAGGTTTTTGAACTTTCGGTACACTCAGGCAATATTGTCACTGCCCTACAAGTAAATTGTGGTCTGATGATATTAAAGGCTGCCACTGTATTCATTATGCGCTAGCTTAATCAATGATTTAGTGTAACAGTACAATGCTGTTTTTTATATACTTGCCAGTGAATATAGGATAGGCTTGGCATCACTGAAATCAAATAGTATAAAAAATTTGATTCCACTGTGGTAACAGATTGTTGTCACTGAAATTTGTTCTACACAGTGCTGCTTGAATTGTTTTGAGATGCATATTAACATTGTTTACCATTCTGGCCCCTCTTTTTTCTGTGTCGAGATACTTCATTGCTTTGAAATAACTGTCTATTAACAAAAGTAGATGCCAGGAAGTAAGGAAAGATTTGCCAACTTTGTATAGACAGATGTCGATAAAAAATTGCGCTGCTATACCCTAATTTGGTTATTTTTTCTATTCCTTAATTAGATGAATGCCTGCCATATGATTAGAGTTGGAGGTTTTTTAACTTCACTATATGCACTCATGTAATAGGTTATCACTGTTATGCTAATGAGTGGTCTGGTTTTGGTCATACTAAAATAGGCTACCACTGGGGATTCAATCTTTATGCAGCTTAATCAATGGTTAATTAGCTGCAACAGGCAAAGTACATGATTGTTAATGCTGTTTGGTTTTATACCCACCAATGCATATAGGAATGCTTTGAGTAATTAATATCAAATGGTATAACAAATGATTCCACTGCTGTAATATATATATACAGCGTCATAGTTTTGAGGTACAAGCTTATAATTTTTTAGCATTTTGGCACCTCTTTGTGTTGCGTTGAAATGCTTAATTGCTTTCTAGTAACTTTTAATTCTGGAAGTAAATACCAAGAAGAAAAGAAATATTTACCAACTTTGTATCAACAAATGAAAATAAAAAAAAACTTCTGCTCTTATAATTTGGTTAATTCGTTTATATGCCAATTTGTTCAATGCCTGCTCTATGACTGAAGTTGGAGGTTTTTTAAATTGTTCTTGCGCTTGGGTAATATGTTTACAGCTAGCTGCAACGAATTTCACCGTGCACTCGGGTAAGTTACATGAACAAGGCAGTTTTAATCATATTCAACAGCATGCACTTTTGGTCATTCATTTCTCTTGATATGACAAAATGCTTCAATACTTTCTAATAACTTTTTATTAACAGAAGTATATACAAGGAAGTAACTTCTAGCAACCTTGTATTAACAAGTGTGCATAGAATGTAAGGGTTCGATTCTAGTAACCTTCTATCAACAAAAGTATATACAAGGAAGTAACTTCTATGAACCATGTATTAACAAGTGTGCATAGAATGTAAAAGTTCGTTTCCAGTAATTTTCTATTAACAAAAGTATATACAAGGAAGTAAATTCTACCAACATTGTATTAGCAAGTGTGCATAGAATGTAAAAGTTTGTTTCTAGTAACATTCTATCAACAAAAGTACATACCATGAAGTGAATTTCTACCAACTTTGTATTAATAATGGTTCATAGATTGTAAAAGTTGGTACAGTGTTGATAAAGTCAATAGAATGTTGATACAAATTCTAAAGAATGTTGATAGCCATTTTTGTAAGGGAGGAGATACTTAGCGAAAACGCGGAGACTTCTACATCGCAAGAGTGCATTCACTAGATGCACCTTTATTCATGGTTAAACCTTGAACCGTTGTGGTGGAACTTCTTTTAGAAACAAAGAACGTGGTACAAAAAGTTTCGCCACGACGGCTCAAGCTTTAACCATGAATAAAGGCGCATCTAGTGAATGCACTCTTCGGATGCAGAAGTCTCCGCGCTTTCGCTACGTGTATCCTCACCTAACATAGCTAGGCCATCAGAAAATTTTCTGTAGTAATGTTGATTATAAAATTTTTATGAAATTATCAGTCAAACGTTTATAGTCAGTTATGGACATTTTGGTAGGCCCCCACCAGATGTGTGGAATTCAAGGGCGGACTATCTTCACAAATGTTTTTCACTCCAAGTATACTGGAATGCTGTGACGCTGACTTTAGGCGAGTCGCAATGTTGCAGATTGATTTAGAGAATGCCTTTGACCGCGTATGTCATTACATTCTTTTTAAAATCCTCGAACGTGTCTGTGTTGGGGAATCAATTTTAAAAAAGGGTTAAGATGGCTTATAGTAACTGTACCACGAATCTGGTTGATAACAGAGAGCTCACAGACAGCATTGATGTGAGAGCATCCGTGCGGCAAGGCTGCCTATTGTCACCGCTACTTTTAGCTCTGCACCTAGAGCCACTTTTCCGGAATGTAATAATCAGCTCCAATCGTGGTTTTGAACTAGAAGCATGTGAAATTAAATTCTTGGCTTATGGCGATGATGTAGCAAATTTTTGTAGCGATCACAGCGGCATAGAACTTTCAATGTCGGTTGTTCGCAGGTTTTGTGATGTAACCAATAGCGTTGTTAATCTGTACAAATGTGCGGGCCTTTGGCATGAGAACTGGACATCAGCGCCTTTGTTTCATGCAAGTGTAAAATGATCACGTCCCTTCTAAATACCTAGGTGTTCCTCTTGACAAGTATCGAGATAACGATGACTTTTGGAACGAGAAAATGCATGAACTGTCCACGCGTACACAGAAATGGTAGGTAAAGGAGCTGTCTATATTCGCGCGAGCAAACATATGTAGTGTATACCTGGTTTCAAAACTGTGCTATATGTTGCAGGTCCTTTCGTGCTCTCGACTTAACATTCAAAAGTTTCATCACTTCTTCGCCGTTTTTGTTTGGCAGTCCTCATAGCAGAGGACAAAACATGATAATTTATTTCTGCGTTTGAGAAGAGGGGGTCTTTCTTTGCCACACTTGTACCTGAGGCAGGTGGTGTCAAGATTTATATTTCTTCGGGATCAACGGAACCCTTTCCTGCAGACTTTTATTCAAGTGAGGCTTTCTTCTGCTTTGCAAAACTATGTTATTTCCACTTTAGACGGGATGCAATACAGTGCAAGTAGATTTCTGAAAGAAGTGGTATTTGCTTTCCAATTTCTAAATGCTGGGTTTAGTTTGGAATACCTTTGAAATGTCACGCGTAAGAAATTGCTAAAAGATTTGCTTGACTGTGTCTTCCCTGAGCCAATATATCGATCTCTGTATAGTGGAGGCCAAGGAGGAAATGTTTTAAGAGGAAGGAAAATGGTAGTGCCAGCCAGTGTGAAGACGTTTTTCTTCATGTTGCACACCGGTACGTTGCCGGTTAAAACATGGATGGAGAAGAGATTGTTATTACCATTTGGTGCTGACTGCTTGTTATGTTACAAACCAGAGTCAATAGAACACATCTTTATTGATTGCTGGGATGCGCTGCTCTTTTGGGACGTGCTCCAGCATATAATAAAGACACCCTCGACGCCATATGGGATACGATTCCTGGATTCCTGGAGCCGGATCTTTATAAATAATATGTAATTTTCCTTCTTGGCCTGCACAGCATTTGGCGAAGCAGGTTTGTTGTACGACACTGCGATGCAGGTGCGTAGTCTGTCCGAGATTACTTCAGAGAAACATATTTAAGCTGCGTGAAGTGTACAAGGAGCTATATGTTTTGGAGATGAATTTATCGAATTGATGGGACAGTTGTATTCTTTGAAACAGTTTTGATTTTCACACGTGAGTGAAACGCATGTCCGCTCTTGTAGTTTGAGAATGTAGCGCAGAACATGTTTGTGATCTGTTGCTAACTGTCGAAACAGGCAATAAAGACAAAAAAAATTCCGTCGTGGCGGGTTGGTAGCGTCTCCGCCTCAATTGCAAAAGGCCCTGGTTTGATTCAGAGCCTCGGCACTGTTTGTTTATTCAGTGAGTGTGCGGGGGGTTTCAGTGGCTCCCATAGATGCCGCCACCGAATACGTTGGTTAGCGGTTAAGCGCAGGCTTTGTGAAGGCGCATTTCTACCCCGGCGTAATGCGCGCGGGCGCGCTGCACGGCGACGTCACGTCGGCCAAAGCGAGACCCTCTTGGCCACCGACGCGTTCGGCGGCTTCGGCGCACTCTGACCGCACTGGCGAAGACTTGGAGCACGTCTCTATTGCGCGCCGAGTGCGCCAGCCGCCGCCGGCTCGGCCAGACCGGTTTGGCTCCGCGGAGAGGCGCGTTGTGAAGTCATGTGCCTCCTCGGAACACCGCCATGGCGAAATCGCAAGTTCGCGGCCAGTAAAGCATTGGCTTTAATACACCTGTTTTTGTGCCAGCTATGCAGCAACACGCGTGCAGCGGGTTAGTTCGGCAGACAATGCGCGAAAGAGTAGCGGTTGCCTTTTGCTTAAGCCAGTCAGTGTTTGCATTTTAATTTGATTCTTAACGTCCCTAAGCAACTCAGGCTATGATCGACGCCGCAGTGGAGGTCTACAGATAATTTTGACCACCTGGGGTTCTTAGACGTGCACTGACATTGTACCTGACGTCGGCCTCTAGCATTTCGTCTCCACCAAAATGCAACCGACGCGGCAGGGATCGAACCCGCGTCTTTCGGGTCAGCAGCCGAGCACCATAACCAATGAGCCACCGCGGTGGCAAGCGCGCTGGTGAGGAGCACACATTACATTAACTGATTGCTGCAGTGAAATTACAGCAGTTAGACTTGAAATTACAGTAATTAGTTTGAATTTTATTGCATCACTTTTATGGAGAACCAATTTAGCAATGTAATTATTAGAGGAGGAATTTTGCGGCAAAATTAATTACTTCAGAAAAAAAATTTCTTAAAATGAATAGCTCCCCTTTGTGTCGGAAAACCTTTGCTCTCTGCAATGCCGAATAGGGCGCTTCTAATGCAGGAACGATGCGCAGTTAGCCTAGCCCTGTGTAACGGCAGGAGTGCACGTGTTGCGAGCCTCTCCCAAGCAGAAAGCGCGTTTAGTGGGCTTAAGACGAGCTACGTGAGCGCGCGCAGAGTAGCTTCCATTGCTACACCGGCCAATGGCAATGCGTTGTCCCGTTACGCTCGTACGAGATGAGGAGGGAGAGGTGGAAACACGGACGGCGTGAATGCCCCCCCCCCCCCCCAATGGTAGCGGCGATGATGTGGATAGTATTGCCGAATCAAATTGGAGGAGTCACTAAAGCTCCGTAATTAAGGTTGTGACAGGATAGCGCAATGGGTTAATTCACATGTATGCAAAAGGTCATTCTTTAATTTACATTCGTGGATCCCTGGAAGTGCTCATATCCCTGATGCGGCAATAAATCAGGCTTCGCAGGCTTCCCGTATGCCTGTATTCTCCGCTACAGCGGTCGCTTTCATCGGCCCGCCCATCGCGTGAGCCGTGAGTTAGACGTTGAAGCAAACCGAGTTGTGGAGTTCATGCATGAGTGCGTTGCTTCTACCTCTAGAGCGCAGACTGCGGGCGGCGTCCGCTTCGTGGTTATCGATAACAGCGGCCTTCCTTTCGGGTCATTTGCGTGATTTCATGTGGTGCCTGGATGATGCCTCTCGCTCTTAATACTCAACCTATCCCTAATCACGCTACCACGGAAACTGGCCGCAATCAAGAGTCTACAACACAACACTAACCGAAGAAGCCCGGGTTCGAGTGAACCCCTGCGCCACGACAAGTGGTGGCAGCGGTGGGGTCCGAAGCCTGGATGCCCCAACAACTGTGGGTTAGCGATGGGGATCTTAATCTACAAGCGACATCTGGATGGAAGCTACGGGACTGACGGCGTCAGCCATACTCAACGGGGTGAGTGCCCGATGTTTGCCTCTCATTTCTCCAGACCGCACTAGCACAGGCCGATAGATGTTAGGTGTTGGATTTTGGTTTTCTGGGCAATGAAAATTTGGCATTTGTGTTTTGATCGCTTCCAGCTGGAGCTTGTAATTTAGTGGGGATTAGCGGCACAACGTGTGATCCGCGATGGACAAGTTCAAAGTAGAGGAGCTCCTTGAAATTCTGGAACGTCTGGACATTCCAGAAGGCCCCACTAAATCAAGAGAAGCGATTTGGGACATTATGCGGGCAAAGGTGGTAACGGTCGAGGAGGGAGGCGAGACATGGGAATTGATTCTAGAGCGAAGGCTTCGCGAGGAGAAAGAATACGAAAAAAGAAAACTTCGCGAGGCACGAGAATTGCACGAGAGAGAATTGGAGGCGAAGTATAGCGAGATACGGGCTGAGCTATAAAAAGTACGCGAGCAACAGCAGCAGGAGCTCACGCGTAAATTTCAGTTGCAGAGATGAAAAAGTGCGAGAGCCTGTTTAAAAATTTTCAAACAATAGAAAATTTCGTAACTTTCCTCGAAAAATCTTAGTTGATTTGCGTCATGGAAGAGCTAGACCAGTACTACTGGTCAACAGTGTTGGTGACCATCCTCCCATTTGATGTCGGCGGCGTACTTGCGCGCCTATCCGACGAGGAGGTCGACAATTATGAGACCGCGAAAAGAGCACTTTAGAGGTACTTTGGCATTCGTGGGGAATCGGACTTCAAAGTACGAAGAGACGGAAGCAAACACCGCTCCCATCAGTGTGTCAGCGACTAGCCTAGGATCCCCGCTTCGTCAGCTAGGCAGACAGTCGTTGCTCAGGGGAGTAACGAGAGGGCAGGATTACGCCTAGAAAATAACTCTTGTTCGGCTGCTGCCGGGGCAGCATTTGTCTATTTAGAGGCGGACTGTAAAGTCCGAAGTGATGAAAGCGCGCAACGCTCCCATCTGTGTGCCAGCGACCAGCCTAGCAACCCCGCTTGTTCAGCTGGGGACAGAGCCGTTGCTCAGGGGAGTAACGGCAGGGAAGGTTTACGCCCAGAAAGGAACTTCTGTTCGGCAGCTGCAGGGGCAGCGTTTGTCTATTTAGAGCCGGAGAAATAGAGTTGAAGCTAACCCGTCGAAAACAAAGCCAAGCGACCGGCTTCGGTAGCGAGTACTGACAACGAGAGGAAAAGCAAAGCGGCCGTCTCTAGCCCAGCAGCAGAGGCTGCTTTGATTAGTGAGGCACATGTTTTCTCTCGAGAGGGGAGTAGGGAGCTAGCAGGCAAGCGCTGTGAGGGAGTCAAGGGAGACACTCCTTCGATGCGGCTGGCTAGCAATAGTAGCCAAGTGTTCGAGACGCTTTACTGTAATGAGAGTGACCGCGAGTCACCTGAGTTCGCCGCTGAAACCCCAGGCCAGAACGCAATGTTAACCAAAGAGTGTGGTTCAGGTAGAATTGCGGGCCGGTGAGTTAGGACTGTATTGCCGGATAGCGGGCCTCAAGAGAGCAAGCTGCTAGGCTCAGCGGAAAGTAAAGTGCAGTAGGAAGAATTTTTGGATATGACGTGCAATGACTCACCGAAAGCGCGAGTCTATAGTTCCAGTTCAAGTGGGCAAAGCGGCTCGGTGCCGAGTCAAAGAGCAGATTTGCAGGGTGAGAGCACCGCGAGATAGGGAGGTGCGCAAGAGAGAACAGCTAGGGCAGTTTCTGGAAAGCGGCCGCACGCAAGGAGAGCCAAGCCAAGGGGCAGTCCGCACAGAAAGGATAAAGGACGGGCCCCAAAAAATGTATGGGTGAAGGCCGGTCAACAATGTAAACGTCCGAGACTGCTACCCCGGCACTCCACATGCGATAGGCCCCACAGGAAGGCCAGACTGACTAGAACGGTTCAAACAAAGCGGAAGCCACCTGCCCCATTGTGGAGACACTGCGGAAGTTCTTGCACGTCGATCGAAACTCGCAGCGGGCCACAAAGAAGCACGCACTGATACCACAGGAAAGACTACAGCAGAACGCGCGCCTGTCAAAAAAAGGAAACGAAGGGTATTCACGAACCGAGAGATGAAGGCACAGCTTTCATACTCGTTCGTCCCCCTCCTCGCATTCTACTTTTCAAGTGCTGTTCAGGTACTGCAGACGCGCGCCCAGGGTGCGGAACGAATCATTTTCGCGTGGCGTCTGGAGGTCGCAGGTGTCAACGCGCACTTAACACCTTCAGTATTTGTCATGTCGTGGCTGCTAAAGCCACTGCCGGTCTGAGGCCACGCAGGGCGCGGCTGAAGTATAAAAAGAAGTACATTCCTTGAGTCACAACATGGTTTCAAAGGGATTGCATCTTGTATCTATACTCCTGTAGAATTTTTTTTGCGGAGGGGGGGGGGTTATACCTGAGTGGATTTTGTAAGCTTCTTGATTTTCACGCAGTGATGTTTTTGAATACTTTTTGTTTTGCAGAGTATAGCTAAGTGTTGCGTGTAAACGGAACGAGCTCTTAAAGAACAGTGTTTTTTGAGCGGTAATTATGTCAGCTTAAGTGGCTGTGCAAGTAATGTTGCCTGCAGTATTTGGATTTTGCAGTAAGTTTTAAGTTGTGTTAAGTAAGCAAATTTTTGCAGTGCAAGTTTTGCACATATACGGCAGGTGTCATAGTAATTTTTGAGCATTTACGGCAGGTGTAGTGTTTACTGTCCTCAAGGACGGAAAGGAACACCGCATTGTGGTGGTTACAAATTGAGAATAGGTTGAGGCGAAATTGGTCTCTGTCTGACCTCTCTGTTGATTCCACCCTGCCCGGGTGACGTCCGAGATTGTTCCGACCTTACCGACCAACTCCAAACCAATTATAAATTTCCCGTTTGTCTTGAAGTGTCACGCATGATGACACTCATTTTGAGAGGTCCGAGCACCTGAAGCTAGCATCCGGTTCACGCTTCGTGTTCGTTCGGGAAAATTTTAATTTCAGAGGGTTTTTAGAGGATTTCTGCAGTGTAATCAGTCTTGATTTGGTGATGGTCTGGCGGGGCGAGTGGGCTACAGACGGCACTTGCTTTTATTGTGTATGGCTTGGCGTTTGTGGCTTCGTTTGCCTCGCCTCGCAGAGAAATTTCCGGAGCTGGACTTCAGACACCAGGAGAGGAGAGGCCTGGAAGACTGCGGAACGAGAGCCCATTCTCGCACGTCCAGTCATCCGAGCTGCTTAGGAGCAGCTAATCTTTCGGACGTATTAGAAACTTTTAGTTGCTGCCAACGTAGCGACATTGCGGTCGCAACGCTCACTACGTTCCGTACGCTGTAAAGGACACCCTCGTCACACTTATAGTTGGCCGTACCGCCGCAGAGCAGCCGTGTAGTATTTGTTGATGATGATGTTGGTCTGGTAGCTGCTATCGAATGCTTTTAGCGCCATCTATTACCACAAGCAAGAATTGCAATGCGGATTCAATCCAAAGAAATCTCGAGGCCAAGCCTCAGCCTTTCCATACTCGCATTCTCTGTTAGCAGGCAAGAGCCGGAGCGAGTTGTTTCCTTCCTCCAAGCCTGAGCCCTTTATACTTTAACATGGCTCGAAAAAATGTTCTTTCGAATGCTCATGTGATCTCTATGTTGTCATGGCAAGATATCGACGACATCGTCACCTGGCGAGCGGAGCGACGGATATTTGGAGCTGCTACGCAACTGCACAACGGCGATGACGACTACGAGATGAGCAGCAACTGGGATGAGTTTTCAAACTTCAAACTACCGCTCACGATACGGGCTGCTAGATATGGACCACTTCGAGCCTACACTTTTCAGGCAGCAATTCACGTTTGCTAAAGAGGATTTTGGTGAACTGTGCAGCGCCCTTCGTATTCCCGACGCAATCACGACTGCACAAGACGACAACGTTCCCGGCCGAGAACCCTTGAGCATTACATTGCGAAGGCTCGCTTATCCAAACAGATGGTGTGACTTGGAAACGATGTTTGGAAGGCATTCGTCTGTAATGTCGAGCACTGCAACAATGGGGATAGACCACGTCGTCGCCGCTTTTGGACATCTTATCGCTGACTGCCACAACCATGACTGGTTATCGACTGCTGTGCTCCAAAAGTTTGCAAATGTAAGTCACAATTGAAAGCTGCGCGTCTGACGCTGTCATTACACAGCAGTACCTCAATGCTTGTCTTCTAATTTTTCGTTATAGGCTGTTAAAGCTAGAGGCGCACCATTGCAGAACTGTTGGGCTTTTATTGATGGGACTGCCCGCCCTATACGTCATCCCAAAAGGAATGAGAGGCTGTTTTACTCAGGACACAAAAGAGTGCATTGCACAAAATACCGATCATTGATGCGCCGAAAAGGAATTATATGTCATCTGGATGGGCACTAGCCAGGGAGCTATCACCGTTCACATGAGCCCCTTATATCATTCTCTCTGATCGTTTGGTGTCTTGATTGTCTTCACTGAGTGCAACCAAAAATTCGCACCGAAATGTCAGAAACATACTATAGTGTGATTTACCTCCCGTAAATGGGCTTTTTTCCAGGAATACTTTGAGAGAGTGGACTGTACGCCAAGTTGGAGAAGATAGTGAACGGTGAATACTTGGTTATTTATGGGGACCCTGCATACCCGCTTCGGCCACTTCTGATGAAGCCGTATGGTGGTTGCCATTTGGCACGTGGCCAGGAGGCTTTCAAATATGCAATGAGCGGAGTCCACCAGGTGGTAGAATGGGGATTCGGCAAGGTTATTGCTCAATTTGCCTTTCTCGACTATAGGAAGAACCAAAAACTTCTTTGGCAACAAGTGGAAAAAATGTATAAGTTGGCCAAAATCTTAACGAACTGTCACACAACTATTTATGGCAGCCAGGTGTCCACGTATTTTAACTTAGACCCGCCTATCTTGCGTAAGTACCTGCACCCACTCCCTGTGTATTTATCTACTAATGAATCTTGGCCGCCTAGGAGAGACGGTAGCTGGGCGATCCCTTCTCCAGCGGCTCTGCAAGAGATATGAGTCGAAGGCTTACTTGGCACTCAATACCCTTAGTTCTTTAGGCTTTAATGTCCGAAGGAAAAGGAAACGGTTGAAACCCCCTGATCTAATCCGACCCTCGACTGTAAGGTCACAATTCCCAATGTGAACGCAAAGCGCAGCTCTCCTTTGGCAGCAACTCGTTCGCTCGTACTTGAACATTTGGAAACAGAGTATGCGCGCCATCCTTAAATTTTCACTGATGGTTCCATGGACAAGGTCAGACAAGCTAGTGCAGTGGCTTTTTATATTCTTTCTTTGGACTGTAAGTGGTCCGTACGATTTACTGCTGTCGTATCCTCCACAACAGCTGAAAGTGTTGGTATTGAGGCGGCTTTACGGAAGTTAGGGTCTTGTACGGCTCAACCTGTTGTCATCCGAACTGATTCAAAATTTGCGCTTCAGAGGTTAGAGCGCGGATTCCCTACTGATGCCTTGTCTATAAGCTCTCTGCGCTTGGTGCAGAATCTGCACAGCAGAGGCTTTACTCTATATTTCCAATGGGTTCCCTCTCACATAGGAGTCAAAGGTAATGAGGTGGCAGACAATCTCGCCCATAAAGCTCTGTCAAGGAATCCATCAAAAAAGTACCTCAAGATGGAAAACGTCTCTACAGGAAAACGGTGCTCGATCATTTCAGTACCCTGTGGAGTGCACCCCACAAGCCATGTGTGACCAACGGACTGAGAAGATCCCAGGCGACTCTACTGCATCGAATTCGCACGGCCTTTGCTCGCACTCCTGCCTGGATGATAAGACGGGGATGGCATCGTCTTCGCTCTGTTCTTTATGTGGTGTGTGCGGAGATATTGAACATTATATTATGTAGTGCCCTGAGTACAACGCGGTAAGGTATGTGATGTTCGCTTCCTTCAAGAAGACAGGACCCCGTCACAGTACAGTTCAGGACATTGTCTACCCGAGTGGAAACCAGACACGCAGAAGGGAGGCTGCACGCTTTCTTTTAACATTTCTGCAGGACACGGATCTTGTTTCTAAATGGTGACAGCACGAACGGACTATGCCCTATTGTGATTGAATGTGTGCTTAGATGGAGTCTTCTGGAGTGGACTACGTTATACTGTGAGTTAATGTGTGTATGGATTGTGGCACTACAATGGTCTATGTTCTACTGTGACTAAATATGTGCATAGATGACGACCTCTGGAGTGGCCTGTGATGTGGACTGTGTGGAGTGATTGTGTGCATAGATGGTGACTGTGGGGAAGGAATGTGTGCTATTATAAGAGACTGTGCACATAGCGGGGTAGATGCGACAGTCTTTAGGACATTATTGACATAAAAGGGACGCTATGGTGGAGCAAATTCCGGCAGAATAAGCAAGGCTAACCGCACCTGTAGCATTCAAAACCTCAAATAAACTCAACTGTAATTATCTCAGCTGAGATAAAGCGTATTTCAATAAAATGAAACAAGCTTGTGCTTGGGCACCTCCTAATTTATTTTTGCCGTGAGGCTTTGAATCAACTGTATGAGAGCATTGTCCCTTGCATCAGCACGTCTCCGCTCCTCAGCTCGATGTCGTCTCTCCTCTTCTTTTTCTTGGGCGCGTTCTCGGCGTTGCAAAATTCTTTCTTCGCGCTCCATGATTTTCAACTCTTTCTCGCATTGGAGCTTGCTTTCTTCTAACGCCAATCGGCGCATTTCGACTTCGCTTTCTTTTTCTTTCATGATCATATCATGTCTCATACTTTTAAGCATGAAATCGTAGTCAGTGTTCTGATCTGGTTTTCTTTTCCTGGAGAAGACACAATTTTCAAAAGAATAAGCAGGGAACATGTATGGCATTTCATGCCTCAGGCACAATGTCTAGAATACGAACATTTGCAAATAACCTGCCTCGTCCTGGGTAACTCGAGGGCGTTTGCTGTTGCACTCGCTCAGATGGCTGAGTGTTGGGAAGGCTCGATCCTGGCATCAGGCACTGCAGGAGTTGAGTCCATAGGAGGCCTGACATCAGGCACTGCAGGAGTTGGGTCCATAGGAGGCGTGCTTGGGGCGCGCTCCTCGTCGTCTGCGTCGTTGCCAGCATGCCGTGCAATAACTCTGCCGGCGTGGCCCCGCTGCTGCCTGTAAACGCAAGTTATGAAAATTTGCTTTCACCAACAAACCTGCATGATGCAAATTTAACCTCTGTGATCGCAACTGAATTATTGCCGTCTGCAGAAACGCTTACCGGCCATGTCGAGGTCGATACCGGCACTTTCCTGGTGGCGTAGTCCGGCATATCGCCGCGTACTTCTACATGTAGAAATCCCTGGCAGCGGCCGTCTTCTTCCTCGCTGCGGTGTTGTTCATCGGCTGGGAAGCGGCTGCAAGGTCTTTCCTGCTCGCAGACCTACCATATCTTCTTGAACGTCTAATCTTATAAGGTGTCCCTTCGATTAAACACAATATGTCCTGAAGGAGTTGGTCACGCTCGCTGTGCTCTCCTGTTCCCCCGATCTAAATGAAGCCAAGTACAGAAATTAACGCTTGCGCGCACACATAAAAATAATAGAAAACTTAATTTTTTTCATTCCTCCTATCGTTGGCAGCGTACCGCGAATTCAAGAGGTGGAACCGATCACGCACGCTACGTGGCGTCAATTGTTTTTTCAGCATCGCCTCAGTCGAAGGCCGATGTCGTCCCATTGGTCGGGATTCCGAAAGGGGTCACTTGCTTGTACTTCAAGAAGTAAAGCTACATCAAATTTCGGCGTATAAAATAATCTGCCTGCGTTGGCTGCATCTCTTCCGTTACTCGCGTCGGCTTGCATGTTTATCGTGGATGGCAGCACGTGCACCACTGGCGTGTGCTTGTTTACGATGTGTGGTTCCCTATCGTGCTGCCATCTAGTGACAAACACTGAAAGCGCTGCAGCACTGGGCTGAACATTTTTCAGTTTCTGACAACGTAATTAGTATATTACTGTTTTAATTGAATGAAAAAAAACGTATAATGTTTAGGTAAGTGCAAAAACAGGCACATGACTAAAATATTAATCGACAGGTGCGGTTGCTATGACGATAAACGTACACAACGTTGCTGAGGCTTAGAAGGCCAAATATTGCCACATCTGAAAAACGAGAGGCATTTGTTGCTAATATTTTGGCGTGTGGGGGAGAGTAGACAAAATAAAAGCTAACAGCAAAGTTTAGAGCGAGCCATCGCGTTGGATAAAGGACCGACGAAGTGAATTCGGTCCGCAGCGGGCGAGATGTTAGCCGCCATGTTTTCTACGCAGCACGTAGCGTCCCACGTTGCATACGCTACGCTATGTTTCATAGCGGGTGGGCGTCCGCAACGCGCGGCTAGATACGTTGCGTTCTGCGCATGCACATTTGTTACCCGCAGTGTCGTTGCGTACGCAAGCTCACTGCGTACGTCCAACTAAAGGTGTCTATTGTCTGGCGGCGGGGGTGCTGTTATGAACGGTATGCACACCAACCGAAAATAATTAAAGCGAAGATTCCATGGACCAGGATGATCACCACGGTAGGGGTAATTTCCACCTGTCGTTTAACCCCACGAGGGACCCACGAGAAAAAGATGTGCTGGGAATCTGCGTGCGGAATCTTTCCCACGCTCTTAAGGAGGGTGGGGGGAGATGACCTTCCCTTTGTCTGGTTCGCTGCGAGACGCTACCACTGATGAACAAGACGACGGAGGGAAGAGGGGACGATGCCTTCCTTAAAATCACCGTGGCTGACGAAAACGTCCCGACCGGAGAGAGCCCGCCGAGGTTGTAGCCACGGCGCCGTATGTTTGGAAGGACATGTGCAGCTTGGGGCGAAGTAGGAGCGGAGCTCCGAATCCTCCTCGCCCATTCCCACGGTGCTCCGCGTGATATGTGCTGTGTAACTCTCCCGATCTGTGCCTCGTGTCCAATTGGTCACCGCCTGGTGAAAGGGGTGGAGCCTGAGTGTATTTAACCAGCGTCCCGAGTACAAACGATCGCTCTGGGCCCTAACGACAAGGCTCATCCAGTATCCCGACGCTATAAACTTTTAATTTGTGACTGTTTGCTCTTTTCTAAATTATGCAGTTTCTTCAAAGTGCCAGTAAGTCCACTTGTTTTTCGTTTTCCCAACCTTCAAGTGCCATCTTTCCTCAGCCCGAAGGCTCGGACACGCTACCCGAAGGAACCCGGGTTCGAGTGAACCCCTGCGCAACGACAACGCGCAGTTCTCGCAATTAAACATAGCTATTCATGTCGGCCTACTTCTCCATCTTTTGCATTTTACTCAATCGCAAAAATAAAAAGTGTTTATTTTCTCTCAAAGCGGCTTTACGGCTGGGCGCAGGTTCTAATGAAATGGGAAGAAGTTTTGAGAAATGCCATTTCTTCGCAGTTGCTGACGTTGTTATACAGCAGAAGCTTCTGTGTTGTTGCATATTATGTGAAAATATTGTAAACAGCCACGATTTTTTGTGCAAACGGTGTTTGTGAGAAAAAAAAATGTTCTTTAAGATTCAAGTCCTCGAAGTCTTGCGTGCACTCGTATTTTTCTGTTGATATTACAGGGAACGAAACAACTAACCTTCTGGCTTTATGAAAGCAGAAAAATGTCTAAGATATTGTTTGTGCGCAGGCTGTCTTATCTTTTTTTACTGGCGGCTTATAACACCCCTTGAAAAATATTTCTGGCTACGCACTGACAGTGCGCATCCACAGTCAATAAATACTGCACAAATTGGTCCTAATGTACGAAAATTGTAAATTAGGGCCACGCTCTACGTAAGAGTTAAATTTGTACAACATACAGTGAACCGCTTCCAAAATTAATGCAAATTATGTTAAACAATTATTGAAATCTCATGTCCACCACGGGAGCTAGTAGGCTTTGGTTTCATAACTTTCATAACTGTCAAAAAGGCTTCATGCAGCGTAATGAAAGTCAATATCACTTTATTGCCTCCAGATGTCTTATCTCATTTAGTTATTTAGCTTGTTGCTTTCAAACCACTAGCTATTTTTGCTCTACAGCTCTGCAAGGAGTGAGCAATGTTTTAGTGTAGGTGGTCTGTATTTCGTTCACTTGAGGTTTCACTCTACGTGAAGAGCACTCTGATCCCTGCTGTTGCAGTTGTTTATGCGAGCCGACGTTGTGATAGCAAATGTGAGTACAAGCACAGCAGCTGCGCAGGAGTTTCGCACCTTAGCAACTTTAGGAGAACATATTAGATACAAGGAAAGAAGAAATCGTACCACTAGAACTGGCGAAAATAGGGCTGTTGTTGTGACTTTTCCCGGATCCGCAGAGAATCGCAGTACGTCGAATACTCCGGCACCGATCGTTACAGCATGAAGATGTATGGAGCAATGTATCACTGCGTTCATACGGACTGCGGAACGGTGCAGATTTGGTTTCCCGTTCGTTTTTTTTTCTCGGCTTTATGAGCGTTATGCTAACGTGTTCCCATGAGGTTGGCGAGGGGCGTCTGCTGCTGGACCTCAACTTTTCATTTCTTGCCTGCCCTCCAGGTACCGCATAGATTCGTTAAATCGCGGCAGAACCCTCCACTACGGCCCCTCTTCCTTCACTCCCACTTTCTTCCTTCCGTCACGACACAGTTGAGGTGTTGACCGAAGTAAGACTGTTACCGTGCCTTTCCTTTCGTGATAGCCAATCATTAAGAAAGCAGTTCATGCGCTCAGGAACTTGACCCTAATACTGCACGCGCCCCTGCAGTTTTGGAGGCGGGATTGCTCCCAGGGTGCGGAATTGAGCTGCGAATGCTCATGCGGCCTGGCAGGTGTCAGCACCTCAAGTCCATCTACGCATGCGAATATAGCTCCACCACAGAAACGGTTTGCTGCAGTGTTTAACGGATGGCTCTTCGCTTAAGCTCTCTGTTGTACCCGGATGCGGAAATTTTAACCTAAGAATACTTCGTCACCGCTGCCTCGCAGATGAGTATACGACGCTGGTCTTGGCGGAAAACTACAGGTGTTGCCAAGATTATCATGCAACCTCGGAAGACGATAACACCACAAGACCGAAGTCATTCTCCGGAGAGGCTTTGACCTGCTTTTGCTTACGTTGCATACGCCGACGCCGCAGACGAAGTACTGTCATCTGTAAGAGAGAAAAGCTGCTTCATCTGCTTGGCTGCTCGCCTGTCGCCTCCATCCTGCCTCTATCTTTGTAACCAGGCCGTGTGACCAGGAAACAGCCGCCAGGAACCTGCAGCTACTCCAGTCCACCGACGCCAATGTATCTCTTCCACTGTGTCGATAAAGCATAACGCGGAAACCCCCTCTCTCATTGAACACAAAGTATTGGGCTTTCACCGTTCTCGGAGCTGGTGGTGACGTCGACCGGTCCCGCTTAGGTTCGCTGGCAGCCATACTACATTGGAGCGTCCGCCGGAAATTGTCTTGACTTTAGAAACGCTAAACTTACACATTGATCTCAAGCAAAATAATGAGAAAGACAGCCTTATTTGCAAAAGGTCCCTTGATTACCTTCAGCCACACGTGGCCGCACACAGTTTGCATCGCGGTCGGCGCTTAGCCTGTATCGATCGCTACCCCGGGTTTCCGTCCTACGGGACGCTCATTTTTCGAACATCGCCTTGTGGATAGCACTGTCGTCCTCGGCTGAGCTGCTGCTGGAATCACTGTTGTCGTGCGACAGCAACACAGACGGCATTCCAAGCGTAGTTAACCGGCGCCTCTTGGACATTTTTTGTTTCACACAGCGCGGCCCACGCAAAACACAACACAGCAAGGACGCTACAACTGCGTCAGAGCGCTCTGAGCTGGAGGCGAGCGCTCACAAAGAACCAGCCGAATGTAGTCAGAGCGCCCGGTTTCGACCAGCCGAATGTGCGGTCGCCTCTCAGAGCGCTCTAGAGCGATCTAAAACAATACCACCTAGATAACTTTACAAGGCCCCCGCATGACCTCCTCGCCAAGCGTCTACGTCACTGCTAAGAGATGCAGCGCGCAGCAGGTTGACGTGGCGCCATCTGGGAGAAAAGTGACTAAGCGGAAAAATTCTGTATCTCGATCGGATTTGGAATTATCCTGGCTTGGCTCGAACTTGGCTATTTTCTTGTCGCTTCAATTAAAACTCAACAAAGCTCTTT
This sequence comes from Amblyomma americanum, assembly GCF_052857255.1. NCBI lineage: Eukaryota > Metazoa > Arthropoda > Arachnida > Ixodida > Ixodidae > Amblyomma > Amblyomma americanum. Next base: position 497,217,821 of record NC_135497.1, on the reverse strand, counting down.
TCTTATTTTTGCCACGCTTATATTAACGAGTTTATAGTTTCAAATATTGCAAAAATAAAGGTCGTGTTAAGCCTTGCATCCTAGCTGTCAACTGCGGCTTTAACAATGTCTAATATCAAACTCTACTTGCGCTTGAAAGCTAATGCCAGTCCGCATCCTAAGTTGGTTGGGAACACTGAGACAACCAGTACGCACATGGTCATATGGTGCTAGCTGACGTGAATGTGTCGCGTTTTCACGGAAGAGCTCAAGAACTGTGCAAGCTTTTTCATCTGCAGAGGCTTCGTTTGCGTGTTTGAACCTGCGTAGCCTCAGTTCTGAAATGCCTGGCTGCTGCTGCGCCCCAGGCTGCAGATCAAATTATGATGGTGGTCCGAGTGTCCGCGTCTTCAAGTTTCCTGCCGACGAGATGCAATGGGCAGCATGGACAAAGGCTATTTCTCGCGAAGATTTTGTGCCAACCAAGCACACTGTGGTAAGCGTCGCTTTTGGTGCGGTTTTTCAGGATGCTTGCCTTAAACTTTTTGCTTCAGTAAAACTTCTTTTTAGCCTAGTTAGTGCATTTTGAACCAAGGAAAAGGAGCAGCGCAAAAGCATGCAACCACGCAAGAAAGGACAAGACACGAGCGCTGTTTTCGCGTTTTGTGCCGTGTCTTGTCCTTTCTTCTCTTGTGGTTGCATGCTTTTGCGCTGCTCCTTTTCCTTTGTTTTGTGCTTCACACATTTTTTTTTATGGCTTGCTTCGGAGAGGGGACTTTTTCGTCACTTTCTTATTACTTCGATTTCCCAGTTATTTCGCTTGCCGAATTTTGTAAGCCTGTCGCCCAAACCTAATGGACTTGTGGTTTTACTTTGTTTTTAGGTGTGTGAAAAACACTTTCAAACGAGTGACTTCGTCAGGTTTGCAGCGTACTCGGACGAGAACACTGGAAACGTTATCGAAGTTCCGCTGCAGCGTGTCCGCCTGAAGCCAGCTGCTGTCCCGAGTGTGTTTCCCGGCTGCCCGAAATATCTCTCTCAGCCACCATCTTCGCGAGAAGCTCCTGCAGAAAAGGCTCGACTCGAGGCAGCGTCACTGCGAAAAGCGATAGAGCATTCTGTTGCTGCTCAAGAGGAAGAAGATCGCAGGAACAAAATTTGCAGTTTTGGGGAGCTGTGTTCTGCCCTTCCGAAGCTTAAGACTTCTGACTTCTGGACTGTGGTCACTACGCAGGCAAATGTTTTGTTCCTGGAGCTCTCCCTCGACCAAGCTCCCGCAGTGCGTTCAACAGTGGTGGTTTTAGACGACCTGTTTGTTCAGGTGTTTCTCGGAGGGTCCCGTCTCCACAATCTTGGAGACGAATGTGTGCCGTCACAAATGAAGGATTTAAGGGAGCTTGATAAAGTGCTGCAGTCTGTTGAAAAGCTGCAGAGTTGTGCTAGTGGCAGCGAAAAGGAACACCAGCTTCTCGCAACTGTGCTAATGCTCCTGGATGAGGTGAACAAAGATTATGAGCTCCAAGAACATCATGGATGAAACTTACAGGTACTGAAATTTGTGCGAAGCCAAGTCGAGCTTGTTTTGAAAAATGTGCCCCGATATCCACCAGATGTACTCGTGTTTTCAGGTCTGCTGTATATCATTTCTCCACATGCATACAGGTTCATCAGAAGCTCGCTTAAAATTAAGCTGCCGCACCCAGACACTATTCGACGACTGTGTTCGTCATATCACACGAATCCAGCACTTGAACACCAAGATCCTTGTTTCTTGAACTATGCTAAAACTGTTTTGCAAGCAATGGCCGAGCATGAGCGCTCTGTGACATTAATGATGGATGAGATCCATCTTCAAACCTATTTTGAGTACAAAGCAGGCTTCGTTACAGGTGCCGCAGCCAATAGTTCCGATCCGGCTAAAACAGCATATGTGTTCATGCTACAAAGCCATTTGTCAAGCAACAAGGATGTTGTTCACATTTTGCCAGTCGCACAGATAGATGCAAAAGCACTGCATCTATTTTTGCACGAGCTCATTACTGACCTTGAGTCACTTGGATTTAAGGTACTAGCTGTTGTCCAGACAACAATGCTATCAATCGGAAAGCCATGACATTTTTTGCTAACCCCCCCAAAGCCAGTATAGTTTACACACACCCAGCTGATTCCTCTTGTCCACTGTTTTTTTATTTTGGACCCTGTGCACCTTTTGAAGTCAATTAGGAACAATTGGCTAAACCAGAGAAACAGTGAAAAGTGTATATATTATCCTGATCCAAGCAGCAATGACCCAAAGACACCTATTCTTACGGCATCATTTAAATCTTTGTGTGATCTGCATGAGGCTGAGCAAAATAACCTTTTAAAGCTGGCACCAACACTCTCACTGAAAGCACTGAACCCATCAACTATGGAGCGCCGGAACGTTAAGCTTGCTCTCAGGATTTTTAATGAATCGACAGCAGCTGCACTGCAATGTTTCGCTGTACAACATGCTAAAGGAACAGCAGATTTCATAAACACCATTTTGACATGGTGCGAATAGTGAATGTAAAGACGCCAAGAAAAGGTGGACGCCTGCGTGATGAAATGCAGTCTCCGATTGCGTCAACAACATGTCCAAAGCTTGAATTTTTGAGGAAAATACCAGAGTGGCTAGACTACTCGGCTAGCCTCAGACACGATGCTGGCCACCTGACGAAAGAAACTCACATGGCTTTTGGCCACACGAGCCACGCTCTGCATGAGATTGCTTTATACTGCCTGGAAGAGCTGGGATTTCGGTATGTGCTCCTTGGAAAATTTCAAACAGATTGCCTTGAGGATAGATTCGGGAAGTATCGCCAGCAATCCGGAGCCCAATACCATGTCTCAATCAGGCAGATTAATGAATCTGAGAACAAGCTAAGGCTTCTAAAAGTACTGGACATGCCTGATCTTGACATTATTGCAGAACCGATCTCCGTCATAAGTGTTGAATCACTTTGTGCACAGTTCAGTATAGCAGTGACCAATGCTGATGTAGCAAAAAAAATCGTCGATGATTCCCGTTGTTACGTATGTTGCGGGATACTGTGCCCATGCAACACTGAAAACGCTCATGTGTATGTCGTGCAAGGACAATCTCGTCCTGGATAACACCAGTTTGGACCATGATGACACACTGCTCATTTCAGGCATGACAAGAGGAGGATTAAAGTTTCCACGAGATGTCGTAGTGAACGCTGTACTTTATACAGAAATAGTCCTTGACAAATTCAGGAGTGAGCAGTATGCATCCAAATTTCTGGCTCTTCCAAATCAGAAGGAGGCCCTTGTTTCTCTTGTGTCAACCATTCTCCACGATTCTGGAGACCTTGATACGTGTGATTCTGGTCATTCGCCAGATAAAGTCATGCACCATATTTTGAGTGCTGCTGCCAACACGCTGTTAAATATGTGCAAAACGAAAAGCAACACAACAGTGTCGAAGGGGCAGCGAAAAATGCAAACTCTAAAGAGTTGAGGATTGATGACTGTATCGTTTAATGGCAAGTGTTTCTGAGATAGCGGACCTTTCTTGCTCACCTGATTACATTATAAAGATAGCTTTGTATTAAGGCATTTTATAATCTGTACATGTTCTTTTCATACTTAGCAACTGCAGCTATAGAACATTTGATAGAACTGTAGTGAGTGGTAACTTGTGCACCAAATTTTTTTCCCTTCTGTATGATGGACATGTAAATGCAAATGGGTATGTTTGTTCCTGTTTCATACAGTATGGCACTGAACAAATTGTACTGGATTCTTGTGTGCGCATCTCACCAAATCACACAACTTGGTGACAGCTATATTCTTTGTGTATGTGTGTGTGAGTGTGAAGTGCTTAAATAAACTCTTTATTCACTGTATTCGTTGCAACTTTTTTTAGAAATCTTGCTGGTTTGTTGTGAAACATCCGTGCAACGTGAAGTAGTATAGAATAACATATGAAGGAAGCTGACAGTCAATGCAACCAAGGAAAGCATAGGAGAATGTTTGATTTTTACTGAAGTGGTTATGAGTGGGAAGTGAATAGTGTAATCATTTTATGGATGCAAGACAACTGACTAGGAAGAATTAAAAAAAAGTCAAAGGAGCTACAACTGGGGCTAGTTGGAAATGCATTCTTGAAGGGGATGATAAGCGCTGTCAAAATACGACAAGGGACGAAGAAACAGGGCAAAGCGCTTTCTGGCAACCGTTTATTCTATGAAGAAACATGAATGTATATGCACATGTTAACGTCAAATCATGCGCAGAAGAGGGAAGACCGCACCGCACTGACAAGAGCGATATGAAGAAAGAAATAAAATAGAATAGAAACGAACAACACGTGCCTTTACAACAGCCGAAGATTACTTATCCTGAGGTAGTTTAATTCAGTTCTCCCTAACAACCCCGAAGCGGAGCTGACGCATTGCTTATCTGGAGCAACATGCATAGCGAAGGCGACGATTATTTCGCGTTCCCGCCTGTTCCTGAAGAATACATACTCTAATCAGAAACGGTTAAATACTAATATTACGCTGGCACAAAACACGCAGTATTTTGAGAAATGGGTGCCCGACGGGCAACCGGAAAAACCGCGTGGGGTGAAGCTGACTTCCAGGCACATCTGTTGCGTGTGACGTCACGGACGGGTGCGGAGGCCTTGAGCTAGTCTAGGTGGTATTGTCTAAAGCGACCAGTCGAAGACACCATAAGCTTGAGTGCGCAAAGCACGGAATCCGCTACGCACGTCGCGGGTGCGCGTCGCCTGCCGCCTTCGCTTGCATGGAGGTTGTCCACAAGCGACGGAGCGAGCGTCGCAGTGCCGCCTTATAGCGTCGCTCGCTCTTTCGTTCGCTTGCATAGAGGCTGCTCACAAGCGACGAAGCGAGCGTCGTAGTGCCGCCTTGTCGCGTCGCTCGCTCTTTCGCGCACATGGAGCCATGCTTTAACGTGCACTGACATTGGACAGTGCACGATCCTGTAGCATTTTCCCTACATCGAAATGAAGCAAGTGCGCTATATATATGTCTCAATCTCAATAGACAGCTGAACAACCGTGCAAGTGGCTCGATTATGGAAGTAAATATTGGGAGGGATCTTAATTCTGCTTATGTGGAGGAATGCAAAAGCATGTCTTTGATCTTGAATTTTTTCTGACTCGTAACGTGGAGTGTGGCATTTCGTCATTTCTGGTTGCGATGTACTATACTTCGCAATTTCCGGTTGCGACATAACACACCACTCCTTCATTGCATTTACAACGTAGTACACCACTTGGTCATTTCCGGTTACGTCACAGTTATAATACGAAAATTGCTTTTTGATGAAAGAAAAAGGCGGAGTAGCTCTCACATCTCGACATCTCGGTGGACACCTCAACTGCGCCTTAAGGGGAAAGGTAAAGTCTCGGGAAGCATGCATTTTAAGGTGCATATGTCAACGGTCCGAACCACTTCGCAAGCTAGCCTCCAAATTGACTAAAACATGCAAGCAATATATGCAAAGCGAAATGCTATGACACTACCCAGAAAGCTGTACAACGAATGGTGGCTCAAAATTTTGGCGCGAATATAGTCAGGAATGTTGCCACAACATTGAAGTCAGGTAGTGATGACATCGCTGGGATTTCATCTGCACGTTGACTGGGGAGGAGGTCCACTGGGGTATCTTTTACAGCCGGCTTGTCACTTTGGCGGACGCGGTTGTTGCGACGCGAGCATGGACGCGTCTTTTTCTTTACATCTTTCTTCTCGCATCTTTCTATTCTCCTCTGTCCGCAGGTGGCAGCGATTATAGCTCATCTGGAGCCAGAAGCCAGGCTCGGGAAATTCTTTTTATCTCTTTAATGAGCCAAACGCGAGGAGATGCTTACGTACGGTACTTCTTAGAAGTTTTAAGCATTTGCGGCAGAAGGCCTGAGCATCAAGCTGTACGACATTCGGCGACGACAGAATCAGCACTCGCCCCGGCTGCCACGAAAAAAACTCTAAAGTGCCAACTCCAAGGGCCCTTCCTGGGCTTGCGCGCCCAGCGTCGGTGCTCTTGGCGTACGCTAGATCGGGCGTCAAAAAGGGGCATGCATCTCCGTGTTCCTGGTTCTGGCTTGCTTCCCCTCCCGATCCGACAGAGAGAATTTCAAGCCCTGAAGAGAAGAGGTTGGGGGGCGATGAAAGGACAACTTAAACCGCTAAGAAAAGTTCGGGGAACCTTAAAGAGCTTCAAGCCATGAAGAAAAGAGCCACCGAGAGCCCCGCGATCCTCCTATTGTTGTATACTGGACCCCGCTTCCGACGCGTATGCGAGCGCCCGTGCGCTGGCGCCGATATCTAGCACGGTCAGATATCGGCGCCTCGCGAGGTTTGCTGGCGTTTCCAACAGTACGCATGCGCAGATCGGTTCTTGCGTACGTCAAAGCGCCGGCGCTGAGCACGTACGCCGAGGAAGGGCCCTTGGAGTTAGCGCTTTAGGCATGGCTTCGGCCCGCAAGTACGAGCACGACTGGAAGTTCCTATGGACACGAAACGGATCCATCTTTGCGCGGCGCACTGCGTCATCCCCAGTCATTCCGATTACTCGAGAAACTGATCTAGACAAGATCAGCAGTGACGCGCAAGGCACTGTGTCACCAGCAGTCGTCCCGAACGGCGATGCTTCTGCGTAGGAAGGTCTTCTGATACTTATCGATGTTCATATCCTAAATGGTCAATGCTTTCGCTTCTCCCGAAGACATCGCTAAACTTAGCAAACCAAACAACAGAACCAAGTGTCTTAAACTGCTGCATTTCAATGCGAGATCAATCGAGTCAAAGAAAGGATGACATATCTGCATTGCTTAAATCTTGCCATTTCAACTTTGATGTCCTTTTTTAATTGAGACGTGGTACAACCAAAACTCTGAATAATTTTGTGCAACCCGAATATCACCATTTATGTTTAAATCGCATAGACAGGAGAGGAAGCGGCGTGTCGATGCTAACATTATTATCGCATTGTCAAATTTTAAATGAATATAACCTTATCACATATGACTACGAAATACTTAGCGTGAAAAAGGATAAAAAATTGCTTGCAGTGGTGTACCGCCTCCCGCCGGTAATGTTCGCTTATTCTTCGAGTTCTATGAACGCTAGCTTTCTTACAAAAATGACTCGGCATATACATTAACAATTTGAGGGGATTTTAATATAGATATATGCAAAACGTCTACCCAAGGCGCAGAATTTCAATCACTCCTCGAGAGCAATGATTTTGATAGTCATTTCAGTGCCAACACTAGTCACTTCATCATCGTCATCATTACTTGACTTGTTCATTACAAACTCATCTGATATGATTTTAAAGTCAGGAGCTCTAACCTGAGGCATTAATGACTACCTCCCCATATTTTTCTTACGGCGCAAAGAGCACACGTGTAAACAGACACAGCTGAGCATGTATCGTTCCATATAACCTGAAGCATTAGCATATTTCAAGGAAATGATTAGACAAAGTGATTGGACAGATATTTTTGACATTTTAGATATGAACACAACATATGAAATATTTCTAGCCAGATTCCAAGCAATATATGCTGATTATTTCTCTCTTAAATCTTATTATCAGCCAGGGAGGCTCGGAACCCTTGGATCACACGGGAGCTGATGGGGAAAATAAACCAGAAGAACAAACTTTATCAGCGTTTTATAGAAACACGCGATCCGGTAAAGAGGGTGGAATACAAGGCATTTTGCAATATACAAAACAACGAAAAAGGAAAATAAAAAAAGGACTACTACCACCGTATTTCTGACGAAGACTGTCTACGGAAGAGCGACAGAGTATGGAAGAAAATAAACAAATTATTAATCCCAACCAGCACCCCGCGCACTGAAAACCTTATCATAAATGACAAAGAGACACATGAAAGATTACTTTCCGACTGTTTTAACATTTATTTTGCCGAAATAGGTGAAAACAGCGGGCCCAGCAGATCAACCACGCAAATACCAATAAATTTTAAAAGCATATCCCTTCAGTCAACCTCTGCAAACGAAGTCAGTACTGTATTCCAAAGCCTTAACAACCGTCGTATCACGGACGCAGATGGTTTAGAGATAAGGCCTATTAAATATGTAATTTATCATATTGCACCTTTGCTAGCACATATTTATTTCAGCACTCTCAACAGGTGTGTTCCCAAAGAACATGCAATTAGCGCGTATTATCGTAAATTATAAGGAAGGTACCAGAAACAATATAACTAACTACCGTCCAATTTCCATTTTACCAATATTTTCTAAAGGGCGAGAAAAACAATTATTATTCGACTGGATAATTTTTCTCAAAAACATAGTCTGTTAACTGAACGTCAGTTTGGCTTCAGCAAAAGGCGTTCCACGGAAAGTGCTTTGCTGAACCAAAAAGACGTTATCTTAGAAAGTATAGAAAAAAACTAATGACTTTGGGAATCTATATAAGTATAGTAAGAAACTAATGACTTTGGGAATCTATATAGATTTCAGCGAAGCCTTTGATCGTGTTAATCGCAATGTATTAATAAACAAGGCAAAAACGTATGCTTTCCGTGGTACGTGCACTGGACTAATCCGTTCATACTTATCCTCATGCTCACAGTTCTTTGAAATTAATTACCATAAGTAAAAAATACGGTATATACAAAGTGGTGTGCCACAAGGCAGCATCCTTGGTTCCTTTCTTTTTCTATTTTATTTAAATGATCTTGTGCTAATTGATAGTTTGTCCACATTTATAATCTACGCCGATGATTGTAACATATTGCTACGGTTGTGTTTGTGCTTGGAACGCTCGTGCTTGGTGCGCTCGCGCTTGGAACGCGAAGAGGACGAAGTGCGTTTCTGCTGCTGGGCTGCGCGTGCCCGGTTGTTCGGCTGCGTGGCTGTAAGCTGTTTCCCTGTAAATATATTTTTCCCTTTTGGTGTGCACATCTTCACGTTACATTATTGGTGGAGGTGCTGGGTACAGCCACAGCAAGCACGGAACTTCGCAGCGGTCGTCAGCTCGCCGGCTCTTCAACCATGACCAGCGAAGGGGCCGCTCCGTCGGCGTCCGCCAACCCGGCGTTCATCATTGCCCATCCGAGAGATCCTGGGACCTTCGGTTTGGTTTGGTTTATGGGGGATTAGCGTCCCAAAGCGACTCAGGCTATGAGAGACGCCGTAGTGAAGGGCTCCGGAAATTTCGACCACCTGGGGTTCTTTAACGTGCACTGACATCGTACAGTACACGGGCCTCTAGAATTTCGCCTCCATCGAAATTCGACCGCCGCGGCCGGGATCGAACCCGCGTCTTTCGGGCCGGCAGCCGAGCGCCGTAACCACTCAGCCACCGCGGCGGCGCCCTGGGACCTTCAACGGAACGGACGGCGTCGACGTGGAGGACTGGCTCGCAATGTACGAGCGCGTGAGCACACACAACAGGTGGGGCCCGACCCTAAAGTTGGCCAACGTCATCTTCTACCTGACGGGCACTGCCAGGGTATGGTTCGAGACCCACGAGGATGAACTCACCAGCTGGGATCTCTGCAAGCGCAAGCTTTGTGACCTGTTCGGTAAGCCATTCGGGCGTCAGCTCGCTGCGAAGAAGGAGCTCGCATGCCGTGCACAAACGTCCACAGAGTCCTATGTATCATACATTCAGGACATATTAGCTCTCTGCATGAAAGTCGACGCCACTATGTCAGAGTGCGACAAAGTAGGTCACGTGCTCAAAGGCATCGCAGATGACGCCTTTAACCTTCTTGTATACAAGGACTGCGGAACGGTTGACGCAATCATCAAGGAATGCCGCCGGTTCGAACAAGCGAAGAGCCGCCGAATTTCTCCGCAGTTCACGCGGTTGCCGAATACGACTGCGACGTCGTCCTGTGTAGACTCGACTCCACCGAGCCGTCTGCCGACATCTGAGAGCCTGACACGACTTGTGCGCCAAGAAGTAGAGGCAATGTCCCCCGTTGCGTTCCATCCACCCGCAACAGACAGTACTCCAGCAGTATCCCTTATACAGGCTGTCGTTCGCAAAGAATTTGCCAATCTTGGGATTCAACCTGTTTGCTCAGTTAGTGCCCCATATGCTCGCCGCATGTCCCCGGAGCTCGGTTCTGAACGTGCATACTACCCTCGACGCAGCCGCAATCCAGATGAATGGAGAACACCTGATGACAGGCCCATCTGCTTTAACTGCTCCCGAGTTGGCCACATATCTCGACACTGCCGAAGCCGTCCGTCCTCGACCTACAGCTGCTACCCGCCGGGTTCTGCATATTCCCGCCGCTCTCCCTCGCCCTCGGAAACGACCTCTGCTGGCCACAACGCTCAGACCCCGCTTACCAACCGTTCGTCGTCACCTCAGCGCCGTCGATCTCCATCGCCCCGACCTCGCCGCCCTTCGTCGCCGGCCCCATATGCCCGCTCCCGGTCGGAAAACTGATGGCTGCAGCGTCTGGGGGTGATGCTGCTCTGACGACCCGACCAGAAAACCCTCCTTTAACTCTTCATGCTCATCGGAACATCCTTAACGTCGACGTGGACGGGGTCCCTGTTACCGCTCTGATCGACACTGGAGCGCACGTCTCAGTCATGAATGCTCGTCTCCGCCGTCGCCTAAGGCAAGTGCTCACTCCTGCCCCCTCAACTGTGGTCCGTGTTGCAGATGGCGGTATGTCTATTGTCGTCGGAATGTGTACTGCTCGTGTTTCAATAGCCGGCCGCCATACTTCTGTGCTCTTCACTGTCCTCGAACACTGCCCTCATGACATCATTCTCGGCCTTGACTTTCTCACCGACCATTCCGCCCTTATAGATTGCGCCACAAGCATCGTTCAACTCGCTCTACCTGTTCCTTCAGAGCCACCGGATCCAATTGTTCACCGACTGTGCACCGCCGACTTTGTCCGCCTGGACCCCGATGCCGCCACTTATGTCCGTTTCTCCTCGGTCCCGCCAGTTCCCGATGGTGACTACATCATTACTCCGGTTCCTGATGTGCCCTTTACACGCAGTGTTGCCCTTGCGCATACAGTTGTCACCATGTCGGCAAATCAAGCGTCCCTTCCGGTTCTCAACTTTGCCTCTTACGTTCAGCCGCTCCCACAAGGTATGTCGCTCGCCACGCTGTGCCCTGCTGCCGAATGCGTCGTATCGGCGGTGAGAAGCGTCCCACCCTCGTCGAACTGCCGCGACTCTGACGTCCCACCACCTGATGAATATGCAAAAATGATTGCTGCTGACCTCTTACCAGGGCAAGCTCACGACCTTCGGTATCTTCTGTCGTCTTTTCGCGACATCTTTGACTTCGATGACCGCCCTTTGGCTCGAACATCTGTGGTCACGCATCGCATCAATACCGGTGACGCAGCTCCTATTCACAGACGACCCTACAGAGTGTCCAGTACAGAACGCACCATCATACAGCAAGAGGTGGACAAGATGCTCAGTAAAGACATCATAGAGCCCTCGTCGAGCCCTTGGGCCTCACCAGTTGTGCTGGTTAAAAAGAAGGACGGCAGCTGGCGCTTTTGCGTTGATTACCGGCACCTAAACAACATAACAAAAAAAGACGTCTATCCACTCCCAAGAATAGACGATGCTTTGGACTGCCTTCACGGAGCCAAATGTTTCTCTTCAATTGACCTTCGGTCCGGGTATTGGCAAATCTCTGTTGATGACAATGACCGCGAAAAGACGGCATTCGTCACACCGGACGGCTTATATCAGTTTAAAGTTATGCCATTCGGTCTCTGTAATGCGCCAGCTACCTTCGAAAGAATGATGGACTCCTTGCTTCGCGGCTTTAAATGGTCCACATGTCTATGTTACCTCGACGATGTTGTGGTTTTTTCGCCCACGTTTACCACGCACCTCGAAAGACTGGCGAGCATTCTTTCTGTCTTCCGTCGAGCCGGGCTACAGCTCAATTCGTCGAAATGTCAATTCGGTCGCCGCCAACTCACCATTCTCGGACATCTAGTCGACGCTTCTGGTGTCCGCCCGGATCCTGTTAAAGTTAAAGCCGTCAAGGACTTCCCTATTCCCCAGTCGTCTACGGATGTGCGCAGCTTCGTCGGCCTCTGCTCGTACTTCCGCCGTTTCATCAAAAATTTTGCCGGCACCGCTCGCCCCCTGACCGACCTTCTAAAGAAAGACACCCCTTTTACCTGGGGCCCTGCCCAAGAGGAGGCCTTTTCTTCGCTAGTCGACTTACTCACCTCCCCACCTATTCTGGCCCATTTTGATCCGTCGGCTCCGACTGAAGTTCGCACAGACGCCTGCGGTTATGGGATTGGCGCCGTGCTAGCCCAACGTCACCAAGGGCAAGAACGCGTTATTGCATATGCCAGCCGCCTCCTTTCTACAGCTGAGCGAAATTACTCAATTACAGAGCGCGAGTGTCTAGCTCTTGTTTGGGCCGTAGCTAAGTTCCGACCGTACCTGTTTGGCCGTCCATTCTCCGTAGTGACCGATCACCACGCCCTTTGTTGGCTGTCTTCACTGAAAGACCCCACAGGCCGGCTCGGACGTTGGACGTTGCGCCTCCAAGAGTATTCTTACACTGTTCATTACAAGTCAGGGCGTCTCCATCAAGACGCCGACTGCCTGTCTCGGCACCCTGTAGAGCCGCCTGATCCTGGAGACAACGACCTCGGCCCGTGCCTCTTCGCTATCTCCGATCTGGTTAACATCGCGGACGAGCAGCGACAAGACTCTTCCTTGCGTATTCTCATTGATCGCCTCAACTGTGCCAGCCGAGATCCTTCATTGCAACTGTTCGTCATTCAGGATGGCGTCCTATACCGCCGCAACCTTCGTCCTGACGGACCTCCGCTCCTGCTAGTCGTTCCCCAGCGTCTCCGTTCATCTGTCCTAGCGGAACTACACGACCTACCGACCGCAGGCCACCTCGGCGTCTCCCGCACATACGATCGGGTCCGACGCCGCTTCTTTTGGCCTGGTCTGTACCGCTCTGTTCGGCGTTACGTTGCCTCCTGCGACCTCTGTCAACGCAGGAAGAGACCATCAACGTTGCCTGCTGGCCTTCTACAGCCTATTGACGTACCTCTCGAACCATTCTACCGTGTTGGACTCGACCTTCTCGGACCTTTCCCGACGTCCTGCTCCGGCAACCGTTGGATTGCTGTCGCGACCGACTATGCGACCCGGTACGCTATCACGCGTGCGTTACCAACAAGTTGCGCAACCGATGTCGCCGACTTCCTATTGCAGAACGTAATCCTTCACCACGGCGCTCCACACCAATTGCTGACGGACCGCGGCCGCTACTTTTTGTCCCGAGTAGTTGACGATATCCTCCGGTCCTGTGGCACGCAGCATAAGCTCACTACAGCTTACCATCCCCAGACGAACGGGCTTACCGAGCGCCTCAACAGGACTCTGACCGATATGCTATCCATGTATGTCTCGCCCGACCACCGCGATTGGGACGTTGCCTTGCCTTATGTAACATTTGCTTATAATTCGTCGCGGCATGATACCACTGGCTATTCTCCTTTCTACCTTCTGTTTGGTCGGCATCCTGCGCTGCCATTGGATACATTACTACCGAGTTCTACTGCCTCGACCACAGAGTATGCACGTGACGCCATCTCCCGAGCAACTATGGCCCGTGAAATCGCCCGAGACCGGCTCACCGCATCTCAGACCTACCAGAAGTCAGTTTACGACCGCCGGCATCGCCCAGTACACTATCCGCCGGGCTCACTCGTCCTCCTTTGGTCTCCTTCTCGCCATGTCGGTCTCTCTGAGAAACTTCTACGTCAGTACAGTGGCCCTTATCGAGTTCTCCGTCAGGTGACCGACGTGACCTACGAGATTACACCTCTTCATGCTCCGACGTCGTCCACTAGCCCTTTGACTGACGTCGTTCATGTAGTCCGTCTCAAACCGTACCACACGCCTGCTACATCATCCACTTAGCACCGGGACGGTGCTTTTGCCGCCGGGAGTTATGCTACGGTTGTGCTTGTGCTTGGAACGCTCGTGCTTGGTGCGCTCGCGCTTGGAACGCGAAGAGGACGAAGTGCGTTTCTGCTGCTGGGCTGCGCGTGCCCGGTTGTTCGGCTGCGTGGCTGTAAGCTGTTTCCCTGTAAATATATTTTTCCCTTTTGGTGTGCACATCTTCACGTTACAATATCTTTTAGTGGAAAACATCTAACCGATATTCTACCACTCGCAAGTTCAGTTTGTTTTCGATTGCTGGAGTTGTCTGAAAATAACAACCTATTAAATGAATAAAAAACAAAATGTGTTTTGTTCCGTGCACCCGGTAAATGTGTGGAAATGCCTGAAAGAATTGGTCCATATAAAATTAATAGAGAGACATCAGCGAACACACTTGAAGTTGTTTTCTCTGAACACATGCATTTAAACGACCATTTCGATCATCTTTGCTGAAAAGGGCGAAAGGTAGTTGGCGTTCTCGGTAGAAATCGCCATTTATTTCCTGCCAAAATTGAACGGATTTTATATAATTCCTTGTTTATTTCCGTGCCCAGTTACTGCACGCTGGTGTGGGGAAACACCAGTGCACGAAATTTAAAAAAGCTAATCTTAATACAAAAAAAGTTGTTCGGGCAATAGAAAATGTTCCATTCAACGCCCATACTAAAGCTCTGTTCTACAAATACAAACTAATGAAAGCCGATAACATATACAAGTGCAAACTCCTAAAAAGTTTCACTAGAGCGATACAGGGAAAGCTAGATACACTCCCCTCACCCGCTAATCACCACAAACAAGAATACGCATACCCTCATCGCCATTAACTGCCATGGAGAGTTCCTGTCACGCGCACAAGTTATAGCCGCCAACGAGTTGAATACACACTCCCCCACACACTCAATGCTTTGCGAAAGAAGATATGGACATTACGGCACTTAACAAAGCTGACACAGTGCAGTTGTTTGTTAACAACCATTAGCGTAGCTAGATACTACTCTTTTATACTTTCTTTTTCACTGTGATTTCTTTTTTTTTCTCCTTGTAATGTGAACAAAAATTGAACTGTTCCAGTGCTCTCATTGTTGCCAGGGTGGTTGGAGCTCTTTGTCAAGCTGCTATAGTGCAGCTTTTTCTCCTACCCCCCCCCCTTTTTTCGCATTGTATATTTTATTTTGTTGAAAATGAAAATGATTTATTGATTCATTGATTGACTGATTGTTTGATTGATAAGTGGCAACTTGTGGCCACATATATACCTTCACAGATGCCTCGAGCATTGTGCTCGTGAGGGCTTTTATTAAAGAACTTGTTTAATCAATCAAGAATTTCTCAAAGCCTGTCCGCCTTTCCACTGCGCAGAACGCAACGAAGACCACGCTCTCGTATCGCGCACACTCAACTAACACCTCGCCAAACACGTTCACCATACGCATGCATGAGGGCGTTCTGAGCGCGTACTCGGAGCTGGAATCTGGGGCTGCTCTCGTGAAAGGCCTCCAACACCATCGCAATATCAGCCCGGCGCACCAAATTAACAGCCAAAATATTTTGTGAATCAGAACTACGCGATAGTAATATGAAGCGTGCTTGCCAGGTGGTGAGACGATCGAATTGAGATCACGCACACCCACGCAAAAAAAATTAACAGCGAAATCGACCGCAAAAGGCATCATTACAGGCGACTGAGACGATATACACGTGTTCTAGTCGAAACAATCGCCTGCGTAGCGCTATAGGGATCAAACAAAACATCGCACGAAGAACCGCGATTCTGCGGTCCTTCTAGTCCATATAAAGATGCCCGCGCGCGCTTCCCGCTACATACCACATCTTCGTTGTCTGCTAGTTGCCCGAGCGTTGCCAGCACAAATTCGTCCAGGCGAATCTGGCTGCCCGCTGGCAGCCCGAAACCGCCCAGTCAGAGAAAAATGAACGCGTTCTGGGCAGCCACCGGAAGTGCGCAGAACAGCGCCAGAAAATCACGCGCTTGGCTCCGCGCTCTGGCATCCTGCAGACAGCCGGCGGGCAGCCAGAGGCGGATAATCGAAGAGGCACACTGTCTTTCGACATCTGCAAATCCTTTTCAAGAGCCGGGAACTTCTTGAGACGGGCAGCTTCTTTGGTCAGAGCAGTACGCACTTCAAAGTGCCTCTCTTCTAATCTACTACTCTATATGGAAGCGCACCTGAAGTTAATTTTGGCCCCACTGCAATAGCGCCGCCTCTCCCCTGGCGGTCACTTCCAAAATTCTGTCCAGGCACGTCGCCGGTACCCGCCGCGGTGACACGGGGGTTAGGGCGCTCAGTTATTTATCCGGAGTACCTGGTTTCGAACCCGACCGCGGCGGCCACGTTTCGATGGCGGCGAAACGCAAAGGCGCCCGTGGGTACTGCGACGTCAGTGAACGTTAAAGACCCACAGGTGGTCGAAATTATTCCGGAGCCCTCCACTACGGCGCCACGTTCTTCCTTTCTTCTTTCAGTTCCTCCTGTATCCCTTCCCTTAAGGCGTGGTTCAGGTGTCCGCCGAGATGCGAGAGATACTGAGCCATTTCCTTTCCCCAACAACCAATTTAACAATTTATCGCCAGCGGATGGCACTGAGTTACTAACGTCCCAACGGGTACGCGGGCTGCTCGCACCGCTGGCATTCTCTTTTTCATTGTGTACATGTGCTGTCCTGCTCCAATATGGACAAAAAAAGGTGTTGCACCTCGTTGTGAGTCATGGCTGGAATTCCACGGCGTTCAGAGAGTGGGGAAGCTTTTTGTTGCGTCGAGGGCTGCCACAATAGTTCCTTGAACACCAAGGGCTAAGAGCTGCCGGTGAGATTCTACCCATTTCCTGGATATGTCCTGCATTCTTGGACAAAATTTTGAATATTGAAAAATTGTGAGGCACTGCTACGGAAATATAGCTGCACATCCTTTTGATGTGTCACATATTCTTTTAAAACGTTAATAGCAAACAAATCCAAGCCTGTCGACGGGAGATTTGCGTATATATTGATTCTTATAGGGAGATCTTATAATATGAAAAATTTGCGTTCATGAACTCTTTCCCATTCATGAATGGGATGAAATGGTTGAGAACGAGAGACTGCAAGCCTAGGTAGCTGCTGTGCGCAGGGTCAAGTAAGCTTTTTTGTCGTGAGAAGCATTTTGCTTATGTTGCACACGCGTAATATTGTTTCTGACCAGTTTTCGTCGTATTTAACTGATCATGCAGTGTTTAGTAGTAGAACTCGCGCTAAAAGATCCTTCTTTTTTTGCAAGTAAAGACTGCGAGTCAGGTAATGCAAATTATTATTTGAGAGACGGACATCAACAGCTGTGTTAAGCAGACGCGTGTGAGGTAAATGAGTGATCGCTTCATTGTTCCGGCGTGTGACGCCCGGCTGTTTCCGAAGTTTGTTTACTGCATGTAAAAAATGAACTTCAGGAAGAAGTCAAAATGTTCGCTTGCACATGAATGAGCATTTGTATATGAGCGATGGCTCAGCAAATAAATTGTTTTCGGGATGCGCAAGCGCCGTAATCGGCATTAAAATAAATATACCAACCGCTTATCTCAATGGTAGTGATTAACCAAACGAGCATTTTTAAGAGCGTCACCTCTTAATCATCACGTTTCGAGATTTCGTGGGGTCTGCTACCACCCTGAGATCAAAGCGCGATCTGTGGCAGCAACTATAAATCAGCATATCTCGCACTGAGACTTGTAGCGCCATCTACCACGACCGCTCAATGGCAACGCAAGTGTGTTGCCATTGAGCGGTCGTGCATCTACAATAGAATTGTAGAAACAACCACCTGCCGCCACGGCCAATCTCGAGGGGAGCGCGCGCCTTTCTTCTTACGGCCTTCGCAGTGGGGTCAGTTTCCGCCTCCCGCCGCACCTCAGTGGGGTCGCCACTGCCCCACCGCTCCGCCGCTGCGACCACCGTTCACTCCGAAGGAGAACGCGCGCTCGCTCTCAGTTCGGCCCGCGTCAGTGGTAACCGTCAAGCCTTTATATTTTGCCTCTTACGCTTCACGTAAAGACCACGTAGTCAGCCCCTTTGCTTGGGAGAAATCTGAAACAACGGATTAACGCTCGAGAAAGGAAAACAGTAGCACTGAAAAAAAAAACACAGCAGAAGAACAACGTAGGACAAGCGGAACATACGGCGGGGGAAAATTGCGAGCAATGCAAAACGTGTCAACCACAACTTGATGAGATAACGGTTCTGGGCAGGAGCGGTGAAAGTAAGGCACGGGAGGTTTTAGAGGCGTACCACATAAGAAAAAGAGGAAAAGGTTGTGTCAGCGATACATCTGTAGTTGAGTTCCTTTTACCCCTTTTTCTTCTTTGATGTCAGCCTGAAGGGGAAAAATTAGAAGTAGTTGTTGGATGCCGACGTCTTGAGGTTCAAAACTTGCTCAGTCACAATACTCGAGGAACATCAGGAAGTAAACTTTTAATCACATATAAAATAGTTAAGACAGAACGGAAGGTACAACAAGGAGAACAACTATGTACATACTGATTGATCCGCAGAGTGACCAGACGAAATCAACCCCAGGTCCCACCAAAACGTCTTCTTTTAATCTCTAAGTCCCCGCCTTCAGTGTGTACACCAACCAATTAGGTCAAAACACAAGCACTCATCCAATCAAGGACCGGGGAAAGGAAAACACATTGAAAAGGAGACAGAGGAGAGTAAAACACGCCAAATCAAAGATTGGGCAGAGGGGACAGGTTATTGTCACGAATACTAACAGTTATTCCCCTCTCAGATCACTCCATCCTCCCGCGCGGGGCGGCATGTTTACTTGCTTAAAGAGGATGTGGAAACCACACAGATTGTCGAATGCCATCCCCGAGGGGCCACTTAAGGCGCCACTGCTCCCCAATTCTTCTTGATGCACTCACGTGCACAGGAAGTGCCTGGCAGTCATATGGCGCTCACAGTGAGCATGAGGAACGCGTCTCCAAAATTGCCTCCTGGCCACACACTGCACGACCACCGCGCGGGTAGCGCCTTCGCCAAATGCAGCCGGCACAGCCTGACGGCCGCCTATTGGCCGCGACGGCCTGTGACGGATTTCCGGTGTATTTTTGTTTTGCGCGCTCAGAAATGTTCTGAACTGCAATAAACAGTTCACAAACTAAATAGAATCAATGCAAAAAATACTAAGCGAGATATATATTTCATGCCAACAAAAATGTTTGATTGTTATGACAACTAAGTAGACAAGATCGCGCCCAGCAGTTCGGTGAAACGAGCCGTGAAAGCAAGCACCAGCAGTGGGTGTAAAGAGGTGGCATAGGCGCGCACGAGCGTTGCGCCACGCGCTTCAATGCCGTTCTGCTTTTTTTTATTAAAGCGATGTTTATTGCCTCAGGGCATAAAAATTATGAAGTGCCGTTCTGCTTCAGCGTGGTCAATAGACGAATTTAGTGACCTCATGGCTGTGCTCCGTCGTGCTTGTTCCTAGTTGCTGTTCCTCAACCAGTCGTCGCGGAATGCTGTGCGTCATGAAAGTCTCGGTTTGCGTGCTCTATTCACCTGCGTGAGCTCTTCACTCTTTAGTAGTGGTCAGCGAGATGTTGGCATGCTGCTTGACGAAAGATGTTTATCCTTCAGGCCTGCGATTGCCTTACTGTCTTGCCCATGACTGTTGTACTGGTGACACTGCAGGCGGATGTCACTAGCGCAACCCGCATTGATCTGATTACGCGTTTTTGTTGGCCGTCACCTTGTGCGAAGGGAATATCGCGGCGCCCGCACGAGCAAAGTTGTCCTGCACTCGAGATTCAAATAATTCCTTCTGTAGCTCACCAGTCAACAGGAATATGTGTGTTCTTCACTACTTGTCCCACTCCCTCGTCAGTTTTACCACAACTTATTAGGGCAGAATTTATTAATGCATACGTACAACCAAGCTTATTGACAATATTGCCGACTGCAGTGCACATAAAAGTGGACGGTAAAGTAAAAAACGACTTGTTTATTTTTACGCTGCTTTGTTTAGGTGCCAGCGCATCACACAGATTACTCTCACTAAGATAGTTGCTGAATTATCATTACAACTCCTTACAGGCAGTACTTCACTTGGAAGGACTACATCCTTGCATGGATTAACTGGAATTCATATCTCCTTGAGTAATTTCTAGCATTTTTCTTGTACAGTAATAACTGTGCTGCACGTGACTTCCTCCAAGATGAAAGGCCACTGATTTAGTAAAAACAAAATACTTCCACTCACGTGGCTCAACAGTAAGAAAGGTATTAATATTGGTGGGGCAGTCGTGCACCCTAGATGAAGTTGTTGCAGTCATCAGGTAATCAGGTGGGCGTGGACCATGTAGGCGCTTGGCATGTAGGCAATTTCCTCCAGTCCTTGTCCTTTAGCACTGCTTCCATATTACCCACGTGGCCCTGGCATAGATGTTATTGCGCGGAGGACAGCACTACAGTTACTGCACTCCTTTGCCGCATGCGAGCGTGAGGAGCCTGAGATTTTTTTTGTAAATATATGCAACCATATGTAAACTGGCATGATCTTTCTATCTTTTTCTTTGTCCTAAAATAAATAATTTACCATGCATATTAGGCTAAATCTTGGTGTAAATAAACTGCAATATGTGCAATGCTCTTAACCTGTGCAAATAACATGAAAGCTATCCAATGTGTTTACAACTTCCAGCTGTGGGAGAGTTCATGTGCACTGTCCAGAGATGCAATTACAGTGCCTCCAGCCACTCAGCTTTGATTTTTAGATTTATTAAATGCAGTGGACTGGCTGTCAGGGATCGCACGAATGTTCATAGCAACTTTCCTTACACTCAGTTACTAAAAAGTGAAATATGCATGTACACTAGGCTGAACTTTTCGTTTGTATGCAGGACGAGGAACAAATTTTATTTGTCATATGACAAAGAGGGTAAGGGATGAGGCTTAGACATGGGCCCTCGTGAACTGCGCTAAGTGGCTTGAAGACCATGCTTCTTGGCGACCTTAGGGCCCAGCCCACTATCCAGAGTTTTATCTCCGTGTGAGGGCTGAGCAATGGAGTCTCCAACTGACATTGGAACTGACTTTGATTTCAGATTTGGAAGCTCAAGGGTGGTGGGTCCTTTGGGCACTCGAATAGGATGTGATTGAGAATTTGCTTTAGAATCATTGCAGAGTGTGCAGCGGGCATTGTATTCCGCAGGATACATCAAGAAATAGATATAAGGATTTCGTAATGTCCCCATCTGAAGTTGCAACCAGGAAACCTGCTCTGCTTTGGTGAGAGATTTGTGTGGGGGTGGGTATTTGAAGTTTGAGCTGAGAGTCATTGCCTTCTGTAGTCACCTTCGTCCTTGGTACAGTGTATTGTGCTGCTTCTTGAAGATGTGTACCACCAAGTAATCCAGTTGTCTAGGCTAGTGGGATTTTGTTTCCAAGTGGACTCAAACATGTCTGCAGCCATTTAAACATGAGCTTAGAGCTTAAAAAGCAGTTCAGTAATGCAGCAGTTGTTTCTGAATGTTGCAATGTTTTTACTGTTGCTAGTGAAATGCAGCACAATATTTACATACACTTCCCCCAGCAGCAGTATATAGTCTGCAAAAGATGCAGAAGCCAGTTTTCATTTGACTGTAGTCAGAGCATAGAGGAATGATTAAACAGGCCCTGCCATCCAAGCTGCATTCCAGAAAGTGTCGTGGTTTTTCACGAAGAGCACCAAGATTTTTTAGCCATCAGTCATGTAAATGGCACCTGCAGCAAGCTCGAAGAGGATTTCCATGGTATCTGCTGCCCTGCACTGCTTTGTGCATGCTCAGGCATTGCTATAGCAAGAGAGATACCAGTTGCTCTCGGCGTCCCAATTGGTCATGTAAGTGGTATTCATGGCAATGCCTACTTGTCGCCACTGAAAAACTGCTGTAATGCAGTACAATGCCCTTTTATTTTTCATCTTTCCGACACACATCTCGATCAGCGGTGAAACACTGTGTGCATATCAGTAAAGCTGACCAGAAACTTCATAGAAATGAAAGTTGAACTTCTTGTGGACTGTCTCTGTAGAATCACAAAACACCACAAAAGTAATTGTTCAACACAGTATGCTGTCAGAAAGACTGTACAAGTTACAGGAGGCAGTAAAGACATTTCAGATATGGCTTTATGCTGTAGAGCTCAGTTGGGCACAGATAATACAAACGACCCAAAGTATACACAGCTTTTCTACTGACTAAACTTTCTCAATGTGTTCTGTTAAGATGGAGATCTCCTGTTTGGACAATGGACAGAATGAAATGCAGAGAGTCCTTTAAGACCCATGGATGTTCGTTGCTTCATTATGGAGAGCAATGTGAACAAACCTTCACTGTGGTGATCAGATACTCTATTACAGAACAAGTACTGATAGAACTGTTGGGCAGAAACATCCAATATACATTGAACCGAACGACATTCTTACTCAGTGGAATGCACATCATACTGCTTATCAGTGTACAGATATTACTTCATTACCCCATGAACTGCAGGCACACTGGCTACCCCTGTTCACACATTTCCTGGCTGCCAGCACCTCCTTATGTAAAATTCATGGGTAGCAAGTTGCGCCCAACGGTTTCGGCAACTAACTGTCTGACACGCATCATTTTTATAACACTCAAGAAATGAAGCTACTCAAAAATAAAAGAACACAGCCACTTGCGAACAGGATATTCTTCCCGAAAAGAGCATGCAACAAATAAAAAATGCACGCTTCTCAGCTACTTAACAATAAACAGCAGCAGCAACCACATCACTCAATCCGAACAGTATAGGAATTGGTTCAACTGAAACTTGGTCACCACAGCAGCTGCCTAGCATAGCACTGCGAGCATCCGCCTGATATGTGGCAGGTCCAAGGCTTTATCTCTAGTGCCTTCAGGCACCCACCGGTTTCCAACGTGTACAAGCTTACCGCTGTACTGGTTTTTGGTTTCCCTGGGGTAAAATTATAGGAAAAATTGGATCTTTCACCTCACCTGAAGCACAAACACAATAGCAATGGTTTGTCTTGGCCAAAGTGTCCTTGGCAGGGCTTAAAACCAGGGGCTTAAAATAACTAGTGTTGACAAAGGACCTGAGAACCAACACCCCACCCCCCACCCCCTTACTAGATTGTGGGAACTGCATGAATCTGAAGCAGGCAATTATTTCTTAATCTTGTGAGTGATGGTCGGAACATTTATTTGCTATAGTTTCAGAAATTTCATTGTGATTTTTATTAGGAATCACTGATATGTTTTCTAAAACCAGAGAAATAGAAAAATAAAAAGTTGGCAGCACTACACAAAGGCTGGAAGAAAAATGGAAACCTATGCCCTCACACCACGAGGCAATGCAGAGGTGGTCACGTAGCTCCAAGGCTAGACAGAAACAATGCATAACAACGAGCACACTGGCAGAGTGAGAAGATCATTTGTTTCTAGTCTGTGTTAAATTGAGCAAACGACGTTTAAAAATGATTTCTCGCCTTCGTATAAAACGATATGTAAAACAGGTGCTAGTCACTTTCCCTCCGCCTGTCATTGCACCACTAGAGAACCCCCTTTGGTCGAGCCAGACTTTAGCTCTTGGAGCATTAAAGAGAAGCCATCACTAAACGCGATTTGAGCCTCGACGGGCAGGCACTTGTATCAATAATGTAGTATTTGGAAACCGCTCAAAGCTGGCACTGCAGAGTCAACCACCATGTAAGAGCACTAGCACACTTACGAAGAATTGGGATCAGCCCTAATAAGGTGATACAGAAATATGCATGGTTTCACATGGTTCCATGAACACATAAATGGCAAAAGATACACTTACCAGGAAACATAGCTGGTTACAGCAAAAGTTGCAAATCAGAATCTATGTTTGAACAAATTTTTGACAATGCAAGTGCCTATATTTGTCAATTTTGTTCTTTTGCATTTCTTTTGTTTTTGATCTTTCCCTGGCACCTGTTTCTGTATCATTTCCACTTGACTGTACATTGGATACAATGCTACTGCTCCTTAGCCAATTGTGTGTCACTTCATGGCTCATATCATATATGTACCCTCTGGTGACTTCCAAAATATGTGAAAGTTAGCACCCATACCGACCACTCCTGTGTTTTTGTCTATGTTTCTGTCATGCTGGCCCTACATTGGCTAAGGGTTGGAGGACTAGGGAAAACAAGAAAGCAATTTTCATTGGTTAAGCACCGTTATCACTCAGCAGAGAAGAAATCATGTCATTGCAGACGATCAGAAGCAAAATGCAGCAGACGGATGCACATCAATGATATGCCCCGTGCAATGCTTTGAGAATGCCTTCAATAAGATGATGCTGCCTAACAAGGAAGCCTCGCTCAATGCCGGTAAAGAACCCGAGCTGGATGAGCGGCTCAGTGATGGCACTATTCTGAATACGGCAGCAAATACAGAATCAGAAGACAATACAATGAGCACAGTTTCATGGTGAAGAGTTAGGTCAGTGCAAAGCGCAGTACTATGCATACTGTGGCCCAGGAGTCTCTTCATACCTTGTCGCATTTTTGGAAGGCTGTACAAGATGCGACATGTACTTGAAAAATCACCAAAAATTTGCCTAATATCGACTGCACTACACACTGCTAGGCACAGAAGCATATTTAATTTACAAGATTTTTTCTGAACCCACGTTATTCATCATCAATAATTATTACAGCCAACTTGCTTTATTGAAAATTTTGGTTGAGAACCAAAGTGTTGATTTCAACAAGACATGACTAAACTGTATGAGACAGGACTCTTATACCTCTTAGCTGCGCTCTGCAACTTTCAATTTGTCAAAGAAGGTATGGAGATGACACTTAGCAATTCTATCACAGCTGTGTGAAGAACCGCATTCCATATATCCTGCACGTCACCTTTTCCATGTTGACTAAGAAAATAGGGCTAATCAGCGGCCCATGCCATTAACCAAGCTAACATAAGCAACCAAAGCTAAATGAAAAGCTGCTTTAATGATGGATGCAACTCCCAATTGCATAAAGGGCGTTAAAATATGGGCGAAATCTATTGCCACAGGAATTATGAACGACCATGTTCAACATGCATAAAAAGCGTTTCTGGTCTATGTACCATAGGCTGCAGTGTCTGGAAGAAAATTAACAGTGTGATTTCGTTTATGGAGCCCCTCTAATTACTGAACCTGCATTCCAATGCATACTTATACCGCCCAGCATTAGAAAAAAGAAAGTCAAGAATCGCTTTTACTCATTTACGATGCTCGAAAACATTTTCTAATGAAGTCTCAAAATGTTTTCATCACCAAAGGGTGCCGTCTCGAGAATGTTTCAAGCAGCAAAAGCTGCAGTCTTCACTGTATGCCAGACTTTT
This sequence comes from Amblyomma americanum, assembly GCF_052857255.1. NCBI lineage: Eukaryota > Metazoa > Arthropoda > Arachnida > Ixodida > Ixodidae > Amblyomma > Amblyomma americanum. Next base: position 497,192,479 of record NC_135497.1, on the reverse strand, counting down.
TTATCCCCATTTTCTCGTGCGGGGCACAACCTGATGCAATTTGACCATGTGACAGGTGGGTAACAGGGAGGCGGGCATGTGAGGAGTAGTGCAAAGGAAAACATCGCCATGGAGAGAACACACAGCTCGTGCATTCTCAATTTCAAATTTACCGCAAGGGAGGCCGAGTCGATAATTGTGCTGAAGGAGGTGCAGGTTGTATGAAACAGAGATGAATCTCAGAAATATCAAACAACATAAAAGTTGACCGAAAACTGGAGGAGACACTTGAGCTGAAGGGTAGGACGCTATAGCGTTAATGGGTTAATGTCCATATATTCAGAACTGGTCAATCTTTACTTTAAATTCATACATTGCTGAGGGTCCTCATACCCCTAGTGGTGCAGTGCTGTAGCAGTAAGGCGATGTGCCACTTCCCTGGAATGGCAGGTGCTGCCCCAGTGGGAACCGAGAGACCCGAACTAATCTTTTTGAGCAACCTTTCGCGACCAGTCATTAATTTAACTGCCACCTGCCATGGTGGGCACTTCACAATCCGGTGGGCAGGTTATGACGATGCCACAAACCAAACAAAACCAAAGTGTCCCACATGTCCCCTAGGATGCTCCTCTGGGGATCTTTCGTGGATTTTTCGCTCACGGATAATGATGCCGATGAAAACACTGGAATTTTGCGCGACATGAGGCCCTTACCGCTAGCACATTAAAAAGCACTGGGAGGAAAATTGTCAAAGGTATCAGAAGCTAGTGTTTCAACAGGCTGCACGAAGATATATAAGACTGGCCAGTGCCTGTTGAAATGAACAAGAAAATGGAAAAAAAATGCAGCATGTGAGAAGGATAGCTAGGAAGAAACTGAAGAGCATGGAAAACAATTTGTGGCGATCAATTGGATTGATGTGGAGAAAGTGTGATAGTATTGTTATTCCCCGCGTCAATCGATTCTATTTCTGATTCCGTCACGGTAGAATTAACTCAGACTTATAAATACCTCGGCGTAACAATGTCCAATGGTCTAACCTGGAACGCGCATGTAACAAAAGTCATATCCGCTAACAGGAGCCTTGAATTCTTAAACCGACATCTACGCCATGCGCCACAAAACGTAAAATTACTTGTCTACAAATCACTTGTCCGTTATAAATTCGAATACACCTCTGCTATTTGGAGCCCAAACCAAAATTATCGAAAAAATTCCCTAGAATCAGTACGAAGTCGAGCCACAAGGTTCACATGCTCGTGCTATTTATATAATGTGTACCACCATATATAATGTTGGTATATCATATAATGCTAGTATATATAATGTTAGTATATCGTCATTAAAAGCAGAGGCAGGCTTAACATCTCTAGCTTGTAGACGTGGTAACACTAGTATGTGCTTGTTTCATAAACTTTATTACAGCTCACTTCGTTCTCCGCCCTACATCAATCCGCCGGCATGCATTTCCCCCCGCATTGGTCATCCCCTTCAAGTTGCCCGGCCTCGTACGCGCACTACTACATTTGCATCGTCATTCTTTCCACGTTCAGCCACGGACTGGAACGGCCTTCCACACGACATCGCCGCAATCACCTGTCCAACAACATTTGTGAATTGTTTAAAACACATTTACCAGCGTATAATTTATGTATCTTACGTGTTTTCTTTGTTTATTAAATCTGTTTTATACATGTAATCCGATCCTTATGTAACACCCCCAATCCCGGGGGCCTTTAAGGTAATAAAGTGAAGTGAAGTGAATTCCAACTACAGAAAATATGTAACGTTGCCAGGTCGTGCCAAGTCCTCACATCACTGCCAGCGCATTGGTTAAGCGATGCGCCACTGCATTGGCCAGCGACTGTTTCAAGCACAGCCACCAATGGGGCTTGCGAGACCCAGGTCACTCTTTCCAAGCAATGTGACAAAGAATAGCTCCCGCAAGCCACGTTTTTGCACAGACAGTTTTTCAGGATGATGTATATTTTGCTCATAGGACTTCTGTTGTCCGCATAGTTGTCTGCTCAGTTCCTCGTCTCCCCTGCGAGTGAACAGGGGATAGGAGGCAGCTAAGAAGGGGGGCAACTGGCAGGTGGAGAGAGAGAAATCCCTCTAAACACTACTTGACACGGTTAACAGGTGGAGGATTTATGATGCTGCTGCCGCCGAGGGAGGCTCCAAGACCCTCCCAATGTTACCACACTAAGATGCAGCATTTCTTTTTACTCGTCGGCTACTGAAGAAGTGCATTTCAACAGTAGAAAAGGGAATTTGTTGGCGAAATCTCTCTCGCAAACAGATACAATGTAATAACCTTTTATTGATGTATTTCAACATGCCAAAGCAACACCATCAGCCATGAGGCACAGCATAATGAAGGCCTCCTCTTGGAATTCCATAACAAGCACCAAAATGTCAGTACACATAATTTCTGCACTTTGCCTCCATTGAAATGGTGCCATCATGGCCAGGATTGAAACCATAACCTTCAATCTAACAAATGAATGCCATAGTCACTGCGCCACAACTGCGTATCACTGTTTTCAAAGTACAATTGAGGCCCTTTGTGGTTTGATGCCATTAGAGAACAAAGCATTGCAGAGAAGCCCCATTTCTCCTGTAAGGTGATACTAAGCAATGCTTTGGGGACCTGCCCGGCACCTGACTCGGCACACACTTGCCAGGGTCATCTACCTGACAAACATTTGGACAAATGACCCTCGACAACACATCATGCTGCAGTTCATCACACAAAAAGGCACTAGCACCACCACAAGTGCTGACATTCCAAGGATGAGTCGTTGGGCATGTACAGAAGAAAATGTTCACAGCGTTCAGACAGATGAAGCTATGTGTTGGTAGCTAGCTGCCACTCCTCACAGAAGTGCAAGCTGTCAATAAATGTGCAATACCTTTTACCCCATGGCCTTTTCTTTTCATTTATACCTCCTGATAGGGCTCTTAATCAATGCGCACATCGCTAAAGAAATCCCAGTGACCGCCTCCCCTTTGCTATTTGCAATCCTGGCTTCAGAACACTGCATACATTCAGGCATTGCCTTGTCACTGCAAGGCCAATGACAAATGTAAATACAACTGACCAGGCATTTCTGAAAATGATGGCAGTTTTCAATTTTAGCCACAAGATATTTTGTTACGTTGCATTTGCGTTACCTATCAACACAATCAAAGTTTCACTGCAGCACCTCTTCACCCCCCCCTCCCCAAGCCCCTTCCACTGAGGCCCCTATGGTCATAACGCATCACAAAGATAACGAATGGTTATAAAAGATTTATTTCAATGCAATGAAATTCCATCATATACAAAATATTATTGGACAGCACATAGTTTTTAGCAGTACTGTCAGAAAACCTGCATGGCCATGGTCCTGCATTTTAAACAACGGCGAGACAGGTCTAACCGAGTAAAGCTATAGGCCAAAGTTGACGCTCCCTTTAGAACATTAGGGGAGGAGGGGGGCCCTGCCCTGCCCCCCCCTCCCCCCGTACGCACGTGTATATGATGAAGACCATAGAGTTTCTAAATATTAACTAGAGGGCAAGCTGGCAGCCTTGCTGGCATCCAAGGAGGACATCCTAGGTATGCCGAGAAGACATGGCTTTGGACTAACATCTGGTAGCTTGTAGACACTTCTAAATATCAGATTTTTTTGGTTCAGTTTCGTTTTCAATGATGTTTTTCGTGCTTTCAGTGGTGTAGTTATCCAGCTATGCAGGCAGTTCATTTCAGATCCGTAGCATGCGAAGGCTGGAACTGAACTGAACACAGTGTCTGGCTGCATGTTGGAAGAAAAATAGTGCAAAACAGACAAGGACAAATGAAAAGGGGACACATACAGGCGCTTTCTCACAACGAAATTTTATTGGGAAGGCTGCAAAATACATATCAAAGTGGAAGCAGGCAAAAACAAAACAAAAAAGGAAGAAGAAGGGCAAAAAACTTAACTGACAACTGCGGAAAAAACAGGTCCGAAAAAAAAAACATAAAACATGTATGGCAGCATTATTGTTATGTGGCCCAAGGCGAGAACACAAGAACGCCTCGGGCACAGCGCAAAGGCTGACGGCACAGGGCCCGCACAGAGCACCCAAGCCCAGAACATGTGCACCACCGAGACACTCCGTTAACCTCTCCACTCACAATATCCGTTGCGCGGCCCCCGGTCGCAAAAACACCGTCTCTGTGTACATCAGGACACGGCCGGGGATGGCGACAGGTAGGGCTTGAGGCAAGAGACGTGGACAATGTCATGCTGAGCTGCACGGGAGATGGTCTCCGGGAAGGCCCGGGCGATCGCGTAGGTGACAGCGGTTACCTGGCAGAGCACACGGTTTGGGCCAACATACCGGGACAGAAGTCTTTTACAAAGCCCGACGTGGCGAGATGGCGACCAAAGCAAGACGAGGGCGCCAGAGGAGAAAGTGACCATGAGATGGCGGCAGTTGTAGTAGTCCTGCTGTGAGGCCTGCGATGCTAGTAGTCGGGATCGCTCCAGTTGGCGGGCGTGGTCTGCCCGGGCAATTGCGTCGTGTGCGTATTCAGAAGGCTGTGAAGTAGATGTCGGAAGCAGCGTGTCCAGAGGTAATGGGGGCTTGAAGCAGTACAAAAGATAGAATGGTGAGTAACCGGCAGTGCCATGACGGGAAGAGTTATAAGCAAAAGTCACGTACGGAAGGAAGCCCAGTCCTGATGGTCCGGGAAAACATGCATTGCGAGCATATCCGTGACAGTGCAGCTGAGGCGCTCTATGAGGCCGTTGGTTTGGGGATGATAGGCGGTGGCCAGCTTATGTTTAGTCAAGCAGGAATGGGGAACATAGTCGACAACTTTAGACAGACAGCAATGGCCGCGGTTGGTGAGAAGTTGGTGGGGTGCACCATTATGAAGGATGAGATCGTACAGAAGAAAGTCTGCAACATCAGTAGAAGTACTAGTAGGGAGCGCCCGCATGATAGCGTAGCCAGTGGCATAATTCATAGCAACTGCAACCCATTTGTTTCCGGAGGTGGACTCAGGAAACAGGCCCAAAAAACCAAGCCAACACGATGTAAAGGTTTGGGGAGCACATCCACAGGTTGGAACATGCCCGCTGAGAGAGTGGTAGGGCGTTTCCAGCGCCTGCACTGGTCGCAGGCACGAACATAGCGGCATACAGACTGGTAGAGGTGGGGACAAAAGAAGCGATGACGCACGCGGGCATAAGTACGCGAGACACCCTGATGTTCAGAAAAGTGGAGGTCATGAAGCTCGTGGAGGACGGGGCTTGGCGGGGTTCAGGCTTCTCTGCGGTATAGTGTGTCATAATGCAGCACAAACCGGCGCACAGCAGGGACAGATGGGGAGGAGTTGAGGTGGTCAATAATAGAGTGCAGCTCAGTATCCCGTTGTTGCTCATCGCCAACGTGAGCAATAGCAGAGTGCGAGAACAGGTCGGCAGCGCAGGCAGTGCAAGATGGTCAGAAGGGTCAACGCGATATCGGGAGAGGCAATCAGCATCTGTGTGTGGCCGACTGGACTTACAGACCACTGCGTAGTCATAGTCTTGTAGGCGCAAAGCCCAGCAACCTAGCCGGCCAGTAGGATCTTTCAGAGAGGTGAGCCAGCAAAGAGCATGGTGGTCTGTGACAACCATAAAAGGGCAGCTCTATAAATAACGGGCAAAATTTTCTAATGAGCCATACGAGGGCCAAGCACTCTCATTCTGTGATAGCTTCTCATTCCGTGAGGCGGCTGGCGCAGGCAATGACACGGTCAGAACCAGATTGCCGCCGAGAAAGGACAGCGCAGATTCCATGACCGCTGGCATCAGTGCGGACTTCAAAGGGAATGACCACATCGAAGTGTATCAAGACTGGCGACGTGGTGAGCTTCGAGATTATAGTGGCAAAGACGTTTTCTTGTAGGGGTCCCCAGGTGAAAGTCATGTCCTTTTCGAGCAGATCACCGAGAGGGCGGGCAATGAGAGCAAAGCCTGGCACGAATCGACGGAAGTATGAGCACAGTGCCAGGAAGCTCCGCACATCGTTGCAGGAACGCGGCACCGGGAACTCTTTCACGGCTCAGATTTTAGCTGGATCAGGGTGAACATTCGTGGCATCGACGACGTGGCCCAAGATTGTGATCTGACGACGCACAAAACGGCATTTGGAGGAGTTGAGCTGTAAGCCGGCATGACGGAAAAGGTAAAGAATCTTGGAAAGGTCATCGAGGTGAGAGGAGAAGCTGCATGGGGGGAAGACTATGACATCGTCGAGATAGCAGAGGCACGTGGACCATTTGAATCTGTGCAGAAGGGCGTCCATCGTACGTTCGAAGGTGGCCGGTGCATTGCATAAGCCAAAAGGCATAACTCTGAACTGATACAGCCCATCAGGTGTCATAAATGCAGTATTCTTACGGTCCTGGTCATCCACTGCTATCTGCCAATAGCCAGAGCGTAGATCTATGGAGGAGAAGAATTTGGCACCGTAGAGGCAATCAAGGGCGTTGTCAATGCGTGGGAGACCCAGGTACAAGTCCTTTTTACTTATCTTGTTCAGGTGGCGATAGTCAAAACAAAAATGCCATGAGCCACCCTTTTTCCTCACAAGAACGACTGGCGAGGCCCAGGGGCTGTAGGAGGGTTTGATAATGTTTTTAGCAAGCATCTTCGTAACCTCAGCGTTGATGACCTCGCATTGACGAAGATGGCAGCTTTCTGGACGTTTCGCTGCAGAAACCGCAGTGCAGTGACATCCTGCTGCTGCTCACAGTCGCGACCAAACCGACATCTACTTCCGGTGTTTCGAGCAATCAGGTTTGGCCGCTACAGCAGATTGTGATGCTTTTGATGATGACACAAACTCAGAATACGGACCTTACTTGCAGTAGACAGGTTCCCGTTTCCAAATTCATGCTATTTTTTTGTAAGAACCACAAGACAGTGCCAGGACATGGTGACAGCCAGCACTTTGCATGTGCAAACAAGTTTCTCATAGAAAGGTGAAAAGTCAGGCATGTTTTTCATAGCGTGAACCACAGCCTATGCACGAGCATAGTGTGCAAATCCAGAATAGCAGACTACAGCAATGAAACGTTTCGATATTTCACAATGCCAAAAATGGTTTAATGAGAGTTAACGTCCCCAAGCGACTCAGGCTATGAAGGACAACATAGTGAACGTCTCTAGAAATTTCTGACCACCTGGGGTTCTTTAACGTGCACTGACATCGCACAGTGCACGGACCTATAGAATTTCGCCTCCATCGAAATACGACTACAGTGGCTGGGATCAAACCCACGTCTTTTGGATCAGCAGCCGAGCGCTACAACCACTGAGCCACCGCGGCGGCTCAATGCCAAAAATGGAAACTGAAGTGTTAACTTTTTTTCAATGAACATTTTCTCTGATATGTATACATGAGGTTCCATAGTGCAAAATGAAGGGACAAGACACAAGTGCCCTTGTACTTGTGGCTTGTACTTGTGTCTTGTCCCTTCATTTTGTGCAATGGAATCTCATATGTGAATGACCCACTAGCCTCAATCACCCTTTGGGAAAGTGCATCTACTAACAGCAAAAATTGTTTAACTATATTTGCTAAGATAAAAAGCCCTCTCTAAACTCAGTGCTCATTTACAACTATTTGCTTTTCTGTTCCTTTATTGCCATATAAAGTTTTTATTATGGGTCACTTCGACTGTAATATGAAGTTTCCTTGCTATATATTTTTAAAATTTATTTTTGCAGTCGTAGTTATGTTTTATGGCTAACAGTAGCGAGGCTGCGAAACCTCGTCGCCTCAGCAATCGCCATAGTTGAATAGCTCTTTTAAGGAGTATAGACAACTAATTAAGTATACATTGATAACCATGTGGTATCCACTTATGTATGCAAAATAATTTATATTCGAATTTCTCTGTCAGAATGCTGGCTCCGACGTCCAAGTTGCATATAGGTCACGTGGGGCATGTGAAAACAGATATAATCACTGCTTCGTTGCATTAATTCACTGCAATGCTAAGCCAGCAGCCTCAAGAACCGAAATAATGAATGAAGGAGCAGCGATTTTATTGCTGTCTTCGCACGCCTCACGTGGCCTATCCGGAACTTTAACATCACTGAGCTGTTGAAACCAAAACCGAAATTGCATGACAGAAATATTCAATTGTAAATTTGTTAAGAGTTGCAAGCAAATATCACGTGATTATCCATATATACAGTTTTATACATAAAGTGCAATGGTGTCAAAGCTATTCCTGTTGTTTGTGCTGCCTGCATCTGTGGCCAAAAAGTAGTGCGTTCCTTGTGGTGAGAAGACAATATTAAATACTTTGCCTCCAGACTTACTACATGTTACATTTGTCATGAGCTTGATTAAATGCACTCTTATCGCTGACGACACATTGTCGCTTTCTCGTGCCTTAGAACACTACACCACACAAGAAACGCTGAGTAATATGCCTCCCTTTATTTTTTCGTGCGGACTACTTCCGTACCTTTCACAGCGTTGCACCTAATGTATGAAACGGAGTAATGTCTTATGCATCACTACAATGAAGAAACCATGCCACCAAAATTAGGTATCTATACTTCTTTAAGAAACTCGCAGAAACGGTGGCGCCAGCTTTCTCTTTAGGTAATATTTAGAAACTCTATGATGAAGACGATCAGTTGCTTGAGCATGACAACATGGCCTGGGCAAGGTGACAGTTTAAAAGCTTTTGTGCACAGTAGAGATGCACTTGTTAGCGAATAATTTTGTAAATAAAAACACCTGCACGCTGCAGTCAATGATGACCAAAATCGAAGGAACAGTCACAGCCAGTCACAGCGAAACGCTTATAATACAGACCATTGACCAGGCTGAAACTGTATGTAAACACGATCAACGGAAAAGAAGTACTGAAGCAAACAGGTGTAGGCACGTCATCGTTCACAATCGACTAGGCCATGAAGAAAGCATCGTGAACAAGAGCAGGTTTACTCCAGACGCAAGACGTGATATTTGTTCGCAAGTGCGGCGTCTTTTTCCATGTCTGCTGTTTCAAAATTGAAAGAAATGCAAACTAACCATCACATGCACCAGCAGCCTCAACTCGAGTACAATATTTTGTCCGCACATTTAGCAGTAAGGCAATGTAAACAACTGTAAGGCTCGGTTTGCTCCTACTTACGACGCGCAATATCGTACTCAACTGCGAGATTTCTGCGAAGAACACGCCGCCGACGTATGGGACGACCGTTGCTGTGAGGCGTTTTGTCCTCCCGTTCAAGAAGAGGACACCAAGGCAGGCAATGCAGGCCCAGCAAGCTGCGTCTTGTGCACAAAGCAGACACACCGCATCATCATCTTGGAGCTCACCAGAGCCCGTGTTTGCCCGCCACAAATCCTTTTCGGCACTGCGTCCCATCACAGATTTCCTTGAGTTTTTACCGCAAAATATACTGACAATAACCTGGTTTCTACTTCAGATTAACTCCCAAATTGCTTAACGGGCAAAAGCATGAAGAACCCGACGCCACTTTACACTCCTTTCCATCATGGCGACTTCAACTTTGGATTGGATTGGATATTAGACGATGCGTCAATTAGGCAAGGCAACTATAGACGTCCTCTTTGTTAAAAGATGAATAAAATAAAAACGTTTCTGATATAATACGCGCAAATTTTTTTTCAGAGCTATAAGTACATAAATCGTACTAGTGCGCAAAATACCATTCGCAGAGTATGACACAAACGAAACCGAAACTCTTCACATCGCGCCGCTTCTGAAGCGTTGAATGCGCGCGCTAAACTATTGCGCGAAAGTTTGCAAGTTCTCCGTGGTGTGTCTTCTGTAAGCCGACAGCTACGCCTAGCTGAGTGACAGCGACCTGCACAGTCTGATCGCATCCCTTAATGACAATAAAGTTGGCACCATAAAGTGCGCCATTGACCTTGGGCCATACACATCTTCGCAGGGGAATGAACCGGCCGCCGGCGCTCTAGAGTGCGTGGAAGATCGCAGGTCATCCACTAGTGATGTGAAGGTGCTCCGCTGCAACTTGTCTGATGGAAAAGCCGCAGAACTGTGGGTGCGCCAATATAGCACGAACACTAACACCTCCTGGATTTGCGAGAAGATCCAAACAAACTGCACCAGGTAAGCGAAACTGCGGTTTTGGCATGACGAAATGTGATGCGTGTTATTCAAATCAGGATGTATATGTAGGTGGCTCCGGATTAATTTCAACCACCTAGGGTTCTTTAAAGTGCGCTGACATCGCACAGCACACGCGCGCCTTTCGCCTCCATCGAAACGCGGCCACCGCGGCCGAGATTGCAACAGGGTCCTCCGCCAGTAGTCGAGCGCTCTCGAAATTATAACCTCAAGAATTTTGGTGTCTCAGGCTTGTTTGATATAAAGTCCCTTCATGAGCTTTATGAAGATCCATCCATTCATCCATCCATCCATCCGTCCGTCCGTCCGTCCGTCCATTCTCAAGGATGGAGGAAGTCGATGTTGCATGCAAGCAGCTTGAGGAGCCCTAGACTACTGTACAAGCAACAGTCGCAGAAGGCATATATACACTTTATGGAGCACTTTCACAGGGTGACAGATCGTAATGGCTTCAATACAACGAAACAATGTATAAATTCAAGTATAAAAAAATTGATTCTTTAAAAAAAAGACTAAAAAATTCAGGGGCACTTTGTTAACCTAAAGTGCGGTGAGGCGATAGCCTTTAGCGCGGTGTCACTGATGTGTAGTTAAGATGTTAATTAAGTACACAATTATTTGTGAATCTTAAATGCTGGAGACACTGGAGGGCATTTGGGAGGCATCCGCCTGATTCGACGCCTTTCTGCAAACACTCTCCAGCGACGTAGACAAGAACTACATGTGCGTTGGCAGGAAGTAGAGTAGTCGTTAGCACGCTTAGCTGCGGAATGGGAGCATGGTAGTTCGAATCCCATCGTGCACAAAGATTTTTTTTCTTATCAAAATGAAGAGTGTCACGGACGGATGGACGAATGGACACCGCGAGTATGAGCCATTAAAGGCTTTCGCCTTAATAATGCAGCTTAAAATATATACAATTAAGTGTGATGAACATATTGATTAGAGGTAAGAGTTCATGAGCAACTTGATTTCTGACGAAGTTTGGTTGAGAATTTCTTTGCCTCTGTTGTGACAACTGTTTAGAACTTTGGGTAGGTGACACTGAAGCCTTTGATCACCATAATTAGTACGGGAGCTGGTAACTTTCCACACATCTGTATGATGATTTAGACGTGCTGATGCAGACTGTTGCAAGTTTGCTATTTCAGTTAATGTCACGCAATGTTTTCAAGAACTGAAATAAAATTGTTTTATCGTCTTCGGTTATAGATCTGCTGATTTTTAGGAAGATTATATTTTTTGAAACAGGTTAAGTGTGCTCTGTATAAGGTAGGTTTTCAAAAAAGATTTTTTTTGCAATAATAGAAGTTTGTTAAAGGAGTATAGATACCTAACTTTTGGGCGCGTGTTTTCTTCTTTATAATGATGCGTAAGATATTATTATACATGGATCACCACGTGTTATTCTCCTACGACCGCTGAATAATTTATAATCGCATTTCTTTCTCGTGCTGTTTCGGTTTCAGCAGCCTAATGAGGACTGTGATGTCAACTTGTGTTTACAGGTCACGTAAGGCATGAAAAAACTGCAATATAATTGCTGCTTCTACATTCGTTGGCATTTCGTCTCTTGAGGAAGGCTCACTTCAGCACTGCAGTAAATTAAAAAAATGAAGCAGCGATTATACGGATATTTTTCCATGCCTCACGTGACACAAAAGCACTTTTTGACATCACAGCCATCGTTCAGATATTGAAATCGACACAGCATGACAGAAAAATTCGATTATAAATTATTTACCAGTTGCAGGTGAATATTGAATGATGATTCATGCGTAGTAGTGTCTTCCGCATCATTGTAGAGAAGAAAACATGCCATCAAAATTAGGTGTCTATAGTCCTTTAATATTGGATTCCGCTGTCGAGCGCCATACCAAATGGGAATACTGTATATTAAATATAACGTATATATTGTATATATGTTATGTTGTGATGATAAAAACGTTTGCAAAGGTTGGTCCTTTGTTTGTTGGTTTGGTTTTATAGAACTTTAGTTAACGTCCTAAAACGGCTGAGGCGAGGGACGCCGTACTGGGGAGCTCCGGAAAATTGTGACTACCTAAGGGTTCTTCAAAGTGCACTGACACTGCACAGTACACGGGCCTCTAGCATTTTGCTTCCATTGAAATGCGACCGCTGTGGCTTGGATAGAACCCGTGTCCTTCAGGTAACTAACAGGGAGTGAGGAACAGAGCTTCAAAAAGTTTCTTTTGATGAAAATAACCCTCTGTATTGTGCTCAGTTCTTTCATAAAGTGTAATAATTTCTCCAGGCGACATAGGTTGACTGCCATCAGAGCCTCTAACTTTTATCTCGGTGTGCCACTACCATCTGTTCTGGCTTGACATTCTTTGCAAATTCAAAATGTAAATCCTTGCTGAAACCCCCAGTTTTCCTATCGTTATTGTCATCATAGGGAAAGGTGTGCAAGAATATGCCAATAATTTAAACTTGTCCAAAAAAGTTGACTTTGTTCGTTTAAGGATTTTGGTAAACTGCATTACGAATTTTTACCTGTTCATTAATTATAATAAGCTATGGCTGTAATAACATTTCATACTGAACTATGAAACAGTACTGAAGTATGAAGACAAAGAAATCCCTTCCTGGCTCAAAATTTCAGAATTCCTCAAAACTTTTCATAATAAGCATGCCTTATGAGCACTATTTATTTTAGCTCTCCCCAAAGGCACAAGGCACATATATCACACATATATCATGTATGATGTTAAATAATGGCACATAATTTGCTCCATATGCAAACTGTTAGGCCATGTTTTTTTTTGCCCTGTAGAGGCCTTCTCAGTTATTACACTCCTTGATGTGTCTGAATTCATTTCAAATAATTTGGCTTGCCTGCTTTGTACAATTACATAAAGACTGTCTTGTTAAGGTCATTAGCAAACCTCATAAGGCCTACATTATGCACGTGTGCACTGACTGTGGCATCTTTTGGTTCTTGTAGGATGATCTTCCACAAGGTGTGGCGGTGCCAGCATAATCCACGTGACAAATCGTCACACCGCAACACCTCGTGCCCAGCGAAGCTGGATATCAAGATTAAAAAAGTGAATCGCGACACTATGAAAAATGACCTGTTCCTCTGCCGGCAGACACCTCTACAGGCCGTTGTAAAGGTGTCGCAACACAACCACAGCCTGCAGTCAGCTGACTCACTAAGACTTCTTCGACCCAGCGAAGAAACAAAAACTGCTTTTCAAGAATATTTTGAAGATGGAATGACGACAGCTCAAGCAATAAGCCACCATGAGAGGGTTCTCACTGGAAAACCAAATGGGCACACCCTGCTGGCAAATTCCATGGCCAACCCACCACCAAGGAGTGTTTACCGGTGGCACCAGGAATGGCGGAGTCAAAAATATGGACCCCAGGGTAACCCGTCTTTAAAGCTGCAGAAAAACAAGCCCAGGTATTTAGCCCAAGGTAAGCAGGATTACCTATTCCAAAAAATTCCAGCATTATTCTTTGAAATTTTTAATTTCTGCTACTGCTTCCAATCCTGATAAGTGTTTGCATCACCACATATCAGAGATGTAAGTAATGTACAGTTGTGTGATGGGGAAGACATTCAGGAAAATACTTTGGACAGGTGCTGTACACTCTGCAGTGATTTAGCTCTTCATCATCCGGGCAAGGCAGAGCTAACGCATTGCCAGCATCTGTGCTTATTCATGAGAGCGTATTGTGAAAACAAAAAATGGGCCATCATTTCCAAGCTATACTAGCTGTGCATTTTCAGTGAAAGTCCTTACTGTGGGAAAAAAATTTATGTTATAAATTAGAGTCCTACATTCTTGCAAAGAAGAAGCGTGGAGTAAGTTCAGCAGGGTGCATTGCTGGGCAAGTTGGTTTGACATACTCAAATATGCAACACTGGCAGACGACGGAAGTCATCAGCCAGTGCTGCATATATGAATGCAGTAAGTGCTCAGTGTTAATTGCTGACTTCAAAATTATTCTTGTACGCCAATGCACTGCACATGTAAAAGCTGTGTAGTGACAGACCTGTGCCATGTTTGAGCACAAAAAGCCATAAACAGAGGCATTTCCATGAAATAGTCTCAATACTACACTACAATGTTACAAAGTTCTAAAAGCGGCACTGTTACTACAGTGACCTCAGTTATTGTCAGTCTACGAAGCCATACCGAAATGATGTGTGTTCATTATTATTTACCTGAAAACACCTTAAACGAAATGAGGCCACAATGCAACTCACTGTAACTCTAAGTTGTCTGAGAAATATACATGAATGGTAGATGGGCAATACACTGCATATGTGTACACTCAAGTACATCTTCATCACCCATTTTGAAGAGCCAAAAGCATCATAAAATTGAATACAGCCGCTTTTATACATTTTCTCCTCCCTTCTGTGTATCTTTGAGTCGAAGGATTACCTGTTCGTATGACTACTGTAAAAAATTTATCACCGCCTCTACTGCTGTTGCACTGCATGAGTTGCAGGTTCTTTGTGTCCCACTAGTCCTAATTCTGACAAACTGGCTTATATTTACTGTTGAGCCATTGTTAGAAAGCTGCAAAGCATTGAAGGCAACAAGAGAACTGATGCATGACATGATAAAGTAAATGAACCATGTAAACAGTGCACCAACTCAGGCGGTGCAAAAAGATTCTCAGCATTACGTAAGCGTAGATGGAGACTTTGCAAGTCACTGCTGGTGGTAGCATTCCATCACGCGCACTTATCAATCTATGATTATTTTTAAAAATGCATACAGTCATTTGATCACTTCAATGATATAAAGGTAATGAATAGATTTAGGCAAAGAATCTATAAAGTGCTGCCAGAAACTCAAGAGCTGTGGTATACAAGAGCGATAAACTTCCTGGCTGAAACCGTGCTAATCCTTGTTCACTGTCCAGAGACCTGACCAATGTGGGAGTTACACACATGAGCAACATTATCTTTTAGAGTAAGTGAGAACAAATTTATTGTCGACTTTGTCGCTTACGCTTGCTGCGGTGGACAGAAGAGGAATATGGGAATATCAGATTTGCCCTGCTATAGAATTCTAAGGAAAAACTAAAACTGTTTATTAACATTTTTTCGCCAAGAGATTACAATACAATATCTTTTTATTTTGCATTAGAAAAAATATTGGCAAATATGCTAAGATAAGTGGCCTCTACAAAGCAATGTAAAGCGTGGCTAAACCAACCGTGTCCTTCATTCATGTATCAATAGACCCCTACTTTTCCCTTTCTTAGCAACCCAATTCCCCAACAAATGGTCTTGAGCCTCCCTTTCTAAATAAACAGCTCATTCATTAATTCATTCATTTTACATGAAACATAAAACTGCTCTGAAAATGCACT
This sequence comes from Amblyomma americanum, assembly GCF_052857255.1. Lineage (NCBI taxonomy): Eukaryota > Metazoa > Arthropoda > Arachnida > Ixodida > Ixodidae > Amblyomma > Amblyomma americanum. Next base: position 497,176,968 of record NC_135497.1, on the reverse strand, counting down.
GTTAAGATGCAAAGATATTAAAAAAGACTGTCTTCGAACAAGCTTGTGTTACTAGAGGGAACATTCTGTGATAAAAATTTACAATGCACAAATAGAAAAGACTGCCTTTGAACAAGCTTATATGTTATCAGAGGCAACATGCTGTGATAAAAATTTAAAATGCATAAAATCTTCTAGACGAAGTACTACCAGTACAAGAGCTGGAATATGGTATGTGGGAACACCTGCATCAGGATTAGTGACTAGCTAAAATTAGTGATAAGCACTTGTTCAAAATACCTTGCACACCAGTTGCAGTGCGGAGTAGAAACATGTTCAGAGTGCTGTGGTTTTATAAAAACAATAGCGAGCAAGCTTGTGAAGTCAAACATACTGATTTTACTTTACTCCGCTGCTGTAATCCATAGTGAGTAATAGAGAGTTCTCCTGTATACATAAAAATGTTACGAAAGCTAGCTATTGGGCATAAAGAGAAACACAAAAGGTGGAGAGGCTAACCCTCATGTTTATCAGTCTTTTCATGCTCCTTCAATGATATGCTTGTTTGTTTTGCAGGGACAGATGTCAGCATCACGAGTGTGGCAGATGACAGCTGGGCAGTCCTTGTCGTCACACCCGTCATGCATCAGCAGCTGGAGTCCGCACGTGACATTATATTCGTGGACTCTACATCATCATGTGACGAAACTAGGAGCACCATAACGGTGCTGCTGACAGCCACAAAGGCAGGGGCAGTGCCTATTGCACTCGTCATACACAGCTCCCAGACCAGGGAGGGGTACAAACAGGCCTTCCAGCAACTCAAAAGCCAGCATCCATTATGCTTTGGAAACAGCCCGGTTTGTTGCTTTATTGAATTATGAGCAAATTAGAATAACATTAATTTTTTTTGCAAGACTTCCCATCCAAACTGCCTTACTATCCGAAATATGACAATGGTGACAGATTGATGTGGCACGATATTGTATTTTGATTTGGTTTTCTGTGCGTCTTACATCTTTTACGTCTGACACTTCTAATATGACCACTGTATTTTTCTCTTAGATGCCTATTTGTGATATGCCCTGCATTAATGCTGCTACGAAGTGTACCTTGTACCTATGTATATTTTTGCCTTTAAGTTTTGCCACGTACAATAGTTTATTTACTTTTTCCCTTCCATCTCATGTTGTATTAATTAGTTTCTCTTGTACATATGCCACTTCTTGTCCCTCTTACTCAATGCATTTCTGACCCTTGTAAGGTATTATGAATAAATAAATGAATAAATACAGTGCATATCTAAAACCAAACACAACTGCTGGAGAAGTTGGGTTTATAATGCAACAAGCTGGACAATTTTTTGGTATAGGTTCAGTCACATGTCAGGCGAAGGATTACCAACTTTCTTTTTCGAAGAAGATTGGATAGAGGCCAGGACACATGACAAACAGCTGCATGTCGAAATTAGCAATTTTTTGGTTAAGGCGTGTCTGCCTACAAGCTGATTTTCTCGACCACGCTGCCTTTCAAGGCATGTTTCCGCCAAGGAATTTTCAAAAGGAAACACAATGCAGGAAAAGCAAGCTACCAATTTTTCCACCAACTCGTTCTTGGTTTTTATCAAGGAACTCCTGCAGACTGCTGCTGCAGACTGTTGCTTTACCCCTCATGTAAATCCCTCACCCAAAACCCTTGAGGTATCTATAACAACAAAAAATAAAATCAAGCACGTTCCTGAATTCTAGATGAATCTTTAGCTTAGTTTTGAGAAGTTATGTAATTAGCTGCATAGTCATCCTTTTCTTCTTATCTTTCCAAGAGTTCTTCACAGTAGAGAATGCTTTCTTCTCTGACTGCTGTTGCAAGGCAGATAGGTTAGAAAATGAAAACCCTTTGGAGTGGCTATTTATTCCTGCCTATATGACCTGATCGAACACAAAAAGTGGTTATTTTGATAAGGTCATGTTTGGAACAGAAAGTGTGATTTGGAAAACCCTCACAAAACATGGGCTAATCAGTAATCATAATCAACAGCATTGACTGCTTTTTTATACATGCGGAAGTGCTGGTCAGCATTGGTGTTAATGTCCACACAGTAAGTACATGTCCTACTACAACATTTTAAACATGGGCTGTAAGTGCCTCTGCATTTAGAAACCTGCCACCCACAGGCTCTAGTATGTGCCAGAAGTAAGCATAATTTTTTTTTAATCCTCTTGCCACAGTGTTGGCAGAATATTCAAGAAAAACAGGGCATAGAGTTGGCAGATGGGTAGAATGTTAAAATACAATCTTGCCGAGGTGTATACGAGTGCGTCAGCCTGTTGGTTTATGCTTGTGATGGGTTCCTTTTCACCTTACAAGCTCCAGCTGTGTTTATGACTGACAATTCAAGACCCGAAAAAGATGCCCTACATAAAACATGGCCCAGCGCACGACAGCTGCTGTGCCACTTTCATGTTCTACAGGCCGAATGGCGTTGGCTGACCTCCACAAAGAACCAGGCAGCCAAGGAAGAGTGACGTCACTTGATGAGAGCTTTTCAGAAGGTGATGCAGACACTGTCATTTGACTACCTGCCTAGGCCATACAATACAAAAGAAAAGAGAGACACTCTGCACATAAAACACTTCGCCATGCCCATTTTGGCTGAAACATTGCATTACTCAGAAATAAGAATGTACAACTAATATTTAAAAGGACGCTAAGGGTAAACTGGAGTTGGCCTGCACTGATAGATTCCTGCAAATGAAAAGAGGCTAACCACACCCCTAATGATGTAGCTTTTAGACGTGAACAAAGACAGAAAAAAATGAGAGTTATCGCTACCACAACTCTAACAAGCAAACTAGAATGACATTAAGACCTATTCTTATACGTAGATTCCCAAGGCAAGGATCCATCACCTCCAACTTCTAAACAGTGATCACAGAGCTCTTTCCAGTCTTGACGGCATGAGTTTTAGTCAAGTGGAGGGAAGAAAACAAGTGTTTCATTTTTACAGCCAACTTTCTAAGAAATAAATGCCTCTTTCACTGCCATATGACTGTGCGGCACTAGTCATATTGTTTTTGATTTTTAACGAAGTAAGTACAACATGCAGAACCTGGCACATATAGTGAACACCTTGAGGTAAACATACTCACGATGACAGGAAAAGAATTCCATGCACTTTTCCTGTCACATACAGAGTCTCATTGCCATGCTTCACAACAATGTAGCAAACACAGATGAGAGAGACTGGACATAACAAGCACTTGTTGTGTCTAGTCTCCCTTTCACCCATGTTTGCTGCACTGTTGTGAATCATGAATATATATCAACTCGCCCAACCTTCTATACTCTCATTGCCACTTGACTCAATGGCCACTGAACTGAATGGAAATCCGCTGGTGCCAAACTTTAGTTTTTTCACTCGCCATTCAACTCTATGGGGATTAACTTAACAGAGGTTTGAAAATGCAAATAGATAATGTCAAGAAGCCATGAGAACGACCACATGGTCAGCATACATTGGAAAAAATACACAGGATTGAAACAAGAACAATGAAAATTTTCTGTTCATTATTTTATTAACTGTTGACTTAACTAACTCCTTCAGAAATTACTTTTTATTCGATCATCAAAATAACAACTCCGCAGATTTCCAGAAGTAAGCAAAGCAATACCATCTTTTTTGTATGCCACGTCTCTGTATTTTGCCGATTTTGCCCATTTGAGCATAACTGCATACTTCATGACAACCAAGAACTGGCAATGCCCTACTGGTGCTACAACACAAAGAGAAGAGAACAGATAACAATTTGTTTGTGAAAGTATCACTGGAAAAAAAATAAATGCTTCTATCTGAAACGAAATGCACAGTGTTACCTCCCATCTCTGTCTTTGGATTGTGCCTACTTGCAAAGTGTGCAGTGCTTTATTTTCAGAACATGTGTGAATTAAAAACTGCATTTACAACAATAACAAATGTTTTCCTAATCTGCTGCTTCAGGCCGAGTGTTCCTCCCGAATGTAACTTACCTAGTTAGATATATCTTTTGCCAGCCAACAGATTTCATGCTTTCTTATTAACAAATTCATATCTGCGACAGCAACACACATGTATGGCCCTTGAAAAATTTTATGGTCATTGACTCCTTGTGCATTTAGATTGCTCATGTGACAGAGGATCCCTGGTGAGAAAAACTAAGCAAAGTTAACTGATCGAGGAAGGATGATGAGGAATGCAGAAACAGCTTGTACTTGCGCAAGACATTGGTCCAATCCTTTTGTGATATAAAGACATTCAGTTCAAAAATGAGTTCACGTGTTATGGTACAGAAATAATGGTACGCAGCTAGTAATACAAAACACCGCTGTATGCGTAGACGATATGCTTTTTTTGTTCTGGTTTCAGATTCTGTATGCAAAAACAATGGAAGAGCTCCAGACAGCTAAGGAAGAGCTTCACTGCCACAAACACGAAGCCTTCATAAAGAGAGTGGAAACCTTCCTTCAACACCAGCAAGAGTGGGTGCTCCTCTACCGTGCAGGCACAGTCACCAGAGGCCATAACACGAATAATTATTCAGAGGCATCCATACGAATCCTGAAGGACATCGTTTTGTGCCGCACCAAGGCTTACAATGCAGTAGCCCTGGTAGAGTTTACGATCACAACTTGGGAAAAAATATTTTGAGGCACGGTTGCTGAGGCATGCGCATAACCGTGACTCCTCCCACCGTGTTGCATTCCAGCACCTGCTGCAGAAGCTGCCCAATGATTTCGCCAAGTCCGTTGTATAGGTGGATGGCGCTTTGTATAGTGTGCCAAGCTCATCTGGCACCAGCTCTTATGAAGTGGATGCGGACATTGGCTTCTGCTGCTGCTAGAGAGGCAGCCAAGGCGCTTTTTGCAAGCATCAGGCTGCTTTCCAGAAGGCTTTTGGTGGCTGTTTTCCGAACAGCCCGGAGCTGACGCCCGAAGACCGCCGACGGCTCGGCTACCTGGCACTGGGTGACCGTTGCCCAAACATAGAATTCTTTCTTCCAATGATGCCAGGAGGCAATGAAGAGGTCACAGTAGCCTGTACCTCGGCACACAGTGAACAGGCTATGCATGCAGATGTGAGCCAGCTGCCAGAATCTCCTCCCGGGCCATTTCCAGACAGGAAAGAGAAACCTGAGGTAAAGTGGAGCATTAATCCTTTCAACTATTATAATGAACTATTGTAGAAGCGTAACAAAACTTCTTGGAGGTTAATCGCATAGTCATCACTTTCAGCATAGTATATCCCTGTGCTCATTACCTGGCTGATAAGAATATTGTAATGAACCACTAGGTTGTGGACAGTTTCTGTTATGTACTGTGTGCAGCAGGGTTAAAGTTTGGGGCATGCTTGCCCCAACTTGTAACCAGCAGCTCCATAATATTACATAAGTGTGAAACAATATATGAATGCAAGGCCAAGACACGCACCACCAACATCCCATTCCCAATAGTGTTATATCTTGTAGTGAGCCTTCAGATAAATGTTGTGCATCTTGAAGCACTGAAAAGCACATGTTGTGTTTGACATACATGAACACATTAATACACTACATGCAGTCATATACATGCATGTATATATGCGTGCATGTCTATGCACACATGTTTGGCAAGCATACAGTTGCCACTAGTGAGAAAGTTCCTTTTCAGGTGAGAAGGCCCTGAAGGCCAAATAAAATGAAACAGCAGATCATGCATCAGTGCGTTCACCTTCATTTGGGATGGCGTGCATGCATGTGTTAATGATTACAGTGCACATATATTCAGGAAGGGCAACCTCCTTGAGAATACTGACAGGGTGATAAATCTAATGGCCAGGATCGAAACTTCACTTATTCTTGAAAACAGAGAGACAGATGCAAGGAAAGGCATAAAGGATCACCAGGAAATTCCCCACAGGCTGCCCTACATGAGGAGAGGGTAAAAAAAGGACAAAACAGAAGAGAGAAGGAAAGTTGAATTCAATTACTGGAAAGGATGGAATATGTCTATATTGTCGTCTATAATCTACAAAACAAACAAGAGCTATTGTGTGTATACAGACTGTAGCTTAGGATAAACGTCATGTTTGTGACAGTAGAGGTAGTTTGGCAGCAGCACGTTTTAGGCATGCAACCAAAACAAAAATATACACATATCTGTAACTCAAGCTGGAAAGGCTGATGGTGGGTCAGTTGGTGTAGGATGTTCAGGAGGGTGAAAACCAGAAAAAAAGATACGGTGCAGAAGATAGAGGGCAGGACAGTGGCTTCACTAACAACTAAAGTCTGTATTGAAGACTGGCTGCGAATTAGTAACACAGCCATACATGGGCAAACAAATTTATCTATGAAAATTCACAACATCAATGTCTTTGTTATAGATGGTGCACTCACATTTTGTGCTTCCTTATCAGGAAGGTCTGAAGGATTTTGCATACCTTATGTGTTTTCTGGTGGCCTAGAATGGAAACCTTGCCAAAATATGGTGGTACATCTGCTACAGTGAAAGGTAGCATTACAACCAAGGCGGAATGCCTGTTCAGCTCGGACTTTCCATCAGGAATGACAAAACAGCAGAATCCGTCTTGAAAAGTAAGAACGGCAGTGCCAAAATAGAAAAAAGGAAAGATGTGACCAAAAAAGGTACATTAAAGTCAGTCATTACTTATTTTCACAACATAATGCACAGCATAAAAAATTTACCAAACATCAAGGCATAAATGATTTTTTTTCAAGTACAGCAAAGCCATCGTGCCTCATGAAATATGCACTGAGTAAAAAAGAAACTGTGCGCCACCAAACATGACAGCCAGCACATGTAATGCACCACAGAAGCGGTTTACAAGATTCCTTTAATTTGTGGAACAAGTTATGCCTGACAGCACATGTGTTAATGATAAGAGAAGTGACAGATTGTAAAAGTACTAAGCTAGTGAGCAATACTGATGCTGGAGAAAATGGTCGTCTTGCCTTTTAACGTAGCAGATGTACCACACTATTTATAGTCGCAGCCATTTAAATACAAAGCATTTGTTAATGATCAAACTCCTCTCGCACCTCACCTATAGTAAATTAGGAGGTACCCGACATGCACACAAACAAGTTCCACTGGTGTGTTCATACATAACGTCTAGAAACCTTCACAGTTTCGCTAAATGTACGCAAAAAGTTGAAATGATGAAGCTTGCTCTATATAGTTGTGGCCTTGACTGCACGTCACGTTTAGTGAAGTTTACATTCTAGGCCACAGCGACATCCTTGAGGCCTTTCATATCAAGAAGTTTGGTGATTCTTATGCGAGTGTACCACCTCTAGCGCTGATGAAAAAGGAATTTTATGTTATGAATTCTCGTATGTAAATTTCTCTTAGCTGCGGCTTTGGCATATTTAGGCTGTATTATTTGGCAGCCTGCCTTCAATAAATATTTTAGTCCAGCAGTTGTCCACCCCTTTTTGTTGTGTACCGTCTTTTCTGGCTGATTTTCATCTACCTGTTACCCACTCTACCCACCCGTCCATTTAAAAATGTCGCATCAGTTTTTAACCCTTTGAAGTGTTATTTTTGTTTTAATCGAAAACAAACATTCTTCATCCTAAAAGTATATTCAAGCCCCATGAAGAGATAATTTGTTAGTTTGCAAGTGTGAAATACCACTTTATTTTTTAAACGAATGTGCAAATTCCGGTACAATGTGTCACAATGAATCGAAACAGCCATATTGAAATGACAGGAGTTGTCGAGTAAACAGCCGAAAAAGAGTGAAATCAATTTTTGTTTTTGAGTTACACATTACGCTTGAAATTGCGAGACAAAAATGACCTTACTGCTAGTGGCAAGATCTATCTGCATAAAAATGGCGAAGGACATGCTAATACCCTGCTCAATGTTTCGCTAAATATTACTTATTGTATTCATTAAGTGGCATAAATAAGAACCACATCATATGTGACATGAAGGACACTAATTCCATATGAAAGAAATTACTGCTAGGCATAGCACACTCTCAGAAAAGCCCGTTAGTTCGCCCTGTACACAGTTATGTACAAAATGCCTTAAAGGGTTAAGCAGCACTCACTCTTTCAGTATACAGTCAGAGATAGTATCAAGAATATTTTTTTTATTTTCCATTGCAGGACATGGAGGAAAAATACTGTGCACTTGAAAAGGAGCTGCGACGTGTGCACAAGCTGGCTGAAGACAGCGCTGTTTATCCAAAACTACTGGATGCAGTCACTGCACAGCTCAAAAATGTGACAAGTAGTGGTGCACATGCTCTTCTGCTGAAGCTAAAGGCCTCCTCTGCAGCAGATAGGAGGCGTGGCCAAATAATAAGAGTACAGCCAGCAAGCCTGGCAAGGCGCCGGCCTGGCCTACCAAGGGGCTCGAAACGCGTTCCTGCTGGGCGGCCACTCACAGCAGGACAAGCAAGAAAAATCAAACGTGGCCACAAATTAGGCAGTAGCATTCAGGAAAATGTACCGGGGGCAAAACGTCACTAGACTTGCTTTCATAGGTAAAGACAAACAGGATGCAGCAGCACAAGAATACAACCACTGCTACTGCATCCTAGTGGCGTCGCTATAACTGCACCCAGTGCGGTAGCAATTGCGTCACCCTCCTCCCCCCTCCACCTTCTCTTCCAGTGTGTGCCGCATGAGCCCTCCTCCGCTTCACTGTTTAGCTTACTTCATACCATATGAATATAATTCAACTAACAGTGGTATGAAAAACATGCTTGGTGAACTTTCATATTCATATTAGCAGAGCCAGGAAAACGAAACCTCTGAAATTTGCTTTTTCAACAAAGGTGCACCAATTAAGAGAAATTTACACTTGTGTTTTGAAGACATGAATGAATGCAGCGACTGACAGTGTGAAAAGAATTGCGAAAATTGTGTGGGCGTTTAAAAGGTTTGCAAAGATATGAGTACCAAAAGCTAAAAAGAGTTATAACGGTAACTGCCTAAGGACTGTTTCCGATATACAGAACCACTCAATTGATATCTGCAGAGGTAATTAAAAAGAAACAATAATTAACTGATGCAAACTCCTTTCCAGTATGTGAAAATGTGTGTACTCATTACGCAGGAACCATGAATGACAATTGAATGTCGAAGTGCACAAGGCCCTGACAAAAGTACAGAAAACAACTGAATTTTATTTCTGTTAGAATAAGCAACAAAAATGTAACCATTCAAGGGAGTTTTGACAGCTAGAAAACTGAATTAAATTGCAAGAATGACAGGGCAACGTTATTTATTACTGCTAAACAAACACCTTCAGAACGACTAGTAAGTCGTTAATTGCAGTATGCAAAACACTTCTGGAGATGTACACACTAGCACTTCACTCCAATTAAAGCACTGGCAGTAACGGGATGACAACTGTAGTTAAGTGTGGGCTAAACAGAAATCAAAGAATTTCGAACTCTGTGCAATGGAATCACAGGGTTCCCAACTCTATCTAAAGAAATGTAGTGTACAAATTTCAACTGGAAAGATTACGGCCATACCCTTTTACAATACAGGAGGCTTTTTATTACTATAATGCATGCCATGTAATACGAAGACTTCAATATGCTTCAGTAACGACAAATATGGGAGAAACCAAAGTGAAATGTCGTGTGAAGCTGACAGCAAATGCGTTACGGCAAGTCTGCTCACGTCGATGCGCCAATATGCAAGCCTTTCAAATCTGAGCTATCTGGGAAGGTGGCTTCATGAAGCTTGAGCATTCACCGTGTTGTTCAGGCCTCGGTGGCGGTTATTATTTTATCTTCTGTAATACAAGCAATTTCTGCGTGGGCAATGATTTCCTGACGATAATGTTCCGATAGGTTCCTGCAGCGCCAAGAGGTCTCCTCAGTTGTGAGAGCAATGATGTAAGATGAAATTTGTGTTCATGTCAAGCAGTATTACACTGATAACAAGACGTACAATTTCTCTCCGACAATTTTGTTTCAAATGCAAGTAGACAACCTATTAGCCCTTGGTGAACAACTCCCTCACCTGGGGTTTTATCGCGCAAATAAAACGAGCAATAATTTTTTTATTCAAGGAGAGGGTTGCAAGAAGCTCCTGATCGTTTCTTCAACTTCAGTGCTTTTTCCCAGTTTGCTTTCAAGAGATAATAATGCAAGGCCTGAGAACCTAGCCATCTTATTTGTAGATGTTAAGTAGTTTTTGATAAGTTAGAAATTAGAACCACTGACCACCTCATTACGCCCCAGGCAGGGGTATCCTGAAGAATATTTGAACGTCTAGTGAAAAAGCTCTGCAAGATGAAAAACCCAACTGAGGGATGAACGCAAAGATGTGCAACAAGGACGAATGCTTGGCCTCATGCAGGTCAGTGCCTGCCGCTTCATTGTGTCTCCGTAGCCAAAATATTTTGGCTCGAACAACTGTTCCGAGAGAGCTGTGAGTTTAGGAAATGAAGCATTAAGCTAAGTGGCAGTTAACAAAGGCACTAAGTGCCCCCCGCCATCCTTCTATCCTGCAGCTGCACCGCCTTGAGCTCTGCTCCCGATGCAGACCGCACCCCTCACCCCCCTCGTGACGCCACTGCTGCATTATGCCACTGACTTTGCAAAGTGTCGCATTGCTATGCCTGCCACTTCTAGAAAAGGCCTCCCACTCAGTTGTGCTCAGTATACATTCCTATATCATGTTGGAGTGTGCTATGAGCTGTCCAAAGAAGCTCTAAGGGGCAAAAGAGAAAGGCTGTAAAGCTTTATTTAGTTGTTAAAAAAACTGAACAACTGGAGACTTGAGATTACTGGTACGTTTACGATACCTAAGTGCATTTCTGTTCCATAGAATGTTTTCTGTTCCACCGATCCGTTTTCTGCTTTGCAATAGCTTAGTCGCGGTGCGAACTGTGCAATTTTTACACTTTCCTGTATACTGTTTTTTTTTGTGTGTTGCCTTACGCTACGATACCTCAGTGCATTTCTGTTCCATAGAGTTTATTCTGTTTCACCGATCCGTTTTCTGCTTTGCAATAGCTTAGCCACGTTGCGAACTGTGCAATTTTTACACTTTTTTGTATACTGTTTTTTTTGTGTGTGTTGCCTTACGCTACGATACCTCAGTGCATTTCTGTTCCATAGAATTTTTTCTGTTTCACTGATTCATTTTCTGCTTTGCAAAGCTTAGTTGCGGTGCGAACTGTGCAATTTTTACACTTTCCTGTATACTGTTTTTTTTGTGTGTGTTGCCTTGTGCTACGATACCTCAGTGCATTTCTGTTCCATAGAGTTTATTCTGTTTCACCGATCCGTTTTCTGCTTTGCAATAGCTTAGTCACGGTGCGAACTGTGCAATTTTTACACTTTTCTGTATACTTTTTTTTGTGTTGCTTTACGCTACGATACCTCAGTGCATTTCTGTTCCACAAAATTTTTTCTGTTTCACTGATCCATTTTCTGCTTTGCAATAGCTTAGTTGCGGAGCGAACTGTGCAATTTTTACACTTTCCTGTATACTTTTTTTTTGTGCTGCCTTATGCTACGTTACATCAGTGCATTTCTGTTACATAGAGTTTATTCTGTTTCACCGATCCGTTTTCTGCTTTGCAATAGCTTAGTCACGGTGCGAACTGTGCAATTTTTACACTTTTCTGTATACATTTTTTTGTGTTGCTTTACGCTACGATACCTCAGTGCATTTCTGTTCCAAAGAATTTTTCTGTTTCACTGATCCATTTTCTGCTTTGCAATAGCTTAGTTGCGGTGCGAACTGTGCAATTTTTACACTTTCCTGTATACTTTTTTTTTGTGCTGCCTTATGCTACGTTACCTCAGTGCATTTCTGTTACATAGAGTTTATTCTGTTTCACCGATCCGTTTTCTGCTTTGCAATAGCTTAGTCACGGTGCGAACTGTGCAATTTTTACACTTTCCTGTATACTGTTTTTTTTGTGTGTTGCCTTGCGCTACGATACCTCAGTGCATTTCTGTTCCATAGAGTTTATTCTGTTTCACCGATCCGTTTTCTGCTTTGCAATAGCTTAGTCACGGTGCGAACTGTGCAATTTTCACACTTTTTTGTATACTGTTTTTCTTGTGTGTGTGTTGCCTTACGCTACGATACCTCAGTGCATTTCTGTTCCATAGAATTTTTTCTGTTTCACTGATCCATTTTCTGCTTTGCAAAGCTTAGTTGTGGTGCGAACTGTGCAATTTTTACACTTTCCTGTATACTGTTTTTTTTGTGTTGCCTTATGCTACGTTACCTCAGTGCATTTCTGTTACATAGAGTTTATTCTGTTTCACCGATCCGTTTTCTGCTTTGCAATAGCTTAGTCACGGTGCGAACTGTGCAATTTTTACACTTTCCTGTATACTGTTTCTTTTGTGTGTGTTGCCTTGTGCTACGATACCTCAGTGCATTTCTGTTCCATAGAGTTTATTCTGTTTCACCGATCCGTTTTCTGCTTTGCAATAGCTTTGTCACGGTGCGAACTGTGCAATTTTTACACTTTTCTGTATAATGTTTTTTTTTTGTGCGTTGCCTTACGCTATGATACCTCAGTGCATTTCTGTTCCATAGAATTTTTTCTGTTTCACTGATCCATTTTCTGCTTTGCAAAGCTTAGTTGCGGTGCGAACTGTGCAATTTTTACACTTTCCTGTATACCGTTTTTTTTTGTGTTGCTTTACGCTACGATACCTCAGTGCATTTCTGTTCCATAGAATATTTTCTGTTCCACCGATCCGTTTTCTGCTTTGCAATAGCTTAGTCGCGGTGCGGACTGTGCAATTTTTACACTTTCCTGTATACTTTTTTTTGTGTGTGTTGCCTTATGCTACGTTACCTCAGTACATTTCTGTTACATAGACTTTATTCTGTTTCACGGATCCGTTTTCTGCTTTGCAATAGCTGAGTCACGGTGCGAACTGTGCAATTTTTACACTTTCCTGTATACTGTTTTTCTTGTGTGTGTGTTGCCTTACGCTACGATACCTCAGTGCATTTCTGTTCCATAGAATTTTTTCTGTTTCACCGATTTGTTTTCTGCTTTGCAATAACTTAGTCACGGTGCGAACTGTGCAATTTTTACACTTTTCTGTATACTGTTTTTTTTGTGTTTACTTCCGCTATGATACCTCAGTGCACTTCTGTTACATAAAGTTTTTTCTGTTTCACCGATCTGTTTTCTGCTTTGCAATAGTTTAGTTGCCGTGCGAACTGTGCAATTTTAACGCTTTACTCTATTACTGTTTTTGTTTGTGTGTTTCCTTACGTGCCTGTTTTTCAAGAATCTATTTTCGTACGGGGCCACAGCCAGTATTAAAGCTAAATGTTTGTGGTTCACCCCCTTGCCGAAAGTGGCAAATAAATTAAGGCTTATTAAAATACCCCAAGCTTTGATACCAGGATCAACAGTAGATTTTTATGGCAAATGCGCAACAGCTGTGTGCAATTTTCTTATTGTGCATGCAATGTCCATGTGGCAAATTTAATTTAGGCATTGAAGGAATATGTAACCGTTCTTTTCTGCACACACTAGCAAAAGTCATGACTTGTATGCAAAATGCCCCTTTTCATATGTAAATCTATGAGGCCAGTACCTTCAACTGCACAAGAATTTTTATTGATATAAGTCGTCATCAGCACCACCCAAGTGCAGTACCGGACAGAGGCTCCTCCTGTTGGCCCCTAAATTTTCTGTTTTGTGCCAGCCACGGCCATGCTATCACAACTAATTCCATGAACTTGTTACTTCCTCCTGCAGTCAGCCACACTTGAATGCTCTTTCTTAATAGTCCAGAGTGCATGACAAAGAATTGGTGAATTCAACTAGTACGTCAGACTTCCAATCACATCTACCTCACTCCACATCAGCAGCCACACGCTTAAGTTAATTAGTACCTGGCCACTCAGTGTTGAGTGAAAAATTTAGGATGACAAAATTAAAGGGGCTTCTTCCTCTGGCTTCAATTTTTACCTCATCACGAGTGCACCAACTGATATTTTATCAGTGGATTACTTGGAGACTTGACATATACCTGAGTAATAAAATTCAATCACTAGGATATATCTCAGCAGAGGAGAGGCTACAGTTTAAAAAATAAGCAAACATATAGTCAGAGAACTACAAGAAGATCATCACATCAATCAGCATACCAGTATATTGCAAATATGCAAAAATGCTGTGCACTGAAGACAGCTCAGAAATTCCTTATCAGATTATTGCTTTGAGAACAACTTTTATAACGCAAGTACTCTGCTGATAGGTAGACAAATTGGGAAATTTAGTGTCATGTCACAGGTATGTTACTTCTGAAGAAATGTTAGTTCTGACTCATAATGCCCCATTATTAGGCAAGCACCGAGGTGGCTTTGAGTGATGGAGTAGAACTAAGTTCAATAAGCATGCCTCACGTCCTTGTCACAATCAGCCTCACTGTGTCTACTGTCCAGCTTGCGCAATGACTCACAAGCGTGAAATCTTCACTGCCGCTTCCTTCCATGTCAGCAGTGTTCTCAGCATTGTCAGCAGTTTCCCAAGCATCCTTAGACAAATATGACAGCACCTATGTGTTACTTTAACCTCTCGTGAAAGGCGACATGGTAGGCTCCTCAGTTATGCAAGCTTCCATTGCCATATATTAGTACGTCTCTAACATATCCCATAGGTCACCGCAGGCCCTAGCTAGCTACTCGCCTCATTGCAACGTACAGGGAGTTATCTCCTTCATTTGTGTTTTAACACTCTCATTGACAGCTTCAGGACCGCATGAATGGAAGCAGTAACAAAACACTAGTTGTAGCATAAAAAAATTACGATGGAGTCGTTATTCCAGTCTCAAGAGAGCTTGCTTTTGGGTTTGTTAAACAGTTCTCAATCGGACATCGGCCTCACTGTCAACATTCCCTTCACACACATGCAAACACTGCCATGAAACTTGCAAGGTCTCCAGTATGTGCCTTTATTATAGTCATAGTTTTTACTCAAGTTCTGAACTGTAGTGCCTAGAATAGGCAGTATAATGGAACCAAAGAACCCTATAATTTTCACGCGATATGTAGATATAAGCGCCTACTTATACACTGCACAGTCCACTGTCAGTCTACAATTCACAGAAGGTAGTAGTGCGTATTGTGGCGCGCATAAACAGCCCACGCGCAAATGCACTTGGAATTAACACACCAGTCAATGCCGTGCAGTCTGTCGGCTGCTGTAGGTAACAGTATGGCGTATAAGTATCGAAAACAATCCAACAAGTGAAAAGTTAAGTGACCACCAATCGCCGCATGGAGCGAGTTTCGCGGCCGTACAGCACAGTGCGTGCCAGTTGCATATCGCATATAACTCACAGGCGCCCCTCTTTAGCGCAGGTAAGGAGGCCAAAGTAGCAGAAAATGCGCGTCCCCGAGGTGCGCAACGAACAGGCCGGGCGCAATGCGAGCGGCCATGGGGAAGCAGTTACCATAGCAATAACAACAACAAACAAGCAGCATAGAAGCATGGGGCGGAAATGACTTCAACGCACAGCGCAGCCAATTGGCGGCCGTCTGGCTGTGCCGGCTGCGTTTGGCGAAGGCGCGCCCGGGTCATGGCCTTGGGCAGCGTCGCCGCGGTAGGGATGAAAGGCGTCGCGCGTCTTCGTTGCTGCTTCTCGGAGCGGGGCTGCGAACAATGGGGCCCGGCCAAGCTGGGTCGCCTGCGCACCCCGCACTCCCCTCCGGCGCCGTCCGCTTGACTCATTTTGTTCCTTGTGGAGTCAAAAAAGAAAATGAATCACAGCGTACGCACTCTTGTCCACACACAGGCGGCGTTCCGTACCTGTTTACTTGGGGCTCCGGATGTGCCCAAGCTAACCGCGCACGACACCTCCCTACCAAGTGTGCTGCATAACATCTTGGAATGAAGCACACACAGAAAACCGAACAGACCAACGTGCCGCGGGCCCGGAGCCCGGAGCACCACCCCCTGCCGCTGCCGAAACATATGCGTTGGCTTTGACATATGCGTTGCCAAAGCCTCAGGGTACACCTCCATAAATGACATAACTTCAGGCCCCGGGTTTCCCCACCCCTCTAGTTGGCAGCTACGAGTCGCGACATCGCATCGGCATTGGCGTTTTGCTCCCCCTTTTTGTGCTCGACCCGGATATCGAATCTGCAGAGCGAGTGCCCAGCGTGTTAGCTTGGCGCCGTGCGGACTACTCAGAGTCAAGTATTTGAGCTCCTTATGGTCCGTTATGACCCGAATTTGTGCGCCACACAACCAGACTTCAAGTCGCCATAACGCCCAAATGATGGCATAAGCCTCCTTCTCGATACTCGCCCAGCGGGTCTGAGCCGGGCTAAGCTTTTTGCTCAGAAAAGCGATAGGCTGCTCGCGGCCCTCGTCGTCGCACTGGGCAAGGCAGGCTCCCACCGCGTAGTCCGAAGCATCGGTTGCGAGCACGAACTCCCGACTTGGGTCAGGTGCATGAAGTGAGGATGCGCTCTTCAAGCAAGCTTTCACCTCATCAAAAGCTTTCTGCGCCTTGTCATCCCATGGGAGCCGCTGCGGTGTCCGCCTGTTAAGCTCGTCAGTGGCAGCACGACGCGAGAGTAGTCGGGGACATATTGTCGGTAATAGTTAGCTATGCCCAGAAAGCTTCTGAGCTCCTTTGTCAGGGGCCTCGGCATCTCGTCTATTGCCCTGACCTTTTCTTGATTAGCGATGTGCTTCCCGACCCGACCACAAGGCCCAAAAATTCGACTTCCTGTCTCGCGAAACGGCATTTGCCCGCGTTCACGGTGAACCCGGCGGCTGAGATCGAAGCGAGCACCGCCCGAACGTGCCTCACATGCTCCTCCCAGGTGTCTAGATAAATTGCGAGGTCATCTATGTAGGCGCATGCGTACTCGCGGTGCGGTGCTAGTACCTGGTTTGTGACCCTCTGAAATCTCGAACTCGCATTGCGAAGGCCGAAGGGCATGACCTTCCATGCGTCCTGCCCCACCGGAATGTCGTGAGGGCCTGTGCCTGCTCGTCAAGGGATATTTGCCAATAGCCTCTCAGCATGTCTATTGTCTTCATCAGCATGGCTGATGAAGTTGGCTTTCGTTACTCGGAACAGCAGCTCGGACGGTGGCTCATAGGGATCGCGTCCTGCTCGGTTATCGCGTTCAACTTCCGATAATCGCAGCACAAGCGCAGCCCCTCATCGTTTTTAGCGACGCAAACCACTGGGTGAGCATATGAGGGCTCTCGACGGGATATATTAGTCCCTACTCCAGGAGCTCATCTACTTGCCTCTCCACTTCCGATACGCCATCGGGACCTTGTACGCATGGCCAGCCCGTGGCTGAGCACCCTCCTTTAGCACGATTTTGTGCGCTTCTAGCGTGCATTTGCCGGGACTGCTGCTTAAAACCTGGCCATTCTCCTTGATCAGTGCCTCTAGTTCTCAGCGCTGCGCTTCGTTCAAATGTTCGAGAGCACCCAGCGGCAGCGCGTCGCCCGGCACTGAGCGCATGGGGAACGTGGACACGTCGTCGAACTCCGCGTCTCCCTCGAATATCACCCCCCACTACATTCACCCGTGCATGATACGGTCTGAGCTTGTTGGCGTGGACAGTCCGACATGCGTCATTGTCGAGTTTGATCAGATAACTGTACGGGCGCGTCTTCCGCCTTACCGTCACAGGCCCCGTCCACTTGGACATCAACTTTCCCTCGCCATCCCTTTCAAGCAACAACACTTGCTGCCCATCTGTGAAATGCTTACCGACAGCGCGCAAGTTGTATTGTCCAGTGTACCTGCGTTGCGCTACCGCGCTGTTGTTACCCGCCTTTGCGTCTGCCTCGGCGAGCTTCTCGCGCAAAGCTGACAGGTACTCTGCCGCCGGCGTTGCCAAATAATCTGGTACCACCCAGTCTCCCGTCCAAGTTTTTTGGAGAATGGATAGCGGTCCGGTCGGTATTCTGCCATACATTAACTCAAACGGCGACTGCCCGGTCGTCTCATTAGGGACCTCTCTGTAAGCCCAGAGCAAGAATGGCACAAGCGTATCCCACTCACGCCCGTGCTCCTGAATAATCTGAAAGAGCATGGACTTGAATGTTCCATTCCAGCGCTCGACCAGTCCGTTGCTTTGAGGGTGGTCAGGCGTGGAGAACCCCGGAGAGGCGCCCAATTTCCTGAGAAGCTCTTGTGTAAGCTTTGCGGTAAAATTTATTCCCTGGTCACATCACACTGTTTCAGGGACTCCCAGGTGCGCGAATATTTGCAAAAGAGCGTCGCACGTGGCCTTAGTGTTCAGCGCTTTTAAACACACCACTTCGGGCTAACGCGTGTTCATGTCGACTACACAAAGCGCATAGCGGTGTCCTCGAGCTGACGGTGGCTCTATCGTTCCTATGCAGTCGATGTTCACCACTTGGAATGCGGCCTCTGGTCTAGCGATCGGTGCGATCGGCACTCAATCTGCTGTGCGTGCAGGCGACTTCACTTGACACGAGTGGCATGAGCGGCAGTACTGCTTCACGTCGCGCGTTACCCCTGGCCAAAAGAACGAAGCCTTTATCTGCTGAAGCGTTTTCCGCTCGCCGAGATGTCCTCCCCACACCGAGTTGTGCGCCATTTTTAACACCTCTGCGCGTCATTCGGTTGGGAGCACAAGCTGAGTGCACTGATCCCCAGCAACAGACTCCTGGTGGAACAAAAGCTCGTCCCGGACCGTCATTCCGTGTGTTCCCTTTCTAGCCTTAGCCCACGCTTCCTGGAGTGATTTGTCTTCAATCTTCGCCTCGCGAAACCGTTGCCGCGTCGTCTGTGCCATAGCGGCTTCCCCTTCGCTGCAATCTGCTGCTACCGCGCCCGCTAGAAACTCGTCAACCCGTTTCTCTCTATCTTCGATTTCTTCGTCAGAAGCCTCGGCTTCTCCCTGTTCTTGCGTCTGGACGCGATCGTTCAGAAGCTGCTCACATTTTTCTGGAGTGATTAACGCGCTTATCCCAGTTATCAGCTCGTCTGTGACTGCACACAGTATGCCCCGCTCCGACGGGTCAAATGACACTCGCGGTGCTCCCTGAGTTGCTACTAGGGGAACGTACACTAGCTCCGCCACAACCTGCTTTCCAAAAGCCGCGGTGAGTTTTGTTGTTGCCCCCGCGCATTCATATCGCGGCACGGGCGACCTGCGGATGACCGTGATGTCGGCCCCTGAGTCAATGTGCGCACTTATAGAGTTCCCACTACTCAACAATGTCAGCTCTCCGGCGCTGACCTTCTCCTCCGCGGGCTGCTTTTCTACTGATCCGTGCACTGCCTCCATGTCATGCAAGGGGACCAATTTTCGGGCGATTACCGGTTTCTGGTCCGCGCGTCCGCCCCCCATATCTGGCTTTCCCGCGGTTTGCCTTTTCGGGCAAAACCTCGCGCTGTGCCCATGCCCATGGCAATGGAAACACTGTCCCCGTCCCCGGGGCTGCGCTTTGCTTGGTCGGGACTGGGTTTTGTCGCGCTGTCTTGGTGCCTCGTTCGCCGCGCTCGCTGCTTTCCCGACCTTATACCTTCGGCTTCCGTCGTAGTTTTCTGCCAGCGCGACAATCTCACTAGGTTTTAGGAAGCCTGGTTTATCATTTAGAGCAACGTGCGCTCTCGCCTCTGCACTGAGGGCTTCCTTTAATCGGTCCGCGACGGCTAGCAGTTTGAACTCCTCTAACCAAGTTTACCTGACAGCTGTTTAAATAGTATTCCAGGTAGTTCTGCAGGCGTACCGCAAACTGCTCCCATGTCTCCTTTGGGCCTTTGCTCGCGGATGAGTAAAGACGCTTGTATTCAGCGGCAGTGAGCCTCAAGCCGTCTAACACTTTACCTTTCAGGAGTGCGTACTCGCTCCTTTCCTCGGCGGACAACCGCGTGAGTAGCGTGCGTGCCCTCTCGCTTAGGTGCGACAAAACTAGTCCAGCCCACCATTGGGTTGGAGCTTCGTATGACCCCAACGTGGCCTCTACGTCCTATAACCACCCCGGCACCAGGGCTTCTTGAAGCGGCATCGGCGTGAGGACACCTTTCATAAGGTTAGCGAATTTCAACTTTCTGTCCTCGTCAATTCTCCCGCTCGCACCCGCGCTCTCACCAAGCCCACTCGCTGTTGCGCTCTGCTTAAGATTCAGCCTTGTATTCTCCAAAGCTAACCGCTCCTTTTCCACCGCTAGTTCAGCAATTCGTAATTGCACTTGCAACTCTGTAATTTGTTGCGCCGGCGCGCTAACTGTCAGAGGGTGCGTCGGGCCCTCATTTGCCTGACTCGTGGCTGCCAACTCTCCGTTTCCTGCTCCGTTCTCAATCTCTTTCTGTTTAACACTGTCACTCCTCAAAACCCAAGGCTTTGGCTTAAGCACAAGCCCGACAGAAACAGAAACGTACTCGCCTGGCTACCGAAGCTCCGCTTTACGAGGCTGCCGGTGCCCCAGCATGGAAGACTGGCCCGGAAGTTGGTCGCTGCGCCGCACGGTCCCGGTTGGAATTCGTCTCCTTGATCCGCGTCGTCGTCGGCTCCTCATGATCAGCAGAGCTCTCCTTGACTCTGGTCACCTGGTTCCTTCAGCTGCCCGCTGACTTGAGCCTTCAGCGTCACGTCGGCGTTGACCAGCTGTCACTCTTAAAGTCTTCTCTGGACGTGCCACGCTTTGGTTCGTCCGCCGCCTTGTACTTCCGCCCTCCTTCAGTTGTCTCGAGTAGGAAGACGTCGCAATCCTGTCGACTGCGCCAGTTGCGTTCCTTTTAACCCCTCTCTCTTCTTTGACGTCAGCCCGAAGGGGAAAGGTAGAAGAAGTTGTTGGATGCCGACGTCTTGAGGTTCTACACTTGCTCAGTCACAATACTCGAGGAACTTCAGGAAGTAAACTGTTTAATCACATATAAAATAGTTAAGACAGAATGGAAGGTACAACAACGAGAACAACTATGTACATACTGATTGATCCACAGAGTGACCAGACGAAATGAACCCCCGGTCCCACCAAAACGTCTTCTTTTAATTCCTAAGCCCCGCCCTCAGTGAGGACACCAACCAATTAGGTCAAAACACAAGCACTCATCCAATCAAGGACCGGCGAAAGGAAAGCACATCCAATATAACACATGGGAAAGGAAAACACATTGAAAAGGAGACAGAGGAGAGTAAAACACGCCAAATCAAAGATTGGGGAGAGGGGACAGGTCATTGTCACGAATACTAACAGTAATTCCCCTCTCAGATCACTCCATTCTTCCCCGCGGGGCGGCATGTTTACTCGCTTAAACAGTATGCGGAAACCGCACAGATTGTCGAATGCCGTCCCCGAGGGGCCACTTAAGGCGCCATCGCTCCCTAATTCTTCTTGATGCCCCCACGTGCACAGGAAGTGCCTGGCAGCCATATGGAGCTGATAAGCGCTCACAGTGAGCATGAGGAACGCGTCTCCAAAATTGCCTCCTGGCCACACACTGAACGACCGCCGCTCGGGTCATGGCCTTGGGCAGCGTCGCCGCGGTAGGGATGAAATTCGTCGCGCGTCTTCGTTGCTGCTTCTCGAAGCGGGGCGGCGAACAATGGGGCCCGGCCAAGCTGGGTCGCCTGCGCACCCCGCACTCCCCTCCGGCACCGTCCGCTTGACTCATTAGTTCCATGTGGTGTCAAAAAAGAAAATGAATCACAGCGTACGCACTCTTGTGCACACACAGGCGGCGTTCCGTACGTGTTTACTTTGGGCTCCGGATCTGCCCAAGCCAGCCGCGCACGACAGCTGTGAACCTGTTTAAAGCTGCGATTACATATCTTGAACGGTTTTGTTGATCGCGCATGAGATTTCTTTCTGCGCATGCCTAGATTTTCTTTATATATTTTCGCTTTTCAAAGTATAGCCAGATGAAGTAAGCGCTTGTCCTACGTCGTTCTTCTGCTGTGTGTGTGTTTTTTCGGCGCTACTTTCTTCCTTTCTCGAGCAATATGAACCATCTAGCCCGAATATAAGTTCTTCTAAACCAACGGATTATCGTTTGCACGCTCTCTCCTTGTGCCCGACTGTGTATAGTCGAACGTATGCTTCGAGCACAGACGTCAACACGTTCTACCCTTATATTTGGCTAAAAAGCAAGGCTATTAGCTTTTGTATTTCGTATTTCGGCTGGTCTGAATGAGCGTGTGTAGATATGCGACGTGTGACACTTGGACGGGAAGTATCAAAGAGTAAAGGGGATTCTGCAGCGTAAATATAGCTAGTGAAATTTCATGCGCAGCTTCTTTAATTTTGCACAGCAGCGGCATTAGCAAGAATTCATGGTGCTCCCCAGGAAAACGCATCATGTCTTTCGAGAAAGGAACGCGATTACGGACGGAACCCAACCCTGGCTGCAGGAGCAGAGCACGTTGCAAGCACGCGATGGCCAAGATTCCCTCTTGAAAAGGCATTTTGAAGTTTGGCGGCGTCTAACATTGCGTAGTCTAACATTGCGAAGGTAAGGTCGCCGCCTTCCTGAAAGATTCGCAGCCGACGATGTGCTTCGTTTAGGCGGCGCGTGAGTCTTATCAGCAGCTCCCGCCACTCGGCTTCCACTCATTCCGCTCCCAATAACACTGCGAGTGACGCTTCGCTCTCGCGGTTTCCTAAAATAGAGTGGTCCATGCGCCACAGGCGCGCGCGAGACGCGGGGTCCCCGAAGCTCACCGTTACCGACACCGGACTGTTGATCGGAAAGTCGCGGATTGAACAGCGGCGGAAAATCGTGGCCGCCCGCGACATACAGGCTTAGTTCGCTCGGGAAGAAAATATCGAGACGCCAGGCAGACTGATCCCGTTTCCTCGTCGCTGCTAAAATCTCCTCGTGAACTTGCACCCAAGCGTCTGTGATGCGGAACTGCGTCACCATATGCCGAAGCGCTTGCGCGCCGGGATAGGGACGACCACCGATAGGGACGATAGAGATAGGGACGACCCGATCCACCGACATCTCAGAGCGGATCCAACACGCAGTTAAAATCGCATACCAAAAATGTGGGGTAACAGTGGAGTGGGAACATATCAATCGAGTCGTAAAAAGCGGAGGAATGAGAGTGTTGCGCGAGGCCATAAACAACCAGTGCCCGCACTGGAGTGCGCAAGTTGCATTCTGAAGAAATAAGAGATCGGGTCCTAGAACGAGTGCGAGGGGAAGTACCTCGAGCTGTTTGTTAGGATCTGGCAGACCACGGGCATTGAAGGTAACGAAAGTGAGTTTAGCCATGCCGAGCAGAAAAGGGAACAGTGATACAAAAGAGAGGGATAAAATCGGCGAAAGCAAAACTGCTGGCATATCAAGCGGATGAGCGGGCGCCCTGCCGCGTATGATAGCGCGGAGTTTGTGTCGCCTGTGCAACACGGGAGACGGCAGCATTGTCTATGGGCGAGGTTGGCGCCCTGGCTGGGCGAAGGCTTTGAGGCCGTCATGGGAGAACGTCCCGTCGGTGTGGGACGTTGCTGCGGCCAAAAGGGACACGGGTAATTCCGCTGTCTGATGTAGGTGTGTGACCTGGCAGACTACCACGCTTTGCATTAAACCACCCACGCCCAAGCGGTCCTCCACCGACCGGGACTACTCCGGGCAACATTCGAGTGGGACAGGCATTTGGCAAAAGCACGCACTAAAGCACGCACGAAGACACGCACAGTCATTCGCACACAAATACCAACCACTACTCACTCACCGGCCTGTCGCAGCTCCCACCGACGAATGGGTCGCGCTGAGCAGCTGGTACAGTGATGGGAGGCAGCCGCAACCGGCGTAAGCCGGCAACGCGGCGGCAGCTCAACCACCACTATGAAGGCAGCGAGGCCTGAACAACCCGGAGGGCCGGCTGTACGTGTTGGCGGGGTTACGACGATTACGCCTCGGAGTCCGAGACATCCATCTTGGCTGCATTCTCGGCCGTCGTTTTGGCTTTCTTCTTGGGAGCTGCGGGGCCCGCTAAAGAAGCGCCGCTGTCCGACGACGAATGATGGCGCTTGGCCTCGTCCATTCCGTGCGCTTCTGAGGCCCTGCGCATTACCGGTAGGTGAGAACCTGGGCGTTGTGTCCGCGGGGAATTAGGGCTCGCCGTGCGGGGGTTGCCGGGGATGCTACAGAGCTGTGGTTCCCTCGAATGCAGCAAGTGGGCAACTTCGCTGATCGGATTCACCCAGGAGCTGCCTCTTTAATGACAAAGAGCTATTTTGCCTTCATATTACATGGCCTGCCTAAGCCCATTTCTTCTTTGATGTTGACTGAGATGTCATTAACCCCTGTTTGTTCCCTCACCCACTCTTCCTTTCCTGTCTCTTAACGTCACACCTATCAATTTTCTTTCCATAGCTCACTGATTTGTCTTCAGAAGTTGAACCGTTTTTGTTAGCCTTCAAGTTTTTTCTTATCAGTGCGTGCCAAAAAAGTACAGCTGTTATTTACTTTCATCTTGAGGAATATTGATAAACTGCCATTCATGGTTTGAGAATACCTGTAAAATGCGCTCCACCCCATTCTTTGTCTTCTAGTTACTGCCCTCTCGTGCTCCGGATCTGTAGTCAGTATACCTGCCCTAAATAGATGTATTCTCTTATCACTTCCAGCGCCTTGCTACCAATCAAACTGCTGTTCCCTTCCGAGACTGTCTAATATTTCTAAATTTCCCACATATTATTTTTAGACCCGCCCTTCTGCTTTCCCTGTCATTGATCATGCTTTGAAATTCATCACCTGATCAGTGATTCAGCAAGGCAATATTAAACCTGCAAATTGCAGATTGCTGAGGAATTCTGCACTAACTCGTATCCCCAACAGTTCCCAACTGTTCCAGGTTTCTTAACGCCTCCTGTAAATAGGCGGTGATTAGCATTGTTGAGATCATGTCTACCTACCTGACACCCTTCGTTATTGGAATTTTATTGCTTGCAGAAAAGAAGCATGCATATGGAATCATGAGGTACGTGCTGGCATACAAGAAATTTGAAGATGCTTCTGAACACTGTTATCCTTCATACATCTATTAAAGACTGAGTAGGGCAGAGAACTGGGCCAGTTGGTATATAGTTCTAAGGGAAAAAAACCAGTGGAAGGACGCAGCCACAGAGCGCGCCGTCCTGTGTACCTCTCTATGTCTGCGTCCTTCCACTGTTTTTTTTTCCTTAGGTCTATTAACGATCTCTATGAAACAACGCCGCCTTGCGTGGTCGGCAACAAGACTCGTGCGCACGTTGAAACTGGCAGTTCAGGTTACGCGCCTTTTCAATGGCTTGAGTGACAGCACTGCGATGGCGACACTGGTGAGACTCAACAAACGGTATTTTTTTTTTTCAACACGAAAATCTCTTAAAAAGAAATTAAATTTCGTCCTTGTAATCTTGTGCACTGTTATTCTGTCCTTAACTGAAAGGCGTAGTTTTGCTTACAGCAAAAATTTAGTAGTGGCGCTGCGTGCGCTTTCCTCCCCCCCCCCCCCCAAACACTTTTTTTTGCGCAGACTCTGGGCTTCGGCGCGTTAAATGAAATATGGTGTAAATTATCTTTGTCGTGTTATTGTTCCCGATTGCTGTCCTTTTTCTGCTCCGCTGCGACTTTCGATGCTTTTTCCGGATGCTGTTAATACAAACGAACGATAAAATGACTATGTTGAGAGAGGCATCTCTGCAGTGCCTTCGAAAGTTTCCATGCAATGAGCATTTTCGGTAAGAGCAGCACGACAACGGTAGTCTTATTGATTATTGATTTCTAGAATCTCAACATACTTGAGTGCCATTGTGGCAGTTACGGTGCATACGCCAGAAGGTACCGTATTGGCCGGTCGCGTTTCGTCCGCAAATCACTGTGAAATAAACGGGAACGATTTGCTTCGGAACGTTGAACTCCAAGTAACTTAGCGGCAAAAAAGTATTTTCTGGGTGCATATGAGCTTGTCTGCGCGAAACTTAGCCAGAGATGCTTTGACTTGAATTTAGCGCGAACATGATGCACGCGGCTTTCACTGGCAGTTCTAGGATCATCGAAACGAACGTAGGGTTTACACTCGCAACTGACTTCGGACGCAACCTTTTATTCTCGTATTGCAAGTTTACTGCTCGGTACCAATCCTTTATGCGTGGTCAACCTATGGTAATAGCTTCCCGAGTGTATGTTTGAAATGTGCAGGCTGCTTGTTTGCTTTGTGGAGTGGAAAAGTAGTTGGACTAGGAAGGAAGCTTTTGCACAAATGGGAAGCTTTGCTCAAGTGGTGCACTGTCGAGCAAAAAAAAGCGTGATTATTTGTTAGCTGAGGGGGTTACATACTCGCTAACCTGACCTTTGTAAATGCACTGCACTAAAGCGGGTGTAATAGCTATCAGTTGATTCTTTCCTTGTGTATTTTTTAAAACCGATTAACTGAGCAGAGCCACATAAAAATGTGTGTTGTCTCCTATTTTCTAAGTTTTTAGGGAACGCACTGAAACAGGCTCACTGAAAGAGATGGCGTGGGGTCTTCCTCTGTTCTTGCTGAAGTGTAAATGCAGTAGATTTCATTTGATTGTCAACTTGATTATAGCTTAATTCACTTGCTTAAGAATGTTGTGAATAGCCATTTGGCTTCCCAGTGCTTGTCCCTCTGCCTGTTGAAAGCCATGTTGGTGAACGAAAGCATGGAGGAAGCCTCTTCGTCCATCTAATCCGCTGATAGCTGCCTGCCCCGTGGAAATTCTTAATTCCGCCTTCTTCTAACGACTATGGCTAGCGGGCCTGAGAAACACTGCTGTGAAGGCTTGGAAGCATCTTCCCCGGATTGTTCTGTCTACATTTTATAAATTAAACACAACAGCATCGGATAAATATTTTTGGCACAGGTTTCTTGATCATGGTGTTAAAATGCAATGAGTAAAAAAAAAAATCGGCGTGGTCACAGGTTAAGTCGACAAATGTTTTTTTTTTCAAGTTGGTGTACATTTCTAATAAGGGAATAACTACACGTGTGCAATGTATTTTATTCTTGTTGTTTATGTTCTAAAAAGTTTAATAATGATTTCTTATAGTTGGGAGAATGTTATCTTTGCAAATGATCCCGTGAAATGTGTAATGTTTTTTGTTTATTTTATTCTTGTTTGTGTTTTTGTGTTCGTACATGCTCGCTTCCGCCTCATTCTTAATACCAAGGCGAATTGGATCCGAAATAGCCTGCAGCTATGGATCCGTTCTATACATATGTACCCTCAAATGACAATAAATTGAAATTGAAATGGTGCATGGTTTGAAGTTTAGTTTATTTCTTATAATTCATGGGAAATGCATGCATACACTCTTTGATAATACAAAGAAAGGTCCCAGAGCAATATGCTTTAATGGGTCCTCTACACCATCATGTGCGAGTCATCACATGTTGCTTTTATGCACTCCAGCTTCGTGCACTTTGATGTAATGCTCTTTCATGCTTCTCAGTAAGGGCAGTATTTATTCTTTTCTGGCATCTTTTATGGAGATCACTCTTGCATTTTTGCACTGCTCAAATTATAGGCATCTGAAAACTGTATGGAACCTTTAGGATTCACGCAAAGCATCCAACTCGTGCAGCATTATGTGCATGCAGTCAGTAAAAGAACCTTTATTTTTGAGTGTACAAAATAAATTTCTACCTTTTGCATGTTGGCTTTTATTGTCCAGAATGTATTAATTGCTGCTAGGAAATGCGGCAGTGCAAAATATGAGAACATATTTACTTTACTTATCAACAAAAAGCAGAAAAAAGTGCTTCAGTCCGGCAAGATGTCTACTTCTGTACATACACCAGTGTGATACGTCACTCCTCTGCTATTTAACATAAAACCGCACTAAACCAACCTGAAGAGTCGTTCTTCAATCACACTTTGCCATTGATCCCGGCCGCGGCGGTCGAATTTCGATGGAGGCGAAATTATAGAGGCCCGTGTGCTGTGTGATGTCAGTGCACGTAAGAGAACCCCAGGTGGTCGAAATTTCCGGAGCCCTTCACTACGGCGTTCCTCATAGCCTTAGTCGCTTTGGGACGTTAAACCCCCATAAACCAAACCAAACCAAACACTTTGCCATTGATGCTAATTAATAACCAACAATTTCAGACCATTATTAACGAAACAGATAACTCTACAAATAGTCTAAAAACGTCAGGTGGCCAGGTGATTCCCAATTAAGTGTATGCAGGTATTCTGATATACGTTGAAGGCTGTTTTTACAAAATTTAAAATCCACAATGTAATTTCTTTCTTATGGACCCGATTATTATACATCCTGCTGGGGTCGGATAAATCGAGATGTCACCTCCATGCGGTGTGGAACATCAACTCTAAACTTCTAAAAAATATGAAAGCTTAGATTGCTATTATTCTTTTCTGAACTATTTGAGGAATCTCTTGAGCCTGGTTGTGTCCCTAATGATTGGAAAGTGGGCAAGGTGGTTTCCTCGCAAAAGTCTGGAGACAAGCATTCTTCTAATAACTGCTGACTCATTTCATTTACAGGAATCACATGTAAGATCATCTGCTCTCTCCGCGCAAGATTCTAAGAGTCAAATTTATTTCTCGTTCATTGCTTACAAGGGTTTCATAAAATAAGTTATTGCAAGACACATCTTCTTCGTGCTACGCACAATGGGAATTTTAACTTGGCCAGGGTTTTGTGGCAGACTGCATATTCCTCGATTTCTCAAAAGCCTGTGACAAGGTTTTGCAACAATTACTTCTTTTCAGATTCAGTAATCACAATCTCGACATTAATGTTTTTCATGGCTACAGTCTTTCCTCACTAATCGTTCTCAATTTGTGACTGCAGATCAAACTGCCTCTTGTTCATTTCCTGTGGGCTCAGGCATTCCCCAAGGTTCAGTTCTTGGGCCCTTACTTTTGTCGTTTATGTAAATGACCTTGCTCATAGCGTTGGTTCTCTGTCGTCTTGCTGTTTACTGCGATGTTTACCGTGAAATTAACAGCGACTCTTAAACTTCTGTTCTTCAATCTCGTATCAACCAAGTTTTGAATTGCTGTAACACATGGCATTGGGCACGTAACATAAATAAGTGTAAACACATATGTTTCTCAACATGGCATCGTAACAGCCACTTACAAACTTCATATTACACCCCTGGAAACTGTCTTTGTACATATACCTCAGTGTGCATAAAGCTCCTCACTTCTCGTAGAAATTGTATTTTGGATTTACTGCTAACAATGCTAACCGTACGTTAGAGTATCTACATCGGAATGTTACCTCTCCTCTAGTTCAGTAAAATTCCTTCTTTATAAAACATTTGTTCGATCTAACTTGGAATATCCACCTTCAGTCTGGGACAGATTACTATCATTTGAATTTGTACAAAACCAAGTGTTGCGATTTATACTTTCCTGTTATCACCATAGCTATAGTGTTACTACTATGAAGACTACCTTGTTATTACCACTGCTATCATGCCTCCGAAACATTTCTCGCTTATATCTGTTTCACAAGATATACTATACCAATCCTCCCCTTAAGAGCAGCGGCCGCGGTGGCTCAGTGGTTACGGCACTCGGCTGCTGAACCGAAAGACGCGGGTTCGATCTTGGCCGTGGCGTCGAATTTAGATAGAGGCGAAATTCTGGAGGCCCGTGTACTTTGTGATGTCACTGTACGTTAAGAACCCCAGGTGATCAAAATCTCCAGAGCCCTTCACTATGGCGTCCCTCATAGCCTGGTTCGCTTTGGGACGTTGAACCCCCATAAACCGTAAACCATCCGTAACAGCTGACTACAAACTACCCCTACATGTTCCAAACAGCAGCGATCATCTCCACAAAATAGGTGTTCCTTTATGTTGTACTGAACGTTTTTTTATTCATTTGTGCCTAGTGCCTCTGCAAGTTGGAACCACCTCCCCACCATGTAGTTGGCATTACTTAGGTACTTTAATACTGCTGCATGTAGTCTGCTTCTAGAAATTTGTCTATTTTCCTTGAATTTGTTTTCACTGTCCCACAACAATTGTCTCTCTGCTACATTTGTTTTTTCTGCTTTCTTTTTGGGCACCTGAAACCGCCTTTTTTCTTTCGCTGCACTTTATGGCATTTACTGTATGTTGCCCCCCCCCCCTCCCTCGTAATGCCTTCAGGCTCTGACGGTAAATAAATAAATAAAATGAATAATGGTGGCGCACACAAGTTGTTGTTTTTGGTAAGCTTTCATCAGCGTCATACTTGATATGAGGTTTTAGGCAAGGTTCAATCTAGTCATCGGGCTGCGCCAGTATTACTACTCAATGTAAAGAACCCATATCCACGCTTCGTAGAACTTCGCTCATGAACAGTGGTTATGTGGGGGTCGTTTTCAGCTAATGCATTCTTTTTCAGCATGAACATGGTATTCCTACGAGTTCTGCAACGTTTATATTTTAACACTGTTCTCTACCGCCACCAGTGGACTGCCTTATCCGGTTTTTTTCACCGCGATGCAAGAGCTGTCCGACGTATGGCTGTTAAACAATACCGGATGGTTTGCGAGGATTTGCGATCATGTGTGGCCAGTTACGCACCATTTAGGCTTTCTCATGAAGATGCGTATGGCATAGGCGTATGAAGATGAAGTATAGCTGACCGACTCAACCATTTCAGTCGTGACAACTGGTTTAGAATACAGCTGTTCTCATTTCTTTGTGAACAATTATCCCGCCAAAAAAGTTGGGTTCTACAGTTCCTGCATGCTCGTCATCTCAGTTGGTGTCTCTGACTCTTGCTATGTGATGGCACGTTTGCCAAGGACACTTGCACGTGTTGCCAAGCATATGCTGTAATTTTCTGGAGGGAAAAGAAAACCTGCTGTGAAGATCCCATATTCACTGTAATCTATTTGGCTTAATAAACGTTTAAAGGGTTAGGAACCAGAAGCCTTAATGAACTAAAATTGGTTTATGCACTTTATAGTTACTGGTTTTGAGGCGAAGGTTGCAATAGTAGGTACAAAGGAGCTAAACTTGGCTGCCTTACATGATCTCAACCATTCTTGATATATTTGTCAGCAGTCTTGAAATGCATTTTTTCTGCCATTCATGAAAGACAAGGGACGAACAAAATGACACACAACGCACACCAGACCAATAACCGTCTAGTGCAGCGACATGAGTTAAAGGAGTGGAGGCAACAAATTTTTCTGAGTGTGTTTTTGCCCTGGAATGATGTACGAAACATTAGTAAACACTGATCATCGCGTGGAGTTCAGTACTCAATAAATAATTTAACTTCCACTATAGTTTCGGTTGCCAGATGATAGTCGCGACATCACAAGTGGGTGTGAGATCACGTAAGGCATAATAAACTGCAAAATAACCACTGCTTTATAGTTGTAATTATTTCATGCTCTTGCACTAAACTGTTTCCGAAGCCCGTATGGCCGCAAATGAACAAGAGCTATTATATTTCAGATTTTGTATGCCTCGCGTGATTAATGCTTGCTTGTAATGTCGCTGCTGAAACCGAAACTGCATGGAAGAATAAATTAAATAAGAAGTAGAGGTTGGACTTTTCCGTTTAAACAAAATAAAATACACTGAATTCACTTTTCAAAATTTAGTGTTAACCAAAAATAGATGGTCAGTATTCCTTAATATACACGACACAACTAGCTGGCTATCGATGGGAGCTACACACACTCAGGCAAAGAAGAAAACTGATGCGCAGTCATGCGTTTCGACGTATTACTCCGCTTTTTTACACGCCTCTGCAAATCGGGAGGCTCCAAGCAACCGAAATGGTGGACTGCTGTGCAGATGGTCATAAAGCAGCCAACACCCGGACGTCGTTAGCTTGTTGTTATACAATAGATGGCGGGCATAATTTCTCGGTTTGGTTTAATTTATGGGAGTTTAACGTCCCAAATCGACGCAGGCATAAATTTTTCAAAAAAAAAACAAAGGCACAGAACGGCAAAGCGTAAGAGCATGAGAGATAACACAAAAGACATCAGATACCAATGGGCAATGAATAGATGCAGAGATTATACTAACGGAAGCGGAGACAAGTGAAAATAATTCAGATGAGGAACAACTTGACTGTTTGCTGTCGGAGTGGTGAACAGAGAGTGAGATTATGGCAACCTTCGGAATGGCATGAAGTTGAATGAGTCGATAAGAGATGTTTTTTAGTAAAGTGCACGAAGAGGGCTGCGAACGTGCTGGTTTGACTGCTAGCGGTAATGATTTCCACGTTTTTATGGCAGAGAAAAAAGCAATTTGTGTTCACTTTTTGTGGTTGCATATTGTTTTGTTCAGAGAATCGAGTGTTATTACTATTAGCGAGGAATAATGCGGAGAAGTAGAGAAGTTGCTTGTTATCATTGCAATTGCAGTAAGTTAGGAGACCTCTGTGGTATATGTGGTTTCGGTTTCGGTTTGGGGATCACCTGCCGCCAGAGGCACCAGTGTCGCTATGTGTATATATATGACTGTATGTGGAAATAAACCGGGATGGTTTTGGTTGCTAGCAGTTCATGTACTTGAGCGGCACCCGCCGCTACAACATTGGCGACGAGGATGGGATCCGAGTCAAGTCCGGGGGCAAGTCGAGCTAGCTATTCAAACGTGTAGTATATGCCAGGCAGCGGACAAGAGCACGAAGGTTATGGCTGCACCATTGAACCCGGTCCCCTTACCAAAGGAACCGTGGCTAAAGTTTGGCATGGACATTGTTGGCCCATTTGAGAGAGCACCACACGATTGTCGATATGCGATCACGCTGGTCGACTACTTTTCTAAGTGGCCCGAAGTATACTTTTGCAACCAAGTCACAACACGCACAGTAACAGGCTTCTTGGTGTCAGTGTTCGCACGTGAAGGTTACCCAGAGGAAATTGTTTGCGATAACGGGCCACAGTTTTCATCTCGAGAGTTCCAAGTTTTTCTGCAGTATCGCGGCATCCGCTTGCGGCATTCGTCCGTATACTACCCGCAAGCAAACGGACAGGTAGAACGGTTCAACAGAGTTTTTAAAAGCTTTGTTCAAGTGGCTACACTCGAGCAGCGTCCCTTACGCCAAACGGTAACAGAATACTTGGGCATTTACCGTTGTACGCCGCATGCCACAACTACAGTTGCTCCAGCACTTCTCCTGCATGGACGTCTACCAAGGACTCGGCTCGATGTCGTTGGGTATCCGTCAG
Organism: Amblyomma americanum; assembly: GCF_052857255.1. Lineage (NCBI taxonomy): Eukaryota > Metazoa > Arthropoda > Arachnida > Ixodida > Ixodidae > Amblyomma > Amblyomma americanum. Next base: position 497,143,856 of record NC_135497.1, on the reverse strand, counting down.
CAATATTTGCAACCGACCCTACTTCAGAGCTCCACCGCCTACGCGAGCGGGTGAAGCAAAAGCAGTAATCCAGTAAACTATACACAGACGCTCGCAGGGCCGCAAGGGAAACCAAAGTGAATGTTGGTGACCTTGTACGAGTACGCAGACAAACTGCTTTTAAAGGTGACCTGGCTTTTAGCCGTCCAAGAAAAGTGATAAGAAAACAGGGGCAATCGTCCTTCCAACTTGATGATGGAAAAACGTGGAACGCTTCAAAGTTGTCAAGGATGCCACGAGCTTCTGCAAATATCTGTGGGTGGGGGGAAAGGAGTGATACAAATGACACCGCTAGGGAAAGCAGCTCACCGCCTACCTTGGAGAGACCCGTTTCAGAAGCGCCAACCGGAACTTCAGCTGTGGCTGCTGCGAAGCAGCCGCCTATGTCACCAGTGACCGGCTGTGAGCCGGAAGAAACTTCGCCTGCCGCCAGTGGTTTCTCAGAAGCATCGGGACCTCAGCGTAGGGTACAGCCATCAAGGAATAGACGACCTCCAGACCGCTATGGACACTAAGTACAGAAAGACACGTTTTGCAGTGAACGTGAACGTGTCACAATATGCACGAGTGTTGAGTTTGCTGACGTTGTGAAATATGGACATAAATGGAGTTCTATCTTGTTTTCCTCTTTTTGTTTTATATTTTTGTATTAAGTGCATAAGACAAGCGCATTGTTGTTACTGTAAATATAATTCTGTAAAAGAGTACTAACGTACTACCACTACTAAATCACTAACCCATATAGCTGTTTTTTTTATAAGGAAGGGAATATGTTGTATATGTGGTTTCAGTTTCGGTTTGGGGATCACCTGCCGCCAGAGGCACCAGTGTCGCTATGTGTATATATATGACTGTATGTGGAAATAAACCGGGATGGTTTTGGTTGCTAGCAGTTCATGTACTTGTGCGGCACCCGCCGCTACAACAACCTCACCTAAGATTAAGGAGGTATTTCAACGGCAGAATGTGCAGCTCAGAGTAAGGAGGTGAAGCAGAGGTTGTGTATGGGCTGAAAGGTAGAATTCGAAGCGCTTTATTTTAATGACGAGAAATATTTCTTGACAAATGGCATGAATAGATAATACCCCACTATGATATGCAATAATTAGAGACTGTAATGAACACATAGTAGAGGGATAAGCGAACATGGCGTTGAAAGAAATGTCTAGTTTTTATTAACAGCCTTATTCGAAATGAACTTTTTTTACTCATAGATTTGGTGTGTAGATTAAATTTTAGGTGGCAGTCAAGCGTGATGCCGAGAAATGCAACGGATTTCGGAGGCAGGGATAATATGATCTCCCAGATAAATGTGCGAGTTCGTGATAATTGGTTTTGTAGAGAGCAGAATATCATCAAATTGGTTTTGTCGGGTTAAGTTGTAGGAAATTATTTTCACACTATAAAACAATATTCTCTAAGTCCATGTTTAAATTGTTTATTAGGAATGTGAAATTGCTATTCTGAGTGAATATTTTCATATGGTACGTGTAAAGTATACATCTTGTGTTAGGGGCAAAGGTGTAAATGGAAATTGGATGTAAATGAGAAAAATAAGACGTAAAATGGAACCTTGGGGCGCTTTTAAATTTATAGTTAAAGGGCAGAAGAGCATTTCTTGTAACTGGACAACTTGTACACAGTTAGTGAGATAACTGCCTAAAAGAGCTAAAGCAGGTTCACAGATCCCAGGGACTCTAATTTAGTGCAAAATATAGTGTGGTTGCAAATGCTTTCTTGAAATCGAAGAAAACAGCACCCGCAAAAAACCCATTATCTATATTGTTAAGTTCTGCTTGTGAATTGGATTAATGCTAGCTTGTGGAGTAATAAGGACGGTATCCGAATTGCTCATCTGCTAACAGTGAATTCAAGGAGGTAGTTCATTATACGAATAACTATTAGGTTTTCTATTTTTACTAAGGAAAGGTAATATAGTTATTGGACGGTAGTTAGGTGTTCTTTGTCGCCTTTCTTGAAGATTTTTATCACCTTGCCTTTGTTAAATTCAGTGCGAAAAACATCAGTCCTAAATACTAAATTAGTAATGTTGTTAAACCCTGTCTGTCAATTCGATTAATGCTAGCTCTGTGAAGTAATTATGGTGGAATCCAAATTGCTCATCTGCGAACAGTTTGAATTTAAGGAGGTAGTTCATTGTACGAATAACTATTAGCTTTTCTATTTTTACTAAAGAGAGATAATATAGTTATTGGACAGCAGTTAGGCATTCTTTGTCGCCTTTCTTCAAGATTGGTATCACCTTGCCCTTTTAAGTTCCGTGGGAAAAACACCAGTCCTAAATACTAAATTAGTAATGTGACTAAGAAAATTGGATAGCTCATGGCCAACCAGCTTTATTAAAAAGAAGGATTTAATCGATTCTAGGAGCGATATATTTTGGAATAGAAATTACCTGAAAGACTTCGTCTGTACGAGTAGGGCGTAAGTAAAAAGAATGAGGGCATCGACGAGGGCCGCAGAAACTGTTTGGAGGCAAGAAACCGCAGTGCGAGAAAAAGGATTTAAATGCATTAGCAATGTCGGTTTGATTAGTTAAAGTACTCTCGCCATCAGCAACATTTGTTATCCTCGTTTTGTTTTCTCCTAGATTCAAGAATTCCTTAATCGTTACGCAATTCTTGCCAGTGTCATTTCCATTTCTAAGTATTTCATTTTGGTAGTACTCTTGTTTAGAGCGTTTGAGAATATCCGAGTAATTTTTAAAACGTTCTTTTAGGTGAATGTTAAATGTCTGTGTTCTAACCTTTTCGAAAGGTTATACATTTATTTATACAGTTTAGAAGGTTTTTGGTGATCCATGGGTTCCAGCGAACTGAATAACAATGAGTGTTCAGACTTCCTGATGTGCATGAGCTAAATATTTCTTTGAGCTTAGCGGAAAATTTAATGAACGCAATATTGGCGAATGTTTCTTGTAGTATACTATCCCAGTTGGTCTCAGTTACTATCTCAACAAACCGGTTCATACCAAGTAGTAGTGAAGTGGTTTATTAAAATAATAATAAAAAGGAAGGATAAGGTTTTTGCTGGCCCCGGCATCTGTCATCAATACTGAAGCACTTGAGCTGGGACAGCGAAAATAAAGGATAGCAGGCAGAATGGAGAAATGAAATGAAAGGTGTGAGGGGACTGGAAGAGAGGATAGAGGGAGAGGTAATATACACAAACGATTTACACACCAAGAAATGTGTACAGGTTTCGCACGTGATTAAGTTATCAAGTGATTGCTTATAGCGTTTTCTGGGGATCGCATTGTTAGGGCGTTCGATTAACAGGAAAATGGGGTAATGGTCCGTGATAGCAAAGTTGATGGCTCCTGCGATCAGAGGCGTAGTAACATTAGATAATACATTATCAATGAGGGTGCTAGAGCCTTGATGAGCAATGCGTGTAGGTGACACTAATAATGACTCCAATCCATAGCCGAGCAAGCAGTTTGTGCATAACGAACAAGAGCTATCACAAATGTCTCGTATGTCAGTATTAATGTCACCAAAGACGACTATGTTCTTGATTTCACGATTCAAAATTTGAAGGATGACTTTTCATGGCAAAAGTGCTTGTAAGATGCGGAAGGTGATTGATAGATACTACCAATGATAGTTTTTCTGTTTGAAGCAAAACGGATTTGTCAAAATTGAGCCAGATTATTTCGCACTTTTCTGTTTGAAATGTGATATCGCGTTTGTATGATGTAGCGTTAGAAATAAAGATTGAAGATCCACCATGTCGATCAGTTGACCTATAATAGTGTCACAGGTCAGCGGGACGTGGCCCATTGGGAGAGAGCAGAGGAGAGGGCTCACGTAGAGCAGTAACTGGGTCGCAGCACGGCTGCTTGCGGAGGATCCGTCGAGGTCTTTCTCGGAGCTCGGCCATCGGCAAACCAAACGAGCATTGAGTTCCGAGGAAGCGTGGCGTTTTCAAGGACAGTGGCGCATATGCGCTGGTTGCCGAAACTCGAGCGTGCAGGCCCGGCCGACTCGGCGACGGCTGTCACAGAAGGCATAAGTCTTGTGCGCTTTCTTCTGCCCTGCCGAGGGCGCGGCTTTTCGGCGCGCTCCGGGGGTGCTCTGCCGGTTACGGCGTCCCCTCTTCCCCGTCGTCCCCACGGGGAAAAACAAAGATTAAGCGTCCCGATGATGGGAGGGAAACTGTGCGCTGGTCGCCGGCCCCGTCCGGGTTGCGGCGAACTGAGGAGAACACAGTCGAGGGAAGACAGGCAACGAAAGAGGTTGGGTGGTGTGTCCGCGGCGTTAAGGGCCGAATTACCGCGCCGAGGCACGCGTTCCATCGCAGCAGGCCCGCCGCCTTCGAGATCGCCGCATCGACAGCCACCCGAACCGGAGTCGTCACCTTGGCCCCCGTATGTGAACTGTCCGCCGGACTTCTCCTTTTCTTTGCTATGTACTGTTGTATTTTCGACATCTAATGCATTGTATGCCTCTGTTGTTCGTGCCCTAACTGGACGGATTAACTTTTGTATTGTGTGCCTCCTGCTTGTCGCGTTCCGTGTTTTGTATTGTTCTTCCTGTCACTCCCCGTGTTCGTTTTTACCTTTTTGTGTTGTTCCCTGCCGACAAGTAAAGTGATTGTTTTAGAAACCTCAACCCATTGAGTTCCTTCTCGATCCCCGACGCACCGACACAGGTGCACCACACACGGGCTGACCAACCTTTACAAATAAATGTTGTCCAACACCCGCCTTTAGGCCACAGGGAAGCGTAAAGCGGCCCCTGTGCCTCGACTGCTTGCGCTAGGCAGCCGGTCGACGAGCGGTAGTGGTGACAATAATTGGCGTCCACGACAGGATTGGTCAGCCGCGCATCGGGGCTGAGGCTCCGAAGGGACTCAACGAGAGGGTCAAAAGAGGTTCGTGCCAGTGGTTTGATTTCCACTCTTTGCTGAGCACGATGGCGGAGGCCGAGTTTGACAAACTGGTAGAGCAGGGAAGAAGCTTCGGCTTGGAAGGTAGAGAACTATTCTCGTGGATTGAACAGGAGCGGGCTAAGCGCCGAGAAGAGAGAAATGCAGAACGCACTTAGCGCAAGGAAGAATCCGAACGCGAAAGTCGTATGAGGGATGAGGAGTTAGAGAGGCAAAGGGAAGAATCCAAAATGAGAATGGCTTTGCTTGAAAGGAAAAAGGAGGTGTTGCTGTTGAGGCGGGAACCCGCAGGTACCTCTGGAACGGACTCCAGGTCCGGGTCGGAAGAGGGGGGAGCGGTCCAAGGAAACAAAGTGAATCCGCAAAAAGTTATGCCTGTTTTCAATGAACAGCGCGATGACCTCGATGCTTATTTCAGGCGTTTTGAGCGCGTGGCACAGAGCCAAAGCTGGCCACGGGACCAATGGTCCACTTTTTTGAGTCTGTGTTTGAGTGGCGAGGCGCTCAGCGTTTTTAGTCGAATGTCCGCGCCTGATTGTACGAGCTACGACAAGTTAAAGCAAGCTCTAATGCTGCGATTTCAGTTGACGGAGGAAGGATTTAGAGAGAAGTTTAAGGTGGCATCGCCCATGAATAGGGAAACGTGCTCCCAGTTTGTGACGACTCAGGAACTTCCTCGAGCGGTGGGTACAGCTATCCAGCCCCAAAAAGGAGTATAAGGCTTTGTTTGAGCTGATGGTTAAGGACCAGTTCCTTTCAAGCTGCGCGGCGCCGCTGGAACTCTTTCTTGAAGAGAAGAAGGACCCTACTCTTGGGGAAATGGTGGAAAGAGCGGAGCAGTACGTGGACGCTCACGCATGGGCGAATTTTCAAAACGGCCAGCTGCAAGGAGGGAGTCGTCAGGTACCGCAAGCCCTCAACAAATTGGTGAAAGGAAAGACGGGAGCAAGCCGGCTACGAAGCCGAAGGATCAGGAAGAGCAGAAATGCTTCCTCTGTTCACGCCCCGGCCACCGGGCAGAAAACTGCCGCCTTGGCAGGGCGGGAGGCAAGAGCCAACCTACAAAATGTTTTAAGTGCGGCCGAACAAGTCATACTAGCTGGAAGTGTTGGCAGAAGGCTTCGACGAAGCCAACAGACGCCGCTGAGGAATCCGCATCGTTATGCATCGAGGACGGATATATTGAGTTAAAAAATGGGGCAAAGGTTCCCGTTGTTGGAGCCCGTCTGACTGATAAGGCCGGAACTGTGAGCGAGAAGCTTCCTGTAGTCACCGGTTTGGTTGGCGAAAAAAGGGTTCGAGGACTTAGAGACACCGTGTGCAACACGGTGATAGTGAGAAGGAGCCTGGTCGAAGATGGCGATTTCACGGGATTGAATTCCCCCGTTTACCTCCTCGATCGGTCGGTTCTAATGCTCCCCGAGGTTTGGGTCGACGTTGACACCCCATACCTCAAAGGACGGCTTCGGGCGAAGTGTATGGAGGACCCCTTTTACGATCTCGTATTAGGCAACATTCAAGGAGCCAGACATGCCACCGACCCGGATCCCAGTTGGAAGCTAGAGACGAAGGCGGCGACGATGCCCTCCTTGAAAGAGTTAGAGACACCGGGGAGTAGTAGCGCTGAGGATGCGGACGCCACCGCTGAAAATGAGCGAGCAGCTGCCGCACACAGAGATGATGACCAGGCAAACGCCGTTGTGACAAGGGGGCAGGCCCGGGAGAAGGGACAACTGAGGGGGCTGAGAGTGTCGGGTAACTCCGAAAACGTAAGCCGCGAAGACCTGTGCGAAGAGCAGAAGCATGACCCCACGCTTCGGGCATGCTTTGATCGAGTGGGTCAGGTGGCACATAGCAGAAATGGAGAGAACCATTAGTTCTTCCTCCAAGGCGGAGTTCTCCAGCGCAAATTCGCGTCCAAATTTGGGGGAATACATTCAAGTGGTCGTTCCCAAAAAATTTCGGACGGCAGTGCTCGAACTCGCTCATGACGGTGGAATGGGAGGTCATCAGGGCACTAGAAAAACAGTGCTCAAGGTTCAAAGTGAATTTTTCTGGCCGGGACTGCAGGCCGACGCGAAACGGTTCGTCGCGTCATGCGACTCGTGCCAGCGGACCACTCCCAGAGGCCACACCCGAAAGGCACCCCTTGTGAGGGTTCCAGTCATTGAGATGCCCTTTCAGAGAGTGGCTACTGATATTGTAGGGCCACTGAACCCGAGGTCTGCTCAGGGAAATCGATACATATTAACGATGGTAGACTACGCCACCCGGTATCCTGACGCGGTTGCGCTCCCAAGTATTGAAACGGAGAGGATGGCCGAGGCCCTCGACGAGATGTTTTCTCGCGTGGGAGTCCCGCGAGAAGTTTTGAGCGACCGAGGCGACAATTTTACCTCGGACGTAAAATGAAAGAGGTGAGCCGACTGCTGTCGATAAAGCAGCTACATACGACTCCTTATCATCCCATGGCCAACAGGTTGGTGGAGCGTTTTAACGGGACACTCAAACAGATGCTGAAACGAATGTGTCAAGATAGACCAAGGGATTGGGACCGTTATCTCGATCCGCTCCTTTTTGCGTATCGTGAGGTTCCGCAAGAAAGCCTCCAGTTCTCCCCCTTCGAGCTCCTTTGCGGGCGAAATGTAAGGGGGCCACTTGCTGTACTGCGAGAGCTGTGGACGAACGACGCCATTCCGGAGGAGCTGAGGACGACCTACGAGTACGTTCTGGCACTTCGCGAGAGGCTGGAGCACACCTGTAAGCTTGCACATGAAGAGCTGCAGCGAGCAGGAGAGCGGTATGGCCGCTACTACAACTTGAAGAGCCGAAAGCGATCGCTGATGCCGGGTGATCAAGCTCTGATCCTCTTGCCCACGGAACACAACAAACTGCTGATGCAGTGGAGGGGGCCCTATACCATTATGACTCGAAAGGGAGACGTCGACTACGAAGTGGATATCGGCCACACTACTAAAGTCCTGCATATAAATATGCTGAAAAAGTATAATCGAAGAGAAGACCTGAGTATGGCTGCAGTAGGCGATGTGGTCTCCGCAGAGGAAGCGGATACAAGTGAAATGGAAGTGCCACAGAGCCACCAGTCGCAGACTTTTCATGACGTGAGCATCGGAGACCAGCTGACCAGGAAACAAAGGGAAGAAATCTGGCAGCTTCTGCAAGATTACGAAGAAATATTTTCAGATATCCCAGGTCGGACCAGGCTAACCGAGTGCAAGCTAGAACTGCGGACCGAACAACCAGTCCACGTGAAACAGTACCCTCTGCCGTTCACAATGAGAGAGACCATAGAGAAGGAGGTTGCTAGCATGCTACAGCTAGGAATCATGGAGCGGTCCGAGCCGGCGTATAATTCGCCGCTAATAGCAGTGCGAAAACCGGATGGCACGCACCGGCTATGCATCGACTTTCGCCGGCTGAATGAGGTTCTGACAGCTGATGCTGAGCCCATTCCTCGCTCTGACGAGCTACTAGCGACTGTAGGCTGCAAACATTTTTTTCAAAGTTAGATTTTGCCAGGGGCTACTGGCAAATCCCTCTCTCGGCTGACCCAAAAACTAAGACAGCTTTCACTTCAGGAAATGGGCATTTATATTTCCGCTACATGCCATTTGGCATAAAGACCGCTCCCGCGGTCTTCACTATCAGCTGATGCGTAGATTCCTTTCGGGGTTAGTGGACGTCGCATATTACTACGACGACGTTCTCATCGCCAGCGCGACATGGGAGGAGCACTGTGCAGCTCTCCGCGAAGTGTTTCGGCGGATCAAGGATGCTGGATTGACCGTCAAGCCGGCGAAATGTGAGGTTGGAATGAGGGAAGTCTCTTTTCTGGGCCACAAGATCCGGTCTGGAGAAATGTCACCTCTTCATGCCACCCTGGAGAAAATTCAGAACGCTCCTCGGCCTGAGACGAAAAAGCAGGTCCGTTCGTTTCTGGGACTAACCGGGTATTATAGAGACTTCATTCCAGGATATGCTACTTTGACTTGTCCGCTGTCTGACCTGACCCGGAAGGGGGAGCCCACGACCGTTCGCTGGGGCTCCGACCAGGAACGGGCATTCGTCAGCCTCAAAAACCTACTGACAACTGACCCGATATTGAAGCTTCCCGACTTTGATAGACAGTTCGTACTAAGGACGGATGCTTCTGACAGGGGACTCGGGGCAGTTCTACTTCAGGAACACGATCAGGTGCTGCACCCAGTGGCTTATGCGAGCCGCAAGTTGCTACCGCGGGAGGTAGCCTATTTCACAGTAGAAAAGGGGGCCCTGGCTCTCGTGTGGGGAATTAAAAAATTCCACGTGTTTCTGTATGGTAGGCGATTCGTCGTGCAAACCGACCACCAACCACTGCAGTTCATCAAAGACACTAAGTCGGGAAATAACCGGGTGCTTCGCTGGAGTATCAAGCTCCTGGAGTATGACTTTCGGGTGCAGTATATTAAAGGCAGTGACAACGTCAGAGCAGACTGCATGAGTAGGGTAGGCTAATTGCCATAGGCGTGTTGTGTCTATTGTTAACACACATTTATAGCGGCAGTTTTTTTTTTGTGTGTGTGTCCGCTATCAAGATCCAGTGCAAAGATATTTTATACATTCTCTGCTGTGTTCAGTGTGATGACATTGTGGCGTAATACCAATGTGAAGTGTACGCTGTTATAGCGTGGCCGCTAGCCATGTGCCAGGATGTGTGAATTGGACTTCATGTGGACTTCGCGAGTGAGTGCAATTCAGTGCGCGCGAACTGACAAGCGTCCGCGAGATCGGGTGCAGATACTCTTACGTGTGTGAGGGGAATGCCGTGCCAGTGCGCGTGTGAAGTGATTGAATATCCGCACGTATGGCTGTAGGTTGTAACTTGAAAGCCACTTCTGAGTGCTGATTGCTATTATTTTATGTGACGCGGAACTTCTAAATGTTTTCGTGTTATTATTGTTGCGATTTGTCGCTGGTCTGTGCCTAGCAAAATATTATTGTATAATATTCTTTATTGGGGGCTGTGTCACAGATCAGCGGGACGTGGCCCATTGGGAGAGAGCAGAGGAGATGGCTCACGTAGAGCAGTAACTGGGTCGCAGCACGGCTGCTTGCGGGGGATCCGTCGAGGGCTTTCTCGGAGCTCGGCCATCGGCAAACCAAACGAGCATTGAGTTCCGAGGAATTGTTTTTTTGGGGGGAGAAAGGAAATGGCGCAGTATCTGTCTCATATATCGTTGGACACCTGAACCGCGCCGTATGGGAAGGGATAAGGGAGGGAGTGAAAGAAGGAAGGAAGAAATAGGTGCCGTAGTGGAGGGCTCCGGATTAATTTCGACCACCTGGGGATCTTTAACGTGCACCGACATCGCACAGCACACGGGCGCCTTAGCGTTTTTCCTCCATAAAAACGCAGCCGCCGCGGTCGGGTTCGAACCCGGGAACTCCGGCTCAGTAGTCGAGCGCCCTAACCACTGAGCCACCGCGGCGGGTGAGTTCCAAGGAAGCGTGGCGTTTTCAAGGACAGTGGCGCATGTGCGCTGGTTGCCGAAACTCGAGCGTACAGGCCCGGCCGACTCGGCGACGGCTGTCACAGAAGGCATAAGTCTTGTGCGCTTTCTTCTGCCCTCCCGAGGGCGCGGCTTTCCGGCGCGCTGCGGGGGTGCTTTGCCGGTTACGGCGTCCCCTCTTCCCCGTCGTCCCCACGGGGAAAAACAAAGATTAAGCGTCCCGATGATGGGAGGGAAACTGTGCGCTGGTCGCCGGCCCCGTCCGGGTTGCGGCGAACTGAGGAGAACACAGTCGAGGGAAGACAGGCAACGAAAGAGGTTTGGTGGTGCGTCCGCGGCGTTGAGGGCCGAATTACCGCGCCGAGGCACGCGTTCCATCGCAGCAGGCCCGCCGCCTTCGAGATCGCCGCATCGACAGCGACCCGAACCGGAGTCGTCACCTTGGCCCCCGTATGTGAACTGTCCGCCGGACTTCTCCTTTTCTTTTCTATGTAATGGTGTATTTTCGACATCTAATGCATTGCATCCCTCTGTTGTTCGTGCCCTAACTGGACGGATTAACTTTTGTATTGTGTGCCTCCTGCTTGCCGCGTTCCGTGTTTTGTATTGTTCTTCCTGTCACTCCCCGTGTTCGTTTTTACCTTTTTGTGTTGTTCCCTGCCGACAAGTAAAGTGTTTGTTTTAGAAACCTCAACCCATTCAGTTCCTTCTCGATCCCCGACGCACCGACACACGTGCAAAACGCACGGGCTGACCAACCTTTACAAATAAACACCCGCCTTTAGGCCACAGGGAAGCGTAAAGCGGCCCCTGTGCCTCGACTGCTTGCGCTAGGCAGCCGGTCGACGAGCGGTAGTGGTGACAAATAGCATCCATTTTTGATAACCAGTTAAAGCAAATAGCTTATCATCTTCGGATGACAGCCATGTCTCGCAAAGACAAATGAGTGGAAAGGCGTGATCAGCGAGCATTAAAAAGTTTACTAAGTCATTGTAGTGCCTTGGTAGACTGCGAGAATAAAAATGGGTACTAGACTTACGGGTATCAGCTGAATTAATAAGTAGGCTTTTGAGGTGATCTCGTGACTAGTGCACAATGAATGTCGATGTGTGGTGCATGGTTTAAGGGAAAAAAGGCAGATCATCAACTCTGGAGATATGGTAAATGTCGCTTTCTTTAGTCTTCCTTGCCTTTATCCGACCATTGTCTACGCACACAAACTACCCGGTCAAACCTGTGACGCAGCGGAGGGTGCTAGAATCTCTGGCACTGGACAGGCCGCCATTGGAAAACTGCAAAACATGGTCAATGAGTAAGCAGGTGGAGCATACGGTGGGTCTGAAAATTAATATGCAGAAAAACTAAGTAATGTTCAACAGTCTCGGAAGGGAACAGTAGTTCGCAATTGGTAGCAAGATGCTGCAAGTGGTAAGGAAATACGTCTACATAGGGCAGGTATTGACCGCTGACCTTAATCACGCGAGAAAAATAACTGGAAGAATAAGATTAGGGTGGAACGCACTTGGCAGGTTTTCTCAGGTCATGAATGGCGGTTTACCAATATCCCTCAAGAGAAAAGTATATAACAGCTGTATCTTACCAGTACCTATAGGGCAGAAATGTGGAGGCTTATGAAAAGGGTTCAGCTTAAGTTAATGGCAACGCAGCGAGCTGTGGAAAGAGAAATGATAGGTGTAATCTTAAGCGACTGGAAGAAGGCGGAGTGGGCGAGGGATCAAATATTGGTTAATGGCATTCCAGTCAAAATCAAGAGGAAGAAATGGCTTGGACAGGGTATGTAATGCGTAGGCAAGATAACCTATGGTCTTTAAGAGTAACGGACTAGATTCCAAGAGAACGCAAGCATAGCAGGAGGCAGCGGAAAGTTATGTGGATGAGAAAAAGAAGTTTGCGGGGATGGGTGGCCGCAGCTGGCACAGGATAGGTTTAATTGGAGAGGCCTTTGTCCTGCAGTGGGCGTAGTCAGGCGAATGATGATGATGAAAACTCATCGGCGAGAGATACGCGAGTGGGCTGTACTGTTTTTCAAAGCAAAGAGGCAATTTGATGCTGCAATCATCCAATTATTGTCTGGCTGGCTAGGGCTGCACCAGTTTCTGATTCCTCAGTTTTTCCAGTGTCCAATTGCTACTGCGCTCACTATTCACTGCTTCCAACATTGGGGTACTAAAGGAGAGAGTGTGCACTGATCAAAACTTTATCCAGAAAATGCTATGCTATTTCTAACGATCCCTTTGTCGAATCAGACGTCTTTTGTACTAAGGAATACATTGTGCAAAAAAAAGGCTGCCATCGTCTGGAAGACGTTGAAGTAACGAGCGTTAGCTGATTGGTTTACTAGATGAAGAAAGCGAAGAATGCGCCGCTCGTCTCGAGAAACGGAATGTCATACCCTTTGAAACGGGGTGCATTGCCACCATGCTCGGCTACGCGTGCACGCACGCCGCCTAGCGGAACGATCGCCGCCTAGTGCCACCTATTGGAAATTACAATGCATGTCTACCCTTTGTCGAGTTGCAAACCTCAACGAAGTTTGCTTCGTTTGGGGGGTGAAGGTGGGCCTAGAATTCGGCTTGCGGTGCATTATGGTAATATTTCAATTAGTAATTGCATGTATAAAATGTTTACCTACTATTTTATTGTGGTTTTAGTTCTATACCACAACCCATGGGGTTGTATTTGCCTACCAAATTCGGTATACAACTGTACCGGATGGGTGCCCGTTGTTGTTGGAGTGTATATAGCGGAACGAATGTATACATGCACAGCGGTCTTGTAACGGGACAGGGGCTGAGACGCTAACCGTCGAGCCAGCGTGTTTTCCCAACGTCGCTGACAGGCGGGCCCCCGCATCCTGCTTCCCGGAGGTCCTGCCTGCCGTCCTGCAGCCCGGCGCCGCGCTTCTGTCGTGGTGACCCGGGCTCGCCATGGAGCGACCCTGTCCTGCAGTGTGCCCTATCAAGACACAATGTTTTTCGTTTACAGTGCCAGAACCTGTTCCGGCCGACCGCCTCATCGACATCTTCGAGGAGGTGGTCTGAGTGGGGGAGCCGAGACGGCCTTCCTGAGCAACAACAGCATCGGGGATGGGACGCGCATCGCCAAGTTTGCGATGAAGTCTCCACTTCACTTCATGACGGTGGCCGGGACTCGAGCCATGATCGAGTACCGCGGCGTGAGGCTCGTCTGTTCCCGCTGCGGGGGAGAGGGCCACTTCGGTGCTGCCTGCAAGTCGGTGCGCTGCGACCGGTGCGGCGCTTACGGGCACGTGGGACCGGATTGCGGGCCCGAGTGCAAGTGCTGCGGTAGGGCCCATCCCACGCCCGACTACTTCCGGCCGCGTTCCTACGCCTCAGGAGCCTGCCGATCAACCCGGACTGGCAGAGTCCACTCAGGCGGCTGGCGCCGTTTCCAGCGGCGCGACGGAGGAGGTGGCGGCGAGCCCGACCGAGCCTGCTGTCCAGCACAACGACGCCGTGGCCAGGCGGGGAAGGGGCTGACAAGCTCCTCGTCATCCCATTCCGCGGCGGAGCAGTCGGAGGGCGCCTCCGACGCCGAGAAGTCTCCTTCGGCCGACTCATACGGATCGCTGAGCGAGCCGTCGTTTGAAGGGCCTCCGAGCTTGGAGGCCTCCCTCCTCGATGCGCCGACGGCGACGCAACTCGAAGGCACGGAAACGGGCACCAAGTCGCCCGCCTCGACCTCACCCATTGATGCCCTGCACACGTCTGTTAAGGGCAGCGGTAGCGCGAGCGGGTTGCGCGTCCCGCACATCCCGGTCGCCCTACCCTCGCAGCCCCCGTGCGTCGCAAAGGCAGTGCGTGCGGGCGCTCGCGTCGCCGTCCGACGGCGGCGCGACTTCGTCCATCACCCCGGCGCCGAAGAAGGCGTGGACGGTCGACGAGGATGACGCGCTGATGGACGTCACCGGAAACATTCAGCATCCGCCATGGCGCTCTCGTCCTGCACTTCGTGCCTTCACGGCCCTCCTCCTCCCCTGGATCTTAAAGGGGCATTTGACAATGTAACACATGAGATCATACTCACTAACCTAAGTCACACCGACTGTGACCTCAACACATTCCAATACATAAGCCAATTTTTAATGGATCGTCAATCCTACATTCAAATTCAAGATAGAGACCATGGTCCTTACCTACTCGGCACGCGGGGAACCCCTCAAGGCGCGGTACATTCCCCGCTGCTCTTTAATCTGGCCGTGATGCACCTGCCGGCCCAGCTGAGTGGTGTCGCCGGCGTGCAACACGCCCTGTACGCCGATGACATCACTCTGTGGGCCACACAGGGCAGCACAGGAGACATTTAAACCAGCCTGCAAACAGCGGCGACGATAGTAGACCGCTACGCCCGCCGCTGCGGTCTTCAATGATCCCCTCAATAATCGGAATTTGTGCACCTCCGCCCCTCACAGAAGTGCACAACTAAACAATCTCTCTCTCTTGAGAGCGGTCCCATACGCGAAAGTGATGAGATACGGGTACTCGGACTCTACATCCACAAACACAGGCGGCCAGACACTACATTGGCCAAACTCCGTAAGGTGGGGGACCAGGTGGGCCGCATGGTCCGCCGGGTTTCCAACAAACGCGGAGGGTTACGAAGTAAGGATGCCTTGCGGCTGGCAAACGCCTTCGTAACTAGTTGAATTCTCTATTCGACTCCTTATCTCCACCTACGGAAACAAGAGGAGGACGCCCTTGAGGTCATCCTTCGCAAAATTGTTAAACGTGCAGTTGACCTCCCCATCACTACTTCAAACAGCCGGCTTATGGCTCTTGGGGTGGTGAACACTTTCCGGGAGCTCCGGGAGGCGCACCTTACAAACCAGTACACGCGCCTGTCGCTAACGGAGTCGGGTCGCCGCCTTCTTGCTCGACTCCATATCCAACACACCCCTCCAATGGAAGACAGGTTTCGCATCCCGGAACTGTGGAGACGTGCCCTCCACGTGCGGCCTCTTCCAGCAAACATGTCACACGAAGACCATAATGGTCGGCGCCTGGCACGAGCGGAAGCGCTAGCCCGATATTATGGCAACAAAACAGGTGTCAACTACGTGGACGCCTCCGGCCCTCACCGCGGGGGATGGTACACGGCCGCGGTAGTTCACAACAGCAACACAGTTAACAGCCTAACTTTCAGAGCCCGCAGTGTAACACAAGCAGAAGAGGTCGCGATTGCTCTCGCGGCCTCACATTCCAA
This sequence comes from Amblyomma americanum, assembly GCF_052857255.1. Lineage (NCBI taxonomy): Eukaryota > Metazoa > Arthropoda > Arachnida > Ixodida > Ixodidae > Amblyomma > Amblyomma americanum. Next base: position 497,128,152 of record NC_135497.1, on the reverse strand, counting down.
TTCAAAATACATAATCCCCGACTCGCGAGGGGCCTGTCGGAACGTCGAACAAGGCTGCACTCCCTTCCTAGCCTATCGAATATACCAAAATTGCATACGGGATACGGACCCCGCACACCGTTACCTCATATGGGCCCCTGCTCATCAGGGGTTGGCAGGAAACGAGGCAGCAGACGCAGCCGCCCGCGCGCTCTCTCACCGGGCTGTTTTCTCCTCCCCATCCGATCAGGAACCCGATTTTAATCCGGTCTATACATTCAAAGATATTACAACATATTATCAAAATTGTCATCGCCTTTACCCTAGTCCATGTAAAGGCCTGAAGAAGGCGGATGAGCGGCTCCTTCTCCGCCTTCTCACCAATACATTGCTGTGCCCGGCAGCGCTAAAACATTTTGACCCCTCCTTTAGTGGCAGCTGCCCACACTGTAGTGCAGTGTCCTCTGACACCTATCACATGGTTTGGGCCTGCCCCTCCAACCCCGCTATTCCCCCCATCCCCAACCCAACCCGGGAGGACTGGGAGGCGACCCTGCTCGGCTGCCACGACTTACAGGCCCAACAAGCCTTAGTCGGGCGCGCCCGGGCGGCGGCAACCGCCACTGGGGTCCCATACTAGGGACCTCCACCTAGTGCTTGTACGGATCGGTCCCTTACGGGCTGATCCAAACATACCTCCTATTCATCCGTAATAAATGTTTTCACCATCACCACCACAACCTCCCCTGCTCGGCGGTTGCTCGGGCGCCGCCTTTTCAGCGCTCGCTCAGCGCCGCCATCTCATCGGCGCGCGGGCTTCGTCGCCGCGTTTGGCGAACGGTAAACTGTGCGTGCGCTGTGGAGTGTCGCGTGTGATTGTGATTGCAGAGCCTCGTGTGCTGCACGGACCTTCCTGCGGCCCGCAGCGATCAACATCTCGTCGCCAGCCTGCTGCCGCCGGAGAGTCGACAGCCGGAGCCCCAGCGCGGAGTTACGCCGCCTCCCCGAGCGCTTACCCTACGCCGGTGTTTCGTCACGCCAACAGACTTTGCCCGACGAACTTTTCCGTGAGTTCGTCGTATTTTTCTTTGGTTTTTAGTTCCGCAGTTTTGTTTTGTTGTCCGGGTTTTCTCTTTTGTCTTTATGATGGCATCGTTTCGTTTCGCTTCCTTTAACGCGGAAGGCTTTCGCCATCCCGACAAGCAGCGGGAGGTGCTGCACCTTGCGCGGGCGCATCGGGTAGATGTTTTTGCAGGAGTGTGTAACTTTCGCACTCCTGCCGACATTTCGAATTTTCTTTCGCGCTTTAATGTCGATGCCTTCTTTTCGTTAACGGACTCGGTGTTGTGGCGTGGGCGTGATCTTCCTCTCGCCGGCGCACAGGTCTAGTGCACATTGCACTTTTGGCATTGATGGTCGCGGCATCACAGATGTGTTTTGAGACGGCCGGAGGGTTTGTTTTGTTACCGTTTACGCGCCAGTAACGCATAGCATGACAGACAATTTCTTCCTGTCGATCCCGTCGTACTTTCTCGATGATATGCCTCATGTCTTGCTCGGGGATTTCAAGTGTGTCCTCGACTCGTTGCGTGATATCAGGGGGCTGCGCCACGGTGCCTCTAACTGCCATGCGAAAGAGCTGGCGAAACTCGTTCGCCAGTTCAGTCTCCATGACGCATGGGTCGCTCTGCATGGCGATGTGTTTGCCGCCACGCTTGTCCAGGGCCAGAGCTCGAGTAGGATATATCACGTCTACCTTCCCTCCGCTCTAGTGCCGAGTTTGTTAGAGTGCGCGGTAGTGCCGTTCCCGCCGGGAACGCGCAAACTAAGCGAACACTTCCCGGTCTGCGTCTCTTTGCGGGCTACGCCCGGTCGCACCACCGGCCCCCTCACGTGAGGGCGCTGTGAGCGCGCGAAGCGAGTGGACATACAGCGCATCGTCTCCACCAACTTTTGGCTGGAGCCACGGTTCCTCGGCCGGAACCCCGTCAACACAGCCGCGTCTGTGTTCGCGAAGTCGACAGCTACCTGTGGACACCACTCACACACAGGTGGGGCAACATTTACGTATTTTAGGGCCGATCCTCACTTGCGTTTCGTGGCGACGGCGCTAGGCCTAACGCCTACGCCGACGCTCGGCCGTGAGTGAGTCGCCCACCCGTGTCAAGATGGCTGCCCAAACAGTACAACGCGGCTACCACCCGGACGCCATGGCCTGGTCCGAGGTTCCTTCAGCTCCAACGCCTTAGAGTCCGGATTCTGCGCCCATCGAAAACCCCAGGCTCTTCAAACTAGTGGAACGCCGCTCCCGCAAGCGGGACGCCGCCTCCAAGAAAGCGGACGCCACGAAGGCAGGCCGGTCAACACGCACAGCGCTGCAGCGCGCGCTGCAGCGCTTCACGGAGGGGCACAGTCCAAGACCGGACCCTCTTGGAAACCAAAGCCACTGCCGCGTCTTCATCCAGAAGACATCGTCATCATCCTGAAGCCCCGGGTGACCGTCGCTCTCAGGGATGTCTACCAACATGGCGAGCTGGGAGCAGCGTTCGCGGACTACCTGGGCGCCAAGGCCGCAGCATCCCTCAGCCTGCTCCCCACATGGGAGCAAAACCTGATCGTCGCAGGCACCAGAGAGCCGCACGTCGCGGACTAGCTTCTGCGGGATTTTCAACTAACATCACCGAAGGGCCAGCTCTCCATGTACGGCCAGTTGAAACTCACTGGAGACGTGTGCCGCAGCGTCATCACCGTGGCCAAGCACGAGACCAGTGTGTCCCTCCAAAACAAGATCCAGTGGCGTGCTGGAGAGCTTGCCGATATCCGCAAGCTTGGCAAATCCGACGTCGCGTCGCTCACCTTCGTGGGAAAAGTGGTGCCGCGATATGTGCATTACAACTCTGAGGTGACCCTTGTGCGTCCGTACAAGAGAACCATTCCGGCCTGCGTGCGGTGCGGCACTGTGGGCCACCGAGCAGACACCTGCCCCTGCCCGGATGAAAAGTGCGGCCTGTGTGGCCAAACGGCGCCGACCGTCGACGGAGTCAAGGCGCAGCATGAATGCAGTCTGTCCTGTGCAGTCTGTGGGCAAGCCCACGCTATCAACTCCCGCGACTGCACGGGAAAATTCCGGCAGCTCAAGGTGCATGGCCCCAAGGCTAAGCGCCCAGAGGTGCCAAAAAATCAGCGACCTGGCAAGCAGCCAAGTCATTCAAAACCAGGTGCCGGTGGCGGAACGCCGCGTGGTGCTCACGGCACCGACCACAAGACATCGTCACCTTCTTCACCGTCGGTGAAACCAGCGCCCGGGAAGAAGACGGCGCCTCCACCGCCCAGCGGCAGAGACACTGGCCACTTCCCGGCCCTCAAGACAATTGGCGCTGCCGACGCCCGGGCATCAGCGCCTCAACACCACAAACAGGTGAGCAGCTGGGCTGAGATCGCCTCCTCTTCCTCCCATCCCTCACCCTCCCCCGTAACCGTCTCCGCACTCGACGCGGAATACAAAAAACAGATAGACGTGCTCCGGGCACAGAATGAGCTTTTGCTCAACAAAATTCAAAATTTAGAATCAAAATTGGCGTCCGCCGCACCGAGCCCGCAGAACTCGGACGCAATGGAGAGCGACGCGGAGATCTCGCCTGCCCTCGTGACAGCCATCTCTGCGATGGAGGAGCGCTTAACCTCTAAATTGCGATATATGATCGAGACCGCCATGGACCAGATCTTGACAAAGGTCAAATCTGCCGTCCCCGCGGTGGTCTCAAAACACATCTCGGACAACCCCCGCCTCCTCCGTCGGACGGGACCCATTAGGGACGTATCCCGCCCTTCAAAATTCACCCGTCTGATTATTGATTCGGACAATGAGGACAACTGCCCCGCTCCTTCCGTCATCACCCCCTTGATGGCGCAAGTAGCTGGCTCTGAGGCAGCCAATCCCTCCTCCTCCCCCCCAAGAATTTTAAATCATGGCGAGACACCTTAATCAAAGGAATTCCGCCATCTCCAATTCGGCCATGTCAACTTCAATAACACAGTGGAACTGTAGAGGCTTTAAGGACCGCACTAAGCGGGCCAATTTCCGCCTCTACCTAGAAAATTTCGAGTCCTTACCAGCCGTGGTTGCCCTCCAAGAGCCAGGCCTGGGCACCACAATTTCAAATTACACGACGTTCCAACAGGATCCCGCGTATTGTCTTCTTGTCCACAAAGACTACACAGCAAATCTAGTGGATCTCGACCTCCCACTAGAGTACTCTTATGTAATGGTGACCCTCCTACCAGTCCGCCGCAGGGACCCACCGTTGCATATACTCAACGTGTACTGCTCTCCCAAACTAAAGCGAGTGACTTTTGCGGACCTCTTTAGCCGCGCGCTAAGAGTAGCGGGCCGCGATCCCCTGCTTATTGTGGGCGACTTTAACGCTCCCAGTCAGCATTGGGGGTATCGCAAGGAGGAGTCACGCGGGCGTAAGCTGGCGGAGCTTGCGTCCACGTTGGGCCTCACCCTCCACACGGACCCTGTCCACCCAACCCGGCTAGGAAATTCCGTGACACGGGATACGTGTCCGGACTTAACCTTCACTCGCAACATACAACACGCAGACTGGCTCAACACCGAGGAGACCCTCGGTAGCGACCACTGCATCATTAACACTACACTACGCACACGCCCCCTCAAGCGTCCCAGAACACAAGCCCATATCTCAGATTGGACGAAATTCAGACAAAATTTGAACTCACTTGATAATACACCCATTTCCGCACAAGGCTACACAGCATGGTCCCAACAGCTGCTGGCACACCTTTCCTCGCATGAAACACACATCCAGCTCTCAGAGGCGGTCACGGACGTGGATAACCACCTTCTACACCTCTGGGAAGCCCGTCGCAGCCTCGTCCGCCGTTGGCGACGCCAGAAACACAACAGAAAGCTTAAAGCTCGAATTGCCGAGCTTACCCAGAAAGCGGCAGAGTACGCGGCCCAACTCGCCGACTCCAACTGGGTAGATAGATGCAACACGGCCGCGCGACAAATATCCAGCCGAAACACTTGGCGTCTCTTTCGAGCGCTACTCGACCCAACCCAAACACGAACCGAAACACAAAAACATTTGCAGCGAGCCATGCACCATTTTCCTGGCAACACGACTCAACTGGCACAGAAACTTCGGGACCAGTATCTGTGTACAGCCCAAGACCCCCGTGTATCTGCGTACTCTTATGCAGGCAGAGAGAACACGGAGCTGGATCAACCTTTCCAGCTCCATGATCTGCGGGCGGCTCTCGCCAAAATGAAACGGGGCACTGCGCCAGGACGGGATAAGGTCACCGTCAAGCTTTTGACGAACCTGCCCGACTTGGCATACCAGTCCCTCCTGGAATACGTCAATGCGATTTGGCGCGGGACCCCCCCCCCCTGCCAATCGAATGGAAAACGGCTTTGGTGACTTTTATTCCTAAAGCTGGCAAACCAATTGACACAGATAACCTCCGCCCCATCTCTCTCACCTCATGTGTGGGCAAACTAATGGAGACGATGGTGCGGGATCGGTTATCTACATATCTTGAACACAAACAAGTCTTTGCGAGCACCATGTTCGGATTCCGCCCACACAGATCCGCACAGGATGTCCTCCTGCAACTCAATCGGGAAGTCCTTGACCCCCTCGAATGCCCCCATAATGACCGGGTAGTACTCGCCCTGGATCTTAAAGGGGCATTTGACAATGTAACACATGAGATCATACTCACTAACCTAAGTCACACCGACTGTGGCCTCAACACATTCCAATACATAAGCCAATTTTTAATGGATCGTCAATCCTACATTCGAATTCAAGATAGAGACCATGGTCCTTACCTACTCGGCACGCGGGGAACCCCTCAAGGCGCGGTACTTTCCCCGCTGCTCTTTAATCTGGCCATGATGCACCTGCCGGCCCAGCTGAGTGGTGTCGCCGGCGTGCAGCACGCCCTGTACGCCGATGACATCACTCTGTGGGCCACACAGGGCAGCACAGGAGACATTGAAACCAGCCTGCAAACAGCGGCGACGATAGTAGACCGCTACGCCCGCCGCTGCGGTCTTCAATGTTCCCCTCAAAAATCGGAATTTGTGCACCTCTGCCCCTCACAGAAGTGCACAACTAAAATATCTCTCTCTCTCTTGAGAGCGGTCCCATACGCGAAAGTGATGAGATACGGGTACTCGGACTCTACATCCACAAACACAGGCGGCCAGACACTACATTGGCCAAACTCCGTAAGGTGGGGGACCAGGTGGGCCGCATGGTCCACCGGGTTTCCAACAAACGCGGAGGGTTGCGAAGTAAGGATGCCTTGCGGCTGGCAAACGCCTTAGTAACTAGTCGAATTCTCTATTCGACTCCTTATCTCCACCTACGGAAACAAGAGGAGGACGCCCTTGAGGTCATCCTTCGCAAAATTGTTAAACGTGCCCTTGACCTCCCCATCACTACTTCAAACCGCCGGCTTATGGCTCTTGGGGTGGTGAAAACTTTCCGGGAGCTCCGGGAGGCGCACCTTACAAACCAGTACACGCGCCTGTCGCTAACGGGGTCGGGTCGCCGCCTTCTTGCTCGACTCCATATCCAACACACCCCTCCAATGGAAGACAGGTTTCGCATCCCGGAACTGTGGAGACGTGCCCTCCACGTGCGGCCTCTTCCAGCAAACATGTCACACGAAGACCATAATGGTCGGCGCCTGGCACGAGCGGAAGCGCTAGCCCGATATTATGGCAACAAAACAGGTGTCTAATACGTGGACGCCTCCGGCCCTCACCACGGGCGATGGTACACGGCCGCGGTAGTTCACAACAGCAACACAGTTAACGGCCTAACTTTCAGAGCCCGCAGTGTAACACAAGCAGAAGAGGTCGCGATTGCTCTCGCGGCCTCACATTCCAATTCAAAATACATAATCACCGACTCGCGAGGGGCCTGTCGGAACGTCGAACAAGGCTGCACTCCCTTCCTAGCCTATCGAATATACCAAAATTGCATACGGGATACGGACCCCGCACACCGTTACCTCATATGGGCCCCTGCTCATCAGGGGTTGGCAGGAAACGAGGCAGCAGACGCAGCCGCCCGCGCGCTCTCTCACCAGGCTGTTTTCGCCTCCCCATCCGATCAGGAACCCGATTTTAATCCGGTCTATACATTCAAAGATATTACAACATATTATCAAAATTTTCATCGCCTTTACCCTAGTCCATGTAAAGGCCTGAAGAAGGCGGATGAGCGGCTCCTTCTCCGCCTTCTCACCAATACATTGCTGTGCCCGGCAGCGCTAAAACATTTTGACCCCTCCTTTAGTGGCAGCTGCCCACACTGTAGTGCAGTGTCCTCTGACACCTATCACATGGTTTGGGCCTGCCCCTCCAACCCCGCTATTCCCCCCATCCCCAACCCAACCCGGGAGGACTGGGAGGCGACCCTGCTCGGCTGCCACGACTTACAGGCCCAACAAGCCTTAGTCGGGCGCGCCCGGGCGGCGGCAACCGCCACTGGGGTCCCATACTAGGGACCTCCACCTAGTGCTTGTACGGATCGGTCCCTTACGGGCTGATCCAAACATACCTCCTATTCATCCGTAATAAATGTTTTCACCACCACCACCCCCCCTCACGTGGCGCATGGATGTTTCCGTTTTACACGGTGTCATGTGCCTAGCGGATATTCGTGCCGCGTTGGTGGATTCAGTTGACGCGGTTGAAGACTTTACTCCCGAAGTGTGGGACGCTTTGAAAGATTCGTAGAGGGATGTGCTGATACGTGCGGAGAAAACCCGCCGTGTCCGTCTGACCGGCGCGCTCAACGACATCATGCGCCGTATGTGCATCGTCAAAGCGGGCGGAGAACTGACTTTTGCCATGCGCGAATATCTCGACACTTTGCGCGTGCGCTATTACCGCGTCTTGGAGCAAAGCCTACGTGCGTCGCGTTTGGCGGGCGGCTGTCAACTGCCTCTAGATGACATCGCCGACCTAGGTTACGCACGCTCCCTTAGAAGAATGCGCGACTGCCGCGTACCGAGGAGGTGTCTCTCGAAGACGGCGCAACTTCGTCGGCACCTTCCGAGATTCAGCGAGTTTTCGCGTCGCACTTTGCGGCGCTCTTTTCGACGCGCGGTCTGTCAGCTCAGGAGGACCTTGAAGGAGCGGTCGCGGCTTTCTGCGGTTCGCTTCCCCAGCTTTCAGACCAGATCTCTGGCGCACTTTGCTCCCCGGCAACGTTAGAGGAAGTTCCCGAAGCCTTGCGGGCGATGAACCAGTCCACCGCTCGCGTACCGGACGGCTTAGTTGCAGGCTTTTACTCTGCCTTTTTCGACATCCTCGGGAGCTTGCTGCTCCGACTGATGAACGGCCTTTCGGTGTCTCGGCAGAATGCAGCCTCTATCAGTGTGGGTCGGATAGTATTGCTGTCGAAGGAAGGCATGCCACCATCGGAGCCCGCGACCTGGAGGCCCATTACTCTCCTCAACAGCGACTACAAGTTGATTGCCAAGCTACTAGTCAGACGGTTGCAGGCTTTTTGAGCAATCTAGTCAGCCCCTTCCAATCGTGTGCCTTTCCGGGGCGATCTGTATTCGCCTCCCTTGCGTTAACGCGGGATGCATTTGCATACGCCTGCGCGAAACGGGTCGGCGGAGTCCGTGTCGCTCGATCAGGTCAAAGCGTTTGACAGCGTGGAGCATGCCTACCTTTTTGCGATGCTGCGCTGCTTTGGCCTGCCGGCGGATTTCGTCCAAGTCGTTGAGCTGCTATACAGCGTACTTTGAAGCCAGCTTTTTATGAACGGCACTATTGCCACCGAGTTCGCGGGCAGTGCGGCAGGGGTGCCCGCTTTCCCGGCCCTCTTTGTGCTGCCACTTTCTGCAGGGCAGCGTTGGATAGGCGCGTTCGCGGCTTCCCCATGGTTGGTCAGGAGTCTAATGTTGTCTCCGCCTACGTGGACGACATTTCCGTCTTTGCCAGGGACGCGGACAGCTTCCAGGCTTTTCTGCGGATTTTTGAGCAATACGCTTCCCTCTCAGGTGCCGAGCTTAACCCGACCAAGAGGAGGGCTCTCGCTTTTGGCTCCTTTCGGGGCCCCTGCCTGCGGCGGTGCCCTTCGTAGACGCCGTGCGAGTTTTGGGGGTCTTGTTCGAGCCGGGTGGAGTCTCGCCTCACGCCTGGCAGGAGGTACTGTCGCGTGCGACGCGGGTTCTCGCGGAAGACGCGCCCCACCAATTTTCGTTGCACTCGAAGGTGACGACTGTCAAGACGAGAGTTTGCGCATTCGCCTTTTACGTCGCGCGCGTCGCAACCATGCCGCGCCGTACAGCGGGACCGATCGCGTCCCTTATTGACACTTTTGTGTGGGACGGTGGCCCCGCACTTGTCGCTCGCCTCTTCCTCGGACTGCCTGTCATTAGGAGAGGCCTTGGGCTTCCATCCGTTCCCACAGTTGCTCGGGTCCTGGGAGCTAGACTTGTGTCCAGTCTTTTGGAATCGGGGAGGTACCCAGGCCGCGGGCTCATGATATATTGGATGGGTTCCGTGCGCCGCGTCTTTTCGCCTCTCCGGTACTCGGGTCCGCAAGCTGAGATGCCGTCTTCCTATTACAGGGCATTGGCAGGCTTAAAGTTAGCCTTGGAGACCGACGCGCCCGATATCAACATCTTTGAAGCGTCTGCCTCTCGTGTGAGCGTGGTGGTCTGTTGCAGCCGCCCCACTCAGGACGATCAGAGAAAGACCTCGGTATCTAAGTGGCGATCCTGGACAGCTACTAGGCTGCCAGATGAGGTGCGGGATTTTGAGTGGCACAGGCGCTAGGGCGTCCTTCCAACGCGCCAGCGCCTGGCCGCGTGGGGCATCGTCCCCAACGAGCAGTGCGCAAACTACGGCGCGCAGGAAACACCGCAACATGTGTTTTACGAGTGCGTTGTCGCAAGATCGATATGGCGCCTCGTGCAGCGCATGTTTCATGTGCGTGTGGGTAGAGGGGCCAGGCGTCAACGAGGGCCCTTGGCTGGTTTAGGGGTGGCCACCACTATGTTTGTTTTGTGGCGTCGGCGTTGCCTTGCGGAGGCTCGTCGAACCCCCGCTCGGGCTATGTACCCAGCGCTGCAGAACCTGCGCCTCGTCATCTGGGGATACTTGTCTGGCCAGTTAGCAACAGATAGTGAGGCGCTGTTTCTGCGGCGCTGGCGCACACGATTCTTTGTAATCACCAACGGCAGGCTAGAAATTGGGACTTTACTAGCCTGCCCCCCCCCCCACCCTTTTGTTTTCATATTGTCTCTGTTGCACATGTGACTCCAAGTGTAATTTTTTTTGTGTGCCCCTGAATTTGAAGTTGTGAGGGCTCTCCTCCTTTTCATGATCTTTTTCAATGGATGGCCAAGCTTGGCTGTCAGTGTACAATTGTATAAAGTTCACTCTTGGAATTTTGTTCTGGATGAGAGTGCTGTTTCGTATGTTTTAGAGTAATAAACATCTCTTTGTTTAGGATATTTCTTGGTGAGGGGGAGAAGAGATGAGAAGGCACAACTAAATGTAATGGCCGTCATCTTGAATTCGAGAAACCAAAACTATGCCGCCATTTTGTCCCCTGACGTCACACTCGCATAGCGCCACCTCTATCCAACATATTGGACCGTGACGTCATCATTGGCACATCGCAGTTGGTTGTTTCTACAATGCTCTTGTAGATGGCGCTACAAGTCTCAATGTGAGATGCGCTGTTTTCTGTTGCAGCCACAGATGGCGCTTTGCTCTCAGGGTGGTAGACCTCACGAAATCTCGCAACGTGATGAGTAGTTGCTGCCACAGATGGCGCTGTGATCAAGAGTGGTAGCAGACCTCACGAAATATCGAAATTTGACGAGTAAGAGCTTACGCTCTTAAAATCTGTATCCTCAAGTTCAGTCCGCAGTCCTTCTAAACAAACAGAATTAGGTGGTTGAAGATAACAAGGACACTCATGATTAATGCTGTGCAACGAAATGTTGCTGTGACAGCTCTAAAATGGAAAAGATAAAGTGAATGGCCTGTATCAACAGATTTTAACACACTAAAAAAGAGGCTAGTTTCACTGAAAATGGAAAAGAGGCTAAATTACGAAACACCGCAGTCACTATCACCGACCAATTTCGAAAGTAACCTACATGCCAATTTTCGCCGTAGATTCCGGAGGCTATGCTACTGCACCATTTACTTCAAAACAGCGGCAACCAGTCCTTCACGGTGCATGATGATGATGGATCAATATGGCGCAAGGGCATCTGCGGCCAAAGGGCGCCATTGCACAAGGTGTTTTCGATTACTCAAGGTGAGGTCAAAGACCCATTTCACAAGCATTTTGCCCTAAACAAGCCTTTACGGTGCAGATGTTGTAAACTTGAATCGAGTGCCAGCAAAATTTTAAATGCAACTTTCTCAGCAATGAATACGTATTTTGCTGCTGGACAAACATCAACATACCAGAAATAAATAAAACCAGCCAAAAGAGACGTGCACAGGAAAACTGAGAAGGGGCCACTTCCCTATCTTCCCCTTCTCAGTTTTCCTGTGAGAGTCTTTTTGGCTGGTTTAATTTCTTCATGCAGTGTACCAACTAGCCCAACTGCGTGTTTTACTGAATACCAGAAAGAGCCATGTATCCATCTTAATCGGTATAATATGTCGAGTCTCTTGTTGAGCCCTATCCCTTGCTCTCCCACTTCTGAAACCAGACAGAAGGCAGGTGTCGTCCAGTATGAAAACAGCGGAATTGTTCTGAGGGCATTGTTGACGGCACTCTTTTCTTCAGTGTCCGCATTTACATTTCTTGCAGCTGCAGTGTCACGGAATCTACTGAAACACTATATGGTGGCCTTTTTAGGATTAATCCAAAAAATAAAACAGTGTGGACGTGATGTGAACGCAGAGTGGGACAAAATTTTAGGGGGATTGGGCAGTGAAGAGACTGTTTGATGAGAACGTGGACATCCTGGTGTGCACTGGCCAGTCTTGTACATATTACAGAAAATAAGTAACGGATTACAATTAGAATTACTCTATTTGAATGGTAACTGATCTGAATGGTAACTGAGTACAGTGGTCAATTACAGCCCCAGAACATTAATCAATTACTATTGCGTCATTTGCTTTCCAGCTTTTATTGCCATAATACAAACTTAATAAGAGAACAATAAACTACAGCTTTTTATTAGTTGATGTTTTGTTACGTGCTGTTAATTTGCAGGACTTATTGTTCCATGTTGTCACCAAAGATCAGCGACGACACTGAACACTCTCTCAATGTATGCGCTGGATGGAACGGCAGCATTACAATGGATGAAAGCCTTGCGCACGAGCTCATAGTTGCATGCACATGCCGGCCACTGGCACTTTCATGCCCCGTAGCTTGTACCACAGCAGAGAGCAACCTGCTTATTAAGAGCTGCACCAGCGTGCCGGGTTTATTTTGTCACTTCACGAGGTCAAACCAGCTCACCCAGTTTGAATGAAGCTTGACTTTTAAGGTGACCTTGGGCAAACTAAAAATAAATAAATACTTCCGCGACTGGGATTCGAACCTGCGGTGGCACAAACAGATCAGCTTCGCTGGGCACTGCATGAGAGCACCATGTTTTCGCCGCAGGAGAACACGCCTGGTGTTAAACTGCAACACACTCTCGCACTGTGGATTGCGCGTCGTCATCTTCATCAACTAGTACTACTGGAATGAAGGCGATCACGCGCTGACACAAATGACAATAAAGCTCACAAGGCGGCTGGCTGACGCTCATGATTGAGAACTGCTCCTTGTGACCCTGCCCATCACCCTGTTGCTTCATTGATTACTTCTGGAAGAGTCTTTGTCGCCGGCGTTTCTGAAGTCCCAATAAACCATCCTTCACTATTATCAACTAATATTGCCACCAGACGTGCCGACGACCCAGCAAAGCAAAACCATGAGCCAACCAGGCTAGACACTTTGGTATGTCTGCTTGGTTTAATTATATTAACACCCTACCACATTTTTTGTTTGCTTAACTGCCATTACCGCCACTGACACTGCAAGGTACTCAATGTTGGCATAATGCTGCCTGCCAATGTCCCTTTGCGCCTGTGTTTACCTGGGTTTGGATGAGTTTGTTGGGTTGTGGGCGTGTGCTTCACGTGTTTTAATGCTGTAGGCTGCGGCCAACGTATCCCGAACTTCTGAAAGAGCTTGCAATATTAGTGCGCTAGCACTAGAGGCCTCGCTAGCGAATAAGAGTTCCTGTCTACGAATGCAGCCTGAGAAGCAAGCAGGTGAACCACCTGCCACCTGGGTCACATGGCCTTGTGAAGTCATCACCGCCTGTCAAACTTAAAAGGTCGCAAACTGCTCATCATATTGCAAGAAAATTATTCACCGTGGCACGCGACTGTTAAATTAATCAATGCACGCGAGACAATGCTAGAGGAGAGCAACCTGGGTCTCGCAAGCCCTGCCATTGGCTGTCTTCCAAATAGTCGCCTGTCTGGGCATGGACGCATTGCTTAACTGCTGCACCACTGTGCCAGGAGAGGTGCAATGACCCCCCCCCCCCCCTACCTAGGGTCTATGAATGTAAAGTATAGAATAACTGATTCCGCTTATATGGGCATGTTGGCAGAACCTAGGCGAATTTGCACACTAAAGTGGCTAAACTACGCTAAACAAGGGCAGACGTGCTCGTGCATCCAAGTCTCACTTACCTTAACCAGGTAAATCAGAAGTCAATTTTTTCTTAAAATAGTCGCGTGAAATGTGATATTTTGCAGCTGTGTTCCGCTCTGCAAGCCGAACACCCGTACACATAGAGTTTCTAAATATTAATTAGAGGGAAAGCTGGTGCCACCGTCTTTGTGAGTTTCTGAAGGAGCCACGAAAGAGCACTTCATCCACCGTGGGAAGGCCGGGAAGACAGCAAAGCGCACTTCGCTTGGCCCTAAAACATGAATACGACTGCAGAAATACAAATGTTTGCAAATTATATGTTGTAAGGAAGCGTTAGTTTGCAATAAATATGTCCTGTAATAAAATATGCTTACTTTAGATTTCAATGAATCAGCAGAAAAGCTACTGATAACCGAATTTGATCATGACTTTCTCTTCATGCCGCCAAATGTAGCTAACCGTAGAAAATAAATTTTGCATTTAAGATGTGCACTTTTCACAGCGATTGTTCTTTAAGAAAAATTGCTAGTGCTTAATATACTACGTTTCAGAACCTTCTGTTTTCGTATTGTGAAAAATAGAAACGTTCCATTGGTGTAGTCTGCTACTGTTGGATGCGCCCTATGTCCGTGCATAGGATATGTTCGCGCCGTGAGAAACTTACCCGAACCCCCGCTTTTCTATAAGAGACTAGTTTTCGCGCACTAATGCAGTGCCGGCTCTCGGCATGTCCTGGCGGTGCGTTTACGAATTTGCCAAGAAAGACATGAATTAGGAAGCGAAACCTCTCTTATGACAAGTAAGTGACGGCCGTGTTCATGCTGACGAGTTCCGCATGCGAGTATTTGTGTCAGTTAATTCATGGAGTAGAATTCGTTCCTTAATGCAATGCGCGGCCATCGCCAGTCTTCGAAATGAATCAAACGCAATCCTCAGCGTGTACGGTTATCATAAGTTGCGCTGGTCAAAGTGCTAAATTTGGCGCTTTTCAATTGTCTCTGAAACTCCTACGAGAAGTGTGCACAGTGGTCACTGCAGCGGACTGTTGCGTTGTCAGTTCACACAAAACTTGTTCCCTTGTTTCACATTTAAAGCACAGCTAGCCCAGGTTCCCGCTGAGCAAGACCCAGCTTACTGCATAAATGGCTCCCAGTGAGGGAGCAAACGGAATTTAGGCCTAGCAGGCACCAGGCAGTGTGCTCAGCTCACTTCTAGTCAAGCGCCTTCGGATGTTTGATCTCAAATGAACTGCGTGAGTAGCTGCAGTACACGACGACAAAGCTCACAAAACATCAGTGAAAACTTCAGTACTGAAAGAGAAACCGAACAACAAAAAAAATCCAATCTGTAGCACAGTCAACAAGCCACTAGATGTCAATCCAGTTTCCTGTCTTCAGAGCATGCCTCGGGCGTTCATGGTGGATGAATTGAAAAGCCGCCAGCTTTCTCTCTAGGACACCGTAAGGAACTCTGGGCCCATACACTCCTGCGACTTCTGCCCAATCAGCTGTTTGATAGGACATGTTGAGAACCAGACAGTGAACCAGTAAATGAAACATCCATGAGGCACGAGGCTCCCTCACAGTGGTGGGATTTTAAGGCACAGGCTACTTTCCCAAGCCTTGCACTCAAGAAAGCAGAGCACCAGCCCGGGCCATAGCTTGTACCCATTTGATGGACACCTGGGTCAGTGGAGTGCAGAAGCGGCAGCCTAATGGCCAGGGCACCCGCCTCGCATTTGGGAGGTGCTGGCCTCAATAACCAGTGCCGGCTGGTACCCATCGGTTTTCTGATGGGCACAAGGTTTCCCCTGACGTGGTGCTCTGCTCTTTTGGGGTGAAACATTTGGGAAAAGGGTCTTAGGTCAACTCACGCTCAGTAGCAAACTCAAATAATGTTACCTCTTTCCATGAAACGAAGGCACGAATACCAAATGCCTTATTATTTTTGAAAGGTCCAGTCGTGCCTTGTTGATATGGACACTTTGGTTCCATAGTAAAAGTGTACATAAAGCGAGTCGTCTGTAAAATAATAAATGATTAAGAAAAAAATATATAAAAAATTTTTTTATTACAGTTTGCTTCTGTGCATATGGCGGGTGGTGAAGTATGAATCGAGCAGTCTTAGCAGCTCAAGGTGCATTATTCTGTGCGCCATTATCTTGAAAACCATACGGTGTAGGTTCAAGCTTGTTTGAAGCGCCTAGTAGTCGCTGAGGCGCACGCCAGTGATTCCTGATATGATGAAATATTTTCTACTATGACTGTTGACATCCCAAAAGCTCTGTACTCACTGGACGGACAGTGCTGAATATGGTTTTAAATTTGGAGCACAAAGAAAACTTTTTCGCAGCCATTCATACAATGCAGTAAATGGTAAGTTGCTTCGACCGCTCAACTTGGCACTGTAAAGCATGAACCCATGCACACACAAAAAGTCCATCACTATGGCATTTGCACATTCACGCTACCTACCGCAGGTGTTGTGCACAGAAATTATGAGGAGCAGAACATCTGGTAGTGGCACTCGGGATTTTGTTTTCTTCAGTGTCCATAATAAAGGGTCCCTGAAAGGGGCTCTAATAAAGTTGCGGTATGCCTGGGATGTTAAAGCACGCCGCTTCATAAATATTGTCCAGCAAGAATTTTTTTAATGTGCTTTGTAGAAGCCGAGTTATCTGTACTCAAAATATGAATTTCAGCGTTTTTGCGCCTCTCCTTCTCCTCTCGTCACCTTTTCAATGCTCAGGTTTTCATGACAAAACAATGCTGTGATTGAGCAAGTTGATGTGCTCTCCTCGGAAGGTGTTTCAGAGCTCCTTTAACGGTTTGTCAAAAGCACAGGGATCCCAATTGGCTCCATGCATTTTCACCTAGTGCATTGTCCGGAGACCTAGTTTTCATATTAGTGAACCCTTAATAGATTGAAGAAGTGTGGTCCCCAGGAAAACTGTCCATAATTCAAGCTATCCATATTAATGGAGGTCGTATTAACGGGGCACGACTGTATTCTCAAATCACTACCGCTGATGTTCGTTCCGCATATTTATGGGCACTAGCCACAAGAGAAATAGATGCGCCGTGGAAGCAGATTAAAGTTTTTATTCCTTGCAACTTGATATCACAACGCAAGTTCATGCTGCCAGTAGGCATATGCTTGGTTGGCGGACAGCCATTTCCGTGCTCCTGATTTCTTGACAGCATAGTTAGGTGCTTCTACAATACAACCTTAAAGGCAACGAGCGTCAAACTTCAATCTCGTTAGTTGTAAATACTGAGGAAAAGATAGAAGAGGGCAAAAAACGCTTGGACAGAAAGGCACATACACAGCACCACCATGCCTGTGTCATGTCGTCTTTGCTGCGCTGTTATTTTTTCCACAATAGAAGCCGACATGGTCCGCATACTTTTCCTTCTGATAATACTAAACACTGTAGCAGTAGTGCTGGTTTCAATAGACTCCTTGGTTTATTGTTTTACGTGCCTTCTTGAGCTATATCCCCGCCTCCATGCTCTTTGTGGAAGCTCGGTGTAGAGGTAAGTTGCGGCGCCATCTGACAAGATGGGGGGCAACCATACAGAGTGGTCACTTGATATTTCTAGGGACGAGAACTGCCGCAGAAGATGGCAGTGACCCGGTTGTGGTACAAACACAATTGCGCGTGATGCTTTTCGGCCGTCGGTCCATTGTCGCTCTGTCACGAAGGAAACATTCCCGTTAACTCTACCCTCCGTTTTATATATAGTGTGCAGCGCTGTGAAAGGTACGGGAGTAGTCTGCATGAAAAAAAAATAAGGGATGCATGTTACTTCGCACTTGTTTTGTAGTGGATTGGTCTAAGGCACAAGAAAGTGACAGCATGCTGCCAGCAATAAGAATGCATTTAGTCAGGCTCATGGCAAATGGATCGTGTAATAAGCCAGCAGGCAAAGCATTACGTATCACTCACCACAAGGAACGCACAACGTTTTGATCGCAGTATAGGCAGCACAAACAAGATAGCCGCAAGGGAAGGGAGTAATGTGGGAGTGAAAGAGCAATTAGAAAAAGGAACGCGATAGCTTTCCATTAAATAGAGGTTCTCAAAGCTGTACCGTTGGGTACAACTTGTTTTTGGAAAAAACAGTAACTGATTACCAGTAATCAATTACAGAAAAAAGTAACTGAATTACCCAGAATGTTACCACTTCAAAAACAAACTGATTAATTACAAATAATCAATTACCTGTAACACATTCCGTACAACTCTGGCACCGGCTCCCTGTGTGTGTGTGTTGGATTCAGGTTGTGGTGCATGGTGTCAAAATGTACAATGGCGCTTTTCAATCCAACAATCCCATCGTCGCTACATACCGATGGCTTTTGCATTTATCTCTCTTTGGATATCGTGTAAATGGCACCCAATAGCTGCCTACCTGTGGCATCCATGTCAGTTTTCTCATGTGACCTTTTACAATTAAAATCTAATTTCAAAAATGTATTTGGCGTATTGTTATAAACTTCTGCTTTTCAAAGAAAAGCCAACCTCTACCTCTGTGCGACCAAGTTCTTTCTTGGAGCTCTATTCTCAAGTTCATCAACTCTATCGTAAAGTGCTAACTGCATGAGGTGATGAATCGCAGCAATGAGCTGAGGGCCGCTGAACCTCTCAAGTTCTCAATTTGTAGAAAACTCCGCACATCGCCCGAAAACGGCCCATGAAAGCAGCCTACAGAAAAATGTGTTGGGGGTACATACGTGACTTCTGATCTAGTTTGTATCATACCTGCTTGCGCTGGCGCACGCATGCGCACCAAGCATGGGCTTCAGCAATCAGGAGTATGCCGCTGTCGGAAGCACGATAACACACTCGCTCTATTACATATAGAGTGCGCTATAAGTACCTTTGTTTAATAAATACATCGGTTCACTATTCCCTTGCTGCATCCGCGCTTCACTTTGGCAAGCCCAGCAATGATTCATATTTTGCAAGTAAAGCTTGTTTCTTTTCACATGGTTTAATTTATGAAGCTGCCAACATGCATGTATAATTTACTGAAAGTTTGGTAGAAGCTTTGGAGCAGTAAAAAGAAGATCGAGTGCATCTCATTTATTGCATGTCACAGCATCTCAGAAATGTAATTAGGCACCACTGTGCAATGTACTAGTGCAGGTATAATTATCTGATAACACAAGGTGACTGAACGCTGCAGCAGCAACAATCGAGCAACACTGCTGAAAGCACCACTCTGCCGTTGAGTTTCACTTCGTGTGTGTATACCAGCGGCAGTGGCAGAGGTAGGCAATGGCTGTCATCACTGTACGGCATGTCGCGAGGAATCTGTTCATGCTGTTCCCGTTTCAGGTGAGATCAAATGAGCTTTTTTCTGCCGAAGTACATTTTCTCTTTAATCGTTTGCATCTGTTTTTGCTCGAATAAGGTTCTTTTCTTTTTCTTTCCCTTTGTTTTCAGTTATTAACAGAGGATCTCATGTTCCTTTCCCCAACCACATACCGTAGTAGCATTTCTTTGTCATTTGGGACATGGTTTGACTCGATACCACAGAACATGAAAAATTTTATTGGCAAAAATGTGATATTTCTGACAGTGAGTGAGCCGGGCAACAGGTAAAAAAATTGTCACTTCTGTAGACATAAGCAGAGTATAATTTTGAGCTTAGTGCCCAGCCTGCTGCTTCCAAGCCCACTCTGCAGTACACACTGCAAAATGACTACAAACATCCGTGGCTGATTTCATGATGCGTGTCTGTGAACAAAACATTCGCCAGTTGTAAAAGTGCTCATACTGAAAAAGGGATCTCAAGTTGCTGTGGAACCCGGTGTTGTCCCGTCTTCATACCTTCTTGACATGAACAAAAAATCACATCGACAAGGAGGACAAAATTACCGAAATGCATTAAGTAACAACTGGATGAATGGTGAAATATTCTGCTATGAGCACATATTATTAATCAGTCCCATAATAAAGTGGGTAAAGGAAAGAGTGCAGAGAAAGGAGAGAGATCTCGGGAATCAATAAAGTACTCCAAGGGACCCATTTCCGAACTTTTGCTGTATAAGGGACCTGAGTCTAGCTTGTTTGATATGTCACACTTGTGGAAATATGGGGAGACAAAGCCTTTCGCCCCGCCCGCACTCCCACTCCGCGGATGCAGCGTTCCCGCCCGCTAACCGCGGAGGGGTTCGTGCGCGAGGGACAAAGGGAAGGGACGACACAGCGTTAGCACTCAAATGCTATTTATTACACATGCAATTAATACACAGAGCGGGCCAGCTAGCTAGAAAACATCAACGAGGCATTCCTCGGAAATAGAAGGCTACGTAAGAAGGACTTCCGACTTACCGGCTGGGGCGGGGGCGCGACTTCGGAGGGATCGGCGGCGAACGTTTGGATGCGCCGATAATGGCGGCCGGGTTTTCCCGTGCGCGCCGCATTATTAGGGCAAAGCCATTCCCTAGCATTTGCTGGGGAAGGCAACCAGAGCGCGCGTCTGCTGCGCTCGCTTCGCTGCCTGGAACCAGAAGTCCAGCGGCAAGGCACAACGGATCCCCGTGTGCTTGCCGCGGAAGGTGACGGGAGCGTGCGGCTCCAACCGCTCACGACGCTGGCCGGATCCCGAAGCGCCTTTCTCCGGTTCCGCAGAATTCCGCGTAACCTACGAGGTGGCGCTCCCGTCGCCGTACCCTTTCCCTCATGAGGGAGACTTCCCTCCTCGCCCAGCCGGGGGCTGTCCGTCCCGACGGCCGACGATGAAGATGGGCCGCATCGAAATGGAGGGGGAAACAGGTTCTCCACACACTGCATGCTTATGAATCAAGTGTAGTTTTGCCCAGGCCTAAATCTTGCATTCATTCCGAATCTGTCAAGAAGTTACACAGGCACAATGGTG
This sequence comes from Amblyomma americanum, assembly GCF_052857255.1. Taxonomy (NCBI): domain Eukaryota; kingdom Metazoa; phylum Arthropoda; class Arachnida; order Ixodida; family Ixodidae; genus Amblyomma; species Amblyomma americanum. The sequence continues at coordinate 497,107,580 of NC_135497.1, read as the reverse complement.
TTTCCCCAAATTCTCTTTCTGCAAATCATGTAGCTGAAAGTGCTCAGAATAATTTTCAAAGAGCAGCGTAGCAGGAAATGCAGCTACAAATGATTGTGGCGACTTGTTCGAACCGTGTATCTATTTTAGCTACAGTGCTGAAACATTCCGGAAGAAGTACTGAAACTTCTTGGCGGAAATGTGAAATCACAGGGCAAAGGTAGTTAGTAATAGGTTTGCTATATTGGTTTGTGTTTCAGTCATGTTTAGTAACGAATATGAGAGAAGGAAAAAACATATTAAATGTAAATCCTCACGAGAAGGCATTTTTCTAAACTTGCAAGTATCAACAGTTTCAAGCCGTCGCTCTAGTTTTCCCAGGGTAAGCTGTCATCGGTACGACGACATTATGTTTTTCTCTGTTCGTGACATCTGTCCGCAACAATTGTTTTAAGAAGCGAAACGCGCATTCTATTCTCAAATGCATCTCGCCGCAAGTGATGCCAAAGCACTTCCTGGCTGCCGGGTTAGCGGCTTATCCTCAGTTTTATAATTATGCGATGATGAGATTTATTTGTCGTAGTATTCTGCTTAGCAGCGATTGCGTGTTCAACCCACGACCGTGGTGGCCTCATTTTGGTAAACAATGAATGGAAAAACGCTCGTGTATTGACACTTAAGCACACGTTAATCTGGAGGCCTGCATTATGACACGCCTCGAATACGGCATGCCCCAATTAATCAACCTATTACCGCCTAAAATGTTTGAATAAGGTTGTACACATGTAGTAAAGGCGTGCGTGCCATGGTGCTTCGGCAAATACAACACGCTGCTTCGACGAGAAAACGACGCGCTACAGAAATTTTTATAAAGAAGGGCATTCTTGGCCAGCACCTCGCACTTTATGTGATGCTGTGCGAACTGTGAGTATTGTTGCTATAATAACATACGCGCGTCGTTGCTGAATAGTCGCTTATAAATTTTCACGAGAAATAAGATAACATGCAGCAGTAGTGGATGTTTCATGCTTCAAAGGCGCGGTGCTTTCCGAAAAGATGTTTTTGCGTTGCTAATTTGAGCTCGTGTGCAGCGTATGCAGTGGCTCAGGTTTTCGCGTCCGTTGAGGTCAGTGCACTCGTCGGCCATGTAACAAAGCTCCTTAAGCATCAAAACAGGGGTTTGCTCTGTTTTCAAGAGTTCAGTTCTTCACCGTTTCCGCTTCCACTCCTTGCAGAAAGGTCATGGAGATTTGTGGGTCTTCCCCTGAAGCACTGCTAGATCAAGATGCAATATGGCAAACGTACTGAACTTTCTACCACGTGGAAGTCTTGGTTACTTTCACCACAAACCAGCTATGGACGATGTGCCCTTTCGGGTATCTGCTCTTCTTCCTGCGCTATTAAGTAAAATTTCTCGTCGGGTGTAAAAAAAACATATTGGCGACTTAGGGAGGCAAGACGTGGAGGGGGGGGGGGGGGGAGCTTCGGAAAAACCAGCGCCTCGTCTATTTTTAGAAATAGAGGGCGTGCTGGGAAAAACAGTTAAGGGGTGCGTACGTAGGAAACTCACTTTCGGCGACTCACTGTACGGACGTTCTGCTCGGTGCTGACGGCAACAAACGGCTGAGAAAGCGATACAAAAATGAAAAGCGCTGGTAGAAGAAGAGGCAAATAAAACAAAAATCATGTCCGCTTCAGCGCGTGGTCAGACGCAGTCATCGTAACATCGATGAGTGAGCGTGACCAAAGCGAATTTTCATACCGACCGGTTCAGTAACTGCTCCAGATAAGATGCGTCTTCACGTCTTCAGCTTCAAAGCTTGGAAGCTAGCTTTTACCTCGTATTCCTTGCTTCTTTTCCTAAGGTGATACAGCGCAGTCTGCGGGATTCCATTTTTTGGTGCACGATGCGTTACTGCTGTGTGCCATCGGGCAGGTCGAGGACAGACAGCAGCGATGCTAATGTCTCGTTTCACGAGATTCCCAGTGACGATGTGCTGCGTGCGCAATGGCTGATAGTGATCGGACGCAAGGACTAGCCACCCAACTACGCGCCGTCTCGCTCCACCGCCTGCAGCAAGCATTTTCTACCTGAGGACTTCAGAGAGGTCTGCAAAAGGCGCACACTGAAAAAAGGGTCGGTTCCGAGTATTCTCACCTCATGTGCCCCACAAATGCAAGCAGCGAGCTCGCCTGAAAGCTGAAGTTATCTTCCGGCCAAACGTCTGTCAGAGGCGGCACATGAACTCGACGAGGACGGCGTAGCAGTTACGCGATCACACGTGATCACACGCAGACACGTGATCAGCGGCGGGCTGATCACGTGTCCATAGAGTGTCGACGGGCTGCTTACCAGAGTTCAGGTTGGCCATGCTAATTGTCTCGAGCTTAGCTCAAACCTTCACCCGCTGCCATGATGATCCGGACATGACAGCGGTGTGCCAGAGAACACTGCGACACCATACTTAAAGAATTCAAGAAGGAACCTCGATCGAGGGCGCGGTTCTGCTACCCAGTTGCGTGTTCTAGCACACACTTGCATTTTATTTTTGAGAGCCTCTTCCTTCTCGTACCGTATACTCTTCAGTTTTCTTCATATAGATTCTATCAGTGGATCAATTTACCTTTAGGGCAATTTATATTTGCGTTTGCGTCAGCCCTGTGTCGTTTTGGTTGTGGTTATGACCATGATTACATAGTGTGTTTTGCAGCCACATCAAAGACACTTCCGCAATGATTTCATCAGCTGCGCCGAGCTATACGTACGTGAAGTACTTGGACGGCACCAAAGCGATCGTACCTGTTTCTACGTCGTCCTTGTTTGCTTTGCGCTGTACTTCTCCATGATGCCTCGCCGACTGGCGCGCACGAAGTGCTAATTGATTATTACCTGTATCTGTTAGCAACCTCGCGAAAGAGAAGACCTCTACTGGAGCAGCGCAAACGATGAGGAGGCATTTTATTCCGTCCAAGTAATGGAGCTTGGAGGTGAGTTTTGCAGTTACTTCGCTAGGGGGCCGGATTTGAAAAGTGGCACAAACGTATGATGCATGCACAGTCTAGCCTGGCGGTTTGAGGGAAGCTTGGTGGCGTTTTACCTTAAGTTGATACACGTGCTTTTTTTACTTTTGCGAGAACTTACGATACACTTCCTCTTTGCTTGCGCTCCGTGCACACAGCAGCCTAGCGCACGCTTCCTAATGAAGGAAGAAACTGCGCGGTCGCGTTGCAGCAAGGCTCGACTTAAGCGTCACTCTAAGCGAAATAATATTTTGTGATTTTTTTCTTGAAACCAAGTTATTGCGTATGGCAGGCCAAAAACTGCTGTTTTCCGATCTGCTAATTATTTGGATCATATGCTTTTTTAGAATGCTATGAATGCGACACACTAACAGATCCATTTTCTTATCTTGCCTTGTGTTTACTGTTGCTTTCGTTATTATAGCTCTCATTTCTTGTGTTCCAATAACAAAAGCGGAGCTTATCCAGAGGTTGGTGAGGAGAAAATCACTACGATGGACTTTGAAAAGTCCGAGCCAGCAACAACAGTTGCACAGATATAGGGGCACGTAAGAACAGCACACGACAAAGCAGCATGCATCAAAACAGCGCACAAAAAACAGTGCAGTGACGAAACAGCCCTGGGAAAAGTCGGCACAGCAATAACGCAGCACAACGAAAAAACAGCATAGCGACAAAACAGCATAGTGAAAAAAACAGCACGCTTCAAAACAGCATGGCGGACAAAACGGCGTAATGACAAAAAGGCACAGCTACAAAACAGCGCGACAACACAAGAGCGCAGAGAAAACAGCACGACGACAAAACAGCGTTGCTTGAACGGTGCATACGCAGAACTAGTGGTTATGTACAGTCCGTGCTTGCTTGAAATTCCCTGCATTCAATCTAGCACTCTGCTTCAGTTTACTGCCACCTGTGTTTGTTAGGTTAGGTTAGGTGTTTGTGGTTCCTGAGCAAAAGGGTCAAATCTGTCGAAAATTGATGCTTTAAAGAAATTGGCTTCTAAGCGAAAAACGTAGCATTGTTCATGTGTCGCGACAATTGATGTTTCGAGATAAGTCTCTTTCAAGTGAAAAAAAAAACCATTTCAATAATAAATTTCATTCAACAAATTCACGCTGGAGCATGAAATTTCAGGTCACTTGGTTAGCCCGTTTCGCAAAGTACAATACCTGCCGGTAAGCCTCAGACAACCACTGTGCAGCGTCCTGGTTAAACATCAAGCAACCTGAACCTCTCGGCTATGGCAATTCTGCCATCGCTAGAAGTAAGCATCACATGCTGGATATATTCAGTGTATGAAGGCCCAGTAGTTGGCTACAAACAATATTTCTGGGCATTCAATTGCCAACCGTGACAGTTTGGAACAATAAGGACATATTGTTCATATAGAGCCTAAGATAGTGCGTATGTGTCCCAATTCAGCATCTTGATTATCAACGCGCAGAATCGGTGCTTCCGGAACAACTGCTCTAGCGTTATTCGTTCCATTCCCCGCCAGAAAAGCGCGTATTTGAGATAACGAACATTATGCTATCCTGCTCCTTACTTATTATGTGAAACTAGCACTCGACAGCTTCAATGGTCGCTGCCGCATGTATTCTGATTTACCGCTCGTCTATGGCTACGATTGTTGGCCCCTACAGTAGCGCTGCAACGAACACTGAAGCGCCCTTTTGTCGTCGTACTGTTTTTTCTCTACGCTCTTCTTTCATCCTGATGTTTTTCGCTGTGCTGTTTTGTCGCTGTGCGGTTTTGTCCAGCGTGCTGTTTGGACGCTTGCTGTCTTTTCCTGTGTTCTTATGTCACCATGCTGTTTTTTCCCTGTGCTGTTCTGTCGCTCTGCTGTTTTGTCGCGGCGGTGTTTTTTTGTGCGCTGTTTTGGCGCATGCTGTTTTGTCGTCTGCTGTTCTCGCATGACACCGCACAGATATTTGCATGTACTGAGCAAAGTTTTATTGCCGATGTTCCCGCTAGTGCCAATCGGACACTTACCAGTCGCAATATTGTAGCGAAGAGAAAGTTGAAGCGCGATTCCCGCTTGCTGACGACGACGCTGCTGCTGGCGGACATGCCTGTTCCTGTGTTCTTGTGCTCCTGCTATAACCACTTGTGCTCGCCGCCGGCCTCTACGCCAAGCAAGCCGTGACATTTGGTGTAGGTGCTGGGTGTCCCGATATCATGCAACGCACCCCGCCTCGCAATTCGAGCCCGGTACTCAGTCCTGGCCATCGGGTTTTCCTGGAGCCCTCGGGAGAAACAGAGGCTCTCGCTAGCCGACATCAGCAAGGCCAAGCGCCGGAATTCAGACTCTTGCCCCAGGGATCGAGGACATCTCGGACCAACGCCACCATGCCGTCCCAGTCAGAACAAGCCGACCCCGCGATTGCGCCGAGGATCGTCTACGTGCCTGTCACCCCAAGATCTGTCGCCCCGTTCTGTGGCGATGGACTTGATGATGTTGAAGACTGGGCCCAGCACTATGAACGGGTAGCTCGACATAATGGTTTGACACCCTACCAATGTCTGCAGAACCTGTGCTTCTCCTTAGATACCACAGCGGAATACTGGTTCGAGAACGACGAGGCTTCGCTAACATCATTGGAGACGTGCAAGATCGAACTGTTACGCACATTCGCAAACCAGCACCGGCGATAGCATGCTGATCTCCTCCACGCTCGTATCCAGGCTCCCCCCGAGAGCGCGAGAAGTTTAATCGAAGACGTACTGCGTCTGAGTGCCCGCGATGACCCTCGGGCTAATGAAGAGAAGGAAGAGCGGGCCTTGATGAGGGGCGTCAGGAGTGACATCTTTAGAGACCTCATCCGCAACCTTCCTACCACAGCGGCCCAATTCGTCCCTGAAGCTGCCAACGTCGAGCACGCATTGGCGACAAGACCCAGTCACTTCCAGCGACTGAGCGCCCTTCCTGTCGTCTCAAGTCTTGCTTCGTCTGGCCTGAATGGTGTTGGCCTCGCCGATGTTTTTAGAAATTATCCGCGACGTCGTCCGAGAGGAGCTGAAAAGGCTGTTCCATGACCCTGAACAGCCTGCATCTGTATACATCGCGGCGGCTGTTCGGGACGAACTGCGACACGCGCTGGCGTCAGAAGACGTACCCATTGTAGCTGCAGCCGACCAATCATCTCTGAGCTACGCCGCCGCCGTCCGTGGTCCACCTCCCGTACATCGTCAGTAACAGAACGCTGCTGATTCCGACTCTCGACGCGACGAGTTTGTGCCGCCGTCCGATGCACGCCTGGAACCGATGGGCCTCAAGAAAACCGACATCTGGAGTACTGCAGACAGGAGGCCGCTGTGTTTCCACTGCGGCGAGCCTGACCACATGTACCGCTACTGTCTGTACCGCGAACTCGGCCTTCGAGGTTTCAACCGGGCAGATCCGCCACCCCGCCACGGTTAACAGCCCCGCGAGATACAGGATTACCTTCGACGCTCTCCATCGCCAGTGTCAGCCCCTTCTGGCACCTCCCGGTCGCCGCCGCCTCGCCGATCATCGCCTCCTTCTCGCGGATCTCGCCGTGAGAGCCTTTCGTCACTTTGGGAAAACTAAGTACCGCGACGCCTGGAGGTGGCGTTGACGGTGTTGCACGCAGTAAAGAACCTCCGCCTACGATGGAATGTCCCAGCTCGACTGATGGCACCCTTGGAAGAGAAGACTGTTCTGTGGCCTTTAGCAATGTACACGTTTTAATCGACGGTCGTGACGTAACGGCACTTGTCGACACCGGTGCCGATTACTCGGTCTTCAGCGGCAACGTTTCTAGGCGTCTTCGCAAGGTTACCACCCAGTAGGACGCCCGCCTATACGTACCGCGGGGGGTCACCTCGTAAACCCTTGTTGGCCAGTGCTCTGCCCGCGTTGAGATTCACGGTGGGACGTGCCCAGCCACTTTCGTGATCTTGGAGAATTGCTCCAAAGATGTCATTCTTGGCATGGACTTTCTCCGTGAGTATGGCGCTGTAATCGACGTAGGGAGGAACAAGTTGACCCTCCGCGCATGTTCTTCATCGCCAATACCTCCTCGGGCCCCTCGCGCTGCGATGAAAGTTGATGCCGACCATGTTCACTTGCCGCCGTTGTCGACAGTTTTTCTTCCGGTCCGAGCCAATACAACAGCCTGTGGCGAAGGCGTTCTCGAAGGAAGTGTCCAGAGGCTACTTACGCGGGGCATTGGTGTAGCGCGGGGGATCGCCAGTGTTGAACGTGGGCGTGCCAACATTTTAGTGTCCAACATCAGGAACGAGCCGCAGCACCTGACGAAAGGGGTAGTTATAGCCCAACTAGAAGAACTTAGCGACGTTCGCGAAGCTGTTGCGCTGACTCACGACGAGGCCCCGCCCGGGTCATGTTACCCTACAACGTTGCCCCTGGACATCAATCACAAGCTTGAGCCTGCCCAGACACGCGAATTGCTCTCTCTTTTGCATCGGTACCGCAGCTGTTTCGCGACGACATCCCGAGTTCGCCAGACGCCCGTCGCCAAGCATAGCAATATTGTCGATACCGCAACGCCCCCCGATTCGCCAACCACCGTACTGCGTTTCCTTGAAAGAGAGAGAAGCCATACAAGAGCAAGTGCGCGAAATGATTAACGACGACGTCATCCAGCCATCCAACAGTCCGTGGGCCGCCCCTGTGGGCCGCCGGCCTCTACGAGAAGCAAGCCGTCACAAAATTGTCAACGACAAACGTAGCAGGACGCGGGAAGCACTGCCGTTCACTGGGGTGAGGCTTGTTGCCGAACGGCAGCGCTTATTCGAGACAAATAAGACGTTCGGCCACGCGCTGGGAAACAGGTTCGGCTACCAGGTGGCGCCGGCAGAACGTCAGCAGTGTGGCAATGCCCCCCTCCATTCCAAGAGGCATCGACTCGATGCCGCACGCGAGGGGGTAAAATAGACGTAAGGCGGAAAGTTAACGGCACGAGTGTGTTCGTGGAAAGGGGCTAACGGGAGTAAAACGGCTTCAGTCGCGCCACGTGGACTACATCGGACGTCGGCTGTCGAGACGTCCGGACTGTTACTTGAGGCAGCACCTCGTAGGTCACCGCGCTGAGGTGGCGGAACACCTGGTGTGGAGCAAAGTAAGAGCGAAGAAGCTTCTCAGAGCGCTCTCGCAAACGGATCGGGCTCCATACCCATATTGCTTACCGGGTGTGTAAATCGCCTCCCTGCGGCGGAGGTTGTAGCACTCGGTGTCGCGTTGTTCTTGGCAGCGGATTTGCTGTCGAGCAACTTGTCGAGCGGCTTTGGCGTCACGAACAAATTGGGCAGCGTCCACGACAGAAGACGGACTACGATCCGGAAAAAGCATGGCGTTCAGAATGGTAACGGCTTCGCGACCATGCACCAAATGAAACGGAGTGAAGCGCGTCGTTTCGTGGAGAGTAGTTTTGTACGCGAACGTGATGTATGGCAGTATCCGGTCCCAGTTCGCATGGTCATCGTCCACATAATAGAAATCATATCGCCAATTGTCTTGTTAAGCCGCTCAGTCAGTTCGTTTGTGGGTGGTATGCTGTAGTCTTGTGATGGCTGGTGCCACTGAGTCGGAGTACCTCGCTCGTAAGTGCCGACGTAAACGCGGTTCCCTTGTCAGTTAATACGACTGTTGCGGCTCTGTGACGAAGCACAATGTTGTCGATGAAATAATGTGCAACTTCGGCGGCGGTACCGTGGGGAAGGGCATTGGTCTCACAGTAGCGGCTAAGATAGTCAGTGGCAACAGCAATATGCCGGTTACCCATGGAAGACGCCGGAAATGGGCCGAACATTCTATGCCGACCTGTTGAAATGGGAGGCCCAGGAGATCGATAGGCTGCAGGAGCCCGGCTGGTTTAGTCGGTGGCGTCTTCCGGAGCTGACACTCACGACAGGTTCGCACGTAGCGGTGGACAACTGCAGCAAGCTTGGGCCAGTAGTACTTGTGGCGTATGCGTGCCAACGTGCGGGAAAAGACGAGGTGGTCTGAAGGAAGGTCGTCGTCGCACGCATGCAGAACTTCATCACAAAGCTTTGTAGGCACTGCGATAAGATACACAGTCTCCGTTGGGCCGTAGTTTGTTTTGTAGAGGACACCACCACGCAAGCAAATTGATAACAGCCCGCGCTTGCAGAGTCGAGGTGGAGATGGAGCGGTTCCTCCGAGGTACTGGATGAGGGGCAGCAGTTCAGCGTCGTCCCTCTGTTAGCGGGCTATGGTGGATGTGGCGACAGACCCGAGAAAAGCGGAATCGTCGGGCTCGTCCGTGGGGCAGGAAATGGGAGCGCGGGAGAGACAGTCAGCATCACTGTGTTTCTGGCCGGACTTGTGCACGATGGTGACATCAAATTCTTGTAACCGAAGGCTCCGTCGAGCAAGTTGCACCGAGGGATCTTTCAGGTTCGCCAGCCAACAGAGTGAATGATGATCGCTCACGACAAGAAACGGGCAGCCAAACAAGTACGGTCGATATTTCGTAACTGCCCACAGCACAGCCAGACATTCCTTTTCCGTCGTGGAATAATTGACTTCGGAACGAGATAAAGTGCGACTGGCGTAAGCAATAATGCGTTATAGACCATCCTGCCAGTGAGCAAGGGACGCACTGAGACCAACGTTACTGGCATCAGTGTGCAGATCCGTCTCGGCCTTTTTCCCGAAGTGGCTAAGCACAGGCACACATTGGAGACGCGACTTGTGTTCCGGGAAGGCCCTTTTCTGGTTCTGGCCCCAGAAGAAGGGGTCAGTGTCTTTCTTCAGGCGGGTCAGAGGCTCTGCTAGCTTGGAGAAATTGTGAAAAAACCGCCGACAGTACGCGCAGAGGCAAAAGAAACGACGCAGGCTCCGTTTGACTGTTGGCTAGGGAAAGGCAGCTACGGCGGCCGTATTTTCGGGGCCTGGACTAACACCTCGAGCGCTGACAACGTGACCAAGAAACTTTAACTCATGAAACGCAAAGTGACATTTTTCTGGCTGGAGAGAGAGACCAGCGGAACGTATGGCCTCGAAAACAGCATGCATACATTTCAGGTGCTCATCGAACGTCTCAGAGAAGATGACGACATCGTCGAGATATACGAAGCACGACTTCCACTTCAGGCCAGAAAGCACGGTGTCCATCATTCGTTGGAATATGGCAGGGGCCGAGCACAAACGAAAAGGAAGCACCTTAAACTGGTACAAACCTTCAGGATTAATAAATACGGTGTTCTCTCGGTCACGTTCGTCGACCTCTATTTGCCAATATCCACTGCGGAGGTCAAGGGACTAAAAATAGGTGGTATGGCGCAGGTGGTCTAAGAAGTCTTCAATGCGCGGCAGAGGGTACACATCCATTTTCGTGAAGTTATTGAGGCGTCTGTCATCCACGCAGTACCTGAGGGGTCCATCTATCTTCGTGGCGAGGACAAGAGGCGATGGCCAGGGGCTCGTGGACGCCTGTATGACGTCGTCGAGGAGCATTTGTTTAGTTTGGCTGCGGATGGCGTCACGTTCTTTTCAAGACACCCGATAAGGGAGCTGGCATAGTGGTCATTGGTCGTCAGCATCGATAATTCGTTGCTTGGTAAGTGGCGTCTGTCGCTCCTTGGAAGTCAAGGCAAAACAGTCGCGGAAGGAATAGATGAGGTTTTCCACGCAGCGTTTCTGACTGCCCAAGAGGGGCGGTTTTGCATCGGTCCGAGTGGCTGTAGAAGTTGCATTGTCGACTTCTGACGTAGTGGACAAAGAGCACTGCCTGGTACACTCTCCAAGCTCTTCAAGATAAGCGATGACCTCTGTCTTCTTTAAACGCTGCGGTTCATGGGTAAAAGTTGTGACTAAGATGTCGGTGCAATCGTTGACAAGTTCTACTAGGCCTCGAGCTGCACAAAGTTGACGAGCGAGTAGCAGCGACATGTTCGCTTCAGCGATGCCAAGAGTGCCGGTGCTGTCATTACACCCGCCTGTGACAAACTTGCTGGCTCGCGGAGGGATTGTTAAGCGGGCGCCGCATACGCGCAACATTACTCTGCTGCGCTCGGTGTTGCTTTCAAGGGCTCGCTGGCCGGAAAATGATATCATGAGCTCCCGAAGGACGATGGCCGCACCATACCCTTGAAGAAAATCGGTGCCCAGAATGAGATTTTTTGAACAGTCACGTAATATGGCAAACGAGCCAGTGAAATCAAGACCGCGGATCTGGATGCGAGAGGTGCAGACGCCGATCGGCGTCACTACATGGCCACCGGTGGTGCGGATCACGGGTCCGCACCAAGGCGTCAGAACCTTATGAAGAGTCGTGGCGAGCTTCCTGCTCATCAAAGGAAAATCGCCGACGGTATCGACGAGTGCGGTCACTTCATGACTGTCGGCGGTTACTAAAATCCGCCTTTTTCACGACGCGACTGCGCATGCGCCCATCCCCTGGCGGCGGTGTCACGAAACATATTGGAAGGGTCGCGCGCCCCTTTCGTGACCGGCAGTGGAAGTGTAAACTAACCGGCTTCGTCCGCAGGGTGCGTTCCTGCAGCCGTCGGGCGTTCAGCGCGAAGCATTTCGCGATACCTATGAAATGTGTTGCATACGGCTGCAATGCCCAATATGTAAAGGGAAGCAAACTCGGATTTTTTCACTTTCCTAGCGCTTCTCGGGACAGCCTTCGACGCAAAGCGTGGATAAAAGAAGTTCGCCGGCTCGACGATCGTGGCCGCCCTTGGGCACCGTCAAGCACGTCAAGACTGTGCGGGAATCACTTTGTGACAGGTACGGACGAGGTACTGCGGTTAAATGCGTGTGAAGTCTATCACAAAAGGTTTTATTCATGGGAAGAAAGGCCTCGAATGTCACCGCGGCATTTAGACTTCGTTCCGACGCTTTTTGCTTTCTCAAGCAAGAAGGCCGAATGGGCAAGTGCGTGAGCCGCTTTCAACGCGCGATGGAGCGGGCAACGAAAAAGAAGCTACGAGAGCATTCACGCATGGTGCTAAAATTTTGTCATAATCTTCTACGGAAATTTCCTTGTTTATGCCACTACACCCTGGGCAATCCCCCCGTGTGGGTATGTGCCATGTATTAAGAGGCAGAAGAAGAAGATGCGTTATGCGTGTGTTCGAATCATATCCATGATGAAGACCTCTACGTGGTATCGCCGGAATGGATCAATGTGCGCCTCTCGCGCTCGTCTTTATGGATGCGCACGCTTGTTTAAGCTATGCAGCGGTGTGCCGTGGGAAAATAAAATGAAATGCTAGCAGAGCTGCGCCATGTTGTGAGTACGCTTGTGCTTTTACAGCTCGTGTAGCTATTCGGCAGCTCTTGAGCACTACGATTGCTTGTGAAAACTGTTGTCCCCAGTCGTTTTCTGTGCTATGCGGCGTGCACGATGTTGTATCCACCTTTCATGGATGGCAGACATATACAGCGGAAAACGTCAACCTCACTGATCGGGGATATTTCATTGAACATTATGTTCCGAATGTAGCCTTCATTTCTGAAGCGGCGGCCCTTGCTCAGCTGGCGATCGCATCGCATGCCGGATGATCGGAGATACTGAAGAATTTGCCCTTCGGTGGGCACTGTAGCCTGCCTCGGACTTCACACCCAGCCATAAGTCAACCCTAGAAATCGTCCAAGTACCAGGTGTTGCCCAGGACACGCCATCGTCGACAGATTCCAACAAAACGTGCTCCGGAGAGGCACTCAGTCCGGCCGGGCTGGCAGCGCAGTACCCTACCACTGAGCTTCCATCGTTGTACGCGAGGTGGCCGCACAGGAAAATGAAAAAGGCGGATTGCAGCAGAAACTAATCGTGCGCAGCACGTCGGTGAGGTCGTCGGAGCAGGTCGTCGCCGCTCGGGCCGTCGCATCAAACCGTCGGGTGGAGGCTGTTGACTCTGTACAGCGGCGCCGGCCCTACCCCAGAGGACGCTGTATTCAGTTTTCCCGGCGAGAGGACGTGCCTATGAACTGACCAGAGGATGAGGGCCGTCTGGGCATAGCAAAGCGCCTAGGGAACGGCGATCGCGATTGGCGCCGCATCGAGGTCGGGGGCAGCACCTGAGTGACCAGGTACTCCTCTATGTCCTGCGGTTCTTCACCATAGCGCGCTCGAGGTGCGTCTGGTGGGAATCCTCTCAAACCCATCCGCCGGTACATGCAATTCCACAGAATATGGCCGGGCTATCCACAGTGGTAGCAGATTGGGCGATTGTTGGACGTTCGCCATACGTGCGCTTTCCTAAAGCAGAGCATAGTTCCTGCTGCTCGATTGGACGCAGGTAACGATGGGGTGGTCCTGGTCCGGCAACGGGGCGAAACGCTCGCGGCGCGGGGGCAGGTCGGCGCAGGGCATCGCTGTGAGACATGACGTGTGGCTCCGATAGTGGTGCTGGAGGTGGCTGCACCGCTCGCCGGATTACGTCAAGGAGGATATCGCCTGTCGAAGGTGTGCTTGCTGACGGAGCATCCAAGTGGAGCAGTCGCAGTTCTTCGCGGACAAGGCTTCGCACAAGCTCTCGCAGCGACTCGTCCTCGGGGGCTGGCAAGAATGTGCGGTAGTCAGCGGCCGCTACATTTGCCTGACGGTCGTATTGGGCACTCCGTTTCTGCAATGAACGTTCCATGCTCGTAGCTTCCTTGGCAAAGGCGGCGACGGTTCTCGGAGGGTCGCGCATGAGACCAGGAAACAGCTGCTCCTTTACCCCACAGGTCCCCACCTTTGTAGCTTCGGGCAGGGCCGGGTCGGTCCGATTGAAGAGGCGGTTCATGTCCTCAATAAACTTGGCCACGCTTTCATCTGACCGGTGTGACTTTGAGCGAACGTTAATTTCAGCATTTTCTTTTCGGTCGCTCGAGCTGTATGTGGCGAGCAACTCACGGCGAAAAACTGCCGAGTTGGAAAAGGACGCCTCGTTGTTCTGTAACCACGTTTTCGTCGAGTCTTTCAGTGCGAAATACACATTCATCCCCTTCCCTCGTCGTCCCATTGGCTGAATGCAGCAACACGGTCAAAACTGCCCATCCAATCTTCAACAGCCTCGAGCAGGTCACCATGGAAGGATGGTGGCGACCGAGGTGCGAGCACGAATGGCGGGGCACTGCCGGAGTACTGACCTGTCTGGCTGCCAGTGGTGGAAGTCAGCTCGCACAGGCCTTGTCAGTGGGTCAAACACGGGTTGGAGGCCTCGCAGGCGACGGCTCGCTTTGTGGACAGGTGTGGCGTCCGCGCGTCGGGGAGAAGCGTCAAGGATATCGCCGGGGTCAGCGTACATGGGATGGTACCCAGAAGGGCTCCACCAAATGTCACCGACAAACGTAGCGGGATGCGGGACGCACAGCCGTTTACTGGGGCGAGGCTTGCCGAAATGCAGAGCTTATTCGAGACAAAGAAGACGTTCGGCCCGCGCTGGGAGACAGGTTCGGCTACCAGGTGGCGCCGGCAGAATGTCAGCAGTGTGGAAATATGTAATTTACACAGCACCATACTTTAGAGCCAGACACGCGTCTCTCTGGGCGTCTAAAATATTTATGGTTGTGGGAAGCAGCCAGTGTGCCTTCAGCAGCAGAGCGCCTTGTAGCGGATATTTGAATTCCAGTATAGCCATATTGCTTAAATGCTACCAATGTCAAAGATTGCGTAGGACACGCGAGAACTACATATGGAATAGAAGCATCGTGCTGTTTTTTGTTCTCTCATATATTGTGCGGTTGATGTCCGGTCAGTTTCATTTTTCATTATGCCTCCTTGTGCTAGAAAATGAAAAAGCAAAACTGAAATCAAAGAGACGGGCTTTATAAGCAAACTAAAAGGCGCAGCTTGTCTAGGCACGCAGACTTGACATTTTGGCTTCAGTTTGGAAACACCGGTCATATATGACAAATGGCCAATGGCGTGATAAGGAAAGAGTTAAACGCAATAGGTAAATTACTTAGTGTCATACCTCACAGTTAGGAAGGTGTCTCTCGCTGTGCGTGTTTAAAATATTTATGATTGCCGGGAGCAGCCAGGCTGCCTTCAGCAAGAGAGAGCCTTGTAGAATATTCTTGAATCGCAGTATTGATATATTACTTAAATGTGGCATATGGGAAGCCTATGCACATGTGGACTTTTCTTTGTATTATTGTGTTTGTCTTTTCTCTGTTGCTCAGTTCGTGGCTCTCAACGGAGCAGATAAAAACCAGGATAGTGGCGGCGTAGACTAGGACAAGCGAAAAGCAGGCGTGCGCGGAGCGGTCAAGTGTTAAAAAAAGTGGAAGGCTCTACAAGACTGCACAGCGCAGATTACGCTGAAGCATATATGAATTCGGACAAGTGACTGAACACTTCTTTTTTGTGTGCTTCTTTGCGTGTGTGAAAATGAAAGGCGTGACGGAAAGCTTGCGTGCAACAAGCAGACGAGGCGATGTGTCAGCTATGCCGGCCCCTCACCCACCAGTTAGTATGATGGACTAATGGAATGCCTTTCGCGAAGGCTTGAAAGTTGACGTCATCTGCAAGGCTTGGGATTCCAGCGTTGCGGATGAGGAGATAGCCTTCTCGAAACGAAGAGGAAAGAAGCTTTGATTTTAATTTTTAAATTTTTGGGTCTCTTGTATCTAGTATATTTAGAGGTTATCTTCGGTGCCTCATCGATGCACTGAGCTTGTTTGTTTAAAATGTAAAAACCCGCTGGTCAACGGTCCTTCAATGAGATTGACTTCGTAGTTCAACTCAAAACGGCTCAGACAATTTAAACAAGTTTAACGGTTGGGCCAGGCATTGAAGATTGTATGAGCAAGTACCAAAGCCATGCGCGCCCTGAGAATCGACAAAATTTTTTATGCAAATGCAACCTCCTCATCTACATTGCCAATGGCATGTGAGCCATTGTTCGAGATTTTGCTGTGACGTCTCAGTAAAATGTGCTCCATTGGTTCGTCACTCTCACTGCAGGATGAAGGGCGGTGTAGATTGTTGTGTTTCGTGCTATATAGCGTTGTTTGCTCGTTGCGCGCGTTCTTTTCATTACACCATTTATTTTTGCACACGCACACGCATAAAAAACTACGTTTTTAGCTTCTTGGCCTTGTTAATGTATACGTCAAAGTGTTGTGTGTGTCGTCGCGTTCGTACAGCCTTCCCCTTATTCGAACACTCAAACAGTACGCATTGTTGTAAGTTTTGTCTCTCCCACTGATGGCACCACCAATTGTTACGGGCCGCGTAGCGTGGCCAGTTGTTGTGATGCAAGGTAGCGTTGTTCGGCCGAAGAAATGATGAGGAAGGAAGAAATCTGACATTTGCGACAACGAAAACACACACAGGCTTACTGGCGCTTAGGTGACCAGAACATATTTTACATATTTTACGAAAGAAAGAACAAACAGTCAAGAGTTCTTAGCGTCGAGCGACTGATGAGCCTTGCCGCTAAGACCCAGAGCATTCATTCCTACTCAGTACGCTCGTTCAATACACTAAGGCTCCTCCCCTTTCACCAGGCAGTGACCAAGTGAACACGAGGCACAGATTGGGAGAGTGTCGCACAGCACATATCACGCGGAGGCATGGTGACATTGGGCGAGGAGGACTCCGAGGTCCATTGCTACTTCAGCCCAAGCTGTATGTGTCCATCCAAACGCAGGTGCGGTGCCGTGGCTACAACCTCGGCCGGCTCTCTCCGGTCGGGACAGCTCATCAGACGCAGTTAATTAAAGGAAGGCGCCGTTCTCCTCATGCCTCCTCCGTCGTCGGTCGCGTGTCCCGTCGAACCAGACAAAAGGAAGGTCATCACCCCCTCGTGAAGAGCGTCAGAAAGATTCCCCAGGCAGGTTCCCAGAGACATCATTTTTTGCAGCGGGAGCTACACTGGGCTACCAGTCGATCATTTCGCGGTACATGGGAGAGGTTAGTTGTGCGCATGCGCCGTTACCATGGCAACCGAAGAGGATCAAAGTGTGGCGTGCGCTTCACCGTCACCGCGGCCGCTCACCCGCTCCACCGTCAAAGCCGAGCGTTGTGGGCAGTTGTGCGCATGAGCAGATGTGCGCATGTGCCGATACTATGATAACCGGAGAAACCCCACACTTAAGTCCTGTTCGTCGTCGCCGCCTCGCCGCACGCCGCTCTATCACCCGAACCCCGCGTCGCATGCGCAGGATTGCGTATAAAAGACGGATATGTTGTGGGCGTCTGTATCAACGTTTGACATGCATGCAGAAGAGGAGAGTCCAGCCAGTGCTAAACGGCGGTATAGACAAGAGAAGAGTAACTCTTCTGATCCTGAGGTTGCCGCCTGGCAGTTGGCTTGAACTAAATAAGAACGCTGGAGTCGGTGTGTACGTGAAACAAGGTATCACCGCTGCCAGACATCTCCCCTAGATTACGGCGAATAATGGTGAAACCTGCTGTGTTCGGCTTCTAGAAAGCGTCACTATCATCCAAGGAGTCTACGTGGCACCAGGAACATCTGTCAAGCATACGATTGATGCGGTCGCCACGTGTGTACCAGCCTACACACGGTTTCACAGTTGTGTGTGACTTCTGGTGATTTCAACAGGAAACAGGACTCTCTTATTCAATGTATGAAAGAAAAGTTTGACGCTAATTTAGCTTTGAAGCCTCACGTCCAGACTACACAATGGGGAACTACAATAGAGCTTGTATACCTAAGAGGCTGTAGCAAATCCAAATACTGTATCGGCAAAATTGACACCGCTGCATGCTACTTCACAGATCCTCGGGCAGTCTTCTCCTCTGTCAGGCAAAATGAATATAAGATGTGTATACTGAATGTCTCTCATTTCTAAACATGCAATGACTTCATCAAGCTTAGCAAGTGAAACGTACCCCTCGCTACGTATATCCTGGCATAGCCGAGCTAAGCCACTGCCATTTTCTTTCGTGGAGTGCTCGCGGGGTCAAAATAAATTTCGAAATTGCCGCTACCGCGTGTCTTCCCGGTCGACGGAATTTTTCCTTTAATTATCTTCGGCTGTGCATCCCATTCATAGCAGCATGTACACTGCTTCGTGCTCATTCATCTTGTACTTACTGCGCTTTTACTGTTTCTCTCGGCGCTGTTAGCAGTCACGCCCCTAACAAAATTGGTTGATTTGTAGCTCTGGTCAAACTTGGAGTGACGCGATATTTACAGCTGGCCGAGTGGAACTCGCTCAGTCGAACTGGAAAATCAGTCTTTCGCCGCTCCGTTGTTGGACTTGTTGCCTCAAATACGATAGCACATACCCACTTTGGGAGATTGGCCGGGGCTTAGTGCAGATACAAACAGGAAAAAACGCATCCATGTTTACCTCAAGCGGCTCATAAATATAGTGGAATCTTAGAGAAAAAGAAAATAAATAATATCGAGAGATTTTGAGGAAGTCTCGCAGGGCGTTCCCTCTTGATCTTTGTCCCCTTTGACACTGCGTATGTGCGCAGCTGTTGCGCGCCCCGCCGGCGGCAGCAGCAGATGCTCCGCACCACTTTACCAACCCACGGGACCAACAGCCGCTCCACGTCATCAACCCACGTGGCCAACCACGTGACCAACGGCGCCGCCACGCTGAAGGCTCGAAATGCTAGCCTACTCTAGCTATCGCTACAAAACAGAGAAAAGACACAACTACACAGGAGGCATACACACATGCGTAGGTTTGCATTCCAAGAAATGCTGGAGAGTTTTCGGGTCCCTGCCTCGGATATTCGTTGAGGTCGGACAGTAGGCTATGGGACCCAGCGCGCGTGACTAAAACTCTCCACGTGACCTAAAAAAAGCGGGTGCTGTCTACTTTTCTGAACGGAAAGGCGGCCTCACAGAACAAGCAGGGATGGAGGACTAAAGCTAGTAGAGCAAGCCGAAGAGAGAAAATCTTCTGAAAGGGAATGGGCGTGAAGCATGGCAAAGTAGTTTGTTTGCGATATATGTAACTCCACTATAAATGAGTCTATTAAAGAATTGTTTGTGGCTGTGTGTTCAGGGGACGGTGCCTCACAACCACCTTGGTACAGGACATTTTCAGCCACAGGGTGGTCGGGACCCTTTAAGTAGAGGCTGCTGGCTGGCGTGCACGTGTGCTCTCCCAAATTTATTGTTAAAAATTTTTGTTCTTTACGGTAGTCATTTTCATTTGACAGCTGCAGAATATCCTTAATCTTGTATGTGCCAGTTCGGTCGTTGCCATGAAGCTTGGTGCTCGAGCCTTCTGCCTCAAGGGCTTAAAATAAATGAGAAATAGCGTATGCATACTTTACTTTGCATTTGACTCATTAGAAAGAAAAACTTCCAAGTGCGGATCATCATGCCTGCACAATCAGTGCGGCGCCGACATGCAATGCCAGATTGTAATGCCCTTTTCTGGTGCTAGTTCTGCGGTAAACCGAAAGCATACAGACACAATGTGCAGCTAAGTTTGTGCCGATATGCACGGTTGTCAAAATTATGCGTGCATTACTTGCTGGCAGCAATATTAACAGCTAGAGGGCTGCAGACTTTACAGTTGAAAACTAAACATTTTGACAGATTTTCCTGTCTGCTTAATTTTGGAGACATAACAAATTGCACACGTCCAACCGAAAACTAATTTTAGCCGAAAGTTTCGAAGCCGACTCGGCTCCTTCATCAAGCGTGACTGAGGGCAGTATCTAGAGTCTTTAAAAAACTTTATTTAAAAACCATTCGATGTCAAAAACAGGGCAACATGCTCCAAGAAATCAACGCACAAAGACAAACGCCACCACGAAAATACGTCACTTTGCCTTATGTCGGAGGTATCAGCGAAACCATCGCTTGACTACTGGAAAAAGGTGGTCTCCAGGTTGCACACAAGCCCACAAACACCGTTGCGCTTTGCCTACTTGTTCCCAAAGACCGGGCGCCGAGAGAAAGAGCCCACAGCATTGTCTACAAAATTCCTTGGGCCGATTGCGACAGAAGCTACATCGAAGAAAACAAAAATCTCGAAGAATTCGGCAACAGAAAAACGACGTCCACAACTTCGCAAGAGAGCGCAATCCGGTAGCCGGGCATTCCGAGGACTCATACCCTAGAATCGACATCGAAGAATCCAATTACCACAAAAGGCTCCTTCTTGAATCCTGGCACATCCAAACCACCCCGAACAACATCAACCGAAAAAAAGGAAACCTGCCCCCAGTATATGCCCAGGGACTTCGCTCTTCAACTCAAAGAAAAAAGTAGCCATTGACCGCCACCCTACAGTGCGACTATGTGACTAGCAGATTTAACCCCCCCCCCCCCCTCTTCCTCCCCCTCCCCACGCCTTTCGCTACGCAGCTTTCGTTCCTTTGACCACCTCCTCCCCTCCACACTCAAAGACGCTAGCTACTGCTCTGTCATCCCTGATGAAGGAGCTGATTCGGTTTGGAACCTTTGGGCTAAAATTAAAGTTTTTGGTTGGAGATGTCGAGTTTATTATAAGACTATACAGTTGACCAGAACGTATTCTGATTATTTTCTGCTTACAGCCCACTGTAATTAGTTCACGAATAGAAATCGCCGCTGCCACGTGGAGAGTCAGTATAGGCAGGGTCGATCATTTGCGCCCATATAATTACCGCGCAGTTAACAAATACGCAATAACCTGAGAGTACAACATGTTTGATGAGCAGTGCATGCGCAGTTTTTCTCTCCTATGTGGTGTCAAATGCAAGTCTTTAGAGTGGGATTGCCCGTTACATGTGCTTTTGATGATATCTGGAAGCTTGCATGCAGACAGACACACGCTTGTTTTGTCACCACCGATATATGCGTCTGTGAGCGCAGGTGTCTGCGGCTGCCCTCAATAACTTACCGTCTTTTCTTTCCCTCCCAAGGATCCGATTTCTACCGTAGGCATGCGGGCAATGAGACGCAACAGCATGCGAAGCAGTAGAGGGCACTCGCCTTCCGTGATCCATTGACGGCCTTGCCTGCCATGATTGCCAGTGGGCTGGTTCTGGTGGCGACCATTTCATGTGCGCATGATTCACCTTCCTGTCAGGAATTATTTTTCTGGCAGCCAGTGGGCTTTCTGAGCGGTGTTTGCTGCGTCCTATATATCATTCATAATCGAATTTTTTTTTTGCCATGCTATTTGGGTTTCGGTTTCAACAGCCAAACGATGGCTGTAACGTTAAAGAGTGCTTTTGTGTCACGTGAGGCTTTGAAAAACGTCCACGTAAACGCTGCTTCATCGTTTTAATTTACTGCAGTGTTGAAGCCAGTCTTGCTCAAGAGCCTGAATGGAAACAAATGTAGAATCCGCGATTCTATTGCAGCTTTTTCGTGTCTCACGTGACCTGTAAGCATACGTTGAAGTCAGAGTCCTTATTCGGCTGTTGAAAACGAAACCAAAATAGCCCTAGAAAGAAATACCGTTGAAAACCATTTAGCGATCGTAGGACAATACTGGTAGGCAATCGATGTATAATGCCTTGCGCCTCACTACAAATACCACAACATGCTCCCAAAAATTAGGTGTATATAATCCTTCAGTAGTGCCATAATGGCTGTGTTATGCGGCTGAAGCGAAAAGACTTGCGCCTTAGACTTTACCAACACTGTACATTATTGTTGTCGCAAAAGCGAACACTTCATATTTTGCAGGCTTCTATTATTATGGGTCCTGCTCCACCACGGAACCTAGGATTTCTTGAAGAGGTCGATGGCCAGGTACGATGGCTTCTCTTATTTACTAGTTTTTAAGCTTGAAATGCTTTTGGCTCTGGTTCTTGGTGACTGCAGGCCAACAATCTAGAAATAGTGGAAAGTTATGGGGATAAGAATCAGCGCTGACTTCTCGGAAATGCGAAGTTTTCTGTCGGAATGCTATGGAGGTGAAAAAAATTGCTTGCACAGCAGCCCACGGCACAAGTTCCAGTGGTAGCTCAGAGCAGCTTTGCTTAATAAGGGCTTAGATCACTAGACCATCACCAGAACCTCTCATCTTTCATGTTCTAATTAGTACAGCCTCTTGCGCTAAGTTTTCACTGATGTGTTTAAAATATTCATAATCTTTTTTCTGTTAGTTCTGTGCTTCCAAATAAATGGCGACATTCGTGTTGGCAGCGTGCAGTGGAGCCTGAAGGAGAGATAAAAAGGCTCAGCTGTGTTGTCAAAGGCAAAAAACTAACACACAAAGCTTATTTGGCGGCCCAACGCGCTGCTTACTCGAAGGAAGAAAGGGCGATGTGTCATGTTTTATCATTAGTAACGTTTGCACGGAAAATTGCCAATTTTGTAATGTTACAGATGGCAATCCTGAGGCATGGGATTTTATCAGTTTTGTCGTGGGAGATAATACCTCTCTCCCCATACTGTTATAGGGTTTTATAGAAAGCATATGTACAGCTGTTTTGTTGCAGGTACACCTCAGGAGCGGATATCGCAGCACAGTGGTGGCGCTGGCGCCTCTCCCGAGGTCGAGAGGCCTTGTTTTGCAAGGACACTATAAAACTTTTGTATTGATCCCACAAAAGTGACGCTCTTTCTTTGGGGATGCTCCTTCCTCGAAGAGCCGAGAAGAAGCTTCGGGGAAGGAGCATAACCGGCTCAGTATGCCGTCAGTTCCTTAAGGCTGGTCCCCCCAGAAGCCTCGGATGAGCTCAGAAAAACTAGCAGCTGTGGGCAGTAAGCCTCTTTTATTTACATTTTCTGACAGACAAAAGCCCGTTGATAGAAATGTGCACGACTTTAATTCGTTTATTTTAGAGCACCCGAATGTATTCAATTATGTCATGATTAATACTCTTTCAGATGCATTTTATGCATACATCAAAGCTGCACGAGCTGCGAGGTTGAGAAAGTGCAGCAAGCAAGTGAATTGCTACCTGGCGGACATGCCGAGGGGCAGCAAGTAATCATCGCTTGCACCTGTCCCTGTAGTCATTGACTTTAGTCAGGTAAAAATGACTAAATAAAGGCAACAAAAAGTATTTTATTGACTGCAACAGGGCATTTAGTGCTGGGATGCAGCATTTGCTGCACTGAAGGGTTGCAAGTTCATTCAGGTAGGCTACCCATTCAGAGCTGTTAATTGTTGCAAGGCCATTTTATCTCCATGAGTAGGCTGTCGTGTCTGTACATGGGTAACGAGGCCCTTGTATATACCAGGATGCATATCACACATCAAAACAATGCGTTCATACGAGACACGTAACACATGTATATATGTGTTTCAGCATTCGTATGACATACGAGCACATATATCCATAAGAGCGCATATGTGGACACAAACCAATTATTCCGTATGTATGAGACATATATAATTCATATATGAGATTTTCAATAGGATATATGGGTTTAGCAGCTGCTTGTAAAATAAAGACGCCCTCCACTTATTAACTTATTACAAAACTTAGCTTTCATTTCAATTTTCCTCTTTGCACCCATGTGCAAAACAACTACACTGCGCTTGGAAGACGGAACGCAAGATAGCTAGTTTTTTTAGAAATTCGGAATTTGGTTTATAGGACCCAAAGTGTGCAAGTAATTAAGATATTCTTTCATCAATTCATTGCCTGCTCTCACCATTTTGTACTTAACGGCCCATAATGCATGCTTACTCACTGCTCAAGGCCGGCAATTCATTTTGCGCTATGTGGCCTGAAACGGTTATGGTGATGATGATGATTGTGAATTTTTATGGCGCAAGGGCATCTATGGCCAAGGAGCGCCATGGCACAAGGTATATTTCACTTCTCAAGGTGGGCTCAGAGACTCGTTTCCCAGGCATTTCATGTTAAAGAAGCCTAACACCACACCAGGGGAAAGCGCGCACCCATTGTATCCCCGGTGGGTACCCGGCGGCACTGGAGATCGAACCCTGCTCCTCCGGCATGCCAGGCGGGTGCTCAACCACTTGGCCACAACTGCAGTAAACGATTATAGGTTCAGAATGACGCCTTTCCTCGTGTATATACTGAATACCAACCCTGTTTCTAACAATTTAAAAGGTAGCCTATTTTCGCTTATTCAGTGTCGTCGCCTTTACAATCTTATCATGAGCCTGAAAGTTGTAACAAGAAACTTGATGATTTGTTTTCGTTGAAACGCTGTAGTCGCAAAATAGCATGTTCCTAAATATGGAATTCGTAGGTAACGAGAGTAGTGGAAGAGGAGGTCATCTCATTTCAACATGGTTTAGGAGCTGCATTATGAGAAAATAGCGATTCCGTAAAGTTTATTAATTTTATAGCCTAGAGTAAAAAGAAGCTCACAGAGCAAAAATTTTGGTAAAAGCTTTCCTGACGAACTCAAGCATCGTTGAAGGAAGTGGAAAAGAACCTTTCATAAAGTACCTTGCGCAAGTGCACACAGCGAGTCCTACAACTAACCGTTTTTAAAGAAAATTAAGTGAGGAACGCTGTCAGACTTTGCAAGCTCAAGCAAAGTTGAGGAGCACTATAGGAATGAAAATTAATACGAATTTTAAATTTGAGTGTAAGTTTTTATTGATAGTAATTTTCCAAAATGCTACCCTAGAAGAACAACCAGAGAAAAGAACAACATAAAACTAGAAAATAGGCTCAAGATGAAACCTTGATGCCGTTTGAAAGGAGCGCGTGAACACTGCTATGCAAAGTCAGGCTGGAAGGAAACGCGATCACGTATATGCTGTACTTCTGCCCTTGCAGCTAGATATCCCTTTATAACCATATTATGACTGCTTGCTTCCGGTGGACCTTTTCCCCTTAAACATGAATCGTGCTAGTTGTGTATAACCGCTGGATGTAAAAAGGTAAAATATTTTGTTTTGTTGACCAGCGCAGTTCGCCTTTCATTCCGGCCTGACTGTTTTTCTCTCAAAGTGTAGCTTCGGCAACAAAATCTCGTTGTCTTTTTTCCGTACATGCAATTTGAAATATACCGGTACTTCCTACAACTGCTTGAATAAAGCTGCCGTATACGTAATGCCCTTTACATAATATACGCACAAACTAAGAACCAAAGCCTATTGTGCGATGTGTCGGGTTGCAAGACGACGAATTCACGCGGTTGTTTGCAGCATACCAGCTGCTTCATATCGGCCAACGAAATGCACGGGCCAACGGTGTTCGCAGGTGAAACCTCGCAAAGATAGAGTTAAGAAAATAAAATAAAGTTGTACTCGGTATAATGAACCGCTGACAAATCTCACTCAGTGAAAGAACTACAAATATACAAAACTATTTTACTGGCGCAGCTTCACATTGCAATTTCGGCGTAAATTGTTCCTTATACTCGGGTCAGAATAAGTAGTCTTGGCAGAATGTACATGCTTAGAATTGCGCATGAAAACTTGGTTGTGATGAACGATTTTACTCACCGTTGAAATTGGATCAGTTTATGTGAGCCTGGCCTCTTGCTAGTTCGATGCGTCGGGCACTGTCACAAAATTAGCGCGCTCCAGCCCCGATGTGCAGCACTAAGAGGAACATTTTTAGCGTGGCGTTAACGCGGCGGTTCTATGTAATGTGACACAAGTTTTCACGCGTCGTAATGTCTGCGTCGACTGTGTGTATGGCGGTAAGGCATATTTTTGTCATTTTCGATGTGCTATACGGAGGACGATGGGAGCAGGCGCTTTCTACTCTTCCTGCGAGAGGAGCCAGGCGGCTCAAGGAACGCCGGTGGTGCTAATCCTCCTCGACCGAAAATAGCCACCAACGCGAACCGCGACACGGCCGCAAACCTTTGGCGCCAGCGAACCAAAGCTAAGAAGCTCAAGACGCAGAGGCAGGCGGAAACCGGATGGCGAACGAGAAGACTCACAGCAACGGCAGCAAGAGCAACTCTTGTCTTCTTGTCATCTCTCCCGGCCGCCAATACGACCCGACTCAAAGGGCCGCTAAAAACTTGGCCTGAGCCTAAGGTCAAGTTAGGAGGTAAAAAATGAGAGATCACTGCAGCTACCCGCATTGGAAGAAAGCGTTGACGCCTCGTCGACATTTGTCACCTTTAAAATTTGGCACCATGGTTGTTTTCTCGTTCACTTGATTGATTCGCTATCGATTTATTCTGATTACGCCCTCGTTTTATCCCGGCAACCATTTCGAGTTTTCAAATTTTCCTCCACGCTTCTTGCCCGCCCACTCACTCTTCACCCGTCCTGTCTTTTTGCCAATCCTTTACCTTTAATTATCATTAATTACCTAATTGCCTTTAATTTATCATTATTTTTATAACTCCTGGTTAACCATTGATCGCTTATCACTTGTCACGTGATTGCCCACTTCGAGGTTTCAAACAAGGACCCATGGTTTGGCTCTGTCCACAGTTCCGATTTTGAAAACTTGGCGCTGTGCTGTAACTCCGCCTACTTCCTGCCTTTTCAAACTTCGCGGCACTTTTGCTCTGGCCCCGACCAATTTTGGGACCTTTTGGCTCCAATTAAATAACTATTCATCAGATTTCGAAATATTTTTCCTTGAGCATCCTTACGTCATCCTATTTCGATTGCAACCCCTTGTTTAACGCTACATTTGTTGAGTCGCCCACAAATGCTGCCGACACAATTTGCTGACACGATCATAGCTGACATAGCCTGGTCAAACTTCCTTTGCAATGAGAAGATCCCCTACACTTTACCGTGTACACGTCGTAAGTAAAAAAAATAGTTCAAAAACATATATTGGGCAAGGCCGTTAAAATATTTTGCATAACAGGATATTCCAAACGACCGTGAATGGCCGATGAGGGATCACAGTCCACAGTCAGGGGCGCCATGTCGCCCATCAACTATGTGCAGTCATACACGGTGCTCTTGAACCTACTGCGCGGCACACAAAGCTGGTCAACCTGTTGTCAAAGTACTCATAACATTGTTGCTTCTCCCCCACTTCAATCAATAAATCAATGAATCAATCAACCAATCAATTAATCAATCAATCAATCAATCAATCAAAGGAAGGTTTATATCATAATTCAAGGATAATTTGTAGAAAATATTTGAACCGATAGCCTACATGACTAATGTCCGGTCCATTATAAAACAAGACATTTAGGCAACGGCATAAATATGTAAAGAATAAAAAATGAAACAGCGAAATAAGACAGCAAAAACATCTGGAGTCAGATCGGAAGAAAACAAGGCGTTTGGGCAAACGTATAAGGAATTTACACACCAGCATTTCAACAATCTATACGCAGCGAATTCAGACAAAATGCAAACACAGAAACACAAAAGAGAAATCACATCATTAGTTGATTATGCAAGAAATATAATTTCGAAGCAAGTTTAATAGTTCTGGCAAGCGTATTTTCCAGTTGCAATGTATTCCAAACTTTCGTCCCAATGAATTAAAGTAATCTCTCTTCGTATGTGCTGTGATGGATCAGAATATTAAAATTACCGCTCGCAGCATGCCTTGTGTTGGAACTGCAGCCAGAATGAATAAGCTCATCGGGAGCGGAGAATTAGTTGTTAATATGCGATTTACTAGAAGGGAGATTTTGTAGTCGCGTAGAGCGGAAAAGATTAGTACTCGAATTTCCTCAAACAGATTGTTGCTTGTATGATGCATTGAAGTAAATGTTATAATTCTTACCGCTCTCTTCAGTTAGCGTAGCAGAGGTGTGAGATAAGTTGAGCATGTGTGCTCCCATAATTCGCTGCAATAACTCATGTGACAATGAACGAATGAAAAGTACAAACTCCGTAATATGTTTCGAGGAAAGTATTGTCTAACCTTAATAAGGACGTTGCAGCCAAACACAGTTTATTACAAACGCTGTTCACTTGATGCTTCCAGTTAAGGTTGTTGTCAAAGATAACACCAAGATATTTAAAGAAGGAACTGATTTTATTTCAAAACTCTTCAAAGAAATCCTAATTTGATTAAAATCAATGTTTCTACTTCTTGCATGAAAGACGACATATTTAGCCTTTGCAACATTTAACGTTAATCTATTGTCACTGAACAAGTTGAAAACGGCCATTAAATCTTGCTTCATGTCGTCTTGCATGGCAGAAACCGAATTAGCGGCCAATATGAGGATCGTGTCGTCTGCATACATGAGAATCTGCGAAAGTGAGACTGAACATGGGACATCATTTATATAAATAGAAAACAGTTGAGGTCCCAGGACAGATCCTTGGGGTACTCCGCATTTTATATGGCTATTTGAAGAGTCAAGGTTGATAATTACTACTTTCTGTTAACCTGATAAGTGACTTGTGAAAAAATTGCAACGTCTCATAACAATCCCTTAGGCGGCTTATTTCTTCATTAATATTGGATGTGATAAAGTGCCGAACGCCTTCTGCAGGTAAAAATATATACATCTTGTGAATTTGTTTTCATAAAGAGTTAAATTTATCAACTGGGAGAGCGTTAGAAGGGCTGTAGAGGTCGACCTGTTTGAGTCGAGACCATGCTTCTGATGACAGATTATATTATACTGACTAAGGAATATTTTTAGTTGGATGGCAATTAGTTTCTCAAAAACAGTACTTAAAATGCTTAGTATAGATACTGGACTATAACTACTTGGGTCGTTTTCGTCTTCAGATTTATAAATAGGAACGTTAGCGATGCTTAGAATTTTTAGATAGCAACTAGTCTCTATCGCATAGTTAAATATATGCATATAATGGGCTATACAGAATGTCAATGTTATGCTTTAAAACGGCGGTCTGAATACTATTGTGCCCAGTCGCTTTTTTAACCGGCAGTGTGCTTACTACAAATGTAATCGTAGATGTACATGTACAGTGATTGCATTTACAGTGATTGGATTTAGATTAAAATCGGTGTGAACAACTCTAGGTAGGGTAGTAGAGGCGGACTGAAAAGAGAACTGATTTGCATGGGATTCACCAATATTTGTGAAGTAGCTAATAAATTCATTGGCAACCTGTGTGGAAAGGTCGTTAGGAGAAACGCGTTTCTTTGGCCCAAGTCCTGTGATGTCCTTAACCATTTTCAAACTTCTTTCGTGTCAAGGCCAGGTTTTTAAGTATATTACTGCAATATATTTTTTCGCTCTCCTCATCATCGTGGCAGACTTATTCCTAAAAAGCTTGAATTGACCATGATAATAATTCATTGCTTTGTTTGCTTTCATTTGTGAAAGGAGTCATTTTTCTTTAGAACCGCAAGTATATTATCAGTTATCCATGGGCACACAGCTTCTTCGTAGTTCCAACGTGTGCATTTGAGCATGGATTTTATTACGGCATTTGATACGGAACGGATAAAAGTTCCGCACTCTATAATCACATCACTGTTGTACAATTTCACAAAATCAATGCTCTGGAAGAAGTTTCGAACACAGGCGCAATTTACTCGATTTCATGTATCTAGAATACGTTTTGCAATACGGATATAATTATGTGAGTAGTAAACAGATGAAAGTCGGACAGTAATCAGCAATTGTTTATCACAAACGCCAGAGCATACAGTCATTTCTGTTGTATAGTTAGTTCTTGTTTCCTTTTCAATGTGAACACCGCCAGAGGGCTACAGTTGTGTGCATATATATGTGCGTGCGTCACTGAATAAACTGGGTTTCGTTCCATGCGTTTGCTGTCATGGTTCACGGTCTTCAAGGGCGCTTCACGCCTACACCACATTGGCGACGAGGATGAACGGAAGAGCGGGCGTATCAACCTTTTCGCTTCCAGTCATGAGCTTTTCTGGACTCGCACCACCGCCCCCATTTCTGCCCGTTCCAGGTCACCCGGCTGCTCCTTGTTCACAATGGGTGCGACTATTCGAGAACTACATGCTGGCTTCGGGAGCGTCTGATTTTTCGGCAGAGCGTCGCAAAGCCCTTCTTATCCACAGTCTGGGCGTCGAAGGCCAGCGAATATTCTTCACGCTTCCTGGGTCAGCCAAAGACGCCAATGAAGGTGAGAGCGCTACCGCTAAGGACCTGCCAGCAGATAGTGAGGGCGCAAGCACCGGACTGTTGCCAAAACAGACAGAGACGGCACCTTCGCCATATGACGATGTGGTTACAGCCTTGGGGAACCATTTTACCACCCGAACTAATATCGTCGTAGAACGTCACCGTTTTCGCAAACGCGTCCAGCAGCCAGGTGAATCTATCAACGAGTATGTTGTTGCATTACGTGAGCATGCAGCTGCTTGTTCGTTCGCGATCAGTTCCTGACAGGCATTTCTTCGCAACATGTCCGTGAGCGTCTGTTGCTCGATGGCTCGAGTCTTTCTTTTTCGCGTGCTGTGCTTGTGGCCACTCAGATAGAACAGACAACTCAAGACGTCCAAGCTTTTGCGTCTACAAGTGTAGAGCATGTCGCAGCTAAGAACAACGCCCCCTTCCACTGCTTTCGTTGCGGTTCTAATCAGCACTCGGCTGCGTCGTTCCACTGCCCGGCTAAAGGGAAACGCTGCCATTGCTGCGGTCGGGTCGGTCATTTCAAGTCAGTGTGCAATAAGGATCGACGCGTTGCTTCTGTTCGGGAACTAAGCAGCGAAGAACGCAGTGACGTTGCAAACATTCTGGTAGTGGCCGCATCCACTCACCCTGGTATTCATATTGATGTCTTAGTAGGAAACACCAGCGTAGCATTCTTAGTTGATTCGGGATCAGCAGTTTCCATTATGTCGTACAGCCTCTTCAACCAGCATTTCTCCAGTAAAGCACACTGTACTGCCCCGCTAGTTAAATTATTGGACTATTCAAGACAGCCCATACCGGTGCATGGATGTTTTCTCTCTGAGGTTACGTACATGGCTCGTACAGCATCCATTTTGTTTTATGTCGTGTATCGGGGCACTTCGCTTCTCGGTATCGATGCGATTAGAGCTCTTAATCTACGAATTGAGGGCTCATCCCTTTGTTGCCTTGAGACAACTGCCACTGTAGCTGGTAGCCAAGAACGATGTTCTGTAAAAGAAACGCATCCGTGTTATGCTGGGCTCCCCAGCTACTTAAGAAAAGAGTTCCATTGTCTGTTTGGAGAGGGCATTGGTCTGGATAAGACTTTTTTTCACCTGGTCAAAGCGCGTCCATCCGTCCAACCCACTGCGTCTAAGCTTCGCCGCCTACCACTGTCATTATGACCTTTGGTCTCAGAAGAACTTCGTCGGCTGGAAGAGACGGATGTGATTGAGCGCGTCAACGCATCAGAATGGGTCTCCCCTATCGTCGTGGTAAAAAAAAATGTAGGGATTCGCCTCTGTGTCGACCTTCGAGAAGGCAACACGGCCGTCGTGCCGGACAATTTTCCGCTTCCGCACACTGAAGAACTTCTGCACAGCCTTTTGGGTGCAACACACTTTTCCAAGTTAGGTCTGGCATCTGCTTATCACCAAGTTTTGCTACATCCAGAGAGCCGTGATTTAACAGCCTTCGTAACACACGACGGACTTTATCGCTTCAAGCGTGTGTGCTTTGGATTAGCTTCCGCCCCCTCGGCCTTCCAACGCATGATGTCGCAAATTTTTTAAGGATGTTCTGGTGTCTTGTTTTACATCGACGACATCATCGTTTTTGGAAAGAGTGAAAAAGACCACTGGGCAAACCTTGCGACCGTTCTCAGGCGTATAAAAGAAGCAGGGCTCAAGCGAAATGACAAGTGTGTATTTTGCACAAATTAACTTTCATTCTTGGGCCACCAAGTCACGCCCGATGGCATCATTCCACAACCTGAGAAGGTAGAATCCATCAAAAACATCCCTGCTCCCACGGATGGTGCTGGTCTTCGATCCTTCCTTGGCTTAGTGGAATATTACGCAAAGTTCGTTCCAAATTTAGCACATGTTTCCGAGCCTATGCGGGCCCTTCGTCGCAAGAATGTGCCTTTTATTTGGTCTGAGAATATTGATGCCAGCTTTCAAAAGGTTAAGTCCATGCTCGATTCCGGAACAGTGCTCCGGATGTTCGACGCATCTCTTCCAGTCGTTGTCGCCACAGATGCATCCGACTGCGGCCTCGGAGCAGTTCTTCAACAGATGCATGGGCACAAGTTATTCACAGTGGCGTTTGCGTCAAGGACTCTGACGCCTGCAGAAAGAAGGTACGCCGTGGGAGAACTCGAAGCGCTCGCGTGTGTCTGGGCTATTCCAGTTGCGTTACAGCAGGACGAAACGTCTATAGACGAAGTGGTGGCATTCATTCAAGCGCTATCGTGCATCACCAAAGAGCAATTCCAGCAGAGTCTAGCTGAAGACAACACGTTACAACAAGTCATTTCTTACGTCCAGTCGTCGTGGCCTTCGCACAAATTGCTTCCGGTTGAACTTAAGCCATATGCAAGGTACAGCAAGAATTTTCCGTTGTTGATAACTTGTTGCTCCGCGGAGAGCGTCTTATTGTTCCAGAAGCACTGACTCCGCAAGTGATCGCCACAGCACATGAGGCCCATCCCGGAATTGTCAGGACGAAGGCGCGTCTACGAGAGCGGTTTTGGTGGCCGGGCATGGATCGGCAAGTCGAGCTCGCGATTCAGACCTGCAGCATCTGCCAGGGAGCAGACAAGAGCGCTAAAGTATCTGCTACACCACTGCAGCCAGTGCCATTCCCAGACGGTCCATGGCAAAAGATAGCACTCGACATCGTGGGACCCCTGGAGCGAGCTCCGCATGACTGTCGGTTTGCGATTACTCTGGTGGACTATTTTTCGAAGTGGCCCGAGGTACACTTCAGCTCCGACGTCTCCACCACTACAGTCACAAAGTTTTTGCTTTCTGTATTTTCCCGTGAAGGTTACCCGGATGAAGTCGTTTGTGATAATGGGCCACAGTTCACGTCTAGAGAGTTTGAGCAATTTCTAAAAGATCGTGGCATCCGCCTTCTGCACTCATCCTTGTATCATCCTCAAGCGAACGGGGAAGTTGAACGCTTCAACAGAGTTTTCAAGTCGTATGTTCAAGTGGCAGCGTTAGAGCAGCGTCCGTTTCGTCAAGCAGTAATCGAGTACCTTGGAATTTACCGCTGCACTCCCCACGCTACTACGGGGCTTACCCCTGCATTACTGCTCCATGGACGCGTACCAAGAACAAGACTTGATATTGTCGGATACCCGTCGCCTGCCTTTTTCAGCTCCCTAGACTCTGAGCTGGAGCGCCTGCGCGAACGGGTGAAGAAGCAACAGCAGTACAGTAAGAAGTATACGGATAGCCGCAGGTCTGCGAAAGAGCAAGGTTTGTTGCTGGGCGAGTTGGTTGGGGTACATCTTGAGAACACAGCGCTTGCAGACAAAGGACCAGAACAAGAAGTACACACACCTGCGCTAACTAACAACTTTTATTTCGGAAGGGGGCCGATCCGCGCCTTTTATACAGAATTGGAGGGAATGATGCGCACGCGCACAACACAGCCAGGTGGGAGCATGGAAAGAGCCAACACATAGACCAACTATTCTTATCGCCACTGATAACCAACAACGCAGCCAAAACAAGCAAGAAAAGAAAAAAGAAAAAAGAAAAAAGAAAAAGGAAAAAAGAAAAAAGAAAAGAAGAGAAAGAACCAACGGGGGGAGCAAAGGCAGGGAACGTAAGAAACAATTCCAAAAAGTACCAAAAGATCCCGAAGAAGCCAACAACCAACACGGCTAAACGACTGACGATGAAAGGTAACAAGATGAAGGCACTAAAAACTGAACAAACAGGCATAAAAGGTGCAGGAAAAACCTGCGGGAGAGTAAAAGATTCGGCACAGCTAAAAGATGACGGAAACTAAAGGCGTTAAAACAGAACAAGCAAAAACCCAAGAAGCCGACGCGAAAGAATACAAGCAGAAAAGGTGGTCACTAAAATATGACATTGAACAGACAACAGATCTCTAAAAACAAGCAAGGAATCGTAAAAAACGTGTGGGCGATAAAACATAACAGAGAAGAATACAGAAGAGTTTAAAAAGGAAAACATCGCAAAAAAAGAGGGCGCAAAAAAATCATCACGGAATGAAACGAAAAGAATACACTGAATCAAATCAAAGCAGAGAGGAATGAACACTCTTTGTCTAACAATGCAACTGATGGTGTGCTAACGCACTCATCTTTTAGCTTGGTAATAGTGGCTGCTTCAATGATTTCTCGAGTCAGTTGATTTAAGTTTTTTGCCAAAATATCTGTTTCCTTGAAAGTGGGGGAGACGCGTCGGCAAGGACTGCAATCACGGCAGTGTATGGCCAAATTACCGGACCTTTTATCCTCAGCATTAGCTTTATGCTCCAGTAACCGCTTATTGATACATCGGCCTGTTTGGCCGACGTACTTCCTGCCGCAGGGTAAAGGAATCGAATAGACGACACCCGACGAGCATGCTACGAACGGATCCCGATGCTTAATTGTGCAGTCTGGAACTTTTTCCCCAGAGCCGTTGACCTTCCTGCAGAGTCTAGAAAGCCGGTGAGGAGCAGAGAAAATAACGTCTACTCCTGCCCTTTTTCCAATTCTTTTTAGGTTGTGCGACAGTTGGTGGATGTAGGGGATTACAGCTACCTTTTTATTGCGACTCTGCCCTTCCCTTGAGGTTAGGCTCTTTCCTTGCCTCGTTTTCAACATTTTTTGAGCAACTGAGGATAGGAGTAGGGCCGGGTACCCAGAGCTGAGAAGCCTCTGCGCTTGGTTAAAGAAACTGCTTTCAAGACTGTGCGCGCAGGACTTGAGTAATGCGTTATTGAAGGTGGCCTGGATTATGTTTCTCTTGACCAATTTCGAATGAGCTGACCCATACGGTAAAAGTGGCTTATTGGCCCTTGGTTCGAAGATCCAGCATACGTGATCGAGTAAGAAGTGCAGCTTAAGTTCAAGAAAGCGAAGACAGCTATTTTCTGGAACTTCATGCGATAAAACGAGGGGATGAAAAGACTCCCTAAAAATGCCTAGAACCTTGGAAACTTCAGTCATGAAAGCATTGCCTGGGCAGTCGAGAAAAATTAGATAATCATCGACATATCTGAATATCTTTAGTACCGGTGAATTTGCAATCTTTGTGCTTACTTCTCTGTCACGCATGGCCAAGAAGAGGTCGCTCAGGATAGGGGCGATGCACGACCCAATACATATGCCCTGCTTCTGTATAAAAAGAGATCCATTCCACTCAGCATAGGTAGACCTAAGATATACAGACAATAATTCTAAAAAGCCACTAGCAGAAACGCCACATGCATTTTGAAAAGCCACAGCTCCGTGTTTGTCGATACACTCGTTTACACAAAGGAGTAGATCGTCGTGCGGAATTGAATAGTAGAGGTCTTTCACGTCAACGGTTTGCTGCCATGTTCTCGCAAGAAGTGAATGGTATCACTTGAGTTTTTTACTAGGAACGGGTCTTCTACTGCGAGAACGCTGAGATAGGCTTGAAGAAAGTTGGCAACCAATTTTTGCCAAGTGTCATTCTCTGAAACGATTACACGAAGCGGGCACTCGGGTTTATGTGTTTTTGCGGTAAAAAATAAGCTGAGGGACATTCTTCTGCTATCTGTTATCGAGCGGGAAAGTTTATCGAGGTTCAACCGTTGGCACAACTTTCCTGCTGTACTCTTAACTTTTGTCAAGGCAACGTTCTGACATTTGTCAAAGCAGGAATTGAGTGCGGACGATGCTTTTTCACAATAGACAACCTTCGGCAGTAAAACAAAACCCCCTTCCTTGTCAGCGGTTAGCAGGGACCAGTTGTTGTTTTTCAAGTAAGCGATAGTCTTCCCAATAGGTGGCTTTTTGCTGGTACGACTGTGGCGGTTGAGTACGTCAACGCCTTCGGAGACGCAACGATCTATGTCGGCTGCAGGAGCTGACCTTGAGACTTGCCTGACCATGGTCAGTAATTCCGGGGCTGAGGGGCTTGGTTCGATGGCGAACTTGGGCCCGCACTGGAGCAACTGCTGGAATTCCTTGGGAATGTTACTGGCGCCTCCTAAAAGATGAAGACGATTTCTGGCCGGTGCTTGCTTCTTTGGAACTGCCGAGCGGAGACGTGGGAGCGCACTCTGCCACAGGAACTCAGTGGTGCTATCGATTATGCGCGAAAACTCGCGCCACTTGCTCCACGAGATGGGTGTTGACGGAGGCACAAGCAGAAGTTGAAGATGTTGCCGGAGCAGACGGGCTTGGTGCTGCCATTCGGAGCGCAAAATCTTACAAATCCGGTTTCCATGGCCGGCCGAGGGTCGAAGACCACCGAACAGGTTCAGAACATCAGGCGGTAAGATCTGGTGTCGCACGCAGAAACCCAGAATCCTAGCCTTGCAGGAAGCGGACGAAATCAACGAGACAAGATGGCACGGATCGACACTGAACGAGAAAAAAGGGCCCCTTGTATTAGAAATGAACTTGAGCAAGGTTTGTTGCTGGGCGAGTTGGTTGGGGTACATCTTGAGGACACAGCGCTTGCAGACAAAGGACCAGAACAAGAAGGACACACACCTGCGCTAACTAACAACTTTTATTTCGGAAGGGGGCCGATCCGCGCCTTTTATACAGAATTGGAGGGAATGATGCGCACGCGCACAACACAGCCAGGTGGGAGCATGGAAAGAGCCAACACATAGACCAACTATTCTTATCGCCACTGATAACCAACAACGCAGCCAAAACAAGCAAGAAAAAAAAAGAAAAAAGAAAAAAGAAAAAAGAAAAAGGAAAAAAGAAAAAAGAAAAGAAGAGAAAGAACCAACGGGGGGAGCAAAGGCAGGGAACGTAAGAAACAATTCCAAAAAGTACCAAAAGATCCCGAAGAAGCCAACAACCAACACGGCTAAACGACTGACGATGAAAGGTAACAAGATGAAGGCACTAAAAACTGAACAAACAGGCATAAAAGGTGCAGGAAAAACCTGCGGGAGAGTAAAAGATTCGGCACAGCTAAAAGATGACGGAAACTAAAGGCGTTAAAACAGAACAAGCAAAAACCCAAGAAGCCGACGCGAAAGAATACAAGCAGAAAAGGTGGTCACTAAAATATGACATTGAAGCAGGGCCTACCTAGGTTTCTCCGTTGACGTGAAAGACCTCTACTATTCAATTCCGCACGAC
Organism: Amblyomma americanum; assembly: GCF_052857255.1. Classification (NCBI taxonomy): domain Eukaryota; kingdom Metazoa; phylum Arthropoda; class Arachnida; order Ixodida; family Ixodidae; genus Amblyomma; species Amblyomma americanum. The sequence continues at coordinate 497,070,688 of NC_135497.1, read as the reverse complement.
GATCTACTCCTTTGTGTAAACGAGTGTATCGACAAACACGGAGCTGTGGCTTTTCAAAATGCATGTGGCGTTTCTGCTAGTGGCTTTTTAGAATTATTGTCTGTATATCTTAGGTCTACCTATGCTGAGTGGAATGGATCTCTTTTTATACAGAAGCAGGGCATATGTATTGGGTCGTGCATCGCCCCTATCCTGAGCGACCTCTTCTTGGCCATGCGTGACAGAGAAGTAAGCACAAAGATTGCAAATTCACCGGTACTAAAGATATTCAGATATGTCGATGATTATCTAATTTTTCTCGACTGCCCAGGCAATGCTTTCATGACTGAAGTTTCCAAGGTTCTAGGCATTTTTAGGGAGTCTTTTCATCCCCTTGTTTTATCGCATGAAGTTCCAGAAAATAGCTGTCTTCGCTTTCTTGAACTTAAGCTGCACTTCTTACCCGATCACGTATGCTGGATCTTCGAACCAAGGGCCAATAAGCCACTTTTACCGTATGGGTCAGCTCATTCGAAATTGGTCAAGAGAAACATAATCCAGGCCACCTTCAATAACGCATTACTCAAGTCCTGCGCGCACAGTCTTGAAAGCAGTTTCTTTAACCAAGCGCAGAGGCTTCTCAGCTCTGGGTACCCGGCCCTACTCCTATCCTCAGTTGCTCAAAAAATGTTGAAAACGAGGCAAGGAAAGAGCCTAACCTCAAGGGAAGGGCAGAGTCGCAATAAAAAGGTAGCTGTAATCCCCTACATCCACCAACTGTCGCACAACCTAAAAAGAATTGGAAAAAGGGCAGGAGTAGACGTTATTTTCTCTGCTCCTCACCGGCTTTCTAGACTCTGCAGGAAGGTCAACGGCTCTGGGGAAAAAGTTCCAGACTGCACAATTAAGCATCGGGATCCGTTCGTAGCATGCTCGTCGGGTGTCGTCTATTCGATTCCTTTACCCTGCGGCAGGAAGTACGTCGGCCAAACAGGCCGATGTATCAATAAGCGGTTACTGGAGCATAAAGCTAATGCTGAGGATAAAAGTTCCGGTAATTTGGCCATACACTGCCGTGATTGCAGTCCTTGCCGACGCGTCTCCCCCACTTTCAAGGAAACAGATATTTTGGCAAAAAACTTAAATCAACTGACTCGAGAAATCATTGAAGCAGCCACTATTACCAAGCTAAAAGATGAGTGCGTTAGCACACCATCAGTTGCATTGTTAGACAAAGAGTGTTCATTCCTCTCTGCTTTGATTTGATTCAGTGTATTCTTTTCGTTTCATTCCGTGATGATTTTTTTGCGCCCTCTTTTTTTGCGATGTTTTCCTTTTTAAACTCTTCTGTATTCTTCTCTGTTATGTTTTATCGCCCACACGTTTTTTACGATTCCTTGCTTGTTTTTAGAGATCTGTTGTCTGTTCAATGTCATATTTTAGTGACCACCTTTTCTGCTTGTATTCTTTCGCGTCGGCTTCTTGGGTTTTTGCTTGTTCTGTTTTAACGCCTTTAGTTTCCGTCATCTTTTAGCTGTGCCGAATCTTTTACTCTCCCGCAGGTTTTTCCTGCACCTTTTATGCCTGTTTGTTCAGTTTTTAGTGCCTTCATCTTGTTACCTTTCATCGTCAGTCGTTTAGCCGTGTTGGTTGTTGGCTTCTTCGGGATCTTTTGGTACTTTTTGGAATTGTTTCTTACGTTCCCTGCCTTTGCTCCCCCCGTTGGTTCTTTCTCTTCTTTTCTTTTTTCTTTTTTCCTTTTTCTTTTTTCTTTTTTCTTTTTTCTTTTCTTGCTTGTTTTGGCTGCGTTGTTGGTTATCAGTGGCGATAAGAATAGTTGGTCTATGTGTTGGCTCTTTCCATGCTCCCACCTGGCTGTGTTGTGCGCGTGCGCATCATTCCCTCCAATTCTGTAAAAAAGGCGCGGATCGGCCCCCTTCCGAAATAAAAGTTGTTAGTTAGCGCAGGTGTGTGTCCTTCTTGTTCTGGTCCTTTGTCTGCAAGCGCTGTGTTCTCAAGCTGCGAAAGAGACTATTGTGAAAGTTGGGGACTATGTGCGGGTGAAGAAGCCAGCTACTTCGTTGAAGGGAGACTTCGCTTTCACGGGTCCCCGAAAGGTAACGAAGAAATATGGGCGATCGTCTTTCCGTCTCGACGACGGCAAGATATGGAATGCGGCCATGCTATCGAGGATTCCAGCGGCGCTTCAATCGTGGAACCCCAGCGAGAGTGGTGAGTGTGTCCGCATCCAGCATGGGTCGCCTTCTGACGCCCCACGATTGCTCGGACCAGTTCTTTACACTACGGACCCACCTCAAGACACAACAGAGGCGTTGCTTCCAACGCCGGAACCTCCGCGCCGTGTGCTGCCACCTCGCAAGAGACGACCGCCTGACCGATATGGCTACATTTGTTGTGATCATTTTTGTCAAACTGCAATGGTTTACATGTACATGTGCATTTGTTATTAGTAAATCCTTTGAGATGTTCAAATACGTACTAATCCACTAATTCACTAACCTTAACACAAAGGGAGGGAATATGTTGCATAGTTTGTTCTTGTTTACTTTTCAATGTGAACACCGCCATAGGGCTACAGTTGTGTGCATATATATGTGCGTGCGTCACTGAATAAACTGGGTTTCGTTCCATGCGTTTGCTGTCATGGTTCACGGTCTTCAAGGGCAGTTCACGCCTACACTACAATTTCATGGTTGCAGAACATATGATCAATAAGTAATGAAGATTTCTGTGCTATTCGAGTCGGGGAGGAAATGACGTTTTTAACGTTAAATGACTGCATGAGAAGCAGGTAGTCCCACTTGAAACATCCATCTTTTACGAGGTCAATATAGAAATCACCGCATATAACAAGTAGCGCATTAGAGGTCATTAGCGCACTGATGATAGTTTCCATAACCGAAAGAAAGTCATTTACGCTGGGGTTGGGGGGCCGGTATGCCACACCGCTATTAAGACCACAGCCGAGGTGTACAAAAAATTAATGTAGATTAGCTCAGCTAATCCAGCATATACAAAGCGAAAGGTGTCGGCGTTCACTGTGTTCATTGGCGTTGGCGTTGACAATGTTCTAGACGGCGATGACATTGAGCAAAGGAAGGGCGCATAACTGGCTCCCTGGATATGCGGACGCTTCGTTGTGCTTTGATACATGTGGCGGTGGTGAGAGAGATGTGGCCTGAATGCATTAGCACTGACAGCGTTGTGGCTGACATGCGGCCCTGCAGCAAAAGCTAGGCCGCAGCGTTCATTTGCTGAACAATCTCGCTATCAACCATTAACTACATGCCACATCCCAGGGTGGCAGGGAGGGCGCGCTGCTTCTACAGTGTGCGGAAAGCAATCAAAGGAGCTTTTGCAGTTGGACACCAACGCCACGCACATGAAAGCGAGATTGAGGTTTCCACTGACCCACGGAGCCGGTTATGCGACTTTCCTTTCGTGAAAATGAACGGCGTTTGTAAAGTTGTCAACGCCAATAAACTCTAAGAACACCGTCAGCTCACTTGTTTTGTTTTTAAGGAAAGGAAATAGCACAGTAACCGTCTCACATATCTCGGTGGACACCCGAACCGCGCCGTAAAGAAAGGGATAAAGAAGGGAAGGAAAGAAGAAAGAGAAAACTTAAAATTGAAGGATTGATTTTGAGAAAAGGCGCTGCGCTGCGCAGCGGCAGGACACCTGTGGCTCGGTACTACTAGTCGCGCATGCGCAGTAGTGAATAGGAACAGAGAGAGAAATATCCGCTTCTAGATGCCCGTTGTGACGTCATGTGCCTCTTCGAAGCACCGCTACGGCGAAATCGCAAGTTCGCGGCCAGTAAAGCTTTCGCAGTAAAAAGCGATTTGACAGACTGCTTGCTACATGAACTATCTGCGATAATCTGGTAATCAACACTATTCTTCATGAAAAGCAATACGCCCCCCCCCCCCCCCCCGCCGCGTGATGTGTGGCACCTTGGTAAAGATATCATGGCATACCCAGGTATTTTGAGTGGTTTCATCTTCCTTTACCCATGTTTCTGTATTTGCAATAACGTCATAATGGAAGGAAAATTGTGGTAAATAGGAAAGAAGATGGTCTAAATTTTTATGCATGCGGCGGATATTACAATGCAAAACATATGTTTTTATTTTTTATCCAGGGTTGCTCGATTTGCTTTATACCAACAGCCGTTGTGTTAGAGAACTTTTTGCAAGTCTTCTGCACTTGTCACCTGAAGGACATGTGAATTTTCAACTTTGCGCATCGGGATTTTTCCGTCTGACACTCACGTAAAACGTGATCTGAATAGAATGTCCAACCCTGGGAGATCTTTTTGCTCCACCACTAAGCAGAAGAACAACGCAGTAATCGGTCTAGACAGGGCAGAAAACCGAGCTAGTTGGTACACGTTCGTTATGAAAATGTGTTAGCGCCTGGATTTTTCATAATCATCGGTCGCGCCCTGACCGCCGCCGAGTCCCAAGAGATTCCGCCCGACGGTTAAGGGAATGAATGGGGGTTTAGCCTATAGCCTTCTGCCCTTCATTTTTGACGGCTGGAAATAAAGTTATTTCTATGTCTCCCTCTCCGCTACTCTTCACGATCAGAAACCATTACTCAATAAGCAAACTTCTTTGTTACGCTTTAATTTTAGGGCGATGAATAGGTTTATTTAACATTTTGATGTAGCCAAACAAGTACAGTGTTAGAGATAGAAGCCCGAAAGTTTGTTATTATTATCTTTGAGTATTCGCCCTTCATCTGCAGCTGCACCAGCGCAGCTTTTGTGCGCTGGTAACGATAACGTGCTTCACTAAACAGTAGGAAGTTTGAATATATAGCAGTCGTTAATGGTGACACCCCACAAAAATATAGCAATCAGGTTTGGTGTGCTACACGAGACAGGTGGAATTGCGTAATTGGTCTGAAATGGGATTATTCAGCAGACCATTTCTTTCGAAAAAAAAAATGGAAGAGGTTTATGTCCGCCATGCCACGATATACGTAGCGGGAGGTACGAGTGACAGAATGCCGTTGACAAAGTCTGTTTGAAATGTCCGGGTCGCAGATGCACTTTCGGAAACTCGAATGAGGAGATCAATAACACGACGAGCGTTCATACCCTCTTCGGTTGGTTGACGTTGACTGACGTCTTCCATAGGCTCGATCTCGGCGGCTATGCGGCGTGTATTACTCTGAAGAGGCCGGTTGCCCCAACCGCTCCAGTTGCGAAGGTTCAAACGGTCGCCTACTGCAACGCCGCAAAACTTATTTCTGACATGGGGTGCTATACGCTCTGGCGTTAAAAATAAAATTGGTAATGCGGATTTTAGAGACAAAGCAGCCTTAGTCTCAATCTGCGGCGCCTCACTTGCTCTGTGCGGGAAAGAACGAACGATAGGGAGAAAATGAATTGAGAAAGTGGTAATTAAGAAGTAATTACACAATAACATTCACCAAAGGAAGCCATAAACTGCTACAAGGAACGAAATACAGCTTTCACAGATGCTTGCATTTTAATAATTCCTCCTGCTCCATGATCGGGCAACTCGCTCTACCAACTGAGCTGTCCACTATCTTTATAATACCATCCTATAATCGGTAAGATCTCAAAACTATCTTGGAGCACAAAGTACGTCGCATCTTAAGTTATCCTTGATTTTTTCGTGGGACATCGCAGACCTTTTTGTGCGGGAAGATAATCTGCGTCTAAGCGTTTCTTTTTTGTCTTCGTTACTGGCCTTCTTATTTCAGCCAGTTTTGTTGCTTGTTAAAGTCATAAACACACCCCGTTCTCTTTTCACCCTTTTGTTTTTGTACGCCATCGCCTGTTTCGCTGCAATTATAAAATGACGTCTGCACTAAGGTGCCGTTATTAAATGTTGAAATTTGTGCCTTGTGTGTCGTGTTTGTTCTCCTGCCTCCGCCTTCTTCTCTTAAGCGCACACTTGTTTTACAGAGAGTAATAAAAAACGTAAGCTTGTCGACTGCTCCGCCACCTAGGACGTAACTTTCCTCCCAATCCTTAAAATTATTCTTCATAAAACAATAGTCAGCACTAGACCTGTGTTTCTTTTGCATGGTATTTTAGCCGTGCCAAGCAAATTAGTTTGTTCACACATGTTCAAGACAGTTTCACTCTAATCATTCTTCACAATCACAGTTGCAGTGCAAGAATTTCAGTCATGAAACAAAGGCTAAACCTATGCGCATTTGCTTTTTGCTGTCACTGTTTTCGCTTCAGCCAATTCTATGAAAGATACTACAATAATATTGACATTCACAATGAATTAATCACTAATTTGTCGTGTAGGCTTGTGCGAGTTATCAGCATATACTGCCTCACTAACTGACGTTCCGAAACTTTTGTACCACGTCCATCAACGGAGAAAAACCACCTCCTGGACTAACGCTGTTGTTGAAGACCACTGACACTTAAAATTAGGGACAAGCGCCTCTAGTTCCCTTGGCCGGAACCACATGGTTCTTAACATTGAGCATTCAAAAATGGCGCGTTCACATCATCCCTCTCATAAAAAAGAAAGAGAATGACAAAGTGGCCGCAGAACAGAACATGATAGAACCCCACCTTAGCGGCACTGGCTCGGAGCTCTTCCAAATTCCTCTTAATGCCTAACAAATTTTATGCACTTTCTCTCCCTACTGTGTTTTAGTTTTTCTGTAATATGGTATGAATTCGAATTCCTTCCGTAGAACCGCTTAACCTTCACGGTCCTAATATATTAAATAAAAATCATAATAATGAGGGGAAGGAGTGCAAATGCTTTATAACGAAGGAATATAATTTCGAAATTGAAAGCAACATTTACGGTGTATTAGAGCAAAAATTGTAGAGAGGGCGATGGTAGCTTTTAGCCGTGTTCATCATGATTAATCGACAAATATAACGCAGGACAAGATTTTCGATATTTGGCGTACGTCATCACAGCTTGTTCCGGTTTGAGTGCGCCAACTTTCAGTCTTTTATCGCCAATATCAGTTCGTCTTTAAACGATCGAATTAGTGCACGCGTTTAATTTTGGTGAGTTGAATAGACATGGTATGTTTTGGCAGGAAATCTCGATTATTTTCTTTTCAGTCTCGTCCCAGCCTTCACGCACTACGTATTTACAAGATTATAGCTGTGGGTCTTGCCTTCATCATAATCCAGATTGCTGGTTGGTCAAGGCAGTAATTTTTTGCCGCTGTCGGCGGCGAGTGCCTTCATCAAGGGCAGCATTTGTTGCGACTTGAGAGAAGAAAGCTTGTTGCTTTCTTGCGAAACTCTTATCGAGCGCATTGGCATTCTTGTGCTTTTCAGCCTGCTTATTATGAGTAGTCCTTATTTCTTTGAGGATATAGGTTCCTCAATATATAATTTATTCTAAGAGGGCTAATAAGATAGAAGACGCTTAAGAAGACAGAAAACGTGTACGACGTCCGCTGTTCTTCTCGACACCGGAGGACAGGGTAAAAAGACGGGCGAGAATATGGGAACATTCATATGAAGCAGCAACGTAATAATGTGATCTCGGTGGCGCAAAATTAACGGGACGAGTAACTAAATGTGGTTATATTTTCTCCGCGAAGAGAAGAGCCTGGGGACTAAAGTGTGCGCGCAGCTCAGCCCCCTGCAGGAAGGAGTCAGCAAGCTCGTCCTCCTACCGTGGCGCCATGAGGCAGGAGGAAATTCAGACGCTCAAGGGGACGGTCAGGGGGGACACTGCAAAGAAGAAGCATCGGATGGGAAACCACTGTTACTTGAGCAGCCTATGGATAGTAGACCACTGCGATCCGCTGGCAGCGGTGTTCAGCAAGCAAGCAGGGAACATCACAGGTGCGGGGATGACCGGCGAAACTTCCCGAAATAAATGGGAGCAAGAAATTATGTGCAAAGACAAGACGAGAGGGCGATTGCGAGCCGGCTGCCGATACCACACAGCACATGGCGAGGAAACTGCGATTGCGAACTATACCGTATGTGTCACCAAAGATACTGTACAGTTTTGAAAATAGGCTAATTTAAAGAGGTCATGTTTCGGCATAAATTATCAGTGGTATAGCGCATCAGAATAAACCCTGTATAAGTAATGTCGATATCATCTGTTAGAATTTCAAAAACGCAGTTACCTTTGGTGCTGAGTTCCAACAAATTTTGCCTACAGAGCGGCCAAACGCATGCGCTTCGAAAGAAGCTTGGAGGCAAATCAACCGCATGAGTGCGTATAACTCGTCAAATTAGACAAACTTTTCTGGGCCACAGCGCCGAGGGTCAATGCGTTTTCAAAATTCTGATAACTGATATGGATATTACAATGGGCAGGATCCACGCCTCTAATAAAAAAGAAGACCAGCAGCCATAGTTAAAAAGTTAACTATTCAATACTAGTCAACCAGCCTTCCAGTCAGCATGTCTTCGCTCTATTCTGATGCCCTATACAGTTGACAATGCTATACTCAGGAAAGCGGTCTTTTAACTCGAACGATTATTTTTAAAACTTGCTGAACATCTGAGGTGCCACACGCGGTGTATTAAAGATGGCGACGCACAAGCCGAAGTCAAGGCAAATGCCACGGGGGAAGACGTCTTTCACAGCGCACTCTGCACTCTCTCAGACAGCGCAACAGCTATTGATATCTAGCAAGCATACGCCGCAAGCGTAAGTTGTCACTTTTTCAGCGACAGCTGTACAGGTGTTGTTGTTAGCCTGTCAAAAGATGGCACATACCCACACTGGGGGATCGGCCAAGAATCGGGTGGCTATTCACCTGAACGCAGTTAACAAAAAGGAAAAGCACGTCTCGTTTATCCCACGCACACTGTTCAGGTGGCATTCTTCGAAATCATGCCATCGTCGTCCTCGTCATCGTTGTAGTCGTCCGCGCACAGCGCTGCCCCAAAGCACTCACCCCACCACGCATTGCATCGATACTTAATGTCACTCAATCTCTTGAAGCATGCCGGCATAACAACTATTGTGAAATAAAAGTACGTATTGGCATTTATATTGGAGCTTTTCGTCGCTAACGTGACCTAAAGATAACGTACACATCGCAGACCTGATTCGGTTGATAAAACCGAAGACGAAACAGCACCAAGAAGAAATTCAATTATAAATTTTTTAGCGGTCGTAGGCGAATGCTACACGGTGATTCATGTAATCTGTCCGAAGCATCATCTAAAAGAAAACACGCAGCTAAAATTTAGTGCCTCTTACATTGCCCATAGCGGCGCTATGGTGACTCGAACACCACTGTCCACCGGAAATGATCAGATTTATAGCATTCTGCGAACCGCTTCCGCGCCCCGGCACAGTGGGCACGTGTTGATTGGTCCCGACTCAGTAGGCGCGCGCAGCTGGCCGGGCACATGGTGCCATCTGGTGCTCGCGAGGCGATCTGCGCATGCGCCGTGGCGCTACGCAGAAGTTGACCCTAGTGTTCCTGTATATGCACCGCAGGGACCATATACAGCATATATGCCTCTTGGAGTAGCACATGTAGGAGCAATAGCTGATCCCGGTAGCGGATCGCGCTATGCAATAACTCAATATTGTCGCTTGCGCACACACAAAAAATCTCGTGCGGGTAGACTGCGGCGGCGTGAACTGTGCAGAAACTCTTACAGCCTGTAAAACAGGATACAAATTCACCTGTGCTCATTGCAGGGATCTTGCCATAAATTACACGCTCCGTATAAGCGAAGAGGGTATGACGCGCTAGACCTGAGCAGTTAAGCCGCAAGGTGAAGCTACATGGCATAGTGGGCGAGTTGGTACTGCATCTTAAGGAACGAAGCAGCGCAACTAAAACGAAGAACCAGAAAAGGAGATACACGGAGAGGCGCTACGGACAGCGCGTGCCCGTGAATCTTTTTTTTTGGTGCTGCCTTTTATTTGCGCTGTTTCGTTCCTTAAGGTGAAGCTAGTGCCACTGCAAGCGTTCAAAGGTTAGCGCTGCTCACACCCTCGGCACGTACAGAAACGGGGGGAGGTATCCGCACCCCGCGAACGGAGGTGCGAGGTACTGTAAAAAAGCTGCAGTGCACAGCTGGGGATCCGTTCATACTTAAGACTCCCTCAGTGAGCGAAGGCTTGCATAGAGGCTCACCTTACTGGCAGAGAAACTACTGCGAGCTTAGCACGAACAGCTTTGGCACTCCTTGGGGGCAGCATTGTGTCCTCGCTCAGCCGAACTGCCGCTCCTCCGGCGCTCACCCCATGGCCACCTTTGTGTGCATAAAAAAGGGCGTAGGCTTGCGCAGGTTGGTAATTCACAGTATGTCTGGAAACTTAGCGCGAGAAGAACGAAAGACGATGACGAGACGTCATCGTCCTTCGTTTCTCCCGCGCTATGCGTCTCGGATACTCGGGATAAAATCTGTAACTACGTGCGACGGTAGATAAAACGGGGACAATTAGCGCAGACAAGAAAGCACCTCAAAGTAAGAAACCAGTCGTGACACGCCGCAGGAACGTCCTGAGATGAGCTGCGCCTCTCAGCCGCATGAATTTGATCCTCGAGACCATTTCGCTTATTCTTCCGTGGCAGCGAGCGAGATGAAACGCAAAGATCAGCTCCAGTAATTTTCACTCACATTTGTTCTTTTCTATAGCAGATAGCTGTGCGGTCTTTCCTGGGGGACATTTTTCAAGTTAAAAGTGTGCACGAATTTAGTTCTATACACGATTTCTTGTTTACGTTTTATTTTTTCATCAACGCTTTCTATTGCCTTAAAATGACTCTGAAAGGGGCTCTCAATAAAGGTACGGCAGTCCTGGGATGCAAATAGATGCTGCCTTAAAAATTTCCTATAGGAAAAATTGTTTTAATTCTTTTTGTGCAACCTGAGTATCCTGTAGTTTTGAATTTCAGCGTCTTCGCGCCGGTCTGCCTACTCGGCACGACCGCAGGCTGCTAACGCGCGCGGGAACTGCCCGTTGGGGCGGAGCTTCCTGACCCACCGGAGGGACGCGGCTGGCTCGCCGCGGCCATGGTAGCTGTGTGAGGTCTGATACAATTCAGCTTATAACCATTTCTCAACGTGCACATGCAAGAGCGTGAAACGGAGGAGGTTGAGAGCTTGAAAAGTAGCCGCACGGGGCTCGCCATATTTGCGCGCGGCAATGTGTTTCGTGTTGCGTGTAGAATTGTGTTATTTGGTCCGGGCGTTCATGACAGCACAATGTAATGACTGAGAGCTTGTGTACTCTCCTCAGAAGGAGTTTAGAGCGCCTTTAACAATGCTTTCTGCCCTGGTCTCCTCACTTTAGGACCAACAAATGATAAATTTTTGGTATAATTATAATCAAAATAGTCACTGATATCGAAAGCAAAATCGGTGCAAAATGGCTCTCTTAATGTTCCACTTTATCAATCCCGTTTTTTTCATTGTGCTTGAAAATCACGAGAAAGTTGGCGAATGACACAATCGAGCGCTCTCATAGGAGGTGCGATTTATGACGATTTATATTCTATAAATACTAGCTTGGGGGCGCTCATAATTTTTTACTCTTTTTCAACTTTACTGAATACAATATTCCAACTGATGACTTTTTGTTTAAAACGATAATAAATGTAGTGCATCGTTCTTTACACGTCCTGATATGAGGTCTCCAGGGCTTAGTGGAATGCGCGTCGCCAAGTGAATCTCGGAAAGGCTTGTTCAAAAATTTTTACAGCTGCACCTCGGATCTTTATGTCGATGAGAAACTTCCTGGTGCGGTAGAAGTTTTGAAACATGACGAATGAGTTGAAGAAGATGCACGAGTCCAGCATTCTTGGACAGTGATTTTAATTGTTAGGCAACTGCGGAATATTGCAAGATGCTATTATGAACATACTGATGGCAATTGCTTAATCTTTCGATGCGTAGCAAAATCTTTAAAGCTTGATCTGTGCTCGCTCCAAGTGGTAAACCCTGAAATAGAAAAGCAATGGGTTGTGTTTTTGACAAGAAATAGCAGAAGACTACAGGCGTCTCGAGAAGGGATCTTGGTGAGTGATTAAATTGACGAAATCTTAAGATATGCAAAAAAATTGCATTCCTAAAGAACTGCTCATTGAAAAAATGCCATTGTCTAGAATTCTTGCGTAAGTAAGAATCTGGGTTAAAATAAACACAGCAATTCGCCAGTAGAAGCTGTGGAGGGAGAAAAAGTCTAAAACTAGGCTCCCTCAAATTCCACGCGAACATAGTGGGCGCAATGGCACGAATTAGAAGTATGGTCCGACGTGAAAACAACCGAACGTGGCCAAGTCACGCAGTGCACTCATAGCAATGACAAGGCCTTCTTGTGCGGTCAACAGTAGGAACGTTTCGTGGAACCGAAGCGGCCACTGGATAGTCGCAGCAAGAAGCAGATTCGATTCAATGTAGAAGGTTTCAACTAAGGTTCCTTCATTGTCGCTGACGCTTTTTTTAAGTGACGTCAAGCTTTCAAGTGATCCGCTGCCTTCTTTCCGTATCCGCTAATGGCTTCTCCAGTTCTGATTTCCGCTTTCCGCCGGAAGTCGGCATCAATTTTTGTATCTGCTCGCATGGAGCAAAAAAAAACGGACCCAGTCAAGTCGTTACCGTCGCCTAGGTTAACCACTGTCGCGCGCAGCGTTTTCACGAGACATTGATCGACCGAATACAAGTGTGTGAAGCTAGCACAGAATTCGAGAGCGCCGATGTTATAAATAAGGTGCGAAGGCGCACCACGGCATCCACAAGCAGCGCCTCTGATCGCTGTCCCTCGGCGTCGGTCAACTTCGCGGCTTGAACGCTCAAACATTTCGACGCTTTTCACACGGTGTAATCATCGCATGCGTACACGAACCATGCACAAGCGCGATATGCTTCTTTATTGCTACACTGTTCGAAAAAAAATATCATCCAAACAGCAATACAACGATTGATGAAAACAGCTGCGATGATCGTAGCCACAGGCTCGCTCCGAGAATCGAGAAACAAAACGACAGTGCTTCCTTTCGTTTAAGACTAAATTTCGGAAAGCTAGGCGAGGAAGAAGAGCCGTGGGGGAGAGAGGTGTGCGCTATTTATAACCTGGTCGACAGAAAACGTCACGGAGGGGCTTCAGTTGTGACGGGACGCTCAGAATTAATTTGAAGAAAGGATATGCACAGTAGTGATTGAGCAACTGAAGACTTAAAAACAAGCGCTCTAAAGCTTTTTATTGAAGTAAACATCTGCCTGTTATGCTGAGACTAACGTGACACTAAAGGGAATATTGAATTAGGCGAGACTGAAAATTACCCACGTTTTTTCTACGCGTTTTTTATTTGCTGAAAAAACTCCAATGGAAGTCCCGAAATCCTTCCACAATCAAAGCGCCTGCGAAAAATGAACTGCCGTGTGGCGTTCTTACAAAAGTACGGCCAATCAGAGGCGCCACTTCTAAACACCGCAAACTAGGCCGCAAACCGAAATAATGGTGACGGCGGCAACGAGCAAATGCGGGCCATCTCTTGCCTCCACTATTTGAATGAGGTCTTTCCTCTGCATTGCGTGTTTGTGCGTCACATTGGATGCTCCGTGGGTGCGAAAGAAACTACGTCAAGTTATGGAAGGCAGGAGCAGACTGCAGAAAAAACAGCTAACCGCTATTGCGCATGTATGCGTTGGCGACGAAAACGCGGACGTGTGGCCTACCGTGGCTACACGCTGCAGCAGGCTCTCTGTCCTGCGGCAGAAATATCTTACCTGAACAAATTAAACTTCAGTAATACCATGCGCTATTCCCACCTCAAATATTACTCTAGCCTTATCAGGAGCTCCACAACAAAACGAAATATTGATAAAAGCAATTTGTTTCACAAAACGTAGTGTGTTATTTGGCAAATGTTGACATGCAGACAACAACAATCTATTCCCGAAATACGGCATCATTACATTGATCCACAGTAATGAAGATCAGTTGTTAAACTCCGTCTATTTCTCCTCTGCCGAATCTGCAAATTTCCTTAAACTTCTGGCGCCATTACAGCAGCGAACAACAAATTTGAGCATTTGAAACCTTCCATATTAGTTAGTTCTCTTTTTCCGCACCCAATTCAAGTTTCAGTATTTAAAACAGAATCTGCCATCACTTCTAAACAAATACCGAAACGAGCCTTTTTCATCTAAGGAAGAGTTTAATATTTTTTTTTAAACCTCCGCTGCAACGATGTGTCACTCTGATATGCCGAAAGTTCTCATTGATTTGTGATTTTTATTAAGATTTGTTAAAGGAATTGAATTGTCCTGCATTGTGTGCTTGCGTATTATTTTTCAATATGTGTGCGTTTGATACAAATACCTTTCTACATGTTCTTCCAAATTTTAGGAGAGTGTAGTTTTCATCATTTAATAACCTCTGTTGGCTGCTGTTTTGTTCTGAGGACCCTGGGCATCGTTAAGTGGCTGTGGGCAAGTTTTAGCCCCGGAGACCTTTAGATTTGTGTGTGTAACCGCTCTGAAAAATATAAAAATTGAATTTATTGAATTGTGTGCTTTTGTGAAGTGCAGACGCATGCTCGGAGGTATACTCGAATGCATGCGAGCAGCTGTCGCGCTCTAACGTATTCATTTAACACCACATCTGAGTTAAAACTGCAAGAGCATTTCTCACGAAACGACGCATTGTGCTGTCGATTATCCCGTATTTTCCGACTAACTACGCATTACACCAGTGTGATCGCAGACAAGCCTTGTGATTGCCTCTGCTACGGTCGTTGCGATTCCTACGTTAGTGAATTGCTTCCCGTGGGTTGGAAGCGGAACCGAATCAGGGTACGTTCCGCCCAGCTATAGTCTGCCGCCTTCCGGCTGTGTAGCCGTCGGCAGGGGATACACATATATTCTTGTGGAACGCGCATAAGCTGGTTGAACATTTTTCTCGTGGAAAACCTTGCCTCCCGTGCCGGCGCAGTAAGTAATGCGTGCACGATGGACCGCTTTGGGAAACTTTTTAATTCACGAATGGACTTTGCAGCTCCATTTGCACCTATATTCTTCCGCAGACTCTATCTGCACAGTGCACAACATGAGTGCAGAAAACTGGTTCAAAATACTTGTTTCCTGTTTCTTGTATTACTTGACGACATCGCCAATTTGAGCGGGCGCAAGTACGCGCGTCTTCAAATTATTACCCACGATAAAAACGTTACATAAGCACTCCTTCTCATTGGAGTTTGTTGTATACCACCAGGCAATGACAGCTGGAAGAAGCTCCCACCGCGACTGCAACGGCGGCTCAAGAGCGTACACGAAAGTTCCGCCGTGAGTGGGCTAGATAGCGCCACGTCAGGATAGGGTAAAGCTGCCACCGTCAGGATAGCTGCCATGTCCGCTACCTACTCCACACGTCCTGGGTACCACTCGTTAAGAGAGCATGCACTGTGGCCATCAACAAGAACGTGGGCCCACATACTGGAAAATCCACTTTCCAATGATGCTCGTGAGTTGGCTCACAATTCACAAACCTCACAGAGCGATGTTCGACGCGATGGTGCTGACATTAAGCGCACGTGTGCCGAGTCTTGAGTACGTGGCACTTTCGCGGGCGATGTCCCTGGAGTGCCTCTACTGATAAACGTCACCGTGGACATTAAGTTATGTCATGTCATGTCTAATCCGAACCCGCAGTCCCTGTACGCGAAATCCTGCACCTTTATGCATGATGGGGTAGCTGCTCGTGTGACCGCCGTCACTGAACGTGCGGTCGCTCGCATGTTAACACTAGGGTCCACTTACACAGACGACTACTTCGCCCAGTCGAAAGTGCCGACTCAGAGAGAGATTTGTATCGAGCAGCTTGTTGCTCTTCACGGATTCGTCGCTCTTGATTTCTTCAAACATCACGACGTTCGAGCAGGCGGCGTCGCCACTGAAACGTCGTGTGGACAGGACACCAACAGCTGTTGAAAGAACAAGCATCATGTTGGTAGACATGTAGGGCTTAAAGTGCGACGTAGGCGGAAAAGACGTGGGTTAGCCTGCGTATAAATTTCGTCCAACACCCAGAAAGACGCAAAATATTTCATTGCCACTGCCTTTAAGCAGTACGATAATGTCGACACATGAATCGCGTGTAAATTGTGCGTTCTTCTCGTCATTTGTGGAGATATTAACGCTGGCGCTAATCAATAGCAGTGGTTACCGGAGTTTAGGCACATACCTCTCGGCGTCATCATTGTGAAAAAGCCTCTCCAAGCAACCACCAGAACCGCCAAGTCCATCTCACAAGCATGAACTATATGTTGTATTTCAGCTCCCACATGCCGTTACTCGCCGTCCTGAGCGAAAAGACACGACACACGCACGAAGAATGTAGGTTTACCGTAAAACTCTTCTTTCTTTACACAATTGAACACAAGTCAGCAGGCATGCATTCCTGCATTCGGGTAATCGATGCGTCGCAAAGATTACACTGATACTTTTTTTTTTCATGAGACAAATGAAAGACGATGGTGCATACAAGTGGCACTTCTCTTAAGTTTTTCTCTAAAACCATGTTTACCTTTGCTCAGAAAACATGGAATACCAGGCGATCGTAAAGCGTCCCACATGTTGGCGACGTACATGGACGCGGGTGTCGGCATTAGCGCGTAATAAAAATAAAGGAACAAACACTTTGCAATTTCACAACACCTGCATTCTGAACTGAATAGCCTACTCGACGGGTTGAGACAAAACGAAATTGCTTTACCGGCTTCGTAACAAGCAAACACAGCGTGAATGCCGTTGAGAGATTGCGGTTGTGAACTTGCTGCGAACAACGGCTACACGCAGCCTGAGGGTACAGAATGCGAGGAGAAAGCGTCAGTTTAATTTAGTTATTTTATGGGTGTTTAACGTCACAAAGCGACTCAGGCTATGAGAGACGCCGCAGTGAAGGGCTTCAAAAATTTCGACCACCTGGGTTTCTTGAACGTGCACTTACATCGCACAGCACTCAGGCCTGTATAATTTCGCCTCAATCGGAATTCGACCGCCGCGGCCTGGATCGAACCCTAGTCTTTCGGGCCAGCAGCCGAGCGCCATAACTACTCATAGGCCGCGGCGGCGAGGACAAAGCTTCGGTGCTGGTGTTTGTGATTAGCCTTTCTCACCGCCATCTGTTTTGCGTCGTTTTAATTACACGACACTTCGTACTATCGTTTATGCTGGCCACGTTGCTTTCCTCGTATTTCGACGGTAACTGTCCAAATAGGCGGCGAAATAGCATTCGCCAAGGAGTGCGTCAGTCATCGCAGCTGCAGGAATCTCTGTGGCGGTGCCACGTGCACCTTACTTTCACGCTATTCTCTGACTTATGAAAGCTCTGATTTCGTTAAATAACAACATATTTGCTATCAGGTGATCCTACTCTAACAGTCCAGCCGGACTAAGTATTCTCGTTTAGTTTCCCTTGGAGACTTCATTCCTGTCATATGCATAATTGTTCATCTAGGGGCTTGGGTAAAAGATCATGAGCCGATTTAATGCCGATCAACCATTCGGCACTGGCGTCCTCATGTGAGGTCACACTTCAGTTATTTAGCCCATGAACATATACAGTCTTGCACACAATTACACAATTCAAAGGTCAAATAGTTTAAAAATGCACGGTTTGTTCACTAATAATCTTGAAAAAAGCGAGGTCTGTCTGAAGTGTGTCAGATACATTCAGAAATAAAATAAATGTTACCACGACTGGATTTGGAGTCCGTGGCGGCGAGAACAGATCAGCTTCGTTGGCCACTGCACGATACCACTATACTACAATCCGCAGCCGATCACGCCTTGCGCTAAACTTTTATTCTCGTGCTGCGCTTTGCACGTCGCCGTCTTCCTCAGCTTCCAAATGTACGCTGAAGTCATGAAAAGAAAGGAAACGCGCATAACCGGCTCCCTGGGTCAGCAGATACCGCAATAGCTACGTGGCGGTAGTGACAGAGAGATGTGCGCTGCTTGCGTCTGCGATGACGTTTGAGCAGAAACGGGACACTGTAGCAATAGGCTTCCAGCGTTCATTGGGTTTATTGGTGATGGCGTCGACAGCGTTGTCGACTCAGTTGATTTTGCGGAAACGAAAGGCGCATGAGTGACTCCATGGGTTAGTTGAAACCTCAATCGCCCCCCCCCGCCCCCCAGTGTAAAGGGGCCATAGTGGCGACCTAAGTGCGCAAGACGATAGCAGGGTCGTTGTACGGTTTCAGGGGATTAGAGAGCAATTTCACGACCGCGGCAACAGTGATAAGTCTAAAGGTATGAGGGGATCGACGAGGTAATTGGCTGGACAGGTTTGGTCCAGAACGCAGTAGGGGTCCACGCAATTGCAAGCTTTGAAGATTGGCCTGATCTGGAGGAGGGCACGAAAGTCAAATTAAGGTGTCTTGTGGTGGTGGTAAAAACCTCTATTATGACAGAGGTGCCTGGGCCATTCAGGCTCCTGGGCCCCCATTAGCCCACTAGACTCAAACGCTCATATTCGTAACGTACATGGCGTCAGCAGCCCGGTCCGTGGCAGTATTCTGCCAGACCTTGTCCTCAGCACGGAGCTGGGTCTCTCAGTTCTCCAAGCTGGTGACTTGCTCCAGGCCCCGCAGAATAGGATCCGCCGGGCATTGTAATATAATTTGGGCGAGGGTGGCGCTGGTGCGTTTGCAGAGGGTGCAAGAGGGGTTGGTTAGCGTTTGCTGGCAGCGGGGTCTGGTATAAGGGGATGCGACGGTTCGTGTCTGGAGGCGGCGCCTTAGGGTTTGGTGGTAATTATCAAGTGAGCCGGTGAGCCTTAGTCAGCTCACTGAATGTGCACATGCGCTCCCGGGAGAACTCCGACGTGGGCGCCGCCTGTGTCCGGTGTTTCAGACCTCGGGTTTACCTATCGGCGGCCTCGTTGCCGGAGTTCGTCGATTGCGCAGGCACCCAGAGCAGATCCCCGTGGCGGGGCGGATTGGGACCGGGCGAGGTCAGCAGGCAAATATCAGGGACATGAACTCGTCCGTGCGTGAAATTTAGTAGTGCAGTTTTTGGATCTGTGAGAATATAACGGCCTTCCCTGTGGGCAATCGCAAGGGCAATGGCTGGCTGCTCAGCAACTTCTGAGGAGGAAAGGGAAGGGAGAGGGAGAGTAGCAAGAGTTGGAGGGTACGCCTCACCACGGCTGGCGCCGCTTCCTTGCCCGAGCATGCAGCGTCCATCCACAAGGCAAACTCCTCGGAGCCGTATTATTTCTGGAGAGCCTTTGTCCTAGATGGGTGGTGTGGCCTGTGGTGTTGCGTATGGGTGTTTTGGGAGAAGGCGGTAGACAGGCAGAAGCGGCGTGGTTGATTTTCTGACGGTGCTGGTGGTCGTGGTGGGAACAACCTTGTTTTAAAGCAAAAATAAAAAAAAAACATCCTCAAGAGTGTGCTCCTACTTGTCCAGGAATCCACGGGCCGGGGCTTCATGGACCGCTCGGTCCACCACGCATGTTTGGCCAGCTGCTTCAGCAGCTCGCAGAGCGGCCCCCCATGAGAAAGGGAATGGCTTGTGTATGAGTGGAGCCGCAACGGTTTGGGACACTCCCGAAGGTAGTAATGAAGGTGTCCTTGGCTGCCTGAAATGTTAAGCAGAGTGGGAGGGTCAGGGTAGAGCGGCAGCGAGAAAGGAGGCAAGGTGAGATGTAGTAAATTGACAGCAGTTGCCGCCCGACCGCACTGTGTATTGAATCTATTGCACGGTGAAGTGTTTCTGTAATAAGTGGTGATTCCGTGGCATGTGCGTAGAGCCCACGAAGTTTTCTGCGTTGGTTTGGGTTTCCGATGTTCCGTGGCCTAGAGGGATAGTTTTCGTGCCAGCACATGAACTCGCTGATTACCGGAGATCGAGGCATGTCCAGGAACTCGCATGAGGATTATCTCTTGGGTAAGGGTGTGTCCTGATACGAGAATGCATTGGGTGGTTGGTGTTATAATGCTCTGTTGATAGTGATGGCACACATGTTGGGAGTCGGTGCATTTTTCCGTGATGTTGGAATCTTGTGTAGCGTGTATGAGCGCCAAGGTGTGGGCCGCGCCCTCAACTTTGGTATAGAGTTGTTGGCGCGGAGTGTGGCTGCGGCTCCGATGGTGCCATCCTCATAGGCAGCGACCGCAGTATATAGCCTGGTAGGGTGTGTTGAGCCGCGTCCGCCTATATAATGTGGGGCCAGCCTCTGTAGAGTTTGGTGCAATGCTCTGTTCAAGTCTGGCTTCAGGCCATGTGTAGCTCGAGGTTCATATTTCTGGGTGGAGGTTTGGTGCGCATTTGACCCTGGATGTTGGGTGGATACATTTGGTCGTTAGGGTCAGGTGGACACGCAATAGGACGTGTTGGCCGGTTTCTGTACGCGTTAGACAAAGTATTAAGTTGCTTAGTTGGGCACGAGCAGTTTGAGATAATATTGTAGGTACCCGTAGCAAGATTTGTGCTAACTGATGGTGGAAGGCGGAGTGCCGAGAGTGCTGGTAGTGAGATGTGAAGTAACGGACAATTTGACGGCATTCCTCGGCATGCGTAGCGGCTTAGAACACGGTTGTAAATTCTGAAGAATCGGGTCGATGAGGGAGTATGGTGTAAACTATGTAGGAAGACTGACTGCCATACATTAGAAAATGCGATGCGAATCAAGTGGCTGCTTGCGCTGCAGATTTGTAAGCTTAGGTTACGCAGGGTTTGAACATGATCGCAATTTCGGTAAAGGGAAGAAATATACTTAGACATCATGTCGCCAGGGGTACTGTTAAACCGTTCGCGGTCATGCCGTTTGTCTTCGGATGCTACAAAGACGTTGTGAAGTGAACTATATGGTACTATTGAAGAAGGGCTTCCACGAAGTCGAAAAAAGGCGCGACCCCAATCGCTGCGCAATTCCTTGGGTGCACCATGGCGCATAATGATGTTCTGAAAAATGAAACATTTGACGTCATTTGCCGTTGCAGCTATGTTAACGGGGCAGTTTCTGTGTCGCGCACGAGGTGATGGATGGCGACAGTGATCTAGCGGTTCTTGTTAAGTTCAGAGAAAAGACCCATAAGGGTCAATCTCACTGCAGCGGTGAAGTTGTGTCGAGGGGTGATGACTGCAGTAAAATTTCTGACAAAGCAGCGAATGACGAGCAAAAAGCAATAAGCCTTCTGCATTTGTGGGCTTCGGAAAATTAGTATCTGCACGAAGCTTGGCCGGGCCCGGCAGGACACGGTCCTTGGAGATGATGTGGCCAGAATGGTCAGCTGTCGGGCGCCAAAGTGACACTACTTTGAGCAGCAAGCCAGATTTTCTAAGACGTCGAAGGACAGTCTCGAGGCGAAAATGAGATGAATATTCCTTCGAACAGATGCTAACATCGTCCAGGAGGCAGAGGCAAGCCAGCCATTTCACCCCTCGGAGGATGTTGTCCGTCATGAGCTCAAAAGTGACACTAGCGTTGCAGAGATTGAAAGGCATGACATTAAATTCATGCAGCCCGCTAGGTGTGTTGAAAGCTGTTTTGTGGCGATAGAACTCTGCCATCAGTACCTGCCAGCCCCCAGAGCGCAGATCCAATGAAGAAAAGTACCCCGCTGCCAGCAGGCACTCAAAAGCGTCATCGATCCGAGGCAATAGGCAGACTTCCTTCAGAGTAATTTTTTTAGCCGGTGTTAGCGCAGAATCGAATGGAGCCATCATTTTTCTTTACGAGCAGAACAGGAGAAGCCCACGGGCTGTGAGAAGGCTGGATCTCTCCGCGCTGTAATATGTGACTCACCTCTTCATTATTCATATGGCGCTCAGCGCCGGAGACGCGGTAGGGGCGCTGACACAAAGCACCATGAGTTACAGTATCGATATGGTGGCTAACCTCTGTCGTACGACCAAACGTTGTTTTGTGTGAGCCCAAGGATGCGCGGAAGCGCTGAAGCAAGGCGACGAGCTTGGCGCGTTGGAGAGGCTTTAGAGCCGCATCGACGCAACAGGAAAAAAAACAACTCTGGGGTCGGGTCAGTGATTTCTACGGGGGAATTATTACCGTTGATATGATCCGCGTCAGGGTCATCAACCACAGTAGAATGGTCGCCGGGATCGATGAAATCCACCGTGGCGAGCGACTCTCCCGAAGTGAAGTGGAGGAACAAGGTCAATGTGGCTCGTCCTTGTTTGTCTACTCTGTCCCAGTCTGTTGTGCGCTACTGTGCCTGTAATTAGGAAAAGGTAATAAGTTTGCAACGCACAAACACCAGATAATGTCAACACGGCATGCTGTAGCAGTACATTTTTGCGATGAGCCTAGAGGAGAGAGGGGGTATAAAGGACACTATGTGAGAGAGGCCAGCAAAAGTCAGGGGCACAAGAAGAGACGAGAAAGCTGGCACGCCGGTGTCGTCGGTGGCGACAACATTCCTGGTGGTAACAAGGGAGACATCCAAGACAGCGGCGACAAATCAACGTGGGCATGTGCGCAGTCTATGACGGCGTGCTGCCCGGACAGAAAGTCCTACCCGAGGATGATGTCGTGAGAGGAGCGTACGAGAACAATGAATTCAGTTGTGTAGGAGAGATCATGGATGATGCGGGCAGTACACGCTGCTAGAGATGAAATGTTCAGCCCTGGAGGTTCGAAGCGAAATGTCGGAAAGCGGCCTCGTGCTGCCCAGGTTGCATCTAATGACATAGGTGGCAGCACCTGTGTCCACAAGCGCATCGCCAGTAATAATTTCAATAAGAATTTCAACAAAGTTAAAGGGGCTTGGGACGGTCGTTGACGGCGCAGTTCTTGCCTCTGGAACTGCGGCGGCCACTTTTCCGCTTGGAGAGGTGGTGACCGGAGGAGAGCGAGAATGGCGTCGATGAGACGGCGACCAGTGGGTGTAGGAGTCGCAACGAGGCGAAGAGGGATTAAGAACCGTACGACAATACACAGGTGCGGAGGGCAATTGGATGTCGTGAGTACAGGAGAATGTTAATTTCAAATTAAGCACATACATCAGAGCTAAGTAGACCACACCGATGAACAGCTGTGAGTTCACAATGTGCACAACTATGTACAAAGTACATTAAGGAGTTAAAAAATCCACAATCATTATCGCGAATAACATTCAATTATGGTGGCAGGATGGTGGCAGGAACATGATTCGAGTTTCTACTGCACTTGCAGAATCAATCAGAAGTCAAGTTCGTTTTAGGTCATGCGTTAGGCAGATGAGTCAAAAAATGTTTTTTCTTCGTGTCTTCGTGTTTTTGTTTTTGTCTGGTGCAGTCCGTCATTTTCGGCTGACTGCATTATATTTTAGGTTTTTTATCTTTCTTGTGTCAATGAGCAGTTGTGAATATGCTTCGCCGTGTTCACATGTGCCTTATTCTTGCCCGTGTTTTTTTTGTGCTCAGCCAGCAGTATGAACCTATAACAAACTGCCCAGCTCTCGATACTGCTTCAGGTGCTTTCTGTTCTTCGCCGCAAATGGTGTCTTCGAATAGAATGTGCGATCGTAAAACACTGCGAAACTCTTCTAAACATCAATCAGACGCTCTGTTAACGCCTGTAATGAGTTTCAGAAGAGCTGTAAGGAAAGATACGATGAGATTTTCTAAGCGGTAGCGTTAAGAGTAAAGTCACCAGAGTTCTGCGTTGTCCGAGTCTTCACCGGGGATTCCGGGACCAAGTGGCCACCATGAAAGGAAGAGGCAGGAGAGAATGAGCTAGAGAAGAATTTGGAAGAGGGCCACTGTTGAAGACAGCGCGCCAAATTGGACGCACTTAACACGCGCTGCTGGCTGATTACAGACGTTCGACGGCTGCGCAGAGAGGAGCCTGTCATGAGTGATTCATCTACGCCTCCATGAAAGTACGCATACCGCCGACGTGGCAGGTCTGTTCCGGAGGCAGCAGGTACCACGAACGAGTGGCAACCGCGCCGGACAGCAAGACGCCGAGCTTAGGGAAGACGAACCCACTTGGAAACCAGCTGCTTCTGAGCCCAGCATGAAGCGCTTCAGTCACAAAGCTCTTCAAAAGCATTCAAAAGAAGAAGGCATGTAAAGGTTTGTGTACTCCTAGCCCATCCCTGCCCTGAGTTATCTCTTCGAAAGTTGGCAAGAAGGCGTGACCTTCAGCTGTAACTTAGGAAGTGGAGCGCAAATATGAGGCGTGTGTTGGGGAGGTGGTTGACAACCAGCAAACGGCACAATCCGCCTCTTCAGGGGATGAACGCTCGCGCAGTTTTTATGTTGTGAACACTTGGACTTTACCGAGAGGAAAAGAAAAAAAAGGCAGAGATTAAAGAAAAGTTAACGTTTACGCTTGAGATCACAGCATAGCGCAAGCGCGCTCAATTATTTTTGATGCGCCAGCACTTACTGTGGCTCTTCCTTGCACTTAGCCGCTGTCTATCTATCTGTCTATTTTTCTGAAGCATGATTTTCCGCAAGCTGCTCACCTGCCCACCAGGTTGTCGGCAAACTACTGAGGTGTGTGCACAATTATTGTCGCCGACAAACGTAGGGCGACACAAAAGGGGGCTTTTAATCCGAAGGCCAAGAAGACCAGCAGCGCTCGTCCGAGCGGGAACGTCGTCTTCTTCGCTTCCACACGAGCCCAGCCATGCCGTTCGGCCGCATGGCGCCGCTCGCAGAATGTGAGCAGTGTGGCATTGCCTACCCCCCTTCCAACAGGCATCGCCTCGATGCCTCCGACAAGGGGAAAAACAGAATTGAATCACCGAAAGTCGAAGGTGCGTGTGGCAGCGGCACTGAATGTGAACTCCGACAATGGCTAACGGGCGTGATACGGTTTTATCCTGGACACGTGGACGACTTCAGACTTGGCCGGTCGAGAAGAGAGCACGACTCCTTGAGGGAACACATCGTAGTTTACCTCGCTGAGTTGCCGTAGAGCTTCGTAGGGGCCGAAGTAGCGGCGCATAAGCTTTTCAGAGCGCCCGCGCAAACGTATAGGGCTCTATACTCAGACGTGCTCACCGGGTTGTTAAATCACCGCCCTGTGGCGGAGGTTGTAACGCCGGGTGTCAGTTTTCTGCTGGTGTCGAATCTGTTGTCTAGCAAGGTGGCGAGCGGCTTCTGCATCACGAATAAATTGGTCAGGGCCGGTGACAGACGAAGGGGCACAATGTGGGAGCAGCATGGCGTCGAGCATGGTCAGGGCGTCCCGGCGATACACAAAACGAAAGACAGTGAAGCGCGTCGTTTCTTGGAGGGCGGTGTTGTACGCACAGGTGACGTAAGAGAGTATTTTGTCCCAATTGCGATGGTCAGCGTCGACATACATAGACATCATATCTGCAATGGTTTTGTTCAACCTCTCGGTCAGACCATTCGTTTGAGGATGGTAAGCAGTCGTTTTTCTATGACTGGCGCCACTGAGACGCAGGACCTTATGTGTAAGAGCCGAGGTAAACGCGGTTCCCCGTCCGTGGCAAGAATATACCGGTTACCCATGGAGGACACTGGGAATGGGTCCAGTAAGTCCATGCCGACTTGCTGAAATGGGATCTGTGGTTGACCAATTGGCTTCAGGAGGCCGCCTGGTTTTGTCGGCGGTATCTTCCGTCGTTGACACTCACGACAGCTTCTAACGTAGCGTTGGACGACCGCAAAAAGCCGAGGCCAGTGGTACCTGTGGCGGAGGCGTCCCAATGTTCTGGAAAAACCAAGGTGGCCAGAAGAAAGGTCGTCGTGGCATGCAGCGAGAACTTCCTGACGAAGCGCGGTGGGGACAACGAGGAGATACGCAGTTTCGGTCTGGCCGTAGTTTTTCTTGTAGAGGACTCCATCTATTAAGCAAAACGACGAACGTCCGCGAGAGAAGAGTCTGGGCGGACACGGAGCGGTTCCTCTGAGGTATTCGATTAGAGGCAGCAGTTCGCAGTCGGCCCTCTGGTGGCGGGCCAGGTCGGATGTGGTGACAGCGCCGAGGAAAGCAGAATCGTCGTCGGGTTCATCTGGTGGGCACGGAAGAGGAGCTCTTGAGAGACAGTCTGCATCGCTATGTTGCTAACCCGACTTATACGCGATAGTAACGTCGAACTCTTGCAACCGAAGGCTCCACCGTGCAAGGCTCCGCGATGGATCTTTGAGGTTCGCAAGCCAACACAAGGAGTGATGATTGCTGACGACTAAAAACGGGCGGCCGTACAGGTAGGGACGAACTTTGGTGATTGCCCACACAACAGCGAGACACTCCTTTTCCGCGGTGGAATAATTCATTTCGGCACGGGACAAAGCGCGACTTGCGTATGCGAGCACGCGTTCCACACAGTCTTGCCACTGCACAAGCACCGCACCGAGGCCAACATTGCTGGCATCTGTGTGCCGTTCCGTGGCGGCTTTTTCGTCGAAGTGGCCAAGGATAGGTGTAGATTGGAGGCGGGCCTTAAGTTCTGTGAAAGCTGTTTCCTGATCCTGGCCTCAGAAGAAGGGTTCGGAGTATTTTGTCAGGCGAGTCAGCGGCTCTGCGAGCTTAGAGAAGTTTGCAACGAACCTCCGATAATAGGCGCAAAGCCCCAGAAAAGCTTCGTTTATCTGTTGGCTGGGGAAATGCAGCAACGGCGGCCGTCTTTTCTGGGTCAGGGCTGACGCCCTGAGCGCTCACAATATGGCCAAGAAACTTGAGCTCTCTAAATGCGAAGTGGCACTTTTCAGGCTTCAGAGGCAGACCTGCGGAGCGAATGGCCTCGAAAACAGCACGCAAACGTTTCAGGAGCTCCTCGAACGTGTCGGAGAAAATCACGACGTCGTCGAGATACACAAGGCAGGACTGCCACTTGAGGTCAGTTAGTACGGTGTCCATCATACGTTGGAACGTTACAGGGGCTGAACACAAGCCGAAAGGAAGCACCTTAAATTCGTAAAATCCGCCAGGAGTAAATAAGGCGGTCTTTTCTCGGTCACATTCATTGACCTCGATTTGCCAGTAACCGCTACGCAGGTCGAGAGACGAAAAGTAGGTAGAATGGCGGAGGCGATCTAATGAGTCATCAATGCGCGGCAGTGGATATACATCCTTTTTGGTAACGTTGTTGAGACGTCGATAATCCATGCAGAACCGTAGGCTGCCATCTTTCTTTGCGACGAGAAGAACAGGTGATGCCCAGGGACTCGTCGATGATTGTATGACGTCGTCGCAGAGCATTTCGGCTATTTGGCGGTGGATGGCATCACGTTCCTTCGACGAAACACGATAAGGACGCTGACATAGTGGTCTCTGGTCACTATCGACGATAATGCGGTGCTTAGTTATTCGCGTCTGAAGAACCTTAGAGGTTGACGCAAAACAGTCGCGGAAAGAGTCAGTAAGGCTTTCAACGCGGCGTTTCTGACTGGTCAGAAGGTCAGGGTTCACGTCGATCGTAATGGCTGGTGCCGTGTCCTGTTCCGCTGTTCCGGGGTCTGTTGTGGATAAGGCACATTGGACGGCATGCTCGCCAAGTTCTTCAAAATGTGCAGTCACTGTAATTTTCGTCAAATGTTGGGGTTCGCTACTAAAGTTGGTCACTAAGAGCACGGCACGCGCGTGAAGAAGGTCGACAAGGGCGCGAGCAACGCAAACTTGCCGAGACAGTAGCAGCGACATGTTCGCTTCGGCAATGCCCCGAGTACCGAAGCTGGTATCACACTTGACTGTGACAAACTTCCTTGCTCCCGGCGGTATTGTTGTGTGGTCGTCAGAGATGCGTAGTGCTGCTCTGTGCGGCTCGGGGTCTGTAGCAACGGCTCGCGGTGTCGAAAACGATACCAATTGCTCATGCAGGTTGACGACCGCGCCATAATCATTAAGGAAGTCCATGCCGAGAATCAGTTCCTTGGAACACTCTTAGCACGGCGAAGGAGCCAATGAAAGTTGCACCTCGGATCTTTACACGGCAGGTGCAGACGCCAACCGGCGTCACCACATGGCAACCAGCTGGCCCATGCCAAGGTGTTAGAACGTTTCTGAGGGTCGTGGCTAGGTGGCTGCTCATGACCGAAAAGTCGTCTCCGGTATCTACGAGTGCTGACACGTCATAGCCATCGGCGGCAACAAGAATTTCGGTGGCGGCAACAATTCTTTGACAACTCTTCGGTGAGGCGTTTGGTGCCGTCGTCGCTGGGGTCGTCGGTGAGGTAATCGGTGTGGTCGTCGACGCGGTCGTCGGTGGGGTCGGCGGTGGCATCGTCGTTGCGGTCGGTGGTGAGATCGTCTTTGAAGTCGGCGGCTGGTGTCGTCGGCGCTCGGGTCGTCGCAAACAACCGTCGGATGGAGGCTGTTCACTCTCTGCGGGAGCGTCGGTGCTACCCCCGAAGGCCACCGTCGTCAGTTTTCCCGGCGGGGGGGTGTGCGTCTGAACTGACCAGCGAATGATGCGTGACTGGGGATCCGTCTTGGAGATGGCGACCTAGACTGACGTCGTGGAGGCGGTGAGGGCAGCACATGATCGGCCAGGTACTGCTCAATGTCTCGCGGTCTCTCACCATAGCGTGGTCGGGGTGCGCTCGGTGGAAATCCTCTTAATCCCATCCGCCGGTATGGGCAGTTGTGGAGGACATGACCAGGCTCCCCTCAGTGGCAGCATAGTGGCCGGTTGTTGGGTGTGCGCCACACGTCCGCTTTTCTAACAGGGCGCGGGTCACGCAGCTCGACGGGGGAAGGGATCCCTGCGTTGGTTCGGCAGCAGGGCGGAATGCGTGTGGCACTGGCGCAGGTCTCCGCAGGGCTTCACTGTAGCTCATGATGCCGGTTGTAGTCCTCACACCTCGCTCGCCGCCAACCTTCACGGCGATCAGTGCGAGGATGTCGAGGACTACAACCGGTGGGATAGTGCAGGAAGGCAGACCTGTCTGACTGCCAGTAGTAAACGTCATGGTACGAACCGAGCTCGTCAGTGGCTTCACTCAGGTTGCAGGCGTCGCAGGCGGCGGCTCGCTTTGTGGACGGGTGTTGTGTCCAAGCGGCGCTGATGATCGTCAGAATTGTCCTCGGGCTCGGCGCTCATGGGAGGATACCCAGCGGCTCCACCAAAATATCACCGACAAACGTAGGGCGGCACAAAAGGGGGCTTTTAATCCGAAGGCCAAAAAGACCAACAGCGTGCGTCCGAGCGGGAACGTCGTCTTCTTGGCTTCCACGCGAGCGCAGCCATGCCGTTCGGCCGCATGGCGGCGCTTGCAGAATGCGAGCAGTGTGGCAATACATACACCTGTGTGCTGTGCGATGTCAGTGCACGGTAAAGAACCCTACGTGGTAGAAATTTTCGGAGCCCTTCACTACGGCGTCTATAATAGTCTTAGTCCCTTTGGGACGTTAAACCACCATAAAACAAACTAAAACATAAATATATACACCTGGCAGGTTGCTCTTTTGCCACTGCCCACCGGGTTGTGGGCAAACTGCCCAGCGCAGCAGGTGGCAGTTAAATTAATGATTGGTCGCGAGAAGTTGCTTGGGAAATGCGACTTCGCTCTCAGGAGCCGTATCAATGGGGGCCTCTGCCATTGCAATGAAGCAGCCTGCCACTTAACCTCTGCCTCATGCGCCAGAAGTGATATGAGAACTCCCAGGTGTGTGGATCTATAAGTACAGTCTACAATTATTCACGCTTTGCTAGCGTGAGTGTCGATGATTTTTTTTGCAGGCTTGCTTTAAGCGTGGCGTGTTTTCAAGCTGAATATTCTCGATTCGTAAGCGTGAATTATGGGGTTCTTAACGATTGCGAAGCATGAGTGAAGGCAATTTTTTGCACGCTTGCTTAGGCGTGGTGCATTTTCGGCGCGCACGCTTGCAATTCCTAACTGACGTTGTACTTAACGCTGAACGCGAAATAGAGGTTTTTACTTACTTCATGCGGCATGCTCCTGCTCTGTAGGCCATCAGAGATTATACAAAACGAAAGCAGAGAGGAAGTAATTCTTTTTTATCTCCCTTACCCTAACAAAGTCTCCTATTGATGCATATGTGTCTCTCGTATCTCTTGTTTGATCCGAAATATGGTCGTCGTATCACTCGCATGGGACGATATGTATCTTTCGTATCGCACATTTGAGCCAACATGCAGCTCTCGTATCACTCGCATGAGTCAACTGCGTCAGCTCATATGTTTGCCTTTTATATGGCTCATATGAAATTATTATATTTATTCTTGTCTTTCACGTGGTGCACTTGTGCTCATAATTAAAACCCTTCAGATGGTCAAAATTGGTCCTTCCAACATAATGTCTGTTATAGTTAATGTGCAGCTTTGGGATGTTAAATCCCACGTATCGCACTATTCCACGTTGTATCTGCTCAGCACAACATGTGCGAATAAGCTTATGGCATTCCGATAAAATGCTGTTTCAAAGCTACATCTCATCTGGAGAACACAAATTCGACAAGAAATTTATTTGGAAAAACCATCAGGAAATAAAAAGTATAATTAAGCCAAGAACACCATCTAAAACATAACAAATAATAAGACCACAGTACATTGGTCTAAGGGATAAATGATTCAAGTAGCCTTCAATAATAAGGAAATGACTATACCGATGCAAAATTTTTATACATGATTATAAGCTTGAGAGCTGTGTTGAATAATTTGCCTCCTTGTCTGTACGCGTACTGAAAAATGAGATATTACATCATAATAAAGCTCCAGTAGTCTTTTTTACCGGCCTAATTCATTTTTTGATGTAATCCTCCAGTGACACTGATGCCCTTGCGTCATAGATGCACTATTATTTACATGCTCTCAGACAAGAATGAGGCTGATAGCCCCAACTGGGCACTAAATGTCTTCAAATGTTTCTTCACCTACGGAATAGCAAGAAGCTACAAGGCGCTAGGTTGGAACTATGGATGGGTTAGGCAGAACATCCCGAAACTGCAGCTTATTCAAGACAGTGGTTTTGCCACCCGACTTACTGCCATGCGAAGCGTTGTCAGGTTAAATTATGAATTTTTCAGGACAAACTTTAAGCAAAAGTGCACAGTGCTTCAGCATCGTCAAGTTCAAGAATGCCAGCATTAACCGTCTGTTTAATGTGACAATCATCACAAATAAATTTCTCCACATGTGCCACTAGCTCAGGTGCGAGATGGAGACAGTGGGCACCTACAGCGCTCCCTGTCTTTTACACTGAAGTTGGCTTGATTTTGCACCTTCTGACTTGAAAGATAACACACACATTGCCATAAATAGGACTTATTTGACGATGGAAATTGATAAGGAGAACATCTTCTGCCACGCAAAATTTGGTTCGGGCAAACTGTTCAAACCATGCATTAATATAGGCCAAAATATTTCCTTGTGACTGCGTCATTATAACTGATGCCATGTGCAAACTGAAAGCATCATCAAAAGCGGAAACGTTTAACTTTCTTTTCATCTTAACATCTTTCCTTTTCATTAGTTCAGAACTGTGTTACAGAACAGGAGGTAAAAATTACATTGAACACCCCTCGTGCAAACAGAACCCACCGCTACCATCTGTTCAATAAAACAACTCTGCAATATGCACGAAAGCACTACGTAATATATCAAGACACAATAGTTAGTTTTGTACACAGACCACACCAACCACACAGAATCAAGTGACATACAATGTTGTAGTTAGATTTCTCGATACTTACTATATATAATACATTGGCAGATGCCCCTAAAATGACCACGTATTGTAATCAGCATGGAGGAGGAGGACACAACCAGCAGTGTTCATGCGAGTTTTGATGATCACGATGAGATGTGAGCCCTTTACCTGGCCAATGTGATCCAGTAAACGTCTGCATATGCAAGCCGAGCACATTCAGCACTGCCACAATGAGATTAGGAAAAATGAGAATGGGGGGTCTCTGATGAGTGTTTGCCGACGCCATGGTGCAGGGCTCTAGATTAATTTCAACCGCATGTGCGCTGACAACGCAGAACACAGATACCTGTTTTTATTTTATCTCTATAGACATGTGGCTGCCCTTGCCTGGATTTGAATCAACGTCCTTGGGCATAGACCACACTGGAGAGAATAAATGTACATCCAAACAACTGTGACGCGCCAACTAAAGAACCT
Source organism: Amblyomma americanum (assembly GCF_052857255.1). Taxonomy (NCBI): domain Eukaryota; kingdom Metazoa; phylum Arthropoda; class Arachnida; order Ixodida; family Ixodidae; genus Amblyomma; species Amblyomma americanum. Next base: position 497,038,704 of record NC_135497.1, on the reverse strand, counting down.
AATACGGACAGGTGGTGACCAAAAGAAAAGTGGGCCCCCTTCAGGGGGGCGAACATGTCCGCTCATCTGAAAACAAACCAAAAATAGTTAAAAGACACCAAGTGTCACCCGCTGAAGAACTTAATAACCTAAACACTACAACACTACCTCTACGCCGATGCAGCGATGGCGTAGAGGTAGAGCATCAGCCTCGCGGGCAAGAGGACCGGGGTTTGAATCCTGGTGCCGCGCAATTCTCCACCGGGTTCCAAAAAGAAAAAAAATCCGCGTGTCGATGGAATTGCATAACCAGGCCTGGAGTGCGGCCTGATCTCGGTGACTAGAAGCGACAACGCACTCTCTCGCCAGAACAGGATTTGGCCCCCCTGGTGTAGTACTTCGCCCCTACCTTCTATGATCAAACCAATTAACCCTCGGCCCTCAATCCCCAGCGGCTGCGGAGCAACTGACCACGGCGGCGGTCAGACCTGTAACGCTGCGGAGGGTGCTAAGAATCTCTGGCTCTGGACAGGCCGCCATTGGAATCTGAACCTGGCAACGTTTAACGCTAGAAATTTAGCTAGTGAGGCTAGCCTAGCAGTGCTGTTTGAGGAAAAAGCGGGAATTAAATGGGATGTGATAGGGCCTAGCGAAGTTAGGAGGACCGCTGAGGCGTATACAGTACTAAATGACGGACACTTACTGTGCAATCGCGGATTAGAGGATAGACGAGAACTAGGTGTGGGATTCCTCATTAATATGGATATAGCAGGCAACGTAGAAGAGCTCTATAGTATTAACGAGAGGGTAGCAGTTATAGTAATTAGGCTGAATAGGAGGTAGAAGCTGAAAGCTGTGCAGGCCTACGCACCCCCATTCAGCCATGATGACCAGACCGTTGAAAGTTTCTATGAGGACGTAGAATCGGCAATGAATAAAGTAGAATCACAGTACACTGTACTAATGGGCGACTTCAATGCGAAGATGGGCAAGAAGCAGGCTGACGACCACGCGGTAGGTGATTACGGGATAAGCTCTAGAAATAGCAGGGGAGAGCTATTAGTCGAATTCGCGGATAGAAATAATTTACGGATCATGAATACCTTCTCCCGCAAACGAGAAAAAAGGAAGTGGACCTGGAAGAGTCCCAATGGTGAAACTAAAAATGAAATCGACCTCATACTATGCGCTAAACCTGGCTCATTCAGGATGTGGCCGCCCTCGGAAAGGTGCGTTGGAGCGATCACAGAATGGAAAGGTCTCGAATTAGCTTAGACGTGAAGACGGAACGGAAGAAGCTAGTGAAGAGGAAGACCATTAACGAGTTAGCCGTAAGAGGGAAAGCACAGGAGTTTAGGATAACGCTGCAAAACGGATATTCGGCTTTAACTGAGGAAGACGATCTTGATGTTGCATGCAATGCACGATAATCTGACATCAATAATTACAGAGTGCGCAGTAGAAGTAGGCGGCAGCACAGTTCGACAAGATACCGGAAAGTTATCTCAGGTGACGAAAGATCTGATTGAGAAGCACCAAAGCTTGAGGGCGTCTAACCCTACCGACAGAATAGAACTAACACAGCTATCAAAGTTAATAAATAAGCGCAAGGTAGCCGACATAAGGAAGTTTAATATGGAGAGAATCGAGCATGCTCTAAAGAACGGAGGCAGCCTAAAAGCAGTGAAGAGGAAACTAGGCATAGGTAAAAACCAGATGTATGCATTAAGAGAGAAGCGGGGCAATATCATTAGCAATATGAATAACATAGTTAACGTAGCCGAAGAGTTCTACACAGACCTGTACAGTAGCCAATGTAATCAGAGCGTTAATGAGAAGGACAGAAGTGGACAGCAATGCGTCATCCCGCCAGTAACGAAAGATGAAGTAAAGAAAGCCTTAGAATCAATGAAAAGGGGAAAAGCAGCTGGGGAGGATCAGGTAACAGCAGATCTGTTAAAGGATGGAGGGGACATCGTGCTGGAAAAGCCACCCTGTATACGCAATGCCTTATGACCTCGACTGTACCAGAAGCTTGGAAGAATGCAAACAATATTTTAATTCATAAGAAGGGAGATGCCAAGGACTTGAAAAATTACAGGCCGATCAGCTTACTATCTATTGCCTACAAAGTATTTACTAAGGTAGTCGCTAATTGAGCCAGGACAACGTTAGACTTTAATCAACCAAATGATCAGGCAGGCTTTCGTAAAGGGTATTCCACAATAGATCATATTCACACTATCAATCAGGTGGTAGAGAAATGCGCAGAATATAGCCAACCTCTATATATGGACTAAGAACGAAAACCACGCAAAGGACGATACACAGGGAAGAAGTAGACAGGACGAGCGCGGACTTGCAACTGTTTATTGAAACACATCTTCCTTCCATCACCAACCCTACGCATGCGCAACAAGCAAACTCTATCTTATCGAGTTCAAGAACTTCAGCTCCTTCTTGTACAGATAGACCGAAGCCTCGCTTACACACTTCTCGGGCCCATATCTATCAATCTGCCAGGCTTCGATGACCTCACGCGTTTTCTGGTCTTTGGCCCTTCCGATTATCTTTGTACGCTCAAAGAGTGGCGTGCATTTATTGTCACAAGAAAGACAGTGTTTCGGCAAATGCATGCCGCTGTGAGAGCCCAACGAATTTTTGTGTTCTTGTAGGCGCTTATTAATGCAGCGTCCCGTTTGTCCCACGTAAACTGAGCCGCAACTAAGCGGGATTTCATACACTACTCCCATTCGACAGGACACAAACTTGATTTTGTGGTTTACACCACAGCCTGCTTTTGTTCTCGTTTCATTGTTAGTTAGCGCGCACAAACGGGACAGCTTACAAGGCGCCGAAAAGAAGATTTCCACACCGAATTTTCCTGCCACCCTCTTCAGGCCATGCGAGGTCTTATGTATATAGGGCAGTACTTCAAATTTCCGCCTCTCACGAATGCCAGATTCTCGAGCACTAGAAATTGGGATGACGGTTCTCAACAGAGACCCGGCAGCGGCCTGCAGAAGCGACGAGGGAAACCCAGCACAACTTAGGCGTGCGACTTGAGCGGAAAAGCTGAGTGAAACCTTGTGAAAACAGGACTTCAGTAATGATGACCTCAAGCAGGATGAAGCAATTCCTCTCTTAATAAGCTTAGAGTGACAGGAGTCATAGGGTAAAAGGGCCTTTTTTGTTCTAGGCATGTACATCCAACACAAGTGGTCCGGTTCACTGAAAAACAATCTCAAGTCCAAGAACTGTAAGCAGGAATTCTTAGGCAATTCCACGGTAAAATTCAAACTGGGAGCCTTAGATTTAAAAGACGTTAAAACTTCATTAGTGACCTCTTGTGGGTTGTCATTGGGATTCATTTTTAAGAGTATTAAAAAGTCGTCTACGTATCGGAAAACTCGCGCGATGCGGTCGTCAGTTAGCGCCCGTGAGAGTGAACAGTCAACTTCCGCTAAATATATTTCAGTGAGAACAGGTGCAACACTCGACCCTATACAAATGCCTCGTTTTTGCACATAGAATTTATCCTGAAAACTCACTAGCGTTGAGGAGAGGTACACATTCAACAGTTCCATGAAACCTTCTATCGAAATGCCGCAGGCATTTTGGAACCCCACAACCCCCAAACGCTCTATACAGTTGCTGACCGCCATGAGCAGTTCGTTGTGAGGAACCGAATAAAACAGCTCTTCAATGTCAACCGAGAAGCCATAATTAACACCTGGCATGCTCTCTTTGAAAATTTTCAAAGAGAGCATGCCAGGTGTAATTATGGCTTCTCGGTTGACATTGAAGAGCTGTTTTATTCGGTTCCTCACAACGAACTGCTCATGGCGGTCAGCAACTGTATAGAGCGTTTGGGGGTTGTGGGGTTCCAAAATGCCTGCGGCATTTCGATAGAAGGTTTCATGGAACTGTTGAATGTGTACCTCTCCTCAACGCTAGTGAGTTTTCAGGATAAATTCTATGTGCAAAAACGAGGCATTTGTATAGGGTCGAGTGTTGCACCTGTTCTCACTGAAATATATTTAGCGGAAGTTGACTGTTCACTCTCACGGGCGCTAACTGACGACCGCATCGCGCGAGTTTTCCGATACGTAGACGACTTTTTAATACTCTTAAAAATGAATCCCAATGACAACCCACAAGAGGTCACTAATGAAGTTTTAACGTCTTTTAAATCTAAGGCTCCCAGTTTGAATTTTACCGTGGAATTGCCTAAGAATTCCTGCTTACAGTTCTTGGACTTGAGATTGTTTTTCAGTGAACCGGACCACTTGTGTTGGATGTACATGCCTAGAACAAAAAAGGCCCTTTTACCCTATGACTCCTGTCACTCTAAGCTTATTAAGAGAGGAATTGCTTCATCCTGCTTGAGGTCATCATTACTGAAGTCCTGTTTTCACAAGGTTTCACTCAGCTTTTCCGCTCAAGTCGCACGCCTAAGTTGTGCTGGGTTTCCCTCGTCGCTTCTGCAGGCCGCTGCCGGGTCTCTGTTGAGAACCGTCATCCCAATTTCTAGTGCTCGAGAATCTGGCATTCGTGAGAGGCGGAAATTTGAAGTACTGCCCTATATACATAAGACCTCGCATGGCCTGAAGAGGGTGGCAGGAAAATTCGGTGTGGAAATCTTCTTTTCGGCGCCTTGTAAGCTGTCCCGTTTGTGCGCGCTAACTAACAATGAAACGAGAACAAAAGCAGGCTGTGGTGTAAACCACAAAATCAAGTTTGTGTCCTGTCGAATGGGAGTAGTGTATGAAATCCCGCTTAGTTGCGGCTCAGTTTACGTGGGACAAACGGGACGCTGCATTAATAAGCGCCTACAAGAACACAAAAATTCGTTGGGCTCTCACAGCGGCATGCATTTGCCGAAACACTGTCTTTCTTGTGACAATAAATGCACGCCACTCTTTGAGCGTACAAAGATAATCGGAAGGGCCAAAGACCAGAAAACGCGTGAGGTCATCGAAGCCTGGCAGATTGATAGATATGGGCCCGAGAAGTGTGTAAGCGAGGCTTCGGTCTATCTGTACAAGAAGGAGCTGAAGTTCTTGAACTCGATAAGATAGAGTTTGCTTGTTGCGCATGCGTAGGGTTGGTGATGGAAGGAAGATGTGTTTCAATAAACAGTTGCAAGTCCGCGCTCGTCCTGTCTACTTCTTCCCTGTGTATCGTCCTTTGCGTGGTTTTCGTTCTTAGTTCATGGATTACCAACTAGCCCCCCATCGTACACTCCTTCAATTCTATATATGGCTTTCATTCATTACGAGAAAGCATTGGACTCAGTGGAAACCTCAGCAGTCATACAGGCATTGCGTAATCAGGGGGTAGAAGAGCCTTATGTCAAAATACTGGAAGATATATATAGCAACTGCACAGCTACTATAGTCCTCCCTAAAGTCAGCAATAAAATTCCAATAAGGAAGGGCGTCAGACAAGGAGACACGATCTCGCCAATGCTATTCACCGCATGTTTACAGGAGGTATTCCGAGGCCTGAATTGGAAAAAGTTGGGAATAAGAATAGATGGAGAATACCTAAATAATCTGCGATTCGCTGATGACATTGCCTTGCTGAGTCACTGAGGAGGTGAACTGCAAATCATGATCAATGAGTTAGACAGGCAGAGCAGAACGATGGGTCTAAACATTAACATGCAGAAAACCAAGGTAATGTTCAACAGCCTAGCAAGGGAACACAAATTCACAATTGGCAGCGAGAGCCTGGAAGTTGTGACGGAATACGTCTACTTAGGGCAGGTAGTGACAGCTGATCCGGATCATGAGAGGGAGATAACTAGAAGGATAAGAATGGGGTGGAGCGCATATGGCAAGTTCTCGCCGATCATGAGTGGCAGTTTACCAGTTTCCCTCAAGAGAGAAGTGTACAACAGCTTTATCTTACCGGTACTCACCTACGGGGCAGAATCGTGGAGGCTAACGAAAAGAGTTCAGCTTAAGTTAAGGACAACGCAGCGAGCCATGGAAAGAAAAATGATAAGTGTAACGTTAAGAGACCGGAAGTGGGCAGAGTGGGTGAGTGAACAAATGCGGGTTAATAACATACTAGTGGAAATCAAGAGGAAGAAATGGGCAGGACATGTAATGCGAAGGCAAAATAACTTCTGGTCCTTAAGTGTAATGAAGTGGATTCCAAGAGAAGGCAAGAGTAGCAGGGGGCGGCAGAAGCTTAGGTGGGCGGATGAGATTAAGAAGTTTGCAGGAAAAGAGTGGATGCTGCTGGCAAAGGACAGGGTTAATTGGAGAGACATGGGAGAGGCCTTTGCCCTGCAGTGGGTGTAGTAAGGCTGATGATGATGACAACAGATTCCTTCACAGAAATGGAGCTACCTGTCACAAGGCAATGGGTGTGGTAGGCACTCAGCAACCCAATTATATAGTGTGCGCCATACTGATTGGCTCAGCTTGTCGTACTGTCCATAGCAATGCAAACAACTTGTGAGATGAAATGTAGAGAAGCATTTGCGACTTCATTAGTCAGCTGTATTAAACTATAGTTTATATAACACAGAAAAGAAGATATGTACTGCTTCTCAAAGGGATGCCGAGGACATGTGCATGCAATTTTTGTTCTCAGTAAAAATACGCTGCATGGACCTTCCTAGCCATTGTTATTTTTTCAGCAGCAAAATATGTATTTATTGCTGAAAAAATGAGATTTAAAACTAAGTCTTTTCTCGCTACTTCATTCAAATTCTTAGTGTCCATTTAAACATGCTATCTAACATTGCACTTTTGGTGTTCACACACTAACTAAAAAAAGTACAGTGATGAGCTGTCAAGAAATCATATGACGGGTTATGTCAAACACAGGTTTTAAAGACTGTTTACACCAAAATTGCCTTGGTTAAGGTTAAGAACAGTGTTAAGATACCTTTTATGCAACACACATACAAGTTATCTCAGGACTGTGAGGGTTGCTTACTGCCATTTAAGTCAGCTGTGAAATGCGTCAAATACATTGGCCTGCGTACAATAAATGTTTATATATTACAGCTCTATCAGAATGATATAAGCAAGGTAGAATTATAGCCACAGCTCTGCCGCGCAAAATATGCAGAAGAGAGGAAGGGGGCTGTTCAGACGTCTGTTACATATAACCCAGTCAAGGCCATGAACAAATTCTCACCTGTGAAGTACCTCTCACAGCAGCTGGTTGACTCAAAGCAGTACACAGTGAACTACCTTGTCACGCCCAGCAGCGCGCAGTGCAGGTATTCGACTGTGTAGCATTATGCAAAGACAAGGTACTTCAAATAAAGGTGATAATCCTTTTAGGCCATTGACGAATGTCTTCTGATGCAGGGCAAGTTTCAAGTTTTTGCAGACACCCGTTGACGTTCTCTTCTCTGCCGGTGGCTTAGTGGTGCTGTACAGGCAACGTCCTCAAATGCCCGAATGGTCATCTCAGTTTAACGCCAGAATTGTGTGAAAAACACAAGTTGAAAAAAATCTGTCAGAGGGCTAGAACAAAGCGTAACCTGTATTGTCAAGCTCCCAAAGAGATTCTGCTATAAAAAGCAAAGTCTATGTTACACATCTGTTTACTACCTTTTGCCAGAAAGAGTTGTCGGCTTTCTAAGGAGTCGTGCAGTAAGAGCACAAATGCACAGTGCCATCTCTTGCTTTTTTTTGGTTTTTGCTGCTTAAAGTGAATCTGATATATTCGATCTCTTTACTGAGATAACAAATCAGTACACAATGTTAATAATGCTGTGAACGAGAAGAAATTTAACGCAAACGACAGCTGCTCTGATGTTACTGCGACTTCTTTGATGACAAGGCGGTCGGCTCAAAATGGATAGCATGCTTTAAGACAGAATGTTAATTGAAATTCATTATTACACTACGAATCAGTGCATCTTATTGAGAGCAATAATCTAAAATAGCATATATGGTGACTTTGCATGCAGATCAAATGGGCAAGTGTAGCAATCACTATTGGTGACGCAACTACCCTATGAATATGAAGTAGTAAAGAAAATTGCACTGGGCTAGCTGACGTCCAAAGTTTTCTTCAAATTGGAGGGCCATCATGAATGTTAACAAGTATGTGATCTAAAATAGAAAGATGGCATTTATTAGCACTGCTCTCGGCACCCAACGACAACACAAGCCGAGGACAGTACTTGCTATGCAATAGATGCAGAATAAGCTGCCATAGTTTACTCCTCAATTTTTGCACTGTCAGCGCAAGCAAATGAGGTTACATTGGTGAGCGTGGTATTCCGTAGGCCTTAAATGTGCAAAATGGGTTTTGTTGGATATTTATTAAACTGCCAGCAAAAGGATGGCTCGCCGGCAGTAATAAAATTTTTTTTGTGCAGTTCTTGCCTTCTTCCAGTTTCCCACACGTTAGGCGCCATGGGACAACCGAAAAGACCTTTAGACTACTTATGGTTACCAGCAGATGCACTGGCTGTACATTTTCAAAGCAACAGCTGCAGCCCCATGTTGCCACACAACCTCACCAACAGCCTGAAAAGCTTTCTCAAATTCTCCCACAAATAGAGGAATGTCAGGGTGCTTCCGTCGAAACCCCAACTCAGATATGAAGGAATTCAGTGCAATGAGGCTACTGAATAGGCCAGAATCTGGAATTACTAGATTTGGACTGTGAGCTGCCACCAGTATATTCACTGTCAATGTGAAGTCCCTCCACTTTATAAGTTACAGATAAAGCACTCCGCAAACTGCGGCATTCCTGATGTCAGTTATTATTCTGTTTCCAGTGCTAGCTTCCTCAACCAATTTTGACAGATTGGAAATAAGAAATTTTATAACTTTGTTCATGACAAGGCGGACTGGTACCCGAGCAAGGCATTGTCTAACATCAGCAGGTCATGTAGCGCTGTCCAAATCAGCCCGTTAGCCACCACAAAGCCACAACAATCAGAATAACAAACCACAAAATCAGAGTAACTGCCTTAGCCAATGTAGTCGAAGAGCCCGGTAGTGTTTTGCGCCCAAATTCTTGCACACAGTGATCAACAAGCTCTTCACCGCTAAACTGTGGCAAGGCACCACCAAGCGGTCCATCGGCAGCGTCATATTGGCCGCCGTCCGGTCCCCGTACTCGTCACTGCTGCTGCCGCCGTCACCATCGCTTGTGTCATCTATTTGCGGTTCCACGTAGTCCGTGTGAGACAGAAATAATCGTGGGCCATTCTGGTGTCGTCCAAGTGACAGCATTAATCGCTGCTGCCAGCTTCGCCTGCGGCGTCCGCCAACGGCACAACGCCAAAGTGGGATTCACTGCTAGGCTCAGCGGCACTAGTTCTACATACAACGGGAGCGGATCCGGAGACAAGCCGGGTTCCGGTTACCAGACGTTGAAGGTGGCGTTGCAGCCACTTCGCTCAACGTGAGTGACCGCGACGCTACTTTCGTTAGCCAAGCACACCTTGCGACGCTTTAGAGTCGTTAGTTGGCTGTTCTTGCTCATGGCGATGTGATGTAAAGGGCTTTTGAGACAACTTGCCTGTAGACGCTTTGCAAAGCAGGATTGGCTGAATGCATGGTTGGATGGATGGACGGAAAAATGAATGGGTGGGTGAACAAGGCTCAACACTTGAAATAGGATGCGGCTCAAGCCACCTAGCGCACGTCCACGCGCTAGGGAGTGCTTTCAGATGAACCGCTAGCAGACGACGCACAATGTTTTTGTGACTGCCATTGTAGCAAGGAGAGGATGATGTTGAGAGCTCTTTTTTAATTTGTTTCCTTGACTTGTTTGGTGAAAGCCTGTTATCAGTGACGCATCGGGGATCGTACTTATAACGACACAAAAATGCGCAGCTGCAATGTTCTAATTCTTTGGTTCAAGTCAGAGGAACATGAAACCGGTCGTTATCCAATCATGTTATCCCTGCCGGCAACAGATCCGGGGAAAACGGTCCAAGGTTTTGCCCGACAGCAGAGCTACTAAGCGCCTTGCATGCGTCCGCGAAGTACGTGGAATCATGTTCCGAAACACAAAGCACATTCAGAAGCTTTCTGGACACATATTGCTTGCTTGACGTGCGTGAACACCAATTCCGCATACTTGTCCAGACTTGTAAAAACAAGGATAGAGGCGAATGGAAGTCACTCATACCATCCGATACGGATTCAACATGCCAGCCAAACCTAGAGTAAAGATCTGGCAGTGGAACTGCTGGGGATACAGGAGAAAGCAGGCTGCTCTTAATCTCCTTCTATCTCAGGAATCTGACCCACCGGCAGCTATCCTAATTCAAGAACCCCACCTAATGCCTATGAAGCTCCAAGACTATGTGACTTATCAGCACGACCAGTTAACTGCCACGTTAGTGCACAAATTATACACTGCCATATTGCACGACACTTTCGAGCCGGATGTTGCGCACTGCTATATAACTATTCTTCCTCTCCAGAGAGGAGCGGCAAGCACGCACGTATTGAATGTATACAGCCCTCCAAAAGACAGGAACGCAAAATTGGGTTCCCTCATAAAGAAATTTCTGACCTTAGCGGGCCATGCCCCCTGCGTGATTGGAGGCGACTTCAACGCACCACACCCTTCATGGGGCTACCCGGCGGCGACACCGAAAGGCAGAAAACTAGAAGAAGTAGTGGCGCAAGAGGGGTTATCGATCCTCACCGATCCCACTTACCCTACGAGGCTGGGAAACAGTGTCAGTAGAGATACATGTCCTGACCTGACGTTCACCAAGAACATACAAAACGCCATTTGGAAGAATACCGAACAGCACCTGGGAAGCGATCACTTCATACTCTCTCACGAGATAAGCACAAACGCGTGCAAGCGCAAAATAGGTATCGCAAGAGTTACGAACTGGGACAGGTGGAGAAAGGCCCAGGCATCTACTGCAAATACTATTACCGACCTAGAGGAATGGGTTAAAGATGAGGTGCACTCTTTGAAAGCCTTTACAAAAGAGGTCTGCACGACAGAAGATTGCCCAGCGGTCGATCCGCACCTTCTACATTTATGGGAAGCGAGGCACTCATTGACAAAGAGATGGCGCAGACAACGGCTTAACCGCAAACTCAAGAAAAAAATAGAGGAGATAAACAAAAAGGCAGAATCCTATGCCATATCCTTAACCAGACAGAACTGGCATTCGCTCTGCGATGGTATTCAGGGGAAGCTAAGTGTGTCAAAGACTTGGAAGCTCCTACGTGTCCTAATCGACCCCAGCAGCAGCAAGTCGGCCACTAAAGACAGGCTCACGAAGATCGTACACACCACCCCGGGTACGGACACAGAGTTGATCGAAAAGCTCAAGACCAGGTATCTGTGCACGGACCAAGTCGTGGAACAGCCGGAGTATCCTGGACTGCCAAATCCCAAGCTGGACCTCCCACTCACGAAAGAAGAAATCAAAGCAGAAATCGCGGCCATGAGAAAAAATGCAGCTCCAGGTCCAGATCAAATAACAGCGAAGCTCTTATTTAACCTCAGCGATGACACCATCACCGCGCTGGTGGAATGCTTCAACGAGCAGCATTGGGCTACAGGAACGTTACCAATATCCTGGAAGACAGCCGAGGTTCGGTTCATTCCGAAGGCGAACAAACCCCTTAAACTGGATAATCTACGACCGATATCGCTGACCTCGTGTTTGGGGAAGCTCATAGAGAGGGTCATCAACACGAGACTGAGTAGATACTTAAAAGAAAACAACCTCCTACCTCATACTCAATTCGGCTTTCGCCCTCACCTATCGACACAGGACGCCCTCTTGTACCTGTACAAAGACCTCCTTGAGACACCTCCCAAGTCACAGACAAGGGCCATCCTGGCACTTGATTTGAAAGGAGCGTTCGATAACGTTCTACATAAAAACATCCTGCAAAGCCTCGCCGATACCAACTGTGGCGCAAGAACCTACAACTATATCAAAAACTTCTTATCAGTCAGGCAAGCCACTATAAACTTCGGTGGAATAAAATCAGATCCCATCACTCTAGGCCCGAGGGGAACTGCGCAAGGGGCGGTACTGTCACCCCTCTTGTTCAATTTGGCTATGAAAGATCTACCAGGCCTTCTTTCCGAAATCCCCGGCGTCAAACACACATTATATGCGAATGATATCACTGTCTGGTGCAACTCGGGGAGTGACGCCGAGATCGAGGAGTGCCTTCAAGCAGCAGCCGACACGGTGGACCGGTACGCCAGGGAGAGAGGTCTCCAGTGTGCGCCGGAAAAGTCCGAGTTGCTAATCCTGAAGAACCCGAGGACACCCCTAGCGCAGAACATCTCGGTGTATATAGAGAACCACCCAGTACAGAAACCCACGGAGATCAAGATACTAGGGCAGTATATCCCGCAGGGGCGACAGAACACCACCACTATGAAGAAGCTTACAACATCCACCGAGCAAATCCTCCGCATGATACATCGTATCCGAAATAAACACCATGGCATGAAGGAAAGGGACACCATCCGCTTAGTGCAAGCTTTCGTGATCTCTCGGATAATGTACGGGACGGCATTCCTTAACCTCTCCAGGTCGGAAATTGAAAAGTTGGAGGTACTCATCAGGAAAGCCTACAAGACGGCACTGGGGCTACCAAACTCCACGCCAACAGCAAAGCTCATGGCTCTAGGAGTACATAATACCCTCAAAGAGATGTGGGAAGCACAATGGTTCTCACAACTGAATCGGCTCGCACTCACAAAACCCGGCAGAGAACTGCTCGTTAAAATCCATGTTAATCTGCCCTATACAATTGGCCAAAGGGAAGAGGTCCCACGCGATGTGAGAAGACGCATAAACGTGCACCCCATTCCGCGGAATATGCATCCCGCATATAACACCGAGAGGAGGAAAGCAAGAGGTGAATCCCTGCAGAAGAAATGGGACAAGCAAATTAACACCCTTTACGTGGACGCAGCAGGACCAAATAATGGAGTCATGACTATTGTGGTCTCAACGCCTTCAGGGTCGATGGTGAACTGCGCCTCGGTGAAAACATCTAACCCCACTCACGCAGAGGAGGCAGCTATTGCATTAGCTGTAGCATCTAACCCCAACGCCGTTGTGCTCACTGATTCCCAGAACGCCTGTCGAAACTTCAATAACGGATTAATTCACAAGTCAGGGTTGTCATTGCTGACTAAGCATCCACCCAACCAGGTCTCAGTAATCTGGTTCCCCGGTCACCTGGAACTACCAGGAGGAAACGAAGCCGCCCACAGGCATGCCCGAGCTCTTCTATACCGGACGTCTCCCCCTGATGACCATGAAGGGTGCCGCGACCTAATAGGCTTAGCAGTGTATGCTGACAATCTTGCGCCATACAGAACAGCCAGAAAAGAGTACCCAACACCACACAAATCCCTCAACAAGTTAGAAGAGAACACCCTTAGGAGACTACAAACCAACACCTACCCAACACCAGCTAAATTACACCAGTGGTACCCTACACTATACTCTCCACAGTGTCCACATTGTGGAGCGGTAGCTAACCTCTACCATATGGTGTGGGCATGCCAATATAATCCCTTAGTTGACCCCATTCCCAACCCCTCGGAGGAGCAGTGGGAGGCTATTCTGCTCAGCGATGATCCTGACCGTCAGCACTGGCTGGTGGGGAGGGCCAGCGCAGCAGCAGCAGCCAGTGGACTACCGGACTAGGCGGTCCACCCACATGTTCGGAGAACATTGAAGAAATAAAGACGTTTGTAATCAATCAATCAACTCATACTGATAATTTTCTCAATTTCTTGAAAGCACTGTAAACAATCCACGCCGAAACAAATGAATGCAGACGTGAATTCATATACACGAAACACAGCTTTCCGTGAAAATTCGTGGAGCTACAGTGAAAGACCATTTCCGAGGCTGCATCGCATTTGCGCATGCTGTTTTTACTTGAAACTCTGCACGTAGGTGTCTGTTCCTTTGAGTCCAAGCATTATATTCGCATGTACCTCTCGTTCTATGGTTGCTGCACGTCCATGGATCGTAGTTCACCATTTCTCAAGCTTAATTATTTGCCTGTTAGACTGCGAGGATATTTTCATGAACCTCGTTCTCGGTTTGTGTTTTTTCCTTGAATAAATGAAGCTTTATTTGAGATATGTCAATTAATGAAGTCCGAAAAGCTTCTAATTCGATGAAAGCTATATATTCGAAAAAAAAACAATTCGATACACTGCTAGCTGCCTTCAAAGATCTTTCCCGATGGAATGCTTCGTCGGAGCGCACATGTCTCACGACACGACACCTTGACGTTATAAAGTTTTGCACCAATAGACACCGGCTTCGCGACGAATATTAGATATACAGTATGCGAGATACACACTCCGGCGGGCTGATCACGTGTCCATAGAGTGCCGACGGGCCGCTTACCAGAGTTCAGGTGGGCTATGCTAATTGTCTCGAGCATAGCTCAAACCTTCACCCGCTGCCATTATGATTCGGACATGACAGCGGTGTTCCAGAGAACACTGAGACACTATACTTATTGAATTCAAGAAGGAACTTCGATCGAGGGCGCGGTTGTGTTACCAAGTTTCGTGTTCGAGTACACACTTGCATTTTATTTTTGAGAGCCTCTTCCTTCTCGTACCTTACACTCTTCAGTTTTCTTCATATAGATTCTATCAGTGGATCAGTTTACCTATAGGGCAATTTATATTTGCGTTTGCATCAGCCTTAGTCGTTTTGGTTGTGGTTATGACCATGATTACATAGTGTGTTTTGCAGCCACATCAAATACACTTCCGCAATGATTTCATCAGCTGCGCCGACCTATACGTACGTGAAGTACTTGGACGGCACCAAAGTGATCATACCTGTTTCTACGTCGTCCTTGTTTGCTTTGCGCTGCACTTCTCCATGTTGCCTCGCCGACTGGCGCGCACGAAGTGCTAATTGATTATTACCCGACATCTGTTAGCGACCTCGCGAAAGAGAAGACCTCTACTGGAGCAGCGCAAGCGATGAGGAGGCATTTTATTCCGTCCAAGTAATGGAGCTTGGAGGTGAGTTTTGCAGTTACTTCGCTAGGTGGCCGGATTTGAAAAGTGGAACAAACGTATGATGAATGTACAGTCTAGCCTAGCGGTTTGAAGGAAGCTTGGTGGCGTTTTACCTTAAGTTGATACACGTGCTTTTTTTACTTTTGCGAGAACTTACGATACACTTCCTCTTTGCTTGCGCTCCGTGCACACAGGAGCCTAGCGCACGCTTCCTAATGAAGGAAGAAACTGCGCGGTCGCGTTGCAGCAAGGCTCGACTTAAGCGTCACTCTAAGCGAAATAATATTTTGTGATTTTTTTCTTGAAATCAAATTATTGCGTATGGCAGGCCAAAAACGGCTGTTTTCCGATCTGCTAATTATTTGGATCATATGCTTTTTTGGAATGCAATGAATGCGACACACTAACAGATCCATTTTCTTATCTTGCCTTGTGTTTGCTGTTGCTTTCGTTATTTTAGCTCTCATTTCTTGTGTTCCAATAACAAAAGCGGAGCTTATCCAGAGGTTGGTGAGGAGAAAATCACTACGATGGACTTTGAAAAGTCTGAGCCAGCAACAACAGTTGCACAGATATAGGGGCACGTAAGAACAGCATACGACAAAGCAGCATGCGCCAAAACAGCGCACAAGAAATAGTGCAGTGACGAAACAGCACTGGGAAAAGACGGCACAGCAATAACGCAGCGCAACGAAAAAACAGCATAGCGACAAAACAGCCTAGTGAAAAACACAGCACGCTTCACAGCACGGCGGACAAAACGGCGTAATGATAAAAAGGCAGAGCTACAAAACAGCGCGACGACAGAAGAGCGCAGGGAAAACAGCACGACGACAAAACAGCGTTGCTTGAAAGGTGCAAACGCAGAACTAGTGGTTATGTACATTCCGCGCTTGCTTGAAATTCCCTGCATTCAATCTAGCACTCTGTTTCAATTTACTCCCACCTGTGTTTGTTAGGATAGGTTAGGTGTTTGTGGTTTCTGAGTAAAAGGTTCAAATCTGTCGAAAATTGATGTTTTAAAGAAATTGGCTTCTAAGCGAAAAACGTAGCTTTTATCATATGTTGCGACAATTGATGTTTCGAGATAAGTCTCTTTCAAGTGAAAAAAAAACCTATGTCAATAATAAATTTCATTCAACAAATGCACGCTGGTGCATGAAATTTCAGGTCAGTTGGTTAGCCCGTTTCGCAATGTACAATAACTGCCGGTAAGCCTCAGAACCACTGTGCAGCGTCCTGGTTAAACATCAAGCAACCTGAAAATCTCGGCTCAGGCAATCCTGCCATTGCTAAAAGTAAGCATCACATGCTGGGTATATTCAGTGTATGAAGACCCAGTAGTTGGCTCCAAACAATATTGCTGGGCATTCAATTGCCGACAGTGACAGTTGGGAAGAATAAGGACATATTGTACATATAGAGCCCAATATCGTGCGTATTTGTCCCCATTCAGCATCTTGATTATCAACCCGCAGAATCGGTGCTTCCAGAACAGCTGCTCTAGTGTTATTCATTCCATTCCCCTCCAGAAAAGCGCGTATATCAGATAACAAACATTACGCTATCCTGCTCCTGACTTATTATGTGAAACTAGCACCCGACAACTTCAAAGGTCGCATTCGTATGTATTCTGATTTACCGCTCCTGTATGGCTACGATTGTTCGCCCCTCCAGTAGCGCTGCAACGAACTCTGAGTGCCCTTTTGTCGTCGTACTGTTTTTTCCCTGCGCTCTTCTTTCATCCTGCTGTTTTTCGCTATGCTGTTTTGTCGCTGTGCGGTTTTGTCCAGCGTGCTGTTTGGACGCTTGCTGTCTTTTCCTGCGTTCTTATGTCACCATGCTGTTTTTTCCTTGTGCTGTTCGGTCGCTGTTCCGTTTTTTAGCTGGGCTGTTTTGTCGCTGCGGTGATTTTTGTGCGCTGTTTTGACGCATGCTGTTTGGTCGTCTGCTGTTCTCGCATGGCACCGCACAGATATAAGCATGTACTGAGCAAAGTTTTACTGCCGATGTTCCTGCTAGTGCCACTCGGACACTTACCAGTCGCAATATTGTAGCGAAGAGAAAGTTGAAGCGCGATTCCCGCTTGCTGATGACGACGCTGCTGCTGGAGGACATGCCTGTTCCTGTGTTGTGCTCCTGCTGTAACCACCTGTGTTCGCCGCCGGCCTCTACGCCAAGCAAGCCGTGACATTTGGTGGATGTGCTGGGTACCCGCGTCGCAATTCGAGCCCGGTACTAAGTCCTTGCCGTCGGGTTTTCCTGAAGCCCTCGAGAGAAACAGAGGCTCTCGCTAGCCGACGTCAGCAAGGCCAAGCGCCGGAATTCAGACTCTTGCCCCAGGGATCGAGGACATCTAGGACCAACGCCACCATGCCGTCCCAGTCAGAACAAGCCAACCCCGCGATTGCGCCGAGGATCGTCTACGTGCCTATCACCCCAAGATTTGTCGCCCCGTTCCGTGGCGATGGACTTCATGATGTTGAAGACTGGACCCAGCACTATGAGTGGGTAGCTCGACATAATGGGTTGAGACCGGACCAATGTCGGCAGAACCTGTGCTTCTCCTTAGATGCCACAGCAGAATACTGGTTCGAGAACGACGAGGCTTCGCTAACATCATTGGAGACGTGCAAGATCAAACTGTTACGCACATTCGCAAACCAGCACCGGCGATAGCATGCTGAAGATCTCCTCCACGCTCGTATCCAGGCTCCCACCGAGAGCGTGAGAAGTTTCATCGAAGACGTACTGCGTCTGAGTGCCCGCGATGACTCTCAGGCTAATGAAGAGAAGGAGGTGCGGGCCTTGATTAGGGGCGTCCGGAATGACATCTTTAGAGACCTCATCCGCAACCTTCCTACCACAGTGGCCCAATTCGTCTCTCAAGCTACCAACGTCGAGCACGCATTGGCGACAAGACCCAGTCACTTCCAGCGACTGAGCGCCCATCCTGTAGTCTCAAGTCTTGCTTCGTCTGGCCTGAATGGTGTTGGTCTCGCCGATGTTTGCGAAATATTACGCGACGTCGTCCGAGAGGAGCTGAAATGGCTGTTCCCAGACCCTGCACAGCCTGCATCTGTCTACATCGCGGCGGCTGTTCGGGACGAACTGCGACACGCGCTGGCGTCAGAAGACGTACCCATTGTAGCTGCAGCCGACCAACCATCTCTGAGCTACGCCGCCGCCGTCCGTCGTCCACCTCCCGTACATCGTCAGTACCAGAACCCTGCCGATTCCGGCTCTCGACGCCACTAGTTTGTGCCCCCGTCCGATGCACGCCTGGAACCGCTGGGCCTCAGGAAAACCGACATCTGGAGGACTGCAGACCGGAGGTCATTGTGTTTCCACTGCGGTGAACCTGACCACATATACCGCTACTGTCTGTACCGCGAACTCGGCCTTCGAGGTTTCAACCGGGTAGATCCTCTACCCAGCCACGGTGAACAGCCCCGCGAGATACAGGACTACCTTCGACGCTCTCCATCGCCAGTGTCAGCCCCATCTGGCACCTCCCGGTCGCCGCCGCCTCGCCGATCATCACCCCCTTCTCGCGGATTTCGCCGTGAGAGCCTTTCGTCACTTTGGGAAAACTAAGTACCGCGAAGCCTGGAGGTGGCGTTGCCGGTGTTGCACGCAGTAAAGAACCTCCGCCTACGATGGAATGTCCCCGCTCGGCTTATGGCACCCTTGGAAAAGAAGACTGTTCTGTGGTCTTTAGCAATGTACACGTTTTAATCGACGGTCGTGACGTAACGGCGCTTGTCGACACCGCTGCCGATTAGTGAATGATGATCGCTCACGACAAGAAACGGGCAGCCAAACAAGTACGGTCGAAATTTCGTAACTGCCCACAGCACAGCCAGACATTCCTTTTGCGTCGTGGAATAATTGACTGCGGAACGGGATAAAGTGCGACTGGCCTAAGCAATCATGCGTTATAGACCATGCTGCCAGTGAGCAAGGAATGCAGTGAGACCAACGTTACTGGCATCAGTGTGCAGATCCGTCTCGACCTCTTCCCCGAAGTGGCTAAGCACAGGCGCACATTGGATACGGGACTTGAGTTCCGTGAAGGCTCTTTTCTGGTTCTGGCCCCAGAAGAAGGGGTCAGCGTCTTTTTTCAGGCGGGTCAGGGGCTCTGCTAGCTTGGAGAAATTGTGAAAAAACCGGTGATAGTACGCGCAGAGGCAAAAGAAACGACGCAGGCTCCGTTTGACTGTTGGCTAAGGAAAGGCAGCTACGGCGGCCGTGTTTTCGTGGCCTGGACTAACACCTCGAGCGCTGACAACGTGACCAAGAAACTTTAACTCATGAAACGCAAAGTGACATTTTTCTGGCTGGAGAGAGAGACCAGCGGAACGTATGGCCTCGAAAACAGCATGAATACATTTCAAGTGCTCATCGAATGTATCAGAGAAGATGACGACATTGTCGAGATATAAGAGGCACGACTGCCACTTCAGGCCAGGAAGCACGGTGTCCAACGTTTGTTGGAATATCGCAGGAGAGGAGCACAAACCAAAAGTGAGCACCTTAAACTCGTACAAACCTTCAGGAGTAATAAATACGGTGTTCTCTCGGTAGCGTTCTTCGACCTTTATTTGCCAATATCCACTGCGGAGGTCAAGGAACGAAAAATAGGTGGCATGGCGCAGGTTGTCTAAGAAGTCGTCAATGCGTGGCAGAGGGTACACATCCATTTTCGTGAAGTTATTGAGGCGTCTGTCATCCACGCAAAACCTGAGGGGTCCATCTCTCTTCGTGGCGAGGACAACAGGCGATGCCCAGGGGCTCGTGGACGCCTGTATGACGTCGTCGAGGAGCATTTGTTTAACTTGGCGGCAGTTGGCGTGACGTTCTTTTCAAGACACCCGATAAGGGAGCTGGTATAGTGGTATTTGGTCGTCAGCATCGTTAATTCTGTGCTTGGTAAGCGGCGTCTGTCGCTCCTTGGAAGTCAAGGAAAAACAGTCGCAGAAGGAATAGATGAGGTTTTCCACGCAGCGTTTCTGACTGGCCAAGAGGTGCGGTTTTACGTCGGTCGGAATGGCTGTAGAAGTTGCATTGTCGACTTCTGACGTGGTGGACAAAGAGCACTGCCTGGTACACTCTCCAAGCTCTTCAAAATAAGCGATGACCTCAGTCTTCGTTAAACGCTGCGGTTCATAGGTAAAATTGGTGACTAAGATGTCGGTGCGACCGTTGAAAAGTTCTACTAGGCCTCAAGCTGCACAAACTTGACGAGCGAGTAGCAGCGACATGTTCGCTTCAGAGATGCCAAGAGTGCCGGTGCTGTCATTACACCCGGCTGTGACAAACTTGCTGGCTCGCGGAGGGATTGTTAAGTGGTCGCCGCATGCGCGCACTGTTACTCTGCTGCGCTCGGTGTTGGTGTCAAGGGCTCGCTGGGCGGAAAATGATATCATGAGCTCCCGAAGGTCGATGGCTGCACCATACCCTCGAAGGAAATCGACGCCCAGTATGAGATTTTTTGAACAGTCACGTAATATAGCAAACGAGCCAGTGAAAGCAAGACCGCGGATCTGGATGCGACAGGTGCAGACGCCGATTGGCGTCACTACATGGCCACCGGTGGTGCGGAAGGCGTCAGAACCTTATGAAGAGTAGTGGCGAGCTGCCTACTCATCACAGAAAAATCGCCGACGGTATCGACGAGTGCGGTCATTTCATGACTGTCGGCGGTTACTAAAATTGCAGCAGAAACTAATCGTGCGCAGCACGTCGGTGAGGTCGTCGGAACAGGTCGTCACCGCTCGGGCCGTCGCATCAAACTGTCGGGTGGAGGCGGTTGACTCTGTACAGCGGCGCCGGCCCTACCCCCGTGGACGCTGTATTCAGTTTTCCCGGCGAGAGGACGTGCCCCTGAACTGACAAGATGATGAGGGCCGACTGGGCGAAGCAAAGCGCCTAGGGAACGGCGATCGCGATTGGCGCCGCATCGAGGTCGGGAGCAGCACCTGAGTGACCAGGTACTCCTCGATGTCCTGCGGTGTCCTCTATGTCCGTCTGGTGGGAATCCTCTCAAACCCATCCGCCGGTACGTGCAATTCCACAGAATATGGCCGGGCTATCCACAGTGGTAGCAGATTGGGCGATTGTTGGACGTTCGCCATACGTGCGCTTTCCTAAAGCAGAGCACAGGTCCTGCTGCTCGACTGGACGCAGGTAACGATGGGGTGGTCCTGGTCCGGCAACGGGGCGAAACGCTTGCGGCGCGGGGGCAGGTCGGCGCAGGGCATCGCTGTGAGACAGGACGTGCGGCTCCGATATTGGTGCTGGTGGTGGTTGCACCGCTCGCCGGATTACGTCAAGGACGATATCGCCTGTCGTAGGTGTGCTTGCTGACGGAGCATTCACGTGGAGAAATCGCAGTTTTTCGCGGACAAGGCTCCACACAAGCTCTCGCAGCGCCTCATCCCCGGGGGCTGGCAAGAATGTGCGGTAGTGAGCGGCCGCCACATTTGCCTGACAGCCGTATTGGGCACTCCGTTTCTGCAATCAACGCTCCATGCTCGTAGCTTCCTTGGCGAAGGCGGCGACGGTTCTCGGAGGGTCGCTCATGAAGCCAGCAAAAAGCTGCTCCTTTATCCCACAGTTCCGCACCTTTGTAGCTTCGGGCATGGCCGGGTCGGCCCGATTTAAGAGGCGGGTCATGTATCCAACAAACTTGGCTACGCTTTCTTTTGACCGCTGTGACCTTGAGCGTAGGGGTATTTCAGCATTTTCTTTTCGGTCGCTCGAGCTGTATGTGGCGAGCAACTCATGGCGAAAAACTCTCCAGTTGGAAAAGGACGCCTCGTGGTTGTGTAACCACGTTTTCGTCGAGTCTTTCAGTGGGAAATACACATTCATCCCTTTCCGCTCGTCGTCCCATTGGCTGAATGCAGCAACACGGCCAAAACTGCCCATCCAATCTTCAACATCCTCGAAAAGGTCACCGTGGAAGGATGGTGGCGGTCGAGGTGCGAGGCCGAATGGCAGGGCACTGACGGAGTACTGACCTGTCTGGCTGCCAGTGGTGAAAGTCATAACTCACACAGGCCTTGTCAGTGGCTCAAACACGGGTTGGAGGCGTCGCAGGCAACAGCTCGCTTTATGGACAGGTGTGGCGTCCGCGCGTGGGGGAGAAGCGTCAAGAGAGAGAGAGAGAGAGAAATAACATTTATTAGCACCCGTCAAAAGGATGATGGGTATCCGAGGCGCCGCTCGGTCCCAGCCATGTCCTCCCCCTCAGCCGTCGACCGGGATCTCTTGGATCTCAGCAGCGGCAAGGGCGAGACGGATGACTTCACGTTGTTTAGTTTCGTCCTCGTTGTGAAGCAGTGCCTCCCAGGACTCATCTGTTCGGTCAAGTTGTCCAAAGCCCGGACATGTCCATACCATATGGATCATGTCCGCTATGCCGTCGCAACGTTTGCACCTGGGGCTGAAAATCTCAGGGTGCCACTTGCTATAAAGCTGAGGGTTAGGGAATACTCCGGTTTGGAGCTTGCGCCACGCAACCTCTTCGTTTTTGGTTAGCTGATTACTTGCTTTTGGAAGTACCGCTCGGCCTAATTTGTAATGGTTTAGGATTTCCTGATACGTGTTAAGGTCGTATTCGAACTGTAGGAGCTCCTCATCGCGCGAGGGGGAAGGGGTTGTGCACAAGACGCCACTGGGATCCCGGAAAGTAGCTAATCCTCGGGCCAGTGCGTGCGCTTTCTCGTTTCCCCTCAACCCTTGGTGCGCGGGTGTCCAGATGAGCGCTACCAGTTCTGCCGGTGGTGGACTGCCGGCCAACACTCGTGCTGCTGTAGCTGAAATGCAGCCCGCGTCAAAGTTTCTAATTGCTGATTTTGAGTCACTCACGATAATTTTAACCTGTTGTTGAGTTAGAGCCAGCGCAATGGCCAACTCTTCCGCCTCCGTTACTGTCGAGTGTCTGGTGCTGCAGCACGCTACCGGGCCTCCGTTTTCCCTAGTGGCTACCGAAATGTGCCCCGAACTGTTTGTGCATTGTGCGGCATCCGTATACAAGACATCCTGTCTGCCCTGAAAGCGGGCTTGCAACGCTGCTGCTCTTTCCTTCCTCCGGCTCTCATGGTAGATGGGATGCATGTTTTTGGGGAGTGGGGGTATCTTTAATTTGTCCCTAACCTGTCTAGGAACCAGGTCCGTACGTCTCGAGCACGCTCGAGGCTCGTGCCCCAGCTTCTCCAGAATGCTGCGACCAGTACGACTGCGTAAAAGTCTCTGATACTGCGAGGTCCTTGCAGCCTCAATGAGCTCTTCGAGGGTATTCGAAACCCCTAGACTCAAAATCTTTTTTGTTGGCGCACAGGGTGGTAAACCTAGTGCTGTTTTTATCCCTTTACGGATTAAAACATCCAGTTTGTCCTTTTCCGCCTGGTAAAGCCGCAAATAAGGTGCCACGTAGACTATCCTGCTGATTATAAAAGATTGCACTAGCCTAAGGAGGTTAGCTTCTTTCATACCCGCATGTTTGTTAGCGATTCGTTTTAGGAGTCGGCAAGTTTGACTGGTGCTAGCCTCTAGTCTCTGAATCGTTTCCGAGTTCCTGCTGTTCGCCTGAATTCGTAATCCTAGAACCCTAATGCTTTCCACCGCTGGAATTACATTACCGTTGACCCTGAGTGTGATTCCCGCGTTATACGGTCCGTCCTGCTTTATGCGCCGATGCTGTGGCGACCGCATGGGCGCGAGAAATAGCGCTTCCGATTTCTCGGCCGAGCACCTGAGACCGATTGGTTCTAAGTATTTTTCTGTTACATCTATAGCACTTTGAAGCGTCAGTTCAATTTGGCTATCACTGCCCCTGCACATCCACAGAGTCAGGTCATCTGCGTACAACGTATGGTTCAGCCCCGGAATTTTGTCCAGTTGTGCGGGGAGGCCAAGCATGGCGATATTAAACAGGGTCGGGGACAACACCGATCCCTGCGGTGTGCCCTTGTTGCCCAGTTGAATACCCGTCAGTGTGTTACCCCCCATGCTTATAGATGCCGTTCTGTTTGTAAGGAAATCGCGTATGTAGTTGTAGGTACGAACACCCACGTCTAACGCAGCCAGACCCTCCAGAATGGCCGAGTGCTTTACGTTGTCGAAAGCTTTCGACACGTCTAGACCAACGATCACCCTGGTGTCTAGCGTTGGATTTTCTATTATCTGTTCTTTTAGCTGCAGCATGACATCACATGCCGACAAATGCGGTCTAAATCCAATCATGGTATTTGGATATAAACACTTGTCCTCAAAAAATCGGTTCAGCCGGGTCTGAATCACATGTTCCATCAGTTTGCCCACGCACGACGTGAGTGAAATGGGACGCAGGTGCTCGAAACCCGGCTGTTTTCCCGGCTTCGGGAGGAACACAAGGTTCGCGTCCTTCCATGCTGTCGGCAGTCGACCGGCTTCCCAACACTCCTGCATAAAGGCAGCGAGATGTCGGATCGACGTGTCGTCCAAATTTCTTAGAATTCGGTTGCTGACCTTGTCCGGACCCACGGCAGTCCTGGTCCTCAATCTGTTTATTTCTGCCCGGACTTCGGCAACCGTTATCGGTTTATCTAAGTCCGGGTTTTCCTGCCCCCCGTAATCTGGTAGCGGTTCAGCTGTACCCGTCGCGCAGCTCAAGTACCGGTCCCGGACTTGGGATATGAGCGTATCCGTGGTCCCGTCAAATGTATGTACTAGCCGGTGAAGTTGTTACCTGGCCTCCAGTTTGGACTTGTCCGGATCTAGAAGATGCCGAAGCAAGTGCCACGTACCTGCCTTCCCGATGTTTCGGTCCAGTTGGTCGCAAATGTTGTTCCAGTTTTGCCTTGTTAAAACGAGCGCGTACTCTTCGATTTCCTTGTTAAGCAAGGCCAATTGTCTTCGCAAGTTCCTGTTCCCCCTCTTGTGCGCGATCCGCGTTTCAAGATCCTTCTTCTTGCGCCAGAGACGGACCATGTGACGATCTACTCCCTGGACTTCTTCGTCAACCTCTACCTCCTCGGTTGCCTCGCGGACCGACTGAAGGACATTTTTACTCCAGTCATCAATGTTGCTTATGCCTTCCTCCTGCCCCGTGCGGCCATTTCGGAAAGCGTCCCAGTTCACCGAAGCCACCTTCTTGGTGCGGGCAACCGGTGGTCCGTTGTCGACTACAATTTCGATAATTTTATGATCGCTACCCAAGTTTTCGTCCGTGTTGCACCAGGTGGCAGAGATGCGGCCTCCGGTTAGAGTTAAGTCCGGGGACGTGTCTGTCGAAACACTGTTGCCCTGACGGGTAGGTCTTAGGGGATCCGTCAGAAGCACTAGGCCATTCTGCTGAATACTAGTCCATAGTTCGCGTCCCTTTACCTGCGTGTACTTATACCCCCATGCCGGGTGATGCGCGTTAAAGTCCCCGACTATCAAAAGGGGCACTCCCTTCGAGATCACGCGAGCTTTCGCGAAGAGCTCATCGAAGCCGCAAGGACTTTTTTGGCGTGGCGGGCTATACACATTTAGAATGAACAGACTATTGAGTTTCCTCTTTTGCGAGATTATCTCAATCAGAATATGGTCCAGATTTGTAGTCCCGGTATCATGCTGCAACACCGTTATATTCCTTTTGACGAGAGTGGCTACTCGCGTGTTGTCACCTCGTCCTACGTACGATTTGTAACTCGCCAGCTTGGCGTGCTTACCGCACTCCTGCAACGCGATTACTTCGGGTTTGTCACTGCTCATCAAAAAAGTCTGGAGTACCGCGCGTTTGCGACCGAAGCCCCTACAGTTCCACTGCCAAATGGTATGTCTACGGTGACGCAGAGCCATTTTGAAGGTTAATAATTTCCTGATATACCCACTGAATTCTCTCGTCTCTGCTTGCCATATCGGCGCGCAGCTGTTCCATAGCAGCCCTCAGGTGCTCCAAAGCGGCCATAACTTGCTGTTGAAAAATCTGATCATCCTGTTCCTTTTTATTGAGTCGTCTTTCTAATCCTTGTATACGGGTTTCAAGATCCTCCTCTGAACCTCTCTTCTTTTTTGTTGCTGGAGGACTTTCCCTAGGGAGCTCTGCCTGCTCCTTCCGCGGCAGCTCCCCCGGCTGCGTTACATCATTCATCGGCTGCGAAGTCCTGCCTATCGCCATAACCTGTTCCTGCAGCGCCTTAACTTTCGCTTGTAATAATCGGTTCTGGTCTTTGAGAGCCTTGACTTCATCTGAGTCCTGAGAGACACTACTTACACAATCCACTTTTGACGCCTGCTGCTGTTTCTGCTGCTGCTGCTGCCGCTGCTGCTGCTGCTGCTGCTGGTGCTGCTGCTGCTGCTGCCGCTGCTGGTGCTGCCGCTGCTGGTGCTGCTGCTGGTGCTGCTGCTGCTGGTGCTGCTGCTGCTGCTGCTGCTGCTGCTGCTGTTGCTTCAATCGAGAGCCCTCCGTCGTCGTCTTGGACGAAGGCGGCTGCAGGCGAGGAAACGAAGCGGAACGGTACCTCGGATGGCTCGAGGGTCGCTCGTGGGACGCACTGCGGCCATCTCTACGACTGAAACGGACTTGCTGCTGCTTCTTGGCCTCCTCCTCGGCAGCTAACTTTGCTTCCCACTGTTTCTTCTTGATTACGTATGGCGTACGGAAGAGTTCCTTGCAATGCTTGTCACCCGTCAGATGGCCTTTTCCACATAGGCGACACTTGGGAACGCATTGATGATCTTCGGCCGGCGACACCACCGCACAGCCACGACACTTTGGGTTTTCACTGTCGCACACATCGGAGCGATGACCAAGTTCTCCACACCTGAAGCAGACTTCATATCTCTTTTTGAACAACCAGCAGGGCATGAGCATGCCTTCAATCCTGACAAACCTTGGAACGTCAGCTTCCAGAAAGGTGATAATAATAGTAGAAGTCTTGCCCATCCGACGCACTCCAGCGACGTCTGGATTCTTCGGATCCTTTCTCAGTGCTTTCAGCAACTGTTCTTCCGTGAACCTCTCAGAGATCCCGTGGACTACCCCTCGCCCGCAATCCTCCGGTGCGATCATATTGGCCACAACTTCGTGCTCGTTGTCGTCGAGTTTAAAGCAACGGATTGCAGCTACCTTCACGCCTCGGTTAAAGTCCAAGGAATGAAAGAGCACCGTACCTTGCTTTCCGTTTACACACCATGAGTCCTGCTCCGACCAGCCGAGTCCGGCAGCCTTGGCGAGGGCCTGACTGATCAGCGGGCCCGACGTGCGTTTATTCACGCCCAGACCTTCACGAGGCCTAAGAATCACCTTGATGCCTTCATCCGGGAATCTCGGAAGATTCATAGCGATCGATCGTTCAGCCGCTTTCCTCCGGACCGCTTTGGTAGGGCCTAAAACAGCCCCACCTGCAATTTTGTATCCGGCTTCCCCGCGTCCGACACGGCGCGTCTCCACCTTGGCGTTCTCCTTGGAACCTTCGAGAAGCTTCCGTTGGTGTTTCGCTTCAACCTTTCGTTGGAGCACTTTGACCCAGCTGCTGTCATAATGTTCCGGATCCAGGTCCGTACCTTCGACGGTCACCTCCATCGACATGGCGGGTCCACAGAATCGGCGGTTGACCGGCGGCGCAGGGGCCTCCGGGCCGGCGTCTCCGGCCGAAGATGGGCTAGGCCTAACGGACGCCTAGCGCGTCCCAGGCGGTCCGCACAAAATCGATAGCAACTGACAAACGGTTGCACTCACAGTAACAAATTTGGTATCCACGTGGTCCTGACGTGTTCCCATGCACAAGGTATCATTGAATCCAACATCCGATAAACGTTTCTGGCACAACGAGACAGAATTTCCGGAGCCGACGTGAATCACATCCGCGCTCCGAGAAGCGTCAAGGATATCGTCGGGGTCAGCGTACATGGGATGGTACCCAGAACGGCTCCACCAAATGTCACCGACAAACGTAGCAGGATGCGGGACGCAGAGCCGTTTACTGGGGCGAGGCTTGCCGAAAGGCAGAGCTCATTCGAGACAAAGAAGACGTTCGGCCACGCGCTGGGAGACAGGTTCGGCTACCAGGTGGCGCCGGCAGAATGTCAGCAGTGTGGCAATATGTAATTTACACAGCACCATACTTTAGAGCCAGACACGCGTCTCTCTGGGCGTCTAAATATTTATGGTCGTGGGAAGCAGCCAGGGTGCCTTCAGCAGCAGAGCGCCTTGTAGCGGATCTTTGAATTCCAGTATAGACATATTGCTTAAATGCTGCCAATGTCAAAGATTGCGTAGGACACGCGAGAACTACATGTGGAATAGAAGCATCGTGCTGCTTTTGTTCTGTCATATATTGTGTGCTTGACGTCCGGTCAGTTTCATTTTTCATGATGCGTCCTTGTGCTAGAAAATTAAAAAGCAAAACTGAAACCAAAGAGACGGGCTTTAGAAGCAAACTAAAAGGCGCAGCTTGTCCAGGCACGCAGACTTGACATTTTGGCAGCAGTTTCGGAACACCGGTCATATATGACAAATGGCCAATGGCGTGGTAAGAAAGAGTTAAACGCAATAGGTAAATTGCATAGTGTCATACCTCACAGTTAGGAAGGTATCTCCGCTGTGCGTGTTTAAAATATTTATGATTGCCGGGAGCAGCCAGGCTGCCTTCAGCAAGAGAGAGCCTTGTAGAATATTCTTGAATCGCAGTATTGATATATTACTTAAATGCGGCCTCTTCCGTCGTCGGTCGCGTGTCCCGTCGAACCAGACAAAAGGAAGGTCATCTCCCCCCTCGTGAAGAGCGTGAGAAAGATTCCGCAGGCAGGTTCCCAGAGACATCATTTTTTTTTTGCAGCCGGAGCTACACTGGGCTGCCAGTCGAGCATTTCGCGGTACATGGGAGAGGTTAGTTGTGCGCATGCGCCGTTACCATGGCAACCGAAGAGGATCAAAGTGTGGCGTGCGCTTCACCGTCACCGCGGCTGCTCACCCGCTCCACCGTCAAAGCCGAGCGTTGTGGACAGTTGTGCGCATGAACAGATGTGCACATGTGCCGATACTATGATAACCAGAGAGACCCCACACTTAAGTCCACCGCGGCCGCTCACCCGCTCCACCGTCAAAGCCGAGCGTTGTGGACAGTTGTGCGCATGAACAGATGTGCACATGTGCCGATACTATGATAACCAGAGAGACCCCACACTTAAGTCGTGTTCCTCGTCGCCGCCTCGCCGCACGCCGCTCTATCACCCGAACCCCGCGTCGCATGCGCAGGATTGCGTATAAAAGACGGATATGTAGTGGGCGTCTGTATCAACGTTTGACATGCATGCAGAGGAGGAGAGTACAGCCACTGCTAAACGGCGGTATAGACAAGAGAGAGTAACTCTTCTGATCCTGAGGTTGCCGCCTGGCAGTTGCCTTGAACTAAATAAGAACGCTGGAGTCGGAGTGTACGTGATCAAGGTATCACCGCTGTCAGACATCTCCCCTAGATTACGGAGATTAATGGTGAAACCTGCTGTGTTCGGGTTCTAGAAAGCGTCACTAGCATTCAAGTTGTCTACGTTGCACCAGAAACATCTGTCAAGCATACGATTGATGCGGTCGCCACGTGTGTACCAGCCTACACACGGTTTCACAGTTGTGTGTGACTTCTGGTGATTTCAACAGGAAACAGGACTCTCTTATTCAATGCATGAAAGAAAAGTTTGACGCTAATTTAGCTTTGAAGCCTCACGTCCAGACTACACAATGGGGATCTAGAATAGAGCTTGTATACCAAAGAGGCTGTACCAAATCCAAATACTGTATCGGCAAAATTGACACCGCTGCATGCTACTTCACAGATCCTCGGGCAGTCTTCTCCTCTGTCAGGCAAAATGAATATAAGATGTGTATACCGAATGTCTCTCATTTCTAAACATACAGTGACTTCAGCAAGCTTAGCAAGGGAAACGTACCCCTCGCTACGTATATCCTGCCATAGCCGAGCTAAGCCACTGCCATTTTTTTTTTCGTGGAGGCTTCGCGTGGTCAAAATAAATTTCGAAATTGCAGCTACCGCGTGTCTTCCCGGTCGACGGAATTTTCGCTTTAATTATCTTCGGCTGTGCATCCGATTCATAGCAGCATGTACACTGCTTCGTGCTCATTCATCTTCTACTTACTGCGTTTTTACTGTTTCGGAGCAGCAGCAGCTGCTCCGCACCAATTTACCAACCCACGTGACCAACAGCCGCTCCACGTCATCAACCCACGTGGCCAACCACGTGACCAACGGCGCCGCCACGCTGAAGGCTCGAAATGCTAGCCTACTGTAGCTATCGCTACAAAACAGAGAAAAGACACAACTACACAGGAGGCATACACACATGCGTAGGTTTGCATTCCAAGAAATGCTGGAGAGTTTTCGGGTCCCTGCCTCGGATATCCGTTGAGGTCGGACAGTAGGCTATGGGACCCAGCGCGCGCGACTAAAACTCTGGACGTGACCTAAAAAAAATACGGGTGCTGTCTACTTTTCTGAACGGAAAGGCGGCCTCACAGAACAAGCAGGGATGGAGGATTAAAGCTAGTAGAGCAAGCCGAAGAGAGCAAATCTTATGACAGGGAATGGGAGTGAAGCATGGCAAAGTAGCTTATTTGCGATATATGTAACTCCACTATAAATGAGTCTATTAAAGAATTGTTTGCGGCTGTGTGTTCAGGGGATGGTGCCTCACAACCACCTTGGTACAGGACCTTTTCAGCCACAGGGTGGTCGGGACCCTTAAAGTAGAGGCTTCTGGCTGGCGTGCACGTGTGCTCTCCCAAATTTATTGTTAAAAATTTTTGTTCTTTACCGTGGTCATTTTCTTTTGACAGCTGCAGAATATCCTTAATCTTGTATGCGCCAATACGGTCGTTGTCATAAAGCTTGGTGCTCGAGCCTTCTGCCGCAAAGGCTTAAAATAAATGAGAAATAGCGTATGCATACTTCACTTTGCATTTGACTCATTAGATAGAAAAACTTCCCAGTGCGGATCATCATGCCTGCACACTCAGTGCGGCGCCGACATGCAATGCCAGATTGTAATGCCCTTCATTCCGGTGCTAGTTCTGCGGTAAACCGAAAGCATACAGACACAATGTGCAGCTAAGTTTGTGCCGATATGCACGGTTGTCAAAATTATGCGTGCATTACTTGCTGGCAGCAATATTAACAGCTAGAGGGCTGCAGACTTTACAGTTGAAAACTAAACATTTTGACAGATTTTCCGGTCTGCTTAAATTTGGAGACATAACAAACTGCACACCTCCAACCGAAAACTAATTTTAGCCCAAAGTTTCGAAGCCGACTCGGCTCCTTCATCAGGCGTGACTGAGGGCAGTATCTAGAGTCTTTAAAAAAATTTATTTAAAAACCATTCGATGTAAAAAACAGGGCAACATGCGCCAAGAAATCAACGCACAAAGACAAACGCCACCACCAAAATACGTCACTTTGCCTTATGTCGGAGGTGTCAGCGAAACCATCGCTTGAATACTGGAAAAAGGCGGTCTCCAGGTTGCAAACAAGTCCACAACCACCGTTGCGGTTTGCCTACCTGTTCCCAAAGACCGGGCGCCGAGAGAAAGAGCCCACAGCATTGTTTACAAAATACCTTGAGCCGATTGCGACAGAAGCTACATCGAAGAAAACAAAAATCTCGAAGAATTCGGCAACAGAAAAACGACGTCCACAACTTCGCAAGAGAGCGCAATCCTGTAGCCGGGCATTCCGAGGACTCATTCCCTAGAATCGACATCGAAGAAACCCGCATCCAATTACCACAAAAGGCTCCTTCTTCAATCCTGGCACATCCAAACCACCCCGAACAACATCAACCGAAAAAAAGGAAACCTGCCCCCAGTATATGCCCAGGGACTTCGCTCTTCAACTCAAAGAAAAAAGTAGCCATTGACCGCCACCCTACAGTGCGACTATGTGACTAGCAGATTTAACCCCCCCCCCTCTTCCTCCCCCTCCCCACGCCTTTCGCTGCGCCGCTTTCGTTCCTTTGACCGCCTCCTCCCCTCCACACTCAAAGACGCTAGCTACTGCTCTCAGTCATCCCTGATGAAGGAGCTGATTCGGCTTGGAACCGTTGGGCTAAAATTAAAGTTTTTGGTTGGAGATGTGCAGTTTATTATAAGACTATACAGTTGACCGGAACGTATTCTGATTATTTTCTGCTTACAGCCTACAGGAATTAGTTCACGAATAGAAATGGCAACTGCCACAGGATAGTCAGTATAGGCAGGGTCGATCATTTGCGGCCATATAATTACTGCGCAGTTAACAAATACGCAATAACCTGAGAGTACAACATGTTTGATGAGCAGTGCATGCGCAGTTTTTCCCTCCTATGTGGTGTCAAATGCAAGTCTTTAGAGTGGGATTGGCCGTCACATGTGCTTTTGATGATATCTGGAAGCTTGCATGCAGACAGACACACGCTTGTTTTGTCGCCACCGATGTATGCGTCTGTGAGCGCAGGTGTCTGCGGCTGCCCTCAATAACTTACTGTCTTTTCTTTCCCTCCCAAGGATCCGATTTCTACCGTAGGCATGCGGGCAATGAGACGCAACAGCATGCGAAGCAGCAGAGGGCACTCGCCTTCCGTGATCCACTGACGGCCTTGGCGACATGATTGCCAGTGGGCTGGTTCTTGTGGCGACCATTTCATGTGCGCATGATGCACCTTCCTGTCAGGAATTATTTTTCTGGCAGCCTTTGGGCTTTCTGAGCGGTGTTTGCTGCGACCTATATATAATTCATAATCGAATTTTTTCTGCCATGCTGTTTCGGTTTCAGTTTCAACAGCCAAACGATGGCTGTAACGTTAAACAGTGCTTTTGTGTCACGTGAGGCTTTGAAAAACGTCCACGTAAACGCTGCATCATCGTTTTAATTTATTGCAGTGTTGAAGCCAGCCTTGCTCAAGAGCCAGAATGGGAACAAATGTAGAATCCGCGATTCTATTGCAGCTTTTTCGTGTCTCACGTGACCTGTAAGCATACGTTGAAGTCAGAGTCCTTATTCGGCTGTTGAAAACGAAACCAATATAGCCCTAGAAAGGAGAATACTGGTAGGCAATGGATGTATAAGGCCTTGCGCCTCACTACAAATAACACAACGCGCACCCAAAAGTTAGTTGTATATAATCCTTCAGTAGTGCCATAATGGCTGTGTCATGCGGCTGAAGCGAAAAGACTTGGGCCTTAGACTTTACCAAACTTACTTTATTCTTGTCGCAAAAGCGAACACTTCATATTTTGCAGGCTTCCATTTTCATGGGTCCTGCTTCACCACAGAACCTAGGAGTTCTTGGTGAGGTCAATGGCCAGGTACGATGGCTTCTCTTATTTACAACTAGTTTTTAAGCTTGAAATGCTGTTAGCCCTGGTTCTTGGTAACTGCATACCAACAATGTAGAAACAGTGGAAACTTATGGGGCTAAGAATAAGCGCAGACTTCTCGGAAATGCGAAATTTTCTGTCCGAATGCTGCTGAGGTGAAAAAAAAATTGCTTGCACAGCAGCCCGCGGCACAAGATCCCGTGGTAGCTCAGAGCAGCTTTGCTTAATAAGGGCTTAGATCACTAGACCATCACCAGAACCTATCTTTCATGTTCTAATTAGTGCAGGCTCTTGTGCTAAGTTTTCATTGATGTGTTTTAAATATTCATAATCTTTCATCTGTTGGTTTCGTGCTTCGAAATAACTGGCGGCATTTGTGTTGGCAGCGTGCAGTGGAGCCTGAAGGAGAGATAAAAAGGCTCGCAAAAAAGCAAACACGCAAAGCTTATTTGGCGGCCCAACGCGCTGCTTACCAGAAGGAAGAAAATGCGATGTGTCATGTTTTATCATTAGTAACGTTTGCACGGAAATATGCCAATTTTGTAATGTTACAGATGGCTATCCTGAGGCATGGGATTTTATCACTTTTGTCGTGGGAGATAATACCTCTCTCCCCAATCTGTTATAGGGTTTTATAGAAAGCATATGTGCAGCTGTTTTGTTGCAGGTACACCTCAGGAGCGGAAATCGCAGCACAGCGGTGGCGCTGGCGCCTCTCCCGAGGTCGAGAGGCCTTGTTTTGCAAGGACACCACAAAACTTTTGTAGGGATAACACAAAAGTGACGCTCCTTCTTTGGGGATGCTCCTTCCCCGAAGAGCCGAGAAGAGGCTTCGGAGAAGGACCGTCACCGGCTCAGTATGTCGTCAGTTCCTTAAGGCTGGTGCCGCGCAGAAACCTTGGATGAGCTCAGAAAAACTAGCAGCTGTGGGCAGTAAGCCTCTTTTATTTACATTTTCTGACTGACAAAAACTTTCGTTGATTTAAATGTGCACGAATTAATTACTTTTATTTTAGAGCACCCGAATGTATTCAATTATGTCATGATTAATACTCTTTCAGATGCATTTTATGCATACATAAAAGCTGCACGAGCTGCGAGGTTGAGAAAGTGCAGCAAGCAAGTGAATCGCCACCTTACGGACATGCTGAGGGACAGCAAGTAATCATCGCTTGCACCTACCCCTGTAGTCATTGACTTTAGTCAGGTAAAAATGACTAAATAAAAGCAACAAAAAGTATTTCGTTGGCTGCAACAGGGTATTTAGTGCTGGGGAGCAGCATTTGCTGCACTGAAGGGTTGCAAGTTCATTCAAGTAGTCTACCCATTCAGAGCTGTTAATTGTTGCAAGGCCATTGTATATCCATGACTAGGCTCTCGTGTCTGTACGTTGGTTACGAGGCCCTCGTATATACCAGGAGACATATGACACATCCAAACAATGCGTTCATACGAGACACGTAACACATGTGTATATGTGTTTCAGCAATCGTATGACATACGAGCACATATATCCATAAGAGAACATATGTGGACACAATCCAATTATTCCGTATGTATGAAACATATAAAATACATATATGAGATTTTCAATAGGGTATATGGGCTTGGCAGCTGCTTGTAAAATACTGACGCCCTCCACTGAATAACTAATTACAAATCTTAGCTTTCATTTCAATTTTCCTCTTTGCACCTATGTACAAACAACCACACTGCGCTGGGAGGACGTAACGCAAGATGGCTAGTTTTTTTAGAAATTCGGAATGTAGTTTATAGGACCCAATGTGTGCAAATAATTAAGATATTCTTTCATCAATTCATTGCCTGCTCTCACAATTTTGTACTTAACGGCCCATAATGCATGCTTACTCACTGCTCAAGGCCGGCAATTCATTGTGCGCTATGTTGCCTGAAACGGTTATGGTGACGATGATGATTATGGATTTTTATGGCGCAAGGGCATCTATGGCCAAGGAGCGCCATGGGACAAGGTATATTTCGCTTCTCAAGTTGGGGTCAGAGACCCGTTTAACAGACATTTCACGTTAAAGAAGCCGAGCACCACATCAGGGAATAGCGCGTCCCCACTGTATCCCCGGTGGGTACCCGGCGGCACTGGGGATCGAGCCCTGCTCCTCTGGCACGCCAGGCGGGTGCTCAACCTCTTGGCCACAGCTGCAGTAAATGATTATAGGTTCAGAACAACGCCTTTTCTCGTGTATATACTGAATACCAACCCTGTTTCTAACCATTTAAAAGGTAGCCTATTTCCGCTTATTCAATGTCGTCGCCTTTACTGTCTTATCACGAGCCTGAAAGTTGTAACAAGAATGTTGATGATTTGTTTTCGTTGAAATGCTGTAGTCGCAAAATAGCACGTTCCTAAATATGGAATGCGTAGCTAACGAAAGTAGTGGAAGAAGAGGTTATCTCATTTCAACATGGCTTAGGAGCTGCATTATGAGAAAATAGCGATTCCGTAAAGTTTATAAATTTTTAGCCTAGAGTGAAAAGAAGCTCACAGAGCAAAACTTTTGGTAAAAGCTTTCCTGATGAACCCAAGCATCGTTGAAGGAAGTGTAAGAGAACCTTTCATAAAGTACCTTGCGCAAGTGCACACAGCGAGTCCTACAACTAACCGTTTGTAAAGAATATTAAGTGAGGAACGCTGTCAGACTTTGCAAGCTCAAGCAAAACTGAAGAGCACTATAGGAATGAGAATTAAAACGAATTTTAAATTTGAGTATAAGTTTTTATTGATAGTAATTTTCCAAAATGCTACCCTAGAAGAACAACCCGAGAAAAAAAAACACAGCATAGAAAATAGGCTCAAGATGAAACCTTGATGCCGTTTGAAAGGAGCGCGCGAAAACTGCTATGCAAAGTCAGGCTGGAAGGAAACGCGATCACGTATATGCAATACTTCTGCCCTTGCAGCTAGATATCCCTTTATAGCCATTTTATGACTATTTGCTTCCAGTGGACCTTTTCCCCTTAAACATTAATCACACTAGTTGTGTACAACCGCTGGATGTAAAAAAGGTAAAATATTTTGTTTTGTTGACCGGCGCAGTTCGCCTTTAATTCTGGCCTGACTGTTTTTCTCTCAAAGTGTAGCTTCGGCCACAAAATCTCGTTGTCTTTTTTGCGTACATGCAATTTGAAATATACCGGTACTTCCTACAACTGCTTGAATTAAGCTGCCGTATACGTAATGCCCTTTACATAATATACGCACAAACAAAGAACCAACGCCTTTTGTGCGATGTGTCGGGTTGCAAGACGGTGAATTCACGCGGTTGTTTGCAGCATACCAGCTGCTTCATATCGCCCCACAAATTGCATGGTCCAACGGTGTTCGCAGGTGAAACCTCGCAAAGATAGAATTAAGAAAATAAAGTTGTACTCGGTGTAGTGAACCGTTGACAAATATCACTCAGTGAAAGAACTACAAATCTACAAAACTATTTTACTGGCGCAGCTTCACATTACAATTTCGGCGTAAATTGTACCTTATACTCGGGTCAGAATAAGTAGTCTTGGCAGAATGTACTTGCTTAGAATTGCGCATGAAAACTTGGTTGTGATGAACGATTTCACTCACCGTTGAAATTGGGGCAGTTTATGTGAGCCTGGCCTCTTGCTAGTTCGATGCGTCGGGCACTGTTATAAAATGAGCGCACTCCAGCCCCGATGTGCAGCACTAAGAGGAACATTTTAGCGTGGCGTTAACACGGCAGTTCTGTGTAATGTGACACAGGTTTCACGCGTCGTAACGTTCGCGTCGACTGTGTGAATTGCGGTATGGCATATTTTTGTCATCTTCGATGCGCTCTAAGGAGGACGATGGGAGCGGGCGCTTTCTACTCTTCCTGCGAGAGGAGCCAGGCGGCTCAAGGAACGCCGGTGGTCCTAATCCTCCTCGACCGAAAAATGGCCACCAACGCGAACCGCGACACGGCCGCAAACCTTTGGCGCCAGCGAACCAAAGGTAACAAGCTCAAGACGCAGAGGCAGGCAGAAACCGGATGGCGAACGAGGAGACTCACAGCAATGGCAGCAAGAGAAACTCTTCAGTCTTCTTGTCATCTCTCCCGGCCGCCAATACGACCCGACACAAAGGGCCGCTAAAAACTTGGCCTGAGCCTAAGGGTAAATTCGGAGGTAAAAATGAGAGATCACTGCAGCTACCCGCATTGGAAGAAAGCGTTGACGCCTCCTCGACATTTGTCACCTTTCAAATTTGTCACCATGGTTGTTTTCTCGTTCACTTGATTGATTCGCTGTCGATTTACTCTGATTACACCCTCGTTTCATCCCGGCAACCATTTCGAGTTTGCAATTTTTCCGCCACGCTTCTTGCCCGCCCACTCACTCTTTACCCGTCCTGTCTTTTTGCCCTCTCTTTACCTTTCCTTATCATTAATTACCTAATTGTCTTTAATTTATCATTATTTTTTATAACTCATGGTTAAGCATTGATCGCTTATCACTTGTCACGTGATTGCCCATTTCGAGTTTTCAAACAATTCCCCACGCTTTGGGTCTGTCCACAGTTCCGATTTTTCAAACTTGGCGCGGTGCTGTAACTCCGCCTACTTCCTGCCTTTTCAAACTTCGCGGCACTTTTGCTCTGGCCCCGACCAATTTTGGAACCTTTTGGGTTCAAATAAATAACTATTCTTCAGATTTCGAAATATTTTTTCTTGAGCATCCTTACGTCATCCTATTTCGATTACAGCCCCTTGTTTAACGCTACATTTTTTGAGTCACCCACAAATGCTGCCGACATAATTTGCTGACACGATCATAGCTGACATAGCCTAGTCAAGCTTCCTTTGTAATGAGAAGATCCCCTACACTTTACCCTGACACGTCGTAAGTCAAAAAATAGTTGAAAACATATATTGAGCAAAGCCGTTAAAATATTTTGCTTAACAGGATATTCCAAACGACCGTGAATGACCGATGAGCGCCCACAGTCCACATTTAGGGGCGCCATGCCACGCATCAACTATGGCCAGTCATACTCGGTGCTCTTGAACCTACTCCGCGGCACACAAAGCTGGTCAACCTATTGTCAAAGTACCCATAACTTTGTTGCTTCTCCCCCACTTCAATCAATCAATCAATCAATCAAAGGAAGGTTTTTTCATAATTCAAGGAAAATTTGTACAAAATATTTGAACCGATAGCCTACATGGCTAATGTCTGGTCCAGTATAAAACAAGACATTTAGGCAACGGCATAAATATGTAAAGAATAAAAAATGAAACAGCGAAATAAGACAGCAAAAACTTCTAGTGTCCGATCGGAAGAAAAACAAGGCGTTTGGGCAAATGTATAAGGAAGTTACACACCAGCATTTCAACAATCTATACGCAGCGAATTCAGACAAAATGAAAACACCGAAACACAAAAGAGAAATCACATCATTAGTTGATCATGCAAGAAATATAATTTCGAAGCCAGTTTAATAGTTCTGGGAAGCGTAATTTTCAGTGGCAATGGATTCCAGACATTCGTCCAAATTAATTCAAGTAATCTCTCATCGTATGTGCTGTGATGGATCAGAATATTAAAATTACCGCTCGCAGCATGCATTGTGATGGAACTGCAGGCAAAATGAATAAGCTGATCGCGAGTTGAGAATTAGTTATTAATATCTGATTTGCTAGAAGGGAGATTTTGTAGTCGCGTAAAGCGGAAAAGATTAGTACTCAAATTTCCTCGAACAGATTGTTGCTTGTATGATGCATTGAAGTAAATGTCACAATCCTTAGTGCTCTTTTCAGTAAGCGTAGCAGAGGTGTGAGATAAGTGGAGCTGTGTACCCCATAATTCGCTGCAATAACTCATGTGACAATGAACGAATGAAAAGTACAAGCTCCGCAATATGTTTCGATTAAATAATTGTCTAACCTTAATAAGGACGTAGCAGCCAAACACAGTTTATTACAAACGCTGTTCACTTGATGCTTCCAGTTAAGGTTATTGTCAAAGATAACACCAATATATTTAAAGAAGGAACTGATTTTATTACAAAACTGTTCAAAGAAATCCTTATTTGATTAAAATCAATGTTTCTACTTCTTCATGGAAGACGACATATTTAGCTTTTGCAACGTTTAACCTTACTCTATTGTCACTGAACAAGCTGAAAACGGCCATTAAATCTGGCTTCATGTCGTCTTGCATGGCAGAAACCGAATTACCTGCGAATATGAGGATCGTGTCGTTTGCATACATGAGAATCTGCGAAAGTGAGACGGAACATGGGACATCATTTATATAAATGGAAAACAGTTGAGGCCCCATGACAGATTCTTGGGGCACTCCGCATTTTATATGACTATTTGAAGAGTCAAGGTTGATAGTTACTACTTTCTGTTGTCGACCTGATAAGTAACTTGTGAAAAATTTCAACGTCTCATTAACAATCCCTTAGGCGGCTTATTTTTTCTTTAATATTGGATGTGATAAAGTGTCGAACGCCTTCTTCAGGTAAAAATATATACATCCTGTGATTTTGTTTTTATTAAGAGTTGAATTTATCAACTGGGAGAGCGTTAGAAGGGCTGTAGAGGTCGACCTGTTTGGGTCGAGACCATGCTTCTGATGTCAGATTATATTATACTGACTAAGGAATATTTTTAGTTGCATGGCAATTAGTTTCTCAAAAACAGTGCCTAAAATGCTTAGTATAGATACTGGACAATAACTACTTGGGTCGTTTTCGTCTCCAGATTTATAAATAGGAACGTTAGCGATGATTAGAATTTTTAGATAGCAACTAGTCTCTATCGCATGGCTAAATATATGCATAGTGGGCTGTACAGAATGTCAATGTTATGCTTTAAAACGGCGGTCTGAATACTATCGTGCCCAGCCGCTTTATTAACCGGCAGTGTGCTTACTGCAAATGTAATCATAGATGTACATGTACATTGATTGCATTTACTGTGATTGGATTTAGATTAAAATCGGTCTGAACAACTCTAGGTAGGGTAGTAGAGGCGGACTGAAAAGAGAACTGATTCGCAAGTGATTCACCAATATTTGTGAAGTAGCTAATAAATTCATTGGCAACCTGTATGGAAAGGTCGTTAGGGGTAACGCGTTTCTTTGGTCCAAGTCCTGTGATGTCCTAAACAATTTTCAAACTTGTTTCGTGTCAAGGCCAAGTTTCTAAGTATGTTACTGCAAAAAGTTTCGCTCTCCTCATCATCGCGACAGACTTATTCCTAAAAAGCTTGAATTGACCGCGATAATAATTGATTGCTTTGTTTGCTTCCATTTGTGAAAGGAGTCATTTTTCTTTAGAACCACAAGTATATTATCAGTTATGCAATGGCACACATCTTCTTCGTAGTTCCAACGTTTGTATTCTAGCATGGATTTTATTACGGTACTTGATACGAAACGGATAAAAGTTTCGCACTCTATATTCACATCACTGTTGTACAATTTCACAAAATCAATGCTCTGCAAGAAGTTTCGAACACAGGCGTAATTTACTCGAGTTCATGTATCTAGAATACGTTTGCAATACGGATATAAATAAGTGAGTGATAAACACATGAAAGTCGGACAGTAATCAGCAATAGTTTATCACAAACGCCAGAGCATACAGTCTTTTCATTGTTGCAGAACATGTGATCAATAAGTAATGAAGATTTCTGTGCTATTCGAGTCGGGGAGGAAATAACGTTTTTAACGTTGAATGTCTGCATGAGAAGCAGGTAGTCGCACTTGAAACATCCATCTTTTAAGAGGTCGCTGTAGAAATCACCGCATATAACAAGTGGAGCATTAAAGGTCATTAGCGTGCTGATGATAGTTTCCATAACCGAAAGAAAGTCATTTAGGCTGGCGTTGGGAGGCCGGTATGCCACACCGATATTAAGACCACAGCCGAGGTGTACAAAAAATTAATGTGGATTAGCTCCGCTAATCCAGCATATACAAAGCGAAAGGTGTCGGCGTTCGCTGTGTTCATTGGCGTTGGCGTTGACAATGTTCTTGATGGCGATGACTGAGCAAAGGAAGGGCGCATAACTGGCTCCCTGGATATGCGGACGCTTCATTGTGCTTTGATACATGTGGCGGTGGTGGAAGAGATGTGGCCTGAATGCATTAACGCTAACAGCGTTGTGGCTGACATGCGGCACTGCAGCAAAAGCTAGGCCGCAGCGTTCATTTGCTGAACAATCTCTCGCGATCAACCATTAACTACATGCCACATCCCAGGGTGGCAGGGAGGGCGCGCTGCTTATCCAGTGTGCGGAAAGCAATCAAAGCAGGCTTTTGCAGTTGGGCACCAACGCCATGCACATGATAGCGAGATTGAGGTCTCCACTGTCCCACGGATCCGGTTATGCGCCTTTCCTTTCGTGCAAATGAACGGCGTTTGTAAAGTTGTCAACGACAATGAACTGAAAGAACACCGTCAGCTCCATTGTTTTGTTTGGCTTTTAAGGAAAGGAAATAGCACAGTAACCGTCTCACATATCTCGGTGGACACCCGAGCCGCGCCGTAAAGAAAGGGGTAAAGAAACGAGGGAAAGAAGAAAGAGAAAACTTAAAATTGGAAGTTTGATTTTGAGGAAAGGCGCTGCGCTGCGCAGCGGCAGAACACCTGTGGCTCGGTGCTACTAGTCGCGCATGCGCAGTAGTGAATAGGGAGAGAGCGAGAGAAATATCCGCGGCGATTCCATTCCATTCCAAAAACCTTTATTTCCACCAGAGAAGAGGCTCCCCTACTCCCCATCTCTGGCACGCAGGCCTAGGGGTGGGGGCCGGGAGCCTCGCATCTAAAGGCAGGCATAGAGTTCTTGGTCTCTTGCGGCCTCCAGTGCCAGGTGAATGACTTTTTTCTGCACGGCGGGGTCCGC
Source organism: Amblyomma americanum (assembly GCF_052857255.1). Taxonomy (NCBI): domain Eukaryota; kingdom Metazoa; phylum Arthropoda; class Arachnida; order Ixodida; family Ixodidae; genus Amblyomma; species Amblyomma americanum. Next base: position 496,996,482 of record NC_135497.1, on the reverse strand, counting down.
GCTTTGCAGAAGGGTTTCCCAGGCTTCCTTGCTATTTATTCCTTCTTTAATCCCTGGGGAGTGTGTACATTCCCAAATGATGTGATCTAGGGTCCCCCTATTCTCACATTTTTTGCATTTTTCCTCTATTTCCTTTTCCCTAAATACGTGTGATGCCCACACCGGGTTTATGAAGTTCCCAGCTTGTAGTCTACGCCATGTTGTAGCTTCTTTATTCCCTAGTGTTTTGTCCGGCGGAGGGAAAATCCTCCTTTGACTTCTATAGCTCTCTATTATTTCTGCATAGCTGATCAGTCTCTCATCCAGGTCCTTGCAGTCGGGCGGCTCTCCCCTGGCTCGGAAGTAGAGGTCTCGAGCCAGGGTGTTTGCCGCCTCGTTTCCAGGGATGGATGCGTGAGCTGGTACCCACACGATGCGTACGTCCCTCCCAATTTCCTTCTTTTTTAGAATTTGTGCTGCTTCTAAGGCAATCCTCTCTCTGCCATAATTGTAGACTGCAGTTTTGCTGTCACTAGCTATAATTTTGGCCTGCGTTCCTACGCATGCGAGCGCTATTGCGACTTCTTCCGCCGTTTCCGGGTTGCGCTTCGAATGGATGCTGCTATCTCAGGTTCCCCCTTTCCGTTGACCACTGAGGCCACGGCTGCTCCTAGCTTCCCACTTGCTGCATCTGTGTATGCCACTGCTTTCTTATCTAGACTGTCCAGTCCTCTGGCCATGGCTTCTGCCCTCTTTTCCCTTCTTTCCTTGTTGAATTCTGGGTGCATATTTTTGGGCAATGGGTCTACTCTGATCTTTTCCCTAGCACATTTTGGAATGTCTTGTTTCTTTTGCATCCCCCTGTCGGTTTGCCTGTCGACCGCTTCTAGTATAGCTCTGCCGGTGCTCGTCCTGCTGAGCCTATCTAGCTGCGCTGATCTTACCGCTTCAGCTATCTCACTCCAGTTGTTGTGAAGCCCCATATTTAGTAGCCTTTCGTTTCAGGTGCTTATTGGCAAGCCCAGCACCTTCTTATAGCTTTTCTTGATTATGGCATCAAGCTGCCTTTTTTCTGTTGCCCCTATCTTGAGGAAGGGGGTCGCGTAGCTGATCCTACTTAGTATATATGCCTGTACTAGTTTTATTAGGCTCTTCTCTTTGAGGCCTCTACCTCTAAGCGATATCCTTCTGAAAATTCCCGTGACTTGCGTCGCAAACTTGTCCAATCTTTTTAGGGTTTCATCATTGTAGCCGTTACTTTGTATGAATAGGCCCAGAATCCTGATCATATCTACCTTAGGCACCAGTTTTCCTTCCACAGTGATTTTAAAGTCCTCACCCTGCTTGAGCCTGTTTCTTTTTGGGTTGTATACCAGAAGCTCAGATTTCTCTGGTGAACATGCCAGTCCTCTTTGTGCTGCATACTCTACCACAGTGTCTGCTGCCTTCTGGAGTTTCCTTTCTATTTGCCCGTCGTCTCCTTTGTTTATCCAGACATTGATGTCGTCTGCATACATACTGAACTTTAGACCCTCTATTCCTTGAAGTTATTTAGGTAACCCTCTCATTGCTATGTTGAAGAGGAGTGGGGATAGTACCGACCCTTGGGGGGTGCCCCTGCTGCCCAGTTCTATGTTCCCTGATTCTATGTCCTGATATTTGATCCTCGCTGTTCTCCCAGTTAGGAAGTCCTTGACATAGTTATATGTTCTCGGACCTACCTCTAGACTATGTAGTTCCTCTAGTATAGCCTCGTGTTTGACGTTATCGAACGCCTTTTTGAGGTCGAGACCTAGGATTACTTTTGCATCTTTGGATTGGGATTCGATTATGTCGTGCTGCAGCCTCAGCATCACGTCTTGCGTACTCAGCCCCGGGCGGAAGCCAATCATCTCGCTTGGCCAGAGCTCGTTGTCTTCCATGTATCTGGTTAGCCTTGTCTGAATTACGTGTTCTATTAGCTTCCCTACGCAAGATGTGAGGGATATGGGTCTTAAGTTTTCGAGCTTCGGCGCTTTTCCCGGCTTTGGAATGAGTATGATGTTCGCCTCTTTCCATTGCGCGGGAAGCTTTCCGGTTTCCCACACCTTCTGCATATATGCAGTGATTGCTGTTATCGAGCCATCATCTAGGCTCCTCAGGGTTTTGTTGGTGATGCCGTCTGGGCCCGGGGCCGATTTTGACTTTAGCTTAATTATTTCCGCCCTTACCTCCGCTTCTGTTATTGGGCCGTCTAAAAGCTCCATCGGGGGACCCTGGTACTCTGGGAGTTCTACCCTCTTCGTGTCCCCTATATATGTTTGTATAATTTCTTTAACGAACTCCTCGTCCGTCCCCTCATAGATGTGCTTTGTCTTGGCTAGACTAATGCTCGCCTGCGTTTTAGAGTTGGTAGGGTCGAGTAGGTGCCTTAATAGGTTCCAGGTCTTTGTTAAGCTCATACCCCTTTCCATCTCGTCGCACCTGCTGCACCAGTTTTGCTCACACAACTGTCGTGCATATTTTTCTATGTCCCGATTTAGTCTTGCTATTCTTCTCCTGAGGTTCCTATTCCATCTCTGCTTCTTCCATCTGCGTTCGAGTCCATTTTTGGCCTCCCACATGTGCAGCAGTTTGTTGTCTGCTAGTTCTAGAACATATTGCCCCTTCAAAGTTACGGTCGCTTCCGACACGTGCTTCTTAAAGGTTTCTGTCCATTCCTCTATGTTTTGGATGGTTCCCCAATTTTGCTGGTCCCTTTGGGCCCTGAATTTGTCCCATTCCGTGATTTTGGGCAGTCTACCCGCTTTATCTTTGATGCCCGTGCGTACCGTCGTGGCGATAATGAGGTGGTCACTTCCTAGGTCCGTTCCTGTGTTCATCCAAGTGGCTGCCCTAACGTTTTTGGTTAGCGTGAGGTCAGGTGTGGTGTCCGCCATGACGCTATTCCCTCTCCTAGTTGGGCACCCCGGATCTGTTTGCAGGGTTAGGCCTAACTCCTGTATGTCCTCCCATAGGTGTCGTCCCTTCGTGTCCCTCGTACTGTATCCCCACTCCTTGTGATGGGCGTTGAAGTCCCCTACTATGATCAGTGGGCTAATGTTTGCCACTTTCATTGCTTTCCGAAATATTGCCCTGAACCTGACTTTTTGCTGCTTCGGTCTCGAGTACACGTTTAGTAGGAACAGGCTTGGTTCATTCTTTTTGCCCGTTATCATCTCTACTAGGACGACTTCTGCCTCTGCCGTGTTTAGCTCATGCTCAATTGTTGCTATGTTCCTTTTAACGTATGTGGTGACGTGAGATTTCCCCCCTCTATCACTGTGGAATGCTTGATACCCTGGTAGATTTAGCCGCTTACCAGTTTCTTGCAGGGCTATGGCCGCGGCGAGATGCCCGCTGTGACGTCATGTACCTCTTCGAAGCACCGCTACGGCGAAATCGCAAGTTCGCGGCCAGTAAAGCTTTCGCTGTAAAAAGCGATTTGACAGACTGCTTGCTACATGAACTATCTGCGACAATCTGGTAGTCAACACTACTCTTTACGAAAAGCTATACACCCCCACCACGTGATGTGTGGCACCTTGGTAATGATATCATGGCATATCCAGGTATTTCAGTGGTTTCATCTTCCTTTAACTATGTTTCTGTAATTGCAATAACGTCATAATGGAAGGAGAATTGTGGTAAATAGGAAAGAAGATGGTCTAAATTTTTATGCATGCTGCGGATATTACAATGCAAAACAGATATGTTTTTCCTTTCTATCCAGGTTTGCTTGATTTGCTTTATACCAACAGCCGTTGTGTTAGAGAACTTGTTGCAAGCCTACTGCACTTGTCACGTGAAGAACATGTGAATTTTCAACTTTGCGCATCAGGATTTTTCCGCTTGACACTCACGTAAAACGTGATCCGAATAGAATGTAGAATCCTGGGAGATCTTATTGCTCAACCACCAAGCAGAAGAACAACGCAGTAATCAGTCTCGACAGGGTAGAAAACTGAGCTAGTTTGTAGACGTTCGTTATGAAAATTTGTTAGCGCCTGGATTTTTCATAACATCGGTCTCGCCCTGACCGCCATGCAGTCCCAAGAGATTCCGCCCGACGGTTAATGGTATGAAGGGGGGTTTAGGCTATTGCCTTCTGCCCCGTCCTTTTTGACGGCTGGAAATAAAGTTTTTTCTATCTCTCTCTCCCCGCTACTCTTCACGATCAGAAACCAATTACTCAATAAGCAAACTTCATTGTTATGCTTTATTTTAGGGCGATGAATAGGTTTAATTAACATTTTGATGTAGCCAAACAAGTACAGTGTTAGACATGGAAGCCCGAAAGTTTGTTATTATTATCTTTGAGTATTCGCTCTTCATCTGCAGCTGCACCAGCGCAGCTTTTGTGCGCTGGTAACGATAGCGTGCTTCACTAAACAGTAGGAAGTTTGAATATATAGCATTCGTTAATGGTGACACCCCACAAAAATATTTGTGTGCTCCACGAGACGGGTGGAATTGCGTAATTGGTCTGAAACGGGATTATTCAGCAGACCATTTCTTTCGAAAAAAAATGGTAGAGGTTTATGTCTGCTATGCCACGATATACGTAGCGGGAGGTACGGGTGACAGAGTGCCGTTCACAAAGTCTGTTTGAAATGTCCGGGTCGCAGATGCACTTTCGGAAAGTCGAATGGCATGATCATTAACACGACGGGCGTTCACACCCTCTTCGGTTGGTTGACGTTGACTGACGTCTTCCATAGGCTCGAGCTCGGCGGCTATGCGCGGTCTATTACGGTCGGCACTCTGGCGTCCCCGTTTGGCAAGGCGTTCCTCTCTCTTTTCGGGCGTCTCTGCTGCTCTCTTCGCCTTCTGACGCATAAATGTAGAAGCGCAGATGTCGAAAGCCTCTTGCTTGAAATTGTAATTGGCTGCATCGGTGTATACTGCTCCAGGATGATTGAGGTACTCTCTATGCAGGGCCAGCCGCGGCGGATGCGTTTCAAGGGAGGCGAAACGCTAAGGCGCCTGTGAGCTGTGCGATCTCAGTGCACTTGAAAGATCCCCAGGTGGCCGAAATTATTCCGGAGCCCTCCACTACGGCACCTGTTTCTTCCTTTCTTCTCTCAGACCCTTCTTTATGCCTTCCCTTACGGCGCGGTTCAGGTGACCGACGATACAGTGAGACATACTCCATCATTTCCTTTTCCCCAAAACCAAATTTTCATAAACGCCGGTGCACTTTGATGCGTTCAGCGGAACAGTAGACGCCTGCCGTGGAGACCGACACCGTGAACCGCGGCCGTGAGGTTAATAATAATAATTGGTTTTGGAGGTAAAGGAAATGGCGCAGTATCTGTCTCATATACTATTGGACACCTGAACCGCGCCGTAAGGGAAGGGATAAAGGAGCGAGTTAAAGAAGAAAGGAAGAACGAGGTGCCGTAGTAAAGGGCTGCGGAATAATTTCTACCACCTGGGGATCTTTAACGTGCACTGACATCACACAGCACACGGGCGCCTTAGCGTTTTGCTTCCATACAAACGCAGCCGCCGCAGTCGGGTTCGAAACCGGAAACTCCGGATCAGTAGCCGAGCGCCCTAACCACTGACCCACCACGGCATGTAGGGCCGTAAGGTTAAATTCTTTTTTGGGGAATAGAAATGGCGCAGTATGTGTGTCACTTATCGATGGACACCTGAACCGCGCCATAAGGGAAGAGATAAAGGAGGGACTCCGGAAGAAAGAGCGGCGACGAAGCGCGCGGTGCACCCACTCCTCCTCCCTGGTTGCCATGGTAGCGGCACATGCGCACAACTGACCTCCCGCACGTACTATGGTAAAGGCGCATGCGCACAACTGGTCTCTCGCCTGAACCACGAAATGCTCGACTGGTAGCCTAGTGTAGCTCCCGCTACAAAAAAAATTGGCAGTGACTAAGCTCGGCTATGCCAGGATATACGTAGAAAATGCTAAGGCATCGAATGGTTAACGTTGGTTAATCCTGATTGCCAGATTAATCCAGAAGTCCAGGTTAGTCTGGCTGTCTAGCTATGTTGTTGCGCATTAAAGACGACATAGCTGTGGTTGCGCGCACTCTAGCTCTCCTTTTCAATCCTCCGACATGTTTCCAGGCATGCGATGCAGCTGGCGAAGCGAGCGGGGGCGAGCGCAACGACGAGGAACGTGGTGGGACGTCATGCCAAACGGAGCAGGCGGCGAGCCGTGCGGTGTGACATCATGCTAGATGGCGCGGCAAGCGCACGAAGCACAGCAACCGTCTCACATATCTCGGCAGACACCCGGACCGCGCCGTAATGGAAGGGATAAAGGAGGGAGGGAAAAGAAAGAGAAAACTGAAAATTGAGAGTTGCATTTTGAGGAAAGGCGCGGCGCTGCGCAGCGGCGGAACACTTGTGGCTCGTTGCTACAAGTAGCGCATGCGCAGTTGTGTCTAGGGAGCGAGAGAGAGAAATATCCGCGGCGATGGATGGATGGGTGGAAAAAACTTTAATGGTGAAAAATTTGAAATGTTCGTGTACCTTACCGGTCACTGAGCGCCGTGGTCGATGCATATTGTGTGCACATCTCTGGTGAGGTGCGCGCTGTGATGTCGTGTGCCTCCTCAGAGCACGGCCACGGCGAAATCGCAAGTTCACGGCCAGTAAAGCTTTAGCTTTAAAAAGAGGTCAGAGGGCGGACTTAATAATAATAATAATTGGTTTTTGGGGAAAGGAAATGGCGCAGTATCTGTCTCATATATCTTTGGACACCTGAACCGCGCCGTAAGGGAAGGAATAATGGAGGGACTGAAAGAAAGGAAGAATAGGTACCGTAGTGGAGGGCTCCGGAATAATTTCGACCACCTGGGGATCTTTAACGTGCACTGACATCGCACAGCACACGGGCGCCTTAGCGTTTTTCCTCCATAAAAACGCAGCCCCCGCGGTCGGGTTCGAACCCGGGAGCTCCGGATCAGTAGTCGAGCGCCCTAACCACTGAGCCACCGCGGCGGGGCCACGGACTTCTGTAAAAGGAGGATTCAAGAACACGCGCATATGAGGCCGATCACCAAGCCTTCCTACTTGCTTAGCAATGCATGCTGCTGCACCTGCTCGATGCATTGGCACCTCCACTATGTCTCAGAAGTGGAGGCAACTTTTAATTCGCCTATATTAATTCACTTCATATAGAACTAACATAGTGTGTCGATGTAGCCTCTATGTGACCCTGGAAGAGTACGATTACGCGTGCGCACGTGCTGCTCGTTTTGTCTATCATTTTTTCCCAGCTCAATTGCACCCCTAGTACTGCCAAAGTTCTCAGCTGCTTTTATGTATTCGCACACTTTTCTTGCCTTCAGGAGAGAAGTTGAGGCCGTACGTGTCATTTTTTTGGCTGTCTTACTTTTTCTCTTTCAAAGTCACCCAATTCAAAGTCGAAGCCAAGGGCTCCTTCTACTAATGGGTTTTTGAGTGTTTAGCATCCGAAAGCAACTCACGCTATGAGGGACGCCGTAAGTAGTGAAGGGCTCCAGAAATTTCGACCACCTGGGGTTATTTAAAGTGCACTGACACTGCACACGCTGTAAAAAAATATGCTCCGCTTTACACAGAAACCCGCTGGTAATGCGTTGCCGGAGGGTTTTCCGCAACATGAGCTACGACCTAAATGCCAGAGACAGAGGTTCTGTATGACGGTTGTCATATTCTTGGTGATGAAACGTTCCGTCATGCTTGCACAGAAAAGAAATCAATTTTTCGCTACAGATTCCTCTGCTGTGATCTTAAGAAAGGTTCTGTAACATGCATTCATACTTCCTTCGTTGACTCTTAACAGAAGTCTCATAGTGTTCATGTATAGTTCCTCCGTTAACTCTTAACGAATGTTTCATATGTGCATGCATAGTTCCACTGTTCACACTTAACGAGGGTTTCGTCATGTGCATGCATACTTCCTTCGTTCACACGGAAGTCATTTGAGCTTAAACGAAATAATCTGTATTGTTTTAATGTACTTTTTTCGTATGGCTTCTGCTGCAGATACGCAGCTTGTTTACTTGTAGCTCTTTCATGTCTGTTTGTCTGAGGAAAGTGTAATATAGCATTCTAGAGAGCATGCACATATTGGCTTACATGCATATAACAGAGAATAACTTGGTGAAATAGCAAATGATTTGATCTTGAAAAAATGCTGTACATTATTGAGCTCTATATTTTTAAGTGCAAATAATGTGTTTTCTTGTTTCCTGGCTGGAAAGGAGGAGGAAAAACTCAGGTGCAGGATTAGTTGGACCGTTTATTAAATGCATTGTAATAAAATTGTGTAATCATTTATGTGCAGCCGCACTAAGTAGCTAACGCATATTATGCACTAGCCAGACATGAAGGGGTTCTCAGCATTAGGTCGTGTTTACATGCAACATTAATTAAAACCTTCTGGTACTTGGCTGAACATGATTTGGCATCAAATCTCGACATTGCATAATACTTATAACAGGATAAAAAATTTTGAGCTTCAATAACCTGCGTTTTTGTTAAAGCAGCAGCTTTGTTCTTAGCGTTTCATAGAAAAAGAGGAACTATGACAATTTCCACCTGCTCGTGGCACATCAGAATTTGAAAAACATTAGTCCAACTCAGTAATGTTTGCAAGAACCATGCATTATTTCACAATCCGAAAGAATGGAACACTTTTCTGTTTTGTGTGTTGCATGTATCGATGGATGCATAGTGCGGGTTCATCATTTTTGCTGCTCTAACAAGATGCATGGAACTTCTGCTAGTCAAAAAGAAAGCAAAGCGCAACATGAAGTCTGTGCTCCACGAGAGAGCTCAGAAACTGAAGCTTGCAATCTAATGCCTTAAAGCATTAAAAAAAATGCGACATGCCTATTTAAACCTTCAGGTATTGAGTCGGAGATTTGCCGCCAGATTCATAATTTTAGCATGAACGGTTGTCAGGCACTTTTGCTTCCCATTCCACCTGGTCCCTTTGGTGGGGTTGATGTCAAAGATTTCTCTGTAAGAACAGAAGCATTTTCGAATTCTCCTAATGTCAGCTTTAGAGACCAGATGCGTAATGCTTAGCACCATCAGCATGCATCATTTTTCCTAAAATAAAGAAGATCTAGAAAAAAGTAGACTAATTCTATTGAATACATGTTTTAAATGAAAACGTCATTTTCTTTCCAGAAGCATATTCTGTAGTATGAGCAATTGCAGAGGATACTCCGCATGCTACAACTGCTGAAACATGCAGACACAGTCATTCGCAAAGACAAGTTGCCATAATTACCAGATTTTCAAGCAAGTAATAGTACTTTACTTTAATCTTTAATCACGTTTAACGGCATATCTATGTGCACTAGCTTGGCAGGTGCTCACAAACTCTTTTAGATACATCAAGTCATTTCCTTCAAGCGAAAGACTGTCTTTCTAATCGTGCTTTTGAAGATATGGTGCCTAGAATGGCGTTTCTAGCCCAATGAGCAGTTAGGAACGCACAAGAATTTATTTATTTGTTTGTTTGTTTATATCCTGAATGGTCTCAGACTGAGACATTACTTCAGGGTTTGCTGGAACAAGCACTGCATTTTGCATCCCAAAGATATGAAAGCATATAGAATAAAAGGCCCCAAGGTGTACTGAGAGGACCATTGATGGAACCTGAAGGATCTGCTGACTAGCTTTTTCTGGGTGTGGCCTGCGAAAAATCCGCCAAAGATTGAGGACCTAAGCATTTTTCACCGAACTGTGTTACCGGCAACATTATCCTTTTTTAATGCTTTTTAAGCTACAGACAACAGTATGGACTACAATACGATAAAAATGACAGTTTTATCGTATTTGCATAAATATGCAAGGGGCAGTTTGAGAACTCGGTAGAATATAAACAGAAATATAATTATAATGCAATCTCGAGGTATTTAGGCCAACCATAGCTTAGGGCCTCATAAAAAAGCAGATGGCAGGTTAAAATGTGAAAGTAGCAGATAAATAACAGTTATGTAAGAGGAAAAGCTTCAGATGCGCGCCGCGATCGAGTGAAGCCACGGCTCCAATGCCGCAATGAGCGCAGCCTCACAAGCAGCAGCGGCCGCCGTCATTGCCCCGCTGCTGCTACTTGGTGTTTGGAGCTGCCTAGGCCTGCTAAATTCTGCCCTTTTTGATTTCTCTACTCCAATTTACTCTTTCACTGCCTTCTATTTCTCAGCGGCCTCCTCCGTCATCTTTCCATATCCTCAGCCAACTTCTGCTTTGCACTTGCACGCTTTGCTCCGAGAACAGTAAAGCTGCATTCTTCCAGCGACTGTGTAGGCGTGCGGCGAAGGTCAATTTAAGTACATAGTCAACCTCGGAAATAAAAAAAAGAATTCACACTCTATTCATGCCTTGCTTCCGAATCTAGTGCGAATGACATTGGGAAGTGCACGGTAAAACATGTGTGTGTCAGGAGAAGCATCGCCCAAACTTCATTTCGTGCAGTGTTGGAGTTATTCAAGTTTTCCGCATTCTTGCTGTGGCGTGTGTATTGGTCAGACCGAACGAAGTGTTAATAACAGGCTTCAGGAACACTCCAATTCCTGCGATAACTCGGCAGAGTCATACATTGACCTCCCTTTGCACCGTCATTTGTGTGGCTCATCCAGGTATTTTGTGCTGCAGCCATTCCTTTTAGGTCCAAGGACCAATAGGCTTGAAAAATAATAGAAGCATATTACATGCATAATTCTGGAGACATTTGCATCAGTCGACTTTCAGTAGTAGTTTCACAAAATGAACTATATTTCCTCAAGGATGCCTATCTAGATTGATAGCACGATTAAGGTTGCGTCCAGCGTTATCTTCCTCTGGTCAGTGTGTTTTTGTTGTTGGACACGTGCGCATATAGTTCGTGCCTAGTATGCTGGAACCGTTTTTTGTTTATTTTTTGTAAGATTCGAAGATTTATATATTCTTCCCTTCCCGTAATAAATTTATTTGCACTCAGCGCTTGTTTTGTCTAGTCTTCCTTTTGTCCTTGTTTGCTGCGATCTTGTGAATCAGAAGGTAAGAGACCTACATCACCTCAATGACCACAGGCAGCACAACATAAACGCTCTCAATGCGCTTGGCATTAAAACACAGCTACAGAGCGATGCTAACCTTTTCACTGCTATGAATGCTCCCAAGCGACCTTGTCATTGAATAGCACAAGCGTTGTTCAACAGACAACGAGGTTGTGGTTTGCATTATTACTTTGCAACATTTATCTGAGAAAAACCGCTACAGTGGCTCAGTGGTTATGGAAGTCGGCTGCTGAACCGAAAGATGCGGGTTCGATCCCTGCCGCTGCAGTCGAATTCCAATGGAGGCGAAATTCTAGAGGCCCGTGTACTGTGCGATGTCAGTGCACGTCAGTGCACCAGATACATCATGTTCTTTGCCAGGCACCACAGCCATGGAGAAATGTATCGGGCCTTCAATTGCCACTTAATGGTACAAAGAGGCTGCATTCTCTTTATTCAGGCCTAGAAAAGTTTCCACTGGCCACACGAAATGAAATTTTTCTTTGTAACAGTTGTGGCAGCAATGAGATCACCTAAGTGACATAGATGAAGCAGTGTTGACTGTACCTCCTATAAGCAATGACGGTATCCTGTGAAACACGTCACCTGAAACAATTTTACCAATCTCTTTCAACACTATCTGCTGGGCTGGTTTAGATTATGAAGGTTCTGCACCTCTTCCATGATATACTGCAATGTTTTTGCAGGAACGTGCTGGGCTTCAAGTTTGAGGAGAAGGAGTGCGAAGTTATCTGTGAAAAGTTTATGGTCTGATTGGCTGCTGGTGCTTGGCTCCTGATCTGATCTACTGTCCGTAGAAAAAGATTTGAAGAACTGCTCTCAGCTACGTCTGTCGCAGGTTCTGCCTCCATCTCAATGTCCATGTTCACTACTTGTAGGCAATTTAAGGTGTCTCTGGCCTCTTGATGATACCTAGAAACGTGTGTTCTGAATGAGCCAGCAGACTTTAACACACTGACACACTCCGAAAAAGGGCACACATCAGCACTTGTTCAGTGTCCAGATGACCAGCAATGTGCGACACAAATTTGGTACGAGATGACTCGTGTCTCATACATGGCGGCACGGGACAGAACAGGCGTCGCTCAGTTCTGGTTGATGGTGTTGCTTTCTATGATGCCTGAACATGTGGCTTTTGAAGCTCACATAATTCTTCAGAACCACGGAACATGCTTCGATGCTACACAGAGCACCGCCCAAGAGACTGCTGTCGTAGGTGAGGTGGTCAAAGTAGGCCACCAGTGTTGAAAAAATTCGTGAACACAGATTGCAAGATGCCATTCCACACAGGTGACAGAACAGGAATAAGAAACAGCATTCGAACCCAATAAACCCAAACGTTGTTTAGTGCAATATCAGCCCACTTATTTGAAAAACTCCTAATCCTCATTTTGAAGTGTCTACGAATGATCCAAGTGTATTCCTCGGAATCTTGTTGATAGTTTGAGCCCTCAATTTTTTCTTGTCACTTCATCCTGATGGCCCACAACAATATGTTTCAATGCACTGTGGATAATGCCATTTCTGCTGTTATACATCAGTCCTGTCTGGCAGCTTTTGTCCTGATTGCCAGGTCTGCTCTTGCTGCAATTAGTCAAAGTTGATTTGACTGTAACTTTTTCTCACAGATTTTTGCACAGTACCTAAATCATCTGCAAAAGTTTTTGAGCCAGCCAATGCGGGTAATAATATCAGAGAGTTAACGTCACAGTGCTGCAACTAGCAGTAGAATGTAGCAGGTTAATTTGAACCAACTGTAGCTTTCTAATGCGACCATAAAGCATCTTTTTCCGCATTCACAAAGCCTGAATGCTACACATTTCAATGTTAATTGCAAGTTGAAAGCAAGTTAGACTGCACCACAATGCATGCATCGAATGCTGTTTGCCATGCAGTTAGGTATTGGTGTTGCCAGTAAGATCAGTACAACAATTCAGGTTACTATGATGCCTTTCGTGTTTTAATATATAGCAGCTCTCGTACGAAATTCAGCTTCTTAGTTCAAGCAGTAAACTGTAAACTGTGTTCCTGCGAAGACACATTTTTTTTACTTTAGATTGTTGTTTTCATGAGCAAGGCAATAACACGCCGTTAAATGGTTTTTTATGCTAGTTCCAGAGATATGGCTTAAGGTTTACCTTACAAACAACACTAAAACCTCGGGCGCCTCTTAGGCCCTCGAACCCATAGTCTATGGACTCAAAAGGCATCGAGCGCTGCTACACGGGCAGTTTCATTGGCCATCGAGTAAATAGTCTATCGAGTCAATGGAGCAGCCTGGAACTCTGTCGAGATTTCGAGGGCCTTCGAGCAGTGCCCAAGGTTGCTAGCGTAGCTTCGAGCGGTGCCAATGCACACTTTTATGCACGATATGCTCACGGTACAAAAGCGTGAACAAACACTCTTCTCCCAAACTTTAATGCAAGCAGTCTATACAGTAATTTAAAAATTGTATTCCTCTGGTTTAAAGTGCATTAAATGTATACCCTCCATCGCAGAACACAGAAACGCCAGCAGTATCAGCGTTGCCAGAGGACTGTGAAACTATGACAGCAAATCATACAAAAGGCAGTGTCTTTCAAGACAATGCAACTGGCCCTTAATAACGACTAAAAACCTCCTGTAACTCCAAATAAGTGTATTTCGCATCTAGTACAGATAATAAAATATTTTTGTTATTTGCGCAAAATCTAAAGCAGGATTACGACAAATCCCAAAGGGCACTGAAATGGTTCTCGAGTCTTATGCCAAGCCTGTGTGGCACCACATTGAAATAGAAAATTGGTTTTCAGGAAATGAAATGACGCAGTAACTATCTGACCTTAAGGAGGGAGTGAGAGAAGAAAGAAAGAGGTGCCATAGTGGTCTCTGGATCGATGTCGACCACCTGGGGATGGCACAGCACTCTGGCTCCTGCGCGCCTTGTGTTTCGTCTGCTTTGAAAAGCAGCCGCCGCTGTAGGGTTCGAACCCGGGTACTCTGTGTGCTGAAGCGGAGTACCTGGGTTCGAACCAGACTGCAGCAGCCGCGTTTAGATGGAGGTGAAACTGAGCCGGAGTACCCGGGTTCAAGCCTGACCGCAGCAGCCGCATTTCGATATATGTGAAATGCAAAGGGTGTCCGTCCTGTGCATTGTCATTGCACTCTTAAGATCCCTAGGTGGTCGAAATTACTCAGGAGGCCTCCACTATTTATAGTACTTCTTTCTCTTCTTTGACTCTTTTCTTCCCTCAAAATTCATCAAAATCATCAAGATTTCCTCAAAATCATTTTTTTTGCCGATATCTCTGCTACTACACATGCTAGATTCAATGAACATCCTTTCAGTGCACCCTTAGGTTGCAAATAATAAGCATCCGATTGTTTGGAAAAAAAATGCAAGTTATGCCCCACTGCTTTTCCTTTACTGTAAGAAAGCAGCTGATGAAATCAGCATAGCTAGAGGCGCAGAACAATATTGTTCAATGCTCTTCTATACAAAAGCGCATGCATACTGTCAAGTCGCGGACGTAGAAGGAAAAACATTAATACTTTGCGCAAGCCCGCAGTAATTATCTCATGATCGACACCAGGCAAAGCTAGAAGGGAAAAGCGTGGGCCGGATTTCGTCATCTATTGTGGTTTTTCACTAGTTTTTCAGGTTACAGAAACTTGTGAGACACCTACTTCCTCCAATACTTTTTTTATTACCAAATAATGCACCCAACAATGCAACCGTTCACGGGACAAAGAACACCCTGTGTACGCGCAGGGATTTCGTTCTGCAGGTCGAGGAACGGAAATCGAAACAATAGACGCCAGCAACAATTCCCGCAGAACCCTCGAAAACTGGCCGCCATGACAGACAGCCCTGGGACCTCAAGTCAACACTCTCCCTCGAACCCTTTCACTCCCGTCACAAAGCCACACCGGCCGCACTCAATCCTCAATCGTTCCCCTCCTCCTCCACCACGCACTTACACCTGTAACCAAATCTTTCCGTCACCCCTTAAAAAGGAGCAAGCCCTCTGTAAACTTCTGAATTTTGTATAAGTTACTGAACCCAACCAGACACAATTCAGTAGAAATGTTAATTTGACTTGTTGAGTTGCACTGGGACAGTAACGAGCAGAACAAGTAGCCCGCGACTGTAACCAATCGATGAAATCCGGCACGATTCTTTTTTTTTGCATTCGCGACTTAACAGCGTGAGTGTGTTTTTATTCCTGCATGCGTTATGATGCGGGTACATTATAAAAAGCCTAAGACACGCGGTCTACGCGAGTTCCAGCATTGTTGCAGATGCGCGCCGGGAGCGAGTCGCCGCTACTGTCAAGCGGCACGAATGCCGAGTCTCGTCGGCGAAAAATCAGCCGATGGTCGCACAACGTCCATCGCCCTAATATTTCTTTTTTATTTCCAAGGGTTCCGTTCGCGCCATGCGGCTTAATGTTGTTCTCGCTCCCCGCGCCGTTGTGCACTCACGTTCAGGCACCGCATGCATGCATTACATTCTATGCGGTGCTCCGGTTTTTGAAGCATGGCGTCGATTAGGGCAGCTTTGCGAAGCAATGATATGCTACCACTCGTTGTTACAGGGACATGTGATGCGCCCGAGTGGAGTATTCAATTACTGTTTTAGCTTAGTATTCAATTTGTGCAGCTTCCTATCGCTAAGAGCTGCGTTTGCTGCTGCAATCTGTAAACTGCGCAAAATGGCGGGAAAACCGCCAGCTTCCCAAAAGGCGCGAAAACCCCGAGCATGGCAAAAGGCGCCAAAACCACGATGATCTCTTAGTGCAGCACAGGTACTCCAGCTCGCTGTTTTTGCACTCGCTTGAGCAAAACAGATGCGCATAGATTGTTGCTACTACATTTATTCAACGAGGAGACATCGTGTATTGAAAGTGCTGATACTGGGCAAGATATATTGCTGTGAGCGGCGCGTATGAGGGCCCGTAATCCTAAGAAAGCACAAAGTGAACGAAGTCATTGAAACCTCACCTGATGATACGAGAGGCTTGACTAATGATGTGCACAACAACGAGTAATGAAGAAAATCTTCCTTACCTGTTTTCAAAGAGGATGACCTGTTTTTCCTCAGTCCACGCTGCCAGTTCGTTTGTGTTCGACCAGCGGCTCAGTCGGCAACACTGCTGTCAGCGCAGCGCTCGGCACATCTCTAACTCCACAAAATCCGGAACCGGAAGACTCCGTGCATGACTCTGCAAAAATCGGTTTCTGTTTCGTGTGTGGAGTTTATGTCCCAAAGTGGCTCAGGCCAAGCGCGCCGTAGTGGAGGGCTTCTAATAATATCGCACACTTGGATTTCTTTAACGTGCACTGACATCGCACAGCACACGGGCTTCTAGCACTTCGCCTGCATCGATATGCGTCCGGCGTGGCTGGGACAGAACCCGCGTCTTTCGGGCCATCAGCAGAGCAGCATATCCACTGGGCCACCGCCGTGGGAAATAAGAGGGGCTCAGTAAAGGGGCTGTGATAGGCGCACCCAGTAAACCAGCTGGGCCGGCTTGCACAAAGCAAAGAAGAGAGTCTTGTTCTCAGTCTAGTCGTATTAGTGGTCTAGAACTTCTATCGGTTTTGAGTAAAGGCGTGCAGCTGGTTCACTTTGTTGTTGGGCACCGCTAGCGCACCACGAACGCCGCTTGATCACTCGGTGTTTTTCCGGCAGTCGTGGCGCGCTTGTTGCGTCCACCAACGAAGTGAACCAGCTACACGCCTTTCTTTTTCTCAAAACCTGGCCTGGAGAAATATGGCCTGGATAAAACTATAACGCCCGCTGCACATATAACGTAGGTGCTTTCGGCACATTTAACCGCTCGACATTTGCTGTGTACACTATATATATATATATATAGGCGTGGTATGTCTACTGCGCGTTGTCAAAATAATACAATATATGTGCATCCGATGGTTACATATGCTAGGTGCATGAACGCTAGTGTATGTCATTTGATCGGATTCATTTTAACTGGCAAACAAACTAGTTGCAATATATGTATACTTGATATATTACCAGATTAATATTCGTGATGTATGGGTCCTGTTTGGATTCTATTGCTTTTATTTGACTTTCCATACGGCACAGAAATTTCAATCTGTACATTTTACCATTAGCGACTGGTCAAATAATGTATTGAGTGTGTTGGCCAAATACCTGTTAGCCGCCGCGAGAGCTCAATGATTATGGTCCTCGGCTGCTAACCCGAAAGAAGCGAATTCGATTCTGGCCGCGGCGGTCGCATTTCGAAGGAGCTGAAATGCTAAGGCCCGCGTACTGTCCGATATCAGTGCACATTAGAGAACCCCCGTTGGTAGAAATTTCCGAAGCCCTTCACTACGCGGTCTCTGATTGCTTGAGTCGCTTTGGCACTTTGAGCCCTCATAAACCATAAAACCGAGCCAAATAACCTGTAGGCGCTGGTGCTATTGGTCGGAAACAGATATATTTACTGGGCATATTTGAACAGGGCAACTGCCGATCTCTGTGGACATGCGTGAATGCATAAATGTGCCTGTAACATGCGGTAAAAAAACTCCATCTGTCTTTTTTGCCTGCACTAGCTACACAGGTGCGAAATGCAAGACTAATTCTCATTTTTGAACAATGTACCAAAGTTTCATTGATTACTACAACCTCATATCCCTCTGACAAGATTTGGTGTGCAAACTGCACTTTACACCACAGTTATCACCATTGTAGATAGCAGATGAGAAAAGAACAGGCGCTGTAGAATCGGGCGACGCGAACTTCAAGCAAAAGCCACAGTGGGCAACGTTATCTAGGTGCACGAGTTCAGGTAAAACACACTTTTTTTTGAAATTTTTCTGTTTTGGTTACACTGCAATTGAGCCTCCTTGGCGGCGCAAGCTGCGGCGCAATACAAAGAATAAAGACATTAATTCATCCATAGCATAGCCCTATGAATTCATCCACCATCCATTCACCCATTCAACAGTGCTTCTTTGAGGACCATACCATCGCTCACTACTGGACTTCATAGGATCACTAACCTATCTCCATTACTTTAGTCTTTACAGCATCCTTCATCACCCCCCCCCCCACACACACACACACACACACACATATATATATATATATATATATATATATATATATATATATATATATATATATATATATATATATAATTCAAAGTTTAAAACGCTTCATTTAGTTATAGATTTATTTTGAGTCGACGTTTCGGACAGAGCCTGTCCTTTCTCAAGACTGAGGTTACAGGGGTCTTCTTCCTCTTCTTAAGGAGTTGGCACTGGCACACTTGTACGACACATGAACAAAAGAAACAAACGGAGGCAAAGAATACTAGAAAAGATACAGATAGAAAGGGAAAAAAGGGGAACAAATAAATTGAAAAACGTGTTGTCCCCCGCCGCCCACCCCGCAGCCGCGGGGAGCCGACCCTGAACGAGGAAAAAAAGGAAAACACGGAGCGGGAGGGGATAATGGCTACCCATCAAGGCAACAGAGCGGCGGCGTGTAAGGTGCACAGGAGCAGACGATGGCGGGATCGCCCTACACACAAAAGTTAAAGACGCGTGCACTCGCGTGCCCCGACCGTAAAGAGTAAACAAACAGAATAAAATGTAGACAGGGCCGGAGCTTCCGTCATCTGGAACCACTTCGGCAGCCAGAGCCAAGGCCGAATCAGCAGCGCCGTGAGCTTAACTACACACACGTGCACTGTGCCTGAAAACACCCACAAAAGAAAAAAAAGTGGAAAATCATCCGAGTTCGGCCAAGTGTGGCGTGGGAGGTAAATGTGAATGGCGTGAGCACTTAGGCAAGGGTTCTACAATTGCACCCCGTCGTCAAGGTAATCGAACTGGGAAGATAGGGGCAGGATGGGGTAGGGAATGAAGAAATTTGTGTGAGCTTGAAAAAGATGTCGCTGGCAAGAAACGACCGAGGTATGTCAAGCTGGCTCTCGTAATGTCAGCAACGGCCCTGCAAGGGGCGGATAGAGGACAATACACCTGGACTTTCATTAATGCCGTGAGGAATTGTGTCAAATTTGTAAATGAAGTACGACTCGCGTTGTTCTCTTTCCCGGGTGTTGTGGATCCCACCCTGTAGGACTGTTAACTTAATTGCATCAAATGGGTGGTTTCGCTCATTAATGTGTTCTGACAAGGGAAGGTTGGGTAGGGATAAGATATGCGCGCGGTGGTTATTAAAGCGAATTCGTAGAGGGTTGACGGTCTGTCCAATGTACTGCATACTTCACACACTGCATTCTAGGAGGTATATTACGTTGCAGGAATCACAGTCAAAGTTGCCATTAATTTCCCATTTGAAGCCTGAAGCTGTGCTTCCAAGCAGTTTGTGCAACCTTGCTTTGCCTGCATTTACATGGCATGCTGCCATTTGCTTCCTGAGTTTTTTTGTGCACGCAGTTACTGCTACTTAGCGTTTCCTGAATATATAAGACATCCTGCCTTTTGCTTCCTGTGTTTTTTGTGTACGCAGTTTGTGCTGCTTAGCGTTGCCTGCATGAACATGACATGCTTCCTTTCGCTTCCTGTGTTTTTTGTGCACACATTTAGTGCTACCTAGCGTTGTCTGCCTTTAGATGACATGCTTCCTTTTCCTTCCTGTGTTTTTTGTGCACACAGTTAGCGCTACTTAGCGTTGCCTGCATTTAGATGACATGCTGCCTTTTTCGTCCTTTGTTTTTTGTGTGCACGTAGTTAGTGCTACCTAGTGTTGCCTGCATTTACATGTCATGCTGCCTTTTGCTTCCTGTTTTTTGTGCACGCAGTTAGTGCTACCTGTCGTTGCCTGGATTTACATGACACGCTGCCATTAGATTCCTGTGATTTTTGTGCACGCAGTTAGTGTTAGTGAGCGTTGCCTCCATATACATCACATGCTGCCTTTTGCTTCCTGTGTTTTTCTTTTTGTGCACGTAGCTAGTGCTACTTATCGTTGCCAGCATATACATGGCATGCTGCCTTTTGCTTCCTGTGTTTTTTGTGCATGCAGTTAGTGCTACCTAGCGTTGCCTGCATTTACATGGCATGCTGAATTTTGCTTCCTGTGTTTTTTGTGCACGCAGTGAGTGCTACCTTTCGTTGCCAGCATATACATGGCATGCTGCCTTTTGCTTCCTGTGTTTTTTGTGCATGCAGTTAGTGCTTCCTAGCATTGCCTGCATTTACATGACATGGTGCCTTTTCCTTCCTGTGTTGTTTGTGCACGCAGTTAGTGCTACTTAGCGTTGCCTGCATATACATGACATCCTGCCTTTAGCTTCCTGTGTTTGTGCAGGCAGTTAGTGCTACCTAGCGTTGCCTGCATTTATATGACGGGATGTATTTTGCTTCCTGTGTTATTTTGTGCACGCAGTTTGTGCTACTTATCGTTGCCTATATTTACATGACATGCTGCCTTTGCTTCCTGTGTTTTTTTTGGACGAAGTTAGTTCTACCTAGCGTTGCCTGCATTTACATGACATGCTGCCTTTTGTTTCCTGTGTTTTTTGTTCAAGCAGTTTGTGCAACCTAGCGTTGCCTGCATGTACATAGCATTGTACCTTTTGCTTCCTGTGTTGTTTTTGTTCACGCAGTTACTGCTACTTAGCGTTGCCCTCATATACAAGACATGCTGCCTTTTGCTTCGTGAGTTTTTTGTGCAATCTTTTAGTGCTACCTAGCGTTTCCTGTATTTACATGACATGTTGCCTTTTGCTTCCTGTGTTGTTTTCTGTGCACGCAGTTAGTGGTACCTAGCGTTGCCTGCATTTAGAAGACATGGTTACTTTTGCTTCTTGTGTTTTTTTTCATACAGTTAGCGCTACTTATCGTTGCCTGCGTATATATGACACGCTGCCTTTTGTTTCCAGTGTTTTTTGTCCAAGCACTTTGTGCAACCTAACGTTGCCTGCATTTACATGGCATGCTGCTTTTTGCTTCCTGTGTTTTTTGGTGCATGCAGTTACTGCTAGTTATCGTTTCCTGCATTTACATGACATGCTGCTTTTTTCTTCCTGTGTTTTTGTTTGGGCACGCAGTTAGTGCTACCTTGCGTTGCCTCCATTTAGATGACATGCTGCCTTCTGCTTCTTCTGTTGTTTTTTTGTGGACGCAGTGGTACCTAGCGTTGCCTGCATTTAGGCGACATGCTTCCTTTTGCTTCCTGTGTTGTTTTTGTTCACGCAGTTAGCGCTGCTTAGTGTTGCCTGTATTTACATGATAGACTGCCTTTTGCTTCCTGTGTTTCTTTGTGCACACAGTTAGTGCTACTTACCGTTGCCTGCATATACCTGACATGATTACTTTTGCTTCCTGTGTTTTTTTGTGTGTATGCAGTCAGTGCTACCTAGCATTGACTGCATTTAAATGATATGCTGCCTTTTCCTTCCTGTGTTTGCTTTGTGCACGCAGTTAGTGCTACCTAGAGTTGCCTGCATTTACATGACATGCTGCCTTTTGCTTTCAGTGTTTTTCTTGTGCACGTTGTTAGTGCCACTTAGAATAGCCTGCATATACATGACATGCCGCCTTTTGCTTCCTTTGTTTTTTGTGCACGTAGTTAGTGCTACCTAGCGTTGCCTGCATATACATGATATGCTGCCTTTTGTTTCCTGTGTTTTTTTGTGCATGCAGTTAGTGCTACCTAGAGTTGCCTGCTTTTACTTGACATGCAGCCTTCTTCCTGTGTTTTTGTGCACGCAGTTAGTGCTACCTAGCGTTGCCTGCATATACATGACATGCTGCCTTTTGCTTCCTGTGTTTTTTTGTGCACGCAGTTACTGCTACCTAGCGTTGCCTGCACTTACATAACATGTTGCCTTTTGCTTACTGTGTTCTTTTTTGCACGCAGTTAGTCCTACCTAGCGTTGCCTGCATTTACATGGCATGCTGCCTTTTGCTTCCTGTGTTTTTCTGTGCACCCAGTTAGTGCTACCTAGCGTTGCATGTATTTACATGACATGCTGCCGTTTGCTTCCTGTGTATTTTTTGCACGCAGTTAGTGCTACCTAGCTTTGCCTGCATATACATGGCATGCTGCCGTTTGCTTCCTCTGTTTTTTTTTGCACGCAGTTACGGCTAGTTAGCGTTGCCTGCATATACATGACTTGCTGCCTTTTGCTTCCTGTTCTTTTTTTGCACGCAGTTTGCGCTACTTAGCGTTGCCTGCACATACATGACATACTGCCTTTTGCTTCCTGTGTTTTTTTGTGCACGCAGTTAGTGCTACCTTGCGTTGCCTGCACTTAGATGACATGCTGCCTTTTGGTTCCCGTGTTTTTTGTGCACGCAGTTACTTCTACCTAGTGTTGCCTGCATTTACATGACATGCTGCCTTTTGCTTCCTGTGTTTTTTTGTGCACGCAGTTAGTGCTACCTAGCGTTGCCTGCATTTAGATGACATGCTGCCTTTTGCTTCCTTTGTTTTTTGTGTGCACGTAGTTAGTGCTACCTAGCGTTGCCTACATATTATTGCGTACGCCAGCCGTCTCCTTTCTGTGTCAGAGCGCAACTATTCTATCACCGAGCGGGAATGCCTCGCTCTGGTTTGGGCTTGGGTTTGGATTTGCGAAATTCCGCCCTTGGTTGGGCACCCTTTCTCTGTTATCACGAATCACCACGCCTTATGCTGGCTTTCTTCGCTCAAAGACCCAACTGGCCGGCTGGGGCGGTGGGCTCTTCGCCTTCAAGAGTACACATTTTGTGTCGTCCACAAGTCCGGCCGCTTGCACCAGGACGCGGATTGCTTGTCCCGTTACCCTGTCGATCCGCCTTCCTCCAACGAATGCGAGGCTGACGCCTGCGTCTTATCCATCTCGGCCTTCCGCAACATTGCGCAAGAACAGCGCTTGGATTCGTCGCTACGTTCTCTCATCGACCGCCTCACTGCCAACCGCTGTGATGCGTCCCTCGCCCCGTTTGTGCTCCATGAGAACGTCCTCTACCGGCGCAATATGCGGCTTGACGGCGCTGACCTCTTGCTCTTGGTCCCTCAACACCTGCGCAGCAGCGTCCTTGAACAGCTTCATGACGTTCCCACGGCCGGTCATCTTGGAGTCTCCCGCACCTACGACAGCGTGCGCCGCCGCTTCTTTCGGCCCCTGTCTATACCGTTCTGTCCGCCGTTATGTGGCCGCTTGCGAACTGTGCCAAAGGCGGAAGACGCCCTCGGTTCTCCCTCCCGGGCACCTTCAGCCGATTCCCATCCCCGTAGACCCATTTTTTCGTGTCGGCCTCGACCTGCTCGGCCCTTTTCCGGTGTCTGCTAAGGGAAACAAATGGATCGCTGTCGCGACGGACTACTCCACGCGCTACGCTATTACTCGAGCGATCCCAACCAGCTGCGCAACTGATGTCGCTGACTTTCTCCTGCACGACGTCATACTCCACCACGGTGCTCCCCGTCACCTGCTCACCGATCGCGGTCGCTGCTTTCTTTCCAAAGTGGTCGCCGAACTCCTCCGCTCCTGCTCCGTCCGTCATCAATTCGCCACGGCCTACCATCCGCAGACGAACGGCCTCACGGAATGTCTGAAACGTACCCTCACCTACATGATTTCCATGTACGTCTCCGACAATCACCGCGACTGGGATATTAGCCTCCAATTTGTTACATTCGCCTACAATTCTACGCGTCACGATACAGCCGGTTTCTCCCCTTTTTACCTTCTCTTTGGCCGCGATCCTTTGCTGCCCTTCGACAGTGTACTGCCCGCCACCGCCTCCACGAGTCCTTACGCTCGGGACGCCATCGCTCGCGCCGACGTTGCCCGTCTTGTCGCCCGCCAGCGGCTGTCGGCCTCCCTAGTCAATCTGAAACGACGTCATGACTGTCGCCGTCGTGAAGTCACCTACTCTCCTGGCTCCCTTGTGTTACTCTCGATCCCTTCCCGCCGTGTGGCCTTTGTGAAAAACTGCTCCCCCGATATACAGGCCCTTATCGGGTCGTACGTCCGGTGACCGCGGTGAATTACGAGATCACCCCGCTACATCCGCCATCTCCGGCCAGTGCACCGCGCACCGACATCGTCCATGTGTCCCGCCTCAAAACCTTACAACTCGCCGTCTAGCTGGCCTGTGTAGTGCGCACCGGGACGGTGATTTCGCCGTGAGGGGGGGGTCATGCTACGGACGCTGGGAGGACGACGAAGTGGTTGGTAACGAAGATGACGCTGAGGTGCGCGCTTGTGTGCTGAGAGTCTACTCCAAGCCATCCGTTCCTTGCGTAGCAGGTTACCTCTGCTCTTTCTACTGCTGCTTCTAGCCGCCACGTATCAATATAAATGACATGCTGCCTTTTGTTTCCTTTGTTTTTTTGCACGCAGTTAGTGCTACCTAGTGTTGCCTGCATTTACATGTCATGCTGCATTTTGCTTCCTGTTTTTTGTGCACGCAGTTAGTGCTACCTGTCGTTGCCTGGATTTACATGACACGCTGCCTTTACATTCCTGTGATTTTAGTGCACGCAGTTAGAGCTACTTAGCGTTGCCTGCATATACATCACATGCTGCCTTTTGCTTCCTGTGTCTTTCTTTTTGTGCACGCAGCTAGTGCTACTTATTGTTGCCAGCATATACATGGCATGCTGCCTTTTGCTTCCTGTGTTTTTTGTGCATGCAGTTAGTGCTACCTAGCGTTGCCTGCATTTAGATGGCATGCTTACTTTTGCTTCTTGTGTTTTTTTGTCATACAGTTAGCGCTACTTATCGTTGCCTGCATATACACGGCAGGCTGCCTTTTGTTTCCTGTGTTTTTTGTCCAAGCAGTTTGTGCAACCTAGCGTTGCCTGCATTTACATGGCATGCTGCTTTTTGCTTCCTGTGTTTTTTGGTGCATGCAGTTACTGCTAGTTCTCGTTGCCTGCATATACATGACATGCTGCCTATTGCTTCGTGAGTTTTTTGGGGTCTCATTTAGTACTACCCAGCGTTTCCTGCATTTACATGACATGTTGCTTTTTTCTTCCTGTGTTTTTGTTTGGGCACGCAGTTAGTGCTACCTTGCGTTGCCTCCATTTAGATGACATGCTGCCTTCTGCTTCTTCTGTTGTTTTTTTGTGCACGCAGTTAGCGCTGCTTAGTGTTGCCTGTATTTACATGACAGACTGCCTTTTGCTTCCTGTGTTTCTTTCTGCACACAGTTAGTGCTACTTACCGTTGCCTGCATATACATGACATGATTACTTTTGCTTCCTGTGTTTGCTTTGTGCACGCAGTTAGTGCTACCTAGAGTTGCCTGCATTTACATGACATGCTGCCTTTTGCTTTCAGTGTTTTTCTTGTGCACGTAGTTAGTGCCACTTAGAGTTGCCTGCATATACATGACATGCCGCCTTTTGCTTCCTTTGTTTTTTTGTGCACGTAGTTAGTGCTACCTAGCGTTGCCTGCATCTACGTGACATGCTGCCTTTTGTTTCCTGGGTTTTTTTGTGCATGCAGTTAGTGCTACCTAGAGTTGCCTGCTTTTACATGACATGCAGCCTTCTTCCTGTGTTTTTCGTGCACGCAGTTAGTGCTACCTAGCGTTGCCTGCATTTACATGGCATGCTGCCTTTTGCTTCCTGTGTTTTTTTTGTGCACGCAGTTAGTGCTACCTTGCATTGCCTGCATTTAGATGACATGCTGCCTTTTGTTTCCTGTGTTTTTTTTGCACGCAGTTAGTGCTACCTAGTGTTGCCTGCATTTACATGTCATGCTGCCTTTCTTTCTGTTTTTTGTGCACGCAGTTAGTGCTACCTGTCGTTGCCTGGATTTACATGACACGCTGGCTTTAGATTCCTGTGCTTTTTGTGCACGCAGTTAGTGCTACTTAGCGTTGCCTGCATATACATCACATGCTGCCTTTTGCTTCCTGTGTTTTTCTTTTTGTGCACGCAGCTAGTGCTACTTATCGTTGCCAGCATATACATGGCATGCTGCCTTTTGCTTCCTGTGTTTTTTGTGCATGCAGTTAGTGCTACCTAGCGTTGCCTGCATTTACATGGCATGCTGCTATTTTGCTTCCTGTGTTTTTTTTGTGCATGCAGTTAGTGCTACCTGTCGTAGCCTGGATTTACATAGCACGCTGCCTTTAGAATCCTGTGATTTTTGTGCACGCAGTTAGTGCTACTTAGCGTTGCCTGCATATACATCACATGCTGCCCTTTTCTTCTTGTGTTTTTCTTTTTGTGCACGCAGCTAGTGCTAGTTATCGTTGCCAGCATATACATGGCATGCTGCCTTTTGCTTAATGTGTTGTTTTTGTGCACGCAGTTACTGCTACTTAGCGTTGCCTTCACATACATAACCTGCTGCCTTTTGCTTCGTGAGTTTTTTTGTGCAATCATTTAGTGGTACCTAGCGTTTCCTGCATTTACATGACATGCTGCCTTTTGCTTCCTGTGTTGTTTTTTGTGCACGCAGTTAGTGGTACCTAGCGTTGCCTGCATTTAGATGACATGATTACTATCGCTTCTTGTGTTTTTTGTGATGCAGTTAGCGCTACATATCGTTGCCTGCATATACATGACACGCTGCCTTTTGTTTCCTGTGTTTTTGTCCAAGCAGTTTGTGCAACCTAGCGTTGCCTGCATTTACTTGGCATGCTGCTTTTTGCTTCCTGTGTTTTTTGGTGCATGCAGTTACTGCTAGTTATCGTTGCCTGCATATACATGACATGCTGCCTATTGCTTCGTGCGTTTTTTGTGGACTCATTTAGTGCTACCCAGCGTTTCCTGTATTTACATGATATGCTGCTTTTTTCTTCCTGTGTTTTTGTTGGGGCACGCAGTTAGTGCTACCTTGCGTTGCCTCCAATTATATGACATGCTGCCTTCTGCTTCTTCTGTTGTTTTTTGTGCACGCAGTTGGTGGTACCTAGCGTTGCCTGCATTTAGGTGACATGCTTCCTTTTGTTTCCTGTGTTGCTTTTGTTCACGCTGTTAGCGCTGCTTAGTGTTGCCTGTATTTAAATGACAGACTGCCTTTTCCCTCCTGTGTTTGCTTTGTGCACGCAGTTAGTGCTACCTTGAGTTGCCTGCATTTACATGACATGCAGCCTTCTTCTGTTGTTTTTTTGTGCACGCAGTTAGCGCTGCTTAGTGTTGCCTGCATATACATGACATGCCGCCTTTTGCTTCCTTTGTTTTTTTGTGCACGTAGTTAGTGCTACCTACCGTTACCTGCATTTACATAACATGCTGCCTTTTGCTTACTGTGTTTTTTTGCACGCAGTTAGTGCTACCTAGTGTTGCCTGCATTTACATGGCATGCTGCCTTTTGCTTCCTGTGTTTTTCTGTGCACCCAGTTAGTGCTACCTAGCGTTGCATGGATTTACATGACATGCTGCCTTTTGCTTCCTGTGTATTTTGTGCACGGAGATAATGCTACCTTGCATTGCCTGCATTTACATGGCATGCTGCCTTTTGCTTCCTGTGTTTTTTTGTGCAGGCAGTTAGTGCTACCTAGAGTTGCCCGCATTTACATGACATGCTGCCTTTTGCTTCCTGTGTTTTTTAATGCACGCATTTAGTGCTACCTAGCGTTGCCTGCATTTACATGACATGCTGCCTTTTGTATCCTGTGTTTTTTTGTCCAAGCAGTTTGTGCAACCTAGCGTTGCCTGCATTTACATGGCATGCTGCCATTTGCTTTCTGTGCTTTTTTTGTGCACGCAGTTACTGCTACATAGCGTTTCCTGAATATACAAGACATCCTGCCTTTTGCTTCCTGTGTTTTTTTGTGAACGCAGTTTGTACTGCTTAGCGTTGCCTGCATGAACATGACATGCTCCCTTTCGCTTCCTGTGTTTTTTGTGCACACAGTTAGTGTTACCTAGCGTTGTGTGCCTTTAGATGATATGCTTCCTTTTCCTTCCTGTGTTTTTTGTTCACGCAGTTAGCGCTACTTAGCGTTGCCTGCATATAGATGACATGCTGCCGTTTGCTTCCTTTCTTTTTTTGTGCACGCAGTTAGTGCTACTTAGCGTTGCCTACATATAAATGACATGCTGCCTTTTGTTTCCTGTGTTTTTTTGCACGCAGTTAGTGCTACCTAGTGTTGCCTGCATTTACATGTCATGCTGCCTTTTGCTTCCTCTTTTTTGTGCACGCAGTTAGGGCTACCTGTCGTTGCCTGGATTTACGTGACACGCTGCCTTTAGAATCCTGTGATTTTTGTGCACGCAGTTGGTGCTACTTAGCGTTGCCTGCATATACATCACATGCTGCCTTTTGCTTCCTGTGTTTTTCTTTTTGTGCACGCAGCTAGTGCTACTTATCGTTGCCAGCATATACATGCCATGCTGCCTTTTGCTTCCTGTGTTTTTTGTGCATGCAGTTAGTGCTACCTAGCGTTGCCTGCATTTACATGGCATGCTGCCTTTTGCTTCCTGTGTTTTTCTGTGCACCCAGTTAGTGCTACCTAGCGTTGCATTGATTTACTTGACATGCTGCCTTTTGCTTCCTGTGTTTTTTTGTGCATGCAGTTAGTGCTACCTCTCGTAGCCTGGATTTACATAGCACGCTGCCTTTTGTTTCCTGTGTTTTTTGTCCAAGCAGTTTATGCAACCTAGCGTTGCCTGCATTTACATGGCATGCTGCTTTTTGCTTCCTGTGTTTTTTGGTACATGCAGTTACTGCTAGTTCTCGTTGCCTGCATATACATGACATGCTGCCTACTGCTTCGTGAGTTTTTTGGGGTCTCATTTAGTACTACCTAGCATTTCCTGCTTTTACATGACATGTTGCTTTTTTCTTCCTGTGTTTTTGTTTGGGCACGCAGTTAGTGCTACCTTGCGTTGCCACCATTTAGATGACATGCTGCCTTCTGCTTCTTCTGTTGTTTTTTTGTGCACGCAGTTAGTGGTACCTAGCGTTGCCTGCATTTAGGCGACTTGCTTCGTTTTGTTTCCTGTGTTGTTTTTGTTCACGCAGTTAGCGCTGCTTAGTGTTGCCTGTATTTACATGACAGACTGCCTTTTGCTTCCTGTGTTTCTTTGTGCACACAGTTAGTGCTACTTACCGTTGCCTGCATATACATGACATGATCACTTTTGCTTCCTGTGTTTGCTTTGTGCACGCAGTTAGTGCTACCTAGAGTTGCCTGCATTTACATGACATGCTGCCTTTTGCTTTCAGTGTTTTTCTTGTGCACGTAGTTAGTGCCACTCAGAGTTGCCTGCATATACATGACATGCTGCCTTTTGCTTCCTTTGTTTTTTTGTGCACGTAGATAGTGATACCTAGCGTTGCCTGCATATACATGACATGCTGCCTTTTGTTTCCTGGGTTTTTTTGTGCATGCAGTTAGTGCTACCTAGAGTTGCCTGCTTTTAGATGACATGCAGCCTTCTTCCTGTGTTTTTCGTGCACGCAGTTAGTGCTACCTAGCGTTGCCTGCATATACAAGACATGCTGCCTTTTGTTTCCTGAGTTTTTTGTGCATGCAGTTAGTGCTACCTAGCGTTACCTGCATTTACATAACATGCTGCCTTTTGCTTACTGTGTTTTTTTTGCACGCAGTTTGTGCAACCTAGCGTTGCCTGCATTTACATGGCATGCTGCTTTTTGCTTCATGTGTTTTTTGGTGCATGCAGTTACTGCTAGTTATCGTTGCCTGCATATACATGACATGCTGCCTATTGCTTCGTGAGTTTTTTGAGGACTCATTTAGTGCTACCTAGCGTTTCCTGTATTTACATGACATGCTGCTTTTTTCTTCCTGTGTTTTTGTTTGGGCACGCAGTTAGTGCTACCTTGCGTTGCCTCCATTTATATGAAATGCTGCCTTCTGCTTCTTCTGTTGTTTTTTGTGCACGCAGTTAGTGGTACCTAGCGTTGCCTGCATTTAGGTGACATGCTTCCTTTTGTTTCCGGTGTTGTTTATGTTCACGCAGTTAGCGCTGCTTAGTGTTGCGTGTATTTACATGACAGACTGCCTTTTCCTTCCTGTGTTTGCTTTGTGCACGCAGTTAGTGCTACCTTGAGTGGCCTGAATTTACATGACATGCAGCCTTCTTCTTGTGTTTTTGTGCACGCAGTTAGTGCTACCTAGCGTTGCCTGCATATACAAGACATGCTGCCTTTTGTTTCCTGTGTTTTTTTGTGCATGCAGTTAGTGCTACCTAGCGTTACCTGCATTTACATAACATGCTGCCTTTTGCTTACTGTGTTTTTTGCACGCAGTTAGTGCTACCTAGCGTTGCGTGCATTTACATGGCATGCTGCCTTTTGCTTCCTGTGTTTTTCTGTGCACCCAGTTAGTGCTATCTAGCGTTGCATGGATTTACATGACATGCTGTCTTTTCCTTCCTGTGTATTTCGTGCACGGAGATAATGCGACCTTGCATTGCCTGCATTTACATGGCATGCTGCCTTTTGCTTCCTGTGCTTTTTTGTGCACGCAGTTACTGCTAGTTAGCGTTGCCTGCATATACATGACTTGCTGCCTTCTGCTTCCTGTTTTTTTGCACGCAGTTTGAGCTACTCTGCGTTGCCTGCACATACATGACATGCTGCCTTTTGCTTCCTGCGTTTTTTTTGTGCACGCAGCTAGTGCTACCTTGCGTTGCCTGCATTTAGATGACATGCTGCCTTTTGTTTCCTGTGTTTTTTTTGCACGCACTTAGTGCTACCTAGTGTTGCTTGCATTTACATGTCATGCTGCCTTTCTTCCTGTTTTTTGTGCACGCAGTTAGTGCTACCTGTCGTTGCCTGGATTTACATGACACGCTGCCTTTAGATTCCTGTGATTTTTGTGCACGCAGTTACTGCTACTTAGCGTTGCCTGCATATACATCACATGCTGCCTTTTGCTTCCTGTGTTTTTCTTTTTGTGCACGCAGCTAGTTCTACTTATCGTTGCCAGCATATACATGGCACGCTGCCTTTTGCTTCCTGTGTTTTTTGTGCATGCAGTTAGTGCTACTTGCGTTGCCTGCATTTACATGGCATGCTGCCTTTTGCTTCCTGTGTTTTTTTGTGCATGCAGTTAGTGCTACCTGTCGTAGCCGGGATTTGCATAGCACGCTGCCTTTAGACTCCTGTGATTTTTGTGCACGCAGTTAGTGCTACTTAGCGTTGCCTGCATATACATCACATGCTGCCCTTTCCTTCCTGTGTTTTTCTTTTTGTGCACGCAGCTAGTGCTAGTTATCGTTGCCAGCATATACATGGCATGCTGCCTTTTGCTTCCTGTGTTGTTTTTGTGCCCGCAGTTACTGCTACATAGCGTTGCCTTCACATACATGACCTGCTGCCTTTTGCTTCGTGAGTTTTTTTGTGCAATCATTTAGTGGTACCTAGCGTTTCCTGCATTTACATGACATGCTGCCTTTTGCTTCCTGTGTTGTTTTTTGTGCATGCAGTTAGTGGTGACTAGCGTTGCCTGCATTTAGATGACATGATTACTATTGCTTCTTGTGTTTTTTTGTGATGCAGTTAGCGCTACATATCGTTGCCTGCATTTGCATGACACGCTGCCTTTTGTTTCCTGTGTTTTTGTCCAAGCAGTTTGGGCAACCTAGCGTTGCCTGCATTTACATGGCATGCTGCTTTTTGCTTCCTGTGTTTTTTGGTGCATGCAGTTACTGCTAGTTCTCGTTGCCTGCATATACATGACATGCTGCCTATTGCTTCGTGAGTTTTTTGTGGACTCATTTAGTGCTACCTAGCGTTTCCTGTATTTACATGGCATGCTGCTTTTTTCTTCCTGTGTTTTTGTTTGGGCACGCAGTTAGTTCTACCTTGCGTTGCCTCCATTTATATGACATGCTGCCTTCTGCTTCTTCTGTTGTTTTTTGTGCACGCAGTTAGTGGTACCTAGCGTTGCCTGCATTTAGGTGACATGCTTCCTTTTGTTTCCTGTGTTGTTTTTGTTCACGCAGTTAGCGCTGCTTAGTGTTGCCTGTATTTACATGACAGACTGCCTTTTCCTTCCTGTGTTTGCTTTATGCACGCAGTTAGTGCTACCTTGAGTGGCCTGAATTTACATGACATGCAGCTTTCTTCCTGTGTTTTTCGTGCACGCAGTTAGTGCTACCTAGCGTTGCCTGCATATACAAGACATGCTGCCTTTTGTTTCCTGTGTTTTTTTGTGCATGCAGTTAGTGCTACCTAGCGTTACCTGCATTTACATAACATGCTGCCTTTTGCTTACTGTGTTTTTTTGCACGCAGTTAGTGCTACCTAGCGTTGCCTGCATTTACATGGCATGCTGCCTTTTGCTTCCTGTGTTTTTCTGTGCACCCAGTTAGTGCTATCTAGCGTTGCATGGATTTACATGACATGCTGCCTTTTGCTTCCTGTGTATTTCGTGCAAGGAGATAATGCTACCTTGCATTGCCTGCATTTACATGGCATGCTGCCTTTTGCGTCCTGTGCTTTTTTGTGCACGCAGTTACTGCTAGTTAGCGTTGCCTGCATATACATGACTTGCTGCCTTTTGCTTCCTGTTTTTTTGCACGCAGTTTGCGCTACTTTGCGTTGCCTGCACATACATGACATGCTGCCTTTTGCTTCCTGTGTTTTTTTTTGTGCACGCAGTTAGTGCTACCTTGCGTTGCCTGCATTTAGATGACATGCTGCCTTTTGTTTCCTGTGTTTTTTTTTGCACGCAGTTAGTGCTACCTAGTGTTGCCTGCATTTACATGTCACGCTGCCTTTCTTCCTGTTTTTTGTGCACGCAGTCAGTGCTACCTGTCGTTGCCTGGATTTACATGACACGCTGCCTTTAGATTCCTGTGATTTTTGTGCACGCAGTTAGTGCTACTTAGCGTTGCCTGCATATACATCACATGCTGCCTTTTGCTTCCTGTGTTTTTCTTTTTGTGCACGCAGCTAGTTCTACTTATCGTTGCCAGCATATACATGGCACGCTGCCTTTTGCTTCCTGTGTTTTTTGCCGCCACCGAATACGTTGGTTAGCGGTTAAGCGCGGGCTTTGTGAAGGCGCATTTCTACCCCGGCGTAATGCGCGCGGGCGCGCTGCACGGCGACATCACGTCGGCCAAAGCGAGACCCTCTTGGCCACCGACGCGTTCGGCGGCTTCGGCGCACTCTGACCGCACTGGCGAAGACTTGGAGCACGTCTCTATTGCGCGCCGAGTGCGCCAGCCGCCGCCGGCTCGGCCAGACCGGTTTGGCTCCGCGGAGAGGCGCGTTGTGAAGTCATGTGCCTCCTCGGAACACCGCCATGGCGAAATCGCAAGTTCGCGGCCAGTAAAGCATTGGCTTTAATACACCTGTTTTTGTGCCAGCTATGCAGCAACACGCGTGCAGCGGGTTAGTTCGGCAGACAATGCGCGAAAGAGTAGCGGTTGCCTTTTGCTTAAGCCAGTCAGTGTTTGCATTTTAATTTGATTCTTAACGTCCCTAAGCAACTCAGGCTATGATTGACGCCGCAGTGGAGGTCTACAGATAATTTCGACCACCTGGGGTTCTTAGACGTGCACTGACATTGTACCTGACGTCGGCCTCTAGCATTTCGTCTCCACCAAAATGCAACCGACGCGGCAGGGATCGAACCCGCGTCTTTCGGGTCAGCAGCCAAGCACCATAACCAATGAGCCACCGCGGTGGCAAGCGCGCTGGTGAGGAGCACACATTACATTAACTGACTGCTGCCGTGAAATTACAGCAATTAGACTTGAAATTACAGTAATTAGTTTGAATTTTAATGCATCACTTTTATGGAGAACCAATTTAGCAATGTAATTATTAGAGGAGGAATTTTGCGGCAAAATTAATTACTTCGGAAAAAAATTTCTTAAAATGAATAGCTCCCCTTTGTGTCGGAAAACCTTTGCTCTCTGCAATGCCGAATAGGGCGCTTCTAATGCAGGAACGATGCGCAGTTAGCCTAGCCCTGTGTAACGGCAGGAGTGCACGTGTTGCGAGCCTCTCCCAAGCAGAAAGCGCGTTTAGTGGGCTTAAGACGAGCTATGTGAGCGCGCGCAGAGTAGCTTCCATTGCTACACCGGCCAATGGCAATGCGTTGTCCCGTTACGCTCGTACGAGATGAGGAGGGAGAGGTGGAAACACGGACGGCGTGAATGCCCCCCCAATGGTAGCTGCGATGATGTGGATAGTACCGCCGAATCAAATTGGAGGAGTCACTAAAGCTCCGTAATTAAGGTTGTGACAGGATAGCGCAATGGGTTAATGCCCATGTATGCAAAAGGTCATTCTCTAATTTACATTCGTGGATCCCTGGAAGTGCTCATATCCCTGATGCGGCAATAAATCAGGCTTCGCAGGCTTCCCGTATGCCTGTATTCTCCGCTACAGCGGTCGCTTTCATCGGCGCGCCCATCGCGTGAGCCGTGAGTTAGACGTTGAAGCAAACCGAGTTGTGGAGTCCATGCATGAGTGCGTTGCTTCTACCTCTAGAGCGCAGACTGCGGGCGGCGTCCGCTTCGTGGTTATCGATAACAGCGGCCTTCCTTTCGGGTCATTTGCGTGATTTAATGTGGTGCCTGGATGATGCCTCTCGCTCTTCCTACTCAACCTATCCCTAATCACGCTACCACGGAAACTGGCCGCAATCAATAGTCTACAACACAACGCTAACCGAAGAAGCCCGGGTTCGAGTGAACCCCTGCGCCACGACAAGTGGTGGCAGCGGTGGGGTCCGAAGCCTCAATGCCCCAACAGCTGTGGGTTAGCGATGGGGATCTTAATCTACAAGCGACATCTGGATGGAAGCTACGGGACTGACGGCGTCAGCCATACTCAACGGGGTGAGTGCCCGATGTTTGCCTCTCATTTCTCCAGACCGCACTAGCACAGGCAGATAGATGTTAGGTGTTGGATTTTGGTTTTCTGGGCAATGAAAATTTGGCATTTGTGTTTTGATCGCTTCCAGCTGGAGCTTGTAATTTAGTGGGGATTAGCGGCACAACGTGTGATCCGCGATGGACAAGTTCAAAGTAGAGGAGCTCCTTGAAATTCTGGAACATCTGGACATTCCAGAAGGCCCCACTAAATCAAGTGAAGCGATTTGGGACATTATGCGGGCAAAGGTGGTAACGGTCGAGGAGGGAGGCGAGACATGGGAATTGATTCTAGAGCGAAGGCTTCGCGAGGAGAAAGAATACGAAAAAAGAAAACTTCGCGAGGCACGAGAATTGCACGAGAGAGAATTGGAGGCGAAGTATAGCGAGATACGGGCTGAGCTATAAAAAGTACGCGAGCAACAGCAGCAGGAGCTCACGCGTAAATTTCAGTTGCAGAGATGGAAAAGTGCGAGAGCCTGTTTAAAAATTTTCAAACAATAGAAAATTTCGTAACTTTCCTCGAAAAATCTTAGTTGATTTGCGTCATGGAAGAGCTAGACCAGTACTACTGGTCAACAATGTTGGTGACCATCCTCCCATGTTATGTCGGCGGCGTACTTGCGCGCCTATCCGACGAGGAGGTCGACAATTATGAGACCGCGAAAAGAGCACTTTAGAGGTACTTTGGCATTCGTGGAGAATCGGACTTCAAAGTACGAAGAGACGGAAGCAAACACCGCTCCCATCAGTGTGTCAGCGACTAGACTAGGATCCCCGCTTCGTCAGCTAGGCAGACAGCCGTTGCTCAGGGGAGTAACGAGAGGGCAGGATTACGCCTAGAAAATAACTCTTGTTCGGCTGCTGCCGGGGCAGCATTTGTCGATTTAGAGGCGGACTGTAAAGTCCGAAGTGATGAAAGCGGGCAACGCTCCCATCTGTGTGCCAGCGACCAGCCTAGCAACCCCGCTTGTTCAGCTGGGGACAGAGCCGTTGCTCAGGGGAGTAACGGCAGGGAAGGTTTACGCCCAGAAAGGAACTCCTGTTCGGCAGCTGCAGGGGCAGCGTTTGTCTATTTAGAGCCGGAGAAATAGAGTTGAAGCTAACCCGTCGAAAACAAAGCCAAGCGACCGGCTTCGATAGCGAGTACTGACAACGAGAGGAAAAGCAAAGCGGCCGTCTCTAGCCCAGCAGCAGAGGCTGCTTTGATTAGTGAGGCACATGTTTTCTCTCGAGAGGGGAGTAGAGAGCTCACAGGCAAGCGCAGTGAGGGAGTCAAGGGAGACACTCCTTCGATGCGGCTGGCTAGCAATAGTAGCCAAGTGTTCGAGACGCTTTACTGTATTGAGAGTGACCGCGAGTCACCTGAGTTCGCCGCTGAAACCCCAGGCCAGAACGCAATGTTAACCAAAGAGTGTGGTTCAGGTAGAATTGCGGGCCGTTGAGTTAGGACTGTAGTGCCGGATAGCGGGCCTCAAGAGAGCAAGCTGCTAGGCTCAGCGGAAAGTAAAGTGCAGTAGGAAGAATTTGTGGATATGGCGTGCAATGACTCACCGAAAGCGCGAGTCTATAGTTCCAGTTCAAGTGGGCAAAGCGGCTCGGTGCCGAGTCAAAGAGCAGATTTGCAGGGTGAGAGCACCGCGAGATAGGGAGGTGCGCAAGAGAGAACAGCTAGGGCAGTTTCTGGAAAGCGGCCGCACGCAAGGAGAGGCAAGCCAAGGGGCAGTCCGCACAGAAAGGATAAAGAACGGGCCCCAAAAAATGTATGGGTGAAGGCCGGTCAACAATGTAAACGTCCGAGACTGCTACCCCGGCACTCCACATGCGATAGGCCCCACAGGAAGGCCAGACTGACTAGAAGGGTTCAAACAAAGCGGAAGCCACCTGCCCCATTGTGGAGACACTGCGGAAGTTCTTGCACGTCGATCGAAACTCGCAGCGGGCCACAAAGAAGCACGCACTGATACCACAGGAAAGACTGCAGCAGAACGCGCGCCTGTCAAAAAAAGGAAACGAAGGGTATTCACGAACCGAGAGATGAAGGCACAGCTTTCATACTCGTTCGTCCCCCTCCTCGCATTCTACTTTTCAAGTGCTGTTCAGGTACTGCAGACGCGCGCCCAGGGTGCGGAACGAATCATTTTCGCGTGGCGTCTGGAGGTCGCAGGGGTCAACGCGCACTTAACACCTTCAGTATTTGTCATGTCGTGGCTGCTAAAGCCACTGCCGGTCTGAGGCCACGCAGGGCGCGGCTGAAGTATAAAAAGAAGTACATTCCTTGAGTCACAACATGGTTTCAAAGGGATTGCATCTTGTATCTATACTCCTGTAGAATTTTTTTTGCGGGGGGGGGGGTTATACCTGAGTGGATTTTGTAAGCTTCTTGATTTTCACGCAGTGATGTTTTTGAATACTTTCTGTTTTGCAGAGTATAGCTAAGTGTTGCGCGTAAACGGAACGAGCTCTTAAAGAACAGTGTTTTTTGAGCGGTAATTATGTCAGCTTAAGTGGCTGTGCAAGTAATGTTGCCTGCAGTATTTGGATTTTGCAGTAAGTTTTAAGTTGTGTTAAGTAAGCAAATTTTTGCAGTGCAAGTTTTGCACATATACGGCAGGTGTCATAGTAATTTTTGAGCATTTACGGCAGGTGTAGTGTTTACTGTCCTCAAAGACAGAAAGGAACACCGCATTGTGGTGGTTACAAATTGAGAATAGGTTGAGGCAAAATTGGTCTCTGTCTGACCTCTCTGTTGATTCCACCCTGCCCGGGTGACGTCCGAGATTGTTCCGACCTTACCGACCAATTACAAACGAATTATAAATTTCCCGTTTGTCTTGAAGTGTCACGCATGATGACACTCATTTTGAGAGGTCCGAGCACCTGAAGCTAGCATCCGGTTCACGCTTCGTGTTCGTTCGGGAAAATTTTAATTTCAGAGGGTTTTTAGAGGATTTCTGCAGTGTAATCAGTCTTGATTTGGTGATGGTCTGGCGGGGCGAGTGGGCTACAGACGGCACTTGCTTTTATTGTGTATGGCTTGGCGTTTGTGGCTTCGTTTGCCTCGCCTCGCAGAGAAATTTCCGGAGCTGGACTTCAGACACCAGGAGAGGAGAGGCCTGGAAGACTGCGGAACGAGAGCCCATTCTCGCACGTCCAGTCATCCGAGCTGCTTAGGAGCAGCTAATCTTTCGGACGTATTAGAAACTTTTAGTTGCTGCCAACGTAGCGACATTGCGTGCGCAACGCTCACTACGTTCCGTACGCTGTAAAGGACACCCCCGTCACACTTATAGTTGGCCGTACCGCCGCAGAGCAGCCGTGTAGTATTTGTTGATGATGATGTTGGTCTGGTAGCTGCTATCGAATGCTTTTAGCGCCATCTATTACCACAAGCAAGAATTGCAATGCGGATTCAATCCAAAGAAATCTCGAGGCCAAGCCTCAGCCTTTCCATACTCGCATTCTCTGTTAGCAGGCAAGAGCCGGAGCGAGTTGTTTCCTTCCTCCAAGCCTGAGCCCTTTATACTTTAACATGGCTCGAAAAAATGTTCTTTCGAATGCTCATGTGATCTCTATGTTGTCATGGCAAGATATCGACGACATCGTCACCTGGCGAGCGGAGCGACGGATATTTGGAGCTGCTACGTAACTGCACAACGGCGATGACGACTACGAGATGAGCAGCAACTGGGATGAGTTTTCAAACTTCAAACTACCGCTCACGATACGGGCTGCTAGATATGGACCACTTCGAGCCTACACTTTTCAGGCAGCAATTCACGTTTGCTAAAGAGGATTTTGGTGAACTGTGCAGCGCCCTTCGTATTCCCGACGCAATCACGACTGCACAAGACGACAACGTTCCCGGCCGAGAACCCTTGAGCATTACATTGCGAAGGCTCGCTTATCCAAACAGATGGTGTGACTTGGAAACGATGTTTAGAAGGCATTCGTCTGTAATGTCGAGCACTGCAACAATGGGGATAGACCACGTCTTCGCCGCTTTTGGACATCTTATCGCTGACTGCCACAACCATGACTGGTTATCGACTGCTGTGCTCCAAAAGTTTGCAAATGTAAGTCACAATTGAAAGCTGCGCGTCTGACGCTGTCATTACACAGCAGTACCTCAATGCTTGTCTTCTAATTTTTCGTTATAGGCTGTTAAAGCTAGAGGCGCACCATTGCAGAACTGTTGGGCTTTTATTGATGGGACTGCCCGCCCTATATATCATCCCAAAAGGAATGAGAGGCTGTTTTACTCAGGACACAAAAGAGTGCATTGCACAAAATACCGATCATTGATGCGCCGAAAAGGAATTATATGTCATCTGGATGGGCACTAGCCAGGGAGCTATCACCGTTCAAGTGAGCCCCTTATATCATTCTCTCTGATAGTTTGGTGTCTTGATTGTCTTCACTGAGTGCAACCAAAAATTCGCACCGAAATGTCAGAAACATACTATAGTGTGATTTACCTCCCGTAAATGGGCTTTTTTCCAGGAATACTTTGAGAGAGTGGACTGTACGCCAAGTTGGAGAAGATAGTGAACGGCGAATACTTGGTTATTTATGGGGACCCTGCATACCCGCTTCGGCCACTTCTGATGAAGCCGTATGGTGGTTGCCATTTGGCACGTGGCCAGGAGGCTTTCAACTAAGCAATGAGCGGAGTCCACCAGGTGGTAGAATGGGGATTCGGCAAGGTTATTGCTCAATTTGCCTTCCTCGACTATAGGAAGAACCAAAAACTTCTTTGGCAACAAGTGGAAAAAATGTATAAGTTGGCCAAAATCTTAACGAACTGTCACACAACTATTTATGGCAGCCAGGTGTCCACGTATTTTAACTTAGACCCGCCTATCTTGCGTAAGTAGCTGCACCCACTCCCTGTGTATTTATTTACTAATGAATCTTGGCCGCCTAGGAGAGACGGTAGCTGGGCGATCCCTTCTCCAGCGGCTCTGCAAGAGATATGAGTCGAAGGCTTACTTGGCACTCAATACCCTTAGTTCTTTAGGCTTT
The DNA here is from genome assembly GCF_052857255.1 of Amblyomma americanum. Taxonomy (NCBI): domain Eukaryota; kingdom Metazoa; phylum Arthropoda; class Arachnida; order Ixodida; family Ixodidae; genus Amblyomma; species Amblyomma americanum. The sequence continues at coordinate 496,956,684 of NC_135497.1, read as the reverse complement.
AATGTCCGAAGGCAAAGGAAACGGTTGAAACCCCCTGGTCTAATCCGACCCTCGACTGTACGGTCACAATTCCCAATGTGAACGCAAAGCGCAGCTCTCCTTTGGCAGCAACTCGTTCGCTCGTACTTGAACATTTGGAAACAGAGTATGCGCGCCATCCTTAAATTTTCACTGATGGTTCCATGGACAAGGCCAGACAAGCTAGTGCAGTGGTTTTTATATTCTTTCTTTGGACTGTAAGTGGTCCGTACGATTTACTGCTGTCGTATCCTCCACAACAGCTGAAAGTGTTGGTATTGAGGCGGCTTTACGGAAGTTAGGGTCTTGTACGGCTCAACCTGTTGTCATCCGAACTGATTCAAAATTTGCGCTTCAGAGGTTAGAGCGTGGATTCCCTACTGATGCCTTGTCTATAAGCTCTCTGCGCTTGGTGCAGAATCTGCACAGCAGAGGCTTTACTCTATATTTCCAATGGGTTCCCTCTCACATAGGAGTCAAAGGTAATGAGGTGGCAGACAATCTCGCCCATAAAGCTCTGTCAAGGAATCCATCAAAAAAGTACCTCAAGATGGAAAAAGTCTCTACAGGAAAACGGTGCTCGATCATTTCAGTACCCTGTGGAGTGCACCCCACAAGCCATGTGTGACCAACGGACTGAGAAGATTCCAGGCGACTCTACTGCATCGAATTCGCACGGCCTTTGCTCGCACTCCTGCCTGGATGCATAAGACGGGGATGGCATCGTCTTCGCTCTGTTCTTTATGTGGTGTGTGCGGAGATATTGAACATTATATTATGTAGTGCCCTGAGTACAACGCGGTAAGGTATGTGATGTTCGCTTCCTTCAAGAAGACAGTAACCCGTCACAGTACAGTTCAGGACATTGTCTACCCGAGTGGAAACCAGACACGCAGAAGGGAGGCTGCACGCTTTCTTTTAACATTTCTGCAGGACACGGATCTTGTTTCTAAATGGTGACAGCACGAACGGACTATGCCCTATTGTGATTGAATGTGTGCTTATATGGAGTCTTCTGGAGTGGACTACGTTATACTGTGAGTTAATGTGTGTATGGATTGTGGCACTACAATGGTCTATGTTCTACTGTGACTAAATATGTGCATAGATGACGACCTCTGGAGGGGACTGTGATGTGGACTGTGTGGAGTGATTGTGTGCATAGATGGTGACTGTGGGGAAGGAATGTGTGCTATTATAAGAGACTGTGCGCATAGCGGGGTAGATGCGACAGTCTTTAGGACATTATTGACATAAAAGGGACGCTACGGTGCAGCAATTTCCGGCAGAATAAGCAAGGCTAACCGCACCTGTAGCATTCAAAACCTCAAATAAACTCAACTGTAATTATCTCAGCTGAGATAAAGCGTATTTCAATAAAATGAAACAAGCTTGTGCTTGGGCACCTCCTAATTTATTTTTGCCGTGAGGCTTTGAATCAACTGTATGAGAGCATTGTCCCTTGCATCAGCACGTCTCCGCTCCTCAGCTCGATGTCGTCTCTCCTCTTCTTTTTCTTGGGCGCGTTCTCGGCGTTGCAGAATTCTTTCTTCGCGCTCCATGATTTTCAACTCTTTCTCGCATTGGAGCTTGCTTTCTTCTAACGCCAATCGGCGCATTTCGACTTCGCTTTCTTTTTCTTTCATGATCATATCATGTCTCATACTTTTAAGCATGAAATCGTAGTCGGTGTTCTGATCTGGTTTTCTTTTCCTGGAGAAGACACAATTTTCAAAGGAATAAGCAGGGAACATGTATGGCATTTCATGCCTCAGGCACAATGTCTAGAATACGAACATTTGCAAATAACCTGCCTCGTCCTGGGTAACTCGGGGGCGTTTGCTGTTGCACTCGCTCAGATGGCTGAGTGTTGGGAAGGCTCGATCCTGGCATCAGGCACTGCAGGAGTTGAGTCCATAGGAGGCCTGACATCAGGCACTGCACGAGTTGGGTCCATAGGAGGCGTGCTTGGGGCGCGCTCTTCGTCGTCTGCGTCGTTGCCAGCATGCCGTGCAATAACTCTGCCGGCGTGGCCCCGCTGCTGCCTGTAAACGCAAGTTATGAAAATTTGCTTTCACCAACAAACCTGCATGATGCAAATTCAGCCTCTGTGATCGCAACTGAAATATTGCCGTCTGCAAAAACGCTTACCGGCCATGTCGAGGTCGATACCGGCACTTTCCTGGTGGCGTAGTCCGACATATCGCCGCGTACTTCTACATGTACAAATCCCTGGCAGCGGCCGTCTTCTTCCTCGCTGCGGTGTTGTTCATCGGCTGGGAAGCGGCTGCAAGGTCTTTCCTGCTCGCAGACCTACCATATCTTCTTGAACGTCTAATCTTATAAGGTGTCCCTTCGAGTAAACACAATATGTCCTGAAGGAGTTGGTCACGCTCGCTGTGCTCTTCTGTTCCCCCGATCTAAATGGAGCCAAGTACAGAAATTAACGCTTGCGCGCACACATAAAAATAATAGAAAACTTAATTTTTTTCATTCCTCCTATCGTTGGCGGCGTACCGCGAAATCAAGAGGTGGAACCGATCACGCACGCTACGTGACGTCAATGGTTTTTTCAGCATCGCCTCAGTCGAAGGCCGATGTCGTCCCATTGGTCGGGATTTCGAAAGGGGTCACTTGCTTGTACTTCAAGAAGTAAAGCTACATCAAATTTCGGCGTATAAAATAATCTGCCTGCGTTGGCTGCATCTCTTCCGTTACTCGCGTCGGCTTGCATGTTTATCGTGGATGGCCGCACGTGCACCACTGGCATGTGCTTGTTTACGATGCTGTGGTTCCCTATCGTGCTGCCATCTAGTGACAAACACTGAAAGCGCTGCAGCACTGGGCTGAACATTTTTCAGTTTCTGACAACGTAATTAGTATATTACTGTTTTTAATGAATGAAAAAAAAACGTATAATGTTTAGGTAAGTGCAAAAACAGGCACATGACTAAAATATTAATCGACAGGTGCGGTTGCTATGACGATAAACGTACACAACGTTGCTGAGGCTTAGAAGGCCAAATATTGCCACATCTGAAAAACGAGAGGCATTTGTCGCTAATATTTTGGCGTGCGGGGGAGAGTAGACAAAATAAAAGCTAACAGCAAAGTTTAGAGCGAGCCATCGCATTGGATAAAGGAACGACGAAGTGAATTCGGTCCGCAGCGGGCGAGATGTTAGCCGCCATGTTTTCTACGCAGCACGTAGCGTCCCACGTTGCATACGCTACGCTATGTTTCATAGCGGGTGGGCGTCCGCAACGCGCGGCTAGATACGTTGCGTTCTGCGCATGCACATTTGTTACCCGCAGTGTCGTTGCGTACGCAAGCTCACTGCGTACGTCCAACTAAAGGTGTCTATTGTCTGGCGGCGGGGGTGCTGTTATGAACGGTATGCACACCAACCGAAAATAATTAAAGCGAAGATTCCATGGACCAGGATGATCACCACGGTAGGGGTAATTTCCACCTGTCGTTTAACCCCACGAGGGACCCACGAGAAAAAGATGTGCTGGGAATCTGCGTGCGGAATCTTTCCCACGCTCTTAAGGAGGGTGGGGGGAGATGACCTTCCCTTTGTCTGGTTCGCTGCGAGACGCTACCACTGATGAACAAGACGACGGAGGGAAGAGGGGGCGATGCCTTCCTTAAAATCACCGTGGCTGACGAAAACGTCCCGACCGGAGAGAGCCCGCCGAGGTTGTAGCCACGGCGCCGTATGTTTGGATGGACATGTGCAGCTTGGGGCGAAGTAGGAGCGGACCTCCGAATCCTCCTCGCCCATTCCCACGGTGCTCCGCGTGATATGTGCTGTGTAACTCTCCCGATCTGTGCCTCGTGTCCAATTGGTCACCGCCTGGTGAAAGGGGTGGAGCCTGAGTGTATTTAACCAGCGTCCCGAGTACAAACGATCGCTCTGAGCCCTGACGACAAGGCTCATCCAGTATCCCGACGCTATAAACTTTTAATTTGTGACTGTTTGCTCTTTTCTAAATTATGCAGTTTCTTCAAAGTGCCAGTAAGTCCACTTGTTTTTTGTTTTCCCAACCTTCAAGTGCCATCTTTCCTCAGCCCGAAGGCTCGGACACGCTACCCGAAGGAACCCGGGTTCGAGTGAACCCCTGCGCAACGACAACGCGCAGTTCTCGCAATTAAACATAGCTATTCATGTCGGCCTACTTCTCCATCTTTTGCATTTTACTCAATCGCAAAAATAAAAAGTGTTTATTTTCTCTCAAAGCGGCTTTACGGCTGGGCGCAGGTTCTAATGAAATGGGAAGAAGTTTTGAGAAATGCCATTTCTTCGCAGTTGCTGACGTTGTTATACAGCAGAAGCTTCTGTGTTGTTGCATATTATGTGAAAATATTGTAAATAGCCACGATTTTTTGTGCAAACGGTTTTTGTGAGAAAAAAAAATGTTCTTTAAGATTCAAGTCCTCGAAGTCTTGCGTGCACTCGTATTTTTCTGTTGATATTACAGGGAACGAAACAACTAACCTTCTGGCTTTATTAAAGCAGAAAAATGTCTAAGATCTTGTTTGTGCGCAGGCTGTCTTATCTTTTTTTACTGGCGGCTTATAACACCCCTTGAAAAATATTTCTGGCTACGCACTGACAGTGCGCATCCACAGTCAATAAATACTGCACAAATTGGTCCTAATGTACGAAAATTGTAAATTAGGGCCACGCTCTACGTAAGAGTTAAATTTGTACAACATACAGTGAACCACTTCCATAATTAATGCAAATTATGTTAAACAATTATTGAAATCTCATGTCCACCACGGGAGCTAGTAGGCTTTGGTTTCATAACTTTCATAACTGTCAAAAAGGCTTCATGCAGCGTAATGAAAGTCAATATCACTTTATTGCCTCCAGATGTCTTATCTCTTTTAGTTATTTAGCTTGTTGCTTTCAAACCACTAGCTATTTTTGCTCTACAGCTCTGCAAGGAGTGAGCAATGTTTTAGTGTAGGTGGTCTGTATTTCGTTCACTTGAGGTTTCACTCTACGTGAAGAGCACTCTGATCCCTGCTGTTGCAGTTGTTTATGCGAGCCGACGTTGTGATAGCAAATGTGAGTACAAGCACAGCAGCTGCGCAGGAGTTTCGCACCTTAGCAACTTTAGGAGAACATATTAGGTACAAGAAGAAATCGTACCACTAGAACTGGCGAAAATAGGGCTGTTGGTGTGACTTTTCCCGGATCCGCAGAGAATCGCAGTACGTCGAATCCTCCGGCACCGATCGTTACAGCATGAAGATGTATGGAGCAATGTATCACTGCGTTCATACGGACTGCGGAACGGTGCAGATTTGGTTTCCCGTTCGTTTTTTTTTTCTCGGCTTTATGAGCGTTATGCTAACGTGTTCCCATGAGGTTGGCGAGGGGCGTCTGCTGCTGGACCTCAACTTTTCATTTCTTGCCTGCCCTCCAGGTACCGCATAGATTCGTTAAATCGCGGCAGAACCCTCCACTACGGCCCCTCTTCCTTCACTCCCACTTTCTTCCTTCCGTCACGACACAGTTGAGGTGTTGACCGAAGTAAGACTGTTACCGTGCCTTTCCTTTCGTGATAGCCAATCATTAAGAAAGCAGTTCATGCGCTCAGGAACTTGACCCTAATACTGCACGCGCCCCTGCAGTTTTGGAGGCGGGATTGCTCCCAGGGTGCGGAATTGAGCTGCGAATGCTCATGCGGCCTGGCAGGTGTCAGCACCTCAAGTCCATCTACGCATGCGAATATAGCTCCACCACAGAAGCGGTTTGCTGCAGTGTTTAACGGATGGCTCTTCGCTTAAGCTCTCTGTTGTACCCGGATGCGGAAATTTTAACCTAAGAATACTTCGTCACCGCTGCCTCGCAGATGAGTATACGACGCTGGTCTTGGCCGAAAACTACAGGTGTTGCCAAGATTATAATGCAACCTCGGAAGACGATAACACCACAAGACCGAAGTCATTCTCCGGAGAGGCTTTGACCTGCTTTTGCTTACGTTGCATACGCCGACGCCGCAGACGAAGCACTGTCATCTGTAAGAGAGAAAAGCTGCTTCATCTGCTTGGCTGCTCGCCTGTCGCCTCCATCCTGCCTCTATCTTTGTAACCAGGCCGTGTGACCAGGAAACAGCCGCCAGGAACCTGCAGCTACTCCAGTCCACCGACGCCAATGTATCTCTTCCACTGTGTCGATAAAGCATAACGCGGAAACCCCCTCTCTCATTGAACACAAAGTATTGGGCTTTCACCGTTCTCGGAGCTGGTGGTGACGTCGACCGGTCCCGCTTAGGTTCGCTGGCAGCCATACTACATTGGAGCGTCCGCCGGAAATTGTCTTGACTTTAGAAACGCTAAACTTACACATTGATCTCAAGCAAAATAATGAGAAAGACAGCCTTATTTGCAAAAGCTTATTGTTAGAAATCTACATAAAGCGGTTTTGTTTGAAAAGTGCTAGCGACAAAAGTGTGGACACCCTCGGCCATAAGAATTTAAAAATACAGCGTTACTGTCCTGACATTCAAAAGTGACTGAAGTAATATCTCAGTTGTACAACTCCACAGGTAGTTTTTCATTTAGCGTGAGCTTATTGTCCTGCTTTTTGTATCTTTTCCTTTCGCACATGATTATTAAGTTAGAGATGTTTTTTTGTATGGCCTCAAATCGATATGAAAGTTGTCTACAGTGAAAGCAGCTCGTAGGAAAAAAGGACGGTAGCGAGTTTTTATTGTCTAAGAGGTCTAACGTGTCAAACGAACTCAGGCTATTAGGGATGCCGCAGTTGAGGGTTCTGGACAATTTCGACCACCTGGGTCCTTTAAGCCTGGACTCCATGTACGCGAAAACTCACGCGAACGCGACGGCGACGGCGGCAAGCGACGAGCGACGCCGTCGCGCGAAGCAAAATGCATGTGTCGCTTGCAGTGTCGCTCGGATCTGCACCCACAGAAAATTTCGCTCGTCGCCCGGAAGTCCCCCACGCGATTGGCCAATCAGAGCCCACAAAGCCGTTTTGCTGTTTGTCCATGGTTTGTCACGGGTACATCTCACGAAACCCTACCAGCGCATCGTCTTAGTGATCGCCACCGTCGAGAAATTATTTGATTTCGTAGCTGAGAGGCAGACCCGCATGATTTAAATAATTAAAACAACCTACTTGTTGGTTGCGGAGGCCAAACAGCATTTGGAGCGGGCTACGAGAGCGGGCGTACTGCAGGGATAGATGTGTGTCGAGCCGCGGGTTCCGGCGCTCGATCCACCGTGCCGCTGCGCTCCAACTGTATATACGTGTAGAAACACTCGCGGTGCGCATTCTCACTGGTATATTATAGTTTGCTCACTTACAATCAGATTGCGGTGATAGTTTATGGGAGTGTTTTTACTAAGCCGGAGTTCACAGGCACCGAACAAAAGCACACCTTCCCCGCGAATCCGTGATGTGACTTCGTCTCCGCAAGCATGCCGTTGGTTATCTCCACTGCCGCTACACCGGTGCCGTAGAGGAAATATTTCTTTTGCCCTGACTATTAGGCACGCTCAGAAAATTTTAGGAGAGAGAACAGTTTACGGGCATGTTTCTAATGGTGTCTTCGACTGGTCGCTCCCGCGATCCGGATATGATCTGTCAGAGTGGGAGCCGCTCTCGCTCTGAGCGCATAGCGAGACTAGTCAAGCCGAATGGTCAGCGAGTTTTAGAGCGGAAACGCAGGAGGCAGAAGGGGGACGTAACTTCCGGAACCACTACGCGGCACCGCTGCTGATGTCAACAGTAGCTGCACGTAAGGTCCCTTGATTACCTTCAGCCACACGTGGCCGCACACAGTTTGCATCGCGGTCGGCGCTTAGCCTGTATCGATCGCTACCCCGGGTTTCCGTCCTACGGGACGCTCATTTTTCGAACATCGCCTTGTGAATAGCACTGTCGTCCTCGTCTGAGCTGCTGCTGGAATCACTGTTGTCGTGCGACAGCAACACAGACGGCATTCCAAGCGTAGTTAACCGGCGCCTCTTGGACATTTTTTGTTTCACACAGCGCGGCCCACGCAAAACACAACACAGCAACGACGCTACAACTGCGTCAGAGCGCTCTGAGCTGGAGGCGAGCGCTCACAAAGAACCAGCCGAATGTAGTCAGAGCGCCCGGTTTCGACCAGCCGAATGTGCGGTCGCCTCTCAGAGCGCTCTAGGGCGATCTAAAGCAATACCACCTAGATAACTTTACAAGGCCCCCGCATGACCTCCTCGCCAAGCGTCTACGTCACTGCTAAGAGATGCAGCGCGCAGCAGGTTGACGTGGCGCCATCTGGGAGAAAACTGACTAAGCGGAAAAATTCTGTTCCCTCGATCGGATTTGGAATTATCCTGGCTTGGCTCGAACTTGGCTATTTTCTTGTCGCTTCAATTAAAACTCAAGAAAGCTCTTTTCTTATTTTTGCCACGCTTATATTAACGAGTTTATAGTTTGAAATATTGCAAAAATAAATGTCGTGTTAAGCCTTGCATCCTTGCTGTCAACTGCGGCTTTAACAATGTTTAATATCAAACTCTACTTGCGCTTGAAAGCTAATGCCAGTCCGCATCCTAAGTTGGTTGGGAACACTGAGACAACCAGTACGCACATGGTCATATGGTGCTAGCTGACGTGAATGTGTCGCGTTTTCACAGAAGAGCTCAAGAACTGTGCAAGCTTTTTCATCTGCAGAGGCTTCGTTTGCGTGTTTGAACCTGCGTAGCCTCAGTTCTGAAATGCCTGGCTGCTGCTGCGCCCCAGGCTGCAGATCAAATTATGATGGTGGTCCGAGTGTCCGCGTCTTCAAGTTTCCTGCCGACGAGATGCAAAGGGCAGCATGGACAAAGGCTATTTCTCGCGAAGATTTTGTGCCAACCAAGCACACTGTGGTAAGCGTCGCTTTTGGTGCTGTTTTTCAGGATGCTTGCCTTAAACTTTTTGCTTTAGTAAAACTTCTTTTTAGCCTAGTTAGTGCATTTTGAACCAAGGAAAAGGAGCAGCGCAAAAGCATGCAACCACGCAAGAAAGGACAAGACACGAGCGCTGTTTTCGCGTTTTGTGCCGTGTCTTGTCCTTTCTTCTCTTGTGGTTGCATGCTTTTGCGCTGCTCCTTTTCCTTGGTTTTGTGCTTCACACATTTTTTTTATGGCTTGCTTCGGAGAGGGGACTTTTTCGTCACTTTCTTATTACTTCGATTTCCCAGTTATTTCGCTTGCCGAATTTTGTAAGCCTGTCGCCCAAACCTAATGGACTTGTGGTTTTACTTTGTTTTTAGGTGTGTGAAAAACACTTTCAAACGAGTGACTTCGTCAGGTTTGCAGCGTACTCGGACGAGAACACTGGAAACGTTATCGAAGTTCCGCTGCAGCGTGTCCGCCTGAAGCCAGCTGCTGTCCCGAGTGTGTTTCCCGGCTGCCCGAAATATCTCTCTCAGCCACCATCTTCGCGAGAAGCTCCTGCAGAAAAGAAGGCCCGACTCGAGGCAGCGTCACTGCGAAAAGCGATAGAGCATTCTGTTGCTGCTCAAGAGGAAGAAGATCGCAGGAACAAAATTTGCAGTTTTGGGGAGCTGTGTTCTGCCCTTCCGAAGCTTAAGACTTCTGACTTCTGGACTGTGGTCACTACGCAGGCAAATGTTTTGTTCCTGGAGCTCTCCCTCGACCAAGCTCCCGCAGTGCGTTCAACAGTGGTGGTTTTAGACGACCTGTTTGTTCAGGTGTTTCTCGGAGGGTCCCGTCTCCACAATCTTGGAGACGAATGTGTGCCGTCACAAATGAAGGATTTAAGGGAGCTTGATAAAGTGCTGCAGTCTGTTGAAAAGCTGCAGAGTTGTGCTAGTGGCAGCGAAAAGGAACACCAGCTTCTCGAAACTGTGCTAATGCTCCTGGATGAGGTGAACAAAGATTATGAGCTCCAAGAACATCATGAATGGAACTTACAGGTACTGAAATTTGTGCGAAGCCAAGTCGAGCTTGTTTTGAAAAATGTGCCCCGATATCCACCAGATGTACTCGTGTTTTCAGGTCTGCTGTATACCATTTCTCCACATGCATACAGGTTCATCAGAAGCTCGCTTAAAATTAAGCTGCCGCACCCAGACACTATTCGACGACTGTGTTCGTCATATCACACGAATCCAGCACTTGAACACCAAGATCCTTGTTTCTTGAACTATGCTAAAACTGTTTTGCAAGCAATGGCCGAGCATGAGCGCACTGTGACATTAATGATGGATGAGATCCATCTTCAAACCTATTTTGAGTACAAAGCAGGCTTCGTTACAGGTGCCGCAGCCAATAGTTCCGATCCGGCTAAAACAGCATATGTGTTCATGCTACAAAGCCATTTGTCAAGCAACAAGGATGTTGTTCACATTTTGCCAGTCGCACAGATAGATGCAAAAGCACTGCATCTATTTTTGCACGAGCTCATTACTGACCTTGAGTCACTTGGATTTAAGGTACTAGCTGTTGTCCAGACAACAATGCTATCAATCGGAAAGCCATGACATTTTTTGCTAACCCCCCCAAAGCCAGTATAGTTTACACACACCCAGCTGATTCCTCTTGTCCACTGTTTTTTATTTTGGACCCTGTGCACCTTTTGAAGTCAATTAGGAACAATTGGCTAAACCAGAGAAACAGTGGAAAGTGTATATATTATCCTGATCCAAGCAGCAATGACCCAAAGACACCTATTCTTACGGCATCATTTAAATCTTTGTGTGATCTGCATGAGGCTGAGCAAAATAACCTTTTAAAGCTGGCACCAACACTCTCACTGAAAGCACTGAACCCATCAACTATGGAGCGCCGGAACGTTAAGCTTGCTCTCAGGATTTTTAATGAATCGACAGCAGCTGCACTGCAATGTTTCGCTGTACAACATGCTAAAGGAACAGCAGATTTCATAAACACCATTTTGACATGGTGCGAATAGTGAATGTAAAGACGCCAAGAAAAGGTGGACGCCTGCGTGATGAAATGCAGTCTCCGATTGCGTCAACAACATGTCCAAAGCTTGAATTTTTGAGGAAAATACCAGAGTGGCTAGACTACTGGGCTAGCCTCAGACACGATGCTGGCCACCTGACGAAAGAAACTCACATGGCTTTTGGCCACACGAGCCACGCTCTGCATGAGATTGCTTTATACTGCCTGGAAGAGCTGGGATTTCGGTATGTGCTCCTTGGAAAATTTCAAACAGATTGCCTTGAGGATAGATTCGGGAAGTATCGCCAGCAATCCGGAGCCCAATACCATGTCTCAATCAGGCAGATTAATGAATCTGAGAACAAGCTAAGGCTTCTAAAAGTACTGGACATGCCTGATCTTGACATTATTGCAGAACCGATCTCCGTCATAAGTGTTGAATCACTTTGTGCACAGTTCAGTATTGCAGTGACCAATGCTGATGTAGCAAAAAAAATCGTCGATGATTCCCGTTGTTACGTATGTTGCGGGATACTGTGCCCATGCAACACTGAAAACGCTCATGTGTATGTCGTGCAAGGACAATCTCGTCCTGGATAACACCAGTTTGGACCATGATGACACACTGCTCATTTCAGGCATGACAAGAGGAGGATTAAAGTTTCCACGAGATGTCGTAGTGAACGCTGTACTTTATACAGAAATAGTCCTTGACAAATTCAGGAGTGAGCAGTATGCATCCAAATTTCTGGCTCTTCCAAATCAGAAGGAGGCCCTTGTTTCTCTTGTGTCAACCATTCTCCACGATTCTGGAGACCTTGATACGTGTGATTCTGGTCATTCGCCAGATAAAGTCATGCACCATATTTTGAGTGCTGCTGCCAACACGCTGTTAAATATGTGCAAAACGAAAAGCAACACAACAGTGTCGAAGGGGCAGCGAAAAATGCAAACTCTAAAGAGTTGAGGATTGATGACTGTATCGTTTAATGGCAAGTGTTTCTGAGATAGCGGACCTTTCTTGCTCACCTGATTACATTATAAAGATAGCTTTGTATTAAGGCATTTTATAATCTGTACATGTTCTTTTCATACTTAGCAACTGCAGCTATAGAACATTTGATAGAACTGTAGTGAGTGGTAACTTGTGCACCAAATTTTTTTCCCTTCTGTATGATGGACATGTAAATGCAAATGGGTATGTTTGTTCCTGTTTCATACAGTATGGCACTGAACAAATTGTACTGGATTCTTGTGTGCGCATCTCACCAAATCACACAACTTGGTGACAGCTATATTCTTTGTGTATGTGTGTGTGAGTGTGAAGTGCTTAAATAAACTCTTTATTCACTGTATTCGTTGCAACTTTTTTTAGAAATCTTGCTGGTTTGTTGTGAAGCATCCGTGCAACGTGAAGTAGTATAGAATAACATATGAAGGAAGCTGACAGTCAATGCAACCAAGGAAAGCATAGGAGAATGTTTGATTTTTACTGAAGTGGTTATGAGTGGGAAGTGAATAGTGTAATCATTTTATGGATGCAAGACAACTGACTAGGAAGAATTAAAAAAAAGTCAAAGGAGCTACAACTGGGGCTAGTTGGAAATGCATTCTTGAAGGGGATGATAAGCGCTGTCAAAATACGACAAGGGACGAAGAAACAGGGCAAAGCGCTTTCTGGCAACCGTTTATTCTATGAAGAAACATGAATGTATATACACATGTTAACGTCAAATCATGCGCAGAAGAGGGAAGACCGCACCGCACTGACAAGAGCGATATGAAGAAAGAAATAAAATAGAATAGAAACGAACAACACGTGCCTTTACAACAGCCGAAGATTACTTATCCTGAGGTAGTTTAATTCAGTTCTCCCTAACAACACCGAAGCGGAGCTGACGCATTGCTTATCTGGAGCAACATGCATAGCGAAGGCGACGATTATTTCGCGTTCCCGCCTGTTCCTGAAGAATACATACTCTAATCAGAAACGGTTAAATACTAATATTACGCTGGCACAAAACACGCAGTATTTTGAGAAATGGGTGCCCGACGGGCAACCGGAAAAACCGCGTGGGGTGAAGCTGACTTCCAGGCACATCTGTTGCGTGTGACGTCACGGACGGGTGCGGAGGCCTTGAGCTAGTCTAGGTGGTATTGTCTAAAGCGACCAGTCGAAGACACCACAAGCTTGAGTGCGCAAAGCACGGAATCCGCTACGCACGTCGCGGGTGCGCGTCGCCTGCCGCCTTCGCCTGCATGGAGGTTGTCCACAAGCGACGGAGCGAGCGTCGCAGTGCCGCCTTATCGCGTCGCTCGCTCTTTCGTTCGCTTGCATAGAGGCTGCTAACAAGCGACGAAGCGAGCGTCGTAGTGCCGCCTTGTCGCGTCGCTCGCTCTTTCGCGCACATGGAGCCATGCTTTAACGTGCACTGACATTGGACAGTGCACGATCCTGTAGCATTTTCCCTACATCGAAATGAAGCAAGTGCGCTATATATATATGTCTCAATCTCAATAGACAGCTGAACAACCGTGCTAGTGGCTCGATTATGGAAGTAAATATTGGGAGGGATCTTAATTCTGCTTATGTGGAGGAATGCAAAAGCATGTCTTTGATCTTGAATTTTTTCTGACTCGTAACGTGGAGTGTGGCTTTTCGTCATTTCTGGTTGCGATGTACTATACTTCGCAATTTCCGGTTACGACATAACACACCACTCCTGCATTGCATTTACAACGTAGTACACCACTTGGTCATTTCCGGTTACGTCACAGTTATAATACGAAAATTGCTTTTTGATGAAAGAAAAAGGCGGAGTAGCTCTCACATCTCGACATCTCGGTGGACACCTCAACTGCGCCTTAAGGGGAAAGGTAAAGTCTCGGGAAGCATGCATTTTAAGGTGCATATGTCATCGGTCCGATCCACTTCGCAAGCTAGCCTCCAAATTGACTAAAACATGCAAGCAATATATTCAAAGCGAAATGCTATGACACTACCCAGAAAGCTGTACAACGAATGGTGGCTCAAAATTTTGGCGCGAATATAGTCAGGAATGTTGCCACAACATTGAAGTCAGGTAGTGATGACATCGCTGGGATTTCATCTGCACGTTGACTGGGGAGGAGGTCCACTGGGGTATCTTTTACAGCCGGCTTGTCACTTTGGCGGACGCGGTTGTTGCGACGCGAGCATGGACGCGTCTTTTTCTTTACATCTTTCTTCTCGCATCTTTCTATTCTCCTCTGTCCGCAGGTGGCAGCGATTATAGCTCATCTAGAGCCAGAAGCCAGGCTCGGGAAATTCTTTTTATCTCTTTAATGAGCCAAACGCGAGGAGATGCTTACGTACGGTACTTCTCAGATGTTTTAAGCATTTGCGGCAGAAGGCCTGAGCATCAAGCTGTACGACATTCGGCGACGACAGAATCAGCACTCGCCCCGGCTGCCACGAAAAAAACTCTAAAGTGCCAACTCCAAGGGCCCTTCCTGGGCTTGCGCGCCCAGCGTCGGTGCTCTTGGCGTACGCTAGATCGGGCGTCAAAAAGGGGCATGCATCTCCATGTTCCTGGTTCTGGCTTGCTTCCCCTCCCGATCCGACAGAGAGAATTTCAAGCCCTGAAGAGAAGAGGTTGGGGGGCGATGAAAGGACAACTTAAACCGCTAAGAAAAGTTCGGGGAACCTTAAAGAGCTTCAAGCCATGAAGAAAAGAGCCACCGAGAGCCCCGCGATCCTCCTATTGTTGTAAACTGAACCCCGCTTCCGACGCGTATGCGAGCGCCCGTGCGCTGGCGCCGATATCTAGCACGGTCAGATATCGGCGCCTCGCGAGGTTTGCTGGCGTTTCCAACAGTACGCATGCGCAGATCGGTTCTTGCGTACGTCAAAGCGCCGGCGCTGAGCACGTACGCCCAGGAAGGGCCCTTGGAGTTAGCGCTTTAGGCATGGCTTCGGCCCGCAAGTACGAGCACGACTGGAAGTTCCTATGGACACGAAACGGATCCATCTTTGCGCGGCGCACTGCGTCATCCCCAGTCATTCCGATTACTCGAGAAACTGATCTAGACAAGATCAGCAGTGACGCGCAAGGCACTGTGTCACCAGCAGTCATCCCGAACGGCGATGCTTCTGCGTAGGAAGGTCTTCTGATACTTATCGATGTTCATATCCTAAATGGCCAATGCTTTCGCTTCTCCCGAAGACATCGCTAAACTTAGCAAACCAAACAACAGAGCCAAGTGTCTTAAACTGCTGCATTTCAATGCGAGATCAATCGAGTCAAAGAAAGGATGACATATCTGCATTGCTTAAATCTTGCCATTTCAACTTTGATGTCCTTTTTTAATTGAGACGTGGTACAACCAAAACTCTGAATAATTTTGTGCAACCCGAATATCACCATTTATGTTTAAATCGCATAGACAGGAGAGGAAGCGGCGTGTCGATGCTAACGTTATTATCGCATTGTCAAATTTTAAATGAATATAACCTTATCACATATGACTACGAAATACTTAGCGTGAAAAAGGATAAAAAATTGCTTGCAGTGGTGTACCGCCTCCCGCCGGTAATGTTCGCTTATTCTTCGAGTTCTTTGAACGCTAGCTTTCTTACAAAAATGACTCGGCATATACATTAACAATTTGAGGGGATTTTAATATAGATATATGCAAAACGTCTACCCAAGGCGCAGAATTTCAATCACTCCTCGAGAGCAATGATTTTGATAGTCATTTCAGTGCCAACACTAGTCACTTCATCATCGTCATCATTACTTGACTTGTTCATTACAAACTCATCTGATATGATTTTAAAGTCAGGAGCTCTAACCTGAGGCATTAATGACTACCTCCCCATATTTTTCTTACGGTGCAAAGAACACACGTGTAAACAGACACAGCTGAGCATGTATCGTTCCATATAACCTGAAGCATTAGCATATTTCAAGGAAATGATTAGACAAAGTGATTGGACAGATATTTTTGACATTTTAGATATGAACACAACATATGAAATATTTCTAGCCAGATTCCAAGCAATATATGCTGATTATTTCTCTCTTAAATCTTATTATCAGCCAGGGAGGCTCGGAACCCTTGGATCACACGGGAGCTGATGGGGAAAATAAACCAGAAGAACAAACTTTATCAGCGTTTTATAGAAACACGCGATCCGGTAAAGAGGGTGGAATACAAGGCATTTTGCAATACACAAAACAACGAAAAAGGAAAATAAAAAAAGGACTACTACCACCGTATTTCTGACGAAGACTGTCTACGGAAGAGCGACAGAGTATGGAAGAAAATAAACAAATTATTAATCCCAACCAGCACCCCGCCCATTGAAAACCTTATCATAAATGACAAAGAGACACATGAAAGATTACTTTCCGACTGTTTTAACATTTATTTTGCCGAAATAGGTGAAAACAGCGGGCCCAGCAGATCAACCACGCAAATACCAATAAATTTTAAAAGCATATCCCTTCAGTCAACCTCTGCAAACGAAGTCAGTACTGTATTCCAAAGCCTTAACAACCGTCGTATCACGGACGCAGATGGTATAGAGATAAGGCCTATTAAATATGTAATTGATCATATTGCACCTTTGCTAGCACATATTTATTTCAGCACTCTCAACAGGTGTGTTCCCAAAGAACATGCAATTAGCGCGTATTATCGTAAATCATAAGGAAGGTACCAGAAACAATATAACTAACTACCGTCCAATTTCCATTTTACCAATATTTTCTAAAGGGCGAGAAAAACAATTATTATTCGACTGGATAATTTTTCTCAAAAACATAGTCTGTTAACTGAACGTCAGTTTGGCTTCAGCAAAAGGCGTTCCACGGAAAGTGCTTTGCTGAACCAAAAAGACGTTATCTTAGAAAGTATAGAAAAAAAACTAATGACTTTGGGAATCTATATAAGTATAGTAAGAAACTAATGACTTTGGGAATCTATATAGATTTCAGCGAAGCCTTTGATCGTGTTAATCGCAATGTATTAATAAACAAGGCAAAAACGTATGGTTTCCGTGGTACGTGCACTGGACTAATCCGTTCATACTTATCCTCATGCTCACAGTTCTTTGAAATTAATTACCATAAGTAAAAAATACGGTATATACAAAGTGGTGTGCCACAAGGCAGCATCCTTGGTTCCTTTCTTTTTCTATTTTATTTAAATGATCTTGTGCTAATTGATAGTTTGTCCACATTTATAACCTACGCCGATGATTGTAACATATCTTTTAGTGGAAAACATCTAACCGATATTCTACCACTCGCAAGTTCAGTTTGTTTTCGATGGCTGGAGTTGTCTGAGAATAACAACCTATTAAATGAATAAAAAACAAAATGGGTTTTGTTCCGTGCACCCGGTAAATGTGTGGAAATGCCTGAAAGAATTGGTCCATATAAAATTAATAGAGAGACATCAGCGAACACACTTGAAGTTGTTTTCTCTGAACACATGCATTTAAACGGCCATTTCGATTCTTTGCTGAAAAGGGCGAAAGGTAGTTGGCGTTCTCGGTAGAAATCGCCATTTATTTCCTGCCAAAATTGAACGGATTTTATATAATTCCTTGTTTATTTCCGTGCCCAGTTACTGCACGCTGGTGTGGGGAAACACCAGTGCACGAAATTTAAACAAGCTAATCTTAATACAAGAAAAGCTGTTCGGGCAATAGAAAATGTTCCATTCAACGCCCATACTAAAGCTCTGTTCTAGAAATACAAACTAATGAAAGCCGATAACATATACAAGTGCAAACTCCTAAAAAGTTTCACTAGAGCGATACAGGGAAAGCTAGATACACTCCCCTCACTCGCTAATCTCCACAAACAAGAATACGCATACCCTCATCGCCATTAACTGCCATGGAGAGTTCCTGTCACGCGCACAAGTTATGGCCGCCAACGAGTTGAATACAAACTCCCCCACACACTCAATGACTTCGCGAAAGAAGATATGGACATTACGGCACTTAACAAAGCTGACACAGTGCAGTTGTTTGTTAACAACCATTAGCGTAGCTAGATACTACTCTTTTATACTTTCTTTTTCACTGTGATTTCTTTTTTTTTTTCTCCTTGTAATGTGAACAAAAATTGAACTGTTCCAGTGCTCTCATTGTTGCCAGGGTGGTTGGAGCTCTTTGTCAAGCTGCTATAGTGCAGCTTTTTCTCCTACCCCCCCCCTTTTTTTCGCATTGTATATTTTATTTTGCTGAAAATGAAAATGATTTATTGATTCATTGATTGACTGATTGGTTGATTGATAAGTGGCAACTTGTGGCCACATATATACCTTCACAGATGCCTCGAGCAATGTGCTCGTGAGGGCTTTTATTAAAGAACTTGTTTAATCAATCAAGAATTTCTCAAAGCCTGTCCGCCTTTCCACTGCGCAGAACGCAACGAAGACCACGCTCTCGTATCGCGCACACTCAACTAACACCTCGCCAAACACGTTCATCATACGCATGCATGAGGGCGTTCTGAGCGCGTACTCGGAGCTGGAATCTGGGGCTGCTCTCGTGAAAGGCCTCGAACACCATCGCAATATCAGCCCGGCGCACCAAATTAACAGCCAAAATATTTTGTGAATCAGAACTACGCGATAGTAATATGAAGCGTTCTTGCCAGGTGGTGAGACGATCGAATTGAGATCACGCACACCCACGCAAAAAAAATTAACAGCGAAATCGACCGCAAAAGGCATCATTACAGGCGACTGAGACGATATACACGTGTTCCAGTCGAAACAATCGCCTGCGTAGCGCTATAGGGATCAAACAAAACATCGCATGAAGAACCGCGATCCTGCGGTCCTTCTAGTCCATATAAAGATGCCCGCGCGCGCTTCCCGCTACATACCACATCTTCGTTGTCTGCTAGTTGCCCGAGCGTTGCCAGCACAAATTCGTCCAGGCGAATCTGGCTGCCCGCTGGCAGCCCGAAACCGCCCAGTCAGAGAAAAACGAACGCGTTCTGGGCAGCCACCGGAAGTGCGCAGAACAGCGCCAGAAAATCACGCGCTTGGCTCCGCGCTCTGGCATCCTGCAGACAGCCGGCGGGCAGCCAGAGGCGGATAATCGAAGAGGCCCACTGTCTTTCGACATCTGCAAATCCTTTTCAAGAGCCGGGAACTTCTTGAGACGGGCAGCTTCTTTGGTCAGAGCAGTACGCACTTCAAAGGGCCTCTCTTCTAATCTACTACTCTATATGGAAGCGCACCTGAAGTTAATTTTGGCCCCACTGCAATAGCGCCGCCTCTCCCCTGGCGGTCACTTCCAAAATTCTGTCCAGGCACGTCGCCGGTACCCGCCGCGGTGACACGGGGGTTAGGGCGCTCGGTTATTTATCCCGAGTACCTGGTTTCGAACCCGACCGCGGCGGCCGCGTTTCGATGGCGGCGAAACGCAAAGGCGCCCGTGGGTACTGCGACGTCAGTGAACGTTAAAGACCCACAGGTGGTCGAAATTATTCCGGAGCCCTCCACTACGGTGCCACGTTCTTCCTTTCTTCTTTCAGTTCCTCCTGTATCCCTTCCCTTAAGGCGTGGTTCAGGTGTTCGCCGAGATGCGAGAGATACTGAGCCATTTCCTTTCCCCAACAACCAATTTAACAATTTATCGCCAGCGGATGGCACTGAGTTACTAACGTCCCAACGGGTACGCGGGCTGCTCGCACCGCTGGCATTCTCTTTTTCATTGTGTACATGTGCTGTCCTGCTCCAATATGGACAAAAAAAGGTGTTGCAGCTCGTTGTGAGTCATGGCTGGAATTCCGCGGCGTTCAAAGAGTGGGGAAGCTTTTTGTTGCGTCGAGGGCTGCCACAATAGTTCCTTGAACACCAAGGGCTAAGAGCTGCCGGTGAGATTCTACCCATTTCCTGGATATGTCCTGCATTCTTGGACAAAATTTTGAATATTGAAAAATTGTGACGCACTGCTACGGAAATATAGCTGCACATCCTTTTGATGTGTGACATATTCTTTTAAAACGTTAATAGCAAACAAATCCAAGCCTGTCGACGGGAGATTTGCGTATATATTGATTCTTATAGGGAGATCTTATAATATGAAAAATTTGCGTTCATGAACTCTTTCCCATTCATGAATGGGATGAAATGGTTCAGAACGAGAGACTGCAAGCCTAGGTAGCTGCTGTGCGCAGGGTCAAGTAAGCTTTTTTGTCGTGAGAAGCATTTTGCTTATGTTGCACACGCGTAATATTGTTTCTGACCAGTTTTCGTCGTATTTAACTGATCATGCAGTGTTTAGTAGTAGAACTCGCGCTAAAAGATCCTTCTTTTTTTGCAAGTAAAGACTGCGAGTCAGGTAATGCAAATTTTTATTTGAGAGACGGACATCAACAGCTGTGTTAATCAGACGCGTGTGAGGTAAATGAGTGATCGCTTCATTGTTCCGGCGTGTGACGCCCGGCTGTTTCCGAAGTTTGTTTACTGCATGTAAAAAATGAACTTCAGGAAGAAGTCAAAATGTTCGCTTGCACATGAATGAGCATTTGTATATGAGCGATGGCTCAGCAAATAAATTGTTTTCGGGATGCGCAAGCGCCGTAATCGGCATTAAAATAAATATTCCAACCGCTTATCTCAATGGTAGTGATTAACCAAACGAGCATTTTTAAGAGCGTCACCTCTTAATCATCACGTTTCGAGATTTCGTGGGGTCTGCTACCACCCTGAGATCAAAGCGCGATCTGTGGCAGCAACTATAAATCAGCATATCTCGCACTGAGACTTGTAGCGCCATCTACCACGACCGCTCAATGGCAACGCAAGTGTGTTGCCATTGAGCGGTCGTGCATCTACAATAGAATTGTAGAAACAACCACCTGCCGCCACGGCCAATCTCGAGGGGAGCGAACGCCTTTCTTCTTACGGCCTTCGCAGTGGGGTCAGTTTCCGCCTCCCGCCGCACCTCAGTGGGGTCGCCACTGCCCCACCGCTCCGCCGCTGCGACCACCGTTCACTCCGAAGGAGATCGCGCGCTCGCTCTCAGTTCGGCCCGCGTCAGTGGTAACCGTCAAGCCTTTATGTTTTGCCTCTTACGCTTCACGTAAAGTCCACGTAGTCAGCCCCTTTCCTTGGAAGAAATCTGAAACAACGGATTAACGCTCGAGAAAGGAAAACAGTAGCACTGAAAAAAAAACACACAGCAGAAGAACAACGTAGGACAAGCGGAACATACGGGGGGGAAAATTGCGAGCAATGCAAAACGTGTCAACCACAACTTGATGAGATAACGGTTCTGGGCAGGAGCGGTGAAAGTAAGGCACGGGAGGTTTTAGAGGCGTACCACATAAGAAAAAGAGGAAAAGGTTGTGTCAGCGATACATCTGTAGTTGAGTTCCTTTTACCCCTTTTTCTTCTTTGATGTCAGCCTGAAGGGGAAAGGTAGAAGTAGTTGTTGGATGCCGACGTCTTGAGGTTCAAAACTTGCTCAGTCACAATACTCGAGGAACATCAGGAAGTAAACTTTTAATCACATATAAAATAGTTAGGACAGAACGGAAGGTACAACAAGGAGAACAACCATGTACATACTGATTGATCCGCAGAGTGACCAGACGAAATCAACCCCCGGTCCCACCAAAACGTCTTCTTTTAATCTCTAGGTCCCCGCCTTCAGTGTGGACACCAACCAATTAGGTCAAAACACAAGCACTCATCCAATCAAGGACCGGGGAAAGGAAAACACATTGAAAAGGAGACAGAGGAGAGTAAAACACGCCAAATCAAAGATTGGGCAGAGGGGACAGGTTATTGTCACGAATACTAACAGTTATTTTCCTCTCAGATCACTCCATCCTCCCGCGCGGGGCGGCATGTTTACTTGCTTAAAGAGCATGCGGAAACCGCACAGATTGTCGAATGCCATCCCCGAGGGCCACTTAAGGCGCCACTGCTCCCCAATTCTTCTTGATGCACTCACGTGCACAGGAAGTGCCTGGCAGTCATATGGCGCTCACAGTGAGCATGAGGAACGCGTCTCCAAAATTGCCTCCTGGCCACACACTGCACGACCGCCGCGCTGGTCGCGCCTTCGCCAAATGCAGCCGGCACAGCCTGACGGCCGCCGATTGGCCGCGACGGCTTGTGACGGATTTCCGGTGTATTTTTGTTTTGCGCGCTCAGAAATGTTCTGAACTGCAATAAACAGTTCACAAACTAAATGGAATCAATGCAAAAAATACTAAGCGAGATATATATTTTATGCCAACAAAAATGTTTGATTGTTATGCCAACTAAGTAGACAAGATCGCGCCCAGCAGTTCGGTGAAACGAGCCGTGAAAGCAAGCACCAGCAGTGGGTGTAAAGAGGTGGCATAGGCGCGCACGAGCGTTGCGCCACGCGCTTCGATGCCGCTCTGCTTTTTTTTTATTAAAGCGATGTTTATTGCCTCAGGGCATAAAAATTATGAAGTGCCGTTCTGCTTCAGCGTGGTCAATAGACGAATTTAGTGACCTCATGGCTGTGCTCCGTCGTGCTTGTTCCTAGTTGCTGTTCCTCAACCAGTCGTCGCGGAATGCTGTGCGTCATGAAAGTCTCGGTTTGCGGGCTCTATTCACCTGCGTGAGCTCTTCACTCTTTAGTAGTGGTCAGCGAGATGTTGGCATGCTGCTTGACGAAAAGATGTTTATCCTTCAGGCCTGCGATTGCCTTACTGTCTTGCCCATGACTGTTGTACTGGTGACACTGCAGGCGGATGTCACTAGCGCAACCCGCATTGATCTGATTACGCGTTTTTGTTGGCCGTCACCTTGTGCGAAGGGAATATCGCGGCGCCCACACGAGCAAAGTTGTCCTGCACTCGAGATTCAAATAATTCCTTCTGTAGCTCACCAGTCAACAGGAATATGTGTGTTCTTCACTACTTGTCCCACTCCCTCGTCAGTTTTACCACAACTTATTAGGGCAGAATTTATTAATGCATACGTACAACCAAGCTTATTGACAATATTGCCGACTGCAGTGCACATAAAAGTGGACGGTAAATTAAAAAACGACTTGTTTATTTTTACGCTGCTTTGTTTAGGTGCCAGCGCATCACACAGATTACTCTCACTAGATAGTTGCTGAATTATCATTACAACTCCTTACAGCAGTACTTCACTTGGAAGGACTACATCCTTGCATGGATTAACTGGAATTCATATCTCCTTGAGTAATTTCTAGCATTTTTCTTGTACAGTAATAACTGTGCTGCACGTGACTTCCTCCAAGATGAAAGGCCACTGATTTAGTAAAAACAAAATACTTCCACTCACGTGCTCAACAGTAAGAAAGGTATTAATATTGGTGGGGCAGTGTGCACCCTAGATGAAGTTGTTGCAGTCATCAGGTAATCCAGGTGGGCGTGGACCATGTAGGTGCTTGGCATGTAGGCAATTTCCTCCAGTCCTTGTCCTTTAGCACTGCTTCATATTACCCACGTGGCCCTGGCATAGATGTTATTGCGCGGAGGACAGCACTACAGTTACTGCACTCCTTTGCCGCATGCGAGCGTGAGGAGCCTGAGATTTTTTTTTTGGAAATATATGCAACCATATGTAAACTGGCGTGATCTTTCTATCTTTTTCTGTGTCCTAAAATAAATAATTTACCATGCATATTAGGCTAAATCTTGGTGTAAATAAACTGCAATATGTGCAATGCTCTTAACCTGTGCAAATAACATGAAAGCTATCCAATGTGTTTACAACTTCCAGCTGTGGGAGAGTTCATGTGCACTGTCCAGAGATGCAATTACAGTGCCTCCAGCCACTCAGCTTTGATTTTTAGATTTATTAAATGCAGTGGACTGGCTGTCAGGGATCGCACAAATGTTCATAGCAACTTTCCTTACACTCAGTTACTAAAAAGTGAATTATGCATGTACACTAGGCTGAACTTTTCGTTTGCATGCAGGACGAGGAACAAATTTTATTTGTCATATGACAAAGAGGGTAAGGGATGAGGCTTAGACATGGGCCCTCGTGAACTGCGCTAAGTGGCTTGAAGACCATGCTTCTTGGCGACCTCAGGGCCCAGCCCACTATCCAGAGTTTTATCTCCGTGTGAGGGCTGAGCAATGGAGTCTCCAACTGACATTGGAACTGACTTTGATTTCAGATTTGGAAGCTCAAGGGTGCTGGGTCCTTTGGGCACTCGAATAGGATGTGATTGAGAATTTGCTTTAGAATCATTGCAGAGTGTGCAGCGGGAATTGTATTCCGCAGGATACATCAAGGAATAGATATAAGGATTTCGTAATGTCCCCATCTGAAGTTGCCACCAGGAAACCTGCTCTGCTTTGGTGAGGGATTTGTGTGGCGGTGGGTATTTGAAGTTTGAGCTGAGAGTCATTGCCTTCTGTAGTCACCTTCGTCCTTGGTACAGTGTATTGTGCTGCTTCTTGAAGATGTGTACCACCAAGTAATCCAGTTGTCTAAGCTAGTGGGATTTTGTTTCCATGTGGACTCAAACATGTCTGCAGCCATTTAAACATGAGCTTAGAGCTTAAAAAGCAGTTCAGTAATGCAGCAGTTGTTTCTGAATGTTGCAATGTTTTTACTGTTGCTAGTGAAATGCAGCACAATATTTACATACACTTCCCCCAGCAGCAGTATATAGTCTGCAAAAGATGCAGAAGCCAGTTTTCATTTGACTGTAGTCAGAGCATAGAGGAATGATTAAACAGGCCCTGCCATCCAAGCTGCATTCCAGAAAGTGTCGTGGTTTTTCACGAAGAGCACCAAGATTTTTTAGCCATCAGTCATGTAAATGGCACCTGCAGCAAGCTCGAAGAGGATTTCCATGGTATCTGCTGCCCTGCACTGCTTTGTGCATGCTCAGGCATTGATACCAGTTGCTCTCGGCGTCCCAATTGGTCATGTAAGAGGTATTCATGGCAATGCCTACTTGTCGCCACTGAAAAACTGCTGTAATGCAGTACAATGCCCTTTTATTTTTCATCTTTCCGACACACATCTCGATCAGCGGTGAAACACTGTGTGCATATCAGTAAAGCTGACCAGAAACTTCATAGAAATGAAAGTTGAACTTCTTGTGGACTGTCTCTGTAGAATCACAAAACACCACAAAAGTAATTGTTCAACACAGTATGCTGTCAGAAAGACTGTACAAGTTACAGGAGGCAGTAAAGACATTTCAGATATGGCTTTATGCTGTAGAGCTCAGTTGGGCACAGTTAATACGAACGACCCAAAGTATACACAGCTTTTCTACTGACTAAACTTTCTCAATGTGTTCTGTTAAGATGGAGATCTCCTGTTTGGACAATGGACAGAATGAAATGCAGAGAGTCCTTTAAGACCCATGGATGTTCGTTGCTTCATTATGGAGAGCAATGTGAACAAACCTTCACTGTGGTGATCAGATACTATATTACAGAACAAGTACTGATAGAACTGTTGGGCAGAAACATCCAATATACATTGAACCGAACGACATTCTTACTCAGTGGAATGCACATCATACTGCTTATCAGTGTACAGATATTACTTCATTACCCCATGAACTGCAGGCACACTGGCTACCCCTGTTCACACATTTCCTGGCTGCCAGCACCTCCTTATGTAAAATTCATGGGTAGCAAGTTGCGCCCAACGGTTTCGGCAACTAACTGTCTGGCACGCATCATTTTTATAACACTCAAGAAATGAAGCTACTCAAAAATAAAAGAACACAGCCACTTGCGAACAGGATAATCTTCCCGAAAAGAGCATGCAACAAATAAAAAATGCACGCTTCTCAGCTACTTAACAATAAACAGCAGCAGCAACCACATCACTCAATCCGAACAGTATAGGAATTGGTTCAACTGAAACTTGGTCACCACAGCAGCTGCCTAGCATAGCACTGCGAGCATCCGCCTGATATGTGGCAGGTCCAAGGCTTTATCTCTAGTGCTTTCAGGCACCCACCGGTTTCCAACGTGTACAAGCTTACCGCTGTACTGGTTTTTGGTTTCCCTGGGGTAAAATTATAGGAAAAATTGGATCTTTCACCTCACCTGAAGCACAAACACAATAGCAATGGTTTGTCTTGGCCAAAGTGTCCTTGGCAGGGCTTAAAACCAGGGGCTTAAAATAACTAGTGTTGACAAAGGACCTGAGACCCAACACCCCACCCCCCACCCCCTTACTAGAATGTGGGAACTGCATGAATCTGAAGCAGGCAATTATTTCTTAATCTTGTGAGTGATGGTCGGAACATTTATTTGCTATAGTTTCAGAAATTTCATTGTGATTTTTATTAGGAATCACTGATATGTTTTCTAAAACCAGAGAAGGAGAAAAATAAAAAGTTGGCAGCACTACACAAAGGCTGGAAGAAAAATGGAAACCTATGCCTTCACACCACGAGGCAATGCAGAGGTGGTCACGTAGCTCCAAGGCTAGACAGAAACAATGCATAACAACGAGCACACTGGCAGAGTGAGATCATTTGTTTCTAGTCTGTGTTAAATTGAGCAAACGACGTTTAAAAATGATTTCTCCCCTTCGTATAAAACGATATGTGAAACAGGCTGCTAGTCACTTTCCCTCCGCCTGTCATTGCACCACTAGAGAACCCCCTTTGATGGAGCTAGATATAGCTCTTGGAGCATTAAAGAGAAGCCATCACTAAACGCGATTTGAGCCTCGACGGGCAGGCACTTGTATCAATAATGTAGTATTTGGAAACCGCTCAAAGCTGGCACTGCAGAGTCAACCACCATGTAAGAGCACTAGCACACTTACGAAGAATTGGGATCAGCCCTAATAAGGTGATACAGAAATATGCATGGTTTCACATGGTTCCATGAACACATAAATGGCAAACGATACACTTACCAGGAAACATAGCTGGTTACAGCAAAAGTTGCAAATCAGAATCTATGTTTGAACAAAGTTTTGACAATGCAAGTGCCTATATTTGTCAATTTTGTTCTTTTGCATTTCTTTTGTTTTTAATCTTTCCCTGGCACCTGTTTCTGTATCATTTCCACTTGACTGTACATTGGATACAATGCTACTGCTCCTTAGCCAATTGTGTGTCACTTCATGGCTCATATCATATATGTACCCTCTGGTGACTTCCAAAATATGTGAAAGTTAGCACCCATACCGACCACTCCTGTGTTTTTGTCTATGTTTCTGTCATGCTGGCCCTACATTGGCTAAGGGTTGGAGGACTAGGGAAAACAAGAAAGCAATTTTCATTGGTTAAGCACCGTTATCACTCAGCAGAGAAGAAATCATGTCATTGCAGACGATCAGAAGCAAAATGCAGCAGACGGATGCACATCAATGATATGCCCCGTGCAATGCTTTGAGAATGCCTTCAATAAGATGATGCTGCCGAACAAGGAAGCCTCGCTCAATGCCGGTAAAGAACCCGAGCTGGATGAGCGGCTCAGTGATGGCACTATTCTGAATACGGCAGCAAATACAGAATCAGAAGACAATACAATGAGCACAGTTTCATGGTGAAGAGTTAGGTCAGTGCAAAGCGCAGTACTATGCATACTGTGGCCCAGGAGTCTCTTCATACCTTGTCGCATTTTTGGAAGGCTGTACAAGATGCGACATGTACTTGAAAAATCACCAAAAATTTGCCTAATATCGACTGCACTACACACTGCTAGGCACAGAAGCATATTTAATTTACAAGATTTTTTCTGAACCCACGTTATTTATCATCAATAATTATTACAGCCAACTTGCTTTATTGAAAATTTTGGTTGAGAACCAAAGTGTTGATTTCAACAAGACATGACTAAACTGTATGAGACAGGACTCTTATACCTCTTAGCTGCGCTCTGCAACTTTCAATTTGTCAAAGAAGGTATGGAGATGACACTTAGCAATTCTATCACAGCTGTGTGAAGAACCGCATTCCATATATCCTGCACGTCACCTTTTCCATGTTGACTAAGAAAATAGGGCTAATCAGCGGCCCATGCCATTAGCCAAGCTAACATAAGCAACCAAAGCTAAATGGAAAGCTGCTTTAATGATGGATGCAACTCCCAATTGCATAAAGGGCGTTAAAATATGGGCGAAATCTATTGCCACAGGAATTATGAACGACCATGTTCAACATGCATAAAAAGCGTTTCTGGTCTATGTACCATAGGCTGCAGTGTCTGGAAGAAAATTAACAGTGTGATTTCGTTTATGGAGCCCCTTTAATTACTAAACCTGCATTCCAATGCATACTTATACAGCCCAGCATTAGAAAAAAGAAAGTCAAGAATCGCTTTTACTCATTTATGATGCTCGAAAACATTTTCTAATGAAGTCTCAAAATGTTTTCATCACCAAAGGGTGCCGTCTCGAGAATGTTTCAAGCAGCAAAAGCTGCAGTCTTCACTGTATGCCAGACTTTTTTTTCCCCATTTTCTCGTGCGGGGCACAACTTGATGCAATTTGACCATGTGACAGGTGGGTAACAGGGAGGCGGGCATGTGAGGAGTAGTGCAAAGGAAAACATCGCCATGGAGAACACACAGCTCGTGCATTCTCAATTTCAAATTTACCGCAAGGCAGGCCGAGTCGATAATTGTGCTGAAGGAGGTGCAGGTTGTATGAAACAGAGATGAATCTCAGAAATATCAAACAACATAAAAGTTGACCGAAAACTGGAGGAGACACTTGAGCTGAAGGGTATGACGCTATAGCGTTAATGGGTTAATGTCCATATATTCAGAACTGGTCATTCTTTACTTTAAATTCATACATTGCTGAGGGTCCTCATACCCCTAGTGGTGCAGTGCTGTAGCAGTAAGGCGATGTGCCACTTCCCTGGAATGGCAGGTGCTGCCCCAGTGGGAACCGAGAGACCCGAACTGATCTTTTTGAGCAACCTTTCGCGACCAGTCATTAATTTAACTGCCACCTGCCATGGTGGGCACTTCACAATCCGGTGGGCAGGTTATGACGATGCCACAAACCAAACAAAACCAAAGTGTCCCACATGTCCCCTAGGATGCTCCTCTGGGGATCTTTCGTGGATTTTTCGCTCACGGATAATGATGCCGATGACGACACTGGAATTTGCGCGACATGAGGCCCTTACCGCTAGCACATTAAAAAGCACTGGGAGGAAAATTGTCAAAGGTATCAGAAGCTAGTGTTTCAACAGGCTGCACGAAGATATATAAGACTGGCCAGTGCCTGTTGAAATGAACAAGAAAATGAAAAAAATGCAGCATGTGAGAAGGATAGCTAGGAAGAAACTGAAGAGCATGGAAAACAATTTGTGGCGATCAATTGGATTGATGTGGAGAAAGTGTGATAGTATTGTTATTCCCCGCGTCAATCGATTCTATTTCTGATTCCGTCACGGTAGAATTAACTCAGACTTATAAATACCTCGGCGTAACAATGTCCAATGGTCTAACCTGGAACGCGCATGTAACAAAAGTCATATCCGCTAACAGGAGCCTTGAATTCTTAAACCGACATCTACGCCATGCGCCACAAAACGTAAAATTACTTGTCTACAAATCACTTGTCCGTTCTAAACTTTAAGGTAATAAAGTGAAGTGAAGTGAATTCCAACTACAGAAAATGTGTAACATTGCCAGGTCGTGCCAAGTCCTCAAATCACTGCCAGCGCATTGGTTAAGCGATGCGCCACTGCATTGGCCAGCGACTGTTTCAGCACAGCCACCAATGGGGCTTGCGAGACCCAGGTCACTCTTTCCAAGCAATGTGACAAAGAATAGCTCCCGCAAGCCACATTTTTGCACAGTTTTTCAGGATGATGTATATTTTGCTCACAGGACTTCTGTTGTCCGCATAGTTGTCTGCTCAGTTCCTCGTCTCCCCTGCGAGTGAACAGGGGATAGGAGGCAGCTAAGAAGGGGGGCAACTGGCAGGTGGAGAGAGAGAAATCCCTCTAAACACTACTTGACACGGTTAACAGGTGGAGGATTTATGATGCTGCTGCCGCCGAGGGAGGCTCCAAGACCCTCCCAATGTTACCACACTAAGATGCAGCATTTCTTTTTACTCGTCGGCTACTGAAGTGCATTTCAACAGTAGAAAAGGGAATTTGTTGGCGAAATCTCTCTCGCAAACAGATACAATGTAATAACCTTTTATTGATGTATTTCAACATGCCAAAGCAACACCATCAGCCATGAGGCACAGCATAATGAAGGCCTCCTCTTGGGATTCCATAACAAGCACCAAAATGTCAGTACACATAATTTCTGCACTTTGCCTCCATTGAAATGGTGCCATCATGGCCAGGATTGAAACCATAACCTTCAATCTAACAAATGAATGCCATAGTCACTGCGCCACAACTGCGTATCACTGTTTTCAAAGTACAATTGAGGCCCTTTATGGTTTGATGCCATTAGAGAACAAAGCATTGCAGAGAAGCCCCATTTCTCCTGTAAGGTGATACTAAGCAATGTTTTGGGGACCTGCCCGGCACCTGACTCGGCACACACTTGCCAGGGTCATCTACCTGACAAACCTTTGGCAAATGACCCTCGACAACACATCATGCTGCAGTTCATCACACAAAAAGGCACTAGCACCACCACAAGTGCTGACATTCCAAGGATGAGTCGTTGGGCATGTACAGAAGAAAATGTTCACAGCGTTCAGACAGATGAAGCTGATATGCTTGGTAGCTAGCTGCCACTCCTCACAGAAGTGCAAGCTGTCAATAAATGTGCAATACCTTTTACCCCATGGCCTTTTCTTTTCATTTATACCTCCTGATAGGGCTCTTAATCAATGCGCACATCGCTATAGAAATCCCAGTGACCGCCTCCCCTTTGCTATTTGCAATCCTGGCTTCAGAACACTGCATACATTCAGGCATTGCCTTGTCACTGCAAGGCCAATGACAAATGTAAATACAACTGACCAGGCATTTCTGAAAATGATGGCAGTTTTCAATTTTAGCCACAAGATATTTTGTTACGTTGCATTTGCATTACCTATCAACACAATCAAAGTTTCACTGCAGCACCTCTTCACCCCCCCTCCCCAAGCCCCTTCCACTGAGGCCCCTATGGTCATAACGCATCACAAAGATAACGAACGGTTATAAAAGATTTATTTCAATGCAATGAAATTCCATCATATACAAAATATTATTGGACAGCACATAGTTTTAAGCAGTACTGTCAGAAAACCTGCATGGCCATGGTCCTGCATTTTAAACAACGGCGAGACAGGTCTAACCGAGTAAAGGTATAGGCCAAAGTTGACGCTCCCTTTAGAACATTAGGGGAGGAGGGGGCCCTGCCCTGCCCTGCCCCCCCCTCCCCCCGTACGCACGTGTATATGATGAAGACCATAGAGTTTCTAAATATTAACTAGAGGGCAAGCTGGCAGCCTTGCTGGCATCCAAGGAGGACATCCTAGGTATGCCGAGAAGACATGGCTTTGGACTAACATCTGGTAGCTTGTAGACACTTCTAAATATCAGATTTTTTTGGTTCAGTTTCGTTTTCAATTATGTTTTTCGTGCTTTCAGTGGTGTAGTTATCCAGCTATGCAGGCAGTTCATTTCAGATCCGTAGCATGCGAAGGCTGGAACTGAATTGAACACAGTGTCTGGCTGCATGTTGGAAGAAAAATAGTGCAAAACAGACAACGACAAATGAAAAGGGGACACATACAGGCGCTTTCTCAGAACGAAATTTTATTGGGAAGGCTGCAAAATACATATCAAAGTGGAAGCAGGCAAAAACAAAACAAAAAAGGAAGAAGGGCAAAAAACTTAACTGACAACTGCGGAAAAAAACAGGTCTGAAAAAAAAACATAAAACATGTATGGCAGCATTATTGTTATGTGGCCCAAGGCGAGAACACAAGAACGACTCGGGCACAGCGCAAAGGCTGACGGCACAGGGCCCGCACAGAGCACCCAAGCCCAGAACATGTGCACCACCGAGACACTCCGTTAACCTCTCCACTCACAATATCCGTTGCGCGGCCCCCGGTCGCAAAAACACCGTCTCTGTGTACATCAGGACACGGCCGGGGATGGCGACATGTAGGGCTTGAGGCAAGAGACGT
Organism: Amblyomma americanum; assembly: GCF_052857255.1. Classification (NCBI taxonomy): domain Eukaryota; kingdom Metazoa; phylum Arthropoda; class Arachnida; order Ixodida; family Ixodidae; genus Amblyomma; species Amblyomma americanum. The sequence goes on along the minus strand of NC_135497.1, from coordinate 496,924,641 downwards.
GGACCATGTCATGCTGAGCTGCACGGGAGATGGTCTCCGGGAAGGCCCGGGCGATCGCGTAGGTGACAGCGGTTACCTGGCAGAGCACACGGTTTGGGCCAACATACCGGGACAGAAGTCGTTTACAAAGCCCGACGCGGCGAGATGGCGACCAAAGCAAGACGAGGGCGCCAGAGGAGAAAGTGACCATGAGATGGCGGCAGTTGTAGTAGTCCTGCTGTGAGGCCTGCGATGCTAGTAGTCGGGATCGCTCCAGGTGGCGGGCGTGGTCTGCCCGGGCAATTGCGTCGTGTGCGTATTCAGAAGGCTGTGAAGTAGATGTCGGAAGCAGCGTGTCCAGAGGTAATGGGGGCTTGAAGCAGTACAAAAGATAGAATGGTGAGTAACCGGCAGTGCCATGACGGGAAGAGTTATAAGCAAAAGTCACGTACGGAAGGAAGCCCAGTCCTGATGGTCCGGGAAAACATGCATTGCGAGCATATCCGTGACAGTGCAGCTGAGGCGCTCTATGAGGCCGTTGGTTTGGGGATGATAGACGGTGGCCAGCTTATGTTTAGTCAAGCAGGAATGGGGAACATAGTCGACAACTTTAGACAGACAGCAATGGCCGCGGTTGGTGAGAAGTTGGTGGGGTGCACCATTATGAAGGATGAGATCGTACAGAAGAAAGTCTGCAACATCAGTAGAAGTACTAGTAGGGAGGGCCCGCATGATAGCGTAGCCAGTGGCATTATCCATAGCAACTGCAACCCATTTGTTTCCGGAGGTGGACTCAGGAAACAGGCCCAAAAAACCAAGCCAACACGATGTAAAGGTTTGGGGAGCACATCCACAGGTTGGAACATGACCGCTGAGATAGTGGTAGGGCGTTTCCAGCGCCTGCACTGGTCGCAGGCACGAACATAGCGGCATACAGACTGGTAGAGGTGGGGACAAAAGAAGCGATGACGCACGCGGGCATAAGTACGCGAGACACCCTGATGTTCAGCAAAGTGGAGGTCATGAAGCTCGTGGAGGACGGGGCTTGGCGGGGTTCAGGCTTCTCTGCGGTATAGTGTGTCATAATGCAGCACAAACCGGCGCACAGCAGGGACAGATGGGGAGGAGTTGAGGTGGTCAATAATAGAGTGCAGCTCAGTATCCCGTTGTTGCTCATCGCCAACGTGAGCAATAGCAGAGTGCGAGAACAGGTCGGCAGCGCAGGCAGTGCAAGATGGTCAGAAGGGTCAACGGGATATCGGGAGAGGCAATCAGCATCTGTGTGTGACCGACTGGACTTACAGACCACTGCGTAGTCATAGTCTTGTAGGCGCAAAGCCCAGCAACCTAGCCGGCCAGTAGGATCTTTCAGAGAGGTGAGCCAGCAAAGAGCATGGTGGTCTGTGACAACCATAAAAGGGCAGCTCTATAAATAACGGGCAAAATTTTCTAATGAGCCATACGAGGGCCAAGCACTCTCATTCTGTGATAGCTTCTCATTCCGTGAGGCGGCTGGCGCAGGCAATGACACGGTCAGAACCAGATTGCCGCCGAGAAAGGACAGCGCAGATTCCATGACCGCTGGCATCAGTGCGGACTTCAAAGGGAATGACCACATCGAAGTGTATCAAGACTGGCGACGTGGTGAGCTTCGAGATTATAGTGGCAAAGACGTTTTCTTGTAGGGGTCCCCAGGTGAAAGTCATGTCCTTTTCGAGCAGATCACCGAGAGGGCGGGCAATGAGAGCAAAGCCTGGCACGAATCGACGGAAGTATGAGCACAGTGCCAGGAAGCTCCGCACATCGTTGCAGGAACGCGGCACCGGGAACTCTTTCACGGCTCAGATTTTAGCTGGATCAGGGTGAACATTCGTGGCATCGACGACGTGGCCCAAGATTGTGATCTGACGACGCACAAAACGGCATTTGGAGGAGTTGAGCTGTAAGCCGGCATGACGGAAAAGGTAAAGAATCTTGGAAAGGTCATCGAGGTGAGAGGAGAAGCTGCATGGGGGGAAGACTATGACATCGTCGAGATAGCAGAGGCACGTGGACCATTTGAATCTGTGCAGAAGGGCGTCCATCGTACGTTCGAAGGTGGCCGGTGCATTGCATAAGCCAAAAGGCATAACTCTGAACTGATACAGCCCATCAGGTGTCATAAATGCAGTATTCTTACGGTCCTGGTCATCCACTGCTATCTGCCAATAGCCAGAGCGTAGATCTATGGAGGAGAAGAACTTGGCACCATAGAGGCAATCAAGGGCGTTGTCAATGCGTGGGAGACCCAGGTACAAGTCCTTTTTACTTATCTTGTTCAGGTGGCGATAGTCAAAACAAAAATGCCATGAGCCACCCTTTTTCCTCACAAGAACGACTGGCGAGGCCCTGGGGCTGTAAGAGGGTTTGATAATGTTTTTAGCAAGCATTTTCGTAACCTCAGCGTTGATGACCTCACATTGACGAAGATGGCAGCTTTCTGGACGTTTCGCTGCAGAAACCGCAGTGCAGTGACATCCTGCTGCTGCTCACAGTCGCGACCAAACCGACATCTACTTCCGGTGTTTCGAGCAATCAGGTTTGGCCGCTGCAGCAGATTGTGATGCTTTTGATGATGACACAAACTCAGAATACGGACCTTACTTGCAGTAGACAGGTTTCCGTTTCCTAATTCATGCTATTTTTTTTTTCAAGAACCACAAGACAGTGCCAGGACATGGTGACAGCCAGCACTTTGCATGTGCAAACAAGTTTCTCATAGAAAGGTGAAAAGTCAGGCATGTTTTTCATAGCGTGAACCACAGCCTATGCACGAGCATAGTGTGCAAATCCAGAATAGCAGACTACAGCAATGAAACGTTTCGATATTTCACAATGCCAAAAATGGTTTTATGGGAGTTAACGTCCCCAAGCGACTCAGGCTATGAAGGACAACATAGTGAACGTCTCTAGAAATTTCTGACCACCTGGGGTTCTTTAACGTGCACTGACATCGCACAGTGCACGGACCTATAGAATTTCGCCTCCATCGAAATACGACTACAGTGGCTGGGATCAAACCCACGTCTTTTGGATCAGCAGCCGAGCGCTACAACCACTGAGCCACCGCGGCGGCTCAATGCCAAAAATGGAAACTGAAGTGTTAAATTTTTTTCAATGAACATTTTCTCTCATATGTATACATGAGGTTCCATAGTGCAAAATGAAGGGACAAGACACAAGTGCCCTTGTACTTGTGGCTTGTACTTGTGTCTTGTCCCTTCATTTTGTGCAATGGAATCTCATATGTGAATGACCCACTAGCCTCAATCACCCTTTGGGAAAGTGCATCTACTAACAGCAAAAATTGTTTAACTATATTTGCTAAGATAAAAAGCCCTCTCTAAACTCAGTGCTCATTTACAACTATTTGCTTTTCTGTTCCTTTATTGCCATATAAAGTTTTTATTATGGGTCACTTTGACTGTAATATGAAGTTTCCTTGCTATATATTTTTAAAATTTATTTTTGCAGTCGTAGTTATGTTTTATGGCTAACAGTAGCGAGGCTGAGAAACCTCGTCGCCTCAGCAATCCCCATAGTTGAATAGCTCTTTTAAGGAGTATAGACAACTAATTAAGTATACATTGATAACCATGTGGTATCCACTTATGTATGCAAAATAATTTATATTCGAATTTCTCTGTCAGAATGCTGGCTCCGACGTCAAAGTTGCATATAGGTCACGTGGGGCATGTGAAAACAGATATAATCACTGCTTCGTTGCATTAATTCACTGCAATGCTAAGCCAGCAGCCTCAAGAACCGAAATAATGAATGAAGGAGCAGCGATTTTATTGCTGTCTTCGCACGCCTCACGTGGCCTATCCGGAACTTTGACATCACTGAGCTGTTGAAACCAAAACCGAAATTGCATGACAGAAATATTCAATTGTAAATTTGTTAAGAGTTGCAAGCAAATATCACGTGATTATCCATATATACAGTTTTATACATAAAGTGCAATGGTGTCAAAGCTATTCCTGTTGTTTGTGCTGCCTGCATCTGTGGCCAAAAAGTAGTGCGTTCCTTGTGGTGGGAAGAAAATATTAAATACTTTGCCTCCAGACTTACTACATGTTACATTTGTCATGAGCTTGATTAAATGCACTCTTATCGCTGACGACACATTGTCGCTTTCTCGTGCCTTAGAACACTACACCACACAAGAAACGCTGAGTAATATGCCTCCCTTTATTTTTTCGTGCGGACTACTTCCGTACCTTTCACAGCGTTGCCCCTGATGTATGAAACGGAGTAATGTATCATGCATCACTACAATGAAGAAAACATGCCACCAAAATTAGGTATCTATACTTCTTTAAGAAACTCGCAGAAACGGTGGCGCCAGCTTTCCCTTTAGGTAATATTTAGAAACTCTATGATGAAGACGATCAGTTGCTTGAGCATGACAACATGGCCTGGGCAAGGTGACAGCTTAAAAGCTTTTGTGCACAGTAGAGATGGACTTGTTAGCGAATAATTTTGTAAATAAAAACACCTGCACGCTGCAGTCAATGATGACCAAAATTGAAGGAACAGTCACAGCCAGTCACAGCGAAACGCTTATAATACAGACCATTGACCAGGCTGAAACTGTATGTAAACACGATCAACGGAAAAGAAGTACTGAAGCAAACAGGTGTAGGCACGTCATCGTTCACAATCGACTAGGCCATGAAGAAAGCATCGTGAACAAGAGCAGGTTTACTCCAGACGCAAGACGTGATATTTGTTCACAAGTGCGGCGTCTTTTTCCATGTCTGCTGTTTCAAAACTGAAAGAAATGCAAACTAACCATCACATGCACCAGCAGCCTCAACTCGAGTACAATGCTTTGTCCGCACATTTAGCTGTAAGGCAATGTAAACAACTGTAAGGCTCGGTTTGCTCCTACTCACGACGCGCAATATCGTACTCAACTGCGAGATTTCTGCGAAGAACATGCCGCCGACGTATGGGACGACCGTTGCTGTGAGGCGTTTTGCCCTCCCGTTCAAGAAGAGGACACCAAGGCAGGCAATGCAGGCCCAGCAAGCTGCGTCTTGTGCACAAAGCAGACACACCGCATCATCATCTTGGAGCTCACCAGAGCCCGTGTTTGCCCGCCGCAAATTCTTTTCGGCACTGCGTCCCATCACAGATTTCCTTGAGTTTTTACCGCAAAATATACTGACAATAACCTGGTTTCTACTTCAGATTAACTCCCAAATTGCTTAACGGGCAAAAGCATGAAGAACCCGACGCCACTTTACACTCCTTTTCATCATGGCGACTTCAACTTTGGATTGGATTGGATATTAGACGATGCGTCAATTAGGCAAGGCAACTATAGACGTCCTCTTTGTTAAAAGATGAATAAAATAAAAACGTTTCTGATATAATACGCGCAAATTTTTTTTCAGAGCTATAAGTACATAAATCGTACTAGTGCGCAAAATACCATTCGCAGAGTATGACACAAACGAAACCGAAACTCTTCACATCGCGCCGCTTCTGAAGCGTTGAAATGCGCGCGCTAAACTATTGCGCGAAAGTTTGCAAGTTCTCCGTGGTGTGTCTTCTGTAAGCCGACAGCTACGCCTAGCTGAGTGACAGCGACCTGCACAGTCTGATCGCATCCCTTAATGACAATAAAGTTGGCACCATAAAGTGCGCCATGGACCTTGGGCCATCCACATCTTCGCAGGGGAATGAACCGGCCGCCGGCGCTCTAGAGTGCGTGGAAGATCGCAGGTCATCCACTAGTGATGTGAAGGTGCTCCGCTGCAACTTGTCTGATGGAAAAGCCGCAGAACTGTGGGTGCGCCAATATAGCACGAACACTAACACCTCCTGGATTTGCGAGAAGTTCCAAACAAACTGCACCAGGTAAGCGAAACTGCGGTTTTGGCATGACAAAATGTGATGCGTGTTATTCAAATCAGGATGTATATGTAGGTGGCTCCGGATTAATTTCAACCACCTAGGGTTCTTTAAAGTGCGCTGACATCGCACAGCACACGCGCGCCTTTCGCCTCCATCGAAACGCGGCCACCGCGGCCGAGATTGCAACAGGGTCCTCCGCCAGTAGTAGAGCGCTCTCACAATTATAACCTCAAGAATTTTGGTGTCTCAGGCTTGTTTGATATAAAGTCCCTTCATGAGCTTTATGAAGATCTATCCATTCATCCATCCATCCATCCGTCCGTCCGTCCGTCCGTCCGTCCGTCCGTCCGTCCGTCCGTCCGTCCATTCTCAAGGATGGAGGAAGCCGATGTTGCATGCAAGCAGCTTGAGGAGCCCTAGACTACTGTACAAGCAACAGTCGCAGAAGGCATATATACACTTTATGGAGCACTTTCACAGGGTGACAGATCGTAATGGCTTCAATACAACGAAACAATGTATAAATTCAAGTATAAAAAAATTGATTCTTTAAAAAAAAGACTAAAAAATTCAGGGGCACTTTGTTAATCTAAAGTGCGGTGAGGCGATAGCCTTTAGCGCGGTGTCACTGATGTGTAGTTAAGATGTTAATTAAGTACACAATTATTTGTGAATCTTAAATGCTGGAGACACTGGAGGGCATTTGGGAGGCATCCGCCTGATTCGACGCCTTTCTGCAAACACTCTCCAGCGACGTAGACAAGAACTACATGTGCGTTGACAGGAAGTAGAGTAGTCGTTAGCACGCTTAGCTGCGGAATGGGAGTATGGTAATTTGAATCCCATCGTGCACAAAGATTTTTTTTCTTATCGAAATGAAGAGTGTCACGGACGGATGGACGAATGGACACCGCGAGTATGAGCCAATAAAGGCTTTCGCCTTAATAATGCAGCTTAAAATATATACAATTAAGTGTGATGAACATATTGACTAGAGGTAAGAGTTCATAAGCAACTTGATTTCTGACAGAGTTTGGTTGAGAATTTCTTTGCCTCTGTTGTGACAACTGTTTAGAACTTTGGGTAGGTGACACTGAAGCCTTTGATCACCATAATTAGTACGGGAGCTGGTAACTTTCCACACATCTGTATGATGATTTAGACGTGCTGATGCAGACTGTTGCAAGTTTGCTATTTCAGTTAATGTCATGCAATGTTTTCAAGAACTGAAATAAAATTGTTTTATCGTCTTCGGTTATAGATCTGCTGATTTTTAGGAAGATTATATTTTTTGAAACAGGTTAAGTGTGCTCTGTATAAGGTAGGTTTTCAAAAAAGATTTTTTTTGCAATAATAGAAGTTTGTTAAAGGAGTATAGATACCTAACTTTTGGGCGCGTGTTTTCTTCTTTGTAATGATGCGTAAGATATTATTATACATGGATCACCACGTGTTATTCTCCTACGACCGCTGAATAATTTATAATCGCATTTCTTTCTCGTGCTGTTTCGGTTTCAGCAGCCTAATGAGGACTGTGATGTCAACTTGTGTTTACAGGTCACGTAAGGCATGAAAAAACTGCAATATAATTGCTGCTTCTACATTCGTTGGCATTTCGTCTCTTGAGGAAGGCTCACTTCAGCACTGCAGTAAATTAAAAAAAGAAGCAGCGATTATACGGATATTTTTCCATGCCTCACGTGACACAAAAGCACTTTTTGACATCACAGCCATCGTTAAAATATTGAAACCGACACAGCATGACAGAAAAATTCGATTATAAATTATTTACCAGTTCCAGGTGAATATTGAATGATGATTCATGCGTAGTAGTGTCTTCCGCATCATTGTAGAGAAGAAAACATGCCATCAAAATTAGGTGTCTATAGTCCTTTAATATTGGATTCCGCTGTCGAGCGCCATACCAAATGGGAATACTGTATATTAAATATAACGTATATATTGTATATATGTTATGTTGTGATGATAAAAACGTTTGCAAAGGTTGGTCCTTTGTTTGTTGATTTGGTTTTATAGAACTTTAGTTAACGTCCTAAAACGGCTGAGGCGAGGGACGCCGTACTGGGGAGCTCCGGAAAATTAGTGACTACCTAAGGGTTCTTTAAAGTGCACTGACACTGCACAGTACACGGGCCTCTAGCATTTTGCTTCCATTGAAATGCGACCGCTGTGGCTTGGATAGAACCCGTGTCCTTCAGGTAACTAACAGGGAGTGAGGAACAGAGCTTCAAAAAGTTTCTTTTGATGAAAATAACCCTCTGTATTGTGCTCAGTTCTTTCATAAAGTGTAATAATTTCTCCAGGCGACATAGGTTGACTGCCATCAGAGCCTCTAACTTTTATCTCGGTGCGCCACTACCATCTGTTCTGGCTTGACATTCTTTACAAATTCAAAATGTAAATCCTTGCGGAAACCCCCAGTTTTCCTATCGTTATTGTCATCATAGGGAAAGGTGTGCAAGAATATGCCAATAATTTAAACTTGTCCAAAAAGTTGACTTCGTTCGTTTAAGGATTTTGGTAAACTGCGTTATGAATTTTTACCTGTTCATTAATTATAATAAGCTATGGCTGTAATAACATTTCATACTGAACTATGAAACAGTACTGAAGTATGAAGACAAAGAAATCCCTTCCTGGCTCAAAATTTCAGAATTCCTCGAAACTTTTCATAATAAGCATGCCTTATGAGCACTATTTATTTTAGCTCTCCCCAAAGGCACAAGGCACATATATCACACATATATCATGTATGATGTTAAATAATGGCACATAATTTGCTCCATATGCAAACTGTTAGGCCATGTTTTTTTTGCCCTGTAGAGGCCTTCTCAGTTATTACACTCCTTGATGTGTCTGGATTCATTTCAAATAATTTGGCTTGCCTGCTTTGCACAATTACATAAAGACTGTCTTGTTAAGGTCATTAGCAAACCTCATAAGGCCTACATTATGCACGTGTGCACTGACTGTGGCATCTTTTGGTTCTTGTAGGATGGTCTTCCACAAGGTGTGGCGGTGCCAGCATAATCCACGTGACAAATCGTCACACCGCAACACCTCGTGCCCAGCGAAGCTGGATATCAAGATTAAAAAAGTGAATCGCGACACTATGAAAAATGACCTGTTCCTCTGCCGGCAGACACCTCTACAGGCCGTTGTAAAGGTGTCGCAACACAACCACAGCCTGCAGTCAGCTGACTCACTAAGACTTCTTCGACCCAGCGAAGAAACAAAAACTGCTTTTCAAGAATATTTTGAAGATGGAATGACGACAGCTCAAGCAATAAGCCACCATGAGAGGGTTCTCACTGGAAAATCAAATGGGCACACCCTGCTGGCAAATTCCATGGCCAACCCACCACCAAGGAGTGTTTACCGGTGGCACCAGGAATGGCGGAGTCAAAAATATGGACCCCAGGGTAACCCGTCTTTAAAGCTGCAGAAAAACAAGCCCAGGTATTTAGCCCAAGGTAAGCAGGATTACCTATTCCAAAAAATTCCAGCATTATTCTTTGAAATTTTTAATTTCTGCTACTGCTTCCAATCCTGATAAGTGTTTGCATCACCACATATCAGAGATGTAAGTAATGTACAGTTGTGTGATGGGGAAGACATTCAGGAAAATACTTTGGACAGGTGCTGTACACTCTGCAGTGATTTAGCTCTTCATCATCCGGGCAAGGCAGAGCTAACGCATTGCCAGCATCTGTGCTTATTCATGAGAGCGTATTGCGAAAACAAAACATGGGCCATCATTTCCAAGCTATATTAGCTGTGCATTTTCAGTGAAAGTCCTTACACTGTGGGAAAAAAATTTATGTTATAAATTAGAGTCCTACATTCATGCAAAGAAGAAGCGTGGAGTAAGTTCAGCAGGGTGCATTGCTGGGCAAGTTGGTTTGACATACTCAAATATGCAACACTGGCAGACGACGGAAGTCATCAGCCAGTGCTGCATATATGAATGCAGTAAGTGCTCAGTGTTAATTGCTGACTTCAAAATTATTCTTGTACGCCAATGCACTGCACATTTAAAAGCTGTGTAGTGACAGACCTGTGCCATGTTTGAGCACAAAAAGCCATAAACAGAGGCATTTCCATGAAATAGTCTCAATACTACACTACAATGTTACAAAGTTCTAAAAGCGGCACTGTTACCACAGTTACCTCAGTTATTGTCAGTCTACGAAGCCATACCGAAATGATGTGTGTTCATTATTATTTACCTGAAAACACCTTAAACGAAATGAGGCCACAATGTAACTCACTGTAACTCTAAGTTGTCTGAGAAATATACATGAATGGTAGATTGGCAATACACTGCATATGTGTACACTCAAGTACATCTTCATCACCCATTTTGAAGAGCCAAAAGCATCATAAAATTGAATACAGCCGCTTTTATACATTTTCTCCTTCCTTCTGTGTATCTTTGAGTAGAAGGATTACCTGTTCGTATGACTACTGTAAAAAATTTATCACCGCCTCTACTGCTGTTGCACTGCATGAGTTGCAGGTTCTTTGTGTCCCACTAGTCCTAATTCTGACACACTGGCTTATATTTACTGTTGAGCCATTGTTAGAAAGCTGCAAAGCATTGAAGGCAACAAGAGAACTGATGCATGACATGATAAAGGAAATGAACCATGTAAACAGTGCACCAACTCAGGCGGTGCAAAAAGATTCTCAGCATTACGTAAGCGTAGATGGAGACTTTGCAAGTCACTGCTGGTGGTAGCATTCCATCACGCGCACTTATCAATCTATGATTATTTTTAAAAATGCATACAGTCATTTGATCACTTCAATGATATAAAGGTAATGAATAGATTTAGGCAAAGAATCTCTAAAGTGCTGCCAGAAACTCAAGAGCTGTGGTATACAAGAGCGATAAACTTCCTGGCTGAAAACGTGCTAATCCTTGTTCACTGTCCAGAGACCTGACCAATGTGGGAGTTACACACATGAGCAACATTATCTTTTAGAGTAAGTGAGAACAAATTTATTGTCGACTTTGTCGCTTACGCTTGCTGCGGTGGACAGAAGAGGAATATGGGAATATCAGATTTGCCCTGCTCTAGAATTCTAAGGAAAAACTAAAACTGTTTATTAAAATTTTTTTTCGCCAAGAGATTACAATACAATATCTTTTTATTTTGCATTGGAAAAAATATTGGCAAATATGCTAAGATAAGTGGCCTCTACAAAGCAATGTAAAGCGTGGCTAAACCAACCGTGTCCTTCATTCATGTATCAATAGACCCCTACTTTTCCCTTTCTTAGCAACCCAATTCCCCAACAAATGGTCTTGAGCCTCCCTTTCTAAATAAACAGCTCATTCATTAATTCATTCATTTTACATGAAACATCAAACTGCTCTGAAAATGCACTGTTAAGATGCAAAGATATTAAAAAAGACTGTCTTCGAACAAGCTTGTGTTACTAGAGGGAACATTCTGTGATAAAAATTTACAATGCACAAATAAAAAAGACTGCCTTTGAACAAGCTTATATGTTATCAGAGGCAACATGCTGTGATAAAAATTTAAAATGCATAAAATCTTCTAGACAAAGTACTACCAGTACAAGAGCTGGAATATGGTATGTGGGAACACCTGCATCAGGATTAGTGACTAGCTAAAATTAGTGATAAGCACTTGTTCAAAATACCTTGCACACCAGTTGCAGTGCGGAGTAGAAACATGTTCAGAGTGCTGTGGTTTTATAAAAACAATAGCGAGCAAGCTTGTAAAGTCAAACATACTGATTTTACTTTACTCCGCTGCTGTAATCCATAGTGAGTAATAGAGAGTTCTCCTGTATACATAAAAATGTTACGAAAGCTAGCTATTGGGCATAAAGAGAAACACAAAAGGTGGAGAGGCTAACCCTCATGTTTATCAGTCTTTTCATGCTCCTTCAATGATATGCTTGTTTGTTTTGCAGGGACAGATGTCAGCATCACGAGTGTGGCAGATGACAGCTGGGCAGTCCTTGTCGTCACACCCGTCATGCATCAGCAGCTGGAGTCCGCACGTGACATTATATTCGTGGACTCTACATCATCATGTGACGAAACTAGGAGCACCATAACGGTGCTGCTGACAGCCACAAAGGCAGGGGCAGTGCCTATTGCACTCGTCATACACAGCTCCCAGACCAGGGAGGGGTACAAACAGGCCTTCCAGCAACTCAAAAGCCAGCATCCATTATGCTTTGGAAACAGCCCGGTTTGTTGCTTTATTGAATTATGAGCAAATTAGAATAACATTAATTTTTTTGCAAGACTTCCCATCCAAACTGCCTTACTATCCGAAATATGACAATGGTGACAGATTGATGTGGCACGATATTGTATTTTGATTTGGTTTTCTGTGCGTCTTACAACTTTTACGTCTGACACTTCTAATATGACCACTGTATTTTTCTCTTAGATGCCTATTTGTGATATGCCCTGCATTAATGCTGCTACGAAGTGTACCTTGTACCTATGTATATTTTTGCCTTTAAGTTTTGCCACGTACAATAGTTTATTTACTTTTTCCCTTCCATCTCATGTTGTATTAATTAGTTTCTCTTGTACATATGCCACTTCTTGTCCCTCTTACTCAATGCATTTCTGACCCTTGTAAGGTATTATGAATAAATAAATGAATAAATACAGTGCATATCTAAAACCAAACACAACTGCTGGAGAAGGGTTTATAATGCAACAAGCTGGACAATTTTTTGGTATAGGTTCAGTCACATGTCAGGCGAAGGATTACCAACTTTCTTTTTCGAAGAAGATTGGATAGAGGCCAGGACACATGACAGACAAACAGCTGCATGTCGAAATTAGCAATTTTTTGGTTAAGGCGTGTCTGCCTACAAGCTGATTTTCTCGACCACGCTGCCTTTCAAGGCATGTTTCCGCCAAGGAATTTTCAAAAGGAAACACAATGCAGGAAAAGCAAGCTACCAATTTTTCCACCAACTCGTTCTTGGTTTTTATCAAGGAACTCCTGCAGACTGCTGCTGCAGACTGTTGCTTTACCCCTCATGTAAATCCCTCACCCAAAACCCTTGAGGTATCTATAACAACAAAAAATAAAATCAAGCACGTTCCTGAATTCTAGATGAATCTTTAGCTTAGTTTTGAGAAGTTATGTAATTAGCTGCATAGTCATCCTTTTCTTCTTATCTTTCCAAGAGTTCTTCACAGTAGAGAATGCTTTCTTCTCTGACTGCTGTTGCAAGGCAGATAGGTTAGAAAATGAAAACCCTTTGGAGTGGCTATTTATTCCTGGCTATATGACCTGATCGAACACAAAAAGTGGTTATTTTGATAAGGTCATGTTTGGAACAGAAAGTGTGATTTGGAAAACCCTCACAAAACATGGGCTAATCAGTAATCATAATCAACAGCATTGACTGCTTTTTTATACATGCGGAAGTGCTGGTCAGCATTGGTGTTAATGTCCACACAGTAAGTACATGTCCTACTACAACATTTTAAACATGGGCTGTAAGTGCCTCTGCATTTAGAAACCTGCCACCCACAGGCTCTAGTATGTGCCAGAAGTAAGCATAATTTTTTTTTAATCCTCTTGCCACAGTGTTGGCAGAATATTCAAGAAAAACAGGGCATAGAGTTGGCAGATGGGTAGAATGTTAAAATACAATCTTGCCGAGGTGTATACGAGTGCGTCAGCCTGTTGGTTTATGCTTGTGATGGGTTCCTTTTCACCTTACAAGCTCCAGCTGTGTTTATGACTGACAATTCAAGACCCGAAAAAGATGCCCTACATAAAACATGGCCCAGCGCACGACAGCTGCTGTGCCACTTTCATGTTCTACAGGCCGAATGGCGTTGGCTGACCTCCACAAAGAACCAGGCAGCCAAGGAAGAGCGACGTCACTTGATGAGAGCTTTTCAGAAGGTGATGCAGACACTGTCATTTGACTACCTGCCTAGGCCATACAATACAAAAGAAAAGAGAGACACTCTGCACATAAAACACTTCGCCATGCCCATTTTGGCTGAAACATTGCATTACTCAGAAATAAGAATGTACAACTAATATTTAAAAGGACGCTAAGGGTAAACTGAAGTTGGCCTGCACTGATAGATTCCTGCAAATGAAAAGAGGCTAACCACACCCCTAATGATGTAGCTTTTAGACGTGAACAAAGACAGAAAAAAATGAGAGTTATCGCTACCACAACTCTAACAAGCAAACTAGAATGACATTAAGACCTATTCTTATACGTAGATTCCCAAGGCAAGGATCCATCACCTCCAACTTCTAAACAGTGATCACAGAGCTCTTTCCAGTCTTGACGGCATGAGTTTTAGTCAAGTGGAGGGAAGAAAACAAGTGTTTCATTTTTACAGCCAACTTTCTAAGAAATAAATGCCTCTTTCACTGCCATATGACTGTGCGGCACTAGTCATATTGTTTTTGATTTTTAACGAAGTAAGTACAACATGCAGAACCTGGCACATATAGTGAACACCTTGAGGTAAACATACTCACGATGACAGGAAAAGAATTCCATGCACTTTTCCTGTCACATACATAGTCTCATTGCCATGCTTCACAACAATGTAGCAAACACAGATGAGAGAGACTGGACATAACAAGCACTTGTTGTGTCTAGTCTCCCTTTCACCCATGTTTGCTGCACTGTTGTGAATCATGAATATATATCAACTCGCCCAACCTTCTATACTCTCATTGCCACTTGACTCAATGGCCACTGAACTGAATGGAAATCCGCTGGTGCCAAACTTTAGTTTTTTCACTCGCCATTCAACTCTATGGGGATTAACTTAACAGAGGTTTGAAAATGCAAATAGATAATGTCAAGAAGCCATGAGAACGACCACATGGTCAGCATACATTGGAAAAAATACACAGGATTGAAACAAGAACAATGAAAATTTTCTGTTCATTATTTTATTAACTGTTGACTTAACTAACTCCTTCAGAAATTACTTTTTATTCGATCATCAAAATAACAACTCCGCAGATTTCCAGAAGTAAGCAAAGCAATACCATCTTTTTTGTATGCCACGTCTCTGTATTTTGCCGATTTTGCCCATTTGAGCATAACTGCATACTTCATGACAACCAAGAACTGGCAATGCCCTACTGGTGCTACAACACAAAGAGAAGAGAACAGATAACAATTTGTTTGTGAAAGTATCACTGGAAAAAAAATAAATGCTTCTATCTGAAACGAAATGCACAGTGTTACCTCCCATCTCTGTCTTTGGATTGTGCCTACTTGCAAAGTGTGCAGTGCTTTATTTTCAGAACATGTGTGAATTAAAAACTGCATTTACAACAATAACAAATGTTTTCCTAATCTGCTGCTTCAGGCCGAGTGTTCCTCCCGAATGTAACTTACCTAGTTAGATATATCTTTTGCCAGCCAACAGATTTCATGCTTTCTTATTAACAAATTCATATCTGCGACAGCAACACACATGTATGGCCCTTGAAAAATTTTATGGTCATTGACTCCTTGTGCATTTAGATTGCTCATGTGACAGAGGATCCCTGGTGAGAAAAACTAAGCAAAGTTAACTGAACGAGGAAGGATGATGAGGAATGCAGAAACAGCTTGTACTTGCGCAAGACATTGGTCCAATCCTTTTGTGATATAAAGACATTCAGTTCAAAAATGAGTTCACGTGTTATGGTACAGAAATAATGGTACGCAGCTAGTAATACAAAACACCGCTGTATGCGTAGACGATATGCTTTTTTTGTTCTGGTTTCAGATTCTGTATGCAAAAACAATGGAAGAGCTCCAGACAGCTAAGGAAGAGCTTCACTGCCACAAACACGAAGCCTTCATAAAGAGAGTGGAAACCTTCCTTCAACACCAGCAAGAGTGGGTGCTCCTCTACCGTGCAGGCACAGTCACCAGAGGCCATAACACGAATAATTATTCAGAGGCATCCATACGAATCCTGAAGGACATCGTTTTGTGCCGCACCAAGGCTTACAATGCAGTAGCCCTGGTAGAGTTTACGATCACAACTTGGGAAAAAATATTTTGAGGCACGGTTGCTGAGGCATGCGCATAACCGTGACTCCTCCCACCGTGTTGCATTCCAGCACCTGCTGCAGAAGCTGCCCAATGATTTCGCCAAGTCCGTTGTATAGGTGGATGGCGCTTTGTATAGTGTGCCAAGCTCATCTGGCACCAGCTCTTATGAAGTGGATGCGGACATTGGCTTCTGCTGCTGCTAGAGAGGCAGCCAAGGCGCTTTTTGCAAGCATCAGGCTGCTTTCCAGAAGGCTTTTGGTGGCTGTTTTCCGAACAGCCCGGAGCTGACGCCCGAAGACCGCCGACGGCTCGGCTACCTGGCACTGGGTGACCGTTGCCCAAACATAGAATTCTTTCTTCCAATGATGCCAGGAGGCAATGAAGAGGTCACAGTAGCCTGTACATCGGCACACAGTGAACAGGCTATGCATGCAGATGTGAGCCAGCTGCCAGAATCTCCTCCCGGGCCATTTCCAGACAGGAAAGAGAAACCTGAGGTACAGTGGAGCATTAATCCTTTCAAATATTATAATGAACTATTGTAGAAGCGTAACAAAACTTCTTGGAGGTTAATCGCATAGTCATCACTTTCAGCATAGTATATCCCTGTGCTCATTACCTGGCTGATAAGAATATTGTAATGAACCACTAGGTTGTGGACAGTTTCTGTTATGTACTGTGTGCAGCAGGGTTAAAGTTTGGGGCATGCTTGGCCTAACTTGTAACCAGCAGCTCCATAATATTACATAAGTGTGAAACAATATATGAATGCGAGGCCAAGACACGCACCACCAACATCCCATTCCCAATAGTGTTATATCTTGTAGTGAGCCTTCAGATAATTTTTGTGCATCTTGAAGCACTGAAAAGCACATGTTGTGTTTGACATACATGAACACATTATTACACTACATGCAGTCATATACATGCATGTATATATGCGTGCATGTCTATGCACACATGTATGGCAAGCATACAGTTGCCACTAGTGAGAAAGTTCCTTTTCAGGTGAGAAGGCCCTGAAGGTCAAAATAAAATGAAACAGCAGATCATGCATCAGTGCGTTCACCTTCATTTGGGATGGCGTGCATGCATGTGTTAATGATTACAGTGCACATATATTCAGGAAGGGCAACCTCCTTGAGAATACTGACAGGGTGATAAATCTAATGGCCAGGATCGAAACTTCACTTATTCTTGAAAACAGAGAGACAGATGCAAGGAAAGGCATAAAGGATCACCAGGAAATGCCCAACAGGCTGCCCTACATGAGGAGAGGGTAAAAAAAGGACAAAACAGAAGAGAGAAGGAAAGTTGAATTCAATTACTTGAGAGGATGAAATATGTCTATATTGTCGTATATAATCTACAAAACAAACAAGAGCTATTGTGTGTATACAGACTGTAGCTTAGGATAAACGTCATGTTTGTGACAGTAGAGGTAGTTTGGCAGCAGCACGTTTTAGGCATGCAACCAAAACAAAAATATACACATATCTGTAACTCAAGCTGGAAAGGCTGATGGTGGGTCAGTTGGTGTAGGATGTTCAGGAGGGTGAAAACCAGAAAAAAGATACGGTGCAGAAGATAGAGGGCAGGACAGTGCCTTCACTAACAACTAAAGTCTGTATTGAAGACTGGCTGCGAATTAGTAACACAGCCATACATGGGCAAAAAGAAATTTATCTATGAAAATTCACAACATCAATGTCTTTGTTATAGATGGTGCACTCACATTTTGTGCTTCCTTATCAGGAAGGTCTGAAGGATTTTGCATGCCTTATGTGTTTTCTGGTGGCCTAGAATGGAAACCTTGCCAAAATATGGTGGTACATCTGCTACAGTGAAAGGTAGCATTACAACCAAGGCGGAATGCCTGTTCTGCTCGGACTTTCCATCAGGAATGACAAAACAGCAGAATCCGTCTTGAAAAGTAAGAACGGCAGTGCCAAAATAGAAAAAAGGAAAGATGTGACCAAAAAAAGGTACATTAAAGTCAGTCATTACTTATTTTCACAACATGATGCACAGCATAAAAAATTTACCAAACATCAAGGCATAAATGATTTTTTTTCAAGTACAGCAAAGCCATCGTGCCTCATGAAATATGCACTGAGTAAAAAAGAAACTGTGCGCCACCAAACATGACAGCCAGCACATGTAATGCACCACAGAAGCGGTTTACAAGATTCCTTTAATTTGTGGAACAAGTTATGCCTGACAGCACATGTGTTAATGATAAGAGAAGTGACAGATTGTAAAAGTACTAAGCTAGTGAGCAATACTGATGCTGGAGAAAATGGTCGTCTTGCCTTTTAACGTAGCAGATGTACCACACTATTTATAGTCGCAGCCATTTAAATACAAAGCATTTGTTAATGATCAAACTCCTCTCGCACCTCACCTATAGTAAATTAGGAGGTACCCGACATGCACACAAACAAGTTCCGCTGGTGTGTTCATACATAACGTCTAGAAACCTTCACAGTTTCGCTAAATGTACGCAAAAAGTTGAAATGATGAAGCTTGCTCTATATAGTTGTGGCCTTGACTGCACGTCACGTTTAGTGAAGTTTACATTCTAGGCCACAGCGACATCCTTGAGGCCTTTCATATCAAGAAGTTTGGTGATTCTTATGCTAGTGTACCACCTCTAGCGCTGATGAAAAAGGAATTTTATGTTATGAATTCTCGTATGTAAATTTCTCTTAGCTGCGGCTTTGGCATATTTAGGCTGTATTATTTGGCAGCCTGCCTTCAATAAATATTTTAGTCCAGCAGTTGTCCACCCCTTTTTGTTGTGTACCGTCTTTTCTGGCTGATTTTCATCTACCTGTTACCCACTCTACCCACCCGTCCATTTAAAAATGTCGCATCAGTTTTTAACCCTTTGAAGTGTTATTTTTGTTTTAATCGAAAACAAACATTCTTCATCCTAAAAGTATATTCAAGCCCCATGAAGAGATAATTTGTTAGTTTGCAAGTGTGAAATACCACTTTATTTTTTAAACGAATGTGCAAATTCCGGTACAATGTGTCACAATTAATCGAAACAGCAATATTGAAATGACAGGAGTTGTCGAGTAAACAGCCGAAAAAGAGTGAAATCAATTTTTGTTTTTGAGTTACACATTACGCTTGAAATTGCGAGACAAAAATGACCTTACTGCTAGTGGCAAGATCTATCTGCATAAAAATGGCGAAGGACATGCTAATACCCTGCTCAATGTTTCGCTAAATATTACTTATTGTATTCATTAAGTGCCATAAATAAGAACCACGTCATATGTGACATGAAGGACACTAATTTCATATGAAATAAATTACTGCTAGGCATAGCACACTCTCAGAAAAGCCCGTTAGTTCGCCCTGTACACAGTTATGTACAAAATGCCTTAAAGGGTTAAGCAGGACTCACTCTTTCAGTATACAGTCAGAGATAGTATCATGGATATTTTTTTTATTTTCCATTGCAGGACATGGAGGAAAAATACTGTGCACTTGAAAAGGAGCTGCGACGTGTGCACAAGCTGGCTGAAGACAGCGCTGTTTATCCAAAACTACTGGATGCAGTCACTGCACAGCTCAAAAATGTGACAAGTAGTGGTGCACATGCTCTTCTGCTGAAGCTAAAGGCCTCCTCTGCAGCAGATAGGAGGCGTGGCCAAATAATAAGAGTACAGCCAACAAGCCTGGCAAGGCGCCGGCCTGGCCTACCAAGGGGCTCGAAACGCGTTCCTGCTGGGCGGCCACTCACAGCAGGACAAGCAAGAAAAATCAAACGTGGCCACAAATTAGGCAGTAGCATTCAGGAAAATGTACCGGGGGCAAAAAGTCACTAGACTTGCTTTCATAGGTAAAGACAAACAGGATGCAGCAGCACAAGAATACAACCACTGCTACTGCATCCTAGTGGCGTCGCTATAACTGCACCCAGTGCGGTGGCAATTGCGTCACCCTCCTCCCCCCTCCACCTTCTCTTCCAGTGTGTGCCGCATGAGCCCTCCTCCGCTTCACTGTTTAGCTTACTTCATACCATATGAATATAATTCAACTAACAGTGGCATGAAAAACATGCTTGGTGAACTTTCATATTCATATTAGCAGAGGCAGGAAAACGAAACCTCTGAAATTTGCTTTTTGAACAAAGGTGCACCAATTAAGAGAAATTTACACTTGTGTTTTGAAGACATGAATGAATGCAGCGACTGACAGTGTGAAAAGAATTGCGAAAATTGTGTGGGCGTTTAAAAGGTTTGCAAAGATATGAGTACCAAAAGCTAAAAAGAGTTATAACGGTAACTGCCTAAGGACTGTTTCCGATATACAGAACCACTCAATTGATATCTGCAGAGGTAATTAAAAAGAAACAATAATTAACTGATGCAAACTTCTTTCCAGTATGTGAAAATGTGTGTACTCATTACGCAGGAACCATGAAGGACAATTGAATGTCGAAGTGCACAAGGCCCTGACAAAAGTACAGAAAACAACTGAATTTTATTTCTGTTGGAATAAGCAACAAAAATGTAACCATTCAAGGGAGTTTTGACAGCTAGAAAGCTGAATTAAATTGCAAGAATGACAGGGCAACGTTATTTATTACTGCTAAACAAACACCTTCAGAACGACTAGTAAGTCGTTAATTGCAGTATGCAAAACACTTCTGGAGATGTACACACTAGCACTTCACTCCAATTAAAGCACTGGCAGTAACGGGATGACAACTGTAGTTAAGTGTGGGCTAAACAGAGATCAAAGGATTTCGAACTCTGTGCAATGGAATCACAGGGTTCCCAACTGTATCTAAAGAAATGTAGTGTACAAATTTCAACTGGAAAGATTACGGCCATACCCTTTTACAATACAGGAGGCTTTTTATTACTATAATGCATGCCATGTAATACGAAGACTTCAATATGCTTCAGTAACGACAAATATGGGAGAAACCAAAGTGAAATGTCGTGTGAAGCTGACAGCAAATGCGTTACGGCAAGTCTGCTCACGTCGATGCGCCAATATGCAAGCCTTTCAAATCTGAGCTATCTGGGAAGGTGGCTTCATGCTTGAGCATTCACCGTGTTGTTCAGGCCTCGGTGGCGGTGATTATTTTATCTGCTGTAATACAAGCAATTTCTGCGTGGGCAATGATTTCCTGACGATAATGTTCCGATAGGTTCCTGCAGCGCCAAGAGGTCTCCTCAGTTGTGAGAGCAATGACGTAAGATGAAATTTGTGTTCATGTCCAGCAGTATTACACTGATAACAAGACGTACAATTTCTCTCCGAAAATTTTGTTTCAAATGCAAGTAGACAACCTATTAGCCCTTGGTGAACAACTCACTCACCTTGAGTTTTTATCGCGCAAATAAAACGAGCAATAATTTTTTTTATTCAAGGAGAGGGTTGCAAGAAGCTCCTGATCGTTTCTTCAACTTCAGTGCTTTTTCCCAGTTTGCTTTCAAGAGATAATAATGCAAGGCCTGAGAACCTAGACATCTTATTTGTAGATGTTAAGTAGTTTTTGATAAGTTAGAAATTAGAACCACTGACCACCTCATTACGCCCCAGGCAGGGGTATCCTGAGGAATATTTGAACGTCTAGTGAAAAAGCTCTGCAAGATGAAAAACCCAACTGAGGGATGAACGCAAAGATGTGCAACAAGGACGAATGCTTGGCCTCATGCAGGTCAGTGCCTGCCGCTTCAATGTGTCTCCGTAGCCAAAATATTTTGGCTCGAACAACTGTTCCGAGAGAGCTGTGAGTTTAGGAAATGAAGCATTAAGCTAAGTGGCAGTTAACAAAGGCACTGCGTGCCCCCCGCCATCCTTCTATCCTGCAGCTGCACCGCCTTGAGCTCTGCTCCCGATGCAGACCGCACCCCTCACCCCCCTCGTGACGCCACTGCTGCATTATGCCACTGACTTTGCAAAGTGTCGCATTGCTATGCCTGCCACTTCTAGAAAAGGCCTCCCACCTCAGTTGTGCTCAGTATACATTCCTATTTCATGTTGGAGTGTGCTATGAGCTGTCCAAAGAAGCTCTAAGGGGCAAAAGAGAAAGGCTGTAAAGCTTTATTTAGTTGTTAAAAAAAACTGAACAACTGGAGACTTGAGATTACTGGTACGTTTACGATACCTAAGTGCATTTCTGTTCCATAGAATGTTTCCTGTTCCACCGATCTGTTTTCTGCTTTGCAATAGCTTAGTCGCGGTGCGAACTGTGCAATTTTTACACTTTCCTGTATACTGTTTTTTTTTTGTGTGTTGCCTTACGCTACGATACCTCAGTGCATTTCTGTTCCATAGAGTTTATTCTGTTTCACCGATCCGTTTTCTGCTTTGCAATAGCTTAGTCACGGTGCGAATTGTGCAATTTTTACACTTTCCTGTATACTGTTTTTTTTTGTGTTGCTTTACGCTACGATACCTCAGTGCATTTCTGTTCCATAGAATGTTTTCTGTTCCACCGATCCGTTTTCTGCTTTGCAATAGCTTAGTCGCGGTGCGGACTGTGCAATTTCTACACTTTCCTGTATACTTTTTTTTGTGTGTGTTGCCTTATGCTACGTTACCTCAGTACATTTCTGTTACATAGAGTTTATTCTGTTTCACCGAACCGTTTTCTGCTTTGCAATAGCTTAGTCACGGTGCGAACTGTGCAATTTTTACACTTTCCTGTATACTGTTTTTTTTTGTGTGTGTGTTGCCTTACGCTACGATACCTCAGTGCATTTCTGTTCCATAGAATTTTTTCTGTTTCACCGATCCGTTTTCTGCTTTGCAATAGCTTAGTCGCGGTGCGAACTGTGCAATTTTTACACTTTTCTGTATACTGTTTTTTTGTGTTCACTTCCGCTATGATACCTCAGTGCACTTCTGTTACATAAAGTTTTTTCTGTTTCACCGATCTGTTTTCTGCTTTGCAATAGTTTAGTTGCCGTGCGAACTGTGCAATTTTAACACTTTACTCTATTACTGTTTTTGTTTGTGTGTTTCCTTACGTGCCTGTTTTTCAAGAATCTATTTTCGTACGGGGCCACAGCCAGTATTAAAGCTAAATGTTTGTGGTTCACCCCCTTGCCGAAAGTGGCAAATAAATTAAGGCTTATTAAAATACCCCACGCTTTGATACCAGGACCAACAGTAGATTGTTATGGCAAATACACAACAGCTGTGTGCAATTTTCTTATTGTGCATGCAATGTCCATGTGGCAACTTTAATTTAGGCATAGAAGAAATATGTAACCGTTCTTGTCTGCACACACTAGCAAAAGTCATGACTTGTATGCAAAATGCTCCTTTTCATATGTAAATCTATGAGGCCAGTACCTTCAACTGCACAAGAATTTTTATTGATATAAGTCGTCATCAGCACCACCCAAGTGCAGTACCGGACAGAGGCTCCTCCTGTTGGCCCCTAAATTTCCTGTTTTGTGCCAGCCACGGCCATGCTATCACAACTAATTTCATGACCTTGTTACTTCCACCTGCAGTCAGCCACACTTGAATGCTCTTTCTTAATAGTCCAGAGTGCATGACAAAGAATTGGTGAATTCAACTAGTACGTCAGACTTCCAATCACATCTACCTCACTCCACATCAGCAGCCACACGCTTAAGTTAATTAGTACCTGGCCACTCAGTGTTGAGTGAAAAATCTAGGATGACAAAATTAAAGGGGCTTCTTCCTCTGGCTTCAGTTTTTACCTCATCACGAGTGCACCAACTGATATTTTATCAGTGGATTACTTGGTGACTTGACATATACCTGAGTAATAAAATTCAATCACTAGGATATATCTCAGCAGAGGAGAGGCTACAGTTTAAAAAATAAGCAAACATATAGTCAGAGAACTACAAGAAGATCATCACATCAATCAGCATACCAGTATATTGCAAATATGCAAAAATGCTGTGCACTGAAGACAGCTCAGAAATTCCTTATCAGTTTATTGCTTTGAGAACAACTTTTATAACGCAAGTACTCTGCTGATAGGTAGAAAAATTGGGAAATTTAGTGTCATGTCACAGGTATTTTACTTCTGAAGAAGTGTTAGTTCTGACTCATAATGCCCCATTATTAGGCAAGCACCGAGGTGGCTTTGAGTGATGGAGTAGAACTAAGTTCAATAAGCATGCCTCACGTCCTTGTCACAATCAGCCTCACTGTGTCTACTGTCCAGCTTGCGCAATGACTCACAAGCGTGAAATCTTCACTGCCGCTTCCTTCCATGTCAGCAGTGTTCTCAGCATTGTCAGCAGTTTCCCAAGCATCCTTAGACAAATATGACAGCACCTATGTGTTACTTTAACCTCTCGTCAAAGGCGACATGGTAGGCTCCTCAGTTATGCAAGCTTCCATTGCCATATATTAGTACGTCTCTAACATATCCCATAGGTCACCGCAGGCCCTAGCTAGCTACTCGCCTCATTGCAACGTACAGGGAGTTATCTCCTTCATTTGTGTTTTAACACTCTCATTGACAGCTTCAGGACCGCATGAATGGAAGCAGTAACAAAACACTAGTTGTAGCATAAAAAAAATTACGATGGAGTCGTTATTCCAGTCTCAAGAGAGCTTGATTTTGGGTTTGTTAAACAGTTCTCAATCGGACATCGGCCTCACTGTCAACATTCCCTTCACACACATGCAAACACTGCCATGAAACTTGCAAGGTCTCCAGTATGTGCCTTTATTATAGTCATAGTTTTTACTCAAGTTCTGAACTGTAGTGCCTAGAATAGGCAGTATAATGGAGCCAAAGAACCCTATAATTTTCACGCGATATGTAGATATAAGCGCCTACTTATACACTGCACAGTCCACTGTCAGTCTACAATTCACAGAAGGTAGTAGTGCGTATTGTGGCGCGCATAAACAGCCCACGCGCAAATGCACTTGGAATTAACACACCAGCCAATGCCGTGCAGTCTGTCGGCTGCTGTAGGTAACAGTATGGCGTATAAGTATCGAAAACAATCCAACAAGTGAAAAGTTAAGTGACCACCACTCGCCGCCATGGAGCGAGTTTCGCGGCCGTACAGCACAGTGCGTGCCAGTTGCATATCGCATATAACTCACAGGCGCCCCTCTTTAGCGCAGGTCAGGAGGCCAAAGTAGCAGAAAAACGCGCGTCCCCGAGGTGCGCAACGAACAGGCCGGGCGCAATGCGAGCGGCCATGGGGAAGCAGTTACCATAGCAATAACAACAACAAACAAGCAGCATAGAAGCATGGGGCGGAAATGACTTCAACGCACAGCGCAGCCAATTGGCGGCCGTCTGGCTGTGCCGGCTGCGTTTGGCGAAGGCGCGCCCGGGTCATGGCCTTGGGCAGCGTCGCCGCGGTAGGGATGAAAGGCGTCGCGCGTCTTCGTTGCTGCTTCTCGGAGCGGGGCTGCGAACAATGGGGCCCGGCCAAGCTGGGTCGCCTGCGCACCCCGCACTCCCCTCCGGCGCCGTCCGCTTGACTCATTTTGTTCCATGTGGAGTCAAAAAAGAAAATGAATCACAGCGTACGCACTCTTGTCCACACACAGGCGGCGTTCCGTACCTGTTTACTTGGGGCTCCGGATGTGCCCAAGCTAACCGCGCACGACACCTCCCTACCAAGTGTGCTGCATAACATCTTGGAATGAAGCACACACAGAAAACCGAACAGACCAACGTGCCGCGGGCCCGGAGCCCGGAGCACCACCCCCTGCCGCTGCCGAAACATATGCGTTGGCTTTGACATATGCGTTGCCAAAGCCTCAGGGTACACCTCCATAAATGACATAACTTCAGGCCCCGGGTTTCCCCACCCCTCTAGTTGGCAGCTACGAGTCGCGACATCGCATCGGCATTGGCGTTTTGCTCCCCCTTTTTGTGCTCGACCCGGATATCGAATCTCTGCAGAGCGAGTGCACAGCGTGTTAGCTTGGCGCCGTGCGGACTACTCAGAGTCAAGTATTTGAGCTCCTTATGGTCCGTTGTGACCCGAATTTGTGCGCCACACAACCAGACTTCAAGTCGCCATAACGCCCAAATGATGGCATAAGCCTCCTTCTCGATACTCGCCCAGCGGGTCTGAGCCGGGCTAAGCTTTTTGCTCAGAAAAGCGATAGGCTGCTCGCGGCCCTCGTCATCGCACTGGGCAAGGCAGGCTCCCACCGCGTAGTCCGAAGCATCGGTTGCGAGCACGAACTCCCGACTTGGGTCAGGTGCATGAAGTGAGGATGCGCTCTTCAAGCAAGCTTTCACCTCATCAAAAGCTTTCTGCGCCTCGTCATCCCATGGGAGCCGCTGCGGTGTCCGCCTGTTAAGCTCGTCAGTGGCAGCACGACGCGAGAGTAGTCGGGGACATATTGTCGGTAATAGTTAGCTATGCCCAGAAAGCTTCTGAGCTCCTTTGTCAGGGGCCTCGGCATCTCGTCTATTGCCCTGACCTTTTCTTGATTAGCGCTGTGCTTCCCCGACCCGACCACATGGCCCAAAAATTCGACTTCCTGTCTCGCGAAACAACATTTGCCCGCGTTCACGGTGAACCCGGCGGCTGAGATCGAAGCGAGCACCGCCCGAACGTGCCTCACATGCTCCTCCCAGGTGTCTGAATAAATTGCGAGGTCATCTATGTAGGCGCATGCGTACTCGCGGTGCGGTGCTAGTACCTGGTTTATGACCCTCTGAAATCTCGAACTCGCATTCCGAAGGCCGAACGGCATGACCTTCCATGCGTCCTGCCCCACCGGAATGTCGTGAGGGCCTGTGCCTGCTCGTCAAGGGATATTTGCCAATAGCCTCTCAGCATGTCTATTGTCTTCATAGCTGATGAAGTTGGCTTTCTTTACTCAGAACAGCAGCTCGGACGGTACCCAGGTGAAAATTTCCTGCTGGTTTCCTGCTGGTTTTCTACTGGTTCCAGCAGTGCTGGTTTATTAGCACATTCCCAGCAGCTACTGGAACCAGCAGCCACTGGAACCAGCAGCCACTGGAACCAGCAGCCACTGGGACCAGCAGCCACTGGGACCAGCAGCCACTGGGACCAGCAGCCACTGGGACCAGCAGCCACTGGGACCAGCAGCCACTGGGACCAGTAGGTGATGGAACCAGTAGCTGAAACCAGTGGCTGCTGGTTCCAGCAGAGGGTTGCAGGAAGTCGGCCGTATGTTCTGGTACACTTTTCAGCAAATTTCGAGATACGAAGTATGCAATCATGATTGCTATCCTGACTGCTCCATTCTAACAATCAACCTGCTAATCGCGTGGCTAAGCATCTTTGTGCTATGCTGACAGCGTCCATGTGGATCTTGTTCAAGCACAGTCATAGTTTTTCAGATTTTAATCTGCTTGTGCAGCTTTGATTAGTACATCCATCCAAGTAGGCTGTCTCACACTCAGAGGAAAACTGGGAGCGCGTGACTGCCACGCTTTGCGAAGAGCTGCTGCCGACAGCCGGGGACAATCAGCGGCAAGGGTGCATGCGCAAAGAACGAAGCCGGCTGCTCTTTCTGCGCATGTGCCTGGTGTCGCCCAGTCACGCCGGCTGTCGGCGGAAGCGCTTCGAGAAACACGGCGGCCACACACTCCCAGTTTCCTTCCAAGTGTGAAACAGTCTGTACATTAGAACATCCATCAAGTTTTTCAAAATTTGATCTGCTTGCGCAGCTTGGACTTTAAGAGGTCCTGAATTTTTTTAGTTAGAGTTCTTGTTAATGTCTTCTCAGCTTCCTCGGTGCTGACAGACTTCTGGACGCCCCAGTGCTTGAGTGTTTCTAAAAAGAGACAAGTCATTTTCCAGCATTACAAAACAAATACCAGTTGTTGCAGCAACTACGACTGCCAGTTATGCAGCTGGAGCTTGGCAGTCAGCCATGAATTAGATTTATGGCATAAAGGCTTCAACACTAGACGGAAATGCACATTGCTTGTCAGCTTTACAAAAACCACCAAGCCAAGCTTTCCTGTATGTCATCTGAAGCAGTGCAGTTTCATGTGCACCAGAATACTGTAGGAACACAGCAGCCAGTGTAATGCACCCCATTCAAATTTACCTGAATGCAGAGGCTTGGGGTGTAGCGATATACAATTTTGATAATTCCAATATTACTAAGTACAAGGACCTCTGTGCACACGTAATATATATTGACAGAGGTAGTTTGGGAACATGCTATGCCAAAAACATGAATCCTGCTACTGCATTTTTGTTCATGCTGCCAGGCTGTAAAAAGATCACTTATGGCATGCAACAGTACAGACAACAGAAATTATTCATGCCAGCTGTACCTGAAACAACAAGAAGTTTCTCAGGCGTCAGGGGTTGCTTTGGCAGCTCCCCCAACGCTCTCTTCTTGGAACAAGCAGTCCCCGTCACACTCCTGGTTACAAGGACATCATTTCCCCATATTGCTTGTGCTGTGTCCTTAATAACCAAAGTTGGTTTTTTATTTTTAAATATTTTCTCAGCACATGTGCCACTTATTACGATGCCTTTTGTCAAATAGAACTGTGAAAAGAGGAAAATAATGGAGGAATTTTTGTTACAGCTTGGTTGAGGTCACAAGAAGAAAAAAGGCATTCAAATAAATAAAAGACTATGACAACAGCTGCCCTCAGCATTAATTTATGGCCATGAACTCAAGAAATGAAAATGCCGAGGATAATAACTGTACTGTAAGCAACAATGAAACATGAAAACCACTGCATGTTGCTTCTGGTAACTGTACAGCCAAACTAAGAAACTATTTGGCCAATGTACATTTCACGCCATTATTAGGATGTAGCACATGAATAATAATGTGCTCCTTGCTATTGCCCCACATAAAAAGGATAAATGCGCTCAGGTCACGCAGGCGTTCATGTTTGCCGAACGTGCACGAATTGAAATTTTAAACTTGAGCATGCCTAGAAAAGCCCTTGCGTTTGTAAAATAAAAATACGGTAAACATACTGCAGACAATAGGATTTTGGAGTCAGCTGCATTATTTAAGATCCATTGAGTATGTTTAACTTATTGGCATAGTATTACTCACAGAACCATCTTCCATATAACTGAATTCTCCAGTTGGAGCTACAAGAGAGAAAAATAAGAATCCTTGTCATGTCATACACAAAACAAAGTAAATAATGTTTGAGGTGATATCTGAGCCTACTGCTTACCTGGAGGTGTAAGGAAGTGCTGCTGCTGCTGCTCTTCTCCCGGACTGCTAGTGCGCTCTTCTGCTTCTGTAGCAGCAGATAAGCACGCCACTGCACAAAATTCAGAAACATTTAAAACTTGTGCTTTTGAATTGAAGACAAATGTACCGTCAATGAAAATAGAACCACTACTCACAGGGAGCGCATTTGCTGGGGTCCGCGTTGTCGATCTCCAATGGTTCTAAAGTTAAAAAAGGTATACTGATAATAACTGTACCTCCTGTTTTTAAATGCAATGAATTACATGAAAAACCAAAGTACTTACGCCCAACCAAGTCTTCATCGGCAGCTGCCACAGGAGGTGCTGCAACAAAAATGGGTTGGGAGTAACAGTAAATGTTATGAAGAGGTGTCATCCACGTCAGTTTGCTGCTTGAAACCTCAAGCCTGTTAAATTTGGCTGTACACGCTGAAATCATCCCATAAAGTACCACGAGCGTGCAGTGCCAGTTCAAGCAGGTAAAGCGCGCCATAGCACTGCCTGCTTCCAAAACAAATGGTCAAGTGCAGACCTGATAGTTTGCTATCTTTGAACTTTCAGACAGAAAATCACACCGAAGTGTTGCCATAAACCAGACCCAGAAACAGCTTTGTTGAGAAAAGTTATGTGGCTTGACTACTCACTTCCACAGTTCGGCCCCAACTTTGCTTTTACCTATCCCGCTCAACTTTTCAAGAAAGAACCGTCATTTCATTAGCATGGCGGTTGTATCTTCTCTAACTTACAGATGCTGCCATCTTGCTGCAATACAACTGCTGTATTTGTTAATTCGTGCTGCACTTTTGCAAAACAAATAAATGACGTGAAGCACTCTTTGCACTGCTCCAGCAAGTGCACCAGGTACAACCAAACCTCTCATAGCATTTGCTTAGCACATACTGCTGGGCCAGTTGTTATGGCAAAAAAAAAGAAAAAAAACTGACTTCATGAAGCGGGAGGAAAGTCTGCTGTATCATGGCACAAGTCATGTAACCCATGCATAGTTTCCAAAGCATCACATGAAGTGCCAACAGGAAACAAACCTGTGGTCATGCCTCGACTGTAGTGCGCCTTGCCTTGTTGTTCGACTGTACAGAAGAAAAAAATGAACAAGTTTACAAAAAGAACATCAGCTGTCATGTTGAAACATATTACATGAGAACAAAAAGCATTCTTATGCTGAAAAATTTTGCTTTCAAGGCACCTTTGCAGGCTTGCAACTTGCGCTTTCAAAAATACGTTGTCGTCCTGCAGTTCCTGGGCGCGAGATTTCCAGTACTCTTTTTCCTTCTCGAGCTCGCTTTCCTGCAGCTCCTGGGCACGTCCTTTCCAGGTTTCCTTCTGCCTTTTCATGTTAACCAGGGCCCGGATTACGGAACTCGCTCCGACCGCTCTACAATTGAGAGCGCTCTAAAATGCCCGCTCCTATTGGTTGCCGGCGCCATTTTGAAAAGTTGCGTCACGGGAAGCTGCAATGGCGTCACGGACAAGAAAAAACGCATGACGTTGAACACCTAATTATGCCCGCGGTTTTAGACTGTTTTTTGCGACCGCGAAGAGTCGGTCTACAGAGTTTTAGAGGGAAAATGGCGGCGGCGGCGTCTGCTGTTTATTGGTGGCGGAGGCGGCAACGTCGGCGCCAGCAACGACGAAGGACGGTGTACGAGGACGCGTATGACTTGCCGGACGAGCTGTTCCGTCGGTTATTTCGACTCGATAAGGAGAAAGTGGAGTGGTTGTGCGGTGAACTTGCAGACGAACTGCGAGGCGTACGGACGAGCGTTTTGTCGGTGCGGCGGCAGGTGCTGTGCGCTCTCCGTTTTTTTTGCCTCCGGGGGCTTTCAAGTGTGCGTCGGCAACGAGCAGACCGTCGGCCTCGCACAACCGACGGTGAGCAAGTGCGTGCGGCGTGTGGCTGAGGCCATCTGCAAAGTCGGCGCACAGAAGGGATGGGTGCGTTTCCCGGCGTACCCCGAGGAAAAAGCGGAAGCGAAGGCGACCTTCCTTCCCCGCGGCACCATCCCCGGCGTCGTCGGCTGCGTCGACGGCACGCTGATTGCCATAAAAGCGCCGCGGGGAGACCCAGCAAACCGGGCAGCATTCTGGAGCCGCAAAGGATACTATGCGATGAACACCATGATCGTGAGTAGACTGGCTTTCTGACCGCATGGGTTCGAAAGCCGCGACCTCGACAGTGGAAGTTCACGTCCAAGATTGTCTGCCTGTGTTTCTCGCAGATCTGCGACGCAGACATGAAGATCCTTGCGGTCGACCCTCGCTGCCCGGGGTCTTGTCACGATGACTTTTCTTGGCGCTACTCACGGCTGCGTCGGAAGGTGGAGCACGGGCTGCTGGAGGATGGAGAGTTTCTTCTGCGTGAGCAGCACTTCGACAGCACGTATTAAGCTACAGCAGTGGCTCATACTTAAAAGAGGCGGGTTATAACATGGATGACATGCAACAATATGATGTATCGTATTTATTTTTGTGTATTTACTGTTACTGCTGGTGCAGAGGCACAAGAAACATTGTTATAAAGTGAATCGTATTTCAAGCGTAAAACATCAAGGCAGAAGAGGTGTGCACATCGTTATTGTCGTGTAAGATATCACAGTACATCATTAACCTAGAAGGCTGTCCTTACAGAGGTACCCCTTAGTCATGAATATTCTGCATGCCTATGAATTCTGGTTCAGCATACTGGCTTTGAGCTGCTTGATATGAATCATTTATTACATAGGCAACAACACACTTCACTGCAAATTTTGGTCGTGCAGGATACAGTGGATATCCACTGGAGCCGTGGCTGCTCACACCAGTGTCAGGGCATCCTGGTGCAAACACTGCAGAAGGGCAGTACAACGCAGCACACGCCTCAATGCGATGTGTTGTGGAACGCTGCATTGGTGTTCTCAAAAGCCGCTTCCGGTGCCTTCAAAGGTACCGGACACTTCACTACGAGCCGGAGCGGGCGGTGGTCATCATTGCAGCGTGTGCTGCGTTGCACAACATCTGTCTTGAAGAAGCCCTGGCTGCAGACGAAGACGACACTACTGATGACCCTGACAACAATGGACCACCTCTGCTTGCCGGGTACTTGGCGGGGACAGGATCCCGCATGACCTACCTGCGTGGTAGAGCCATGCGAGACCGTATAATTGGCCTCTTTGGCACAACCCGTCCGCAGAGGCAAGCACACCTGCAGATGGTGCGGCGACAGCAGCAGCGGCAGCAGCAGCGGCAACAGCAGCACCACCGGCAGTAAGCCCTAGACTATCTGGCAGCTGTGGCTGCAATGACTCGCCGTGCTGGCGTGGCGAGTTGTCGTAGCCACTCTTGCTACGGGCAGTGCCATTGCCCTCTGTTAGTGTGTGAGCCCCTGTGTGATATGATGCCCTTGGCCACTGGTAGCCACATTGCAGCATTTGTAAATTACTTTTTCTTACGTGTGCTTGAAAGCCTCCAGTGTCAAGATATGAAGTGCACACACCAACTGCTGCTCCACCGGCAGTGGTCACCAGTACGCCTTTCAGTGCATCAGCAAGCTTGCCGCACAGCTACTGCACTTTCTCCTTCTCAAGTCGAAATACACGCCGAAACAGCTCGTCCAACAAGTGAAATGCATCCTTGTACACCGTCTTTCGCCGTTGCTTACGTCGACCTGCCCACTTAGGCAAACAGTTGCTTGCTGTAACTATGTGTTTGATGAATGTGCACGAGGGAAAAGTGTGGTGTGGAGACTGCTAGGAACCAGTAAAGCGTTTGTTTTTGCACCACGTTTATTCATTGGTCACAATAATTTTTTTCGCCACAGCTGTTCATACTAGTTTGCCAACTGTAACACACAGCAGGGAAACAAAAGCATGCAGCATCAACAGTGATTTGCATATGCCTTGTCGAGTGCTGCGCAGAGATTGCACAATAACAGTTGTATCTTACACTCTGGCCAAACGGGCGAGTTGGCTGTACATTTTTAAGGCGAACAGTGCGAAAGACATAGCCGGAAAGCACAGAAAACACAGGATGAGCACTCGTCCTATGTTTTCTTTGCTTTCCGTCTAAGTCTTACACGCTGTTTGCCCCTTAAAAAAAAGCTTCATCTTGACTGCCAGCTTGAATGCTAGTAATCACAGGTTTGGCACGTTGTGCAGACTTGTAGGCCCGATGTAGCCCTGGTTTGCACTTTGCTGAAACATATTACATAACTGGTGGAATGCACAGCAAGTGCTACACAAGACATTGCTCTTCGTAGATTTTACTGGACTAAAAAATCATGTTACGTGTAAAAGACACACGAGTATCACAGACGATGATGCCAACATGGCTGCGTTTGAAGTTGTAAAGGGACCCACAAACGAGAGACATTAACATTGTTGCATCATACCTTTAAAGGCGGAGCTCAAGCATCCGCCAAATTTTTTTTTGCCTGCATTCAACACTAGTTCAGAAGCGACTTTGGACGAATGCTGGCAAGCCTCATTTTTCCTCGGGTCTACTGAGGATAGAACATGTTACAATGCACACAATGGACACTTTACGGAAAAGCAGGAAAAGTAATGCGAAAAAAAAACGACTCAGGAACATGCAAACAACCTTAACAGACACAAAATCGAAGTGTTCAAAATTTATCCAGAATCCCCATATTATGATGCCCTTCATAACTACAGTCACTTCAGAACAACTTTGCCCCACATATTGCACTTGCCCACATATTGCAATGAAAGAAAACAAGCACTAGAAATTGCACCTTGTGCACCTGCCACAGCTGCAGGTAAACATTTGAAAGGAATGGAAAATAAAAGAGTATAGGAGGCTTTCACACCTGGCAGAGCTTAAATTACATAACTGGAAGAAAATAAACAGTGTGAAGCATCCGGGCCTGCAGAGCTTACAAGAATTAAAAAAATGATGCTATGGCACATGGCAGAGATGATCTTGAATAAATACAAAAACAGAAACCTGACAGAGAAGCAGACAATGTAAATAAACAAACACATAAAACAGAAATTTTAACAAGCAAACTAAAAATAGTTCAATGAGTCTGCACCTGGCAGAGAAGTAAATAATGTTCTTGAATAAATATAAACATATGAAGAGGTTCTTTCATAAAAATAAAAACAAGCAAATAATGACATAAATATGAAAAATTCAATGTGGTGCAGGTGGCTCAAGCTGCTTTTGTAAGATTAGCGTCAGTAGGTTCACATTCTGGATGAGCAGCTCTTGCTGACCATTTGACGCCTGCACAGCATCTGTCACCTCCCATATGGCCTGCATGTAAAAATACTTCCAATTACAAATTATTACTGACAACCAATTTTGAGATCTCGCTTAAGCTTTATGTAAAATTTCAGGTGCTGAGATATTTTAGACAAAGTATGGCTGTAGAAGACTCGTGTCACTTTCATAAACTCAGCTGTCCCTACCACCTCCCACAAGAGGCGTCAAAACAGAAGTAGAGGTGCTCAAAAGAGAGCACTGATATTTATGCTTCAGGTGACGGCTTCAACTCTTCAAAGTGCAGTGTGCGCAGCGAGTACACACCTCCAGCATGCTTTGCTGAAAAGCAGCGTCCTGGCGGTTCCGGGCGTCAGTAAGGGAATCCAAACGATGCGATTCATACAGCATCTGGCGCAGCACCTTATTGGCCCCATCGTCTCGCCGTCGCTTCCCAAGAAGGCTAGGCGTGGCACGCGTTGAGGGCTGCAGTGGGGGCTCTGGTGTGTGCTGCTGTGAGGGCTGCGGCGAGGGCACCGGTGTAGCTGTCGGGAAAGAAAATGTGCTCATCACGTGGTGGAATACGCAAAACATTTGGTACAATGTGTTAGAGGACTTGACAAAAATATACAGGACAGCAATCTTGGGCAGCATTGTAGTAGCATATTTCATGTGCACATTTGCTAGACTGCTAGACTGTCACAGCCTCACTGCAAGAGAAATAAACATTCTGCACTGCGTGGCAAAGCCAGAGAGATATAGTTTTGTGTGTACTGTAGAATCACTGCAGTATTTTGGCCACTGCTGCAAATGCTGCCAGAGAGTATAGTGCTATTACTTTCAATCAGCTGCCAGAAAGGGTAGTATGGAGCTTGAATAATGGAAAGCCAACTCACGATCTGTGGGGCTCCGTGTGTCTTGTCGACAACTTGCTGAGGCTCCCCGTTCATCTCCTCTGCTGTAACAGGGTAAAAGGTGCGGCTGATTGGTACTGGCAAACCATGAAACTAAAAGAGCACTAGCAAAAGAGAAGCAATCAATAATGCTCAACCACTTGTCTATGCATTCCTGCACCTCCTCCGAGACTAAAATACACCACAGATGGAATAAACAGTGCTAGCAAGGCGCAAGGCAAAGACATCATGTTTTTAAACGGCCGACTCCTTGTTGTTGAGAATCGACGCAAGCTGGATCCACAGCTCGCGCTTTTGAACAGCTGTGTATGAGTTTGTTAGGTCGGCAGAAGCCCGAGCCAAGAGCGGATGGCTCTTCATAGACTCTATTACGATTAGCTCTTGCTCACTAGGCATTCTTCGTGTTGGCGCCATTTCGAGACTATAATTCCCGCTTAGAGAATTGCAGCAGCGAACACAGCGGGGAAAACAAACAGGGAATAGTTTCTGTTCCGCTTTTCGAAAGCAGGGAATAACAGGGAAAAACCTTTGCTCTGAGTTCGGGCTAATAAGTTTTTACAGGAACATATGCGTGTGCTGCGCTGCAGCAACTTATAGCACAGCCAAGAACGACCGAAAACGAGCAAGGTTGTTAGCGTGCGCCCAACCGCCTTGCTTGGTTCTTGCTCCTTCCCAACTGAATCATTTGTGCCAGACGTTTATGAAGCCAAAAAAGTTGATTTTATCCAACAAGCCGTGCTTCGTGGACGCCTTGTATTTGCTAAAGTGAAAGAAACAGAACCCAAATCATATGCTTGGCATGTGGCATCTTTAAACCAATAACACAGGCTTACCTCAAGTTGTCTTCGTCGATTTTCGGGCCCGACGTTTCGTGCAGGTTCCTTTCTGGAGGCTCGTGACCTTCACTGGCTTCGATAATTGTTATCCGCTCACTTTGGACAACTAAATAGAACCTTGATTTCAGACGACGCCTAAAAAAGCAGGAACTAGCCGTGGGATCAGACTTGAACTTCGGGAGAACAAACTCTGCTCAACTGCGCATGCGCGCCCGGAACATAAGTGGAAAGGAGGACAGGTTTCTTTGCTCGGCGGATATGACGTGAAACGTTATCGTTGTTTTTTTTTTCATAAATAAGTCTTGAACCCAGACGCCCGCTTGCCCAGCCGATCTAAACATCCTAGAAGAGGCGATGATCCAGCCCACTGCCGGCCGGCTGCAGTAGCGTTTGTTCTATGCGTTTGTCTCCTGTCTCCGGGTCTCTGGTAAGCGGCGTGTTGCTGTTTGCTCTATGCGTGTCTGGTCTCGGGCGAGCGATGTGTTCCGTCCTACTGCGGCATGACCCTCGAAAAGAGTGATATGCACCACCCTTCATTTGGCGTTTGCGTCTTCCGATGGCTGTTGCAACAAGGCTATTGCATTGTTTTCTACCTTTTTTGCTGTACTATGCGTACTAAGACAAGACATACGTTAGGATGGGCTAGAAAAAGAAATAATTCTGCCCTGCGCTCACGTGCCCCCCCCCCTTTTTTTTCTTGCGGAAAGTGCGGAGGAAACTCTATCGCTGTTATGAAAGGTGTGCTTGAGAGATAATGTTTGATACCTGCTGGTACAGTTTCTTTGTTCATTTTGTGTTTCTTTATGTTGGACCCTTCTCCTTTCCAGGTGATATCTTGGACCGGTGGTGAGCACAAACTAAGATTTGAACAGCTTTTTTTGAGTGTAAGGTGGTGTGTTCTGTAGCGGTATGGCTTTAATCCAGATTTGGTGTGTGTTTGAGGTGCTTGTTTGTGGTTACGCTTGTCTATGTTTAGCATTGCATGTTCGAGGCACATTTTAGTGCACGTCTCAGCTGTCCACACGTTGCTGTGGTACTGTACTGTCGTACGTAGTACGTACATGCATGGTGCTATGGTATGCAGTACATGTGCAAGGTCGGTGACGCCTTTCGAGGGCCTGCACTGCCAGACTGCATTAGCAACATCCTGTCATTAATGATGCACACTTTTAGTGACACGAGAGCAGTGACTGTGTGGTCCCTTTGCTTGTATTACAACCATTTCATGTGCACCATGGCAGGCAAACATGCCTGTCTTGGCATCATTACCAGGATGCTTACATGAGGTCCATAAACGAAAAGCCGTTGCTTTAAACTTCTACTGACTACAGATCAGAAGTGAGGAAGAAGAAATGGATTGCTAACTTTGTCATTAATGATTAATTTATGCCCTTGTTGACCACAGTTCGTTACACAAGTCCTGTGCGTACATTTTATCCTAGCTGCATGGAACTTTGCATAAATAGCATGGGAGCATGCGAGCCGCCGCAGTGGCCGAGTGGTTATGGCACTCAGCTGCTGGCCCAAAAGACGTGGGTTCGATCCCGGCCGCGCCGGTCGAGTTTCGATGGAGGCGAAATTCTAGAGGCTGATGTACTATGCTATGTCAGTGCACGTTGAAGAACGCCAGGTGGTCGAAATTTCCGGAGCCCTTCACTATCGCGTCCCTCATAGCCTGAGTTGCTTTTGGACGTTAAAAAACCCATAAACCCTAAATGCATGCGAGGCTGCCTACGTGCACCAGTTTTTTTTTAGTGTGTGTAGCAGCGTAATCATGTGAAAAATGAGTATACATAGCCAGGCTCGCGTGTTGTTGCAGCTCTAGTGATGTGTAGCTGCACACTGTGCGAAAAAAATTTTACATGTCATGAGCAGAGCGAGGCTATTTTGAATCCTGTGGTCTTGCATGATCAAAGGGCAGGGACAGATGGACAAAGGACAGGAACAGATGTACAGCAACAAACTTTATGGTCAACTAATAACTGCATAGAGCAAAATACAAGACAGAAGAGCACTTATAGTCCATGCGTGCACAAACAGATTTTGAACTCGGTTCCCATTGACATGGCCTAAACGTCTTGGCAAGGTGTTCAGTGAACATCGAAATGTCTTCGTCGTTTGTACATTGCGTATTGGGTGAAACAGCTCAACTGGATCAAAGATTGAAAGAAAAAGAAAACACACAAATGAGTTGTTTCACCCAATCGGTACCCATACCAGCTCGCCCAAGTTTCCATCCTTGTACATTGTTCTTTTTGTGTTGGTGGAAGCCTTTGGATCACTGCTATCTGTATGAGTGGATGTACTATCACCAGCAGAAGTTTACGGGATGTGTGTGCGGAAAAAAATTTCTTCCTGCTCAGTGACTCAAGCCATTTGCTTAAAATGCATGAAAATAGTTGGGGCCTACAGGTTCCTTCCTCTTGTAACAATATAAGGCGACTGGGTAGAGAGGTAGAGCTACAATAAACGTTTTTCCAAGAAATCTCGTCCCGTAAACTTTTGCTGCCGGTAGTACATCGTACCATTCTAACACTGTTGCATAACTTTTAAGTTGGAGAATTGGAAATGTTCAGGGGTGAAGTGCAGTCCCACCTCACCAACAGTGGTGATCCACCACTTTGTTTTGTTCATGGTAATTTAAGAATGGCCTCAGTTTCTTAGTCCCCTGGTTGTTTGCTATGTTGTCTGTACCAACTGTTGCACCTTCCTTGGTCCCTGTTCCATCTCATCCTCACTGTTGTCCTGCCCATGCACACCATGCTTGTTTTCTTTTCACTTCAATTCACTTCCATTATACAGTTCCCTCAGTCTAGTCCTCGGGGACATCTTGCACCATCCTGGCACACAAACTTATCCAATTGAGCAATGAAAAATGTTGCATACCTCTGTCACACGGGCACTGCAAAGGCCTTAGAGAATTATATCCTTCCGTTCAAAGGTGCACAGTACACATTTAAGTGCCATAAGTGTTGCACCTTTGCCACAGAGAGCCTTGGAGGCAAAGGTGGCCGTCAGAGACATTTGAAGCCCAAAGGAGCGGCCTTCGAGAAGCTGCAATCATAACACCATCCATTGTAGAAGCAGCTAAAGGTACCTGAAACCATCATACTGATACATAAAAATGTCTGTCTGGATCTAGTTTTTTTGCTTGTCTTTAAACTGGGCTATAGTCTCGTATGGAGCAGCAACACCAGCCACCCATAATGGCCAGGGCAATAAAGACCTGCTATTGCTGACAAGCAAAGCTCTCAGTAATTCTTTCATGAATGAAGTATGCTTAAATAAGTTTGCAAGCTCAACAAATGAATAAATTACTCCACTTCAGTTTTGAAGCTCTCGCTTCTGCCCCTTCATGCAATGCTAGGGGCTCTGAAGTCCGACTGTCCCATTATTGAGTTGCACGTGTAGCAGCATCGCTACTCCTTTCAGGTCTTCCTCCTTTGGAGAAACGATACTCCTTTGCTGAAAATGCCTTTGAGGACTGCCGTATGACAATGGTATTGGTAACTGCTCAGGAAGTCATAAATTTCACAAAGTAAACACAGTATAATTCTCCACACAAGATTCCTCGTGCAACAATTAAAAATGTTGATTCATTGGAAGCCTGGAAGTGTATATCAAGCTTACCATATGTTTGGCTGCTGTCCCTGTATGTGGCCACCTTCATTACCTCGAGATCCAGCACCAGTGCCTAGCAACTATGGGGTGCATAACAAAGAAGCAGATCCCCACGCTTTTTTGGATGAAATGCATGGCAGTGCACTCAGTTACAGCGTTATTCCAGAAGGATTGTATTTCATGGCCTGAATCAGCCGCAGATAAGGCCACCTTCGAAGAGCAGTCAACCCCGTATGAACTGTTCTGACACCTGCATTTCTTTTTACCACTGCAGTAATTATACGCTCCATGTGAGCCCATAGTCAAATGAGAATGTGCTTTATTGCTTCTGTTCCAAGCAACAATTCTGCACTGCCATTCTAAATACCTGACATTTAGATTACTGTGCTCTGTTCAGTAGTGTTAAATCAATTTACTAGATAATGAACATGTGACCACTGCCATCAGCCGTAATGATGCTGATCCGACACTAATAGGTGGGTTTGCACTCCACTGTGGCAACAGCTCAAATCTAGCATAAAGCACAGCCATTTTGTCT
Source organism: Amblyomma americanum (assembly GCF_052857255.1). NCBI lineage: Eukaryota > Metazoa > Arthropoda > Arachnida > Ixodida > Ixodidae > Amblyomma > Amblyomma americanum. Next base: position 496,884,404 of record NC_135497.1, on the reverse strand, counting down.
TGATTAAGCAATGATGCATCTTTTAACAAGTAAGAGGTCACTTAGATCATGCAAGACTATTTCTGTAGCCAGTGTGTGCCTAATCATGGTATATCAATGATCTAATTCACACACCAACTTCTACACCCCTTCTATTTGATATGCCTACAGAATATCACGGTCCCTCGTCTTAGTCTCTGTCTCCTGGTGACAGTTTACCGTATTGTCTTTGCCATCTGGTGAACCTTCTCTGATTTCTGATCTAGCTTCTTTCTCTTTACTTCGATTCGTGCACACCAAGCAGATCTTTGCTTACGCAGCCCAGCACACAGCAGCGGAGTCAGAACTCTGCCTAATTTTCTAGGGCACTAACTTTCTGTAGACTGACACTGAGTTCAGCATAGTACTGGGCCAGGCTGTAGCTGCCTTAGTAAAATGGTGTCTTCAAGCTGTAGGAAGGTTCAGAGCCAAGTAGGCATCCATCAATCCTACATTATGGCGACATGCACTGAAGAAGACTTCCAAGATGTTCTCTGCTTCACTTGATTAGGGCAGTAAGGGCAGCAGGCTCAAGTGAGTTTGCTGTGTTCAACATTGCTGTATGTGATTGTCACACTGTCACCAACACTGCAGCATTGCAGGCAAACTGGCACCCTCATTGAACAAACACTGTGCTCAAACTCCAACAGTGCTCCTTGTGCCAACGCTTTGGGGATATGAACATTGACAGTGTAACCTTCTGCTATTTGATTAGACCATTGCACAGCTATACAGGACATCATTGTGGAGGTACTAGGAGTGTGGTCGTGGTGTAACGAGAGTAGTACTCCTGAGGTGCTGCGGGCTAGTCGGGAGAGATTTGAGGAGTGATGCTGCGCACATGATTGATAGCACCACCTGCAGCCATTACTGGGGAGCGTTAATGTGAGAAGTTGGGCTAGTTGGTACCTATTCATGGTTAACGAGCATAAAAAAGATGAAGGCGGCAGATAAAAAGATGACACGACACAAGCACTCGCTCGCAACTGAATGTTTATTCGGAAAAAGAAAACAGTTTTATATGCACAAAGAAGGTGGAGATACAAAGAAAACAAGGAACAAAAATTCAGTGAAGCCGCACCAGGAATCCTAATTACAAATGGTTTACCCATGCATTAACAAAAGATCCTAAAGCAAAAAAAATACGCCAGGCAAAATCAAGTGTCATCAAGGAAAGCTATTTCATGGCTTGTTAGAATGACTGAAGAGATGCTGATGCACGTGCCAATTTCGCTCCCTTAAAGGTACACTTAAGAGGAATCTCAACTCGTCTTATTTACGGTGGGAACTCGATCTACCGTTCCGAGCATTTTTAGAAACTTAGAATTATTCTCCTGTGCGGCCGATTTTCCTAATTTAAATCGGATTAAACGTCCCGGCTCCCACCTTTTTTTGAACTCAACGCTGAAGGCAGGAGAAGTCAACCAATGCATGTCGTGCCTTTCAGCCAGTCCCATGGCAGCTTTGGTTTCGCTTTTATTTTGTTTTTTGGGTTTCTGTGAATATAAAGTTTGAGTCGCAGACAACATAGCCGCAGACTAGGTCCACGGAGCAGGAGGAGAAGGAAATAACTTTATTTTCCAACAGAAATGGCATTCCCCACCTCCTTCGGTACTAGGCCGGGGAGGCAGGAGGCACCGCTTTACATGCTAGCCGGGAGGTCTTATATCTCGGCAGCCTCTTCAGCTGGTCGGATGAGACGGAGCCGGAGCTCAGGATCTGAACTACGCAGCAGGGTCTCCCAGAATTCTTTGGAATTGGTATTCAGTGCCCTACCAGGAGAATTCAGGCATTCCCGGATTATATGGTCGAGGAACCTTCTCAACCCGCAGTATGTACACCCGTGTGATCTTACCTGCTGGAACATATGGTTCGCCAGGATCGGGTATGGCTATGTGTATGTATGGAGTCATTTCCATGCCACTGCCTGCTTATTAAGACGGGTCTGGTGGGGGTACCAGCCTATGTTCCAATCCGTAATGTTAAGTAATTTCCCCATATTTTGCCAAGCTTTCACCACTCTGCCCGAGGGGGTCCTACTAGCCCGGTGGTATAAACTTCGAGCTAGTTCATGAGCCGCCTCATTGCCGGGGGCGGTGGCATGCACAGGTGTCCAGATCAACGTAATTTTCCTCGCACTTTGTTGCTGGTTGAGAATCTTTGCCGCCCCGGACGAGATTTTTTCCTGCACGAAAATTTTGGATGGCAGTTCCACTGTCGCCTGTGATGGAATTTCCTTCTGTGCCAACGCAGGTGAGCGCTACCACAACTTCCTCCACCACTACAGCGGAGCACACCCTTAGGGAGGCAGCCGTAACGGCATTTCCGTGGCCATCTACTACCGCGGCTACCGCTCGTCCATCGCGGCCACTTGTGGCGTCCACATACGCTACCTGCTCTGAGAGCATTTTACTATACCGGAGACCAGTGGTTTCCGCTCTTTTCTCCCTTCTGGTCTTACTATGCTCGGGTTGCATATTCTTAGGTAAAGGGGGGATGGTTAGCCACCTCCTGATTTTGCTCCTTAATTTCTGCCTTCGGTGTAGGGCCCCCTGTTCGGACTGATTCCTACTATAGCCAGGATAGTCCTGTCCATTTTTGTGGCTATCTTATCAATCCGTGCTGCGCGCACCGCTTCCACCAGTTTCGCCCACGTGTTGTGCATCCCGAGCTATAGAAGTCGCTCCGTGGATGCACGTGCACATGGGCAGGCCCTGCGCGTGCTTGACGCATCTACGTATTAACCCATCAATTATCATCTTTTCCGCAGACTTGAAATCGAGATAAGGTGTACAGTAGCTGACTCTGCTGAATATGAAAGCTTGTACCAGCTCATTAAATTCTTTTCTTTTAATACCCGCCTTTTGCTCGTTCCTTTATTCGCTCCAACTGCCCGGGTAGCGCGCACACAACCGGGTTGCGTTAAAGAGTAGGGGACAACACCGATCCCTGGGGGGTGCCCTTGTTGCCCAGCCCAATAGTGGAAGATTCAGTAGACTGGAATTTTACGCAGGCCATCTTACTGGAAAGGAAATTTCACACATAGTTGAAAGTTTTAGTGCCAACATTTAGATTACCGAGACGTTTGAGCAGACTCGTGCCTTATGTTGTCGGAGGCTTTCATCAAGTCTAGCCCTGGGATCACCTTCGCATCCTTCGACCGCGAGTCGACGATGTCATGCTTAATTTGCAGCATGATATCCTGCGTGCACAGATGAGGGCGGAACCCGATCATTATGTGCGGCAGGAGGTCTTGCTTTTCCAGGTATCCGATTAATCTCGTCTGGATGACTTGTTCTATTAGCTTTCCTACGCACGAGCTAAGTGATATGGGCCTGAGATTCCCTAGCTGCGGAGGCTTGCCCAGCTTAGGTATTTAGATGACATTTGCCGATTTCCATTGCTGTGGCAGCTCGCCCTCTTCCCAGCATTCTTGCATGAATTCCATTAGGTAACCTATCGAGGTAACCTGTCGAGGTATCATCGGAGTATTTGTAATCCCATCGGGACCCAGGGCAAACTTTGTGCGGAGTCTAACTAATTAAGCTCTAACTTCCGCTTCCGTGAAGGGGGCATCAAGCGCCTCATTGGGCGCACCATCATAGTCTGAAGGGGAGTTTGTTGGGTCTCACCCACATAGGGTTCTATTAGTTTCTGCATGAAATCGTCATCGCTGCCATCAAATGAGCGTCGAGCTTTGGAGAGTGTGACTTCCGATTGGGTTTTCGACTTTTCCGGGCCAAGCAAATGGCAGAAGATACCCCACGTTTTAGAGAGGGTCATCGCTCCCTTCATCTAGTCACATTTTCTGCCCCAATTTTGTTCACATAATTTAAGAGTAATCCTCAATTTCTTATTGTGTCGCGCCAACCTTCTCCGGAGGGTGCGGTTCCATTTCTGCTGCTTCAGATGTGTTTCCATGCTTTGCTTAGCCTCCCACATATGCAGGAGGTGACTTTCAGCAATCTCAGGCATCCTCCCCTTCTAAGGTTTTGGTAGCTTCCATGACGCTCGATTTTAGCTGTTTTCCCATTTCCCATCTCCAGATGTCGCAAAAGTGCTTCCCTTCCTGGTTGGATCTGATTGCTCTAAACTGGTCCCATTCGACGGTGGCCGGCGTGCATGCCCTGCGTGTTTTAGGGCCTTCGTTGAGGATGGATACCAGTATGTAGTGGTCGCTCCCAAAATTTAACTACGAATTGTGCCATTTGGGGCCATGGACGCTTTTTCAGAGGGTGAGATCCGGGGACGCATCCACACTAACACTGTTGCCCACTCACGTGGGGCTCTCGGGGTCAGTGTGTAACGAAAACTTCTGGTCGTGCATGTCCTCTCATAATTGTCTACCTTTTGAGCACTGATTAGAGTACCCCCAGGCCTGATGATGCGCATTGAAATTCCCCACTACCACGAGTGGCCGGTTTTCGCTAGTTGTGAGAGCCTTGCTTAGCAGGGCTCTGATCCTCACCTTCTTTGTTTAGGCGAGCTGTATGTGTTCAATAGAACTCTTTGATTTACGTATCACTCCGCCGATGGCAGAGCGGCAAGCTGCCACGGGACAGGCTGAAAGGCCCTCCATGCGTTGGTTGACTCCTCCTACCTTCAGCATCAAGTTCAAAAAAAAAAGGCAGGAGGCGGGACGTTTAATCTGATTTAAAGTAGGGAAATCGGCTGCACAGGACAATAATTCGAGGTTTCTAAGAATGCTCGGAGTGTGTGTAGATCGAGCGGTAAAAAGACGAGTTGTTTCCTTGATTCCTCTTCAGTGCACCTTTTAACTCGCGCGTGAATTAGTTGTGGTGTTGGAAAAGAGCAGAGATGTTCTCAAATTTCAGTGCTTTTGCCATGTTGTTGTCTTCTCCTCTGTCGTAGTCTAATTTGCGCTGATTAACCATGGATTACTAGAGGCTGTGCTCCTATTCTGTTCACTCAAGACATTTAGCCTTTCATTCTTCATCACTGTGCACATCAGACTTGTGTTTAATAGGGGATATGCATTTGTACTGGGAGCCGCCGCAGTGACTCATTAGTTATGGCGCTTGGCTGCTGACCTGAAAGACACGGGTTCGATCCTGGCTGTGGTGGTTAAATTTCAATGGCGGCGAAATTCTAGAGGCCTGTGTACTGTGCTATGTCAGTGCACTTTAAGGAACCCGTTAAAGAAACTTCTGGAGCCTTTCACTATGGCGTCCCTCATAGCCTCAGTCGCTTTGGGATAGATGCTAAACCCCCAGAAACCAGCATTTGTACTGGAGATCATTCAAAGTCTGCTCTCATTGAATGCAACATTGCAAGCCATACCACTGCTGTGTACCTCCCACAGACATGTTGACTGAGCTTTTCAAGCATTCTCTAGGTGATATGCTGTTTGTACTTCTAGCATTTGATTGTTCAGACTGCAGCCTCCTTTTGCTGCATGCACCTGCAACACCTTTGTGCAGAGAACATACAGGTATCACCTCCTCCTTTCTTCCCACTGTGTTTGACCTATTAGCAGGGTTGGTGGTGGTAGCTACTTTACTCCAAATTGGCTACTTTTTATGACCCTGTATGGCAATGAAAATTTCAGGCTGGCTCCCTGGCTACTTTGAACCTCATTTCGGCGCATTTACTGGCCCCCCTTTTTTTAAACCGTACACTCCTTGCCAGTGGGAATGGTGTGCATCAAGGCATCCCTACGCGTGTCTAGTGTAGCTCGGGATCCTACACGTGCCTGAAACGAGACTCCAAAGGAGGTTACATCTTCAGATACATTTCACTACACCAAAGTGCCTTGAGAGAGTGCTGCTTCCAGTTCCTAAAGCAAATGATGATAAAACTCGTACAGCGGCTTCCAAATGCCTCGTCTGCACCTCAGTGGCTGCTTGCCATATATCCCGGTCACATAGAAAGCACGAAGAGCCATGAAGGCATACTGAAACTGCTTATGCCTTTCTTGTGGGGGATCCTTCATCGGGCTGGAGTCGTAAATGAAGCAACTGTAAAGAATTAGCGTGCACTTGATCACATATTGCGTTTGAGTTTATGGCATGCAGTGGCATCGCACAGAGACTCTTGTGGCAAAAGCCCCTCTTCACACCTTGTGCAAGGCGCACTGAAAATTGTGTTACATTTTCTAATGCTGATAGTGCATGCCCTCCTATATGAACTTGACAAAAATCAGACGTGCAACAAAAATGAAGCTGCACTCGCTAATAGAGATTCCATGAATCAAGTTCAGTCTACGGCTTCCACTCGAAACAGCGTCACGCTTTAAGCGTGGCTATGTTTGGCCGCTTTTAGCTTCAGTTCTGGGTCTTTTTTTAATTGCAACCAGTGGCAACACTCCCCACCAGTTGTTCTGTCGTGGATACCACACCTTGCTCTATGATGGATCAGAAAGCACAACCATTTTGGCACCATGCAATCTTACTGAGCAGTAACTTCGGATCACCTGCTTGTTAACATCTCAAGACGCGACATGGTGAGAAACTGTCATTATTGCTTCTTCTCGATGTAGTTTTCCCTCAGGCCTGTAGTTATCTCTTTGAAATTTCTTACTGCATAGCGTACTGTACCCTTGAGCTGTCCTTCTCAGTCTACCACTTCATCAGAATAGGGCTGCCATTCTCAAAATGAATGACAGAGTTGACTCTTGGTGTGAAATGCTCAAACTACTGCTCCAATTCACTTGACGTGTCAACCCTCGTAAGTCACTAGGATTGCTGTTTTTCTGCCGAGACCAAGGGCCGACTGTAAGCTGAGGCTCGCAGCTAATCTCGTGGCAGGCTTCCGAACTTCCTTTGAGCAGTGAACTTTGTTCTGACATCCTTGCTTGCTGCCCCTCGAACATTGTTGATCACCACCAGAATCGGTCTGTTCATTTCATACAGTCGTCGTGCTCGCATGTAATTGCATAGTGTAGAAGAAATAACCCGAGTCCTATTGCAGTCAGTTTACAGACTTTAATCTGATTTAAAGTAGGGAAATCGGCTGCACAGGACAATAATTCGAGGTTTCTAAGAATGCTCGGAGTGTGTGTAGATCGAGCGGTAAAAAGACGAGTTGTTTCCTTGATTTCTCTTCAGTGCACCTTTTAACTCGCGCGTGCTTACATGATGAATGAGCACAACACACTTCTAAAGTAGCACATAAGTTGACATGAGAACAGTAAACATGGAATGAACTCTAACCACCAATATGCGCAGAAAAACAGGGATCAAAGGAATGAAATGAAAGTTCGCACGGTCTATGTTCAGAGACACGGCACAAGGTGTAGCATCACCTTTCAATGGAATCGTTCCATTTTGTGGCGCTGCACTGCTGGAGGTTTCACCCACTTTCTAAGCGAGTCCAATGATGCTGCTGGTGCTTGAGGTCTGATGTGGGGTGCAATATCTGGAGCGCTAGTAGTGTGGTATGGTGCCGTCTAACCCCACAGCCAAGTGCCTTCTAATTTGAACGGAGAGCGTGCCCTCCTCTCCCGGCGCAGGTCAAAGGGCAAGCGTACACTTTCCTGTCCCTCTAAAGAATGTTCTTCTGTTCCCTGCCAGTCATCTGGAGAGTCATCTTTCTCCGCACTTGCTCCCAACTCACGACATGTGAGTAGCGGGAAGCTGTTGTCTCTGAAGAGATTCTTGTCATCCTCAGTGGTCTGAAGCCACCGTGATGGCTAAGGCAGCAACTGCCAGTTCATCGAGCTTTGCACTGAAGCCGCCCACAGCGATCACATTCGACCGGTCATCGGAATGATCAGCCTGGATGCTGGACTTTGACGATTACCGCCACGCATCCGGTCTCAACAGGCAAGACCAGGGACGCAGGCGCAAACATTACTCTGCGTGATGGGCCGCCAAGCCAGATAGATGTTCAACATGTTCACTCTCCACTGAAGACGCGACGAACTATCACCTTGTCAAGGGAAAGTTTGACTGACACTTTGTTGAAAGAATGAAGTTGACGAATCAGCATGCTTCAACTTGTGTGAACAGGAGCCCACAGAGACAGTCCACGAATACATCATTCTGCTCTACAACATGCCAGTCTGTTGCGATTATGGTGAACTGCGGGATCGATTAATCCTGGCCGTTTCATTTTCGGTCTCCGTGACAAAAGACTTTTGGGAGCATTCCAGCTAGATACTGGCCTTACCCTCGTCAAAGCACTCTCCAAGACTCGACAGAAGGACTAAGTGCATCATCAACAATAGTTGCTTCAACTTGCAGGGCGGGGAGCCCATTCATCAAGACAGACGGCGCTGCTCTGGATGCTGTCACTCGCACAAAACACCAGAAACAGAAAAGTTGCACATGACCAGCCATCTTCGTGAAAACGAGCAGCTAATCTTGCAGCTACTGCGGGGGAACGCCTCATCCTTGGCCTTCATGTGTGGCTAAATTCGAGAAATGGTCAACGTGCAAGAATAAGAGACACTACGCTTGCATCTGCAGAAAGTTTGTCTAAGGACATCTCAGCACTTGACTAAGAAACCTTGGTGCTCTCTTGGTGCACTCACTCGCATCTTGGTGCTCTCAATCAACTAGCCGCTGCTCAGAACATATGGCTCGTGGAAGTTGGCATCAGCGGATTTCGATTGGTTGCGAAGGTCTACAAAGGGCTCAAGTGTCCATTCTGCCAAATTCCTCTTTCTCCGGCATACCAAGCGCTGACCGCTTTTAGCACACCGATAAGGCAGTTCTGTTTCACAATACTTCTCTTTGGCACCATGTCAGCGCTGAAATACTTTCAAAATCTTGTCCGAAACTCTCAGCGGATTAATTGGAGTGGTCAGTCACAAGGATGATATTGATACATGGCGGCTAGAAGCAGCAGTAGAAGGAGCAGAGGTAACCTGCTACGCAAGGAACCGATGGCTTGGAGTAGACTCTCAGCACACAAGCGCACACCTCAGCGTCGTCTTCGTTACCAACCACTTCATCGTCCTCCCAGCGTCCGTAGCATGACCCCCCCTCGCGGCAAAAGCACTGTCCCAGTGCACACTACACAGGCCAGCTAGACGGTGAGTTGTAAGGTTTGAGGCGGGACACATGGACGATGTCGGTGCGGGGTGCAGCGGCCGGAGATGGCGGATGTAGCGGGGTGATCTCGTACGTCACCGCGGTCACCGGACGTACGACCCGATAAGGGCCTGTATATCGGGGGAGCAGTTTTTCACAAAGGCCCACACGGCGGGAAGGGATCCAGAGTAACACAAGGGAGCCAGGAGAGTAGGTGACTTCAGGACGGCGACAGTCATGACGTCGTTTCTGATTGACTTGGGAGGCCGACAGCCTCTGGCGGGCGACAAGACGGGCAGCGTCGGCGCGAGCGATGGCGTCCCGAGCGTAAGGACTCGTGGAGGCGGTGGCGGGCAGTACACTGTCGAAGGGCAGCAAAGGATCGCGGCCAAAGAGAAGGTAAAAGGGGGAGAAACCGGCTGTATCGTGACGCGTAGAATTGTAGGCGAATGTAACAAATGGGAGGCTAATATCCCAGTCGCAGTGATGGTCGGAGACGTACATGGAAATCATGTAGGTGAGGGTATGGTTCAGACGTTCAGTGAGGCCGTTCGTCTGCGGATGGTAGGCCGTGGTGAATTGATGACGGACGGAGCAGGAGTGGAGGAGTTCGGCGACCACTTTGGAAAGAAAGCAGCGACCGCGATCGGTGAGCAGGTGACGGGGAGCACCGTGGTGGAGTATGACGTCGTGCAGGAGAAAGTCAGCGACATCAGTTGCGCAGCTGGTTGGGATCGCTCGAGTAATAGCGTAGCGCGTGGAGTAGTCCGTCGCGACCGCGATCCATTTGTTTCCCATAGCAGACAGCGGAAAAGGGCCGAGCAGGTCGAGGCCGACACGGGAAAACGGGTCTACAGGGATGGGAATCGGCTGAAGGTGCCCAGGAGGGAGAACCGAGGGCGTCTTCCGCCGTTGGCACAGTTCGCAAGCGGCCACATAACGGCGGACAGAACGGTATAGACCGGGCCAAAAGAAGCGGCAGCGCACGCTGTCGTAGGTGCGGGAGACTCCGAGATGACCGGCCGTGGGAACGTTATGAAGCTGTTCAAGGACGCTGCTGCGCAGGTGTTGAGGGACCACGAGCAAGAGGTCAGCGCCGTCAGGCCGCATATTGCGCCGGTAGAGGATGTTCTCATGGAGCACAAACGGGGCGAGGGACGCATCACAGCGGTTGGCAGTGAGGCGGTCGATGAGGGGACGTAGCGACGAATCCAAGCGCTGTTCTTGCGCAATGTTGCGGAAGGCCGAGATGGATAAGACGCAGGCGTCAGCTTCGCATTCGTTGGAGGAAGGCGGATCGACAGGGTAACGGGACAAGCAATCCGCGTCCTGGTGCAAGCGGCCGGACTTGTGGACGACACAAAATGTGTACGCTTGAAGGCGAAGAGCCCAGCGCCCCAGCCGGCCAGTAGGGTCCTTGAGCGAAGAAAGCCAGCATAAGGCGTGGTGATCCGTGATAACAGAGAAAGGGTGCCCAAACAAGTAAGGGCGGAATTTTGCAATAGCCCAAACCAGAGCGAGGCATTCCCGCTCGGTGATAGAATAGTTGCGCTCTGACACAGAAAGGAGACGGCTGGCGTACGCAATAACGCGAAGCTTGGTGCGTTGCCGCTGAGCAAGTAGGGCACCAATGCCATGGCCGCTCGCATCGGTCCGAAGTTCCGTAGGGGCTGAAGGATCAAAGTGCGCCAACACAGGTGGAGCAGTGAGGGCACTGATAAGGGCTCTGAAGGCGTCAGCTTGGGGGGGTCCCCAAGAGAACAGGATGTCCTTCTTGAGGAGCGTGGTAAGAGGTCGGGCTATTTCCGCAAAGTTCTGGATGAACCGGCGGAAATAGGAACATAGGCCGAGAAAGCTGCGCACATCACCGGAGGAGCGCGGAGTAGGAAATGAACGCACGGCGCGGACTTTGTCGGGGTCGGGTTGGATCCCAGCAGAATCGACCAAGTGGCCAAGGACCTTGAGCTGACGGCGGCCGAAGGTACATTTCTTCGAGTTCAGCTGAAGACCAGCGTGGCGGAAGACGGCAAGGATGGCTGAAAGGCGATGCAGGTGGCTTTGGAATGTGGACGAAAAAACAATCACGTCATCTAAGTAGCAGAGGCATGTCGTCCACTTAAAACCGCGCAGGAGGGAGTCCATCATGCGCTCGAAGGTCGCAGGGGCATTGCACAGGCCGAAAGGCATAACTTTAAATTGGTACAGGCCGTCCGGGATGGCAAAGGCGGTTTTCTCCCGATCCCGTTCATCGACAGCGATCTGCCAGTACCCTGAGCGAAGATCGATGGAGGAAAAGTAACTGGCGCCGTGCAAGCAGTCGAGAGTGTCGTCAATTCGGGGCAAAGGGTAGACGTCTTTCTTTGTGACGGCATTCAGATGGCGGTAATCGACGCAGAATCGCCAGGTTTGATCTTTCTTTTTAACAAGCACGACAGGGGACGCCCAAGGACTATTTAAAGGCTTGATGATGTTGCGGGCCAGCATCCTGTCCACCTGTGCTTGAATAACACGGCGCTCTGCGAGGGAGACCCTATAGGGCCGTCCGTGAATAGGGCGGGCTTCGCCGGTGTCAATGTGGTGGGCGACAACAGAGGTTTGACCCAAGGGACGGTCCCCAAAGTCAAAAATGTCACTGTAGGAGGACAAAAGGCTGTGAAGAGCTGTAGAATCAGCAGAGGGCAGATCGGCCGCGATCATCCGGGAAATAGTCCTCACGGGAGGGTTGCGATGTAGGGACATTGGAGACGGCAGTCGTTGGGTCAGGAGCCAGGACAGAAACTGTGCAATCGGTCAGTGGGGACAGATCAGCAAGGGAAATGCCAGTCGGAAGTACCTGAGGGGACAGGCTGAAGTTGAGGACATGGAGGCAGGTGCAGTTGTTGGTGATGTGGACAATGGTGTGGGGAAAGAGGACATTACGATTCAGAATCACAGCGGTGATAGGGCAGGCGACGTAGTCTCCATCAGGGACGGGAGGAGAAGGCGACAGAGGGATGTAGACAGCAGTTTGTGGCGGTAGACGAGCAAACTCGGTGGATTGAAGGCGAGGTGAGCTGGTGGAGTCGTCATTGCACAGGGGCAGATCCAATCGAAGAAGGCCTGAGGAACTGCCAATAAGAGCTGAATGGGCGGTTAAAAAGTCAAGGCCAAGGATTATGTCCTGAGGGCACCTGGTCAGGACGGTGAACAGAACGGGTATATGACGTCCGGCAATGCTGACTCTCGCAGTGCACATTCCAATCACGGCAGCGGGGCTGCCATCGGCGACGCGAACCGTGGACATGGCGGCAGGCGTTAAAACTTTCTTCAGGCGGCGGCGCAAAGAAGAGCACCTCCACCAAATGATACGTGGCGGCTAGAAGCAGCAGTAGAAGGAGCAGAGATAACCTGCTACGCAAGGAACCGATGGCTTGGAGTAGACTCTCAGCACACAAGCGCGCACCTCAGCGTCGTCTTCTTTACCAACCACTTCGTTGTCCTCCCAGCGTCTGTAGCAATATTATAGTTTTCGGCCATGACCAAGATGAGCAGAACTGACATCTTGATGCGACGCTGAAGCATCTTGCTTCCTTGGGATTCACCCTGAACCACACAGTGTTTTCAACGTTAATGAGGTGACTTTCCTGGGATGTGTCATCTACCGCCAGTGCATCCATCCTCACCCTAGAAATGTTGCAAGTCGCTTTCTCCGCCAAAAGGCGTAGCTGGAGCCTACAGACTTTTGAAAATGGTGAATCATCTGGCAAGGTTTCTTCGATAATTTCTTGGAAAAAATAGCAGTGCTTCGAGATCTCAACAAGACATCACAGTGGACCTAGGGAGCCTGCCAAGAAGTAGCGTTCATGAACGTCAAAGACCTCCTTTGTTCCGAGAAGTGCTTAGGCAGGTATCACCCAGACTACCCTACAACACTGTCAGCAGATGCACCAGCCCGTGGCTTGGGTTCAGTCCTGCAACAGAAATAGTAAATTGGATACGAGTACCCAGGTGCCCATGCCTCGAGATCCCTAACAAAGCCACAAAACGCACTATGCACAGGTCGAAAAGGAACCGCTGCCACTACCATTGGCAGCCGAACGGTTTGGAAGGATATATCTGTGGCTCCATGGCAGTATGTCGAACTGACCTTTGCTCGCTCTTCTCGGAAAGGCCTCTTTGGATTTGCTGCACCATGAATTCAATGCTTCTGCATGCGTCTAATGTGCTTCACCTACACGATGCAGTGTATGCCAGGGAGAAGCCTTGGAACAACCGACCTTTTGTCCGGGGCGCCCATATCTAGTGACCTGGCAGCAGGAATGCTTACCTAGGACGAAGTCGGTGCCTACGTACGGGCTTCATATTTCTGCCTTCGATTTGATGAAGCACGTAATGAAGAAATTTGCCAGGGTCCTCTGTGGCTCTGTGTGCATGAATGGCCGGAAAAGCACAAAGTTCCTGCTCTTTTGTCATCATTCTGGCAGCACTGAGCAAGTCTGTACGAAAAGAACGGCTACCTGCTATTCAGAATGCACTTGAAAGGGGAAATTCTCGCTCGCCTTCATGAAGGGCACCAAAAAATCAGCACTGCAAGACCAGAGCTGGGCAGTCTGCATGCTGGCTGGTATTATCCACTGAACTCCGTCGAGTCGCCTCTAAGTGTGAAATCTGTGCCAAAACACTGCACCAAAATGCTGAGCCGCTCCTGCCAACATCCGCTCCCAAGCTGGCTTGCAATATGGTGGGGATAGATCTCTTGCAACTTCGTGGCAAGCAGTACTTCACCTGTGTGGACTGCCACTCTCGGTACCGAAGATAGTGCTTTTAGTTTCCACAACAACAGATGTCCTAAACCACTTCAAGAGCTTTTCACTCATCATGGCATTCATGTGACTGGTCTTGGACAAAGGCCCTTAGTTTTTGCACTCGGAGTGTGCAAAATTTGCAAAGAAATCTGGCTTTATCCACATCACAAGCAGCCCGTTACGTCCATAAGCCAATGGGGAAGCAGAGCAAGCAGTGGGAACAAAACACCTGCTGAAGAAGACTGAAGACCCTTATCTTGAGTTGTTGGCCTACAGAGAGACACTGGGACCGACAGTCAAAGAGAAACAGAGGCGAAATTTCAACCTTTGACACACTGCCAGAGAGCTCTGTAGCTTTGTACATCATTACGGGCGTGGCTTTGTGCAGTACGTGTGGTCGGGGCCTTTATGCGACACGCTGTTTGGTGCCATAAGTGTTTGTTCTATCTCTTCTTGTTCTGCTCGTGATGGCTTGGCCATTTTTGCTTGCCCACTTGCACGTTTGCGTTTTGTCGATATAAACCGTCGCTGTGGGTCAATTTTTTTGTTCGCTTGTACGCTTGACTGCGGCAGGTGCGCTGAGGCGATGTTCAGCCTCTCTGCAGTTTTCTCCAATAGTGGCTCAAGCCATGTGATGACTTCTTCATCTGGTTCTGTATCTTGCAGGTGTCCACGTATGGTGTCCAGCAGCTGCAGGCAGCGTGTTGGGCTCTTCATTGTTGATTTCTCCTTCAGTGAGCCTAACGATGTTAGTGACGCCGTCAGGCTGTCCTCTGCTTCTTGTGCAGTTGGGTCCTGATAAGGTAAGGCAAAAAGATGACATTGCAATGTGATCATTGTGTCAACACAAGCTGGAGCATGGAAGATAGTTATAGGTACAGTAACAAATTTACTTTTCCCACACTGTTAAACACTTCTTTTCCTTATTGGCCATTTTTAAGGTAGGTATGCCTTTAATGGTTGCTTCGATTTTCCTGTCTGCCAGGTGCTGTCCATGTGTCCATACTTTTTGTTGGTCTGGTAAAACTCGAGAACGAAGTGGCAGATGCCCCTTAAAGGAGGCTCCCCAGTCAATGGCATTGACCTATTTTCATGAAGCTGAGGTTGGTCCTATTCAGGCATGATTAATCCCCTTTCGTCTGTCACCTCATCAGGTTAACAACATCAGGGAATAATGGTTCGATGGTATTGGTTGCAGTGCCTCCTTTGAGGGCATTTGGCACTTTCATGAGTTGTATCGCACTATAGTAAAACTGTAGCAGTTCACTCAAATTAGGTAACTCATATGGCCCCAAATATCCCACCAGCTGACCGACCAGTATCCTTGGAATGTCTGATCCCGCCTTTTGTCTGCTCAGTCTTTCTTGTCACTTGCCCCTTGGCATGGGCAATTTTGTCACCTGTAGTCCAGCATGTTGGGAAAGGTATGTAATGCATCTCACTGCTATTGCCGCCTGCCATGTGCCAGATAGTACTTATACGGACTTGGTGCAATTCGCAGAATGCTCCTCGCAGCTAAACCAGTGAATTGTTTGAGCTCAAATTTTGCACAGAAATGGCATTTGGTCCGCACAATTGTTTTATGCCACACTTATTGGGGTACTCGCCTGAAGCAATATGAAGTCTGATATTTTCATTGCCTGTGGTGAAGACGAAACGAAACTGGCTGCTCTGTCAGCAATTGCACCCGTGGCGCCATCTCGTTGGTCAGCCGTGAAGATTACGTGAAGGACGGTGTCCTTTGCGGGAAGTTTGAAGACTCTTCAGCAACTGCTTTATCGATGACCACAAAAAAACTTAGTTTGCCCAAAACTGCACTGAGCTTGAAGACTTTCGCGGTACAGCATCCTCAGACCTCCCGTAAAACACTCCCCTGCCTCCTTTGGTGAATCTCCACGTCTGACAAAGGAAACGGTGCCACCGGTGCAGTCTGTGCGAAAATGGCCCGATTTGTTTCATCGTCGCCGCAGATGATGCGAATACCTGACGTTTTCTTATTGATTCAGCCAAGTACCCCAAAAAAATGCAGTATAAAGCTATTCTGCCGACCAAATACCACTTCTGCGCAAAATTTGAACTCTAACAATTCACCAGTTTAGCTCTGAGGTGCATTTTGTGGCGCGCGTTTAATTGCGGAACACGTAGAGCAAGAAAAGTTTGTTGTTACGGCAGAATATCATGTTTTTCGAACTCAAGAAAATATAACTGCTTTCCACTAGCATTTGTATTATGGTAATTATTTTCTTGTACACTTTGTCTTCTCTGAACATGGATTTGTCTCGTACCAACATGAAATTAGGCAACAACTTATCCTGGGAAGTCACTTCCTTTAGGGGCCAGCCTAAATGACAAACATTCATATTGCGTATGCTACAGCAACAACGTTGTTCATCTTACAAGGAATAAAGGTCGGCATGCATTCTGCATGTAGCATTACGTTAGGGATGATTTTTTGGAAGGTTTGCCTTTCTTTTTGTCTACTGCAGAGTTTTTGTGCACTGTCTGGACATACCTCATTTGGCGATGGTGTGTTCCTGGCGCCGTCTTCTGCACCTCCTTTGAACACTGCGTGCATGTGTTTGCACAAATTTCTTCGCATCGTGTTGTCTGGGCAAGAGCACGTGACATTGTGTACACAGATGTGGCATGTCGGGCATGTGAATGCACACTGCTCATTGCAGGTGCCGCTGTGCAATGCAGTAACCACATAGCTTGTGGTTGGGGTGGCCTGTGACCGTACCAGCCACTGTTGGATGCCGGAACTTGCCACATGTGCTGAAGGGATTAATTGTCCAATTTTGTGCCGGTCTCTTGTTTCTTTTTGAAATTTGCCGTCCTTGTTGCGTGCAAGCTTTATGAGACGGTCAAAAATTTTGTCCCGAGTCAACTTGATGAGTATGGAAACCAAATTATCAATCCTCCTATTCTGTTTCCCGTCGAGGTACACATATTTTAGGACTCTGTGGAGTGCCTCAAGCCTCATGTTGGTGTTGATCCCGGCCGCTTTCCGAAAGCATGAAGCCCAGACTTCTGGACGCTGTCCATAGTGCCCCTTGAAGTACTCTTTGAATCTTCCAAGGCCATTGTTCGTGTCTCCTTCTTCTTCACACCATGCCATGAAAGCATCCAGGAGCGTTCTGAATTCGTCCTCCGTTGCTGCTTGCATCACTGTCCGTAATGCCTGGAAAATGTGGGTGCAAGAGAAAGGAAAAGCAAAGTAATGACGTGCTTCATGTTTTTTTGCAAGAAGCAGCACAGAAGCTCCTGCTGCTTTGCATGTGTTTGACTAGAGTGGCAAGACACGGCAGTGCAAGTTGCATTGGGTTTCTCACCTCTTTCTTTAAAGGGCCCTTCAACATATATCAAGCATGCGAGTTTAATTGTTTGTATGCATTGTAAGGACACTATAATGCCTGAAGGCCCAAGGAAATTGTGGAAGTCGCAATGCAGTAAAACCTCGTTGATGCGTTCCCGGTCCATAAAATTTCCTGCTTTGTACGTAATGTCGAGTAGAGTTGCACCATATTTCTCCTCGTTAATATGTTCCCGGATAACACAATTTCCCGGCTACTAAATTTAAAATTTCGACAAATTATGGTTGTATAATATGCGTATTGAACACTGCACATTTACAAACATACAAGTTGGCCGAATGTGAGGGCACACGACATCAGCTGCTGAAATGCAATGCCAGTCATCTGCCATAGTGGCTTCTCTACAGTGCACAAGTGTGAGAAGGTGAAGCACTGCCACTAACGCCAAAAATGAAAACTGCGCGCTAGCATTCGAGAGAGCCCTTTTTGCAGGGATGTGACGTGTATAGGAGAAACGCCGAGGTTTCTTCACGGTGCATAAGGGTAAGGGGCCGAAGCATCTCTGAACTAAAGTGACATATGAGCGGGCCAGGTGTGGAGAATGCAGCTTAAAAAGCAGAAAACCCTTCGAAAGTCAGCCACCATGATGGCTTCCCCGCAGTAATTAAGTGCAAAGGGGCAAAGCATCCGAGAATTACGAGGAAGAGATTTTGCTTACTTTCGTCATTGCTGTCGTCAGACTGTAACCGTTACGAAGTTCCTTCTACGCTTTAGACAGCGCAAATGCGGACTGAATTCTGCGAGCACTGGAGATGGTTCTGTTCAGATGTTGTGCCACAAAATGTTAATCGATATTTTTATGAAGTACATTTATCAATGAATGTCTTTGTGCCTCATTCAACGGCTACATTTCTCGAAATTAGGCAGTTTGGATCACACGTTTTCCTGCGCAACTTTTTAAGAAAATGTGTCAACGAAGTATTACTGTATTTAATGTTTTGATCTGTTCAAGAAAGTATTGTTTCTGACCAATGGTGCCAAATCATAGCGGCGACTTCTAGCAGGGTAAATGATGCAACAGCTAGATTGCGTGCTGCCTTTCTGATTGGTTAGGTATCCAGTGTGAACACAGTTCATCTTTATGCTCAGGAAGTCTATTCAAAATATGATATGTCTGAGTGCTTTAACGTTTTGGCAAAAGGAGCAGTAAAAGCCATTGGAAACTAATAAGAATAACTTTAGGGGCAACCGTTTTTGTTCCCCTTCAAACTATAGTGCTGGCAAGCAGTGCTTTTCAAATTGCCGATACCCAGAAGATAGTGAAAACAAAAATGGTCGGCCCAACATGGCCAGAATTATGAAAAGAAAACCAGAACAGGAGATAGCTTGGGGGCACCAGTGGGAACTTTCCAATCCTATGAAAGCTAAAACGGATTAAAAGAAAACATGGGGAAGCACCCTTTGTTATCTTATTACCCGTGCCCTGTCTGCAAAATGTACCCTAAATGATGGCACGTTAAAATGCATGGCTGTGGGCTGTCCTGGCCTGACACTGACACATTTTCACTAGATTGCCCCATCTTGACTTGGGTTAGAAAACATCATCCTGTCATCACTGCGTCTACTGCGCTTGGATTGTGTTGGGATGCTGTCACACTAACCCGTGACGAGCCTTTCACAAGAGATCACAGCTGCACTGTGTGCAGGTGCAGTGGCAGCAGGTTTTTGCACACAGGTTTTTGCTTCATTTTTGGGTGAAATGAAGTCAAGCGGCACTTGGTGAGCTTAGCATGATAGCAGTGGACGTGAAAGGGTCTTTTTGGGACCCTCCTAGCACTAACAGCTCAGGCACAGCTGCCTATCTGCTTTTGGCCAAGAGCTATACAAGCATGAAACGTGAAAATTTTACAGGCTATATGATTGCGCTTTTCCATCTTGTTGCGTTTAATCTGGCTTCTATGGAATCTGTGATAAAGATATGTGTCCCAGGTGACAACTGGCTTTACTGATGAACATGCCTAGGGTGAGATTGCATCTTTTTGGTAGTTTTGTTCAGGTGTGATAAGATTGCGCTTTGTCACCCTCCACAGAAAGATTTTGAAGGGGAGAAAGGTTAGCAAGGTATGAGTGTCCCATTCCTCTTCTCTGCCACAAGATTTGTTCCTGGAGTGGGCAAGCTTCACCGTGGCCTCTCAGCATGCAGAAACCATGGTGATGTTGCACGCCAGGGGCAGAATTTTTTCTCTGGTCTTTTTTTCCCTTTTCATGGCGTTCACTTTAAAAGTGAAAACGGTATTGACGTCTTTCATGGAAGCGTGCCCTGGCATGTGGGTTGTTGCCGGTTCTGTGTTTGCTGTAACTGGGTTTTTCATTCGCCGATATGTGCTCCGAGATTTGGCGCCATGGTACGAACGTTCATTGTGATGGTCATGTCACCTTTGTTCGTACATTCACCCTTTCTTTTTCTCTCTCCCTTTTCACCATCCTCTTCTCTACTCTTCTCTTCTTTCACCCTCACCTGGAGTAGCATGCCAGACCGACAACCAGGCAGACCTCTCCTGTTACATTGTAGTTCTCCTCCTCCTCTCCTCCTCCTTTGTTTGTACTAAGAGAAGTTTTCTACAAATGGACCCAATTGTACTGGCATTTCAGAATTCACAAGAGTAGGCAGATAGCCCAATACAGTCAAACCCTGATGTAATGAACATGGATATTACGCATTATTGGCTGTATCAAACTCTTCTGAAATATTTGGACAAACACATGTAATTCAAACTTTATACATTCACCGTATTTGGTCACAAAAACAGATATGTCGAACTGCCTAGATCCGAACTGCCCACTCAGATGGCAGATGGCAGTCTTTGCCTTATTGCACAAGTGACTGCTCGTGGTGCGGCAAGCATTTGTGCCATGGTTCGTGCCTTATCTCACGTTTGCTGATAATGCCACTGAAGATGTAGTGGTGTGGACAACTGATAACCAGGCTGTCTGCGTGCGTTTATGCCTCTCGCACCTGTCGATGGTGCTCTTTGCAACCAGTGGCACGGTCGGTTGCAGCCTTCCAGTAGCCGTTCTATTTTCTCATCGACTGTCACGACGATGGTGCAAATGGCAATAGATTCTGGCAACTCGTTTTTCACGCAACACTGCCAGCCTAACTGCTGCTTCATTTGGTGCCATCGTGTGCTGGTAGTGCTGTGCAGGGAAGCAAACCTAATGACATGTGGTGCTCTGGTTTCTGCATTTCTGCATGCTCCAAAGTATCCACGAGTGGCTTTGAAACAATGCTGAAATATCTCGAAAAGGTCCCTCCCTGTTATCATCCTTTCACTGACTAAATTGTGCTTCTCCTGCATGAGGATTTGATCACATTTTAAGTTACAAGTTTTGTCTGCACTGAACTATATTGCGATGTTTTACCTCTTCATTGCAGTCAGGTTTGTCTGCATTCCTTGATGTGTAACGCAAGTTTCTGCATCTTGAAATTTACGTAATATTCGCTAGCTGGTGCATTATGCTGCACATTACAAAAACCTACCCAAGATTTTACATTGTGCTGTGGATACATTGCCTCATTGAACTGATATTGTTTACATCATGTGTTGTCTATGTGTCAACTGTAGTTTATTTACATCTGCATCCAATTTGTTTTGCTTGCTGCATTTCTTATTCAAGCTGCCCAACCACCAAGCCATGCCATATTGCTGGCCTTTTCTTTGCTGTTAGTACCTTTCCACTCTGCATTGTCTATAGTACTCCCCCTTTCCACATTGCACTGCCTATGCACTACCCTGTTGCTTTTTTGTGCTGCCGTGCTTTATCCACTCCCACTTTGCTCCATTATAATTGAAAACCCTCCATGGTGCTCCCCTATTTCTCTTCACCATCACTGCCTGGCACCACAGATCGTGCTCCTTCCTGCTGTTCAGCCTTGCAGCCACCACATTCCTCACCCTCTGCAGTGTGACACTGCAGTGCAATGCTTTGTACTTGCTATAGGACCCCTAGGATTTATGACACGACTGACTGGTTACTTGACTTGGTGGGTCACTTCATATGACCAATGGATCACATAATAGCGAAGAAGCACTGCATTGTTTAGGCATGGCATGAAGAGTCAGGCTTCTCAAAAGTAAAGAAGATCAAATATGTTACCAGAACACACAATATGATTGCTGCCACGAATTCTGCAGCACTATGAGCTCTTCTTGTGGGCAGTTTGACTCCTGCTGTTCATGAATTTAATATTCCCTGACGGGCTACTACCATAACTTTACCTTACTCTTGCCTGTTTCAGGGTTTCCTTAGCCAGAGCGCGTATCACTAGTTGCTGCCCATTTTTGTAATGTCATAACTGGCTCATATGTTGCCAGCTGCAGGCTATTTCTCTAATCACAAGGTGCTCGTTTTGTATTTAAGTTGAGGCTGTTGCGAAACGTTTGCATTTGACACTAGTGCTCCTTATTAGTCTGAGCTTGCAGATTTGTTAGTCATACCTTATAAGTGAAAGCTTGCAGTTCACTTCCTTTGACGTGCTTTTTTATCGCCTCTCTCCAGTTTTTGTCAATGTGCCAGGCACATAGCAAGCGTAGCTCTGCGTCGCCCATGACAGCTGTCCAGGCGTTGTAGAATGCAGGTGCATCGTCGCTCATGAATACACGAGCTTTTAGTCCTCCAATCTTGTGCTTGATGGCGGCGAAGAAGGTCTTCATCGCCTTTTGGTCGATGCGGTTTGTTATGCAAAAAGCGACTGGGAATCCTGCCCCGAATTCGTCGACGCACAGCAGGGTGACCAGCTGGAAGTCATAGCCTGTGGAATAGAGTAGCGATGAAATACTGTGAAACGTTGATGCGTTCCCAGTTCATGCGATTTCCCGGTTGTTACGCTTGAAATCGCAAACATTGCCCATGTGAATTTTACCCATTCATTTTTTTCCTTTCACGGTAAACAAATGCCATCGTCGGCCTGAAAGAATTGTCAATGTTCCTTCTACAGTGTTTTCCTGAGCTCTGCTTGAGGCATGTTTTCAATGAGTTTCGTTATATTAGTTACACTATTTTGTATTATTTGTTCTTGTTGTGGTTGGTATTCTTCCTTTTTGTCCTTGACTTCTGTATATTGCTATGTTTATAATCCCCCTACAATAATGCCGCATGGGCAATGTAGGTATATGCATAAATAAATAAACATTAAAAATGGCCCCTTGGATCTTACACTATATTTTTCCCGGTTAATATGTTGCCGGAAAACACAATTTTCTGGCTACTACATTTAAAAATTTCGACAGATTGTGGTCAAATGTGGTCAAAAGTGAAAGGAGGCGAAGTTTCTACGAACAACAGCGATGCACTTATATACGAATGGGCCGTGTCAGGGAAACGAAGCTTAAAATGCAGAAACACTGCTACAATCAGCTACCGCTGTGTCTTTCCCACAGTACTTGGGAGCAAAGGAGCGAAGAATCCGAAAATGGCAAGGAAGAGATTTTGGTTACTTTCGTCACTGCCATCGACGAACCGGATGTGTTAAAAATTTCCTTCTGCCCTAAAGACAGTGCGAATGCCGACTGAATTCAGCGAGCACTGGGATAGGATCTGTTCAGCTCTTGTGCCAAGAAATACCCATCGACATTTTTAAAAAGTGAAATTGTCCAAAAATGTCTTCTTATCTCATTCAACAGTTAATAAAATCAGGCGGTTTGGCTGATATGGTTTCCTGGATAATAAGTTTCTTCTTGCAATTAAAAAAAACTTATCAACGAGTTTTTACTGTACTTTTTCCTTTCAGAGCAGGGGTAACCATACCAGTGTCATTATTGTTTTGACGGTTTTTACAGAACATACATGCACTGTGCACCACCTGTAGGATCCTTGCAAAAGGCCATGTAGCAGTCACATTCTAAATTGCGCTCAATCTAAATTACACTCAAAAGACAATTGCCACTTTTCATTCATCACCAAGTATAGCTGCATTCACACAAGCACTTCCTATTGGTTTCCTGTTCCTAGTGATTTCTTCCACTGTGGTGTGCAGCAGAAAATCTCGAATACAAATATTTAAGTTCAACCTAAGAGCATGATGCAATAACGTTAAAACAACCCCTACGGTCCCTTGTGGTCCCATGGGGCACCTTGTTACCATAACACTGCTTTATTACAGATCATCCATATTGATTGTTTACTCTAATCAGTGACCCTAATTAAGTATTCGTGCACTGTAATCCACCTACTGTATGCCACCGTGGTGGCACATTGGGTAGGGCGCTCGGCTGCTGACCCGAAAGATGTGGGGGTCAAACCCGGCTGTGGCGGTTGAATTTTCATGGAGGCGAAATTCTAGAGGCTAGTGTGCTGTGCGATGTCAGTGCACGTTGAAGAACGCCAGGTGGTCGTAATTTCCGGAGCCCTTCACTGCGGCATCCCTCATAGCCTGAGTTGCTTTGGGACGTTAAACACAATACACCAAACCAAACCAGTTCGCCTACTGTTGTGAGATGCTCATAGAAGGCCTTCGTTTATCACCTGAACAAACTTTTCTAGAGGTAGTTTGCTCGGCTCCAGACCTCGAGGACAGCAGTTCGATCCACTTGACCATCTTATTTCTTTTCAGCCAAACTGCTTTTTTGCATCACTGCCCTCTTGACCAGTCAGGATTTTTCAGTCATGATTATGCCGAGTTTTCCACCTAACGGGAGGTTTAGCGGTATCGCGTTCATACATGTAAAAGACAGAAGTTGCAACGTTTCTCTCAGCACATTTTAATTTCCCACTGTCCTCAGCTCCAAAGCGTTGCTGTATCTCATGGCATGTGCGAACTCAACTCCATTATATAGCTTCATTAATCTGGACCACCGACGACAGTTGTCTGCAGCTTTTGTCGAAAATGTGTGGGCCTGCAGGGCCAGTGATCACAAGAATGGCTTTTCACAAAAACTTGATACAGTTAACATTTCGTAGGGGAGCCCTTTGCTTCAGCCACTGCTTGACAGTGCAAAAGCATGGAGTCCAGAAAATTGTATGTGTGTAGACTGTTTCTGTACTCTGGCAGTGGCCGCTGTTTTTCAGAGGGCTCGCCAACTCTTGCCGGAGAGGTTCTATTGGATGAGGCCGTGTGATTGCACAGCTACTCCACAAAGTCTGCCATTCTCTTGGAACAAATTTTAACAAGAGGAGTGCTCAGGCGACTTGTCCTGCTGAAATACACATTTTCGGGCAAACTTCTTGTGTGGGAGCTCAATGTTTTTATAAATTTACTTATAAAATTATTTCATCATTATACATTGAATTCACATACATATTGAATCCCATTGTTACAAAATGAACTCTGATTTGTTGGACAAACTCTTTGTAATTTTTAATTTCATTTTTTTCCCAGTGGTCACTTGTCCATTTTTATGTATTTTTAATTTTTAAACAGTCTACAATATTACGCGCAGTCTCCTCTTTTTAGCCCATATTCCAACTGCATATGTAGACAGTGTCTTTTGCTCTGTACTCATACTTGCAAAGAATTTCTAGTGCTTACCTGTTGTCCCGTGTGTCCCGTCTATACAGACACGGTCCGGCCCAATGGTTCTCAGGAGCTGCTGCTGTGGTTCCGTCATAAGTACCATCATAAAGTCTGGCGTGTTCAGGAGGTCACTTTCTTGCCTGTCCAAGGCATCGGGTAGGTCATCAACATTTTGATGTTTAAAAAAGATGACGGGATTGTCCTCTTCTTTTTTCATTTTGTCCACCCACATACAAACACTGGTGTAATCGTCCGCATGAAGGCGCTCGGGGTGGCCGATGTTGTTGTCCCTCATTATATTATATAAATCCTGCCTTGTTAACAGATGAATCCTGTTGAGCGATCCATCCATTTGGTCTCTCACACTATCGAGAACACGGTCCAGTGTGACTCCTTCTCTGAGTTTGGCTTGCAAGAATGAAGGAAATGATGACAATGTATTAAAAAAGTTAGGAGAACTGCTTCATTTAGCTATTTACTAAAATGTAATGAGACCAGAATTCTAACATGAGGGTCACTTTAGTGGCTGCAAAATGGGGGGAAAAAAAACATGCAATTGTAACATGAGGGTTGAGTTAGTGCATAAAAGAAAAGAAAACAAACAGGAGCGCAATTTGAGGAATGACGCTACGGTGTATGGAAACATAAGTTGAAGTTTCAGAATTACATTAACAAATGGCTTGCACGTGCCCTTTCTGTTTCAAGAGAGCTATGCAAAAGACTATCAGAGAAGGCTGATATGAAGAGAAGTACAGAGTCCCAACACGCCATCACTGCATTGGCCATGTACTTCAGATGCCTCATCGTAAACTGCTCCCGGTCTCGACCATGGCGAGTCGTGCCTCTGGAACGGCTGTGGCTGTTCTCGGCAGCATTTCAAGGGACCAAGAAATGGTATATACTCAGGTTAAAAGCGTGCGACCAATCGGTATCCCAGCACTCATCAGAGGTCCATAAAAATGATTAAGCTAGCTTCATTAACACCCAAGTTATCGGTGATTAATAATGGTGCTCCTCCTTGCCCCCTCAACTCATGCATCAACAAAACAGGTCAGGAGTGCACCCCCTCGATGCCCCATATAGCTCTGCTTCACCCTTGCTGCAGGATAAAGAGATGTGCTGACAGTGTAGAGATTCTGAGCAGACTGATCTTGTTCTTCACAAAACAAATTAGGAGAACGCAAAGGCAACAAGAGAGAGAGGGGAAGCAGAGTGACTAGGCGTTTTGATGGTTCCCACACTGAGCGGCGTGGATGTGCCAGGCATCTTGTGTGACTGACCCACAGCGGCACCAGTGCGTCCCGTTGCTTCCTCTCATATTTTTGACAGATACATGCGGTTTCTACTTTATATAAATCGAATGCAGTTGGCCATTAAACGGATATAGTGAACTCCCCAGCGCCAAACTATGCCCGTTCGGATGGCAGGTAGCAAGTTTCGTCGCACTTCACAAGCGACTGGTGGTGATGCGGCAAGCGTTCGTGCCAAGGTTTGCACTTTTATCTCACACTCGCCTGCAACGGGGCGCGAGGTTGCAGTCCTGCAGTGAGCATGCGTTTACGCCTCTGGCATCCTCCGGCAGTGCCATCGAAGCAGCAGCGCACGTGCCTGTAAGCTTGCAGTAACAATCCTGCCCTTATGTCGCCTGTCGCAGAGGTGGTGAAAACAGCAAGAGCTTTTGTTCTGACGTACCGCTTTCCACGCAGCAGGGCTGTGATGCGGGGAAGCCATCGTAGCCAGTGCTTAACCCTTCGTTTGCGGTGCTGTGCGGGGAAGCCAACCTAATTGGCGCGCGGTTTTCTGTCGCCTTTGAAAAAGCCAGGAGCACCTTTGTAACACCACCAGAACCAGAGAAAACGTCCCGCCGTTTCTCTAGTAAGGCTCGCCAAAATTGCTGGCCCTTCAATGACTAAATTACACCACTGTTTTGCACGTTTCTGGTGAAATTTTATATGATGAATTTCAGCTATAGTGAACTATTTTACAGTTCATTACTTCTTCGCTATAACGAGGTTTCATTGTATACCTTTACAGAGCTACAGGAAGTTGTATATTTTTGCCATTTGCGATTTCGCATTATACACACGAAAAGGGCCTTTCACTTGTAGACCTTTCTGATGCCCCCCCTTTTTTTCAGATTTGCGCTACCCCAGATGCCCAATGATAGCATTGCTCATCTTTGAAGAAAGAAGGATAATTATTCTCTTACCAGCAATGGCAGCTCTCTCCGTGTTGGACAGCAGTGAGTGGCACAAGCGGAAGTCATGGCCCCGATGCGTGCTTTGTAAGACAACTGTTATGCCGGTCTTCCCCTCTGTCACAGTCATTCCAGCAAAGCAGACTTTTCCACATTTTGCACTTCCTTGCGACTTCATCATTCGCTGTCCTGTGCCTAAGAAACATATGCAGAGTTAAACAGCTGCTTATACGTGTGTGCCACAGACAAGTCCACCTAATCAGGCAGCAAGGTATGTTGCTCGGCTAGTTCATTTGGTTACAGTCATTCTAGAAAGAGCACACTGGCAGACGATGGACAGGACGAGGAAAAGGCACAACTGTGCTAAACTAACTGCTTCATTTCCAGAGGCACTGACCTACACCTTTGTACTTGGATAGAAAGTTGACAAACAAAAGAATGCAGAGCTCTGTGTGTGCGAGGTTATCCAAAGATTTAACAAGGCAAGAACAGCATGTGATTCCACACTTTTTAGTCCTTCACCACTAGATGCTTGTTCGCAAAAAAAAAAAGCCGTCCTGTCTATGGATGAGGCCTCCACCTGCCATGGTTGGCAGGTGACAAATTGGAGAGAAGTAATCCCTTGTCCTTTTCATGTGGTAGCACTATGTAGGTCACTAGCAAAAAAGCCGTTGTGTTTCTTCTGAAGCCTGGTGGTGCCTTGGTGAATGAGAACTGCCGGTTTCACGGCAGCTGCAGCCACGTGGAAAGGCTGAATCCAGGCACGCCAGCTGCAGCTAAGTGTAAAGGCAGAAAATGCATGGCGCCACCTGCCACTTAAATTATCTAAAAAATTGTCGAGCGTTCCTATGCTTCCTATGCGAAGTTCATTTAATGATCGAATTGGTACTAATTGTTTTTCTTTTCCTATCGTTGTCACCACTCACACAAGATGTTACATGCCCAGAAAATTATGCCTCCCCCCCCCCAATTTGTCTGCCCTTGTCTTTTGTGTGCATGACAATAATGGAAAAGGGAAAAAACGGCGGTGATGCACATTGTTATTGGGTTGTTCTGTGTTTGATAACCTTGCACATGCTTAAGTATGCCTTCTTTTGCTTGTTAGTTTTTTGTCACAGTATAAAAAGTGTGCATTGGTGCCTTTGGAAACAGTAGTCCAACAGAGTTGTGCCTTTTCTTTGTCTTGTTCATTGTCTGCCAGTACCGCTCTATGTAGAACAACCGGGCAGTTATATTTTTTGCTAACAAATGGCTCTCATCCATTCATGCTAACTTGCTTTTGACAAACTGGAGGCATAGTTTGTTGCCTAAAGGGAGTAAATTATTTCAAGCTCCTTGTGGGTAACATGAAAGGAAGGTCTGCTAATATCAGTTTGTCTTGGTGAATTTCTCTTGCTGGAAGAATGTGATCTTTAAAATTATAGCTTTATGTTATGCGACATTGACTGCATTGCACAGAAGACTTGTGCGTTTTATGGTGATTCTAACTCGGGTAATGGTAATTCCAAGTTATGTACCAGTGAGAGCAGTGGTTCCTTACTAGCTATTTGTGCATGGTTTAAGTACTATCAGCTCATGCTTTTGGAACGTGGGAAATGTGTACTTAAATTCTGTTATATAACTATGTGGGAAAGCTGAGTGTAAAATTAAGCTTTCTAGATGCTTCATCTGAACTGTGTGTTGAATGATAGCTAAAACAATTCAAATTTTCTATTGCTGCAGCCATCACCATAGCTCGCAGTAATGTTTCAGCTGGGGTGCAATTACTTATTAGTGTCCTTATGGCTGCAAAGGAAAGCCATACAGTTTTCTCAGAAGCTTCTTGGCTGGAAAAATTAGTTTGCATGTCTGGCTTGGTACCTTGATCACCATTGGTCCAGGGGAGTTGCTGTACCAGGATGGCTGGCAGATGGAAGTGCAAGGCCAAATTCATCAATTCCAAGTGTAAATGGCTTTCCTCGGTAGCTGTACATTGCACTCAGGTGGATGCGAATTGCAGTTTACTCATTTATTGAAATCTACTTTAGCTTGGGGTTTTTGACTTCGTTACACAATTACTGTTCTGTTTTTTAAGTTGTTCATTATTTTGCCAATGACAAATTTTTTGTACCACCGTGAAGCTTCTGGGAAAGCTGTGTAGGTTTCCTTTGCATAGCTGTGTGGCTTCGCTCAGGTCGATAATTGCTCCGTAATTAAAATCTACTCCTCCTAGCGGGTTTTTCGTAAGTACTGGTTAATAATGCCCCAGACACTGCGGTTATAGTTAATTTTCTTTTGATGACAACAGTTGCTTTTTTGAACCGTAACAAAGTGACTTAGTGCTGTACATTACCTCTTGAAACAAAATGGCCAGAGCGATGGCATTGTAGGTAGGTCACTTTTTTCCCAGAGGGTTGACACACCCTTGCACTTCTTTTGGATACGAAGCGGCTGCGGGTGTCACTTTCCAGTTTCTCCTTCCAGGTGTTGAAGGCTAAATGGGGAAATACAAAACAAGTGGAAGCCATTGCTTTATTGCACCTGCGTATATAAAAATAGTCTAAAAACTGAAATATTGTGGAACTTAATTATTGGGGGCCTTTTGCTATACCTGTGGCATTAGGAGTTGGAGCACCAGATTTTTAGGTGTCCTTTTCTGAGGGGTACCACTGCATAGAATTCTGCATATGTAAAGACTATGTACATCAGTTTCTTCTGACATGTATTTTAGCTATTAGGTCCGTTCGATTCGCCTGCACTCCCTGAACTAGTTCTCTTCGTGCTGCACTTCGCCATTCATTTCACGAGTGCAGCCTAGCGCCCTCTGCACGTCACCGTTCGTTTTAAGCAAGTGCAGACGTCATGCAGGTCTAGTTCAGCTAAACTCTGCACTTCCTCGGCTGGCAGTGCCGACTTCGTGCAGTAGTTCAGCTGCAGACAGCATCATGGCAGCAGGCGGCGGCGGCATGTACGCGATGGTGAATCGCGTTAACACGTTCATTATTCCTGTGACTGGTGAAGATGGCCAACCTGTTTGCGCAGAAAACGGGCACTCCTACTGTTGTTCAAAAAGTGCAAGACTATTTCGATGCACTTTTGCACACATGACACAGAAACATCAAAACGGTCTGCTAGAGAGTACATGTTGCATTGCATGCTCAAGTAACTCAGAACTTTGAGGCACGTTTCCCTTGGGTTTATTTGCGGACGGCCTCCCATTGGGTGCGGGAAAAATGGCGATATTTTAAAGCTACCCACCACAGAATCAAACCTGCTTCGTGAAAGACGGGAAAGACGCTTGAACTCGAATCCATAATATTTGCTGACAACGTCCTCGCAGTACCGCGGTACACGGTTCCTTTGTAGCCTCACTAACTTCGTTGCAATCATGAACAAGTCGTTGAATTCCTCTTTGTCGCTGTCGGAGTCCGCAAGGTCCATAGCTGCCTGCATGGCAGTAGGCAGTAAGCCGCAGTTCATTTTTTCTCTTCCGCACAGTAAACACACACGAAGCAGCGCGGCGACCGACGTCCAAAGAGCGCAGGAAGAGCAGAAGGCCTGCACGACATCTGCACTTTTACGTTTGTTTCCAATCGGCGCTAGTGTCGCGCTAGGTCTGCACTGCTGTACTGGCGCTGCATGAGCACGGCACTTTATCTGAACTGACATGAACTGGTGCATGTCCTGCAGGCCGAATCGAACGGACCAATTATTTCAATGGCCAAAATGTGGATATGATGTCACATTTCAGATTTCACAATATTGAGGTTATGTCATACATGCAAGAACTGTGATACAGTGGAGACCACTTAAAACATGACCACTTATAGAGCAGTATTGGATATAATGCGGTTTTTGCCGGGCGCCAGTCTGCCTATCGTGGGGTTCAGTGTGCAACTGTACTATTTAAGTGAAATACTGGTTATAACGCGGTTTTGGAATCGACTTGGCGAACGTGCGGAACAGCAAGTGTGCTTCTCTGCGTACCACTAGGGCTTCTAAGGTGCGCTGCTGCTTACTCCCTAAAAGAAACACAACAACCAGTTACGCAGCAGTCGAAGTTTGATCCGGCGGGAATGCAAGTGCATGAATTTTTACCATGAACGCTGATGCTCTGCTGCTTAGGCTACAATTTTTTAATTCGCTTTCGAGGATTTTTTCAGTTCGGTGGAAAATGAGGTCATTCACAGTGCCGTGAGGAGGCAGCGACAAGCCAAAATTGTTCTTTTTCTTTTCCGGCTGCGCTGATAACAAGCCCATGCAGAGTTCCACGGCAGCGCTCGCAGTAATCTCCACGATTGCACTGCGTGCGGTCTGCTGTAGCAATAAAGTTTCTAAATATTACCTAGAGGGAAAGCTGGCGCCACTGTCTATGTGAGTTTGCGAAGGAGCCACGAAAGAGCACTTCATCCGCAAGGGAATGCCGGGAAGACAGCAAGGTGCACTC
Source organism: Amblyomma americanum (assembly GCF_052857255.1). Classification (NCBI taxonomy): domain Eukaryota; kingdom Metazoa; phylum Arthropoda; class Arachnida; order Ixodida; family Ixodidae; genus Amblyomma; species Amblyomma americanum. The sequence goes on along the minus strand of NC_135497.1, from coordinate 496,853,156 downwards.
GGCTGGGCCCTAAAACATGACTACGACTGCAGGAATACAAATTTTCAGAAATTGTATGTTGCAAGGAAGCATTGTTTTGCAATCAGTATGTCCTGTAATAAAATATGCTTAGTGTACATTGCAAAAGCAAACGATAACCGAATTTGATCATGGCTAGAGAAGGCCGCCAAGTGTAGCTAACTGTGGAAAATAATTTTTGCGTTAAGAGACACACTTTTCGCATCCAATATTCTTTCAAAAAAGTAATAGCACTTAAAATACTGCGGTTTAGAAGCTTCTGTTTTCGTGTTATGAAATATATAAATGTTTCGTTGGTGTAGTCTGCTATTGCAGGGCGTGCCTTATGTCCGTGCATACAATACTTGTTCGCTCCATGAGAAACTTGCCCGAGCCCCCGCTTTTCTATGAGAAACTAGTTTGCGCATACTACGTGCCGGCTCTCGGCATGTCCTGGCAGCGTGCTTACAGATTTTGCCAAGAAAAACGTAATTAGGAAGCGAGACCTCTCCTACGACAAGTAAGTTACGGCCGTGATCATGCTGACACGTGCAACATGCAGGTATTTGTGTGAAGTGATTCTTAAAGTGGAAGTCATTCTTGCATGCAATTGCGGACATCGCCAGTCTTCGAAACCAATTAAACGCAATCCTCGGCGAGTACGGTTATCATAAGTTGCGCTTGTCGAAGTGCTTAATTTTGTGCTTTTGAATTGCCTCCAAGACTCCTATGAGAAATGTGCACAGTGGTCACATAAGCGGACTGTTGCGTTATTTCACACAGAAAAAAATCTTGTCCCCTTCTCTCACATTTCAACACACAGGTAGCACAGGTTCCCGCTGAGCAAAACCCAGCTTGCTGCACAAACGGCTCCCAGTGAGGGGGTGACCGGAATGTAGGCCTAGCAGGCACCACGCACTGTGCTCAGCTCCCTTCCAGTCAAGCGCCTTTCGATGCTTCGGATCTCAAGTGAACTGCATGCGTAGCTGCAGTGCACAACCACAAGGCTCACAAAACATCAGTGAAAATTACAGTAGTGAAAGCAAAACTGAACAACCAAAAAAATCCAATCCGTAGCAGTCAGCAAGCCACTAGATGTCAATCCATTTTGCTGTCTTCCCAGCATGCTTCGGGCGTCCATGGTGGATGAAGTGAAAAGCCGCCAGCTTTCCCTCTAGGGTACACTAAGGAACTCTATGGCTGAAGCTAATCTAAGCGTCCAGTGGACTGAGTGGGTTGCTTTTTGTTCAGTGATAAAGCGTTTTTGAATGGGAAACTACCAATGTGGCATTTGTCTTGACCTGAACAAAACGTTTTTGCTATAGTGCGGTAGGTACCGCTTATAATTATGTGTAGATTTTCGTGGCCCCTGGGACAAAACCTCATTACTCTATAATAAATGCTTTGCAGTTTCAGTTCACTCCAACCTTTTTAATAAATGTGTTGCCATTTCAGTTCACTCAAACCTTTTTACCAGCCAGCCTCAAAAGCTGCCAGAGCAGTAGTGGAGGAGCAGAACTTGAATTAGTTTTCATATGCCTCAAATGCCTTTACTGTTGTCTCATCTGAGATCTCATAGCCATGATTCAGCTTTGAATCCAAACCGTATGAGTAAAATTAATATCCTGGCCTTAAGCCTCACATGCAAGTGAAAATGGCAGCGATTCCTGTTGCCGCGGCATAAAAACCTGTTTCAACCGGTCGCGGCGGCCGACCAGAGTGAAGGGGTTCCAACAAGATGGAAATCTTCATAGCGACAGCGCAATATCTCTGCCCTCTGACCAATGACTGCACGGTGGAAAAGCCACATGACAAGAAGATGATTCGTGCGGGAAAGACAAATGTTAGTTTACTACACGTGCTTCCGACACGCACGTACAAACTAAAAAATGATATTATTGGCATCAAATAAGATGTAGTTGATATTTAAAAAACAAGTTTATTTCTTAACAAAATTTGAGCAATCCTGGAAAAATAATGCATGAACATTGTCCGTGTTGATGTTTGCAAACCACAGGAACCAACCGCGAGGTCGTATTCTTCGCCAGCAGCACTGGGATACGCAGCGGCAGTAAATGCTATGTAGTGACTCATGTGAAACGGAGCCCTGCGAAAAGCATCGCTGTGCCACGCCGCGAGTCGCTCAGTTCGCTCAATCGTTTGCATGTGAACCGCCCTTTAGGCAGACTCCTTATGGCGCCCCTCGTTTACCGATGTCTTGCAAATCATTATATATGTTTCTATTATGGCAAAATAGAATAGAAACTAAGATTCAAAGTACACATGACATGCACAGTGATGTGATCACTGCACCAGTTGCGCCAAACTGTGCAAAAAGACAAAGCCTGCTACATGCTTCTACATTATGGCAAAATACGAGTGATCTGTGCCAATTGGGCTTGCACCAAAACTTCCTGTTTTCTTAAGGACAGAATCCTCGGGCACTGCGTTTTATCCTTTGCGAATGTATGCATGCTGCATATCATGCTGACTGGGCCTGTTGTCACCCTGCGTAATCTAAACAGAGAAGCGAAATAGGCCGGCAGCACACACGGATTTACTCTGGTCATCCTGTCGTGTGGAGGGCATGCTAAAAATGCGCATGGCGCAAACATTCACAAACAGTGCAGGCCTTCCTCGTCCTTGATCGGCCAAAGTAGGGACACAGTGGGCTACCGCAAATGTCTTATTTCGTCGATTTTAGTGTTAACTTCATTGGTCGATCAAAAAAGAGGCAGATAGTCAGTGGCATGCAATTTCAATTTTGCATCGTAGCTTCTTCACCTTGCAGGCGTCGTCATGCTGAGTATGAAGATCAAACAACGCATGCGAAGCCTGCAATGCTGAAATCGATACTTTCGAGAATATGACTGGACTGTATGCGGCGGCAGTGGTGTGTACTTTGTGCCGCCGCCACATTCAGTCTGGTCGTTAGTTTTAGCATAGTGCCATCCGCATTCCGCTGTCGTGAACTGCTTCTGCAGTGAGCTATTTGCGCATCCACAGATAACCTTGAGGAGCGCACACCGGCCATTGAGCAGTGCAGTTGGGTCCCTGACTTCCCACAGAAGCAGATCGCGGTACCTGTCATGGTAAAACTGTCTAATAACATGATTCTTCTTTTTTACACATTGATTTCTATTTCAAACATAGTTACTCAAAATGGCAAAAGATTGTGTGCACTGGCGTGACATTTTTCGGCATATATGAGTCGCACCGACGAAAAATAGTGACAAAAAATGTGACATACACTGAAAAATGCGTTACATATATCTTTGTCAAAAGGCACTTTTTGCTGCTCCAACAGCTCCTTTAAAGGAGCTTGGCTAGTCATATCACTGCATGCATAATATATGAAAGAAATTGTGCGGGTATTAAACGCACAAAGATGTATGTTGTAACTAGGGCTTGGACATAACGGTTGAAACCTCAAAAAAACAAAAAAAATATAAAGTACGCTGAATTCGTTTTCGGAAATTTGGTTTTAACCGAAAAAGGTCAGTATTCTTCGCATGCAAGGCATAGATAACTGACAGTTGAATGCGAGTTACACGCAGTCAAAGCTGAAATTGAATAAGCAGGAAGCTAAGGGCATGATGCGAGAATGATGTTGGATAAGGAGCGGTGTTATGCGATTTGAAGTATTGCTTCTCTAGCTTACACACCTCGGACGACTGGGCGTTTCCGTTGAGTATGCAGGCTTTAGAGTTTGACTACTTTTCATGTCTTTCTGGTGCATCCTGTTGTAGCTCAGGGGCAAAACAAATAAAATGTGATTAAGTTTTCTTATAATTATTACAGTTGTAATTATTGCAGTTATAATGGGCAATGCAGGCCTTAAAAAAATTCTTTCATGTATGGTATGATTCTTATTAAAATCAGTTTTTTTTTTATGTAGAGTCCAAATATGCAGTTAGTGTCAATAGCACCATCACAGTTTCAGTTATAAGCAGTTTTATGATTTTAATTTGGCTGTTCATTGCAGGCCATTAGCGAAAAAATTTTTTAAAAAGCTTGAAATATTTGCAGAATTGCTTCACCCAAGACACACTTGTGCGGCGATGCTGTTGTTAGACTTGCTTCAGTGAAAATACATTGGTAAAAGAATATGAATAGAACGCACAAAATCGGTTGCTGTGTCCATCCGAATAAATTGATACCAAGCTTATTTCAGTTGCCCAAGCCACACCAGAGAAAACTCTCATAAGGCAGAGACTGTATTTTTAAAATTACGAACGGAGATAAAGAGGCTTGAGCTTATTGAGTCGCATGAAATTAATATGTGGAAAAACACCTTTAGCTTTGGCTGTGCATGTGATGGCCTCTTGATAAGTGTCAAACAGAAGGGCGTAGAACGAGGCTTTGTACGGTAGCAAAATGGCGATCGGAGAGCAGGCCTGAATTTGTTATTACTTGAGGTGGAACATTAATTTTGAAGCTCGCTCTGTTTTTCAGCTTTGCTACTCAGTAAGTATTGATTTGTTTCATACTTTGGGATCATTTTGAATGCGGATATTTTGCCCGGGTATAGCCTGAACTACACATAGTACGAGAAAATTTTTCTAAAAATTAACTTTTTCGGAATTTTTTTGTGATCTCAACACCAGCATCCCCCCTCGGGACAAATCTTGACCAAGTGATTATGTGGCCAATATTTGCTGCCGCCATCTCTTCAGAGGCTGCCGTTGTTCCCGACAAAGGTGTGCCTCGCCATGATGGGGCAGTGCACCAAAGCTGAACACATTATGAGGTCAAGAAGTATTTTCGGGCTATTGTTGTCAGTGGAGGCAATGCAGTTTCAGTCAATACAACTAAATGTGTCTAAAGGTTTGCCATGAGTTAGCAATCTCATCGTGAAATTTCTACTGGAATTAATGTTAAGAAGCCATCAACTGCTCTTCTGAGCACGTTAGATGTCGGAATGTTTTTAAGGGGGGACCCTGGTCTTAAGACAATTTTTTTTATTTACTGGAAGATTTTGATGAAAGTTGCACTGTTAATGTAGTTTTTTGTGCTGATTTCAAATGTGCATATATATTTGCTATAAGTAATCTAGTTTTGAAGATATTGAGCACTTTATCTTCCTTGTTTGGAGGTGAGCTATCTGTAAAACTACAGGTGTTACAATAAAAATTGGCCTACCAAATTAATCTAGAACACACCAGGAATGCAAAAATCAAGCTTGAATCTTCTGGTCCCATTTTAACCAAAGTTAGTGCTTGTCAAAGTTTAGAGACCAGAAAGCGATCTGGACACTCAAGAAAACATGTAATTTTTAAAAAGTTTTCTCATAAAGTACCACAAATTTATTTGTAATTTTGCACTCTATATGATTTTACGCCTTTGGTGTAATAAGAATTATAGCAATAGCATAAGTAGAACCAGAGATATCGCATCTCCAAACCTGCAACATGGTCAAAAATAGTTTTCAGAAAACGAAGAAAAACGTTTTACAGATTATTTATTCACACAAAACTTTAAAAGGAGCTAGAAAATGCAATCAGTATGCCCCAGGAGCACAATCTGGGTGCATCGAGTCCCGGTGCTTTCGTTTCACACCGTTCTTCAACGCATCTGAACTTTCATGTTTCTTGTCACATTTGAGACTTCGACGAACATCTTTCTCCATAGCCCTCTTGAGGCCTGTTCTTGGCATATTTCTTTTTAGCTCGCCTAGTATTGCGGCGGCTGCATTCTGGCTCCCTGTATTGAAGCGAAGCACCACCTCAGCGACAGCTGCTTCGACGGCAAACAGTGAGGAGCGACGCTCTTTTGGCACCAGATTCCACAGGACCGAATGAAAACTCTCATTGGAGTTCTGCGTTTTCCCGCGGAAACACCTTTTCAGCAGTTTTGCTTCAGAGAGCCGCTCATAGACTGGCAGCAGTGCACGAGCTACATCCTGTGGCAAATTGTAGCTGCGCTTGGGTGCTCGATCTCCTTTTGCAACAGCGGCATTGTGCCGCCACCATGAATCCCTGCCAGTTGGGCACAACGAGTGGTCAGAGTGATCATCTGTAGATGTCACATGGCGGTATGTGGCCATGACTGCCCTCTTCATGTTTATGTCTCCTTCATGCGTCTTGAGAGCCCGGCCATAATATGTACTCAATTTGGAATTCAGATCACCCGTTAGTCGGCCTTTACCTCCTAAGCTACGACCATCTTCGGTTTTATGCTTCTGAACGAGGTTGCGAAGAGCTGTTCCCATTCTGTACGATATAGCCTTACATTTTCCTACACATTCACATTGTAGATTTACAGTGCTTAAAAATTATTCGGTATAGAAAATAAGTCGATGCAACTAAGTTCAATGTAATGGAGTTTCAACTGTTAAGTTTAGTTTTCGCTGGCGAATTCCATTTGTGAGCGATGTAAATTACATATTATGCACCATTAAAAAGAATAAAAGAAGTAAGCAAAATTTGTTGCTTATACTCCTTTAAAATTACCTGGAAAAAAAAAAAACATTTTTTTCCCAGCAAGGAAGGAGCAGCAAACTCAGGGCAGTAAATATGTGCAGTTGATTCTGTGGAAAAATAAACATTCTTACCTGGCATTGACGGGAAGCGAAGCTCCTTGTATGTTGGACGGAAATCGTGACCGCTGATGTGGTGTGACTGCAGTTCGTTCAACGTGAAGAAGGTCTCTTTGCACAGGTCACATACATGTTTTGGCTGCCTCGAATTAGCGGTGACCTCCTTGTGGACGTTCAAGAGATGCCGCTTCAAGTTCCATTTGTTCGCGCACTGCATACCGCAGCGCGGACACGACAATTTCGAAGGACCCTCCATCGTTTTTCGCAAGCGGCGAGCGCGCGCGCGCGACAGCAGGAGCACGCTTCTCAGCGCGCCTACTGCTTCCGATGCGTGTACACTACGCTTGCTAAAAATTTTTTGATCTCTGTCAGAGATTATGACTTACTAGGTAGTGCCAAAACACGCTGACTGGCGGTGACAGCCCTTTGAGGGTGCGATTACCACAGCGGAGCAGCTAGCGCGCGAACCACAACTCGATAAGCTGAAATGTGCGCGCGCATTTTGGCGCGCTTTAATTTCACGAAGGCGGGAGCCGGCAGGTGCCATTCCGGCGCCCCAATCAGGAGCAGCACAGAATTAATACCGCGGGTAAATTTAGAGACCATGGAGAAGAAAATCTTTTCATATGTGGCAAAATTCTGAGTGAGGCTTGCGCTTAGATTTTTACACATTTTTGCCTCATAAGTCTGCATGGGCAACCCTTATATTTCGTGGGCCCTGAGAAGAAATTGGAGTTGGCCTGTATCACAGAGGTACCACTTTTGCTGTAAACACATCTTTTATTGGGCAGAAAAGAGCAAACACTAAAATGTCAGTTGCAGTGAGGCGCACGGCGCATCAGCACGAATCTGTGACAAATATGCATGAAGGTTACGCGTCTCAATATCACATAAGTTTTGCAACACTCAGGGCGCCTGTATCATGCCAAGAAGGCGAAACGAAACCTAAAATGTTCTCAAACGAAACGGAACCTTGGCGGCGCCACAGGCGGCCGCTTCAGTTTCCGCCCTTCGGTTCGAGTGGTTTCGGATTTTGACCGGCGCAGGTTGCAACCTGCAGCAGCACAGACGAAGAGAGCCACGTACTACCCTCGTAAGTGCATCTTGTATGGAGTTGATGGCTCGGTACGTACCTGCGAAGGGTCTGTTCGTTTTAATCTTCATCCTGCACTTCAGCACTGCGCACTACTTCCATGCCACTTGGAGCCACGGTGTGCGGACGTACTGCGTTGTTGGTAACCGACCAAGATGGAGGTTGCTGCAGGGAAAACTTCGAAACAATTGACGTAGCGAGTTGTGCGAACAGCGGTGCCGATTCACAGCGGGGCAGTGGTGCCAAGGTGGTGTATCAGTGCCGCAGCTGAACAGCAGTGAAGCAGTTTTTTTAGTACTGACCCGCTTGGAAGACGAAGGGTATCGCCGTGTACGGAGGTGCTCTCTCCATTTACGCCCTGAAGACTGTGTGTGTAATACATCCCGAGTACGTCGTTTGTAATTCCTTGGAAGCTGGACAGGCTTCCCGGCAGCAAGAATTTACACTATCAGCGGGTAATGTCTGAAAACTATGCTAATCTGACTACTCGTGGGGAAGCATCAAGGCAGTAAATGCGTACGATGACTTGCCACAGCTGCTGATAAAAGACAGCACCTGTAACTGTAATTGCAGCTAGGTATTAAGTGCTTTTTGTACGCCTTGCGATCACTCGTCAGGTACAGCGGCCAAAAATACTCGTGGCTAGCATATAGCCCACGAGCCTCGGCATTAGCGAACTACTCTCGGCGTGGTCTCTTGGATCGGTAAAGTATCTGAACGCTGGGATGCATATCGAGGGCTTCAAGCACATTCTGAGTGTTGACGGGAGCTCCTCTTTCTGCAAACTCGTCGGCCCTCGAAACGTATTGGTACCCCGAGCCGCCGCAGTGGCTGAGCGGTTATGACGCTCAGCTGCTGGCCCGTGACACGCGGGTTCGATGCCGGCCTCGGCAGTCGAATTTCGATGGAGGCGAAATTCTAGAGGCTCGTGTGCTGTGCGATGTCAGTGCACGTTAAAGAACCCCAGGTGGTCGAAATTCCCGGAGCCATTCACTACGGCTCCTCCTCCTGAGTCGCTTTGGGACGTTAAACCCCCATTGACCATAACCAGCTAACTTAGCCAAGGAATCAAAATGTTAGCGCAGCTGTTTTTGGTAATTAATTTTGGATTAGTGTGGTACCCTATCAATACAGGCCAAGTTCACTTTGTCCTTGCTGTCCCTCGAAGGGGAGTAACAAATTTTTTTCTTTGGCTGGCAGGTCTTTTTTTTCTTTGTGCACTTCAATGCTTCACTTGTATTCCCTTCATCCAGATTTCCTTAGCGCTGTTGGTCACACCACTGCCATCAACAGCACTGTAGGAAGCCCATGCCTATTTTTGAGCGCTGCACTTCATAGCACAGGAAGTATGCGATATAAAGGGATCAGTTTTATCGATGCGAGAGTGCTCACAATCTCCAATATAGCAGACAAATCTTATGTACCTGTTATGTTACCCGTGACCTGGCCTGCATCATTCGAAACTTGGGTCACGGTCAACGAATGCTGTGCAGAGCTTATGATGTTCTAAGCTTCATTGGGACACATGCCTGCTGGTCATCTAGGTAACAAACAGTTCTTATAATAAATGCAATGTATGTGTAATGCTCTCAGCACCTCGAAAATGGGCTTATAAATTGTAACTTTGTCAACAATGCGACATTGAAAATGTGTTGACAACAGCAATAGAGAAGTTCACACTTGATGTTAATATGTTGGCATTAGAATGATTGTACAAACAAAAATCCAGCGTCTGATGTATGTCCAGCAGAGCATGGAACAGAAAAGAGATGCCATACTTACGGTCTCAAGCGGGATTCGAACCTGCGGTGGCACACAGTTTTGCTTGCTGCTGCTTTAGACAGCTTGCCCATTGCCGCAGCCTTTCTCCCTGCATGTTAAACTGCAAGCTTCTAACACTTTGCTTTGGATATCGACTTTCATCCTTGTGCGATAGTTTGAACTTGGACTGGCATGTGCAAGTGGCTGCATGCTCTCATGTTTGAATGCGTGGCTTGTTTGAAGCCTAAGCTTGATCCAACTTCACATCTCATTTCAGCACATTGCACAACATCTCAAATCTAAAAGCAATGGAAAAAATACAATCAGCCTTCCTTCCTGCGTGTTTGCCTGCCAGCCTCTCGCACTGTGGGGCTATTTTGGTGACCAAAACTGGTGCGCACGTGCTCGTTTGCATGACCGCACAAAGACTGCAAAGAGCCAGCGTGCTCAAAATTGGAGCCCACCTGCCAACACATTCCTTTTCACATTAATCGTCTGTGAATTTTAAAATTTCTACAAGTTATGCAGAAGGCACATATAGCATTTCAGTTCAAAGAACGCATTAGTGAACATGGTTTAATGCTTCCTGTTCAAAATGACGAAAATTGTATGCTATCACTGCTTCTGCCAATATAGTTCTCTGGGTTTTGTATGGATATTGGTTCAGGATTCCGTAAAAGTGTTCTTCTTTCAGCCCTTACGAGTTGTCATTGATGACAGAACATATTTTTGAGGTTGGGGGCAACGAGCATAATTACTAGTGGACATACTTAGCGATTCCACTTCTCGCAGGTTCTCAAAACTGGGTGTAGAATCTGAATTTTCCCTGCTGAAGTAGCTTGCACTGTTATTTTGGAACTTTTGATGCGCAGTTCAAAGCAGAGGCATGTTTGAGGCCTTGCACAGTCTCGATAGAACAGCTTTTAGGGTTCTTTCCAGACTCTTGTTTCCGAACATGCACTGAAAGTAGTACAGCAGCGAGTACAGGTGATGGATTGCAGCAGAATTGATTTTTAAGGATGATGCAAAAGAGACTACCAAAGGGGGCCATGAAATCAACAAGCCTGTCTTTGTCTCAGTCTCTGTGCTATCGATACATTGCAGGCTGCATAATTCGTTCGTTTCTCAAGATATTTCTCTCTTTGAAATCCAACATTACCTTGCAAGTCATCGGAAGTACCTGAAATGTAGAGCTGTAGAAAATACGCATGGAAGTTAAGCTTTGAGAAACCTGCTCACAACTCTTCAGGCAGTCCATCGTTGTGGGCATCAGCATTTTCTGCTGTGTACAAATGAAAAGGAATTCTAGCATATGAATGTTTTATTTTCTGATCATTTTCCAAAATGGAACTTGTTTGGCTGTGTAAATAGTTGGCATCTTTGAGCAAAGGCTTGACCATGGCACCCATCCACCAAGAAGTGCTGGTTTGTGTCCTTGCAGGCATGCCGTACAAGCCCTGGCATCCCAGTTGAGGTCTCCGCACACCTGTTCCTGGAAATTGAGTTGGAAACATTTCCATGCAATTTAATATTTTCAATCTGTCCATCAGATTTCATTTGAAGTCCCCATAACGCAAATTGTCACACAGCCTGAAAAATACGTACACAATTCATTCAGTACTTCAGCAAGATGGAGTGACAGTGCCAAGAGGAGGTAAGAAATAGGTAGCCTCAAATTTTTTTTTTCCCTTTTGAATGGCACTTCTTTGTAACCTACCTGCCGCAGTAGCTCTGTGGTTATGGCACTAGGGTACTGATCCTGGAGACCTGTGCTCAATCCCAGCCGCAGCGGCCATGTTTTGATGGAGACAAAACTGTAAAGGTGACCATGCTGTGTGATGTTTGTTAAACCGCCCCAGATAGTCAAAACTGAATCTGGAGCCCGCCACTGTGTGTACCCACAACCTATGTGGCACGTTGGGGGACGTCCGCCCCCACGATTTGTTCTTGCATGTCGAACTAGAATTATCGACATGAAGTAAAGAATGGCTTTTAGAAACTACTTTTCTGCCAGTTTTTGCATACACTTGTTTGCAGTGTTTCTTGCAATGAAAACTACCGGGGAGCGTGCATGCTTTCTGCTTATGCCAACTATTGTCTAACTGGAACGGAATTTACTGGCAACAAAGTTGGGTTTAGAAGAACTTGTCTAAAGTGAATAAGGGTTCATTTTGAACGGTTTTGAAGTGAATGTATTAAATAGGAGTGGGAACTAAGCTGAGTGCAGAGATCAGCAAATATGTGCTGCAACCGTCTTGGCTGGTGCATAAGATTGTTGGTGGAGGCATTGTAGCTGATTCAGAGCTATATTTCCAGTATGTGTATTATTGGATTCCCAGCTGGACTACAGTGTCAAGTTTCAGCCCAACTGTTCGCTTCATCCCTCGCCAGTTTCTCCACCTTGATGGAGACACTACATGAGTCATGAGAGTTAACAAGCCGACAGCTGTGATGACTGAGTTGGAGATACTTCTTTTTGCCACTTGGTAGTACAAAGCTTCTGTTCTGCTGAGAGAGATTTTGTATGCCTTAAAAATACCCGAGGTACTTAAATACGACGGCCCATTTTCAGAAATCGTTAATACTCTGCAAAGAAAGGTATGCGACCCTTGACCGGTGAATATAAATACATAGTTGAGGGTTAAACTCTCCGCTGTCAGTCGGGAGAAAAAAAGGGAGGGGGGTCACGCCACAAAGTGACTACACTCGCGGACAGCTTTTTGGGGCTATGCTGCGGAAGCACACCGCTAGCTTAAACTATCTACCTCGTGAGAGCGGGGTAGCCTCATGGCTTCCACTGCATAGCCACAAAAAACTGTCCGCGAGTACTTTCAGGACTTTCAGTCGATTACAGAAACGAGCAGCGAACTCCTTCAGCGAAAAGCTTCAGCGATAGCAGTGCAGGCGGCGACACTGTGCAATCCGAAGTTCAATGCTTTTTTTTTTATTTAAGCACTATTACCTCATAATACTAAAGTTTCGTGCTGGTAATTAAAATAACCCATTTTTAAATATGCAGTTATGTTTGCAGCAAAAATTTTGCAGTGGTGGCACTACATACTCGTTTCCGCTTCGCTAGGCTTCGTCATGTGTCATGGCTTCGTCATAGCTGCTGTCGTGTAGTCAAGTGGATTTGTTCAATTATTGTGCTTTGTGTGCTCCGCTGCGCCTGTAGTATGGTTTTTCGGTCTTTACTGCCGTTACCGGACAATAAAATGACTGTGCTGGAGTGGACGTCACTGCAGCGCCTTCAAACCTTTACGCAAAATGCTTTTCCGGCAAGTAGAGGCAACTGTGCCCAAAAAAAAAAATGGAATAGGTTGTTCGTTAACCCTGATGTCTTTATAACATTCAGTGCGGCCTACCTAACATGAGTGTATGGCGTAGGAGCGCGTTTTCGTCATCAAAACGCTCTATGAAATGAAAACCATGAATGAAAAATGCTTAGTCGAGCGAAGCCATCTCGGGCTATTTTGCAGAGGCTGCAGCAGCAGGATGATCAGATGGCACTTGGGTTTGTGGAGACATCTCCGGGACACGGAGCAAACACCAACCTGACTAAGGATGGGATACTGCAAGAGAATAATGGGCAGCAGAAGGGGAGTGGAATTTGGGCATATTCATGAAAGTATGAACTGCTAAAGGGCCAAACCGGAATGCAAGGTACATTTATGGTTAAAAGGAAAGGTGAGCAGACACCTTGGCCTTTCATACCTGTGAACAGCAGCAAATGCCAAAAAGAAAGCTATACAAGAGTTACATTGTTGGGCAAGTCTGTCAATCCTTCTCAACCTTCTAAATTGTGTCAATCCTCAATTGTGCACATGCAAGGAAGAGAAGGGTATACAAGTGCAGACTAAGAATCTGTGCTTGTGTACCCATGTCATCCTCCCTTTTTCAATGTGTATGGTACCCTCTCTTGGTAGTAATGTATAACAAGCAATATTAATTAGCTAGACATTTGTGCTAGGGGACATGAATGCGTGCATGGAAGGCATGGGTACATTTTCAACAATGGTTATATATAATAGTTCCTAGAGCTCGCAACATGGGAGGTAAGAAATGTGTACTTAATAGATTATGCACTAATGTCGCATTGGATGCTCAATATGCTAGGGGTGATGAATGCATATGAATGTGGCTCCAGAAGTGTAGGTAGTGATCACAAACATATCAAGTTTTAGAAGAGAAACCAATGTAGGGACAAGGCAAGATGAGCAACTAGATAGTATATTGTTACGACGAAGTGGGAGCCGACTGCGGGCGATTTGGCGAGCGTCTGCAGCTCGAACATTGGCGTCACAGGCGTAGGCGGTCAGCGGATGGGACAAGTGTGTCCAAAGGCAGGACGGCGCGTCTCCCATATAACAGAAGAGAGAGTAAGCAGTTGTGTCACGCCGCGAGGTGGTGTAAGCAAACGTCCCATAGGGCAAGGCGAGGTCCCAGTCTTTGTGGTCGGGGGAGACGTACATAGACATGTCCAGTTCAAACGCTCTGGTAGCCCATTCGTCCGCGGGTGGTATGCTGTGGCAATCTTATGCTTGGTTGAACATGAGCGCACGATTGTCGTCAACAACTCTAGACATGAAATAGCGTCCGCGGTCGGTGAGTAATTAGCAAGGATCATCATGTTGCAGAATAAGATTGTGCAAGAGGAAGCCAGCGACATCGGTCGCGCAGCTTGCAGGCAATGCATGGGTGATAGCGTACCGAGCGGCATAGTCGGTGGCTACTGCGACCCACCTATTTCCAGATTATGGGGTCGGGAATGGTTCAAAGAGGTCGAGCCCTACACTGTAGAACGGCTCCACGGGTACGTCTATAGGGCGCAGAAGATCAGGAGGTGGTGAGGTAAAGCTGGACTGTACGATATAAGGCAGGCCAAAAGAAGCAGCGCCGTATCCGATCATAGGTTCTTGCCACACCAAGGTGTCCAGCTGCAGGCAGGTCATGGAGTTCTGTGATTATAGAGGAGCGCAGCTGCTGGGGAATGACTAGAAGGCGGGACGGCCCGTCGGGACGGAAGTTGCAGCGATAGAGGATGCCATTTTTAGCAAAGAGCTGCAGGGAGCGCTTGAAGCTTCCAGAGCTGAGGCCCACGATGATGGTTTGCAAATATGGGTCTTTGCGCTGCCCCTCGGCGATGTGTAGATCAGAATGCCAAAGAGGGAAGGGATATCGTCAGTATCACAGGGTACCGAGACAGGCAATCAGCGTCTTGATGAACACGTCCAGACTTGTACATAACAATGTACGAATACTCCTGAAGGCAGAGCGCCCAGCGGCCAAAACACCCAAAAGGGTCTTTCAGCGAGGACAGCCAGCAAAGGGCATTGGTCCGTGAAGAGCACGGTGGTTTGGCGATCAGGTCACCGACATCACGTATGAAGTTGCTCCTCGTACGCCTGCATTCTCATCATGTAGACCACCCACTGATATTGTTCACGTCATGCGCCTCAAGCCCTACCACGTCGCTTCTCGATCACCGGCCCGGCCCGGCGTCGAGACTGCGCTCGTGCCGCCGGGAGTCATGTTACGATGAAGTGGCAGTGGAAGACGAAGTGGCCTCTCGCGTGAAAGGACAAACGAACAAGAGGAGGTTAATGTGGCTCTTTGTTTGTGTTGGTGCTCCCTGCTAGGAATTCTTCATTTTAACCCTTAACTGTTGTAAAGAAATGCAAATAGCATTTCCCCGTAACAATATTACTTGGGAAAGCAATTGAAAATAGCAAAAAAAAAAAAAAAACGGGCAGTAATTTCTGAGAGAGAGAGACTTGGCTTCAGCCTTTCTTTTTGGGCAAGGGGAATGGACTGAACATTCATTACCAGGACTGATATTGAAGATTTGCAGAAGCTGATAGACATCTGAGGTACAAAGGGAAATAGATTAGGTCTCGAGTTCAGTAACGAAAAAATCGGCAGTGAGCATAGGATACAGGATGTCATGCTAGAGGTAGGTACAAGTATGTTTGGGTGTGGATAAATAATGGTGCTGAGTATCTAAAGCAGCACAAAAACAATGTAATGATTAAAGGTAGTAAGAATGCAACTGTCATGAAAAATAGGACACTGTGGAACTGTAATATGGTGATGGTTCCTAGTCTGACTTTCAGCAATGGGGTTAATGAGAACAGAAAACTGGGCAAGTTGGAATGGATTCGTTTTTAAGCAACGAGAAAAACGCAAAGAAGCTTGAGGGCCGGGATGACCAAGGGACGAATAGATGCACAGTGTCACATAAAAAACCGCTCGTCGATTGCGATACCGGAGCGGTTTGTTTATTCTATCCCGCTCTCCTGCGGCAAGACGTACATTGACATTCAGTAAAAGGGGCAGTTTCGTCGAACCTTGCTGTGCACTGTCAGAAATGTAAACATTGTTTCCCCCATTGGTCAGGACAAATATATTGCTTAGCCACCCAGATCGGACCTGCAGAGAGTTGGTTGAGGGGTTTCTGCTAAGGCAGGAGTCAGAAACGTGTCACTTCGCCTTCTATCAATCTCGTGGAAAAAGAGATTCACGCTCTTGAGAATGTGTGGCAACAGGTTGATAGCAGGTACATGTGTTAAGATTGCTGGTTGGCTTTGATAAAATGAGGCGATTAAACTCTCACTGAATGCATGTACGGTTTTACTACTATCGCGATTTTATGATTTCGGTTTTTGTGTTTTTTTCAGTTTTTTTGATGCCTATAAAACTAACCCTTCTTGAAATAAAAATTAAGTTGTTAGCGCCCGTGTCATCTCGTGTTTCTTCCACTATGTCCTGTGTTTCGCACCGCTTAAAGATGAAGGCAATGCGGTCCGGTCCATGAGATCGAGGTTCAAGCAAGCTTACATAATGGGGGCAGGTAGGCTTGATTCGGGAGCACATGGAAGGACATCGAATCAGGGGGTACAAGGTGAAATGACATCGAAGGCAGGGAAGCTAGCGGCAAGGTCGAATTTGAGGAGCAATTGAAAAATGTAAAAGCATTGGGCGAGGAAAGCTGCTTGCTTAAATGTACAGTTACTTTGCATGTTAGTTAATTTAATTGTCCATGAGGAATACTGACTGAAAAATGGAAAAGGCGGCATAAAAAAATTGTCAAAAAAATATTTGGGCAGCAGATGGTGGGGCAAGCCAGGAAATATCGGCTAAGAAAAAGGTTCAAGAAACAGACAGGGGTCTGTGGAAAATGGTTGCAGATGAAATTCAAGCACGAATTGGGCGAAGAAAATATGCACGATAAATCTAGTGGAAGCTGTTTGTTGTTCAAGGCCAGGACGGGAGTTTTACCGACTAGGACATATAGAGTCGGGTACCACGAGATGACACGTTATGCGGTGCGAGTAGAGAGGAGAAGGAAATGGCAGAACACTCGATACTTTGTGTAAAGGGCTTCGTCCTGCAGCTCAAAGTAAAGGGGCTGATTTATTCAAACGACTGGAATTGAAGGGTAGGAGAAGAAAAACTTCAAGTAGTGAAAAAAAAACCTGGCGGAGATTGTGTGATCAATAAAATGAAGGAAAGAGTGAAATTTCATTTCACCTCTGAAGGAGCTCATGGAAAGGCTCGCACTAAAGACAAAGAGGAATGTTCCCCATCTCCAGTTTAAGTACAACACACAGGGTCTGCCCTGAAAGAAAGGAGACAAGTCGTGGCATTGCGCACATGTGCACTTGATTAGGAAACCCTTGTTTCGGGGAAAGGTGAGGGAACTTTAAGCTTCACAACATGACGAGCTCAGCTGGCTTCGAACATGTGAAGCAAGTGGACGTGCTGAAAAGTATACCCGAGTTTAGTCGCTGCATTAAACAACGGAGCGAACGTTGGAACAGCGCTACGTGGTGAAGTTCTGTGTTAAAATGAGGAATTCCTCTACTGGAGTGTTCGAGACGATGAAGACAGCATATGACAATGATGCAATGTGTAGGCTGTGAGTCTTCAATTGGCACAAAGCCTTTACAGACTGCTGAGAAGACAACCATGATGATCAACTGTATGGGTGCCCATCAACGATGGTTACGGACGCTAATGTTAGCTGTGAGTAAGCTTTAGCGAACACTGATCACTGTTTACGTGTCTGTATGGTTGAAGAAGAGCTAGAGAAGTTGCTACTGAACATTGCAAATTTGCAAGGTGTGCGCAAAAATCTTGCCACAGATTTTTGACCCAGTGCAAATGGGGACCACAATGACTTTCTGTCAAATTGTTGCAACAAGTCAACAGTGACTGAAACTGTCAAATGCAAGCTATTACTTGAGATCCCATCCAAAACACAGAACTCGTGACCACTGTGTGTTCTGTGAACTCGCTCAGAGTGGCGCACCAGGATGTCGAATCGAAAATGGAATACATGCTGATCATGTTCCATGATTGCAAGGGAATCGTCCATAAAGAAACTGTTTCCTCCTGGATGATGGTAAAATCAATCTATGTCACAGTCCTCCAGAGAATGAGACAATGGGCCCTGTGCTTGCGTTGAGAGATCGCAAAATCATGGGTTATTCGCCTCGACAACACTCCGTTGCACATGTCGCTCGCTGTCACAGTTGTTAACTGGGTACAGCATAATCACGCTTCCCCAGCCACCATACAGCTGCAATATCTCCCTGCAACTTCCTGTTTCCGAGGGTGAAATGCGCTTTGAAAAACGACGATACGACACCGCGGAAGACATCCGAAGAGAAGAAACAAAGGTGCTCAACAAGATTCCACAAAAGGACCTCCAAGACACTTATACCCCTGTCACATGGACGCTGTAAAGGTACTTTTAACTAATGTTCCATTACACTCCCAAAGGAGCACTACTTCAAGGGAGTTCGTCCGTGCTACACGGTCGCGGAATGAGCTTCGGAAGAAGTGTTCAGCGCCCTCATCGGCGAAAAGCTTTATTAAAATTGCAAACTTCGGTGCACATGAAAATACAACAGTGTCACATTTTTTCTTAGTAAACTATTTTTATAACCATATTATGCTGAAGCAACGTAATTTTAACTGTCCGTCACTACTCGCTACAAACAACAAACATGGCCGACATTGCGGCGTAGTTACCGTGGCGCTCGTATATTCGGAACGAGAGCATAGCGTGGTGAGACCGCCGCAAAACAAATGATCTTATATTTTATAACATGACTAATCTTACGAAGTGAATTTATGAACGTTTCTTTTCTCAATTTATTTTTTCTGCTAAATCGCTGGGAGACAGAGTACTCCCTTGAAGCCTCAAAGGACGAACTCGAGCTGCCTTGTTTCGAAGCTCCTTTGAGCTAGGTGCCCTTAGGCGCGTCCGCGTGGCAGCGCGCTTTCGCCCTTGAAGTAATGGAGCATTAGTTCAAAGTACCTTTACAGTGTCCGTGTGACAGGGGTATTAGAAACCTTCAGAAACTTACTGGGCTTGCTGTGTTGGTACAGAAGGTTATTTTGAACAAAAGATTTCATCAAATAAAATGGGACAGACCCTGTACATTATAGGTCGCAGCTACGTGGCGTAAGCTGCCGCCAGATTTACCGGTTTCAGTTACATACATCCATCCATCCAAAATAATTACATTTTAGAATTAAAATAAAATAAAGAACCGTGTCCGCATCTGTAAAGTGATATTCAAAGAGGACCGCAGGCAGCTGAAGGCACTCATTAACGCTATTGCCTCATACCCTTGAGGCAGAGAGCTAAGTGACCCTAGAAAATTTGACTTCGCTTCGCAAGCATTCCCTCATAACCACCATTGCTTAAAATCTGTAAATGAAAAACTTCAAAAAGTATAAAAAATACGCAAAGACTGTTTCCTTTATGGTGCTTTCTTTGTCTGCTGACCGCCAGAAACATTGCCCAGGTATATTCATGTAACGCCCACAAGGGAGAATAAAATGGAAGTGATGTGGTCAGAAGGGTAACGAGAAACACCTTAGTCATCTCCGATTTGCTGATAAAAATAAATGACAGCGAAATAGCTAGGAGAATTATATTTGGCAGGCACTCTTAGGTCATGAATAGCATTTTACCGTAATCCGCAAGAAGAAAGTACATAATGCTGATAGTATCTTGCCAGTATTCATCTTGGAGCCTAACAAAGTGGCTTGAAATTAAATTGTGGGTACTGCACTGGGCTGTGTGGCGCTGTAAGACTAGGAGGCAGGAAAGCTTTGGTTTGATTCATAGAAGTTTACCATCCCAAAGCGACTCAGGCTATAAGGGACGCCATCGTGAAAGGCTCTGGAAATTTCGACTATCTGGAGTTCTTTAATGTTCACTGACCTCACACAATACACGGGCCACTGGAATTCTGCCTCCATCGAAATGCGACCACTGTAGCCGGGATCGAACTAGTCCTTTGGGTAAGGAGCTGAGCGCCATAACCACTGAGGAGGCAGGAAAGTAACACTAGGAAACGGGAGAGCACAGTGGGTTAGAGAAGATACTGTAGTCAATAGCTGAAATGCCACAGCCATAACTGAAATCAAGGAGGAAACGGATACAGACACGACATGTAGTGCAGAGAGCAAATAACTGATACTCTTAAGGATATAGGGTTAGGAAGTCTGCAAGTATACTAATTGGAGGTTAATGGGAGGGGCCCTTGTAATGCACAGACACAGTTTGGCTGATGATTATGCCTTTGCATATGTGTGTAAATGCGAAAGCGGTAAACGCCCCAGTAAACAATGCCGACAGCCAAAATCATGAGCATGGCTCTGGCAGCTGGTCCCCAGGGAGTAACCTAGGAGGCAGGTGGGCCACCTAGGTCACACAATCTTGCAGCATCATCAGAAACAGCCCACCGGACATGGATTATATGGGGACTAAAGAAAAGAAACAAAAAAAAATGTGTATCATCACAACCTTCCCACCGAACAGTGAGCAAACTGTGCACTGTAGCAGGAAGCAGTTAAATGAATGATTGGTCGCTCGGGAAGTGCAACCTGGGCTGCACAAGGCCCGCTGCTGGGAGCACCTACCATGGCAGGGCAGTGGGGCATTAATTAGCCACTGCACCACTGCGTTGGGAGAAATGAAGTTTATGGTTCATGTGGGTCAAACGTCCCAAAGTGACTCGGGCTATGAGGAACGCTACAGTGAAGGAGGGCTTCGGAAATTCAGACCACCTGGGGTCCTTTAACTTGAACTGACATCACACAGTACATGGGCCTCAAGCATTTCATCTCCATTGAAATGAGCCTGCAGCGGCCAGCATCGAACTCGCTCCTTTAAGGTCAGCAACCGACCGTTATAACCATTGAGCAACCGCGGCGGCCACGGAGGGGTATAAGGACTTGCACAGATGTATGAATGTAAAGTAGATAATGACTTTCTGCATATATGGGAATTCACCTATTATGCCTTATCACGTCACACCCTTATGGAGGAAAATAAATGCGCCCTGCAATTTTTTTTGCAGATGTGTATTTCTTGCAATTTCTTAGTCTCTCAGCAAGTCTTAACCATCAAAGGGAGCAGAGTTGGCAGCTTGTACTGAAACTTCCATTGGGAACAAGTTGGGTTAGGTCACTTTAGCAACCCTTAACAAGGCATTGCTCAAGTTTCCACCACTTTGAGGTTATAGAGGAAGCTGCCCCCAGGTTCCAAGTACACAATTACCAAATTTGAAATTTGAGTAAATGTAGCTGATAAAGTTCTTGTAATAGCTGGGCTGTTGTACAGCTGATAAAGTTTGCAATTGGCACCAATTAGGAGTGAGTTCCAAGTGCACCCATATGAGAGCAGCTCTAATCAGGCCACATGCAAGTCGATCCAACAGGAGCTGTCAATTGTTTGATGTAGAGCATTAGAGTTTGGAAGAAATGTTGGAACAGAAACTGTTTCCAGATATACCGAAGAAATAATGAAATAGGTCTCTGTCGTGCACTGGACTCCACTTTGTAGATGGGGATAGCATCTCAAGATCGACATTTCAAGTATGCATTGCAAGTCATTGGTTTTATTTAATGTATTGCCATTTCAAGTTCCATTTGGAGCATTTATTAGTTCCAGAATTCACAGTTAAGAATTTGCCATTTCAAAAGTGGTATATATTTTTCTGTTAGTGTGTAGTTACGTAAATTGTAATGTTTTATGCACACAAATACCATCACACAAATGACAAAAGGCTGTCCTCTGTACATCCCCTTGAAGTTCTGTAGATGTGGACACGACTTCCACCTTTGACTTCCAGGCTCTTACCATTCTGACCCTCCCTGTCAAGCTTGTCAGCTGCCATAAGCTTGCCATCTCCCACTATAAAACTGCTGACCTATTTAACACTCGTTCGTCCCAAACTGGAATAAACATGCACAGTTTGGGACCTTCACCAGTCAAATCTTTCTCTCACCATTGAATCTGTTCAAAATCGTGTGGCAAGATTCATCACTCAGATTATTTTTTTATTCAAGCATCACCGAACTGAAATCAGAATATAATGTTCAATCCCTTCTTCCACGCTGTGAAATTGCCAGACTGTCTCTCACAAATTTTATCACTTGCCACTTGGAAGTTCAGTTATCAGTCCAGCTCACGGCATTTCTGACCGCATTAATCACGACAAATTCGTTTACCCACCATAAACACATAGTACTGTGCATTTTTAATGTTTCTTTCCCCAGACACTCAAGACCGGACTTGCCTTCCTGCTGATTACTTTACCACACTAATACAGTCAAATTCAAGGCGTTCATTGAAAAAAAAATCAACATGCTGTAACGACCCACCCCTCATGTAATACCCCAAGAGCGGCATTTGAGGTATCAATAAATTAAAAAATAAATGCTCTTGCAGCTACAGTAAAATGTGTTTGTAAAAAATACGAACAGATGGGCATCACGACGTTTTTGGGCGGTATGAGTGAAAATATTTTATTTTTTGCATGCTTGCTATCTTTTCAAATGCTCGGGAATGACGCAATTTACCGTTCACAATGTGTCAATAGGTTAATGTAGAAATGGCACACCAATTTCATTGTCATAGATGAAGAAAAGCAGTCTGCTACATACGTCTGCTTCGCTCGTTTATTGGAGACACACTGAGGATACATGGATATGTTTACCGGAGAGGGGACCGTGCTGTCGGCGCATGCGTGGCTGCTCGGACCTCCGGCGGTGGGTCTTGCATTGCCGAAACCGAAACTCGCGCACACCACACATCCCTCCCCACTCAGAGTGAGTTACCACGGATCTTCGTAACGGTCCGGGGGGACGGCGGCGTCTCGGCGGCCTCTGTGGTGGCCCTTGTTGTGCATCATCGGATGGGAGTGGCTCGGGTATTCCGCAGCCCGCTGAAGCACTTTTAGTGAGCGCCTCTTGATGATCGCCAGTCTGGCTGTCTGGGAGGAACAGCGGAAGGAGCGACGACTGGAGGCGATTGATTGCTCGGTGACTCTGCTGCGGAGGCGTTGTCGTCAGTTGCTTGCTGCCTTGCTGCTGGTTTTTGTGTCGCCGCACGACGCTTCTGTCCGTGCTGACCAACCAAGACCGGTGACCGACCTGTTTGATGATGCTGCCTTTCATCCACGCTGGGTCGCCTGCGAAGTTCTTTATGTAAACGATCTGGTCTTTACGAATGCGTCGTCCATCATCCTTTTCCTCCTCTGTTAGCTGGGAGTCTGAAGGCTTCAGGTACGTCAATGCTGTTACAAGTTCGCAACCAAACATCATCATGGCAGGTGTTTTCTTTGTGCTGGTATGCATTGTTGAGTGCTGCTTTAAGAAATCGTGACAGTCTGCAAGCGACAGGGCTGTCTTTCTCTTTTATAAGCGCTTGCTGCAGTTCGAAGACCATACGCTCCACTTGACCGTTCGTGGCAGGATGATATGGAGCGTTCGTGACATGTTTCACTCCATTTCTTTTAAAGAAGTCTTCTGTTTCCGTTGAGACGAAAGACGGTCCATTGTCGGTTACTATTTTCCTTGGTACGCCAAAGGTTGTAAAAAGGGTTCTGCATTCCCTAATTAGGTGCTTCGACTGTATGCTCGCCATTTGTCGTACTTCAAGCCATTTGCTGAATGAGTCGACGGCAAGCAAGAACATGCAGCCCTCGATGGGACCTGCGAAGTCCATGTGAATTGTCTCCCATGGCTGCGTTGTTCTTGGCCATTCTGGAAGCGGTGCTTTCGCCGGTGCCCTGCGGTTTTCCTGACACGGTCTGCATTCCTGAACGACCTTTTCTATGTCTTTGCTGAGACTAGGCCACCAAAGATAAGCTCTTGCATAGGCCTTCATCGCGACGATGCCTCTGTGTCCTGAGTGAATGATCTTTAGAGCCTCGGGGCGTGCTGCGAACGGAATTATCACTCGGGATCCCCTGAGCAAGCACCCTTGGAGCGTTGACAGCTCAGGCACTAGCTTAACATAAGCCCGGAAGTTATCGCCTTTCAGTGCTTGCAAATTTCCCTGCTGGGTTGCTTGAAAAAGTGCTGACAGAATATTGTCTTCGCGTGTTAGCTCTGCGATGCGTTGGGACGAGAGTTGGGGATCAATCGCACATTCTAGCATCAGCACGTCGCCAGGAGGGGATGGCTCGTTGTCATCTCCTTGTAGCGGAAGTCTACTTAACGCATCAGCGTTCTTGTTGCGATTGCCTTGTCTGTAAACAAGGTCGTAGTCGTAAGCGGACAGCTTAAGGCACCATCTCGTCATGCGAGGTGATACAGCAAATATTACTGCAAGTCCTTCTCGATCCAGTTGTGCATAAATCCGTTCAGCTTTGCCTAGCGTTCGTGACGCAAAGCCAATGGGCGCTTCTCTTCCGTGCTCGTCAATCTGTGACAACACAGCGCCAACGCCATATGGCGAAGCGTCGCATGATAGGAGAAGAGGCTTGCGTTCTTCGTAGTGAGCAAGCACTGTGCAGTCTCGAATTAGCTTTATTAGCTCTTCGAATGCCATTTGGTGCTCATTTCTCCATATCCATTGCGTCTCCTTGTGCAAAAGCGTGTACAGTGGTGAGGCCACTGTCGCTCTGTCCTTAAGGAAGCGGTCATAGAAAGCAAGCAACCGCAGGAATGCTTAGAGCTCCACTTTGGTTTTCGGCACTGGTGCGTCCATGATGGCCTTAACCTTTGCTCCAGTTGTATGCACTCCTTTTTTATCAATCCGGTGTCCTAGGAACTCCACACTGTTGACCCCAAACCGACACTTGTCTTTGTGAAGGCGAAGACCCATATTATTCAATCTTGACAGCACTTGGTACGAAATGAGGTTTATTGCTTGCAGGTGTTGAGAACATTGGACAACAAGCATAAAAATAGTCGATGGAGAAGCATCTCCAAAGAAGTGCGGCTGACCAAGCAATGAGGACTGCAGATGGTCTCAAAGAACTGCCACTACACTGGGCCGCTGCCAATAAACACAGTGCGCTATGATAAGTGCTTAAAGCCACGGGGAGTCTTGGAGGGTCTTGGCCCCCTACCAATATTGAAAAATTCTGAAGCGTCCATGTTAGAATGTAGACTGCATGAATCTGGAGCAAGAAACCATTTTTTATGTTTCTTTTCAATGGGGGTCTGAACATTTCGTCGCTATGATTTTCAAAATTTCGTTGTCCTTTTTAGAAAGAATTATTAACATTTTTTATAGAACCAGAGACAGCAAACATACAGTGGCAGCACTACACAAGGGGGGAGGAAAAGGAAAACCCTGAACCCTCACGCTACGTGTCAGTCCAGAGTTGGCCGCTCAGCTCCAGGCTACAAAACAACAACCAACTCACTGGCGGAGGATGGGGATTGTTTGTTTAGGCACTATGTTCACATATGTGGATGCGAATAAAATATGCTCAAATCGCAATATTTTTGCATAATTTTTTGCACATAACTTCTGTTTGTTCTAGTGATCGTGATTTATGCACATAAAAGAAAAGATTGTTCCTTCAGCAAGATTTAATTGGTACCTGAAAGGGATACTGTATTGCAAATCAAGCTTCAGAATCATCATCATCAACAGCAACAGCCTGAATAAGTCCACTGCAGGTGAAAGGTCTTTCCAATGTCTCTCCAATTAACCCTGCCCTTTGCCAGCTGCAAACTTCTTAATCTTATCTGCCTACCCAAATTTCTGCCGCCCTCTGCTATGTTTACCTTCTCTTAGAATCCATTCCGTTATCCTTAAGGACCAGCGGTTATCTTGCCTTCGCACTGCATGCCCTGTCCAAGCCCATTTCCTCCTCTCGATTTCGCCGAGGATGTCATTAACCCGCGTTTTTCCCTCGCCCATTCTGACTGCTTCCGGTCTCTTAACCTTACACCTTTCATTTTTCTTGCCATGGTTTGCTGCGTTTTCTGCAATTTAAGCTGAACCCTTTTCGTTGGCCTCCACGTTTCTGCCCCATAGGTGATTGCCAGTAAGATATACGAATTGAGGGATATTGTTAAATTATAAGCCAGTTTTACACCAATTTTCTTCTTTTCTGCTATGTGGAACTGTGGCATGTGCTGTTAGAAAGCAAAGACTGTATTGAGAAATATAGGTTTATCGCTACATCGAGTGATAGATGTTGTGCATGAGCGATGGTTTTGCCTACAAAGTGTGTCCTTCTGAAGCTAAATGAATCAGTTGGTAGTCAGCACCTGTCTTGTAATTTCTCATCCTCCACGCCATGTTTGTGCCATTTCTAACAGGTCAAGGATAAAGCAGTTTCTTTTTTTTATTACAACAAATTCGCTGCACGACGTATTGCAAGAAGCACCCATAGATGGTGCCAGCTACACCAGGAGCAAATACTGAAAGCAGAAAACATCAGGCAGCCATGCGCACCTCGATTGGCGGCCGAACTATTTGATGCAACCACATCGTCACGGATGTTTCACCCCAGTAGCCTTTTTTTGCTAAGTAACTGATTACTACCAGTAATCGATTACACAAGAACAGTTACTGAATTACCCAAAACATTACCGTTTGAAAAATGTATTCAGTTGATTACAGAACTGCGCAAAATCTAATTAATTACAAGTAATCAATTACAAACAACTCCGGCCGATTCCACAGCACATAGGAGTTTTCCAGTTTAGCCTCCACTGAAAATGGCCACTGCAGCAGAGATCAAACCCGCAACCTTGCGATCAGCAGCTGAACGCCAATGCCAGTGTGCCATCACAGCAGACCCAAAGGAACAGCTGTCAACCAAGAATGTACACTGCCCGCAAGTCACAACAATGGCACCAGCCATTGCTGCTGTCGCATTACAAACATGACCATACATTTTTTTTTTTTCTGTCGCTTGCATTGCTGTGCCATTGCTGAGGGCTGATTTAAGCGCCCAGCTCAGTTTTCAGTGCAGAAGAAAGCTAGGGAAGGCTTAAATCTGCACAATACACAATGAGTGTATTGGTGCTTTTCATATCTTAGAGCTCCATTTATGTGGATATTTTTCTCATATTTTACGATTTCCAAATTAACAAAATGGTTCATTATGAAAAATATGCACAATAGCCAACCAGGTGTTTCAGTTAGGCCCACCGGCAATTTTAAAAGACAGGCACTATCACGTAAGATACCTTTTGTGGCATAGTAATACCAGTGTTGGCAGAGATCAGAAAACAGGCTAATGAATTCAACTTGTAAGCTGGTTACTTAATTTCTGATAGATAACTTTGTAGCTAGCAATGTTAGGCACATGGTTGTAAGTAAAAATTAGTAGTTGGCTGTTTGAAACAAAATTTTGTAGTTCGCTGTTAGTAATAGCCATCCATTTAGAGGCAAGCACTCCTGCGAAATGCTAGGGGGCTTATGCACTGTGCAATGTCAGAGCACGTTTATGAACCCCAGGTGGTTACAATTAACCTGAGCGCTCCACTGTGACGTCACTGATAGCCTGAGCCGCTTTGGGATGTTACACACCATAAAACCATATGAGTTAGCAGAATATTAAGAGCAATTACTTTTGGCGGCGTGGTGCAAATGTTCTCACCATTTATTTATGTATTTTGGGACCGCAAAAAAAATCCCCAGGAAAATGCCGTGAGGGGTGGTTTGTACAGAAATTAAACTTAAACAAAAAAAGACCACATTCTGCACGATGCCAACATCAAGATAATAAATACAAATTGAACATGGGCAAACAGCTTGCAAGATCGAAATGCAAAGCACTCAAATGCTGCCATGGTTAAAAAAGAAAGAATCAACAAAAGATAAAGGTGCAGATAAGACCTGAATAAAAATTTACTAAATAATAAAAACTCCATACTAAAACAAAGCACAATAGATGAAGGTTGGAGCAGAAACATATACAGAAGCTTAGGTAAGTCGGAAGATTTCAGCGTATCTTTGGACTTAAAAAAATCTTCTACTTTATTTTATTTCTATTAGATTAATTAAAGAAATAAATAAAAATCTTCTACGATTACACCTGCACTGGGAAGGCCGTTCCAATCTTTTGCTGTTCACATGAAGGAAAACTGCACAAATGCTTGTTTTTGGGCATTTTTGACTGTTTTTGTGACGAGTTGAAAACTGCAAGTGTTCGGGATGGTGCTCATCACGAGTGAACAGTAGGATTGATTAAACACAGCTGAAATGGCTAATTTTCACAGTGCTTTAATAAGGGTAAGCTGGATCGGTTCAGTTCGGTTACACGAGTGTAGGATGAACAACTGGAACAGACAAATCTAGTGGCACAATTTTGGATGGTTTCCATACTCTCAAAAAGGTACTCTTGATTTGGGTTTTGTGGCTGCATATTCTAATTTAGAGTGCATTGAGGTGGTGTAGGATAGTAATTTTACATGTGCTGGGGCACATTTCATTCACTGAGCATTGAAGGTAGCCCAGGATTGGCTTGATGCTGAAGCGTGGTTAATGTGTGTTGGCCATGTAAGATCGTTAGAAAGGCATAATGCAAGATATTTGTATGTTTCAGTAGCCCGAAAACGTGAGGCATAGAGAAAGTACCTATGTATGCTTCAAATGCATCAGCTTAGACTTAGTGATGTTTAAAGACCATTTTTTAGACCAATTTCCTGCTGCTAATAAATCACATTGTATACTAAGGCTGTCTTCATAATTACTTATTTCAGCATTAACTACGCAGTTTGCTAACAGGCAAATGTTATTGTTTATGCACCGAGGAAGATTGTTACTGAAGATAAGAAAGAAGGGGGGGGGGGGGGGGGGGGGAATCAGAAGACATTTCAATACACTGGCGGAACAAAGCAACAAGGCACTGCGGGCTCAGCAGCTATACTAGAAAACGATCGCTAGTCTTCTTAGTAAAACTGATTCACAAATACACACCTGTATGACAAAGGCGAACAGTGTCAAACTGTGTGGCATGGCTGCACAGCTGCCGAGCCCACATGGCGGTGCCCGATGAGAATGGCCTTTTGTACCCAGCAGCAATGCTGATGTCGTTGACCATGGGGCTTGCTTGTCGCTGGTGAATGAGGCAGCACTGATGCTGTATCCGTTGGCTTTCCTTGAAGACGACGGGCATACACCCAGCTCAAACTAGACAATATGACCACCGCAGGCAATCCCGGCCCTTATGGGGACTGCTCCACCAGGTTGTAGTACAACGGCAACAACGATGACCTGTGCAATAAAGGCGAACGGTGTCAGACTGCGCGGCATGGCTGTACAGCTGTCGAGCACACAGGGCAGTGCCTGATCATCACCGGGCAGTATGCGGTGCATCGTTAAAAAATTGCACGGCTATGGACTGCACACAAAAATACAACAGCAGTAGTGTGAGAACAGTACTTTTTCAAAACTGAATCGAATGCTGCGTCTGTGTTCTTTCTTTCTGTGGTCTCGTGTTCTAGCGCTGTTTCATTCCAGCATCATGAACCAACTTTGCCTCTTTTGCAACAAATTTAAAACTTTGCAGAATTTTGCAAATAATCACACAAGAATAATAGTGTGAAACAGTGATATGCTAGCACCAGCGTTACAACATGAAACCATACCTAATGTAAGTAATGGCTACAGTGCCAAAAGCCAACATTGGTCTCCACTAGGGGGTATGCAACACGTAATATTAACTGAATGACAACTGTGCTATACTTCTGGAATTATTGTACATTTTGGCACTGGTGACGACACTGAAAAAACTAGTGCCTCAGTATATGAGAAAGGCATGAGCTATGAACGAGGCACAGCCTCTGGAACCAGAGTTTCAAAACAAGGTTTGCTAACCTGCCTACACCTCGCCGTATCACCCAATGCTAAATGCAGTGAATGAGCATTATGAATAGTGCCACAGAACTGGACCCCATCTAGGTGCTGAAACGCCAACCTGCACAGAGCACTTGCAGCAGCATGCTGTGTGGTGTTAGGAGTGCACCCCGTCTTTGAAAGAGTCGTTGAAGAAGCCTTGCTCATAATAATTATAGGAAAACTATGCATAATCTTTAGAACATATTCGATTCACTGCTAAAATAATATGTGCATTTGCACCACTCCTGTCTAGAAGCTGATAAAACTATTACCTACAGCCAGCTTCAAAATTTCCAATTTTAACCACGTATCTAAGGTGTAACAGCTGGAAATGAAACTATCAGGAAAGCAGGTTTTATGATGCCAGATGCCAGTGGTTTTAATATGACAAAAATGATGTCCTTCAACCTAAAAAAGCCTGTTCTTGAAAATTACTGCCAGCCTTTAGACTTATTATGCCTTACAATTATAAGCTACTGAGAGTAAAGCAAGAATATTTGTACAAGAATTGACAATGATTGTCTATATAAGCAAAAATCTTTGCTATATCAGTGGCTTTACTATATCAGTTGTTGGAGATGTCCTTGGCTTCAAGACGTTATTTGGTAATTAACTGCCTACTTATTAACCACACTGTATGTTTATAAATTAAGGACTCAGATATGTCTTCAACGTTACTCTCATCGTCCCTTTATGTCGTAATTATTTTCAGTTTTGCATTTCATGTCATCAAGTTTTCGATTTCATTTTCGTCTTGTAGAAGTGCAGCATTTGTACAATTGCAACATAGCTACGAATATAACGAAAGTTTGATTCCATTTGAAAAGAAAAGCTTTGCGTGAACACGCGCCCTAAGTGTCATTTAAAGGGGCTCTGAAACATCTTTCGAGGAGAGCTTATCAACTCGCTCAATCACTGCATTGGGTCGTCATGAATACCTAAGCCAGATAATACACTTCTACATGCAGCTGAGAACCCACAATCACACACGGAAGTTGGCGAGCCCTTTCCGGCGATTTTTTCACACTCACACCCTCCTCCTCACATGCACCTGTATATAAATGCTGAGAGATGGCTCTTGATTAGGTTCTTTCAGGTGTCAGGCAGCTACCATGGCCACAGCAAATAAGCCGCATAGCTCTGGCGGGCCAGCAAGCTCTGCCCCAAGCGGTAGGGCCAGCGGAGGAACACAGACCTTCCAGCGTGCAAAAAATGACGAGAGGAGAGGGAAAGGAGCAAATACGCTGAAATTCAGATTTCGACTACAGATAATAATGTTTCTACAAAGCGCATTAAAAATATTCTTGCTGGACGATATTCGTGAAGCGGCGTCGTTTAACATCCCAGGCACACCGCAACCTTATTACAGCCCCTTTCAGAACCCCTTTAAGAGAACAGTTAGGAAGCGTGTGCGACACAGTAAGGCGCAGCAAAACTGTCCGCACAGTGTCGCCGCACCTCTGCTTCTTGGAGCCGCTGTCTCGTGCTTCGCACTGCCCTAGTAACCTTTGCCCTTTTCTTCCCGTCACTAATTCTCACTGCACGCTTATTCTGTTTCCTTCCTGAGCGAGCCGCGACATGTTCTATGTTCATAGTCAGCTTTACTTTTTAGTGTGAAAGCACTACTTTACAAGGTCAAACCCAACCAAGAATCTTGTGGCATCCAACCTTGAGGCCGCAGAAATAAAATAAATATTGCCGAGACTGGGTTTCGAATTTGTGATGGCGTGAACAGATCGCCATTGCCGGCCACTGAACGACAACACTATGCTATTCCCTCAGCTGATCACACCTCGTATTAAACTACAAGACACTGTCGGGCTGTGCAATGCACATCGTTGCCTTCATCAACCTCAATCTGCGGCGCAAACAGATCAGATAACCTGGACCAGAGCTTAACCTGAGTCTAATATCGTCGCCAAACGCACCGACGACCCAGCAAAGCAAAACCATGAACCAATCGGGCTAAATGCATGGTTTTGCACGTCTTCTTGGTTTGACTATGTTGAAAGCCAGAACTTTTTTTGTTTTGCAGTGTGCACCGCACTTCGCCTCGCGATCCCAAGGCCTTGAAAAAGTGGCCTTCTTCTCGTAGCTCTTGAGCTTGGTGGTGTGAAAGCCATCTGGTTGTTCAGGGTTTGCACATCATTTGGGCAGAATTTGATACTGCCTGTGTTGTGAAAGGTTCGCCCGACTGTTTCTCTCAGTACCCTTTCCCACTATAGGGTCGTAAGCGATTGTTTTCTACATGGGGACTGCACGAGCCAGAATTTTTTTGGACATATTTGCTATTGGATACACACTTTGCATATTCTAAAGTTTCTTTAAAATTGTTTCTTCTTGAATGCATGTGTTTCTTTGCAAGTTTTGTTCAACTGTTACATAATGCCTGGGTTTGGCAGTAGGATCTATTTAAACATTTTAACAAAAGTTCAAAACGTTAAAAAATGAGCACGCTTCTTTGTAAGTATTGTATGAAATTTTACAACTCTGTTCTTGGACTAAAAAATTTATAGTGAAAACCAAGAAAAACTGGAGCGACGCCTAAGCTTCGTCTTTAAGTGTAGAACGCGAGAGTGTTACAAATGTGCTACGTCAGAGATTCATAGATTGCAGGGAGGTGCAGTCGTGCAGTAGTCAGGCAATGCACCACTGCCCCGGCAGGTGGCAGTATCTGCCAATGGGGCCTGTGCGACCCAGGTTGCTCTGCCTAGCCTGCCGTGAGGCTTCCTTACAGGTCAATTATAAGTGGTGGCAACCTGCCGCGGCCGCCAAATTGCTGTGATAGCACGTGCAGTGACCACTTATTTGCTGCAATGCGCGAACTAGGGAACACAAGATACTGTATGGATATTTATTTAACATTTTTTTTACCGTGGTATAAACGCCCATATGTTAACATGATAGCGTTAAGGGTCCCATGTCGGAAAAAAGCCTGCATTTTCGTTGGCCACGAGCGAAAAATCCGCGAAAAAACCCATGTCAAATAGAGATATGGGAACTGAAATCCTGTGCCCTTGCTATGCACCACACAGGGTAAAGATTGCATCGCAACCTTTACCCTGCCTACCTTGGCAGGTGGCATTGGATTGGAAAACGTTTATTGTCAGCATTCAGCCCTATGTGGGCGCTATACTAGATGGCTTCAAGCCCGTGGTTCTCGGCGATCTTGTGAGCCCACTCAGTGGCCCGGACTTGCATCAACGTGTCTGAGCTGGCCAGTATAGCCCCCCACGGCTCCAGAGAAGGGACTGGTAGTAGGTCCGACGGTGACGGCGGCTTTTTGCAGCTCCATAGAATGTGGTCATATCCGGCTATCTCGCCACATTCTTTGCAAGTCGGATTGTAATGCGTTGGATACGTGTGTGCTAGTCTCGCCGGGCTATAGAAGGCTTGCGTCTGGAGCCGACGCCATGTTACGTCCTGGCTTTTGTCGGGCTTTTTGTCTGGTGGCAAATAGATCCTCCTTTCCAGTTTAAACTGGTGTAGTCGTGAAAGGATATGAACGCATCTCTCGTGAAATTTGGGGACTCAGCCCGGCTCGCTGCTCAGCTGACATAACCTCGAGCTATACTGTAAGCCAACTCATTTCCCCTGTTCCCCAAGTGTGTCGGCACCCATATTAGTTCCACCTCTCTATGGTCCCAGTCTTGATGTCTTAGGATTGATTCTGCCTCCTGGGAGATCATACCCAGCACAAAATTGTTTATAGCCACCTTGGGGTCGCTAATTATAGTGACTGCTTTGGTGCTGGCCATTGCCATGACGATAGCCGCCTCCTCCGCTGTCCCCGAGTTCTTTGCTTTGACTGAACCGGCCGTTAATGTTTCACCCCGAGTCATTCACGCCCACGACAACAACGGAGTCTCCTCCTCCGTATTCCGCCGCGTCTATATAGGCCGTGTATTCCGAGTCTTCTAGCTTGGCTTCAAGAGCCTTTGCTCTTGCTCTCCTCCTGCTTTCGTGAAAAGCAGGGTGCATTTTTTGGAATTGGTTTAATAGTAAGTAATTCTCTCACTTCGGTCGGTAATTTTGCCAGTGCGTTTCTTTCCAGGATTTTATCATGTAGTCCTAGGTTGCTCACGACCTTCCTTCCCAGGGGTACGGTTGCAAGCCTCCTTAATTGCGCAAATATATGTGCCTCACATAGTTCCTTGCTGGTGTTGTAGAACCCTAGTTTAAGAAGTCTTTCCGTAGGGATGCAGTGGGGCAGCCCCAAGGCTGCTTTATATGCCTGCCTTATGATCCCGTCTATTGTGTGCTTTTCGGCCAGCCCTAGCTTGAGGTAGGGGATTGTGTACACTATTCTGCTTATCACAAATGCCTGAACCATTCGGCAGAGATCTTTCTCCGACTCCCAGTCTTTTGTTAGCTATTTGCCTTATGAGCCTGGCTGTCATGTTATTTGTCGACTTAAGACTGTTTATTGTCTCTGTGTTCTTTCTATTGTCCTGTATTATCAGACCTAGGACCCTGATTTTGTCAACTGTGGCTACCAGTGTCTCATTTACCTGTACGAGACGTCTTCTGCGTTGGCATCGCGTTTCCTCGCCCCTCGGATCACCAGAAGTTCGGATTTGCTTGGCGAGCATTTTAACCCTGCTCATTTTACGTATTCCTGGACAATATCGATCCCCTGTTGGAGATTTTGTTCTATTTCCCCATTGTTGCCTGTGTGCGTCTATATTGCTATGTCGTGCGCATATAGCGTATGGTGGCAACTTCTGGTTTTTCGCGGATTTTTGTTTCATGGCCAACAACAATGCCGGCTTTTTTCCGACATGGGACCCTATATGCTATCGTTAAAATAAGGGCATTTCTCCCATGATCGAAAAAGAGTTAAGCACATATCCACACAGTATCCTGTCTTCCGGTTCTTGCATTGCAACAAGTAAGTGGACAGTACACACACTATCACAGCAGATGCATTCACCACCTTACTGAAGGCCAACCTCCCCTACTTTACTTTCATTAAATTACTTTCTCTCTCTCTATGCTGTGTTGCGATCCAATCTTTAGCCTGTGTGGTACACAGCAAAGGCACAAGATGATTGGTTGGTTTTTCCGGGAAAGGAAATGGCGCAGTATCTGTCTCATATATCGTTGGACGCCTGAACGCGCGCCGTAAGGGAAGGGATAAAGAAGGGACCGAAAAAAGAAAGGGAGAAAGAGGTGCCGAAGTGGAGGGCTCCGGAATAATTTCGACCACCTGGGGATCTTTAATGTGCACTGACATCACACAGCAGACAGGCGCCTCAGCGTTTTTCCTCCATAAAAATGCAGCTGCCGCGGTCGGGTTCGAACCCGGGAACTCCGGATCAGTAGTCGAGCGCCTTAACCACTGAGCCACTGCGGCGGGTGTCAGTCACCAAATTTCTGTCTGACATGGTTTCTTTTCAGTGCAAAACCACTCAAATGCTCAGAATCTTGTCACGATATGTGCCGTTGCCTGGTAACTTGGGTAAGTTTGGAGGATAATCATGCCAGCTGTGCAAGATGTTGCTCAGGAAGAGCAACATGGGTCGCACAATCCATACCGGTAGCTGTGACAGAAACAGCCACCTGCCAACGCAGTGGCACACAACCGCCATGCCATTGTGATGGTAGTGGTATGAGGACTCACCGCCATCTATGAATGTTAAGTAGAGAATGAGCAATTCTGCATATATGGGCATTAACCCACTAAAGATATCGCGTCATACGCTTCAAGGCGGAGCTTAAGTGTCCCTTCGAATAGAAGAATGAAGACTTTCTTCCGCACGTCTACTCGGTTTAAGTATGCTGAACCCTACCAATATTTTTTTAGTTGTTCCTGGGATTTCTTAGTCCTGAAAAAGTTTTTTCATGACATTGCAATGATCAATTACGCACCATGAAAGACTGCAATTAAGAAGCAACATAGAAAAGACTGGACAAGCACTATGCATGCTGTTGGATCTTCACTGTCCTTATTTTTTCACTCTGTTCGTGTCAATGATATGTAAACAACTAGCCCAGACTAGCATATTAATGACAGTAATCCCCGGCACATTTTATTGCCCATCTTCATATTCTTCTACCTCTGATGCTAGAAACACTGTTAAAACACTATACCCTTCATCATCCCCACTTCTGCGGGGCGATTTTAATGTTTGCGAACATTACTTGGACAGATAATTTTCTTAGCTCATTATCCTTCACCGCCCTAGTTAAAAATTTCTAGAGACTGGTTCTGTTCATTCTTTAAGACAGTTGCTAACAGATAACAGCAACAATGCACACGCCCTTGATTTCATCACAACAAATGAACCTAACCTTTATTCAGATATCACTTTTATACCTGGTAAAAGTGATAGCTTGTTAATAAACCTCAACTCAGGGTGCTTTGGCTCAAGCCAATTAAAAAAAAAAAAAGGAAAACTTCCTTTCGATGTCATTAAAGACAACCTCACAGCCAAGGTTTACAGCCACACTGTCTGGAAAGACTAGGGCGTCTCCCATCAACTCACATTAGCTGACATAAAAACAGGCTTCTGGTGTATACATGAATGGTTTAATACCTACTAAGCATTACTTCCTCTCCAGAACATTGCCAGCCATGTTAAAAAATCATTACCGTCATCAGCTTTACTATGCCCACTCCACGACAAAGGCCTCTCCCATACCTGTCCATTTAACCCTGTCGAGTCAGGTGCAGCCACCCAATCTCTGCAAACTTCTTAATGTCATCCATTACTTCCATTAATCTCGTCTAATAATCTCATCCATCATTCATTATTTCATCACGTTCTCCCAAATTTTCCACTGCTCCTCAGGCTGGCATGATAGAATGTGATGTCACTGATCACTTTCCGGTACTGCTTTATGCAATATCATCTAGTTGTACTAACTACAGGTAAACAAAGAAATCAATTTTTGATAGTGAAAAATACATTGAAACCACGTATAACACAGATCTTTTGTGCATCTTTGGTCTCTCTAATGCTGTCGAAAGTAATGCTATCAGCAATTAACAGAGGCTCATCGCTTTGATCATACTCAAAAATGCCCCCCCCCCCCTCCCCCTCCCCATTCTTAGAAACCACTCCCCATCACACAACGGCTATACTTCAATTCCACTGCCATCTCATCGCAAGCCAGAGTTTCATTTTTTTTTATTGACCCTTATTTAAAATTGCTCTATCATGTTGCAGAAACTCGCAATAAAATTTTGCATGGATTACTCGCACTAATCAAGGCCCGAAGATAATTCTTCCCTATCCATAAATTATCCCTTTAGTAAGCATTCGTCCATAGGCAGTTTAATTATGGCATCTCATCCTCAGGTAACGCTTATCATATTAATCTTTTGCTGTTAATAAAACTCCAAAAGCAATACGGATCATAACCTCTTCTCCTCGAATTACACCCTCCAGCATTTTGTTCATGGATTTAAAGGTTCTGCCCCTCTCCGCCCTTTATTCTTATAATATCGGTATTCTATTTCTAAGATCCTTCGTCAAATGCCGGAGCCTCGGATGCCAACCTAACTTTAGCAGAGCCGATCAAGTCGGAAACGTGCACAATAAAGCACTTTCGCATCACTCACCGCAGTACGCTAGGCATCTTTCCTCCTGACATGATCATAAACAACTGCACAACACAGTTCGCACTGCGTAATAACTGTCTGCTACCTAAGGTCAGAACTAACTACGGGAAACAATACCTTACCCGCCACGGTGGCTCAGTGGTTAAAGTGCTTGGCTACTGATCCGGAGGACCCGGGTTCGATCCTGACCGCGGCGGCCGCATTTCGATGGAGGCGAAACACAAAGGCGCCCGTGTGCTAAGAGATGTCAAAAGATCCCCAGGTGGTCGAGATTATTCCAGAGTCCTACACTACCGCATCTCCTTCACACCTTATTCTTTAACTCCCTTCTTTATCCCTTCCCTCAGGGTGTCCACCAAGATATGCCAGACAGTTACTGCACCATTTCCATTCCTCAAAAATAAATTTTTGAAATTTTCAATTAACTAGCAGCAAATTTTGAACATTTACAAATAGCAAAAAATGTATGCTTGGCAGTACCAGTGACAACTTTCCATAATTAATAAGGTGAAGACAGAATCTGCATGATGGAGGAGACCTGCACATCCACCCAAAGTGCCGTCCGTGCCCATGCAAATAAGCAAGGTAAGTAAGGAAGATGTGAATTAGAGAAATGCTACAATTCCACCTAGTTTGTACTGACAATTTTGACAACTCCAGTTCTAGAAAGGATAAATAAAGTGTGCAACGATTCCTGTTGCAAACACAAAACCAGGAGCTAATGACACTGAAACCTAGAGGCTGACACAGACATTTAGCACACGCAAATGATGTTTGTGCCAAATAAAAATGTAGTAAGAATTATATTTAGTGGTTGCACGAAACTGCACTGGAAACCACTCATGGCAGCAGCTGCACTGTTCCTTTACTACCACAGGCTGTTTTGCACAACACGCTGGTGCATATCTATGGTTTATAGGGTTAAACGTCCCAAAGCGACTCGGGCTATGAGGGATGCCATAGTGAAAGGCTGCAGAAATTTAAAACACCTGAGGTTCTTCAACATGCACATCGCACAGTAAAAGGGCCTCTCGAATTTCGCCTCTATCAAAATGCGACCGCCGAAGCAGCAGTATCGAAACCGCGTTTTTTTAGTCAGCAGCCGAGTGCCATAATTTATGAGCCACCATTGCGGCCGCTGGTGCATATCTGTCCTAGTTCTCTGTCTCTTCTAGCTACTGTTGGCAGCTGCTTGAAGGCATACGCCATTTCATATACGTGTGCACCAATGGTTTCTCACAATCTTTCCCACTGCTTCATCATATGCAAATGAAGACTGTTAGAGCAGTGCGCCAAGCTATGTTATCTTTAAAAAAAAAGCTAAATCCAGAAATAACATATATTATGCATTCCAAAACACACGCACAAGGAGCTCTACTAATACCATTCAGCTTTAACATGATAAATATTGTCGCAAAAATCTATGCTTGCCAGAAAGCTATTGAGATGCGGCGTGCGAAGAGGCGTGAGCAAATAAGCACAAAAAGATGCATGTGCGCTCTGCGCCCACAATTTAGAGCCATTTCATGCTGTACAAGAGCCATGACACACCGAGGTAAGGAATATTTCTTTCACACTGGGCCAACTTCCAATTAAACTGCACCAGTACTGCAGGAAGCCGACCATTTCCTCCACTACAACACTGCAGTGACTGAATTCCTCTAGCTAACGGTGGACACCTAAACCGCACAGTGGACTACGGAATGAAGAGCATAGAAAAAAATCGGCGCAGAAGTGGCGGGCTCCGGATTAATTTCGACCACCTGGGGTTTTTTCACGAGCGCTGAAATCGCTCAGTACTGGGGCGCCTTTCACGTTGCGTCCTAGGCAGGCCGGGGCGAGTGTTGCAATACTATGCAGAATAAAATAAAAAATACCAGATGACCGCAATGGTGAGGCACAATATGCTAAAAAGTCATGATACCAGTCGCAATGCAGTGTTCGTACTGCCACAGAAAGAAAACGCGTATAAATAAAACTCCTGCTGCAGGAGAAAAAAACAATTGGCGAAGAGAGACTTGCGAAATAAGGTTCCACGAGTGAGCCAACCGGCATTCAAGTAGCGAACAAAATGACAGATTACTTTCAAGCGCAGAAAGATCAAGGTAATCGACGGCTATCGACGGTCTCCCCACGCATGCCGGAACCTCGGATGCCAACCTAACTTTAGCAGAGCCGAATGCTAGTTGATTGGAAAGTCGGTAACGTGCACAATAAAGCATTTTCGCAACACTCACCGCAGTACGGAGGCTACAGGCAAGTTGATTGGAAAGTCGGAAACGTGCACAATAAAGCATTTTCGCAACACTCACCGCAGTACGGAGGCTACAGGCAAGTTGGCGCTGGACGACAGGTCGATGTAGAGCAAAGCAACTGGGTTTGAGATTTATTTCTTGAAAAAAAAAAAAAAACTAACAACCTTTGACGTCATATCCGCCGAGAAAAAAAAAACCTTGCCCTCCTTTCCACCTCTGCTCCAGGCGCGCATGCGCAGTTGAGCAGAGTTGGTGGCTTTCGGTTCGTCGATTTTGGGGCAGACGATTAGGGGTTTGCATCATGCGCAGCTGAGCCAAGTAAGTACCTTTGACAAACTTACTACGAGACAAAAGTTACTGCAATACCCAAGTTCTGTGCGCAGTTTCAGTGTAAATGAGCCAGCGGTTGAGGGGAGAAAGTTTTTAAAAGCTTGCACTGTAAAGATGCACAATATTGTATGCAATATCTTCACTGCATGCAGGCTGACTGCTAAAACTTGCCTGTCACGTATTAGAGCATGGTACCCCTGAAGACCTGTGAAGTGTCGGAGTCAGCCAGGCCTGTACTTTAACCATTTCAGACAATGCTCACCACTTTCATTCAAAAAACAAAATTTCTCGCCTAAACAGTCCATGCAGATCTCAAAAAAGCCTGTTTGTCTTGCAATATGAAACACCAACTGTCATCACCTACAGGAATGCACAAAATTAAGCACATGACAACAGTTGCAGATAGTAACAATGAAGCACCAAGATTTTCCAAAAAACTACTTCGTGGATTGTGGAATCACATTTCACACTAAAAAGCAACAATAAAATGGCGTTATAGGTGACAAAATCTGTCCACAAGACCATGCCAAAATACATGCTGCAAAGCTCACCAATTTGAGCAACACTACTTACTGCGTTCATCAGCTAAAACAAAAAGCAACCAAATTGCGATAAGAAGAGTGCTTTATTCATATGAAACAAACCTATCACTTCTAGTTGTAGTAAACTCTCAGAAAAAACTGCATTTGCTATGTACAAAAATGTATACACAGCATCGAAAAGTACAGATCAGCATTTAATAGAATTCACTAAAACTAAAGCTCTGACCACCAGCCTCTCATATTTGAACGTAGAAATGGACTTGGTCAGGGCATGCAATGCAATTGCTAGATAATTGATGGTCATTAAGGGCAACGAATGGACTGGCTGCCAAGAGAAGGCAAGCATAGCAGGGGGCATCACAAATTTAGGTGGGCGGATGAGATAAGTTTGTGGGGACAAGGTGGCCGCAGCTGGCACCGGACAGGGCTAAGTGGAGAGGTATGGGAGAGGCCTTTGTCCTGCAGTGGGCGTAGTCAGACTGATGATGACAAATGTGAACACTCCCCCAGCCAAATGGCTTCAGAAGCCATACAAAAGCATTTCATAATGAAATTTATTATTTTTATACTCTGGAAAACAATCAATTATAGCTGCGCTATTCAGCACTATTTCACATGGGACAACAAAAATGTAAAGAGCTCCGAAATAACCTCTATGCAAAACTAGACCGGAGAATCGGCAGCGCCTAACAAACGCAATAAACCAACCAAATATGGCCCTTTCTTCCTCCTATACAATTTCCATGCTCAACCCTTTCAACACAAAGCAAAAGGAAAGAGTAAAGCAGCATATAAGTTTCTTCTTGTAGCATATGAATTCGGAGTGTAAATGTAGTGGAGACATTTAACAGTATGCTCTTGTACATACATGTGTAAACTTGTCTTGGAAAAACATTGTAACAGACCTTGTAACCAGATGATCAATGGGGTCCACTACTTGACAAGCACTCCTACCACAAATCAAATTATTCTTAATGACTAAAGGCCGCTGCGGTGGCTCAGTGATTACGGTGCTCGGCTACTCACCCCAAAGGCATGGGTCCAATTCCGGCCGCAGCAGTGGCGTTTCGGTGGAGGCGAAATGCTAAAGGCCTTTTACTATGTGACAGCCGTGAACGTTAAAGAACCCCAGGTAGTCGAAATTAATCTGGAGCCTTCAACCACAGTCTCCCTCATGACCAGAGTTGCTTTGGGACATTAAACCCTATAAAACTAAACCAAAACCTTAACCATTAAAGAGCAAATTATTATCCAAAGAGGGAAAAACCCTAAAATGTCCACATGTTATTGAGGAAAAAAATTGACAAACTCCCAGGTGTTTAGCTATGCAGTTTCTGTTGAGACCTCAAATCCCCACATCGTGACTGCACATCGGTTTCAGGGTCTCAATTATACTGCTTTTGGCTCGTCTCTATTACAGGAACACGTAATGTTTGTGTAAACAAGCACCTTTTAAACAATATAAAAACTTATTGTAACAAAGGAAACAAAATAAAATGTGCACTGACTGGAGGCTTAGCAGGGCTAACACAAAACATAAAGGCATCAGCCTCAAAAATAATTTTTGTTTATACTGGAGGCTTAGCAGGGCTAACACAAAACATAAAGGCATCAGTCTCAAAAATGATTTTTGTTTAGTTCTTATGCCTGGCCTGAAATGTTTCTACAGACAATTCTGCACATTTCGGTATATTGCGCCTTCTATACGGAAATTTCGTAATACTGAGCAGACATGTATCAATGTTAGCAGTGCAACTTGCTCTGGTAAGAAGCAACAATTTGAATAAACTGTAACGGGGGGTTTGTTACGAGGTACTGGGGCGACGGGAACGGCAACGGCAGCAGTCTGGGATCAGATCGGCAAAAGACACACAAGCGTAGCGCTGGCAAAAACTCTCGAGAACACTGTCACCTCGTCTTCGTCTTTTCAAATCATCAGACGCATCTTCTTCTTTAGCCTTACAAAACATTAACTTCTACTTAACCTCATAATAGGGCATTCATTGCTTGCCATGCTAACTACGCTCTTATTCCAGAGCCATGCGATAGTCAGATTCGTCTACACTCCTGAACACCTCTTGCCCAACTCAATGGCAGCAAACACTGTGTGAGTATTGTTCAAAGGGACATACCTGTGTGTCCCTGCAGCTTCTGTATGACTTCCTTGGTCTGTAGGTTCCAAATATACACAGTTGTCCTCTGATCCTGACACGATCCACTGCACACACAATGTAGCAAATTATTCGCAAACACGTTATTTAGTCAATATCAGAATGAGTACTCTGCATAACTTGATGGGCATTAGGCCCAGCTACATGGCCTCCAGAGCCCCAAATGCCTTAAAATTGAGACTTCCTGCTATGCTATGAAACACACAGCACAAGTGTCTTCATACAGTAAAGGCTGCCTTGAACGAAACTTTGTACACTACAACAAGAATGTTTTTTCATAGTATCCCTTGGGAGAATCCCATGCACAAAATATTACGTTCCAGTTTTAGGCAGGTATGGCACAAATGATGCACAAAAATAAGCTTTGGCGCCGACACAAGAAAAATGTGCCACCATTACTACTGGCTGGAAATGACGAAGGACTAAGAATTGAGGTCAGGAGAATCTGCTCTCAGTATAGCCCATGCAAAGCAGTGGAAGCTGTGGCCTGTACGGCATTTTGCTCTGCATAGTGTTGCATAAGAAGCAAGTCATTTGACAACAGCATTGCACTCATGCACGCTAGGATGCAACACATGAGAAAAAGTGCCAAAAGCATGCTTCCTTTGCTAGAGCAGACCAAACAGCCCCTAGCACCACAGCAGTGGAGATCCATGCCATGGCACTGGAGAGTGCTCCTGGCCTGGCAGACATTAATTACAGCACACATGAGCTTCTTGCACTGTGAAGGAAGGCAGAGGAGGAATATTTCATTATAAAGATAAAAACCTTCCCTGAAGGGCTCCTCAGTCCAAGAGCCCTCTGGCCTTCCCCTCCAGCCTAGCTCAGTCAATCAGGAAGGCAGCTGCATTATACCTTAAGTGAAAACAGCTCCCATGCCCTTGCCTCATAATTTTTCTTTGTTGCATGGAAAGGCTGAGCGGGCATGTATGTATATAAATTTTCACGACTCTTGGAGAAGCTGATGATTTTGGACTGTAAACTTAATCCTCAACTCATTCTTGATCTATGAACACAGCCCAGTGCTCAGTATAGCAGTGCCCTTCAGCCTCTTTGTTTTTGGTCACTCCTGTTTTGTACCTTTGGGTTTTTTCTTTAATTTCATCTCCACAAGTTTCTCTCCCCAATTGCCAAGTATAGCCCACCAAGCCTTGTTAGCTTGGGCCAACTTGCTGAAATCTTTGTATTTTATTTTGCTGAATAAAGGCACTATTATTATTATCAGTAAAAAAGTCTGTGTTTATTCCCTATATTTTTTAAGTGAACTTCCCAGTAATTTAGAACACCAAATGGCTTCCTTTGTAGCTTAGCACACTATACAGCCATCAGTTAACAAGGAAGATGATAGAGGCAAACGAAACCCAGACACAGTGACGATTGCATCAGTAGCCCTTCCACTAGTCACCAACATAAAAAAAATCAGTTAACTGCAGTGAAGCAGTAGCCTGAAGTGCAGTGCAGTGAAGCTTCACCCACATTCAGGACCGTCACGTGGAATTGTTCTGTGACAAAAAAGTAGTCCGTAGGTAGAACTTTGTAGTGCAAAAGCACTACTTCACGAGGTCTAAGCGGCTCACCGAGTTTGTGGGAACCGCAGTGACCATAAAAGGTGACCTTGGCAAAATCTAGCATAGCAACAGCCCATGCACAAATCCAACAAATATTTCCCCAACTTGAGTTTTGAACCCACGGCGGCGCAAACAGATCAGCTTTGCTGGCCCCTGCACAAGGGCACTATGCTAGCACCGCAGCCAATCACACCTCATGTTAAACTACAACACACACTCGCGCTTTGCATTGTGCATCGTCGTCTTCACCAACCACCCTCTGCGGCAAGAACAGATTAGATATCAGCTTAACCTCGATCAGAGCTAAACCAGAGTCTATCGTCACCAGACGTACCGACAACCCAGCAAAGCAAAACCATGAGCCAACCTGCCCAAACATATGCTTTTGCATGTCTACTCAGTTTAGCTGCATTAAAACTCTACATTTTTTTTCTTAACAAAACAAGAAACTAATTACAAGACGAAATTATAAGCTCAAGAATTTGGCGCCTCTGACTTATTCGATAGTGTCAAACATAAAAATG
The DNA here is from genome assembly GCF_052857255.1 of Amblyomma americanum. Lineage (NCBI taxonomy): Eukaryota > Metazoa > Arthropoda > Arachnida > Ixodida > Ixodidae > Amblyomma > Amblyomma americanum. The sequence goes on along the minus strand of NC_135497.1, from coordinate 496,808,688 downwards.
CTAATTTCGTTTACAGTTGTGCTTTGTCAGAGGAGTAATAACGGACACCGCGGACCATGGCCCATTGTTACCAACTGATGTTTTTTTTAAGTTGCATCCTACTATAGAGCTGCCGACCAATGACAGAATGATACGCTGTCTCGGCCTAACATAAATGATTCAAGGATTTGAATGTATGAAGCTTGTGGTAAAGCATGCCAAGTCTTTTTGCGCTAGCATTTAAAACGGTGACAAATGCCAATTAAAGCCGCAATGATTTTTAGGCTTCTCCTCACAGCATCAGGGAAGCGTGGAGAAGTTCAGTGATGACATCACTGTTGCCGAGATTTCAGATTTTTGCTACCTTCGTCTGCATCCTGCTCTGCTCCGTCCAATGTCACCAAACGACCCGCCGCGGGCTTTTTGCCTTCAGTGGTATTGTTTTTTTTCCTTTGAGCAAATGTTTCTGCTTTGGAAATATACTGCTGCCGTAGATGACATCATCATGGGGGCCCTCTGCCTGGCGCTGTGCGCTGTACAGAAGCCTGAACACTACTGCAGCTTTATTCAGCTATTACATACACATTTCAAACGCTAGTACCAAAAGATCTAGCAGGCCTTACCTGCAAGTTTCACACATTCGATCCATTTAAGCTCGTTGAATTCTAGAAAGTCTTTAGCTGCCATTTAACATGTTCACTGTGTCATGGGTCACTGGTAGGTCACATTGCGTATGCAAGCTGTGCGGTCATGGATACTGGTCGCACGATGAAGCCATGGGGGAGCTCAGCAAGTTTTAAACAGCAAACGAAAAGCAAATACAAGACGGCTATTGCCATCTGTTGGTAGCTTAAAGCAGCTGGTCTTGCCAGTGAGTCGCTCGTGGGTCACGTATACCGAAGAAAATACAGGGGTGGCCGACCAGTGAGCCACGATCCACAGGGATTAGGGCTCCAAACATTGCTGCTGCAGTGACCGTGTTATGGAGCACATTGGCATAAACAATTCCTTGTTAGTACTGTGCCTCTGTCCTTTCTCCAAACTCGTCTCCACCCGCTCGTCACTCCAACTAGCTCAAAGAAGCATTTTGGCAGTGGTAGGCCACTCTTTCCCTCCCCTGTGTAGCACACTTGGATCACAGCAATTTTCGTGGGTCAGACGGCAACACTGCAAAGTTTAGTGTTATGACATAATTATTACAATGCAACAGGAACAACAACTATGCAATAAAACTCGACAAAACACACATGACCCAACACCAGTTCTACCCAGCCATTAGGATAAGCGGAGTAGTAGCTAGTACAGAGAGGAAGCAATCAACAGGTCTGTGCACAGAGCCTCTGAGACAGGCTAAGAAACACCAGAAAAATCAAAATGGATTCAGCGATGGTTGTTCTAACTGCGTTTCATCACATTCAATCCACTTGGTGGTACTGAATGCCTGCCTTCCATCTCGACATTTGTTGTCACTTATGCCAAGTGCTTATTTTGCTTCCCTCGGTGGCATGTAACGCCATGTTACCAGCTTTTTCAACATGTTGCAGCAAGACAGCAATGCTGACAATAACATGAGAAGCTTTCACCTTGCCACCACTCACAGAGAAGTTTGCAAAGATGCAGTACTTTTCATTCTTGTGGCCCGTGTAAGTCTTCAGACACTGCACAGGCAAAAGAGAGAGGTGCGCAGTAGTGAGGCACGGCAAAGCTGCTGCAGTGCAATGTGCCACCCTTCTGTCCCCGGGGAAGAATGGGGCATGTTCCACAGCCTGACACCCTTTGTTCCTTCAGACCGCAAAGGACAGCACAGACATGTTCCATTCGCCCAATTAACTGAACTTCCCTTCTCCCCCTTATCTCCCACCACACATATAGGGCCGCCAAACAGGGTTTCCCTAGTTGATCTCTCTTGCTTTTGTTTTTTCCCTCTCTCTTAATAGTCAGCACACTCAGATATTCCCCTCCATTGTGCCCACAAACTTAGGGTACATTTATGACCAGCCTGGCATTCAGTGTCAAGAGCAAGCAAAACTTGCCCCTGCCAAAATACTGCAGTGCTAACACTTGACACAGTCCACAGCCAGTGCAACCGCAGTGATGCACTAGATGTTTACAGATAAGGGGCTAAGCACAAATTCTTTGCACTCCCATTGGCTCACAGCGAGCAACCATTTTTTCTGCCAGCACAAATTGGTGCCGCACTGATCGCACTTTCTGCCCCATTTTTTGCCAGAATCATAGCTGCGGCAGCAGATTTTGCTCACTCTTGAAACCAAATGCCCAAACTGAATAGCTATTAGACTGGCATGTGCCCATTGCTGTTGGTTGCAGTTGCCATCAGTCCCCATTCAACCAGTGCCCAGGAGACAGCAGCACTATAATCTAGTCAGACCTGAAGAATTGTCAGTGTTAATCCAAACGCATTTCTCAAGACTGGGTGTTCTCATGAATGCACACAAAAAAAAATTTCCACCCATAGGCCCAACAGTTCTGAGTTTTCTCCATGCTCTCTGTCACGGGTCTCTTTGCCTTCAGAAACATGCAACAATGCCTTATGACACAAGTTTAGTTCAATACATGCAAGACAGAATGCCTATCTAATCAAAATTACAAATAATCTCATGGTAAAACACAAAAATATGAGAGATATTTGGCCGCTGAGAGCGGAAAGTCAATTTAGACAAAGCAACCAACTTGAAAGGCTGCTCAGAGTGCTCCTATTCCTGTATGATTCTTGAAAGGGTTACATTTACTAAAATTGTAACACGCACTCGTATTTCATGATCCAAAAAAAATGCGATGCCTCTGATGGTAATCCACACAAGATTTTTCATGCTTCAATACAGAAATGCATCTTCTCATTTGGAACATCCAACCTTTATTGCAACTGCTTTGATGTCTTGACAAAGTAAATGTCACCGCCGCCTTGCTCGCATTTCCTCACCCGGCCAGAAAAACTGTCGTCCCTACTTGTTGCTCTCAATAGCCCAAATCATTTTCATGCTCGGTGCCGTCCATGGCATTTGATATTCCGCACCTCTTGAAGGCGCTGTTGAATACGGCAGAAGACCCACAAATGTCCCGCAGTGAGGCAGCATGTTTCATCCTGTCACTTGCCGTTTCTCGAAACCATCCTTTTTCGGCCATTGAAACCCTTCCAAGTCGACTTGCTGGCAGCAATCCTGTCTCTTTGCTTCCGCCAATCACGCACATAAGTTTCAGGAGCCCCAAACACGCATGATGTGGTCGTAATGAACTCTGCGCACCTTTGCAACCGATGCTTCTATGGTGGCTCAAGTTCAGGTAGGCGCTTTGCAAAGAGCACACTTCAAATGCTCGAAAAGGCCTATTGGCATCCACAACTACGGTGGCAATATGGCGATATCGATGCACATGAAATACCAAGCTGCCATTTTGCGGTGCCGACAACAACAGGGTGTTGAAGACATGGTTTCATTTTCCCACTCAATTCTAATGCGCATGTCATTTTTAGAATATTTTTCCCCCCAAAAAATGGTGTGCACTATAACTGAGTAAATACAGTACCATGAGGAAGAACAGTGAGTACTCTCCAACTCCCAATAGTGCTTAGGCTGCAGTAGTGATGTATTTTTTAAAAACTCCGTAAAAGAAAAATGTGCATTACAGTAAGCAGGGTCTGATGAGAATAAAATATCCACAAACATTTCAAACTTTTCAGAAAAGAGATGCAGTTTCAGGAAAAGAATTCTGTTCCAAGTAAGACCCCTTGCTGTTTTAATAAGCACTGAACTTGCTACATACCAGAGATGTTACCAGAAAATACCGCTATGATGATACAGGGGGAAAAGAGAAAATTCCTAGCAGCAACTTACTTTCCCTTGCTGCAGTCCCACAGCTTCAATGTGCTGAAATCAACAGAGGATAAAAAAGTCACACATCTGGACTGGACACACAGCCATGGCAATGTATACCAAACCTCATGATAAGGCTGTCACATGCAGCCAGTGGTCGGTCACTCAACATGCGCTCAATCTTAGACACCTTTTCGACCTGTGGCCGAAAGGGGGCACTTTTTTATTTCAATATATCAGTTTTTCATTGAACAAGCAGCAAGAAGAGCCAAAATCACAAAGACACCCTAAGGTGACAGGAAAAAAAAAGGTGCAAGAGCAAACGCTTTGCACCAATACAAATCTTTGACGCGTTGGCAATATACACACTGCCCGCCTGCTAATTCATTCAAACACACTTCTTCAAAACAGTCACCAAATAACAATGCACTCATGTAAGGTGGCTGTTCCACAAATGTCACAAGCGCAGCACCCTTGCAGAACAGAGATTTAGAAAGACGGCTAATGCAGGTAAACCACAGGCTCTATTAGTAAACATGCACTGAGAGTTGTTAGGCACCGTATTTACTCAAGTAATGACCCACTCACACAATAAACCCATCTCCCACTTTTGCAAATCAGAATTTACAGTACCTTTTATTTTTAAACCTAGTGTAAAAAATACAAACCTGACCTTCAGGACTGGTGTTCAGCATATTCGCTTTATCTCAGCACAATTGGCCACCGTTGTCGACTATCACTAAATCATAAGATCGCGCCATGATGCAAATACCTTTTGAAGCGAACGATGCTAAACATTGGTGTGATGAACACGGGTGACATGGGGACACAACTTGTCGTCCCCATGCTTTTGTTATGACAGATGGATGGACAGACGGTTGGATGGACGTATGCGAAATTTTGACTCTAACAAAAAAATCTGTCGAAACGTTTTTTTCCCAGCTGAGCCCTCTCCCCAAATCGACGCCAACTTTTCTGAAAAAAAAACAAAAAACAAATGGGTTCATTATACGAGCAAATATGGTACCTTTCCCATTTCCTGTTGTGCGACACCATCTCACCCCTATCACTGCAGAGCACATGTACAGGGCCACGCAGTGCTGCCACCTGAGCTAACAGGGGTTGCTTATTTACAAGATGGAGCTGGAAACCAAATGTCTGCTGCAATCACAAATTCTACCCCCTTCCTTTCAAAATGCACCTGTTTATTATGCCACTCTCACTTCATGTGGTTTCTAGGAGTGATAAATTTGCAGCCAAATTATTGGGAAGGCTTAGTGGGGCTGAGCGGCACCTCAAGCTGCATTTAGTGGATTTTTTCCTTTGGCCCTCTCCATGTCAGCATAGGCACAGAGATGAGCACCACACAAAATGTGCACGTGCAAGAGCTACGTGCAGGGAACCATTTGGCCAAAACAACCACACAAGCTCCACTGCTGGCATGTTTTTCCAAAAGATGATATCTCCTTAAGTTATACACGGGCTATGAAAGGGCTGTAGATTTAATTTCAACTATCTGGGGCTCCACAACATATCACACAGAATACTGAAATCTTTGCATTTAGTCTCCATCAGAAATGTGGTTGCCATGACCAGGACCTGGTCCCGTGTCCTTGGGCTTTTCCGGAAGAGAACCTGCAATGACTCAGATGGCACAGCTTACACAGGCAAGTGCCCTTCAGGTCCTTTCATTCCTTGCAACTAATGATACCAACTGGAGAAGAAAAGTCTCCTGCCATCATCATCATCAGACTGACTGCGACCACTGCAGGACAAAAGGCCTCTCCTGTGTCTCTTCAATTAACCCTGTCGTTTTCCAGCTGCGGCCACCTAATCCCTGCAAACTTCTTAATCTCATCTGCCCACCTAACTTTCTGCTGGCCCCTGCTACGCTTGCTTTCTCTTGGCATCCAGTCTGTTACCCTTAACTGCTATTGGCTATCTTTGCCTTCATATTACATGCTCTGCCTATCTCCTTTCTTCCTCCCGATTTCGAATACGATGCCATCAACCCACGTTTGTTCCTTAACCCATTCTTCCCTCTTCCTGTCCGTTAACGTTACAACTGTAATTTTCCTTTCCATAGCTCGCTGCGTTGTCTTCAATTTAAGTTGAAACTTTTCATTAGCCTCCACCTTTCTGACCCATAGGTATCTATACTTTTCTTTTGAAGGATACTGGTAAATTGCCATTCATGATCTGAGAGAACCTGCCATATGCGCACCTATTGACAGTTTTCTCAACTCATAAAATGTGTGCTCCCTCAAAGGACAATAATAGTACAAATGGGATTAACAGTATTTACAATGACAAGGCAGCTCGTGAACAGACAGATCTGAAGATAGGCCTCAGAGAAGGCTTTTGATCAAGTAATTTCCAGCACAGACTCATACAGCACAGCTCATACCTAAAGCTAGTTTCAAGCATTGTAATAAATTTTTTATATTAAAGATCTTTTGGGAGAACTGAAAAAAGGGGGAAGGAGCTACAAGCCATTGATTTTTCCTCCAAGCACCTAGTTGAAGCTTCAAGAATTTAGCAGTTCGCGTAAAAACCGGAATATAGTTCGAACTTTTTTTCAAAAAACCATAGTAAAAAGTCGTCCCCCGTCTTATATACCGGTCATTGATGGAAAAACTACGGAAGTCTTGCAACAATGGCCGGCTGAACTCAACAGCTTCCCTCCATCGCCATCAGCAGCAGTGCCGCCATTTTGCATTTCCGTAATTGCAAATCTATTTTGGTTAGAGGCTGCTTTTTCACATTTTGTTTCAAAATGAGCGGAAGCTGTCGGCAATTCCCTGTCGCTTTCAATGAAAATGCCACTAAGTATGCGGAACCTCACAGCAAGCTGGCGGCACAGCGCGAATTTGGAGTATTCGAAAAGAGAATTCAGTACAAGCGGAGGCAGAAGCTGCGTATTACAACTTGCAGCAACCAGCAGAAAGCATCATTTCGTGGGCGGACTACAGCGTATCCAGAATTGAAAGGAAAGGTTGCACTGCCTGCAAAATCGCTGCCAGTGACTGCCGATTGCATCCGCGTGAAAGCGGTAGAGATGCGGACCGCAGCGTATCCAGAATTGGAAGGAAAGGTCACGCTGCATGCAAGATAGCTGGCTGTGACTGCCTAATGCATCCGTGTGAAAGCGGTAGAGATCATGCGTGCCTCTAGACTCACGAGGGCGCAATTCAAGGGCTCGCCATCCTGGATACGGCAATTCATGAAGAGGAAGGGCTTTGCTCTACGGTGCCGCACTTCTGTGTGCCAGAAACAAACACGCGAGTCGATGCGCGCATGATACTGTTAAAAAATTGGCCGGGTGTACATACAAGCAGCATTGAAATGAAAATAAATACTGTCACCATTGTGCAACCTGTTTAGTCACATTTGTTTCAAAGTAAGGGTGTCTTTCGGTACTGTTTCCACTGAAAAAGTTTTTTTCATTTTTTAGAAGTGGTTAGTTGAGGGGCGACCTATATTCTGGTCCGACCTATAGTCCAGTTTTTACGGTAATTCCCTGGATCCTGGGGTCATCGTACAGAGGCCAACCCAATGACATAACCAGAGACATCTAAAAAACACTTGCTGGATGACCTTCCATGTATGCTCTCTAAACCTGATGGCTGAAAACGAGTCACATTTCATGGCATCTAGCAAGCTACTCTTTTCAAGTTCACTGACTTTTCTACGCTTTCCCTATTTCAGTCAATATTCCCTGACCATCGAAGGGGTGGCAAAAAGTATTGGTCAATGATAAAGCAGCATGCATGATCCATTCCCAAAACTGCTTACTGAAACTGAAAAAGCTGCAATGAAAACATATTTGCTCTTCGTGTTCCAGACAGCTGACTTCTTCCTGAAGGATCTCCAGCTCCAAGCTATGACTTGTGAAGTGTTTGTTGCTTCTTCTCCTCCAGCTCTAACTCTTTCACTACCACGTCATAGGGCATCGGTCATATATGAACGACATTTTGAACCTGCTGCCAAAAATTTAAGTTGGCGTTCCTGGATAAGCTGCACCATCTAGTTTGCTTCTATTACAACATCCCTTTGCTTTAAGTTTTGTTTTTTTGTTTTCTAACACAAGGTGACGTGAAAAATGAAACTTTGACCAGATGCAGTCCACTGGTTCGCGATCATGGTGTTTGTTAGACCGCATGTTCCTTGAAGTCTAAAGGCTACACTGTGCACTTCTGTCGGTTCTGCAGTTTTATTTAGAGCAGCGGTGGCGAGTTACCAACCCAAAAAAACTACCACCCCCCCCCCAAAAAAAATATAGGAAAGGAGGAACTGCAAGCTTTGCTATAATAAACAACAGAACTCATCACCATCATCATCATCAATATCGTCAGCCTAACTGCACCCACTGCAGGGCAAAGGACTCTCCCATGTCTCTCCAATTAACCCTGTCCTTTGCCTGCTGCGGCCACCATATCCCCACAAGCTTCTTAATCTCATCCTCCCATCTAACTTTCTGCCGCCCCCTGCTACACTTGCCTTCTCTTGGAATCCACTCCGTTACCTTTAAGGACCAGCAGTTATCTTGCCTTCACATTACATGCCCTTCCCAAGCCCATTTCTTCCTCTCTATTTCGACTAGGATGCCATTAACCCGCGTTTGTTCCCTATACCCGCTGCCGGTCTCTTAACGTTACACGTATCATTTTTTCTTTCCATGGCTCGCTGCGTTGTCCTGAACTTAAGCTGAGCATTTTCCATTAGCCTCCACGTTTCTGCCCCGTAGGTGAGTACCGGCAAGATACAAGTGTTGTATACTTTTCTTTTGAGGGATATTGGTAACCTGCTATTCATTATCTGAGAGAACCTGCCATATGCGCTCCATCCAATTCTTATTTTTCTAGTTATTTCCCTCTCATGATCCAGACCAACAGACACTACCTGCCCTAAGTAGACATATTCCCTTACCACCTCTGTCACCTCGCTGCCAATTGTGAACTGCTGTTCCTCTGCTAGACTGTTGAACATTATTTTGGTTTTCTGCATGTTAATTTTTAGAACCACCATTCTGCTCTGCCAGTCTAACTCATTGATCATGATTTGCAGTTAATCTCGTGAGTGACTGAGCAAGGCAATATCATCAGCGAATCGCAGATTACAGTCCAGCCCGCTTATAATGAACATGAGCATCATGCGGCGTCCGTTCGTTACATTCCGAAGTTCGTAGTAGGCGGACCACAAAGCTTTAAAGACAGTTGCTTGTCAAAACACAAAATTTTTTCTTTGCAAAAAAGTCCGTGATGGACGTCTGCTTTTGCAGTGCAGATCCGATGAGGGAGGTTTCCTGTCTATTTAAAGAAGAAGCATGCACTTTGCCGAGAGCCTTGGCATAGATGAGTTGTCTGAGGCTCTCTATGTAGCCCATTGCTAAAGGTGCGCTTATGGGTGCTGGCTCCAAAGTTTCGTCCTCATCCGATTCCTCCCCGTCACTCTCGTCCCGCACTTAGGAAACGATGCCCTCGTCCGTGCCCAGTTCCGCGGCGTCGGCGTCGTCATCGACCAAAATAAAATCATTCCAGCCAATGTCATGACCCCCCATGTCGGAGTCGACGATGCGCTGCCACAAATCGCCACCGGGCTGGTCATATTCCGAAGCATCAGGCTCGGCAGCCGACGAAGCCGGCTCTGCGGAAGCAGTTCCGCACGCAAGTGGCCGTCACTTCCGCCCTGGCCGCTATCATCCTCTCTACCGCTGAATACAGTGGAAATGGGCATGGTGTTCCCGTCAACCATCCCGAATTACAACCAGGGCCCGAGATTTGAACGAAGCGAACGAAACGTCTGCACCACAACAAGAGTGACAAAAGCGCGATGAGGTAGGTAAACGTGCAATGCACACAGGCGGCAATCAAGCCAATCAAGCTAAAGATACAGACACACAGTGCCAGCGGAGAGACCAATGAGGGGCGTCCGTGAGCATCAGTGCAGCCACCTCTTGGCTCCCACAAGAGGCCTGCTTCACGGAGCGTGGCCTCCGCGATCGGCACAGGCGGCGCAGTTGATCACGGAGGCCGCGCACGGATTTGCAAGAGAGTGAGGAGAGGGGAGCAGAGTTGAGAGGAGTGGGAGGGCAGTGTTGAAAGGCAGGTCGGCTGGGAAAGGGTAGCTCGCTTGAGAACGGCACGAAACGGGGCGGGCAGTTTGCCTGCGATTAGGCTTGGGGAAACATAACGCGCGCCGGGCGCAGCGCACAAAGGGGGACGGAGGCAGGTTATCTCACAGCGCGGTGCCGGATTTACACCGTCCGTTCCTGTAACCGATCAGCAGGGCTTAATAATGTTTGTCATACAATGTGATTTTGTACCATTGAAACAATGTACATTTTGACGGTCGTGCAGGTCTCATTCGTTATAAGCGAAAGTTTGTCTTAAGTGGGGCCGTTATATGTGGGCTCGACATTTAGGTATTATCCATTAACTCTTATCTCCAACTGTTCCCAATTCAGGCCTCGAAATACTTCCTCTAAACAGGCAGTGAATAGCATTGGCGAGATCGTGTCTCCTTGCCTGACGCCCTTCCTTATTGGAATTTTATTGCTGACTTTATGGAGGACTATGGTGGCTGTGCAGTTGCTATATATATCTGCCAGTATTTTCAAATAAGGTTCTACACTCTGATTCCGCAATGCCTGTATGAGTGCTGAGGTTTCCACTGAGTCAAATGCTTTCTTGTAATCAATGAAGGCTATATATAGGGGTTCGTTATATTCTGCGCATTTCTCTATCACCTCATTGAGAGTGTGAACATGGTCTATTGTGGAATATCCTTCACGAATGCCTGCCTGATCATTTGGTTGATTGAAGTGTAACGTTGCCCGAACTATATTATCGATTCCCTTACTAAATACACCTCGTAGGCAATGGACAGTAAGCTGATCGGCCTGTAATTTTTTAAGTCCCTGGCATCTCCTTTATTATGAATTAAGATAATGTTACCATTCTTCTAAGCTTCTGGTATGGCTGAGGTCATGAGGCATTGCGTACACAGGGTGGCGTTTTTCCTTTGCAATCTCCCCTCCATCCTTCAACAGATCTGCTCTTACCTGATCCTCACCAGTTTCTTACCCCCTTTTCATTGTTTCTAAGGCTTTCTTTACTTCCTCTTTCATTACTGGTGGGATGACCCATTGCTGCGTGCTACTGCCTCTCATTAACATTCTGATTACATTGGCTACTGTGCAGATTTGTGTAGAAGTCTTCGGCTACTTTAGCTATCTTATCAATATTGCTAATGACATTGCCCTCTTTGTCTCTTAGCACATACATCTGGTTCTTACCCATGCCTAGTTTCCTCTTCACCGCTTTTAGGCTACCTCTGTTCTTTAGAGCATGTAAATGCAATCTGTAGCACATCCCATATCTGCCTCCACTTGTCCTCACGCGACTGCTTTCTCTAGTGGCAGAGCAGTCATATCCCCTCACTTGAAAGGCCACAGAAATTGCAATGTATTTTGTGGACAGCTGAAAATCACAAGAATGGTTGCTAAGAACATGTGCAGTGTTTTGCATATTTTAATTTTTTTTAATCAACTTCTGGCTCAGTGCAGCGATGTATTTTTGCTTTGCTTGTATTGTATTTTTGTGTTACCAGCATACTTATCCAACAATTTTCTTTTAAAGTCTTGCACACACAGCTCCAGCGTTTTTTTTTTCATCTGGAAGTATAACTAATAAGGTACAGTTGGATCTTTTACAATACAGTGTATTTAGCACTTCTTGAGGAAAATTTTTACTTTAAAACACTCAAAATCAGCCATATTTTCACAGCAGTGAAAGAGTTAATATTGGGGCTACCCTCTTCCTTTTTTTTAAGCATTTCCACAAAGTATGTCAAAATATAAAATTGTTCATTATGAAGCAGATAAGAGCAATAGAATTCAGCTGCAAATTGAACCCAACTGTGCAGCAGACAACTTCATATTCAACAACTCCTGGGAAATTATGCAAATGACATAATCCAGGAAACGCATTTGCAGAAAATGTAGCTATAAAGGGAGCAGACACTGCACACACTGTGCACAAATACAGCAATATCTCCTTGATAGTTTTTAAAAAGTTGTGGAAAAATGTATTATCCGTGAAAACGCATGATCCAAACACCTAATTTGAAAAATGTAACTGTCGAATGAGGTATAAAGACATTTATTGACAATTTCACTTCATAAAAACATCAATTGGCATTTCTTGGCACAAGATCTGAACAGATCCTTTTCTAGTGTTCGCAGAATTCAGTCCGTGTTTGCGATGTCTTAAGTGCGGAAGGAACTTTGGAATGCATCTGGTCCATTGACGGCAATGACGAAAGTAACAAAAATCTCTTCCTCGTCATTTTTGGTTGCTTCACCCCTTTACAACAAAGTACTGCAGAAAAGCCATCGTGGCACCTGACTGTCGCAGCGTTTGTTCCCCAGGCTCGGCCCAATAGTATGTAAGCGCATCCCTGTAGTTCATATAGACGCTTTGCCCCTTGCCCTTATGTACAGCAAAGAAACCTCAGCATTTCCTCTTCATGACACATCCCCAAAAAAACTGCTCTCACAAATGCTAGAGAGCCATTTTTTTTTTGTTGTTCATTGCTGCTAAAGGTGATGGTGCTTCGCCTCCTAGCACACGAGCACCGCAGAGAAGTTACCACAACGGGTGATTGCCACTGCATTCCAGCTCTTCATATGTCACGGGTCCTCCCGTTCGGCCCATTCGTATGTTTGCACACGTGCAATTGGTCAATAAACATATCACACGACCATAATTTACCAAATTTTAAACATAGTAGCCGGGAAATCGGGTTATCTGGAAACGTATAAACAAGGAGAAATAGTGTATCTCTGGGACATTTTTAATGACTGTGCTTTTGAGCGTATGAACTGGGAAATGATATGAATTGCTAACATATCAACAAGGTTTTACTGTATTTAACTCCCCCTCCTTATCATTTATCATATCCTAACACCTATCAGGCATCACATTTTGAAGGAGGGGAAATCGTGTAGAATGGGTACAATACATACAAAGCATAACTACATTTAAGGCAAAGTTTAAAAGATAGTTTAATTCAATTACTATATGACAAGGGAGTTACCAAATGCTGCCATGAAACACTAATCTGCCCAACATTTTCTGCAAGTGGAGGTGCTCTTTTCATCACAGTTCAGACAGAGAAAAAGGTGCATTTCCTGGCAGTGACTGATGCAGCTAGCCATCCTCTCACTGGTGCAGTGAGGTCAACTCACTCAAATGGTGCATTGCTGCATAATGCAAGGTGACAGGTAAAAGGAACAGACAGCCCCAGCTTGGGCTGCATTGCGAGACCTTTACGGAGACAACCCCTCTCATACTCCCTCCCTTGTGGCCCCAAGAGCCTCAGCTCAAACTGTGGGATGGCACACCAAACAATGCATTCTTGACGAGGCATGGGCCTTTTAGCCTTTGCGTATCAGTTTTGCCGCACTGCAAGCCCCGGCAGCAACGGGCGCATAAATGCTGTTATATTTAAACTAAGAATCAGCATGGCGATTTCAGCAACAGTTTTTTATCTTTTCAGCACAGCAAGAGTACCTCACTGGCCTGAGCTTTAAGATTTGGGAGTTTGTTAAAATCATGCTCACAAGTTTTCAACTTGCATTAATCGTTCACAAGAGTGGTGGTCTTATCCGATGGGGTTATGTGTGCTTTCACAGAAGAAACACACAGCTTCAGACTGAACTTCAGGGAAATCACCAAAACGACATGCTTGTCATGCTTGCAGGGGCATCACATATCACACATTATACTCCTTGCACTGCCAGAGGTTCTTCTTTCGGGCTTTCGACAAGGCTCCCTTGAAGAAGGAGGCTGACACAGGCTGGTTGGGTCATCACCAGCTAAAAGTAGTTTTTTCCCACCCATTCCCTGACGGCACCCCTTTAAACAGCAACATAGGCACAGGACAAGCACAAGGTGATTTTCACAAAAAGTAGCAGCTTTTTACAACCTTGGCATCATAGCACGAGCCACAAAGCAACTAGTCTGCATCTGTTTTGGTTTCCACCATGTCGCATACGAGATTGACACAGGTCGCCAGCAAGCTTTTCAGAACGATTTTAACAGCACAGTAGGGTAGCGTGGTGCCTTGCATGAGAAAACCAATAGTGCACAAATTGTGCATACTGCTTGTTCTGGCTTTTTCCATGAAAAATACTTTTGAATGCAACTACGTTTGTTGCTCTGCAACAGCCCAAACTTAGTGAACAATATGGCAATCACTACAGTACCCAACAATATGTGTACTGCTCATTTCATGGACACGAAAAAGACACCTAAAATGGGGAGGATGTCACACCTTCTACTTATTCACAGTATAAAGATGTGATACTAATGCGAATGGACTGCGTGTCAGACACTCACAGTACCGGGGAATAGATGGCACACCATTGTGTTAATTTCAGTCAGACAGTTTGCCTGACTTAAGCAATTTTCTGACAGTATCCCTGACGATTCCTTGATTTTTCCAGCTGCACAAAATTCCCCTCACAATTCCACATTTCCCATGTTCCTAGACACCCTGAATCATATGATTCAATACAGTCTGACAGTCACTTGTCCAGGGCAGCTGCCAGGATGTACTTCGCATTTGAAGAGAACTTGGCAAAAGAAACGGGTGGGTTGTCATCATCTACAAATAGAGGAAACCATGTCTATTAGCCCATTGAAATGAAACAGCTTAGATATTTAGGCTCAAAAAGTTATACCTTGCATGTCAGTGCTTTGAAATACAATTAACTATTCTTACATGCAAGCAATCTTAACGGTGCACTAAAGAGGATTCTGAGCTCGTCTTTTCACCCCGGAAACTCAATCTACACACTTCAAGCATTATTAGAAACTGAATTATCGTCTTCTGCGACCGATTTCCTTATTAAATCGAATTCAACGTCTCGACTCCCACCTTTTTCTTTAACTCACCTACGAAAGTAGGAGTCAACCAACGCGTGGAGTGCCTTTCAGCCAGTTGATTTTGCTTTTATTTTGTTTTTTAGATTTTCACGAATAAATAGTTTGTCTCAGAGAACATAGCTGCGAATCAGGCCCACAGAAATAAAAATATGCGCGGAATCTTTGCTTTACGCATGACTCTGTCAAAGGCAGAGCAGCAAGGCAGTGTTCCCTGCACAAGGAGGCAGTTACCGGGCTGCGCTCCCCCCCTTCCCTACCTACTCACTGTATGCGTGCTCCCCCCCCCCCCAAATAACCACTTTCGAGTGGCAAGCTGCCACCGCGACTGGCTGAGAGACACTCCACGCATTGGTTGACTCCTCCAACTTTCATAGGTGAGTTAGAAAAGAAGGCAGGAGCCGGGACATTTAATTCAATTTAATAGGAAAATTGGCTGCACAGGACAACAATTCAAAGTTCTTAACAATGCTTGGAGCGTGTAGATCGAGTTGTCAGGGTGGAAAGACGAGCTCAGAATCCTCTTTAGTGCACCTTTAAAGGTGTCATAATTAGACACAGCCCATGCCCTACAGTTATGAGCTCGTATATGCTGGGAACGCTCTGCCCATTTTTCTGCAGCCCTATGTATTCCATGCATTTCACTGTTTCACATTCCCCGCATTACATGCTTGCACACTGAACCTTCACACTTAATTTTTCTGACTGGTTTTATCCATCGCTTCAGCACCATGAACCAGCCTCATTTGCCATCATTCCACACTCAATATAGTTTTAGAAAAACCGTGTACATTTCGCACTCCAGCTGCCATGTCTGCTCAACTGACAGCACAAAAAAAAAGCACTTTCTCGGTTTACAAGGAAAGCTGCAAGCAAATGGCCCGTGGTAGAGTAAACGGTAGCTTCATACCGACTACATTTATATGTTACTCCGACTCCTGGTTCTGTTTATTCCCTCAGAATCCTGGCGTGTCTTAGTTTGGTTGGTTTGGTTTATGGGGGTTCAACGCCCCAAAGCGACTCAGGCTATGAGGGATGCCAGAGTGAAGGGCTCCGGAAATTTTGTCGACCTGGGGTTCTTTAACATGCACTGACATCGCACAGTACACGGGCCTCTAGAATTTCGCCTCCATCGAAATTCAACCGTCGCAGCCGGGATCAAACCCGCGTCTTTCAGGTCAGCAGCCGAGCGCCATAACCACTGAGCCACTGCGGCGTGCCCCTGGCATGTCTTGGTATGACCCTATGAGCACTATTACAACACATGCACATCACATATTCCCGACTAAAATCAGCTAATTAATACATGAGTGTATTTAGAATATTACAGCATGCTCTGCTGAGCTCCATAAAGTTGCGCTGATATTTCCAAAATATGCAAGATGCTGTAGCTAGTGTAGTCAGGGACACAATCAATCTCTCATCTGCATCCACTTTCCTGAGAGGCAAACTGGGCCAACACACCACACAATCAGGCTGAGTTTTGCTTGTCACAGGAGTTCGCTGCACACAAACAAACGCACTGGAGTGCAGGATGGAAAGCACACTATGCACAAGTCTCTCTCAAAATAACCCTAAATCAGCATTCAATTGCAAACAGTTGGGCTTTCTGGAGCAACTTGTGTTTATAATCTGTCACGAGGGTACAGGGCTTGGAAGTGAAAGTAGGATCACTCCACTTTCACTGCCTGCATACCTTTTGGACGACTATATGAACATCTTTCAACACCTTTCACTACAGGTTAGGTGGAGTCTCTAATGTCAATTCCAAAGGTTAGCTACAAAAACCTAACCTTTTCATGTTGAAGCCATTATTAAGCAGCTTCCCTTCGAGTCATCTGATAGAAATTACGATCAGGTAGCAAAAAAACTAATGGCATGCCACTAAGTGCATCCTTTCCGACTTCTGGACAACGGTCACATTCTTTCATCCATCGGCACTGCTACCAACAGCTGCTGCAACATGTTTCATAGTTCAACTCTTTAACGACGAAATGACAAAACAATAGAAGAAAAGAAAAAAGCCATTATTCCCACAGTATGCCATCTACTGCACTCACCTATCAATGTCTTCAAGCATTGACCCGATGCCGTGTCCCAGATGCGACTGAAAAAAACAAAAAGAAAACGCTTTGCTCACCTCTTCTCGACCAGGAAGAAAAAGCGGTGCCACAGCATGCCTCAGAGCACAAAAGGTAAGACAAGACAAGAGTCTAGTGGGGACACAAGACCAACCACAATTTGAGCACATGCTTGCATTGTTACACACGGCAGGAAAACAAGTCAAATGCAGAACCAATACCAATAATCCCAAAAGCTACATTGGACTCAGTAGTTGCAGCCTGACAAAATCAGTCACAATGAGAGCTAGGTGCAATGCTCATCCCACATTGCCCAATTTTTAATGCTGTGGCTGTGCACAAGTAATCACAATACAAAAGTACATTCCCCTTACGTTTTAAACCGCATGGTTCCTTTGTGCTGACAAAGCTCTTATTGATCTTCTTGGTGTGTTGCTTCAGAATCAAACTAAGCATAAATCAACAGAAACATCAACAGATATGGCAAGTGGACCAAGACTAAAATTCAAAGCAAGAAGACATCTTGTGCTATTGTCCATGACTGCACTTCCAAAACTTATGGAGCATGACATCACCAGAAAAAAAATTCTTGTGGCCCCTTTGCACATATCCTAGAATTAAGACAAGCAACTCATGCCGCAGTGTGTGAACAGCACAGTGCATCCTTGAAGCTGAAGCTGTGTGCTGAAGTGGCAAGGGAAGTCTTCAGTGATGTCACACTTCAGAAACTTTTACCTTTGAAAGTACAGGTTCTCAAATCCTCTCTCAGTACAAGCGTTGATTGCTATGCTCTTCTCTTGAACATAACACACACCCAACCATTCCAATCTGCGAGGTCCCCCCTTGGATCATGTCAGATAGCAAAGACCCATGGCTGTAAAAATAAATGCAATCTAAAGATCCTAACTTTAATATCTGACACTGTGCTTTGGACTCAGGCACCCTAAGGGATATAGGAGTTCACACAGAGACAATTTTGTGAGACTCAAACCATGCACAACTGGCAGTTAGCAGGAGCTGAACTTACTCAAGAGTAGTGAACCATTATTTCAATAAGCTCATGCTAATTACTGTACCTAGTTAGGCAACTAGAAAGGGAAATTGCCTTCTGTAAGAGTTAGAGACAAATTTAGCATACACATGGTAATTTGTTAAGTGGGAAAAAGATAAGAGAAGCCATGAATGGGTCCATCATAAAAATTCAAGCATGGTGAAATCAAGACAGGAGAGAAGCATGCTATGGCATGGCAAGAATACATGTGGTGTTCTGACAGCTCTGGCTTAGCAAGAGAAATGTGCTATGGCTCATCAAAAATTAGCACCGCAAGAGACAGCAACCAACCAAGAGCTGCACTTTGAAAGCAGGCATAGCAAGGAAGATGCACCACGACTGATTAAGAGCATGGATGACATTTCTGACAGCCTGGGCTTTGCATGCATGCACAGTGAAGGAGCAGAAAAGGGACTCATGCAGTGTCCTACTAGCACTGTAGCCAAGTTTCACCCCCTGTGCACTTCGCAAAGCCTTTTAACAGGAAACTCATCATCAGCCGAACTACATCCCCAGCAGGACAAAGATCTCTTCCATATCTCTCCAATCAACCCTACCCTGTGCCAGCTGTGGCCATCAAATCCCCATAAACTTCCTAATCTCATCCGCCCACCTGACCCTCTGACGCCCCCTGCTACGCCTGCCCTCTCTCGGAATCCATACATTACCCCAAGGGATCACCGCTTATCTTGCCTTTGTTGCATGCCCTGCTTATGCCAATTTGATCTTCTTGATTTTGGGTAGGATGTCATTACCTTCTGTTTGTTCTCTGACCCACTCTGCTCTCTTTAGGCCTATCATTTTCCTTGTCACTGCTCACTGCGCTGTCCTCAACTTAATTTCAACTCTTTTCATTAGCCTCCAAGTTTCTGCTCTATAGAAGAATGCTGGCAAATCACAATTGTATACCTCCTTCGTGAGGATACTGGTAAGCTGCTATTAACTAACTGCAGTGCCTGCCAAATGCACTCGACCCCATCTTTACGCACGTATTTGCCATATTTACTCACATAATTTGCACACTTTTCCTAAAATTAAGGCTTCAAAAAGCGGGTGCACAAATTACATATAGATGTCAAGAACACGTCCTAAAATCTTTACAAGGGTACTAACGTGCAATGTATATGATATATTGAAGCATATAAGTTGACCCCACAACTCATACCCCTTGCTGACAAAAAGAAACTAGACTCCAAATATAAACTGATACATATCCCTCTCCCCCTACTCCCACACCCACCCCAGACCCACGTTATGTAGTTCTCCGTGTGATGGCATGACGGCTAGTGCACAGCTCAAAGCAATCAACACAAAATGATGCCATTGCAAAGCCAGCAGTCAGAGGCAAATGGAGATATAAAGTGATAAAATGGCATCCTCGCACATGACCCAGCTGAGTAGTGGCAAACAGATTAGCCAACAGTTGAGCAGTTTTAATTCTGGCACAACGCATGCTCCGGAGGTTACCGAGAGTTTGCTCTCACAGTCACTTGCATGGGAAACCGACTGCCGGTGCGAGCGAGCTAGGTAAATAGCGTGCAATTGACTTTTCTTTACCGGAAACAATTTACAAATGAATTACTGACTTTTTTTAACACCGTTCACTCAAAGGGATCTGTTTCTGGGCTAATTGGTGGATCATGATGCAAGAGAACTACAGCCAACAAATAAACACTGCACAGTAAAGAAGACACATATACAAGCCTTGGGTACGTGTCTTCTTTAGTGTGTGGCATTTATTTGTCAACTGCAGTTCCCTTGCACCACTCACTCACCTTTCACAGCTGCATGTGGCAACACAGCCACGCAAATCTTCTAAAAGCCTGCAATGTGCGCACCCGCATGCATGCTGGTGTGCTTGTGCAACAGGCAGTGCAGAATGAGTAAAAGTTTTCTTTTGTAAATCTACGTAATAAATTAGGGGAATGCAAATTACGCGCAGGAGCCAATTATGCGAGTATAAATACAGTATTTCACTGTTGTGGTCTAGGTCAGTAGTTACTACCTGCCCTAAGTAGATGTATGCCCCAACAACTTCCGATGCTTCACTGCATATTGTAAACCGTTGTGCCCTTCCAAGACTATTGAATATTACTTAACATTTCTTTACATTAATCCTTAGACAAATCATTGTACGCTGCCGATTCAGGTCCATGCCCAAGCTTTGCAATTCCTCACCTGAGCAAGGCAATGCCACAGCTCATCAATGACATGGCAACAGGGAACTAGCCATGAACTAATAAATAACCATATACCAAACCATGACCAACCAAGTATTACTTATTTAAAACTGAACCAATCAAATATTATAACCCTCACATGTACTAATTACATTATCAACTCTTAATCAAAACCAAGCACAAGTTTGCTTACTCCCAATCACCTATAATCTGAGACCCACAAAATCGTTTTACCGCAAGCAACTAAAGATCTAAAAAGGTTTACTTCAAGATACTATGCTAGTATGAAGTGCAAAATAGACAAGATGGGCAGATCATAAGCATTCCTGGCCCACATGGTTTCATTACCTGCTGTGGTTTAAGATGGAGACATCAAGAAAAACAACAGCATGGCATGTGTCAAGCTCAAGAGAACTGTGCTGCAGACAATGCCCACACTGGAAAAGGACTTCGTGCACATGCACTTACCCTTGCAGGTTTTGTCGCAAGATCTATCCCGCGCTGTTGACTAATTGGGTGATGCTTGTGCGATATTTTAAAAATTTTGGAAGGCTACATGTATATGCTTAACTCACATCTGTAGCTTTTTAACAATTCAAGCTCACTGTCCTAGTCTCGCCTTGTACAACTGTATTAAAGTCTGTTCTGCCACCAATACCTAAACAGTACACTGCCATAGCTCGTTTCCCAACTAGTAATAAAGTGTTTTTTAATCTAGTGATACGTGAATGAATGAATCAAAGCACCGCCATGAGAAACAGTGGATGCCATAACAGAAGAAGCAGAGTTGGCAGAATGCAAAATTGGTAACCGATGTTTAGACAAGGTACTCGGGGACAAAATGGCAAAGGTGGTGGAGGATTTATGAGGGCCACCACTGCAGATGCATATCAGGATCCACAGGCGGTAAAGGAGCACTCATCGTGAAGAGAGCAGCATTACCTGCAAACTGAGAGATCTGCACAAAGGTGCATCCAGAAGATGCACCGATGCACCACACAGGAACAGTAAACCACCAATATGCCTCTCACCTGTCTCGTACTGAAAGTGGCACCACAAGAGAGTGTGCAAAGTGTGCCACTTGCAACTGTCTATGCTCATTATTTGCCAACTGTCGGCCTTGAGGTTAAGCCTCTGCTGCTCTGAGCAATCCTACCCCACATGCACGCCACTCTCTCCTGCTGTGGAAAATGCCATACCAAGGCACTCAAGGAAAACTCTATGATGAATGGAATGTCACCAACCAAGAGAACTTGAAGCACAACGCAAAGCATGCTGTCAACTTATATCTGCGACAGGAGGTCGCTTGCCCATAGGGTTGAAAAATTCAACCGCAAAGAAAACACGGCTGCGGTTTGCCAAGCAGCAGATTCATAGGTCGTCCTTTGCACGCGGATAAACAGCACAAGAAGCCTGGACATTCTACAGCCTTATCATAATGCAAAGGCAGCCAATTCTGCACAGCTAATGACATCTCCAGAAGGATACAGACACACGGTGACATTGTTACACAATTAACTAGTGAGAAGCCTGGGAAAGGAAAACACAATGAAGACATGAATAAGGATGAGAAGAAAACAGCAAAGCAGCCATTGGTGTCACAGGTAATGCGTTTTCGATGTTGCATATTTGTCAATCAGTGCATACTGGAGTGCTTGAAAATGAGGTGATAACTGCAGTCCATGGAAAAGAGGCAGGCACTGGACACAGAATCCCTTTAGAAAAAAAATGCTGTGCTCCCAACTGTCCCACAAAATGGATAAACAAATGAACAAGTGCACATAGAGAGGTGAGGCAGTGTACATGCCTGTCAGCAGGTCAATAGAAAATACAGGACCACTGAAGGACGGCCTCATGTCTCATGGTATTTATTCCTCCCCATTATGTCCACGAAAGTTTACCTAATTGATAACCAACTGGAACAAATGCACCAATCATGGGCCCACATGCTGATTTCATCCCTGCAAGGATCGATCCACAAAACATGTGCTGGCTGGCTAATGAAGCAGAAGTGATCGTAGCATTCCACTTCAACACTGAGTCATTGAACCTGCTGTCCAAATACTAGTGAAATGCACATCGCTACTGAAACGCACCTGATTTGGAGACTATATTTTGCTGCATGGCATTTGAGACTGTGAGCAGGGCAAAAATCTTGGAGGCACAGTCACTGTTATTTTGGAACAATCACTCACACTTCTGAAAAGCAGTGCCAATAAAGTTCCTTCTTTTTGCTAACAAACAGATAGTATTTCCAACGGTATTGGCTTGGAACATATTGCATGGTTCATATGAATGCTGTGCGTTTAGTTCGGAAAAAAAGTTTCACAGCTATGAAGAGATCAAGGTGTTCTACAGCCAGGGGAAATCAGTGTGACTGCACTTTGCACAGCAGCTGAATGGCACGACCACTCTAACTGCTTCAGCCAATCAGTACACACTTTTTGGGATCAGTTCTAACAGACAGAGGTCAGAATACAGCCCCTGTTCTCAATGGCTCCAGAAACTTAATGGCGGTTCACAAAGCCTCATAGAGTCTGTGTACTAAGTTTCATCAATGAATATCACCGTGTGGCAGCAGACAACCCCCACAGAGTCTGACTATCACTGACTCTGGTGATAGACCTGCTCCTGACGTGACAGGCATACTAGCATCACATTAAATCACTGATGGTGTGCAATCCCCCAATCATGTAAGCTTAATCGCAAGATGGCCCAGCACCTTGTTTGGATTGTTGATTTCACCACAGAATCTGCCAACAAGAACTGTTTGACCTGAGTAATCAACTAAACAGCATGGGCCACTATTGAATGCCTTCGCTCAAATACCTGTTGGCCTTATCTCTGAGCATGCATACAACACCAAGCAATTAACAAGCATTTTCACAATGACTGTAACCACCTAATGAGCCATAAATCACACTGTTAGTGTATTTTCTTTTCTAACGTGAAACCCTGTAGGTTTGTGAGAGCCTCCTCTAAGTCACCACCAGCATTTCCTGACACTTAACACTGCGCGTGTCATGGTCATGGAAGATAGGAGTTCTAAGCACTACAGTCAGATACAACTCAAGAAAGAAGTGACTTTTCCCTGTCAAAGGACCCCCTTCCTGCTAATCACATCCCCCGATTCTCAGGACCCTGCTAGCATGACAATGTAGGGAGTGGCACGACAATGCAAAGGGGGAAGGGACTATGCCCTTTGATCTGCCATTTCCGGCATTGTCATGCTAGCAGGGTCCTGAGAATCAGGGGATGCCACTGTATGGAAGAGGGTCCTTTGAGTTCTTGAGTTGTATCTGACTATAGCGGGGCTGAGAATGGTGCCAACTAGGCTAAGTAGCCAGGGCAGACAGCTTCCTCATTCTTTTATTCCCTATGAAACACATGCATCATGATGCAACAGAAGTACTTATAACCCCAGAAAGTGCCAGAACACTACTGTAATAAAAACACCAATACGTAGCTCTCCAGTTCAGTTTTTACCAACTGACTAACTTCACACGTCTACTGCGGCAGTGATGTTTGGAGCCCTAATCCCTGTGCATCGTAGACCACTTTGAGTTTTCTTGGGTGCAGTGTGACCCATCAGTGACCCACTGGTAAAGCCAGCTTCTTTGGACTGGCCATTGATGGCAACAGCTACCTGGCATGTGTGCTTTTTGCAGGCTCTTCAAAAAAGCTCGAGCTGTCCCACGGCTTCATCTCACGACTTTGTATTCATTAACACACATCATGTGTACATGATGTAACCCACCGATGACCCATAACACAAAGTGTACTAGTAGCCTGCCATCACGTAGACATGGCCCAAAAACTGGTTTTAGAGACCCCATGTCATAAAATTCACTTTCTTATGAAATTCAACCTTTGGTAAAGTTCCCTCTGGTGAAAAAAATATGCAGAAATTTGACAACTGGATGTTCTGCAAAGCCAGTTACAACAAAGGCTAGGCTCTACACAAATTGGCATCGCCCAGTCATGGAGCACCGAACATTTTCGCCTATACCAAATCCAGGTATACTGCCTCCCACCTGCATCCAGTTGCAAACACGCAGCAAACAACACTGCAATACTGTGCCAACAACCCGAGGTTTTCAGTGGAGAAACTGATGCCAATTCTTTAAGTACCAAAATGCTACATCTCTCGCTGCAATAGACCACCTTTACCTCCCTGTAGCCACCAGCAACAGCAAAGTCAGTGCAGCATGCAACTACATGCACAGGGAGTGAGTACGTAGCCTCAGGCAATAATACATCACTACAACTAACTCACCAGAGGCCATCGTAGCTGCTGGAGACAATAAGTGTGCCATCTCGGTTGAAGTGCACCTGCAAAACGTCCACACAAACACAAATGCTACACTTCAGCCCTAAACTACCAAGTTTCTGGTGGCATTTAGCAGTCTGAAGACCATGCAAGAACACACAGGAGAAGAAACTTCCTTTTCCATCCCCTTTCTGAAACAATCCCTTTTCTCATATTCTAGCACTTTGTGTTAACACCAAATAATAATAATAATACCACAGCTGCTTTTTGAGCAGCACATCTCTTATGCTTGGAAGATAAACTACCTGTTTATGATTGCTTTTGTGTTTCCAGGAACCACAGTTATACCTAGTGGTATTCGTTTTAAATTAACACCCAATTCTTTAGTTCAGTATCCTTAGCGGACTTCATGAAAACTAGATTAAACCTTAAAATTGCTCGAAAAACTGCCTTTCCAAAACCTACCTCAGTAGTACTGACAGTACTGCACGGAAACTAGTAAGCAATTTAAAACTATTTCATAGCAGTCTCCTTAGTTAGTTCTTCGTGACTAAGAAATCTCTTATATCACTTGTCATCAAAGTTGTGGCCTTCCTTCAGGACAAGTTCAGAAAGCACCCAAGGAAGCAAGCCCTTGGAATACAGGTATAACAGCCTGATGTTTTACTGCTCCCAACATAAAGCACTACCCACATTAGTGACCCCATGCTCTAACAATACTGTGCATTCCATATGGCAGCTGCGATTTTAAATTTTCAGAAGTCTACCGTGGATGCAGAAATGCTGCAGATTATGATGCCAATGTGACAAAACAACTGCAAGAGAGAAAAATATAATCTGGTTCGCAACGTCTGGCTGCAATCAGCCATTAAAATGCAGCTACAACATTTACAAAAATAATACGCAATGAATGCAACATCTTATGTGCCATTATGAAGCAAGTGCACAAAGTTAATTTCTTTCACTCAAAAAAAACCTAGAAGAAAAGCTGAATTACGGAATTGTCTCAAAGAAAGCCAAATGGGCCTTCTCCATACAGGGCCTCAGTACATGCACATGCAATACATTGCGAGAAGTGCTTTGTCACCACATTTTTGCCCGTTCTGCCAGTTCTGTCACTCGTCTCTATGTACATGATGGGAATGCTGTGCCTTTACCAGGTTCATACTCATATAGCTGACGAGATGCCTCAGTGGTGTGCAGTCGTGAGGTGCTTTCATTCAAGTAGCAAGCCTCGAAAGAGACTGTTCAAAGTTCCTGCAGCATCGCTGCATGCAGCCAAAAGGGTGAAGTGGGTACAAGTATGGGCTGTGTGGATGCTGACGGATCCCTGCGGCAGCCAACAATCAACTCATGTGTCTACAGCAACCACTTTATGACAAGTAAAAGTTTTCACTTTCCTGCACTCTCTCTCATCAGAATCCATGGCACAAAATGTGAACTTACAGACTGTGTGGTCGGTTCACAGATGTGGCCACATGAACAAAGAAGAGGAAAGTTCACAGGCCTGCCAACTGGCCCCCGCACGGCCGCTGTCATTGCCACGTGCGCATAGATGCAATTTTAAACAAGAGGGCGAAAAATAAAAGGTGCAAAGAACGTATGTGCATCACAGCCACCATGTGCATGAAGCACCGACGATGGCTGCCTGAAAACCAGATGTCCTCTGCGTGCGAGAACAGCACACTTGTGGAAGCCACCACCTCATGCCCTTCCACAGCAGTGGCACTGTAAAAACTATGAGTGCAATGAGATGGCTTCCACAAACACATTCTCCTCATGCACTCGCACTAGGTCAGTGCCTCACACTCGCAGCTTCCACTCCACTGCATCAAGTTGTGAGATGGAGTGTAGGGTGCGACGAGCACAACATAGGTAAGAATCTCATTATGGTTTATGGGGGTTTAACGTCCAAAAGTGACTCGGGCTATGAGGGACGCCGTAGTGAAGGGCTCCAGAAATTTCGACCACCTGGGGTTCTTTAACGTGCACTGATATCACACAGCACACAGGCCTCTAGCATTTTGCCTCCATTGATATTCGACTGCCGCGGCCGGGATTGAACCCGCGTCTTTCGGGTCAGCAGCTGAGTGCCTTAACCACTGAGCCAGCGCGGCGGCATAAGAATCTCGTTAGCAGCAGTGCTGTGGGCTTGCTATCAAATGCTCAGCTAGGAGTCATGGGTTTTCAAATTCTCGTTTGCAGTGGCTAAAACTGCAACAATAATGCATCAATGCCATAGCACAGTTTTAAAAAAATGTGAAAATTTGATGTGCATTTCTTTTTGACATGACACGTGCCAAACTTCATGTAACACATAGTCATTAACCAAGCAGCACTGAAGTTAGATCACTGGTGTACTCATCACCTGTGTCTAAAACATTTTTCAAAATAATTGAGTTCAATGTGTTGAACAAGAATATCTGGTTTAAAGAGGGCAGAAATAAACGCAAATGCCTGTTCTTTTTACAAGAAAACACGCACCAGAACCTCAGGGTACCGAGCGAACACTGTTGCCAGCGGTTGGCGGGGAGCGTCACGACATCAGCCACGGCATCTCCTGCCAGCGCCGACTATGTTGCTGCGTAGCGCGTTACTCCAGGTGGCTTGCCAAGTCACTTTTGAAAATTATAGATCATTCAAACTGTGTTGAACAGCTTGGACTCTTACTGTACATGTTCGAGCCATCAGCAGCTACAGAAAACGGCGTAACCACTGATGCTGTGAAGTGCATCGACAGCGAAAGCAAAGTCGTCACATTTGCGTGTGTCGGAAATCCCAACTGGGGCATATATATTACGTAGCTGCATGTGCAAGTGACAGGAGAGAAAAAAGAAAAAAAGGAAATTGCATTGATATGCCTTTTGTGCACTTGCTGCTGCAAAAACGCTGCACCACTAACTTCTCGTAACACTTGTAACGTGATCAAAATCAATTGCCAGCATGCTTACATGAGTCTCGCAAGGTAAAGCAGTTTATTTGTTCACTTATTTATAGTGAGGTGCCTGCTTACACTCGAAGGCCTTTTAGAACTGCAATACAACTGCAACGCTAAACTGAATGAGTTGAAGAAGGTTCACGGCAGGACGGCGCGGCAACAGCAAATTGCCCACGGAGCTCTAGCTACCCATTCTAGTGCCATAACACCGAAAAAGGTCCATCCCCTGCCCCGTCATGAAACTAGGCGACAAGTCCGCAACACTCGGGGCATCAGATTCCTCGAACTTGCTGAAATACTGCTGCCAGGAAATGCAGAGGTCGGCTGTCGCTACTCCCTGGCCGTCACTAGGCCTACCTTGTTTCGCATCGAAGCAAAAGCAGACGGCGGGCGGCACTTTGAAACTGACCAGCGCTAAAGTAAATAGTCTGCTCATGGCACCACCTTACTGATAACCTCATCTTCTTATACTAAACGAAAGATATGATCTGCAAGCGACCGTGTTAGCCATGCTGGCGGCAGCTGCTATGCGGCCATGAACAGAAATTGGCTTGTACCACAGCTATGGCTTCTACCAGCAACTTGGTACGGGAAAGTGATCCTCAAAAGGGATTCTTTTTTTGACATTTCTTTATCCCAGGACTTATTTTTTACAAGAAAAACCCATTTCAGCACGCTTTTCTGATGCTAGTGCCAGGGATCCGCCGTAGAGGTGTTGGCTTAGTGCAGGAGGCATGGCCAGCGCAGCGGTGTAACGGCAATGGAGGCAGTGCTGATACCAGACAATGCCGCTCTGTGTTGTACACTGCCTTGTAAACAACTTAGAAGATATTTGCAACTACAGCTTCATTCTACCAATCACTGCGTCACTTCGTTTAACCAAGAGGCCATTGGTTGCTGTAACCGAGAACGGTGGTGAGCTGAGAGACAACGGTGAACCGCGATTAAGCATAACCACGAATAAGACTGCCCGTGTGACTAAAGGCTATAAGCAATACTAGAAGTGGCTCTAGCACCGATGTGAACCAGCTGGAAAGGGCAAAAAGTTTACAAACAGGAGAGAAAATAATTTAACCAGAGGAGAAATATTGATGCAACAATATAATATGTGCAGGCAGTTTAGATATGTTGCTTATCCACAGATGCTCTGCTGTCTCAAGCAATGACCTAACTACAGAAAACAAACAGCGCTCCAAGATCGCTTTAATCCATCGTTCACCAAAGCGCGGAAGCAGAGTGGAGCAAGTGGGCAAGCGCGGACAGCCGGCCAACTCTCAGCAGATGGCATCACTCTGCAGGTTTGCTCCATGTCATGAATGGAGCGTGACATGTTTGAACGCCGAGATTTCGACAGTGTGAGTGCAACAACCCCAAATACAGCCAAGCCGAGGCAGGGCGTCACAGCACACCAATTATTCCCCCTCTCCGATGAAGAATCGATTCGGACATCACGCGACAAGCATGCAAAGAGAAAGCAAGAGAACAGTTCCAAGAACATCACGCATGGTCTAACACTTTAATTGGCCATGTGATGGCGGGCAGTGAAGCTTGTGCCCTTTGGGCACTTATTCCCTGACATTATGGCACATGAGTTCTCTTCTCCGTCTCATGCTCGTGAGCAGAGAGACTCGCATAAGTGCCGAAAGCGTAGTTTCAATAGCTCGAACGTTCTGCATAGGAGTGTATAAAATACTTATCGAAAGCGTCAACAACATATGCCAGCTGCTCCAGCACAACAGCTACTTCGCCAGCGTTACGTGTGCGGAGGCTCCGAATTCCTTTAACACACCGCTTAGGGCAGAGCACTGCAACACTGAAGCGAACATGCCAGACTCTGACCAAGTTATGTTGCTTATTTTCAAGGACTAAAACGGAAATTCAAGAAAACAGCACTTCAGAAGTCACGCAGATGCCTCAAAGAGCCGCTACATAGCATGTGTGAAGGTAAACGCATGGTATCGTATGCCAAAAAGCCGAAAAGTATGGAAGCACGCGGAGTCTAACTAGACACGACCACAAGCACAGTGCACTGCTTTTAAAAAAACAGCTGTTTTCCGTAAAGTAATGCACCATGCTAGGGCCACGCTCTCTACCACAGCGGAATTCGAAGAGCGAAAAGAGAAGGCACACGCCGCACTAGCTTTTTCCCAGCTTCGTTATCAATGAGAGCAAGGAGGAGAGGATCTCAAGCCCTCTCAGTGCGCACCCTCGAAGCCGGTGTGCGCCAAGGCGTGCCAACGATGGCAGTGCCGTAGCAGCGGAGAGCAATCACTTCTGATTCGGTCGGAGCAGCCTGGGAACTTTTGATCACCCTTGTGCATTCCTACTTGATTTTAAACTGATGTCAGTGCATGTTACAGAACCCCACTTCCAACACCGAGCATCAAACTGCTACACAGCCACTTTCAAATACAGTTGAAGCCAAGGCTGCTCTACTAATTACAGTTCTGAGAATCACAATGACATTTCTAAGCAGCATCAAAAGCTGGCCTGCACAACAGTCCTCCAGCAATCCAGTACTAGTGATCTTCACAAAATCAACACCTGGTCCACAAAACATCATAGTGCCCAGAACATCATTTGCTCCATTACACGAGTGCTTCACTTGCACATTCGCATGCTGTCACGAGTTTTGCTGCAAAAAAAAAAACATTTTAAAAGCGCTGCTACATGAATGTTTGCACATTAACAAGATAGAAGAGCCACTAAGTGTTGCTACATGAATTCTCTGATGCCACTAATACAGAGAGACTGGGAAAAGGAAGTTTCCACGCTGTAGTGCAATGCTTGCAAGGCCATCACAGCGCAGTTAATACCAAGCATCAGGCCTATACTGTTAAAAATATGATTTGATGGCCTTGAAGGGCCTACGTAAATACAGACCTCCAAAAAATGTGTCAAGGACGACTTGCATGACCGTAAATTTATCTGGTGACAGACTGGACAATCGATGCTTGATTTTGAGATGAGAGCAGCACCGTTATGACTGTTTTTCACACTATCCACAATGCTTTACTGCGTGCATACAGGAGCATCACAGCAGAACTGCTCCTAAGGGCCTCTCACATCCTTCACGGTGTGACGCAGTGAAGCTGCTTGTGATGGCATGTGATGCGCAGGCAGTTCTGGCGCACTGGTGGGAGAACGGAACCACATGCATGCAAGCAAAGGAAATGATGCTGAAGCCACAAGAAAAAGAAACGGTGCTCAGCTGGGTTAGGTAGGCTGGCTGATTCTGACTGGCTGATCGAGCCGCCGCTGCTGGCTGGCGCAAAGCTCAGGAAAACGAAACCAAAACTAAGCGGTAGGAGTGTTCTTGGATATGGGGCCGCCCACTAATTGCCCCGCGTCCTGCCATCGCACGCATGCCAGAGGTGCGAAAGCAGCTACGCAACATGGAATTCAGGTTTCGAGTAGGGCTATTTTGGCAATTCTTGCCATGCCAGTTGTACCTGGACGCGGCCTCCCTTCACAAAGCTGTTCGAATTAACTGGTGCGAGTCCCGATGCGTCCAAGTTGGCGTCTGATGCCACGGTGCCTGCAATTCAAATTATCCAGATTTCCAAAGTAACGGGAATCATATTAATGAGCTTCTATTCTACAAGGCACTAACTGTTAACATCGCTGAGCACATGAAAAATAGGCACATTTTAAGTGCGGGCAGTACTGTGCATGACTGCCTCTGTAACTGCAAGGGCAATATTAAGATTCTAATCAAATTCCATTCTATACCAATTCTTTTTGCACTTAATCATTTCTTCATGTCCTCACAGTTACTGTAATCCGTCAATCATACAGCTGTGTGGCAAGAATCAAACAGTAACAGGCAGGAAGAATTGTATCACAACGGCCTTACGTTCATTACATGCGTTCCATCCACTACTTACACTGACATTTACAAATCTAAAGCCATACTTAAAGTAGCACATGGACAATGAAATTTATGCAGCATATAAAAATGCAAAAAGGCAAAGCTTTATAAGTTAAAACTCAAGAAATAGTGACTAGAAAACTTTTTTAGCTGTTTTCTGTGCAAGCGGCAGGCCAATTGCTGAGTCTTGCTTACCTGTAGTGATACATGCTAAAAACTGAACTTTTAGTTTCATAGTTCACCTGCTGCACAAGGGTCCTCATCGTCGATGTCGTGATACTGCCTCAGTCATCTACAGCTCTACTTTCACAGCACAAGGTTTGTAACTGTATACAGTGACTTCATTTTTTATCTCCTTTATCCCTTTGCATCCTTGAGAAATACAAGACTGCTAGTCCCGCATGAGATTTACCAACATCAACAAACAAGCACAAGTCTTGTTAAATTTAACACAAGCACCTTTCTATCCCGGCTGGCTTCAAAAGTAGTTCTTCATAATGCCACCATAATGGATCAATTATGGTGCCCCTCTAGAGGTCGGGAGAATTGCCAACACTAGTATGACTCCCCTATGCTAAAACTCTCGGAACTCTAACTTTAAAAGTGAATACAATACAGTATGCTGGGCGAGTTGGTGAAAGTGAAAGTGAGGACATCAGAAGGAACGCATTTCTACAAAGTGAGAGTGATGCACTGAGGGAGGGCCAAAGAAAATAACAATGTTAGGGTGAGGGACGGCCAGCAAATTTTGCAAAATTAAGTGTGTGTGTGTGCGTGTACGTGTGTGCGTACGTTTCTTTACTCGTGCGCGAGGCAGTGTGCCTGTGCTCACGCTTGCCTGCTCACTGTGCAAGTGCGACCCTGCGCCTGCGTGCAGAGAACAATCGACATACGCACGCGGGTGCCGTACTATACTGCAATTTGTACATGTGTAGTGTTTCCCCTACCCCTAGTCCTTTCTATTGCTCCCCCCTTCCCTGTCCCTTTTTATTCTCACTAGCCAAAGCTCAGGTGCTTCAAGGTTTGACAATGATGAGGACGAGGAGGAAGAGGAACAAGGTTTCAAAGGCGGGCATTAAGGAGCAAAAGCAAAAAGTCAAGGCAGTTGCCCACCTGTGATTATGGCAGACTTTAGCAGAGACCTCGATCACATGTACCCAACTGAATTTTCGCACGTTTAAAAATAAAATTTTAAAATCTTGAACTAAAATTCACTGTCCTGATGTGCACAGCACCACCTCATGTCTTGCATGCCAAAAGTTACAGAAGGCACTTAGACTACTTACATGCTTTGAATGTGAAAGCATTCTTTACACTAAAAGCTCGTGAATTCGAACTCGAAGGGAACCGGAAAATTGCTCGAATTAAGCGAAGTTCGAATTATCGAATGGGTGCTAGAACGAGCAGTTATAGCATCCTGCCGCACGGGCAGAACCCAAAGCAGTCACATCTAGACTCGTTTATCGCGAGCTAGGCGCTACTGCACGTTTGTGGCGGGCATATTCTGAGAATTACATTCATCCGGTCCAAGTGGCAAATGAAATAAATTGATCGGCAGGTTACGCACCACAAACAAGTACTGGAATGCATTGACGTAGAGCAGCTAGCTTTAGTGCAGGAATATATGACACTATTTATGCTCCAAGACATTTTGGGGAAGGGTTGTCATAATTAAAAGCAATCGGCGAAGTGCATTTGCTTGAGTTTCTTCTGCCGAGACTCCATCAGCATCATCTGCAGCTTGTCCAAAGCTCCTGCGTGATGTCAGAGTTCTCACTGACAGAGAACTGGCATGCTGCAAAATCAAGCGGCGACGCTACTTCACGCGCACTTGGCGGTGGCACAGTCTTCGTCGCCGTGCCGCCCGACTCACCGCTGTCGACTGTTCTCACTGCATGTGAGCCTTGTAACGTCTGCTGGGTGCATGCAGCCTCAATTATATCGGTGTCACTCAAGGGCTCCAATTTCTCCACGCTGCTGTCCATACAGCCCACGCTCGCGGTGCCAACAAAAGCCGTCATCACCCGAACCGCCATACTACGTTGTTTACATCGTGTGTTTGCGACCCAGCGACTGCGGCCCAACAAAAACCTGGAACGGCTCGCGCTGAAGCATCAGCGGCGTGGGCAAGTGGTCCGGCAGCGAAAACCTGCTACGGCACGCACCGGAACAAGGGCTCTATGAGCCTCGTGCACTCGACTTTTTTTTTTTCAGTTTTACATCTCTGGTAAATTTCGAGTGTGTTTTACTTGCTATGGGTCAACTTCTATCTACGAGGAGCAGTGTCAGTCAGTGGCTTCTAGTTCGAATTAACCGTAGTGGATGCCGACTTGCTCAAATTATCGGGAGTTATCCCCACTGAAATACACGGGGCTGTGCCGGGACCCAGGCGTCAGTTCGAATTAACCGTAAGTTCGAATTAACGAGCTTTTACTGCATTTCTGTTTTTATTTTTTCATATTCCTTTCTAATCACACACCTACTCACCAGCGTACAGTCGTATGCAACGCACATTCTAGGTTCAGCTTAGTTTTGCCAAAAACCAATGCGGTTGAACATAGAACACTGCATCACTGTAATAAATGCCATGTTGAAAAAAACAAAAAAGTTGCATGGCCTATGGGTTGCGTGCTCGCCTTGCAATCTGAAAGTCCTGGGTTCAATTCCCTGCACCTTCGGAAGGAATTTTAGGTTTCTTTGATGCCACGGAGATGTCATCTGGGATTTTTTGTGACCACTGTCGCTAAGTTTCGTTGATGATGAGCCATATAATGCTTTTGCATTGAAAGCAAATCAGCACTCTATCAAACCTAATGACAGCAGTGCACACTGATTGCAATCAAAGCTTCACTGCAAATCAACTTCAAACAAATGCACTGAAAATGTCCAAGCAGCCACCGTAATCCAGGCTATATTGCTCTCATGCAGCCGTAAAATTAAGCAACCTCATGGACAGCTCAAAAGCAGCAAGCTTCAGAAGGACCCCTGCCTGAAAAAATAAGCCAAAATGTGGGTGCCCAAGTCTCAATGTGACTCAATGCACTTGAATGTTTGCCCTCAAAATATAATTGTGACCACATAATTTTTCCTGTCCAATGTTTTTGAACACACTGCTCCTGGTGTTGCTGCTCAAAGATCTGCAAGGCCAGTCGTGCAATTATTACAGAGGCAAAGCTACAGGTATGCAGGGCAGCAAAATGCTACTAAGACTGGAAGGCTTCGCGCTTGCTTCCTATTTCTAGCACAGCCACCAGCGCAGAAGGCTACTCACAGCAGACACAGGGTCCAAGTGGGCAGGCAGCGTCTTGAGGCACTTGCCCGTCTTGACGTCCCAGATTCGCACACTCTCATCAAACTGCACAGTGGTTGGAAAGAAGAGATAAGGCCCTGGAGAATGCCCAGCCAAGCACTTGCCAGAATGGAAAGAAAGCCTGTCATTTGATGTTCATTGTTTCAAGGAGTAATTTCCTTTCTGCTGTGCAAACAGTCATGAAGAAGTGGGAAACTTAATTCTTACAACTGCATTAGTCTCACATTTGTTACAGCAATGCTTAAGACCATCCTCTGGAGCATGTGTTGTCTTACATTATGCTGTAATGCTCACTATCACTGCTAAAACAAAACCCTTCAAGGAACCAGTCAAAGTACCTCTTATGCTCAAGTCAGCTGGCACTGAAGGATTCCCAAATGATGACATTAATGAAAACTGGACCTGAGTGGGACAGTGCCAATACTGTATTGCTGGGGAAAATGGTCACCAACATGGCTCCAAATGATGACCCCCTTCTCTGTGCTAAACAACCTTTAAGCTCTGATTTTGTATCCATGTTGAAAAAAAGGAATTTCATTCACAGTACATTTCTTTACAGGCCTGTATACGAGACAGCTGACACATTGTCAGCTGTCTACGCAAGTGGTTATAATTTCGCCACCCGGAGGGAGGTTGCAGAGGCCCACAAAACCAGAGAGAATAAGCTGCAGAGAAGGCAAGCTATGTGAGAAGAAAACGGTAAGCTTGAGTATCACCAATTCATTCCAGAATGTTAATTGACATTTGCTGCAGCACACTGGTGAAGCAGATCAGGCAACCTTGTTCAACGCATGCCTGTCATTTGCCAGTAAACAGATACACCCTTACATGCCCCCTAATTTACACTTTTGTTTGTACCCCATATTCAAGGTATCTGTTGCAGTAAGTCCACTCACTATAAACACTTGGGCATACTGAGCACATTCCACATAACAAACATAATCACAGTTTGTATCTCACTGTCTGCTGCAACAAATCCACATTTCATTATGCACCCTCTGCAAAGTGAATACTTCAAATCCATAAAAAATGAATTTTTATAGTTAGCCAACAGTCTTTGTTCACAACCCAATGCTATATTTTTCAATTCAGCATTAAAGCTTAACATCAAAGCTATGTATAAATGTGTAAATGTTAAGGCAATGCCTAATTAAGATCACCTGTTGTCTTATATTGCGTTTTGAGGCAAAACCTGTTGTTCATGCTTAGAGCAAATTGCGATTTTTCAGCATAAAGAACGACAGCATCAGATTATGCCATCCTAGACATGCGCTAATAGTACTTTTGGTTCGAAGCAAATTCGAAGTGAATAGTAATTTTCTTTAAATAATTTGGAATTGAATATCTTGAATATTTCTGTAACACAGAAAAGGCTGAAGGCACAATAAGCATTTCAAAATCATGTATTTTTCGAACAAACAAGGTATTACATGGAAAAAAGAAAAGAATGCATTGAATTTTTGTCACACCTTTTGAATCTGTGTTCAGTTTCTGCAGAAATGGCCACTGGAAATTAGGGCCTCCGACCTACATGCAGTACCAATTAACATATCTGTGGAGTCTGAGACCGATATGTGGGGCCTCCAAACGCTGCTCTTAAAGGGGCCATGACAGCCATTTTCACGCATACCCTGCTTATCGCCTTTAATTCCCAACAGGTTAAATTATCAGTTAATTTTGTGCGGTACATATACTTTTAAAACGAATTTTTTTTGTTTCTTCTGCAAACTGCTTGCTGGTCTGGCAACCTTTCATCGCTGACGTCACGAGGGCATACACATCAAGCGTCGTCTACTGCGAGCTGTTGAGGTACTTGCATGCACACTGTAGACAGTGGTTGCTCGAAAAGGTTTTTCCTTTAAGCTTAGCAAAATAAAATGCCTTTTCCGTGTTCTCTTTTGGGAAGCCTTCAACTTAGTACGCGAGCTGAGTGATCCTTGGGAAAGCGGACTTGCTCGTGGCGCCCGTTTTCTGATTGTTGAGGAAACAAAAATCGATGCACTCCCGCTTTATTTTTACACTTAGAAGCATGATAATCGTATGTTATGAGTGTGGTCACTTTTGAGCAGTCAAGTGCTCCCGTATGTGAAAAGCGGCACGTGCCGTGCATGCCTTCGGCGATGTGCGCCGTGAAAGCCTCGGCATTTTGCAGCTAGCTACCAAATTCTTGTTCGCTATTCATCGGCTCGATAATTAAACTGAAATTATCAAAAGGTGGCACTAGAGTAACCTTGAGGCATGAAAGGAGCAGAGAAAAGTGCCGATTGCGACGACTTCCCCGCTGCATGTACGCATTTGTAAGTCGAACATCTCCTTCGACTCATAGAACCCATTTGCAGGAACCAAGCCGATTGCAAAACCCTACGCAACTAGAATGCTTTCACTGCCCGCACCTATGAATAGTCGCCACCGTCTAAATAAGTGCTTCTAAATAATAGTACAGCAGTTAGCATTTTGCTGTGCGTGCGCATTGTGCCCCAGGAGTGCAACGATTACGACAACTCCATCCCCGCGCTGAGGTTGTTTACATGGCTGTGTGCAAACAGTACTGCTTGTTTGCGTGGCATAAAATGCTAGGTGAGTTTTCCTTATCTTACATATTACGTACTCTTGCTCTTCAAATCGCACTTTTACTCATTGACACACCATGATAACACTGCAATAAGCGCCGATGATGCTATATATTGCCTGCTTGAGAAACGCTTCGCGTAGGATACCGGCGCTTCCCGCGAATTGTATCTGCTTTCTCTTATGTCATCAGTATTTGATTTTAAAGCGCTTTAGCTAAAAATACATTCGGACATTACTTGAATTAATGAAAACAACCAGATTTGTTGTCCACAGTCGACGCCGACGGCTGCTGCCAGCTGCCTTATGCACATATGCTATGCAGACCGGGTCACATATCGGCACTTCCCCCTAACTGCACTCGCGTCCTGCGATGTAGGCAGTCGTCGCTTTGAGGGCACTGTAGCCAAAACTACGCTTGACAGCTATTTGCAGGCGCTAAGACTGGCGAATTCGCTCTCCGCAATCACCGAAATCTCAGACAAATCCTGCGTACTCGCTAGGCCTCGTCACAAAAGGGGCCGGCCGGTGGTCTGTCCACCGAAATTCAAGAATATAGCAACATTTCCTCACTGATTAGTAAGAAACTGAAGAAATATGTAGCCACTCGTTTCGCTTTTTTCAATACGGATAATGTACACAAGCGCAGTTTTTCTGGCCGTCACCTCACCGGGCGTAGCTTTCGCTCGGCCGCACAAGCCCAGGCGGCGACGGCGAGCAGCGAGCGGCACCGTCGGGCAGCGTTTTCTGCCCGTGTCGCTTGCCTCGCTGATCGGTTATATGCGCAGGCACCAACTGAAAGCACAGATCTTCGCTGGTGCATGCACATCGCGTATGTCTCGACACGAACAGTGCGACAGACCTGCAGCCTCTCCTGGCCGTTGACACGGTGTGCAGCGTGCGGGTATGCGCCCGCGAGGCGCGCACGAACACTTGTGCTGGCATGCTCTACGGCGTCGACCCCAGCATTCCCGAGGAAGAGCTGGCAGCCAACAATCGGAGCAAAGCTCCAGTCGTCGGGTGCTCGAGGAGAGGAAGAAACCTCGTACTCCACGTCGTGGCCCCCCCCCTCCCCACGAGGAGATGGCTCTCTTCAAACTCTGACGTTCTGTGCTTGCCTGTCTTCCATGCCCCGTGCAGTGCCGACAGTGCGGAGTGCTCGGACATGCGACGGCGGCGTGCACAGCTTCCGCGCGCTGTCTCCGCTGTGGCACCGGGCATCCAACCAAAGAATGCAGTGATGCTACACCCCGTTGCGTGAACTGCAATGGCGTCCACACATCCAGTGAGCCCCGCTGCCCACGATGGCAGGAGGAACGCAAGGTCGCGTCTCTCCTCGCCACTGCGCGTGAACCCGTCACCCGCCGCGAAGCTCTACGCACGGTGAGAGGCAAGCAGTCAGCACCTCCCGCTGCAATCTCCACCACCGCGCCGCCATCCTCTGGACGCACAGACGGCGTGCCAAAGCCCTCTCATGCACCGAAAGATGGGCCAAGCTACAGTAAAGCAGTTTGAGGGAAAACCGGGACGACGACGAGGCCACGCAGACAAGCGCCAGAGCAGAACAAGGACGTGGTCATCGCCGCCCTCTCGGCAGCTGTGACAGCACTGGTCGACTTTCTGCCAGCCAACTTCCCAGCACGTCAGCTTTGCGATGCAGCCTTGGCTGCCCACCAAGCCCTGCACCAGAATGGCTAGCAACAGAAACATCCCCAGGCTGCGCATAAGGCAGTGGAACTGCCGTTCATTGTGCCGCCGCCACGCTGAACTGGTTCAACTCCTCCCGCGTATCGACTGCGACGGTTTTTGCTCTGCAGGAAACGCACGTGTGCGTGGAGGAGTTGAAAATACCGGGCTACATCGGCTACAGTGGTCCAACCGGATGTGCTGCTGCTTCGTTCAACACTGCCGTGCTGCCACACCTCGCACCGAACTGGTATACCTTGCACGGCCATCTACGTGAGAAACACTCTCCCACATGTGGTTGTGTCGGTTAGTGACCTAGTGTGCGAGGCTACTAAGTGCTGTGCGGTGATTATTCGTGTGCGCAACACCGACACAGCCGTGGCCAGTGTGTATGTTCGCCCAACACCAACTGGGACATGAGCTTCGTGTCGAACTCAGTGACTGGCTGGGCAACGATGCTGTCATCTGTGGGGACTTAATGCCCACAACACCAATTGGGGGTGCCAGGGAACCAACCGTCGAGGGAGGGAGCTTCTAGCGGAGTCTCAGGCGGCGCGCCTGAACATCATCAATGATGGCAGTCCCATGCATGTCCAGCGCATGGGGCAACACAGCGCCACCGACCTAACCCTCGTCACCGGCACCTGCGCCTACCAGTGGGAGCGTGAAGCCGATATGCAGGGATCGGACCACTCCTGCGTTTTTCTGGACGAGCACAGCGCCTAGACCAAAGCTGCTTGCGTCGGTATGGATTTCTGTCTCGGCGTTTTCGTCAAAGTGCCCTAGCACCGGTGGAGACTGCAGGAGACGCTGAAGTTCGTTGAAGGCTTCCACTTGTGCCGAATTCCATGTGAATGGTACGTCTGCCTTGGAGAGCTTGGTCAGAGGTTCCGCGACGCGCGAAAGATTCCTCACAAAGCGTCTGTAATAAGCACACAATCCCAGAAATCTGCGGACCGCATTCTTGTCATGAGGCTGCGGGAAATTGGCAATGGCGGCTGTCTTCTGCGGGTCGGGGCGCACGCCGTCCTTGCTGATGATGTGGCCGAGAAACAATAGTTCGTGGTAGGCAAACCGGCACTTTTCAGGCTTCAGGGTAAGTCCGGATAACTTGATTGCGTCGAGTACTGCCTTCAGCCTCCGGAGGTGTTCCTCGAAGCTCGCTGCGAAGACTACAACGTCGTCTAGATAGACGAGACAGGTTTGCCACTTGAGGCCTGCCAACACTGTGTCCATTACCCTTTGGAAAGTTGCGGGTGCGGAGCA
Source organism: Amblyomma americanum (assembly GCF_052857255.1). NCBI lineage: Eukaryota > Metazoa > Arthropoda > Arachnida > Ixodida > Ixodidae > Amblyomma > Amblyomma americanum. The sequence continues at coordinate 496,768,709 of NC_135497.1, read as the reverse complement.
AAGCCCAAATGGCATGACTTTGAACTCGTACAGTCCGTCCGGTGTGATGAAGGCAGTCTTTTCCCGGTCTCTTTCGTTGACTTCAATCTGCCAATATCCACTCTTGAGATCCATCGACGAGAAATACTTGGCGTGGCAGAGCCTGTCCAGAGTGTCGTCGATCCTCGGGAGGGGGTAGACGTCTTTTTTCGTAATCTTGTTCAGTCGCCGATAATCGACGCAGAATCGAAGAGAACCGTCTTTCTCACTAGAACGACCGGTGCCGCCCATGGGCTCTTCGAAGGTTGGATGACGTCGTCGCGAAGCATTTCCTCTACTTGGTCCCGGATGGCCTGTCGTTCTCGCTGCGACACACGGTAAGGGCTTTGGCGGAGAGGTCTGGTGTGTTCGTCGGTTATAATTCGATGTTTGGCTATCGTCGTTTGTCGCACCTTTGATGACGAGGCGAAACATTCGCTGTAACTTTGAAGAAGAAGGGTGATTTTCTCTTGTCGGTCCCGGGGTAATGCTGGGTTGATGGTGAACGTGGGAGCATGGTCTTGCTTTAGGCTGTCATTTGCAGGTTCGTCGGAGATGATGAAGGCGTCCAGTAAATCAGTTGCTTCGTCCAAGAACGCAACTGTAGTGCCTCTGTTGAGGTGTCGGTATTCTTCGCTGAAGTTCGTGACCAGTACTTCGGCTTTTCCATGCCGCAAATGAGCGATGCCTCTTGCGTCTAAGAGCAACTGCGTGTTTCCCTCGATGATGCCTTCTGCGTCTTCGAAATTTCTTGCACAGACGGGGACGATGACGCTGGACCGGGGTGGGATGGTTAGTTCTTCATCGAGAACACTGAGGGCCTTTGACTGCTCTGGGGTCGTTTTCGGAGGTAAAGCTTCGTCCGTCGAAAGCGTGATGGACTTGGACTTGAGGTCGATGACTGCGCGGTGCTGTGTCAAGAAGTCCATCCCCAGAATGACGTCACGGGAACATTTCTGAAGTACGACGAATACTGTCGGATATGTGTGTCCGTTGACAGTCTCGCAGTGCACCTTCCTGATGGCGTGATGAGGTGTCCGCCTGCTGTGCGTATCTGCGGGCCATCCCAAGTCGTCGTCACTTTCTTGATCCGGTCGGCGAAGGAACCACTCAGCACGGAATAGTCAGCTCCCGTGTCGATTAGAGCAGTAACGTTTCGGCCGTCGACAGTCACCTCTAGATCGGAAGTCCTTGCTCTTGCGTTGCACGTAACTTTCGGCGTCGGGTCACGGCTTGGTCGATGATTGCGACTGCAGCTGCAGGGGCTTGTCGATGTCGGTGGCCTGGGGGTCTCTAAGTTGCGTCGTGTCGTCGCCGGTGCGGCGTCGCCGTGAGTTCTCGTCGTTGGAGGGTCTTCGTTTTTTTGCCGGGAAGCAACCTCACCTCCTAAGGTTGCTGTTTTCAGTTTCCCCTACGGGGGCTGGGGGACCTTCCTCGCACAGCCGCTGCGTAGCTGTGGCAGGGCGACATGAAGCGCGAGGCTCGCGGCGAGGGTGAGCGGGAAAATCGGCTCGACACGTATTCGTCGCGGCGCAGGTAGTCCTCGATTTCTTGTGGATGTTGGCCGAAGCATGGTGGTGGTGCGTCAACGGCGAATTCGCGAAGACCGATGCGTCGGAACGGGCAGTGACGCAGGACGTGACCGGCTTCACCGCAGTGGAAGCACAGCGGACGGTTGTCACGGGTTCTCCAGGTGTCGCATTTCCTTGGGCCCGAACGTTGTTCGTAGGTCGGGTGGGCGGGGCCCGGAGGGCGGCGGTCCAGCACTGCTGGCTCACGTCGAATAGGGCTTGGGGTGGCACGTCGAGGCGCGGGCTTGCGTACTGCAGCGATGTAACTCATGGCTGGAGCTTGAGGTTCAGTCGTCGCAGAAGGGGAGCCAAGCGCATGCCGCACTTCTTCACGGACGACTTCCGTCAGGCTCGCTACTTGAGGTTGTGAAGACGATGGCAGCAGCCGGCGTAGTTCTTCGCGGGCGATTTCACGGATGATCTCCCCCAAGTCGCTGGTTGTAGTCGTCGTGTCCGGAAAGCTGGAGCAGACCTGCGGTGGTCGGTTGTACTGCCTTGTGCGGGCGTCCAGGGTCTTCTCAATCATTGACGCTTCTTCGGCGAATTCGGCGACAGTCTTGGGCGGATTTCGTACGAGGCCAGCGAAAAGAGACTCCTTTACGCCCCGCATTAGATATCCGGTTTTCTTCTCCTCCGTCATATTCGGGTCAGCTCGGCGGAAAAGACGCTGCATTTCTTCGACGTACAGTGGTCGTCAAAAGTTCGCAGGCCGCTCTGACCGAGCCAGGAGCGGCTGCTCTCCGCTCTCGCGGCGCTGCTATCGCTAGCGCGGCTCGGCGCGCGCCGGCTGCGAGGGTATGCGCTGAGAGGGTGTGCATTCCCCTCCCTTTGACTCTCGTTGATAACAAAGCCTGAAAAATGGTGGTGCGCCGCTCGCCTTCACTGTTCGCTCTTCACATTCCGCTGCGGCGCTTCGCGTGGCATTGCAGAGGAGAGTTTTCCACCAAGTGACGCGCCATACTAGCTGCCATATTCGGTTAGACTGTGTGTGCTTCCCATACTTTTCAGCGTCCTGCCGTACGAAATAACGCGTTTACCCACACATGAGATGTGTTCCGGCTCTCTCAGCCATTTGCGTGATTTCCCACGTTGCATTTCGGCGTGGAGCCCTCATAAGTTCCGCGACACCCATCAAGAAACTTCTCCAATCCTGTTTGTGCCGATATATGCCATGTCGTGTTTAAAAAAAGCTTAACACGTAGCAAGTAATCTTTAAAATCGACCCGGCCAAGCCCGAATCGACGGTGTCAAATACGTTGGCGACCTCCAATTTGGCATTTCTTCTTTCACACCCTCCTTCATCCCTTCCCTTACAGCATGGTTCGGGTGTCCGCCGATATATGCGAAACAGATAGTGCGCCATTTCCCTTCCGAGAAACCAATTTACTCACCTCCAATTTGGCACGGTTCACTTCCCAAAATGTGGCCCGGGCCACCCCGAAAATTCACCTTTGCCAATTTTCACCGAAATCGATGTCCAAGCATAACTGAGTGCCCCAGACGTGAAGGTAACCTCGAAATTTGGCACGGGTCATTTCGAAAAAAGTGGTCCGGGCCAACCTCGAAATTGACCTCTGCCAAATTGCATAAAAATCGATGTCCAAGCATAACTGAGTGCCCCAGACGTGATGGTAACCTCAAAATTTGGCACGGGTCATTTCGAAAAAAGTGGTCCGGGCCAACCTCGAAATTGAGCTCTGCCAAATTGCATAAAAATCGATGTCCAAGCATAACTTAGTGCGCCAGACGTGATGGTAACCTCGAAATTTGGCACGGGTCATTTCCAAAAAGGGATCCGGGCCAACTCCGAAATTTGGCCTTTGCCGATTTGCACCAAAATCGATGTCCAAGCAATACTGAGTGTGCCAGACGTGATGGTAACATCGAAATTTGGCACTGGTCATTTGTCAAAAAGTGGCCCGGGCCACCCCAAAGTTTGACCTTGCCAATTTTCACGAAAATCGACGTATACAGCTATAATTCACCTTGCGCGGCATGGTGGCGACCTCCAAATTCGGCACAAGCCATTTCAAAAATTTGGTCCGGGCCACTCCTACAATTCTGCCTCTGTCAATCCTCTGTCGATCGATTATAGATAGACGTCGGCTTTGGAACGCATTGACAGAGGTAGAATTGTGGGAGTGGCCCGGACCAAATTTTTGAAATGGCTTGTGCCGAATTTGGAGGTCGCCACCATGCCGCGCATGGTGAATTATAGTTGTATACGTCGATTTTCGTGAAAATTGGCAAGGTCAAACTTTGGGGTGGCCCGGGCCACTTTTTGACAAATGACCAGTGCCAAATTTCGATGTTACCATCACGTCTGGCACACTCAGTATTGCTTGGACATCGATTTTGGTGCAAATCGGCAAAGGCCAAATTTCGGAGTTGGCCCGGATCCCTTTTTGGAAATGACCCGTGCCAAATTTCGAGGTTACCATCACGTCTGGCGCACTCAGTTATGCTTGGACATCGATTTTTATGCAATTTGGCAGAGGTCAATTTCGAGGTTGGCCCGGACCACTTTTTTCGAAATGACCCGTGCCAAATTTCGAGGTTACCATCACGTCTGGGGCACTCAGTTATGCTTGGACATCGATTTCGGTGAAAATTGGCAAAGGTGAATTTTCGGGGTGGCCCGGGCCACTTTTTGGGAAGTGAACCGTGCCAAATTGGAGGTGAGTAAATTGGTTTCTAGGAAGGGAAATGGCACACTATCTGTTTCGCATATATCGGCGGACACCCGAACCATGCTGTAAGGGAAGGGATGAAGGAGGGTGTGAAAGAAGAAATGCCAAATTGGAGGTCGCCAACGTATTTGACACCGTCGATTCGGGCTTGGCCGGGTCGATTTTAAAGATTACTTGCTACGTGTTAAGCTTTTTTTAAACACGACATGGCATATAGCGGCACAAACAGGATTGGAGAAGTTTCTTGATGGGTGTCGCGGAACTTATGAGGGCTCCGCGCCGAAATGCAACGTGGGAAATCACGCAAATGGCTGAGAGAGCCGGAACACAGCTCACGTGTGGGTAAACGCGTTATTTCGTACGGCAGGACGCCGAAAAGTATGGGAAGCACACACAGTCTAACCGAATATGGCAGCTAGTATGGCGCGTCACTTGGTGGAAAACTCTCCTCTGCAATGCCACGCGAAGCGCCGCAGCGGAATGTGAAGAGCGAACAGTGAAGGCGAGCGGCGCACTACCATTTTTCAGGCTTTGTTATCAACGAGAGTCAAAGGGAGGGGAATGCACACCCTCTCAGCGCATACCCTCGCAGCCGGCGCGCGCCGAGCCGCGCTAGCGATAGCAGCACCGCGAGCGCGGAGAGCAGCCGCTCCTGGCTCGGTCAGAGCGGCCTGCGAACTTTTGACGACCACTGTACATGCTGACAGTTTCGTTTGGGTGCTGCATCCGTGAGTCCAGCAGCATCTGCGCCTTTTCCTTCCGGAGAATGTTGGTAAACGCCTTCACGACTTCAGACTTGAATAATTTCCAGGTCTTCAAGGTAGTCTCGTGGTTTTCGTACCACGTTCTTGCAGGACCGTCAAGGGAAAAGAAAACATAGCGGAGCTTCATGTCATCTTCCCACCTGTTAAATGTAGCCACGCGCTCAAAGTTGTCTATCCAATCTTCCGGGTCGTCGCCAGGGTAGCCGTGGAAGGTTGGACGCACCCGTGGCTGGTGGAGCATGACAGGGGTGGACGTCGCTGGCTCGGTCATGGTGGGCGCTGGAGCTTGTTGGCGTTGTCGAGTAGGATCCGGTAGTAATCCGTGCTGAGCTTGCAGGCCTTGAAGACGGCGGCTGTGTCGTACCTCGGGATCTTCTTGGCTCTCGTTCTCTACAGTGGATCTTCCAGGTTGGGTTGGGTGCATGTACCCCGCACCTCCACCAGATGTCACGAGGTGGTGACGGGAACTCCGCCGGGGTCACGTAGCACTGACTGGGGTCCGGTCTTGAGGAAGGCACAGAGCAGCTCGTAAGAGAATACTTTAATAGGCTGGCTTACGCCCACTAAGAACAGCTCTGAAAACTCAGCGGCGGCGATAGCAGCGAACGTGCTCGGCGGTCGTCGACTAACAGAATGCCCGCCGCTCTTAGCCGTGCTCAATTTTAAAGGCGGCAAGGAAAGTTCCAGAACATAGTAGGCACACTTGCGCGAGGCTAGGAAAAATCGAGATAACTCTGGTCGCGTCTCGCGTCCCAGAAAAGTGATAATGCGGCGTGCCTGCCGCGATAAGAAGATCAGACAAAAAAAGCAAGCTTCGCGGCAATATATAGTGTATGTTGCTGCGTATACGTCAGCACCAGTGCCTGATCCCCACGCTGGCCGCCCCCCGAAAAAAAGTTCACTCTAAATGAAAAGCCGCGCACCCCCCCCCCCCCCATCCCCCTCCCCCTTGCGGGATGGCATGAAAGTGCATGCATGAAGCTGAATAAAACGCTAAAACAGCGTCATCGCTTGAGGCCCAGCTAATTGTTCGGTAGTTCCAGATTCCGTAAGTTTGCTTATGCAACTTCGTCCTGGATAGCAAGCGCGAATCAATTAATGAATTATCACACCACACAATTCTTTAACTGTACCGCGTGAGCGTCGACCAAACTGCTTGTCGGCGCCTTATCACGGCACGGAGCTGCAAAACCAGCGAGAATAGCCACATGCGCACAACTTTGCCGACACAATGATTGTCGTCTATGGGCAAACTTGTGCGCACGCGGTTATTCTCGCTGGCTTCGCCGCTCCGCGCCGTGATAAGGCGCTGACAAGCAGTTTGAAACTTGCCGTATAGTTGTGATATCCCATCGCAAGACACGACCGAACAACCAAACACAAGCCGTCAGAGCCACCAAGAAAAGCGTAGCCGGCAGTCGAGTCACATGCATCAGCCAAACAGCGGTGTTGGCTCTTCTACCAGCTGCTTATCCTCCCCGGAAACGCTGCTGGCCGTTCCGAGTGGCGATGCCGCTGGTGCCGCCGCGATTGTAACAGCGGCCTCTGACACCACCATGAACGCCCAGTACACAAAAGATTAAAAAAGCCTTCCGAACAACAGACGCGGAATAGCCGAATGCTACTGGGTAGAGCCATAGGGTTGAGCCCGCATGCATGATTGTGGCCTAGCGCAGCGCGGTGCATAAAATATGCGAGTGAAAAATGTTTTTCGTAAACCCGGGTGATAAGTTAAGGGTGCGCAAATTATGCGATGGTGCAAATTATGCTCGTAAATACGGTATCATGTGTGGTTATACTGATCTGACCAACTCTTCCACCTTGGTCCATCCAGTAATCCCCAACTAATCCACTTTAATCCACGCATTAATCCCTAACAATCCATATGAATTCATTTCAATTACCCCCACAAACATGAATTAATTATTCCACCACTAATTCCTACTAATGCACATCAATCCACCCACTAATCCATGCCAATCCATTTTCTGAGGTGGGCCTACTTCGAAGATTTAGGAGGATGTTTGGAACATTTGGCAGTGGACAAACTTCCAAAAGCTATCGCATTCTCTTCTTTAAGAGAGGCTAAAGGCACCAAGTTTTTGATCTCTCGTTTTTCCGAGAAGGAACATTAAAGTCTGGGAGTATTTTTACGTCATTGAGAGTCTAAAAAGTTACAATTTGGAGCACTTGTCTGATTTGAATGACATTTTCAATATTGATTTATTAATATATTATAATACTATAGAGTGCACTTGCGCAAACTTTTGTAATTTTCATACAGTTAGAAAAGGAGTTATAAGTTTCGGAAGTGATCTCTCCTAACGAAAAAAAGCACAAAATACCAGATTTTTCTTATTATTTTCTAATACATGCCTAGAAAACATTCTTTTAGTATTATACTGCGAAATAAACCACTTTGCGGCACATAAATACAAAATTTATCCTCATGAAGGGCGTACTTTGGTGTTGTGTGATGGATGACATTTTTCAAAAGAAAGTAGCCCGAAGTGGCATAAAAAAAGAATCCATAGTTGAATTACTCAGTTTGGCGCAGAACATGCACAAAAATAATGTGTTTGTTATCCACTATCAGAACGGTACTAGTTTCCCCAATTGGGTGGTTTAATGCTAAAATGCAAAATGTGAAAACCGAATGTTTATGGACGCTTCAATTTTGTGTATATACATACATCTATACATTCCAAAAGTGAGCCGCCGTGGTGGCTGAGTGGTTATGGCGCTCGGCCGCCGGCCCGAAAGACGCGGATTTGATCCCGGCCGTGGCGGTCGAATTTCAATGGAGGCGAAATTCTGGAGGCCCGTGTACTGTGCGACTTCAGTGTGCGTAAAAGAACCCCAGGTGGTCGAAATTTTCGGAGACCACTACGGCATCTCTCATTGCCTGAGTTGCTTTGGGACGTTAAACCCCTATCAACCGAACCAACCAACATTCCAAAATTGCTTCAAAAGCAGTTCAGTGATAAGGAAGTGGTAAAGAGGGATTAAGAGTCTTCTCTTCTCGGCGCCTCTGCGTGTGGCAACACTCCTGTTGTGCTACCGTGTTGTTGTTGTCTCACCACCATTGTCCAGGATCTGTTTGGGTGTTTATAAGTGTTAGAGGGTGTGCACTGTTTCACATGGTGGTGGCGGCCATTTCTGAGTGCGGGGTGCGTGTTGACCCAGAGGTTCCCTGCCAAGTTGTTGCTGATTATATAAGAGGGTCGAGGCTTTTGCTGGTGTTTCTTCACCGAAAGTGCTAGGGCTGTTTTAAGACTGATTTCCACTTTTCCATTTCTTCTTGCGTTATTCCTTTCCCTTTGAAGCCTAGCTATGGCATTCACATACCTTCCAAGCCTTTGGAGCCTCAGTCTTTCAGGTTTCACTGTGGACAATTTCTGACCACGAAAACTGTGACGCCTTTCCAGAGAACCTGTGCACTGAGTGCTAGCGTTCTAAAACGGCAAACACTGCTGCCGTTGCCGCGGACTGCGCTTGTTGCAACAAAGTTCCCACCGCAGTTAAATCAAGCCCAAACACTTGTTTCTGCTTTGGAACAGTTACGAATCGGCATTTAAAGTCAAGTTTTCGAATATTTCTTTTTCCGCTGGAGTTACATTTGCAATGGTTAGTATGCAGTTTCATTAGAGGTAATGAAACAATAAGGGCAGGTTAGCTGCTGTCATGCAGCCAGTGCCTCTGCATTTCGGTCCCTAACCAATTGGCACAGACTGTATTTTTAAGTGGCTGTCAAACATTCAACGATGCTGGTGTAGTTAGTTAGCTGTAGAGTGTCCCATGTACAGTTATAGATATAAAAAAAAGTTACTCCACCAACACTGCCTCAGTATTCGATATAAGATCGGTAGCTACGGGAGCTTCAAGTGTTTGCATCGGTGTGCTCAGCAAATGTGGAAAAGACCAAATCCAAACATCCGTGGATGTTTCTTTTCCGGAAACATCTCTTCTAAGACGCAAGCAGCGCCACTTACCTCTTGGATTTTGCACTACTATTGCGATTGACAGCAATCTTCGCTATTGCCGGTATATTTCCTCGTTGTATTGGTTAATTTTACATACGTGTGCATCACGACACAAATCGTTTGACACCATCCGGAACACCCTGCGACAAATGGTTCGGTCGTAATGGCCGTCTGAAGGTCTTCGGAATGCACGTTTGGGGGCGGAAAGGTTGCAGTTGTGAATCTCGCACCTATTATGGGTTTCATCTCAACTAGTAATTTTATCCTCGGGAACATGCCAAGCCATTTGACACCACTTCAAACAGGTGTCCCCCAAGTTTTATGCAAATGGCGTTCCCGTTGGGGGAGGGGTTGTTCCCAATTCAAAGGCCGCTATACTGACACGTATATGACTGATCGAAAGTATAGGTATGAGTTGAGGCGCTATGTGCCCAGTGTTGTTATGTGATGTAGTGTGGTCATGTGGAGACTGTTAATTGGACCTTCATTGCAGACAGATGTGTTGTTGACAAACGTAAGTAGCAAGAGGTAACGCTCTTCAGAAAAAAAATTGTGTTCTTCTTACGCACATTTGTGAAGAAAATGCCATATGGCCCAGCAAATTTTGGAAGTAGGCCCACCCCAGAGAACGGATTAAGGTGGATTAGTGGGTGTGTTAAAGTAGGTTAGTGGATGGATTAAGGTTAACATTGGGTTAGATTAGTAAAATCTTATATGATAAATCCAATGGAAGGTACTAGTAAAAGCTCGTTAATTCGAAACTTCACGGGACCGGGAAAAAAGTTCGAATTATCCGATGTTCGAATTATCGAATGGCCTCGAAAAACCTGACAAGAACCATTTGCATTACGGCATATGTACCGTATTTACTCGGTAACGAACCCAGTCAACCCAGTCGCATAAGGAACCCACCCGCACCCGATTTTTGCCTAAAAATGTGAACGAAGAAAAAGCGTCAGTCGTTAATGCTTCTCTCCGTTTCGCACCCTCATGGTCCACAACGCATTTCTTGGCAGTGCGCCAAAAAACTGCGCAGCGACCTTTTGACGTTAGCTCTATCATAGGGGGGGGGGGGGGAGCGAACTTGGCAGAGTGCCAGCGCTTGTCCGGTTGCGCAAGCCTCGTTTTCGCTATGTTCGCCTTATCGTGCCATGGGTGATTGGGGCGGACGCCGTCTGCTGCCACTCAATCATTGGAACGCGCGATAGCAGCAAGCGCCTTAAGCAGCGAACGATGCCAAAAGCCGGCGTCGTGATCGCGGCTGACCGCGTGGTTCCGCTGGCGACTGATGGGTGGAAGGATGGACGACACTCGCAAAGGAAAAAAAGAGTTTTTCGCATGTAATTTGTAGCGCCCGTCTGAAGTCATAGCCTTTCATGGGCATTGGCTAGCGCCGCGCCGACAGTACTTATCCGTATTTCCGAATTAACAGGGCTCGAATTAACGAGTATTTACCGTATTTACTCGCGTAATGGACCCACTTTTTCCCCAGAAAAGTTGACATCAGTTTGGGGGGTGGGTTCATTACACGGGAAAAAAAGTTTCCAACAGATTTTTTTGGAAGGGTCGAGATTTCATATATCTCCGTCCGTCCTTCCGTCATCAACAAACGCACGCGGTCAGACGTGTTCGTGCCGCTAGTGTTTAGCATCGTTCAGTTTGACGAGATCCGGCAATTTTGTGCTAGCCGGCGGCGAGATAACGCTAACGTGCTGAACACCGGCCCTGAAGGTGAGGCGCGCGTTTCTTACTGCGAGGTTAAAAACAGGACAGTGACGAGTGTGTAATGCGAATATTTATTTAAGCTTTATCTTAGAGTGCACAACGTCTTGGCGCTCTGCCAAGTCCACCGACCGCGTCGCGCTACCCTTCCCCCATCTCCCCCCCCCCCCCACCCCTCTGCAGGAGCTCTCCTCAAATTATAGAAAAAAACAAATGATGTTATCGGCGGCGGCACAGCTTTGCGCGCTGGCAAGATCCGCGCTCGGTTCATTAAGCGAGTAAATACGATAGTTTCGAGTTTTGGAGGCTGCACGGAAAGAGGGTAGGCAGCCGCCACCGCGTTCGCCAACCCGTGCCCCCTCCTACACCGCCGCCCGCCGCGCAGGTGACGACGCCATTTAGGCTTTACCCACTCTTCCACCGTTTTACCTGGTTCCATCTTCTGTCCCCGTTTAGCACGTGCGCAGCCTCTATGTACGCGCAGGCGATTTTTTTTTTTGCCACGTGCTGTGTGCCAAGCCGCCGAGACGGGGCGGCGCGTAGTTCGAATTATCCGAATTATCCGTAGCGGAACTGACTCGCTTTCGAATTAACGGGCTTTTTTATACACAGATCTGTACGGAGCTTGGGCGGACCTAGTAGATTACTTCGAATTATCCGAAAGTTCGAATTATTGAGGTTCGAAACAACGAGCTTTCACTGCATTCTGGTCCTCAGATTTTCAAATTTGGCAGTGTTGATGATGTAGAGACCCTTTCGACCAAACGGACAATTTTGTTAGGGAGGAACCAGGGGTTTCTTGTAAGAAGACAACCGAAATGCTATTGCATTAATTATGGGCACTGTACTCATCCTCAGTGGAGAAGCTCAGCTCTCCAGTGGGGCTGTACTTTGCTGACATGTGATATTAAGCTTTTGGAGAACAGGAAGAAGCCACATGGAACAGTGTGTTGAAAAGGAACAAACTTGACAAATATACCCTCCCCCATTCCCCTTTCTCTCTTGGTGATTCAGGCGCAGCCTCTGATGACCACAGCAAAGGATACGGAGACACCCACATCAGAGACCGGCGAAAAGACTACGATGAATTTTCCCTCCATGAGCGTGCGTAAGGAAAACCTGAAAAAACTCGTGGAACCCGCTGCGGCTGCCAGCTGAAATTATTCAAGAGCCGTGGCCCATCATCAATGAACTTATGTCGAGGAACGTGTTCAGATCTGAGCGCACCACAGGCCAGGGAGAGTCGGCACCACTGACCCCTGCACGGGCGGGCGGATCTCGCCGGGAGCCCCAGCCACTGGAAACATTCAATGCATGGAAGCACTGAGCCCTAAGCTGAGGGCATTTTGAAGGAATATTTGTTTGGTGTAAAAAACTCGGAGATGAGCTATTTTGTGAAAATTTGATTGCTTTTGAACAGCTGGTGTCTCAGCTGTGCCCCAGGTCATTAGGGTTCGTTATCATACAGCATGCATCTGACATAGTCTAGTCATCTACTGTTTCCATGGGTTGCACTGCAAATCATGTGATGAATGTCTGAACCTGCTTCATGTAATCTGTACTTCTAGCACACCATTGTCTTATTGTGCATGTTCTGTTTTGTTGTTTGAACTTGAAATCACGCATAGACCACTAGGGATAAATTAGTTTGACATCTTCATGAACTCTAAGAATTTCATAACTGACTTCAGCTGCATATTGATCGTGCTGTGTTGTGTCTAGCAATACTACCGTCGCAGTCATCAGCCGAAGGACCTCATCAAGTGATCAAACGTGTGTCCCACACGAGCTCTGGTCACCAGAGCTGTGATCATCTCGAAAGGTAAAGCGTGGAAAAAGCGGAAGGCTTTCGCCATCCCGACAAGCAGCGGGAGGTGCTGCACCTTGCGCGGGCGCATCGGGTAGATGTTTTTGCAGGAGTGCGTAACTTTCGCACTCCTGCCGACATTTCGAATTTTCTTTCGCGCTTTAATGTCGATGCCTTCTTTTCGTTAACGGACTCGGTGTTGTGGCGTGGGCGTGATCTTCCTCTCGCCGGCGCACAGGTCTAGTGCACATTGCACTTTTGGCATTGATGGTCGCGGCATCACAGATGTGTTTTGAGACGGCCGGAGGGTTTGTTTTGTTACCGTTTACGCGCCAGTAACGCATAGCATGACAGACAATTTCTTCCTGTCGATCCCGTCGTACTTTCTCGATGATATGCCTCATGTCTTGCTCGGGGATTTCAAGTGTGTCCTCGACTCGTTGCGTGATATCAGGGGGCTGCGCCACGGTGCCTCTAACTGCCATGCGAAAGAGCTGGCGAAACTCGTTCGCCAGTTCAGTCTCCATGACGCATGGGTCGCTCTGCATGGCGATGTGTTTGCCGCCACGCTTGTCCAGGGCCAGAGCTCGAGTAGGATATATCACGTCTACCTTCCCTCCGCTCTAGTGCCGAGTTTGTTAGAGTGCGCGGTAGTGCCGTTCCCGCCGGGAACGCGCAAACTAAGCGAACACTTCCCGGTCTGCGTCTCTTTGCGGGCTACGCCCGGTCGCACCACCGGCCCCCTCACGTGAGGGCGCTGTGAGCGCGCGAAGCGAGTGGACATACAGCGCATCGTCTCCACCAACTTTTGGCTGGAGCCACGGTTCCTCGGCCGGAACCCCGTCAACACAGCCGCGTCTGTGTTCGCGAAGTCGACAGCTACCTGTGGACACCACTCACACACAGGTGGGGCAACATTTACGTATTTTAGGGCCGATCCTCACTTGCGTTTCGTGGCGACGGCGCTAGGCCTAACGCCTACGCCGACGCTCGGCCGTGAGTGAGTCGCCCACCCGTGTCAAGATGGCTGCCCAAACAGTACAACGCGGCTACCACCCGGACGCCATGGCCTGGTCCGAGGTTCCTTCAGCTCCAACGCCTGAGAGTCCGGATTCTGCGCCCATCGAAAACCCCAGGCTCTTCAAACTAGTGGAACGCCGCTCCCGCAAGCGGGACGCCGCCTCCAAGAAAGCGGACGCCACGAAGGCAGGCCGGTCAACACGGCACAGCGCTGCAGCGCGCGCTGCAGCGCTTCACGGAGGGGCACAGGTCCAAGACCGGACCCTCTTGGAAACCAAAGCCACTGCCGCGTCTTCATCCAGAAGACATCGTCATCATCCTGAAGCCCCGGGTGACCGTCGCTCTCAGGGATGTCTACCAACATGGCGAGCTGGGAGCAGCGTTCGCGGACTACCTGGGCGCCAAGGCCGCAGCATCCCTCAGCCTGCTCCCACATGGGAGCAAAACCTGATCGTCGCAGGCACCAGAGAGCCGCACGTCGCGGACTAGCTTCTGCGGGATTTTCAACTAACATCACCGAAGGGCCAGCTCTCCATGTACGGCCAGTTGAAACTCACTGGAGACGTGTGCCGCAGCGTCATCACCGTGGCCAAGCACGAGACCAGTGTGTCCCTCCAAAACAAGATCCAGTGGCGTGCTGGAGAGCTTGCCGATATCCGCAAGCTTGGCAAATCCGACGTCGCGTCGCTCACCTTCGTGGGAAAAGTGGTGCCGCGATATGTGCATTACAACTCTGAGGTGACCCTTGTGCGTCCGTACAAGAGAACCATTCCGGCCTGCGTGCGGTGCGGCACTGTGGGCCACCGAGCAGACACCTGCCCCTGCCCGGATGAAAAGTGCGGCCTGTGTGGCCAAACGGCGCCGACCGTCGACGGAGTCAAGGCGCAGCATGAATGCAGTCTGTCCTGTGCAGTCTGTGGGCAAGCCCACGCTATCAACTCCCGCGACTGCACGGGAAAATTCCGGCAGCTCAAGGTGCATGGCCCCAAGGCTAAGCGCCCAGAGGTGCCAAAAAATCAGCGACCTGGCAAGCAGCCAAGTCATTCAAAACCAGGTGCCGGTGGCGGAACGCCGCGTGGTGCTCACGGCACCGACCACAAGACATCGTCACCTTCTTCACCGTCGGTGAAACCAGCGCCCGGGAAGAAGACGGCGCCTCCACCGCCCAGCGGCAGAGACACTGGCCACTTCCCGGCCCTCAAGACAATTGGCGCTGCCGACGCCCGGGCATCAGCGCCTCAACACCACAAACAGGTGAGCAGCTGGGCTGAGATCGCCTCCTCTTCCTCCCATCCCTCACCCTCCCCCGTAACCGTCTCCGCACTCGACGCGGAATACAAAAAACAGATAGACGTGCTCCGGGAACAGAATGAGCTTTTGCTCAACAAAATTCAAAATTTAGAATCAAAATTGGCGTCCGCCGCACCGAGCCCGCAGAACTCGGACGCAATGGAGAGCGACGCGGAGATCTCGCCTGCCCTCGTGACAGCCATCTCTGCGATGGAGGAGCGCTTAACCTCTAAATTGCGATATATGATCGAGACCGCCATGGACCAGATCTTGACAAAGGTCAAATCTGCCGTCCCCGCGGTGGTCTCAAAACACATCTCGGACAACCCCCGCCTCCTCCGTCGGACGGGACCCATTAGGGACGTATCCCGCCCTTCAAAATTCACCCGTCTGATTATTGATTCGGACAATGAGGACAACTGCCCCGCTCCTTCCGTCATCACCCCCTTGATGGCGCAAGTAGCTGGCTCTGAGGCAGCCAATCCCTCCTCCTCCCCCCCCAAGAATTTTAAATCATGGCGAGACACCTTAATCAAAGGAATTCCGCCATCTCCAATTCGGCCATGTCAACTTCAATAACACAGTGGAACTGTAGAGGCTTTAAGGACCGCACTAAGCGGGCCAATTTCCGCCTCTACCTTGAAAATTTCGAGTCCTTACCAGCCGTGGTTGCCCTCCAAGAGCCAGGCCTGGGCGCCACAATTTCAAATTACACGACGTTCCAACAGGATCCCGCGTATTGTCTTCTTGTCCACAAAGACTACACAGCAAATCTAGTGGATCTCGACCTCCCACTAGAGTACTCTTATGTAATGGTGACCCTCCTACCAGTCCGCCGCAGGGACCCACCGTTGCATATACTCAACGTGTACTGCTCTCCCAAACTAAAGCGAGTGACTTTTGCGGACCTCTTTAGCCGCGCGCTAAGAGTAGCGGGCCGCGATCCCCTGCTTATTGTGGGCGACTTTAACGCTCCCAGTCAGCATTGGGGGTATCGCAAGGAGGAGTCACGCGGGCGTAAGCTGGCGGAGCTTGCGTCCACGTTGGGCCTCACCCTCCACACGGACCCTGTCCACCCAACCCGGCTAGGAAATTCCGTGACACGGGATACGTGTCCGGACTTAACCTTCACTCGCAACATACAACACGCAGACTGGCTCAACACCGAGGAGACCCTCGGTAGCGACCACTGCATCATTAACACTACACTACGCACACGCCCCCTCAAGCGTCCCAGAACACAAGCCCATATCTCAGATTGGACGAAATTCAGACAAAATTTTAACTCACTTGATAATACACCCATTTCCGCACAAGGCTACACAGCATGGTCCCAACAGCTGCTGGCACACCTTTCCTCGCATGAAACACACATCCAGCTCTCAGAGGCGGTCACGGACGTGGATAACCACCTTCTACACCTCTGGGAAGCCCGTCGCAGCCTCGTCCGCCGTTGGCGACGCCAGAAACACAACAGAAAGCTTAAAGCTCGAATTGCCGAGCTTACCCAGAAAGCGGCAGAGTACGCGGCCCAACTCGCCGACTCCAACTGGGTAGATAGATGCAACACGGCCGCGCGACAAATATCCAGCCGAAACACTTGGCGTCTCTTTCGAGCGCTACTCGACCCAACCCAAACACGAACCGAAACACAAAAACATTTGCAGCGAGCCATGCACCATTTTCCTGGCAACACGACTCAACTGGCACAGAAACTTCGGGACCAGTATCTGTGTACAGCCCAAGACCCCCGTGTATCTGCGTACTCTTATGCAGGCAGAGAGAACACGGAGCTGGATCAACCTTTCCAGCTCCATGATCTGCGGGCGGCTCTCGCCAAAATGAAACGGGGCACTGCGCCAGGACGGGATAAGGTCACCGTCAAGCTTTTGACGAACCTGCCCGACTTGGCATACCAGTCCCTCCTGGAATACGTCAATGCGATTTGGCGCGGGGACCCCCCCCCCCCCCCCCTGCCAATCGAATGGAAAACGGCTTTGGTGACTTTTATTCCTAAAGCTGGCAAACCAATTGACACAGATAACCTCCGCCCCATCTCTCTCACCTCATGTGTGGGCAAACTAATGGAGACGATGGTGCGGGATCGGTTATCTACATATCTTGAACACAAACAAGTCTTTGCGAGCACCATGTTCGGATTCCGCCCACACAGATCCGCACAGGATGTCCTCCTGCAACTCAATCGGGAAGTCCTTGACCCCCTCGAATGCCCCCATAATGACCGGGTAGTACTCGCCCTGGATCTTAAAGGGGCATTTGACAATGTAACACATGAGATCATACTCACTAACCTAAGTCACACCGACTGTGGCCTCAACACATTCCAATACATAAGCCAATTTTTAATGGATCGTCAATCCTACATTCGAATTCAAGATAGAGACCATGGTCCTTACCTACTCGGCACGCGGGGAACCCCTCAAGGCGCGGTACTTTCCCCGCTGCTCTTTAATCTGGCCATGATGCACCTGCCGGCCCAGCTGAGTGGTGTCGCCGGCGTGCAGCACGCCCTGTACGCCGATGACATCACTCTGTGGGCCACACAGGGCAGCACAGGAGACATTGAAACCAGCCTGCAAACAGCGGCGACGATAGTAGACCGCTACGCCCGCCGCTGCGGTCTTCAATGTTCCCCTCAAAAATCGGAATTTGTGCACCTCTGCCCCTCACAGAAGTGCACAACTAAAATATCTCTCTCTCTCTTGAGAGCGGTCCCATACGCGAAAGTGATGAGATACGGGTACTCGGACTCTACATCCACAAACACAGGCGGCCAGACACTACATTGGCCAAACTCCGTAAGGTGGGGGACCAGGTGGGCCGCATGGTCCGCCGGGTTTCCAACAAACGCGGAGGGTTACGAAGTAAGGATGCCTTGCGGCTGGCAAACGCCTTAGTAACTAGTCGAATTCTCTATTCGACTCCTTATCTCCACCTACGGAAACAAGAGGAGGACGCCCTTGAGGTCATCCTTCGCAAAATTGTTAAACGTGCCCTTGACCTCCCCATCACTACTTCAAACCGCCGGCTTATGGCTCTTGGGGTGGTGAAAACTTTCCGGGAGCTCCGGGAGGCGCACCTTACAAACCAGTACACGCGCCTGTCGCTAACGGGGTCGGGTCGCCGCCTTCTTGCTCGACTCCATATCCAACACACCCCTCCAATGGAAGACAGGTTTCGCATCCCGGAACTGTGGAGACGTGCCCTCCACGTGCGGCCTCTTCCAGCAAACATGTCACACGAAGACCATAATGGTCGGCGCCTGGCACGAGCGGAAGCGCTAGCCCGATATTATGGCAACAAAACAGGTGTCTAATACGTGGACGCCTCCGGCCCTCACCACGGGCGATGGTACACGGCCGCGGTAGTTCACAACAGCAACACAGTTAACGGCCTAACTTTCAGAGCCCGCAGTGTAACACAAGCAGAAGAGGTCGCGATTGCTCTCGCGGCCTCACATTCCAATTCAAAATACATAATCACCGACTCGCGAGGGGCCTGTCGGAACGTCGAACAAGGCTGCACTCCCTTCCTAGCCTATCGAATATACCAAAATTGCATACGGGATACGGACCCCGCACACCGTTACCTCATATGGGCCCCTGCTCATCAGGGGTTGGCAGGAAACGAGGCAGCAGACGCAGCCGCCCGCGCGCTCTCTCACCAGGCTGTTTTCGCCTCCCCATCCGATCAGGAACCCGATTTTAATCCGGTCTATACATTCAAAGATATTACAACATATTATCAAAATTGTCATCGCCTTTACCCTAGTCCATGTAAAGGCCTGAAGAAGGCGGATGAGCGGCTCCTTCTCCGCCTTCTCACCAATACATTGCTGTGCCCGGCAGCGCTAAAACATTTTGACCCCTCCTTTAGTGGCAGCTGCCCACACTGTAGTGCAGTGTCCTCTGACACCTATCACATGGTTTGGGCCTGCCCCTCCAACCCCGCTATTCCCCCCATCCCCAACCCAACCCGGGAGGACTGGGAGGCGACCCTGCTCGGCTGCCACGACTTACAGGCCCAACAAGCCTTAGTCGGGCGCGCCCGGGCGGCGGCAACCGCCACTGGGGTCCCATACTAGGGACCTCCACCTAGTGCTTGTACGGATCGGTCCCTTACGGGCTGATCCAAACATACCTCCTATTCATCCGTAATAAATGTTTTCACCACCACCACCCCCCCTCACGTGGCGCATGGATGTTTCCGTTTTACACGCGGTGTCATGTGCCTAGCGGATATTCGTGCCGCGTTGGTGGATTCAGTTGACGCGGTTGAAGACTTTACTCCCGAAGTGTGGGACGCTTTGAAAGATTCGTAGAGGGATGTGCTGATACGTGCGGAGAAAACCCGCCGTGTCCGTCTGACCGGCGCGCTCAACGACATCATGCGCCGTATGTGCATCGTCAAAGCGGGCGGAGAACTGACTTTTGCCATGCGCGAATATCTCGACACTTTGCGCGTGCGCTATTACCGCGTCTTGGAGCAAAGCCTACGTGCGTCGCGTTTGGCGGGCGGCTGTCAACTGCCTCTAGATGACATCGCCGACCTAGGTTACGCACGCTCCCTTAGAAGAATGCGCGACTGCCGCGTACCGAGGAGGTGTCTCTCGAAGACGGCGCAACTTCGTCGGCACCTTCCGAGATTCAGCGAGTTTTCGCGTCGCACTTTGCGGCGCTCTTTTCGACGCGCGGTCTGTCAGCTCAGGAGGACCTTGAAGGAGCGGTCGCGGCTTTCTGCGGTTCGCTTCCCCAGCTTTCAGACCAGATCTCCGGCGCACTTTGCTCCCCGGCAACGTTAGAGGAAGTTCCCGAAGCCTTGCGGGCGATGAACCAGTCCACCGCTCGCGTACCGGACGGCTTAGTTGCAGGCTTTTACTCTGCCTTTTTCGACATCCTCGGGAGCTTGCTGCTCCGACTGATGAACGGCCTTTCGGTGTCTCGGCAGAATGCAGCCTCTATCAGTGTGGGTCGGATAGTATTGCTGTCGAAGGAAGGCATGCCACCATCGGAGCCCGCGACCTGGAGGCCCATTACTCTCCTCAACAGCGACTACAAGTTGATTGCCAAGCTACTAGTCAGACGGTTGCAGGCTTTTTGAGCAATCTAGTCAGCCCCTTCCAATCGTGTGCCTTTCCGGGGCGATCTGTATTCGCCTCCCTTGCGTTAACGCGGGATGCATTTGCATACGCCTGCGCGAAACGGGTCGGCGGAGTCCGTGTCGCTCGATCAGGTCAAAGCGTTTGACAGCGTGGAGCATGCCTACCTTTTTGCGATGCTGCGCTGCTTTGGCCTGCCGGCGGATTTCGTCCAAGTCGTTGAGCTGCTATACAGCGTACTTTGAAGCCAGCTTTTTATGAACGGCACTATTGCCACCGAGTTCGCGGGCAGTGCGGCAGGGGTGCCCGCTTTCCCGGCCCTCTTTGTGCTGCCACTTTCTGCAGGGCAGCGTTGGATAGGCGCGTCCGCGGCTTCCCCATGGTTGGTCAGGAGTCTAATGTTGTCTCCGCCTACGTGGACGACATTTCCGTCTTTGCCAGGGACGCGGACAGCTTCCAGGCTTTTCTGCGGATTTTTGAGCAATACGCTTCCCTCTCAGGTGCCGAGCTTAACCCGACCAAGAGGAGGGCTCTCGCTTTTGGCTCCTTTCGGGGCCCCTGCCTGCGGCGGTGCCCTTCGTAGACGCCGTGCGAGTTTTGGGGGTCTTGTTCGAGCCGGGTGGAGTCTCGCCTCACGCCTGGCAGGAGGTACTGTCGCGTGCGACGCGGGTTCTCGCGGAAGCCGCGCCCCACCAATTTTCGTTGCACTCGAAGGTGACGACTGTCAAGACGAGAGTTTGCGCATTCGCCTTTTACGTCGCGCGCGTCGCAACCATGCCGCGCCGTACAGCGGGACCGATCGCGTCCCTTATTGACACTTTTGTGTGGGACGGTGGCCCCGCACTTGTCGCTCGCCTCTTCCTCGGACTGCCTGTCATTAGGAGAGGCCTTGGGCTTCCATCCGTTCCCACAGTTGCTCGGGTCCTGGGAGCTAGACTTGTGTCCAGTCTTTTGGAATCGGGGAGGTACCCAGGCCGCGGGCTCATGATTTATTGGATGGGTTCCGTGCGCCGCGTCTTTTCGCCTCTCCGGTACTCGGGTCCGCAAGCTGAGAGGCCGTCTTCCTATTACAGGGCATTGGCAGGCTTAAAGTTAGCCTTGGAGACCGACGCGCCCGATATCAACATCTTTGAAGCGTCTGCCTCTCGTGTGAGCGTGGTGGTCTGTTGCAGCCGCCCCACTCAGGACGATCAGAGAAAGACCTCGGTATCTAAGTGGCGATCCTGGACAGCTACTAGGCTGCCAGATGAGGTGCGGGATTTTGAGTGGCACAGGCGCTAGGGCGTCCTTCCAACGCGCCAGCGCCTGGCCGCGTGGGGCATCGTCCCCAACGAGCAGTGCGCAAACTACGGCGCGCAGGAAACACCGCAACATGTGTTTTACGAGTGCGTTGTCGCAAGATCGATATGGCGCCTCGTGCAGCGCATGTTTCATGTGCGTGTGGGTAGAGGGGCCAGGCGTCCACGAGGGCCCTTGGCTGGTTTAGGGGTGGCCACCACTATGTTTGTTTTGTGGCGTCGGCGTTGCCTTGCGGAGGCTCGTCGAACCCCCGCTCGGGCTATGTACCCAGCGCTGCAGAACCTGCGCCTCGTCATCTGGGGATACTTGTCTGGCCAGTTAGCAACAGATAGTGAGGCGCTGTTTCTGCGGCGCTGGCGCACACGATTCTTTGTAATCACCAACGGCAGGCTAGAAATTGGGACTTTACTAGCCTGCCCCCCCCCCACCCTTTTGTTTTCATATTGTCTCTGTTGCACATGTGACTCCAAGTGTAATTTTTTTTGTGTGCCCCTGAATTTGAAGTTGTGAGGGCTCTCCTCCTTTTCATGATCTTTTTCAATGGATGGCCAAGCTTGGCTGTCAGTGTACAATTGTATAAAGTTCACTCTTGGAATTTTGTTCTGGATGAGAGTGCTGTTTCGTATGTTTTAGAGTAATAAACATCTCTTTGTTTAGGATATTTCTTGGTGAGGGGGAGAAGAGATGAGAAGGCACAACTAAATGTAATGGCCGTCATCTTGAATTCGAGAAACCAAAACTATGCCGCCATTTTGTCCCCTGACGTCACACTCGCATAGCGCCACCTCTATCCAACATATTGGACCGTGACGTCATCATTGGCACATCGCAGTTGGTTGTTTCTACAATGCTCTTGTAGATGGCGCTACAAGTCTCAATGTGAGATGCGCTGTTTTCTGTTGCAGCCACAGATGGCGCTTTGCTCTCAGGGTGGTAGACCTCACGAAATCTCGCAACGTGATGAGTAGTTGCTGCCACAGATGGCGCTGTGATCAAGAGTGGTAGCAGACCTCACGAAATATCGAAATTTGACGAGTAAGAGCTTACGCTCTTAAAATCTGTATCCTCAAGTTCAGTCCGCAGTCCTTCTAAACAAACAGAATTAGGTGGTTGAAGATAACAAGGACACTCATGATTAATGCTGTGCAACGAAATGTTGCTGTGACAGCTCTAAAATGGAAAAGATAAAGTGAATGGCCTGTATCAACAGATTTTAACACACTAAAAAAGAGGCTAGTTTCACTGAAAATGGAAAAGAGGCTAAATTACGAAACACCGCAGTCACTATCACCGACCAATTTCGAAAGTAACCTACATGCCAATTTTCGCCGTAGATTCCGGAGGCTATGCTACTGCACCATTTACTTCAAAACAGCGGCAACCAGTCCTTCACGGTGCATGATGATGATGGATCAATATGGCGCAAGGGCATCTGCGGCCAAAGGGCGCCATTGCACAAGGTGTTTTCGATTACTCAAGGTGAGGTCAAAGACCCATTTCACAAGCATTTTGCCCTAAACAAGCCTTTACGGTGCAGATGTTGTAAACTTGAATCGAGTGCCAGCAAAATTTTAAATGCAACTTTCTCAGCAATGAATACGTATTTTGCTGCTGGACAAACATCAACATACCAGAAATAAATAAAACCAGCCAAAAGAGACGTGCACAGGAAAACTGAGAAGGGGCCACTTCCCTATCTTCCCCTTCTCAGTTTTCCTGTGAGAGTCTTTTTGGCTGGTTTAATTTCTTCATGCAGTGTACCAACTAGCCCAACTGCGTGTTTTACTGAATACCAGAAAGAGCCATGTATCCATCTTAATCGGTATAATATGTCGAGTCTCTTGTTGAGCCCTATCCCTTGCTCTCCCACTTCTGAAACCAGACAGAAGGCAGGTGTCGTCCAGTATGAAAACAGCGGAATTGTTCTGAGGGCATTGTTGACGGCACTCTTTTCTTCAGTGTCCGCATTTACATTTCTTGCAGCTGCAGTGTCACGGAATCTACTGAAACACTATATGGTGGCCTTTTTAGGATTAATCCAAAAAATAAAACAGTGTGGACGTGATGTGAACGCAGAGTGGGACAAAATTTTAGGGGGATTGGGCAGTGAAGAGACTGTTTGATGAGAACGTGGACATCCTGGTGTGCACTGGCCAGTCTTGTACATATTACAGAAAATAAGTAACGGATTACAATTAGGATTACTCTATTTGAATGGTAACTGATCTGAATGGTAACTGAGTACAGTGGTCAATTACAGCCCCAGAACATTAATCAATTACTATTGCGTCATTTGCTTTCCAGCTTTTATTGCCATAATACAAACTTAATAAGAGAACAATAAACTACAGCTTTTTATTAGTTGATGTTTTGTTACGTGCTGTTAATTTGCAGGACTTATTGTTCCATGTTGTCACCAAAGATCATCGACGACACTGAACACTCTCTCAATGTATGCGCTGGATGGAACGGCAGCATTACAATGGATGAAAGCCTTGCGCACGAGCTCATAGTTGCATGCACATGCCGGCCACTGGCACTTTCATGCCCCGTAGCTTGTACCACAGCAGAGAGCAACCTGCTTATTAAGAGCTGCACCAGCGTGCCGGGTTTATTTTGTCACTTCACGAGGTCAAACCAGCTCACCCCAGTTTGAATGAAGCTTGACTTTTAAGGTGACCTTGGGCAAACTAAAAATAAATAAATACTTCCGCGACTGGGATTCGAACCTGCGGTGGCACAAACAGATCAGCTTCGCTGGGCACTGCATGAGAGCACCATGTTTTCGCCGCAGGAGAACACGCCTGGTGTTAAACTGCAACACACTCTCGCACTGTGGATTGCGCGTCGTCATCTTCATCAACTAGTACTACTGGAATGAAGGCGATCACGCGCTGACACAAATGACAATAAAGCTCTCAAGGCGGCTGGCTGACGCTCATGATTGAGAACTGCTCCTTGTGACCCTGCCCATCACCCTGTTTGCTTCATTGATTACTTTCTGAAGAGTCTTTGTCGCCGGCGTTTCTGAAGTCCCAATAAACCATCCTTCACTATTATCAACTAATATTGTCACCAGACGTGCCGACGACCCAGCAAAGCAAAACCATGAGCCAACCAGGCTAGACACTTTGGTATGTCTGCTTGGTTTAATTATATTAAAACCCTACCACATTTTTTGTTTGCTTAACTGCCATTACCGCCACTGACACTGCAAGGTACTCAATGTTGGCATAATGCCTGCCTGCCAATGTCCCTTTGCGCCTGTGTTTTACCTGGGTTTGGATGAGTTTGTTGGGTTGTGGGCGTGTGCTTCACGTGTTTTAATGCTGTAGGCTGCGGCCAACGTATCCCGAACTTCTGAAAGAGCTTGCATATTAGTGCGCTAGCACTAGAGGCCTCGCTAGCGAATAGAGTTCCTGTCTACGAATGCAGCCTGAGAAGCAAGCAGGTGAACCACCTGCCACTTGGGTCACATGGCCTTGTGAAGTCATCACCGCCTGTCAAACTTAAAAGGTCGCAAACTGCTCATCATATTGCAAGAAAATTATTCACCGTGGCACGCGACTGTTAAATTAATCAATGCACGCGAGACAATGCTAGAGGAGAGCAACCTGGGTCTCGCAAGCCCTGCCATTGGCTGTCTTCCAAATAGTCGCCTGTCTGGGCATGGACGCATTGCTTAACTGCTGCACCACTGTGCCAGGAGAGGTGCAATGACCCCCCCCCCCCCCCTACCTAGGGTCTATGAATGTAAAGTATAGAATAACTGATTCCGCTTATTGGGCATGTTGGCAGAACCTAGGCGAATTTGCACACTAAACTGGCTAAACTACGCTAAACAAGGGCAGACGTGCTCGTGCATCCAAGTCTCACTTACCTTAACCAGGTAAATCAGAAGTCAATTTTTTCTTAAAATAGTCGCGTGAAATGTGATATTTTGCAGCTGTGTTCCGCTCTGCAAGCCGAACACCCGTACACATAGAGTTTCTAAATATTAATTAGAGGGAAAGCTGGTGCCACCGTCTTTGTGAGTTTCTGAAGGAGCCACGAAGAGCACTTCATCCACCGTGGGAAGGCCGGGAAGACAGCAAAGCGCACTTGGCTTGGCCCTAAAACATGAATACGACTGCAGAAATACAAATGTTTGCAAATTATATGTTGTAAGGAAGCGTTAGTTTGCAATAAATATGTCCTGTAATAAAATATGCTTACTTTAGATTTCAATGAATCAGCAGAAAAGCTAATGATAACCGAATTTGATCATGACTTTCTCTTCATGCCGCCAAATGTAGCTAACCGTAGAAAATAAATTTTGCATTTAAGATGTGCACTTTTCACAGCGATTGTTCTTAAGAAAAATTGCTAGTGCTTAAT
This sequence comes from Amblyomma americanum, assembly GCF_052857255.1. Taxonomy (NCBI): domain Eukaryota; kingdom Metazoa; phylum Arthropoda; class Arachnida; order Ixodida; family Ixodidae; genus Amblyomma; species Amblyomma americanum. Next base: position 496,743,049 of record NC_135497.1, on the reverse strand, counting down.
ATACTACGTTTCAGAACCTTCTGTTTTCGTATTGTGAAAAATAGAAACGTTCCATTGGTGTAGTCTGCTACTGTTGGATGCGCCCTATGTCCGTGCATAGGATATGTTCGCGCCGTGAGAAACTTACCCGAACCCCGCTTTTCTATAAGAGACTAGTTTTCGCGCACTAATGCAGTGCCGGCTCTCGGCATGTCCTGGCGGTGCGTTTACGAATTTGCCAAGAAAGACATGAATTAGGAAGCGAAACCTCTCTTATGACAAGTAAGTGACGGCCGTGTTCATGCTGACGAGTTCCGCATGCGAGTATTTGTGTCAGTTAATTCATGGAGTGGAATTCGTTCCTTAATGCAATGCGCGGCCATCGCCAGTCTTCGAAATGAATCAAACGCAATCCTCAGCGAGTACGGTTATCATAAGTTGCGCTGGTCAAAGTGCTAAATTTGGCGCTTTTCAATGTCTCTGAAACTCCTACGAGAGTGTGCACAGTGGTCACTGCAGCGGACTGTTGCGTTGTCAGTTCACACAAAACTTGTTCCCTTGTTTCACATTTAAAGCACAGCTAGCCCAGGTTCCCGCTGAGCAAGACCCAGCTTACTGCATAAATGGCTCCCAGTGAGGGAGCAAACGGAATTTAGGCCTAGCAGGCACCAGGCAGTGTGCTCAGCTCACTTCTAGTCAAGCGCCTTCGGATGTTTGATCTCAAATGAACTGCGTGAGTAGCTGCAGTACACGACGACAAAGCTCACAAAACATCAGTGAAAACTTCAGTACTGAAAGAGAAACCGAACAACAAAAAAAATCCAATCTGTAGCACAGTCAACAAGCCACTAGATGTCAATCCAGTTTCCTGTCTTCAGAGCATGCCTCGGGCGTTCATGGTGGATGAATTGAAAAGCCGCCAGCTTTCTCTCTAGGACACCGTAAGGAACTCTGGGCCCATACACTCCTGCGACTTCTGCCCAATCAGCTGTTTGATAGGACATGTTGAGAAGCAGACAGTGAACCAGTAAATGAAACATCCATGAGGCACGAGGCTCCCTCACAGTGGTGGGATTTTAAGGCACAGGCTACTTTCCCAAGCCTTGCACTCAAGAAAGCAGAGCACCAGCCCGGGCCATAGCTTGTACCCATTTGATGGACACCTGGGTCAGTGGAGTGCAGAAGCGGCAGCCTAATGGCCAGGGCACCCGCCTCGCATTTGGGAGGTGCTGGCCTCAATAACCAGTGCCGGCTGGTACCCATCGGTTTTCTGATGGGCACAAGGTTTCCCCTGACGTGGTGCTCTGCTCTTTTGGGGTGAAACATTTGGGAAAAGGGTCTTAGGTCAACTCACGCTCAGTAGCAAACTCAAATAATGTTACCTCTTTCCATGAAACGAAGGCACGAATACCAAATGCCTTATTATTTTTGAAAGGTCCAGTCGTGCCTTGTTGATATGGACACTTTGGTTCCATAGTAAAGGTGTACATAAAGCGAGTCGTCTGTAAAATAATGAATGATTAAGAAAAAAATATATAAAAAAATTTTTTATTACAGCTTGCTTCTGTGCATATGGCGGGTGGTGAAGTATGAATCGAGCAGTCTTAGCAGCTCAAGGTGCATTATTCTGGGCGCCATTATCTTGAAAACCATACGGTGTAGGTTCAAGCTTGTTTGAAGCGCCTAGTAGTCGCTGAGGCGCACGCCAGTGATTCCTGATATGATGAAATATTTTCTACTATGACTGTTGACATCCCAAAAGCTCTGTACTCACTGGACGGACAGTGCTGAATATGGTTTTAAATTTGGAGCACAAAGAAAACTTTTTCGCAGCCATTCATACAATGCAGTAAATGGTAAGTTGCTTCGACCGCTCAACTTGGCACTGTAAAGCATGAACCCATGCACACACAAAAAGTCCATCACTATGGCATTTGCACATTCACGCTACCTACCGCAGGTGTTGTGCACAGAAATTATGAGGAGCAGAACATCTGGTAGTGGCACTCGGGATTTTGTTTTCATCAGTGTCCATAATAAAGGGTCCCTGAAAGGGGCTCTAATAAAGTTGCGGTATGCCTGGGATGTTAAAGCACGCCGCTTCATAAATATTGTCCAGCAAGAATTTTTTTAATGTGCTTTGTAGAAGCCGAGTTATCTGTACTCAAAATATGAATTTCAGCGTTTTTGCGCCTCTCCTTCTCCTCTCGTCACCTTTTCAATGCTCAGGTTTTCATGACAAAACAATGCTGTGATTGAGCAAGTTGATGTGCTCTCCTCGGAAGGTGTTTCAGAGCTCCTTTAACGGTTTGTCAAAAGCACAGGGATCCCAATTGGCTCCATGCATTTTCACCTAGTGCATTGTCCGGAGACCTAGTTTTCATATTAGTGAACCCTTAATAGATTGAAGAAGTGTGGTCCCCAGGAAAACTGTCCATAATTCAAGCTATCCATATTAATGGAGGTCGTATTAACGGGGCACGACTGTATTCTCAAATCACTACCGCTGATGTTCGTTCCGCATATTTATGGGCACTAGCCACAAGAGAAATAGATGCGCCGTGGAAGCAGATTAAAGTTTTTATTCCTTGCAACTTGATATCACAACGCAAGTTCATGCTGCCAGTAGGCATATGCTTGGTTGGCGGACAGCCATTTCCGTGCTCCTGATTTCTTGACAGCATAGTTAGGTGCTTCTACAATACAACCTTAAAGGCAACGAGCGTCAAACTTCAATCTCGTTAGTTGTAAATACTGAGGAAAAGATAGAAGAGGGCAAAAAACGCTTGGACAGAAAGGCACATACACAGCACCACCATGCCTGTGTCATGTCGTCTTTGCTGCGCTGTTATTTTTTCCACAATAGAAGCCGACATGGTCCGCATACTTTTCCTTCTGATAATACTAAACACTGTAGCAGTAGTGCTGGTTTCAATAGACTCCTTGGTTTATTGTTTTACGTGCCTTCTTGAGCTATATCCCCGCCTCCATGCTCTTTGTGGAAGCTCGGTGTAGAGGTAAGTTGCGGCGCCATCTGACAAGATGGGGGGCAACCATACAGAGTGGTCACTTGATATTTCTAGGGACGAGAACTGCCGCAGAAGATGGCAGTGACCCGGTTGTGGTACAAACACAATTGCGCGTGATGCTTTTCGGCCGTCGGTCCATTGTCGCTCTGTCACGAAGGAAACATTCCCGTTAGCTCTACCCTCCGTTTTATATATAGTGTGCAGCGCCGTGAAAGGTACGGGAGTAGTCTGCATGAAAAAAAAATAAGGGATGCATGTTACTTCGCACTTGTTTTGTAGTGGATTGGTCTAAGGCACAAGAAAGTGACAGCATGCTGCCAGCAATAAGAATGCATTTAGTCAGGCTCATGGCAAATGGATCGTGTAATAAGCCAGCAGGCAAAGCATTACGTATCACTCACCACAAGGAACGGACAACGTTTTGATCGCAGTATAGGCAGCACAAACAAGATAGCCGCAAGGGAAGGGAGTAATGTGGGAGTGAAAGAGCAATTAGAAAAAGGAACGCGATAGCTTTCCATTAAATAGAGGTTCTCAAAGCTGTACCGTTGGGTACAACTTGTTTTTGGAAAAAACAGTAACTGATTACCAGTAATCAATTACAGAAAAAAGTAACTGAATTACCCAGAAGGTTACCACTTCAAAAACAAACTGATTAATTACAAATAATCAATTACCTGTAACACATTCCGTACAACTCTGGCACCGGCTCCCTGTGTGTGTGTGTTGGATTGAGGTTGTGGTGCATGGTGTCAAAATGTACAATGGCGCTTTTCAATCCAACAATCCCATCGTCGCTACATAACGATGGCTTTTGCATTTATCTCTCTTTGGATATCGTGTAAATGGCACCCAATAGCTGCCTACCTGTGGCATCCATGTCAGTTTTCTGATGTGACCTTTTACAATTAAAATCTAATTTCAAAAATGTATTTGGCGTATTGTTATAAACTTCTGCTTTTCAAAGAAAAGCCAACCTCTACCTCTGTGCGACCAAGTTCTTTCTTGGAGCTCTATTCTCAAGTTCATCAACTCTATCGTAAAGTGCTAACTGCATGAGGTGATGAATCGCAGCAATGAGCTGAGGGCCGCTGAACCTCTCAAGTTCTCAATTTGTAGAAAACTCCGCACATCGCCCGAAAACGGCCCATGAAAGCAGCCTACAGAAAAATGTGTTGGGGGTACATACGTGACTTCTGATCTAGTTTGTATCATACCTGCTTGCGCTGGCGCACGCATGCGCACCAAGCATGGGCTTCAGCAATCAGGAGTATGCCGCTGTCGGAAGCACGATAACACACTCGCTCTATTATATATAGAGTGCGCTATAAGTACCTTTGTTTAATAAATACATCGGTTCACTATTCCCTTGCTGCATCCGCGCTTCACTTTGGCAAGCCCAGCAATGATTCATATTTTGCAAGTAAAGCTTGTTTCTTTTCCCATGGTTTAAGTTATGAAGCTGCCAACATGCATGTATAATTTACTGAAAGTTTGGTAGAAGCTTTGGAGCAGTAAAAAGAAGATCGAGTGCATCTCATTTATTGCATGTCACAGCATCTCAGAAATGTAATTAGGCACCACTGTGCAATGTACTAGTGCAGGTATAATTATCTGATAACACAAGGTGACTGAACGCTGCAGCAGCAACAATCGAGCAACACTGCTGAAAGCACCACTCTGCCGTTGAGTTTCACTTCGTGTGTGTATACCAGCGGCAGTGGCAGAGGTAGGCAATGGCTGTCATCACTGTACGGCATGTCGCGAGGAATCTGTTCATGCTGTTCCCGTTTCAGGTGAGATCAAATGAGCTTTTTTCTGCCGAAGTACATTTTCTCTTTAATCGTTTGCATCTGTTTTTGCTCGAATAAGGTTCTTTTCTTTTTCTTTCCCTTTGTTTTCAGTTATTAACAGAGGATCTCATGTTCCTTTCCCCAACCACATACCGTAGTAGCATTTCTTTGTCATTTGGGACATGGTTTGACTCGATACCACAGAACATGAAAAATTTTATTGGCAAAAATGTGATATTTCTGACAGTGAGTGAGCCGGGCAACAGGTAAAAAAATTGTCACTTCTGTAGACATAAGCAGAGTATAATTTTGAGCTTAGTGCCCAGCCTGCTGCTTCCAAGCCCACTCTGCAGTACACACTGCAAAATGACTACAAACATCCGTGGCTGATTTCATGATGCGTGTCTGTGAACAAAACACTCGCCAGTTGTAAAAGTGCTCATACTGAAAAAGGGATCTCAAGTTGCTGTGGAACCCGGTGTTGTCCCGTCTTCATACCTTCTTGACATGAACAAAAAATCACATCGACAAGGAGGACAAAATTACCGAAATGCATTAAGTAACAACTGGATGAATGGTGAAATATTCTGCTATGAGCACATATTATTAATCAGTCCCATAATAAAGTGGGTAAAGGAAAGAGTGCAGAGAAAGGAGAGAGATCTCGGGAATCAATAAAGTACTCCAAGGGACCCATTTCCGAACTTTTGCTGTATAAGGGACCTGAGTCTAGCTTGTTTGATATGTCACACTTGTGGAAATATGGGGAGACAAAGCCTTTCGCCCCGCCCGCACTCCCACTCCGCGGATGCAGCGTTCCCGCCCGCTAACCGCGGAGGGGTTCGTGCTCGAGGGACAAAGGGAAGGGACGACACAGCGTTAGCACTCAAATGCTATTTATTACACATGCAATTAATACACAGAGCGGGCCAGCTAGCTAGAAAACATCAACGAGGCATTCCTCGGAAATAGAAGGCTACGTAAGAAGGACTTCCGACTTACCGGCTGGGGCGGGGGCGCGACTTCGGAGGGATCGGCGGCGAACGTTTGGATGCGCCGATAATGGCGGCCGGGTTTTCCCGTGCGCGCCGCATTATTAGGGCAAAGCCATTCCCTAGCATTTGCTGGGGAAGGCAACCAGAGCGCGCGTCTGCTGCGCTCGCTTCGCTGCCTGGAACCAGAAGTCCAGCGGCAAGGCACAACGGATCCCCGTGTGCTTGCCGCGGAAGGTGACGGGAGCGTGCGGCTCCAACCGCTCACGACGCTGGCCGGATCCCGAAGCGCCTTTCTCCGGTTCCGCAGAATTCCGCGTAACCTACGAGGTGGCGCTCCCGTCGCCGTACCCTTTCCCTCATGAGGGAGACTTCCCTCCTCGCCCAGCCGGGGGCTGTCCGTCCCGACGGCCGACGATGAAGATGGGCCGCATCGAAATGGAGGGGGAAACAGGTTCTCCACACACTGCATGCTTATGAATCAAGTGTAGTTTTGCCCAGGCCTAAATCTTGCATTCATTCCGAATCTGTCAAGAAGTTACACAGGCACAATGGTGTTTCCCCAAATTCTCTTTCTGCAAATCATGTAGCTGAAAGTGCTCAGAATAATTTTCAAAGAGCAGCGTAGCAGGAAATGCAGCTACAAATGATTGTGGCGACTTGTTCGAATCGTGTATCTATTTTAGCTACAGTGCTGAAACATTCCGGAAGAAGTACTGAAACTTCTTGGCGGAAATGTGAAATCACAGGGCAAAGGTAGTTAGTAATAGGTTTGCTATATTGGTTTGTGTTTCAGTCATGTTTAGTAACGAATATGAGAGAAGGAAAAAACATATTAAATGTCGTAAATCCTCACGAGAAGGCATTTTTCTAAACTTGCAAGTATCAACAGTTTCAAGCCGTCGCTCTAGTTTTCCCAGGGTAAGCTGTCATCGGTACGACGACATTATGTTTTTCTCTGTTCGTGACATCTGTCCGCAACAATTGTTTTAAGAAGCGAAACGCGCATTCTATTCTCAAATGCATCTCGCCGCAAGTGATGCCAAAGCACTTCCTGGCTGCCAGGTTAGCGGCTTATCCTCAGCTTTATAATTATGCGATGATGAGATTTATTTGTCGTAGTATTCTGCTTAGCAGCGATGGCGTGTTCAACCCACGACCATGGTGGCCTCATTTTGGTAAACAATGAATGGAAAAACGCTCGTGTATTGACACTTAAGCACACGTTAATCTGGAGGCCTGCATTATGACACGCCTCGAATACGGCATGCCCCAGTTAATCAACCTATTACCGCCTAAAATGTTTGAATAAGGTTGTACACATGTAGTAAAGGCGTGCGTGCCATGGTGCTTCGGCAAATACAACACGCTGCTTCGACGAGAAAACGGCGCGCTACAGAAATTTTTATAAGGAAGGGCATTCTTGGCCAGCACCTCGCACTTTATGTGATGCTGTGCGAACTGTGAGTATTGTTGCTATAATAACATACGCGCGTCGTTGCTGAATAGTCGCTTATAAATTTTCACGAGAAATAAGATAACATGCAGCAGTAGTGGATGTTTCATGCTTCAAAGGCGCGGTGCTTTCCGAAAAGATGTTTTTGCGTTGCTAATTTGAGCTCGTGTGCAGCGTATGCAGTGGCTCAGGTTTTCGCGTCCGTTGAGGTCAGTGCACTCGTCGGCCATGTAACAAAGCTCCTTAAGCATCAAAACAGGGGTTTGCTCTGTTTTCAAGAGTTCAGTTCTTCACCGTTTCCGCTTCCACTCCTTGCAGAAAGGTTATGGAGATTTGTGGGTCTTCCCCTGAAGCACTGCTAGATCAAGATGCAATATGGCAAACGTACTGAACTTTCTACCACGTGGAAGTCTTGGTTACTTTCACCACAAACCAGCTATGGACGATGTGCCCTTTCGGGTATCTGCTCTTCTTCCTGCGCTATTAAGTAAAATTTCTCGTCGGGTGTAAAAAAAACATATTGGCGACTTAGGGAGGCAAGACGTGGGGGGGGGGGGGGGGGGGGAGCTTCGGAAAAACCAGCGCCTCGTCTATTTTTAGAAATAGAGGGCGCGCTGGGAAAAACAGTTAAGGGGTGCGTACGTAGGAAACTCACTTTCGGCGACTCACTGTACGGACGTTCTGCTCGGTGCTGACGGCAACAAACGGCTGAGAAAGCGATACAAAAATGAAAAGCGCTGGTAGAAGAAGAGGCAAATAAAACAAAAATCATGTCCGCTTCAGCGCGTGGTCAGACGCAGTCATCGTAACATCGATGAGTGAGCGTGACCAAAGCGAATTTTCATACCGACCGGTTCAGTAACTGCTCCAGATAAGATGCGTCTTCACGTCTTCAGCTTCAAAGCTTGGAAGCTAGCTTTTACCTCGTATTCCTTGCTTCTTTTCCTAAGGTGATACAGCGCAGTCTGCGGGATTCCATTTTTTGGTGCACGATGCGTTACTGCTGTGTGCCATCGGGCAGGTCGAGGACAGACAGCAGCGATGCTAATGTCTCGTTTCACGAGATTCCCAGTGACGATGTGCTGCGTGCGCAATGGCTGAAAGTGATCGGACGCAAGGACTAGCCACCCAACTACGCGCCGTCTCGCTCCACCGCCTGCAGCAAGCATTTTCTACCTGAGGACTTCAGAGAGGTCTGCAAAAGGCGCACACTGAAAAAAGGGTCGGTTCCGAGTATTCTCACCTCATGTGCCCCACAAATGCAAGCAGCGAGCTCGCCTGAAAGCTGAAGTTATATTCCGGCCAAACGTCTGTCAGAGGCGGCACATGAACTCGACGAGGACGGCGTAGCAGTTACGCGATCACACGTGATCACACGCAGACACGTGATCAGCGGCGGGCTGATCACGTGTCCATAGAGTGTCGACGGGCTGCTTACCAGAGTTCAGGTTGGCCATGCTAATTGTCTTGAGCTTAGCTCAAACCTTCACCCGCTGCCATGATGATCCGGACATGACAGCGGTGTGCCAGAGAACACTGCGACACCATACTTAAAGAATTCAAGAAGGAACCTCGATCGAGGGCGCGGTTCTGCTACCCAGTTGCGTGTTCTAGCACACACTTGCATTTTATTTTTGAGAGCCTCTTCCTTCTCGTACCTTACACTCTTCAGTTTTCTTCATATAGATTCTATCAGTGGATCAATTTACCTTTAGGGCAATTTATATTTGCGTTTGCGTCAGCCCTGTGTCGTTTTGGTTGTGGTTATGACCATGATTACATAGTGTGTTTTGCAGCCACATCAAAGACACTTCCGCAATGATTTCATCAGCTGCGCCGAGCTATACGTACGTGAAGTACTTGGACGGCACCAAAGCGATCGTACCTGTTTCTACGTCGTCCTTGTTTGCTTTGCGCTGTACTTCTCCATGATGCCTCGCCGACTGGCGCGCACGAAGTGCTAATTGATTATTACCTGTATCTGTTAGCAACCTCGCGAAAGAGAAGACCTCTACTGGAGCAGCGCAAACGATGAGGAGGCATTTTATTCCGTCCAAGTAATGGAGCTTGGAGGTGAGTTTTGCAGTTACTTCGCTAGGGGGCCGGATTTGAAAAGTGGCACAAACGTATGATGCATGCACAGTCTAGCCTGGCGGTTTGAAGGAAGCTTGGTGGCGTTTTACCTTAAGTTGATACACGTGCTTTTTTGACTTTTGCGAGAACTTACGATACACTTCCTCTTTGCTTGCGCTCCGTGCACACAGCAGCCTAGCGCACGCTTCCTAATGAAGGAAGAAACTGCGCGGTCGCGTTGCAGCAAGGCTCGACTTAAGCGTCACTCTAAGCGAAATAATATTTTGTGATTTTTTTCTTGAAACCAAGTTATTGCGTATGGCAGGCCAAAAACTGCTGTTTTCCGATCTGCTAATTATTTGGATCATATGCTTTTTTAGAATGCTATGAATGCGACACACTAACAGATCCATTTTCTTATCTTGCCTTGTGTTTACTGTTGCTTTCGTTATTATAGCTCTCATTTCTTGTGTTCCAATAACAAAAGCGGAGCTTATCCAGAGGTTGGTGAGGAGAAAATCACTACGATGGACTTTGAAAAGTCCGAGCCAGCAACAACAGTTGCACAGATATAGGGGCACGTAAGAACAGCACACGACAAAGCAGCATGCATCAAAACAGCGCACAAAAAACAGTGCAGTGACGAAACAGCCCTGGGAAAAGTCGGCACAGCAATAACGCAGCACAACGAAAAAACAGCATAGCGACAAAACAGCATAGTGAAAAAAACAGCACGCTTCAAAACAGCATGGCGGACAAAACGGCGTAATGACAAAAAGGCACAGCTACAAAACAGCGCGACAACACAAGAGCGCAGAGAAAACAGCACGACGACAAAACAGCGTTGCTTGAACGGTGCATACGCAGAACTAGTGGTTATGTACAGTCCGTGCTTGCTTGAAATTCCCTGCATTCAATCTAGCACTCTGCTTCAGTTTACTGCCACCTGTGTTTGTTAGGTTAGGTTAGGTGTTTGTGGTTCCTGAGCAAAAGGGTCAAATCTGTCGAAAATTGATGCTTTAAAGAAATTGGCTTCTAAGCGAAAAACGTAGCATTGTTCATGTGTCGCGACAATTGATGTTTCGAGATAAGTCTCAAGTGAAAAAAAAAACCATTTCAATAATAAATTTCATTCAACAAATGCACGCTGGAGCATGAAATTTCAGGTCACTTGGTTAGCCCGTTTCGCAAAGTACAATACCTGCCGGTAAGCCTCAGACAACCACTGTGCAGCGTCCTGGTTAAACATCAAGCAACCTGAACCTCTCGGCTATGGCAATTCTGCCATCGCTAGAAGTAAGCATCACATGCTGGATATATTCAGTGTATGAAGGCCCAGTAGTTGGCTACAAACAATATTTCTGGGCATTCAATTGCCAACAGTGACAGTTTGGAACAATAAGGACATATTGTTCATATAGAGCCTAAGATAGTGCGTATGTGTCCCAATTGAGCATCTTGATTATCAACGCGCAGAATCGGTGCTTCCAGAACAACTGCTCTAGCGTTATTCGTTCCATTCCCCGCCAGAAAAGCGCGTATTTGAGATAACGAACATTATGCTATCCTGCTCCTTACTTATTATGTGAAACTAGCACTCGACAGCTTCAATGGTCGCTGCCGTATGTATTCTGATTTACCGCTCGTCTATGGCTACGATTGTTGGCCCCTACAGTAGCGCTGCAACGAACACTGAAGCGCCCTTTTGTCGTCGTACTGTTTTTTCTCTACGCTCTTCTTTCATCCTGATGTTTTTCGCTGTGCTGTTTTGTCGCTGTGCGGTTTTGTCCAGCGTGCTGTTTGGACGCTTGCTGTCTTTTCCTGTGTTCTTATGTCACCATGCTGTTTTTTCCCTGTGCTGTTCTGTCGCTCTGCTGTTTTGTCGCGGCGGTGTTTTTTTGTGCGCTGTTTTGGCGCATGCTGTTTTGTCGTCTGCTGTTCTCGCATGACACCGCACAGATATTTGCATGTACTGAGCAAAGTTTTATTGCCGATGTTCCCGCTAGTGCCAATCGGACACTTACCAGTCGCAATATTGTAGCGAAGAGAAAGTTGAAGCGCGATTCCCGCTTGCTGACGACGACGCTGCTGCTGGCGGACATGCCTGTTCCTGTGTTCTTGTGCTCCTGCTATAACCACTTGTGCTCGCCGCCGGCCTCTACGCCAAGCAAGCCGTGACATTTGGTGTAGGTGCTGGGTGTCCCCATATCATGCAACGCACCCCGCCTCGCAATTCGAGCCCGGTACTCAGTCCTGGCCGTCGGGTTTTCCTGGAGCCCTCGGGAGAAACAGAGGCTCTCGCTAGCCGACATCAGCAAGGCCAAGCGCCGGAATTCAGACTCTTGCCCCAGGGATCGAGGACATCTCGGACCAACGCCACCATGCCGTCCCAGTCAGAACAAGCCGACCCCGCGATTGCGCCGAGGATCGTCTACGTGCCTGTCACCCCAAGATCTGTCGCCCCGTTCTGTGGCGATGGACTTGATGATGTTGAAGACTGGGCCCAGCACTATGAACGGGTAGCTCGACATAATGGTTTGACACCCTACCAATGTCTGCAGAACCTGTGCTTCTCCTTAGATACCACAGCGGAATACTGGTTCGAGAACGACGAGGCTTCGCTAACATCATTGGAGACGTGCAAGATCGAACTGTTACGCACATTCGCAAACCAGCACCGGCGATAGCATGCTGATCTCCTCCACGCTCGTATCCAGGCTCCCCCCGAGAGCGCGAGAAGTTTAATCGAAGACGTACTGCGTCTGAGTGCCCGCGATGACCCTCGGGCTAATGAAGAGAAGGAAGAGCGGGCCTTGATGAGGGGCGTCAGGAGTGACATCTTTAGAGACCTCATCCGCAACCTTCCTACCACAGCGGCCCAATTCGTCCCTGAAGCTACCAACGTCGAGCACGCATTGGCGACAAGACCCAGTCACTTCCAGCGACTGAGCGCCCTTCCTGTCGTCTCAAGTCTTGCTTCGTCTGGCCTGAATGGTGTTGGCCTCGCCGATGTTTTTAGAAATTATCCGCGACGTCGTCCGAGAGGAGCTGAAAAGGCTGTTCCATGACCCTGAACAGCCTGCATCTGTATACATCGCGGCGGCTGTTCGGGACGAACTGCGACACGCGCTGGCGTCAGAAGACGTACCCATTGTAGCTGCAGCCGACCAATCATCTCTGAGCTACGCCGCCGCCGTCCGTGGTCCACCTCCCGTACATCGTCAGTAACAGAACGCTGCTGATTCCGACTCTCGACGCGACGAGTTTGTGCCGCCGTCCGATGCTCGCCTGGAACCGATGGGCCTCAAGAAAACCGACATCTGGAGTACTGCAGACAGGAGGCCGCTGTGTTTCCACTGCGGCGAGCCTGACCACATGTACCGCTACTGTCTGTACCGCGAACTCGGCCTTCGAGGTTTCAACCGGGCAGATCCGCCACCCCGCCACGGTTAACAGCCCCGCGAGATACAGGATTACCTTCGACGCTCTCCATCGCCAGTGTCAGCCCCTTCTGGCACCTCCCGGTCGCCGCCGCCTCGCCGATCATCGCCTCCTTCTCGCGGATCTCGCCGTGAGAGCCTTTCGTCACTTTGGGAAAACTAAGTACCGCGACGCCTGGAGGTGGCGTTGACGGTGTTGCACGCAGTAAAGAACCTCCGCCTACGATGGAATGTCCCAGCTCGACTGATGGCACCCTTGGAAGAGAAGACTGTTCTGTGGCCTTTAGCAATGTACACGTTTTAATCGACGGTCGTGACGTAACGGCACTTGTCGACACCGGTGCCGATTACTCGGTCTTCAGCGGCAACGTTTCTAGGCGTCTTCGCAAGGTTACCACCCAGTAGGACGCCCGCCCATACGTACCGCGGGGGGTCACCTCGTAAACCCTTGTTGGCCAGTGCTCTGCCCGCGTTGAGATTCACGGTGGGACGTGCCCAGCCACTTTCGTGATCTTGGAGAATTGCTCCAAAGATGTCATTCTTGGCATGGACTTTCTCCGTGAGTATGGCGCTGTAATCGACGTAGGGAGGAACAAGTTGACCCTCCGCGCATGTTCTTCATCGCCAATACCTCCTCGGGCTCCTCGCGCTGCGATGAAAGTTGATGCCGACCATGTTCACTTGCCGCCGTTGTCGACAGTTTTTCTTCCGGTCCGAGCCAATACAACAGCCTGTGGCGAAGGCGTTCTCGAAGGAAGTGTCCAGAGGCTACTTACGCGGGGCATTGGTGTAGCGCGGGGGATCGCCAGTGTTGAACGTGGGCGTGCCAACATTTTAGTGTCCAACATCAGGAACGAGCCGCAGCACCTGACGAAAGGGGTAGTTATAGCCCAACTAGAAGAACTTAGCGACGTTCGCGAAGCTGTTGCGCTGACTCACGACGAGGCCCCGCCCGGGTCATGTTACCCTACAACGTTGCCCCTGGACATCAATCACAAGCTTGAGCCTGCCCAGACACGCGAATTGCTCTCTCTTTTGCATCGGTACCGCAGCTGTTTCGCGACGACATCCCGAGTTCGCCAGACGCCCGTCGCCAAGCATAGCAATATTGTCGATACCGCAACGCCCCCCGATTCGCCAACCACCGTACTGCGTTTCCTTGAAAGAGAGAGAAGCCATACAAGAGCAAGTGCGCGAAATGATTAACGACGACGTCATCCAGCCATCCAACAGTCCGTGGGCCGCCCCTGTGGGCCGCCGGCCTCTACGAGAAGCAAGCCGTCACAAAATTGTCAACGACAAACGTAGCAGGACGCGGGAAGCACTGCCGTTCACTGGGGTGAGGCTTGTTGCCGAACGGCAGCGCTTATTCGAGACAAATAAGACGTTCGGCCACGCGCTGGGAGACAGGTTCGGCTACCAGGTGGCGCCGGCAGAACGTCAGCAGTGTGGCAATGCCCCCCTCCATTCCAAGAGGCATCGACTCGATGCCGCACGCGAGGGGGTAAAATAGACGTAAGGCGGAAAGTTAACGGCACGAGTGTGTTCGTGGAAAGGGGCTAACGGGAGTAAAACGGCTTCAGTCGCGCCACGTGGACTACATCGGACGTCGGCTGTCGAGACGTCCGGACTGTTACTTGAGGCAGCACCTCGTAGGTCACCGCGCTGAGGTGGCGGAACACCTGGTGTGGAGCAAAGTAAGAGCGAAGAAGCTTCTCAGAGCGCTCTCGCAAACGGATCGGGCTCCATACCCATATTGCTTACCGGGTGTGTAAATCGCCTCCCTGCGGCGGAGGTTGTAGCACTCGGTGTCGCGTTGTTCTTGGCAGCGGATTTGCTGTCGAGCAACTTGTCGAGCGGCTTTGGCGTCACGAACAAATTGGGCAGCGTCCACGACAGAAGACGGACTACGATCCGGAAAAAGCATGGCGTTCAGAATGTAACGGCTTCGCGACCATGCACCAAATGAAACGGAGTGAAGCGCGTCGTTTCGTGGAGAGTAGTTTTGTACGCGAACGTGATGTATGGCAGTATCCGGTCCCAGTTCGCATGGTCATCGTCCACATAATAGAAATCATATCGCCAATTGTCTTGTTAAGCCGCTCAGTCAGTTCGTTTGTGGGTGGTATGCTGTAGTCTTGTGATGGCTGGTGCCACTGAGTCGGAGTACCTCGCTCGTAAGTGCCGACGTAAACGCGGTTCCCTTGTCAGTTAATACGACTGTTGCGGCTCTGTGACGAAGCACAATGTTGTCGATGAAATAATGTGCAACTTCGGCGGCGGTACCGTGGGGAAGGGCATTGGTCTCACAGTAGCGGCTAAGATAGTCAGTGGCAACAGCAATATGCCGGTTACCCATGGAAGACGCCGGAAATGGGCCGAACATTCTATGCCGACCTGTTGAAATGGGAGGCCCAGGAGATCGATAGGCTGCAGGAGCCCGGCTGGTTTAGTCGGTGGCGTCTTCCGGAGCTGACACTCACGACAGGTTCGCACGTAGCGGTGGACAACTGCAGCAAGCTTGGGCCAGTAGTACTTGTGGCGTATGCGTTCCAACGTGCGGGAAAAGACGAGGTGGTCTGAAGGAAGGTCGTCGTCGCACGCATGCAGAACTTCATCACAAAGCTTTGTAGGCACTGCGATAAGATACACAGTCTCCGTTGGGCCGTAGTTTGTTTTGTAGAGGACACCACCACGCAAGCAAATTGATAACAGCCCGCGCTTGCAGAGTCGAGGTGGAGATGGAGCGGTTCCTCCGAGGTACTGGATGAGGGGCAGCAGTTCAGCGTCGTCCCTCTGTTAGCGGGCTATGGTGGATGTGGCGACAGACCCTAGAAAAGCGGAATCGTCGGGCTCGTCCGTGGGGCAGGAAATGGGAGCGCGGGAGAGACAGTCAGCATCACTGTGTTTCTGGCCGGACTTGTGCACGATGGTGACATCAAATTCTTGTAACCGAAGGCTCCGTCGAGCAAGTTGCACCGAGGGATCTTTCAGGTTCGCCAGCCAACAGAGTGAATGATGATCGCTCACGACAAGAAACGGGCAGCCAAACAAGTACGGTCGAAATTTCGTAACTGCCCACAGCACAGCCAGACATTCCTTTTCCGTCGTGGAATAATTGACTTCGGAACGAGATAAAGTGCGACTGGCGTAAGCAATAATGCGTTATAGACCATCCTGCCAGTGAGCAAGGGACGCACTGAGACCAACGTTACTGGCATCAGTGTGCAGATCCGTCTCGGCCTCTTTCCCGAAGTGGCTAAGCACAGGCACACATTGGAGACGCGACTTGTGTTCCGGGAAGGCCCTTTTCTGGTTCTGGCCCCAGAAGAAGGGGTCAGTGTCTTTCTTCAGGCGGGTCAGAGGCTCTGCTAGCTTGGAGAAATTGTGAAAAAACCGCCGACAGTACGCGCAGAGGCAAAAGAAACGACGCAGGCTCCGTTTGACTGTTGGCTAGGGAAAGGCAGCTACGGCGGCCGTATTTTCGGGGCCTGGACTAACACCTCGAGCGCTGACAACGTGACCAAGAAACTTTAACTCATGAAACGCAAAGTGACATTTTTCTGGCTGGAGAGAGAGACCAGCGGAACGTATGGCCTCGAAAACAGCATGCATACATTTCAGGTGCTCATCGAACGTCTCAGAGAAGATGACGACATCGTCGAGATATACGAAGCACGACATCCACTTCAGGCCAGAAAGCACGGTGTCCATCATTCGTTGGAATATGGCAGGGGCCGAGCACAAACGAAAAGGAAGCACCTTAAACTGGTACAAACCTTCAGGATTAATAAATACGGTGTTCTCTCGGTCGCGTTCGTCGACCTCTATTTGCCAATATCCACTGCGGAGGTCAAGGGACTAAAAATAGGTGGTATGGCGCAGGTGGTCTAAGAAGTCTTCAATGCGCGGCAGAGGGTACACATCCATTTTCGTGAAGTTATTGAGGCGTCTGTCATCCACGCAGTACCTGAGGGGTCCATCTATCTTCGTGGCGAGGACAAGAGGCGATGGCCAGGGGCTCGTGGACGCCTGTATGACGTCGTCGAGGAGCATTTGTTTAGTTTGGCTGCGGATGGCGTCACGTTCTTTTCAAGACACCCGATAAGGGAGCTGGCATAGTGGTCATTGGTCGTCAGCATCGATAATTCGTTGCTTGGTAAGTGGCGTCTGTCGCTCCTTGGAAGTCAAGGCAAAACAGTCGCGGAAGGAATAGATGAGGTTTTCCACGCAGCGTTTCTGACTGCCCAAGAGGGGCGGTTTTGCATCGGTCCGAGTGGCTGTAGAAGTTGCATTGTCGACTTCTGACGTAGTGGACAAAGAGCACTGCCTGGTACACTCTCCAAGCTCTTCAAGATAAGCGATGACCTCTGTCTTCTTTAAACGCTGCGGTTCATGGGTAAAAGTTGTGACTAAGATGTCGGTGCAATCGTTGACAAGTTCTACTAGGCCTCGAGCTGCACAAAGTTGACGAGCGAGTAGCAGCGACATGTTCGCTTCAGCGATGCCAAGAGTGCCGGTGCTGTCATTACACCCGCCTGTGAAAAACTTGCTGGCTCGCGGAGGGATTGTTAAGCGGGCGCCGCATACGCGCAACATTACTCTGCTGCGCTCGGTGTTGCTTTCAAGGGCTCGCTGGCCGGAAAATGATATCATGAGCTCCCGAAGGACGATGGCCGCACCATACCCTCGAAGGAAATCGGTGCCCAGAATGAGATTTTTTGAACAGTCACGTAATATGGCAAACGAGCCAGTGAAATCAAGACCGCGGATCTGGATGCGAGAGGTGCAGACGCCGATCGGCGTCACTACATGGCCACCGGTGGTGCGGATCACGGGTCCGCACCAAGGCGTCAGAACCTTATGAAGAGTCGTGGCGAGCTTCCTGCTCATCAAAGGAAAATCGCCGACGGTATCGACGAGTGCGGTCACTTCATGACTGTCGGCGGTTACTAAAATCCGCCTTTTTCACGACGCGACTGCGCATGCGCCCATCCCCTGGCGGCGGTGTCGCGAAACATATTGGAAGGGTCGCGCGCCCCTTTCGTGACCGGCAGTGGAAGTGTAAACTAACCGGCTTCGTCCGCAGGGTGCGTTCCTGCAGCCGTCGGGCGTTCAGCGCGAAGCATTTCGCGATACCTATGAAATGTGTTGCATACGGCTGCAATGCCCAATATGTAAAGGGAAGCAAACTCGGATTTTTTCACTTTCCTAGCGCTTCTCGGGACAGCCTTCGACGCAAAGCGTGGATAAAAGAAGTTCGCCGGCTCGACGATCGTGGCCGCCCTTGGGCACCGTCAAGCACGTCAAGACTGTGCGGGAATCACTTTGTGACAGGTACGGACGAGGTACTGCGGTTAAATGCGTGTGAAGTCTATCACAAAAGGTTTTATTCATGGGAAGAAAGGCCTCGAATGTCACCGCGGCATTTAGACTTCGTTTCGACGCTTTTTGCTTTCTCAAGCAAGAAGGCCGAATGGGCAAGTGCGTCAGCCGCTTTCAACGCGCGATGGAGCGGGCAACGAAAAAGAAGCTACGAGAGCATTCACGCATGGTGCTAAATGTTTGTCATAATCTCCTACGGAAATTTCCTTGTTTATGCCACTACACCCTGGGCAATCCCCCCGTGTGGGTATGTGCCATGTATTAAGAGGCAGAAGAAGAAGATGCGTTATGCGTGTGTTCGAATCATATCCATGATGAAGACCTCTACGTGGTATCGCCGGAATGGATCAATGTGCGCCTCTCGCGCTCGTCTTTATGGATGCGCACGCTTGTTTAAGCTATGCAGCGGTGTGCCGTGGGAAAATAAAATGAAATGCTAGCAGAGCTGCGCCATGTTGTGAGTACGCTTGTGCTTTTATAGCTCGTGTAGCTATTCGGCAGCTCTTGAGCACTACGATTGCTTGTGAAAACTGTTGTCCCCAGTCGTTTTCTGTGCTATGCGGCGTGCACGATGTTGTATCCACCTTTCATGGATGGCAGACATATACAGCGGAAAACGTCAACCTCACTGATCGGGGATATTTCATTGAACATTATGTTCCGAATGTAGCCTTCATTTCTGAAGCGGCGGCCCTTGCTCAGCTGGCGATCGCATCGCATGCCGGATGATCGGAGATACTGAAGAATTTGCCCTTCGGTGGGCACTGTAGCCTGCCTCAGACTTCACACCCAGCCATAAGTCAACCCTAGAAATCGTCCAAGTACCAGGTGTTGCCCAGGACACGCCATCGTCGACAGATTCCAACAAAACGTGCTCCGGAGAGGCACTCAGTCCGGCCGGGCTGGCAGCGCAGTACCCTACCAGTGAGCTTCCATCGTTGTACGCGAGGTGGCCGCACAGGAAAATGAAAAAGGCGGATTGCAGCAGAAACTAATCGTGCGCAGCACGTCGGTGAGGTCGTCGGAGCAGGTCGTCGCCGCTCGGGCCGTCGCATCAAACCGTCGGGTGGAGGCTGTTGACTCTGTACAGCGGCGCCGGCCCTACCCCAGAGGACGCTGTATTCAGTTTTCCCGGCGAGAGGACGTGCCTATGAACTGACCAGAGGATGAGGGCCGTCTGGGCATAGCAAAGCGCCTAGGGAACGGCGATCGCGATTGGCGCCGCATCGAGGTCGGGGGCAGCACCTGAGTGACCAGGTACTCCTCTATGTCCTGCGGTTCTTCACCATAGCGCGCTCGAGGTGCGTCTGGTGGGAATCCTCTCAAACCCATCCGCCGGTACGTGCAATTCCACAGAATATGGCCGGGCTATCCACAGTGGTAGCAGATTGGGCGATTGTTGGACGTTCGCCATACGTGCGCTTTCCTAAAGCAGAGCATAGTTCCTGCTGCTCGATTGGACGCAGGTAACGATGGGGTGGTCCTGGTCCGGCAACGGGGTGAAACGCTCGCGGCGCGGGGGCAGGTCGGCGCAGGGCATCGCTGTGAGACATGACGTGTGGCTCCGATAGTGGTGCTGGAGGTGGCTGCACCGCTCGCCGGATTACGTCAAGGAGGATATCGCCTGTCGAAGGTGTGCTTGCTGACGGAGCATCCAAGTGGAGCAGTCGCAGTTCTTCGCGGACAAGGCTTCGCACAAGCTCTCGCAGCGACTCGTCCTCGGGGGCTGGCAAGAATGTGCGGTAGTCAGCGGCCGCTACATTTGCCTGACGGTCGTATTGGGCACTCCGTTTCTGCAATGAACGTTCCATGCTCGTAGCTTCCTTGGCAAAGGCGGCGACGGTTCTCGGAGGGTCGCGCATGAGACCAGGAAACAGCTGCTCCTTTACCCCACAGGTCCCCACCTTTGTAGCTTCGGGCAGGGCCGGGTCGGTCCGATTGAAGAGGCGGTTCATGTCCTCAATAAACTTGGCCACGCTTTCATCTGACCGGTGTGACTTTGAGCGAACGTTAATTTCAGCATTTTCTTTTCGGTCGCTCGAGCTGTATGTGGCGAGCAACTCACGGCGAAAAACTGCCGAGTTGGAAAAGGACGCCTCGTTGTTCTGTAACCACGTTTTCGTCGAGTCTTTCAGTGCGAAATACACATTCATCCCCTTCCCTCGTCGTCCCATTGGCTGAATGCAGCAACACGGTCAAAACTGACCATCCAATCTTCAACAGCCTCGAGCAGGTCACCATGGAAGGATGGTGGCGACCGAGGTGCGAGCACGAATGGCGGGGCACTGCCGGAGTACTGACCTGTCTGGCTGCCAGTGGTGGAAGTCAGCTCGCACAGGCCTTGTCAGTGGGTCAAACACGGGTTGGAGGCCTCGCAGGCGACGGCTCGCTTTGTGGACAGGTGTGGCGTCCGCGCGTCGGGGAGAAGCGTCAAGGATATCGCCGGGGTCAGCGTACATGGGATGGTACCCAGAAGGGCTCCACCAAATGTCACCGACAAACGTAGCGGGATGCGGGACGCACAGCCGTTTACTGGGGCGAGGCTTGCCGAAATGCAGAGCTCATTCGAGACAAAGAAGACGTTCGGCCCGCGCTGGGAGACAGGTTCGGCTACCAGGTGGCGCCGGCAGAATGTCAGCAGTGTGGAAATATGTAATTTACACAGCACCATACTTTAGAGCCAGACACGCGTCTCTCTGGGCGTCTAAAATATTTATGGTTGTGGGAAGCAGCCAGTGTGCCTTCAGCAGCAGAGCGCCTTGTAGCGGATATTTGAATTCCAGTATAGCCATATTGCTTAAATGCTACCAATGTCAAAGATTGCGTAGGACACGCGAGAACTACATATGGAATAGAAGCATCGTGCTGTTTTTTGTTCTCTCATATATTGTGCGGTTGATGTCCGGTCAGTTTCATTTTTCATTATGCCTCCTTGTGCTAGAAAATGAAAAAGCAAAACTGAAATCAAAGAGACGGGCTTTATAAGCAAACTAAAAGGCGCAGCTTGTCTAGGCACGCAGACTTGACATTTTGGCTTCAGTTTGGAAACACCGGTCATATATGACAAATGGCCAATGGCGTGATAAGGAAAGAGTTAAACGCAATAGGTAAATTACTTAGTGTCATACCTCACAGTTAGGAAGGTGTCTCTCGCTGTGCGTGTTTAAAATATTTATGATTGCCGGGAGCAGCCAGGCTGCCTTCAGCAAGAGAGAGCCTTGTAGAATATTCTTGAATCGCAGTATTGATATATTACTTAAATGTGGCATATGGGAAGCCTATGCACATGTGGACTTGTCTTTGTATTATTGTGTTTGTCTTTTCTCTGTTGCTAAGTTCGTGGCTCTCAACGGAGCAGATAAAAACCAGGATAGTGGCGGCGTAGACTAGGACAAGCGAAAAGCAGGCGTGCGCGGAGCGGTCAAGTGTTAAAAAAAGTGGAAGGCTCTACAAGACTGCACAGCGCAGATTACGCTGAAGCATATATGAATTCGGACAAGTGACTGAACACTTCTTTTTTGTGTGCTTCTTTGCGTGTGTGAAAATGAAAGGCGTGACGGAAAGCGTGCGTGCAACAAGCAGACGAGGCGATGTGTCAGCTATGCCGGCCCCTCACCCACCAGTTAGTATGATGGACTAATGGAATGCCTTTCGCGAAGGCTTGAAAGTTGACGTCATCTGCAAGGCTTGGGATTCCAGCGTTGCGGATGAGGAGATAGCCTTCTCGAAACGAAGAGGAAAGAAGCTTTGATTTTAATTTTTAAATTTTTGGGTCTCTTGTATCTAGTATATTTAGAGGTTATCTTCGGTGCCTCATCGATGCACTGAGCTTGTTTGTTTAAAATGTAAAAACCCGCTGGTCAACGGTCCTTCAATGAGATTGACTTCGTAGTTCAACTCAAAACGGCTCAGGCAATTTAAACAAGTTTAATGGTTGGGCCAGGCATTGAAGATTGTATGAGCAAGTACCAAAGCCATGCGCGCCCTGAGAATCGACAAAATTTTTTATGCAAATGCAACCTCCTCATCTACATTGCCAATGGCATGTGAGCCATTGTTCGAGATTTTGCTGTGACGTCTCAGTAAAATGTGCTCCATTGGTTCGTCACTCTCACTGCAGGATGAAGGGCGGTGTAGATTGTTGTGTTTCGTGCTATATAGCGTTGTTTGCTCGTTGCGCGCGTTCTTTTCATTACACCATTTATTTTTGCACACGCACACGCATAAAAAACTACGTTTTTAGCTTCTTGGCCTTGTTAATGTATACGTCAAAGTGTTGTGTGTGTCGTCGCGTTCGTACAGCCTTCCCCTTATTCGAACACTCAAACAGTACGCATTGTTGTAAGTTTTGTCTCTCCCACTGATGGCACCACCAATTGTTACGGGCCGCGTAGCGTGGCCAGTTGTTGTGATGCAAGGTAGCGTTGTTCGGCCGAAGAAATGATGAGGAAGGAAGAAATCTGACATTTGCGACAACGAAAACACACACAGGCTTACTGGCGCTTAGGTGACCAGAACATATTTTACATATTTTACGAAAGAAAGAACAAACAGTCAAGAGTTCTTAGCGTCGAGCGACTGATGAGCCTTGCCGCTAAGACCCAGAGCATTCATTCCTACTCAGTACGCTCGTTCAATACACTAAGGCTCCTCCCCTTTCACCAGGCAGTGACCAAGTGAACACGAGGCACAGATTGGGAGAGTGTCGCACAGCACATATCACGCGGAGGCATGGTGACATTGGGCGAGGAGGACTCCGAGGTCCATTGCTACTTCAGCCCAAGCTGTATGTGTCCATCCAAACGCAGGTGCGGTGCCGTGGCTACAACCTCGGCCGGCTCTCTCCGGTCGGGACAGCTCATCAGACGCAGTTAATTAAAGGAAGGCGCCGTTCTCCTCTTGCCTCCTCCGTCGTCGGTCGCGTGTCCCGTCGAACCAGACAAAAGGAAGGTCATCACCCCCTCGTGAAGAGCGTCAGGAAGATTCCCCAGGCAGGTTCCCAGAGACATCATTTTTTGCAGCGGGAGCTACACTGGGCTACCAGTCGATCATTTCGCGGTACATGGGAGAGGTTAGTTGTGCGCATGCGCCGTTACCATGGCAACCGAAGAGGATCAAAGTGTGGCGTGCGCTTCACCGTCACCGCGGCCGCTCACCCGCTCCACCATCAAAGCCGAGCGTTGTGGGCAGTTGTGCGCATGAGCAGATGTGCGCATGTGCCGATACTATGATAACCGGAGAGACCCCACACTTAAGTCCTGTTCGTCGTCGCCGCCTCGCCGCACGCCGCTCTATCACCCAAACCCCGCGTCGCATGCGCAGGATTGCGTATAAAAGACGGATATGTTGTGGGCGTCTGTATCAACGTTTGACATGCATGCAGAAGAGGAGAGTCCAGCCAGTGCTAAACGGCGGTATAGACAAGAGAAGAGTAACTCTTCTGATCCTGAGGTTGCCGCCTGGCAGTTGGCTTGAACTAAATAAGAACGCTGGAGTCGGTGTGTACGTGAAACAAGGTATCACCGCTGCCAGACATCTCCCCTAGATTACGGCGAATAATGGTGAAACCTGCTGTGTTCGGCTTCTAGAAAGCGTCACTATCATCCAAGGAGTCTACGTGGCACCAGGAACATCTGTCAAGCATACGATTGATGCGGTCGCCACGTGTGTACCAGCCTACACACGGTTTCACAGTTGTGTGTGACTTCTGGTGATTTGAACAGGAAACAGGACTCTCTTATTCAATGTATGAAAGAAAAGTTTGACGCTAATTTAGCTTTGAAGCCTCACGTCCAGACTACACAATGGGGAACTACAATAGAGCTTGTATACCTAAGAGGCTGTAGCAAATCCAAATACTGTATCGGCAAAATTGACACCGCTGCATGCTACTTCACAGATCCTCGGGCAGTCTTCTCCTCTGTCAGGCAAAATGAATATAAGATGTGTATACTGAATGTCTCTCATTTCTAAACATGCAATGACTTCATCAAGCTTAGCAAGTGAAACGTACCCCTCGCTACGTATATCCTGGCATAGCCGAGCTAAGCCACTGCCATTTTCTTTCGTGGAGTGCTCGCGGGGTCAAAATAAATTTCGAAATTGCCGCTACCGCGTGTCTTCCCGGTCGACGGAATTTTTCCTTTAATTATCTTCGGCTGTGCATCCCATTCATAGCAGCATGTACACTGCTTCGTGCTCATTCATCTTGTACTTACTGCGCTTTTACTGTTTCTCTCGGCGCTGTTAGCAGTCACGCCCCTAACAAAATTGGTTGATTTGTAGCTCTGGTCAAACTTGGAGTGACGCGATATTTACAGCTGGCCGAGTGGAACTCGCTCAGTCGAACTGGAAAATCAGTCTTTCGCCGCTCCGTTGTTGGACTTGTTGCCTCAAATACGATAGCACATACCCACTTTGGGAGATTGGCCGGGGCTTAGTGCAGATACAAACAGGAAAAAACGCATCCATGTTTACCTCAAGCGGCTCATAAATATAGTGGAATCTTAGAGAAAAAGAAAATAAATAATATCGAGAGATTTTGAGGAAGTCTCGCAGGGCGTTCCCTCTTGATCTTTGTCCCCTTTGACACTGCGTATGTGCGCAGCTGTTGCGCGCCCCGCCGGCGGCAGCAGCAGATGCTCCGCACCACTTTACCAACCCACGGGACCAACAGCCGCTCCACGTCATCAACCCACGTGGCCAACCACGTGACCAACGGCGCCGCCACGCTGAAGGCTCGAAATGCTAGCCTACTCTAGCTATCGCTACAAAACAGAGAAAAGACACAACTACACAGGAGGCATACACACATGCGTAGGTTTGCATTCCAAGAAATGCTGGAGAGTTTTCGGGTCCCTGCCTCGGATATTCGTTGAGGTCGGACAGTAGGCTATGGGACACAGCGCGCGTGACTAAAACTCTCCACGTGACCTAAAAAAAGCGGGTGCTGTCTACTTTTCTGAACGGAAAGGCGGCCTCACAGAACAAGCAGGGATGGAGGACTAAAGCTAGTAGAGCAAGCCGAAGAGAGAAAATCTTCTGAAAGGGAATGGGCGTGAAGCATGGCAAAGTAGTTTGTTTGCGATATATGTAACTCCACTATAAATGAGTCTATTAAAGAATTGTTTGTGGCTGTGTGTTCAGGGGACGGTGCCTCACAACCACCTTGGTACAGGACCTTTTCAGCCACAGGGTGGTCGGGACCCTTAAAGTAGAGGCTTCTGGCTGGCGTGCACGTGTGCTCTCCCAAATTTATTGTTAAAAATTTTTGTTCTTTACGGTGGTCATTTTCTTTTGACAGCTGCAGAATATCCTTAATCTTGTATGCGCCAATACGGTCGTTGTCATAAAGCTTGGTGCTCGAGCCTTCTGCCGCAAGGGCTTAAAATAAATGAGAAATAGCGTATGCATACTTTACTTTGCATTTGACTCATTAGAAAGAAAAACTTCCCAGTGCGGATCATCATGCCTGCACAATCAGTGCGGCGCCGACATGCAATGCCAGATTGTAATGCCCTTTTCTGGTGCTAGTTCTGCGGTAAACCGAAAGCATACAGACACAATGTGCAGCTAAGTTTGTGCCGATATGCACGGTTGTCAAAATTATGCGTGCATTACTTGCTGGCAGCAATATTAACAGCTAGAGGGCTGCAGACTTTACAGTTGAAAACTAAACATTTTGACAGATTTTCCTGTCTGCTTAAATTTGGAGACATAACAAACTGCACACCTCCAACCGAAAACTAATTTTAGCCGAAAGTTTCGAAGCCGACTCGGCTCCTTCATCAAGCGTGACTGAGGGCAGTATCTAGAGTCTTTAAAAAACTTTATTTAAAAACCATTCGATGTCAAAAACAGGGCAACATGCTCCAAGAAATGAACGCACAAAGACAAACGCCACCACGAAAATACGTCACTTTGCCTTATGTCGGAGGTATCAGCGAAACCATCGCTTGACTACTGGAAAAAGGTGGTCTCCAGGTTGCACACAAGCCCACAAACACAGTTGCGCTTTGCCTACTTGTTCCCAAAGACCGGGCGCCGAGAGAAAGAGCCCACAGCATTGTCTACAAAATTCCTTGGGCCGATTGCGACAGAAGCTACATCGAAGAAAACAAAAATCTCGAAGAATTCGGCAACAGAAAAACGACGTCCACAACTTCGCAAGAGAGCGCAATCCGGTAGCCGGGCATTCCGAGGACTCATACCCTAGAATCGACATCGAAGAATCCAATTACCACAAAAGGCTCCTTCTTGAATCCTGGCACATCCAAACCACCCCGAACAATATCAACCGCAAAAAAGGTAACCTGCCCCCAGTATATGCCCTGGGACTTCGCTCTTCCATCTCAAAGAAAAAAGTAGCCATTGACCGCCACCCTACAGTGCGACTATGTGACTAGCAGATTTAACCCCCCCCCCCTCTTCCTCCCCCTCCCCACGCCTTTCGCTACGCAGCTTTCGTTCCTTTGACCGCCTCCTCTCCTCCGCACTCAAAGACGCTAGCTACTGCTCTCAGTCATCTCTGATGAAGGAGCTGATTCGGTTTGGAACCTTTGGGCTAAAATTAAAGTTTTTGGTTGGAGATGTCGAGTTTATTATAAGACTATACAGTTGACCGGAACGTATTCTGATTATTTTCTGCTTACAGCCCACTGTAATTAGTTCACGAATAGAAATCGCCGCTGCCACGTGGAGAGTCAGTATAGGCAGGGTCGATCATTTGCGCCCATATAATTACCGCGCAGTTAACAAATACGCAATAACCTGAGAGTACAACATGTTTGATGAGCAGTGCATGCGCAGTTTTTCTCTCCTATGTGGTGTCAAATGCAAGTCTTTAGAGTGGGATTGCCCGTTACATGTGCTTTTGATGATATCTGGAAGCTTGCATGCAGACAGACACACGCTTGTTTTGTCACCACCGATATATGCGTCTGTGAGCGCAGGTGTCTGCGGCTGCCCTCAATAACTTACCGTCTTTTCTTTCCCTCCCAAGGATCCGATTTCTACCGTAGGCATGCGGGCAATGAGACGCAACAGCATGCGAAGCAGTAGAGGGCACTCGCCTTCCGTGATCCATTGACGGCCTTGCCTGCCATGATTGCCAGTGGGCTGGTTCTGGTGGCGACCATTTCATGTGCGCATGATTCACCTTCCTGTCAGGAATTATTTTTCTGGCAGCCAGTGGGCTTTCTGAGCGGTGTTTGCTGCGTCCTATATATAATTCATAATCGAATTTTTTTTTGCCATGCTATTTGGGTTTCGGTTTCAACAGCCAAACGATGGCTGTAACGTTAAAGAGTGCTTTTGTGTCACGTGAGGCTTTGAAAAACGTCCACGTAAACGCTGCTTCATCGTTTTAATTTACTGCAGTGTTGAAGCCAGTCTTGCTCAAGAGCCAGAATGGGAACAAATGTAGAATCCGCGATTCTATTGCAGCTTTTTCGTGTCTCACGTGACCTGTAAGCATACGTTGAAGTCAGAGTCCTTATTCGGCTGTTGAAAACGAAACCAAAATAGCCCTAGAAAGAAATACCGTTGAAAACCATTTAGCGATCGTAGGAGAATACTGGTAGGCAATCGATGTATAATGCCTTGCGCCTCACTACAAATACCACAACATGCTCCCAAAAATTAGGTGTATATAATCCTTCAGTAGTGCCATAATGGCTGTGTTATGCGGCTGAAGCGAAAAGACTTGCGCCTTAGACTTTACCAACACTGTACATTATTGTTGTCGCAAAAGCGAACACTTCATATTTTGCAGGCTTCTATTATTATGGGTCCTGCTCCACCACGGAACCTAGGATTTCTTGAAGAGGTCGATGGCCAGGTACGATGGCTTCTCTTATTTACTAGTTTTTAAGCTTGAAATGCTTTTGGCTCTGGTTCTTGGTGACTGCAGGCCAACAATCTAGAAACAGTGGAAAGTTATGGGGATAAGAATCAGCGCTGACTTCTAGGAAATGCGAAGTTTTCTGTCGGAATGCTATGGAGGTGAAAAAAATTGCTTGCACAGCAGCCCACGGCACAAGTTCCAGTGGTAGCTCAGAGCAGCTTTGCTTAATAAGGGCTTAGATCACTAGGCCATCACCAGAACCTCTCATCTTTCATGTTCTAATTAGTACAGCCTCTTGCGCTAAGTTTTCACTGATGTGTTTAAAATATTCATAATCTTTTTTCTGTTAGTTCTGTGCTTCCAAATAAATGGCGGCATTCGTGTTGGCAGCGTGCAGTGGAGCCTGAAGGAGAGATAAAAAGGCTCAGCTGTGTTGTCAAAGGCAAAAAACTAACACACAAAGCTTATTTGGCGGCCCAACGCGCTGCTTACTCGAAGGAAGAAAGGGCGATGTGTCATGTTTTATCATTAGTAACGTTTGCACGGAAAATTGCCAATTTTGTAATGTTACAGATGGCAATCCTGAGGCATGGGATTTTATCAGTTTTGTCGTGGGAGATAATACCTCTCTCCCCATACTGTTATAGGGTTTTATAGAAAGCATATGTACAGCTGTTTTGTTGCAGGTACACCTCAGGAGCGGATATCGCAGCACAGTGGTGGCGCTGGCGCCTCTCCCGAGGTCGAGAGGCCTTGTTTTGCAAGGACACTATAAAACTTTTGTATTGATCCCACAAAAGTGACGCTCTTTCTTTGGGGATGCTCCTTCCTCGAAGAGCCGAGAAGAAGCTTCGGGGAAGGAGCATAACCGGCTCAGTATGCCGTCAGTTCCTTAAGGCTGGTGCCCCGCAGAAGCCTCGGATGAGCTCAGAAAAACTAGCAGCTGTGGGCAGTAAGCCTCTTTTATTTACATTTTCTGACAGACAAAAGCCCGTTGATAGAAATGTGCACGACTTTAATTCGTTTATTTTAGAGCACCCGAATGTATTCAATTATGTCATGATTAATACTCTTTCAGATGCATTTTATGCATACATCAAAGCTGCACGAGCTGCGAGGTTGAGAAAGTGCAGCAAGCAAGTGAATTGCTACCTGGCGGACATGCCGAGGGGCAGCAAGTAATCATGGCTTGCACCTGTCCCTGTAGTCATTGACTTTAGTCAGGTAAAAATGACTAAATAAAGGCAACAAAAAGTATTTTATTGACTGCAACAGGGCATTTAGTGCTGGGATGCAGCATTTGCTGCACTGAAGGGTTGCAAGTTCATTCAGGTAGGCTACCCATTCAGAGCTGTTAATTGTTGCAAGGCCATTTTATCTCCATGAGTAGGCTGTCGTGTCTGTACATGGGTAACGAGGCCCTTGTATATACCAGGATGCATATCACACATCAAAACAATGCGTTCATACGAGACACGTAACACATGTATATATGTGTTTCAGCATTCGTATGACATACGAGCACATATATCCATAAGAGCGCATATGTGGACACAAACCAATTATTCCGTATGTATGAGACATATATAATTCATATATGAGATTTTCAATAGGATATATGGGTTTAGCAGCTGCTTGTAAAATAAAGACGCCCTCCACTTATTAACTTATTACAAAACTTAGCTTTCATTTCAATTTTCCTCTTTGCACCCATGTGCAAAACAACTACACTGCGCTTGGAAGACGGAACGCAAGATAGCTAGTTTTTTTAGAAATTCGGAATTTGGTTTATAGGACCCAAAGTGTGCAAGTAATTAAGATATTCTTTCATCAATTCATTGCCTGCTCTCACCATTTTGTACTTAACGGCCCATAATGCATGCTTACTCACTGCTCAAGGCCGGCAATTCATTTTGCGCTATGTTGCCTGAAACGGTTATGGTGATGATGATGATTGTGAATTTTTATGGCGCAAGGGCATCTATGGCCAAGGAGCGCCATGGCACAAGGTATATTTCACTTCTCAAGGTGGGCTCAGAGACTCGTTTCCCAGGCATTTCATGTTAAAGAAGCCGAACACCACACCAGGGGAAAGCGCGCACCCATTGTATCCCCGGTGGGTACCCGGCGGCACTGGAGATCGAACCCTGCTCCTCCGGCATGCCAGGCGGGTGCTCAACCACTTGGCCACAACTGCAGTAAACGATTATAGGTTCAGAATGACGCCTTTCCTCGTGTATATACTGAATACCAACCCTGTTTCTAACAATTTAAAAGGTAGCCTATTTTCGCTTATTTAGTGTCGTCGCCTTTACAATCTTATCATGAGCCTGAAAGTTGTAACAAGAAACTTGATGATTTGTTTTCGTTGAAACGCTGTAGTCGCAAAATAGCATGTTCCTAAATATGGAATTCGTAGGTAACGAGAGTAGTGGAAGAGGAGGTCATCTCATTTCAACATGGTTTAGGAGCTGCATTATGAGAAAATAGCGATTCCGTAAAGTTTATTAATTTTATAGCCTAGAGTAAAAAGAAGCTCACAGAGCAAAAATTTTGGTAAAAGCTTTCCTGACGAACTCAAGCATCGTTGAAGGAAGTGGAAAAGAACCTTTCATAAAGTACCTTGCGCAAGTGCACACAGCGAGTCCTACAACTAACCGTTTTTAAAGAAAATTAAGTGAGGAACGCTGTCAGACTTTGCAAGCTCAAGCAAAGTTGAGGAGCACTATAGGAATGAAAATTAATACGAATTTTAAATTTGAGTGTAAGTTTTTATTGATAGTAATTTTCCAAAATGCTACCCTAGAAGAACAACCAGAGAAAAGAACAACATAAAACTAGAAAATAGGCTCAAGATGAAACCTTGATGCCGTTTGAAAGGAGCGCGTGAACACTGCTATGCAAAGTCAGGCTGGAAGGAAACGCGATCACGTATATGCTGTACTTCTGCCCTTGCAGCTAGATATCCCTTTATAACCATTTTATGACTGCTTGCTTCCGGTGGACCTTTTCCCCTTAAACATGAATCGTGCTAGTTGTGTATAACCGCTGGATGTAAAAAGGTAAAATATTTTGTTTTGTTGACCAGCGCAGTTCGCCTTTCATTCCGGCCTGACTGTTTTTCTCTCAAAGTGTAGCTTCGGCAACAAAATCTCGTTGTCTTTTTTCCGTACATGCAATTTGAAATATACCGGTACTTCCTACAACTGCTTGAATAAAGCTGCCGTATACGTAATGCCCTTTACATAATATACGCACAAACTAAGAACCAAAGCCTATTGTGCGATGTGTCGGGTTGCAAGACGACGAATTCACGCGGTTGTTTGCAGCATACCAGCTGCTTCATATCGGCCAACGAAATGCACGGGCCAACGGTGTTCGCAGGTGAAACCTCGCAAAGATAGAGTTAAGAAAATAAAGTTGTACTCGGTATAATGAACCGCTGACAAATCTCACTCAGTGAAAGAACTACAATTATACAAAACTATTTTACTGGCGCAGCTTCACATTGCAATTTCGGCGTAAATTGTTCCTTATACTCGGGTCAGAATAAGTAGTCTTGGCAGAATGTACATGCTTAGAATTGCGCATGAAAACTTGGTTGTGATGAACGATTTTACTCACCGGTGAAATTGGATCAGTTTATGTGAGCCTGGCCTCTTGCTAGTTCGATGCGTCGGGCACTGTCACAAAATTAGCGCGCTCCAGCCCCGATGTGCAGCACTAAGAGGAACATTTTTAGCGTGGCGTTAACGCGGCGGTTCTATGTAATGTGACACAAGTTTTCACGCGTCGTGATGTCTGCGTCGACTGTGTGTATGGCGGTAAGGCATATTTTGGTCATTTTCGATGTGCTATACGGAGGACGATGGGAGCAGGCGCTTTCTACTCTTCCTGCGAGAGGAGCCAGGCGGCTCAAGGAACGCCGGTGGTGCTAATCCTCCTCGACCGAAAATGGCCACCAACGCGAACCGCGACACGGCCGCAAACCTTTGGCGCCAGCGAACCAAAGCTAAGAAGCTCAAGACGCAGAGGCAGGCGGAAACCGGATGGCGAACGAGAAGACTCACAGCAATGGCAGCAAGAGCAACTCTTCAGTCTTCTTGTCATCTCTCCCGGCCGCCAATACGACCCGACTCAAAGGGCCGCTAAAAACTTGGCCTGAGCCTAAGGTCAAGTTAGGAGGTAAAAAATGAGAGATCACTGCAGCTACCCGCATTGGAAGAAAGCGTTGACGCCTCGTCGACATTTGTCACCTTTAAAATTTGGCACCATGGTTGTTTTCTCGTTCACTTGATTGATTCGCTATCGATTTATTCTGATTACGCCCTCGTTTTATCCCGGAAACCATTTCGAGTTTTCAAATTTTTCTCCACGCTTCTTGCCCGCCCACTCACTGTTCACCCGTCCTGTCTTTTTGCCCATCCTTTACCTTTAATTATCATTAATTACCTAATTGCCTTTAATTTATCATTATTTTTATAACTCCTGGTTAACCATTGATCGCTTATCACTTGTCACGTGATTGCCCACTTCGAGTTTTCAAACAAGGACCCATGGTTTGGCTCTGTCCACAGTTCCGATTTTGAAAACTTGGCGCTGTGCTGTAACTCCGCCTACTTCCTGCCTTTTCAAACTTCGCGGCACTTTTGCTCTGGCCCCGACCAATTTTGGGACCTTTTGGCTCCAATTAAATAACTATTCATCAGATTTCGAAATATTTTTCCTTGAGCATCCTTACGTCATCCTATTTCGATTGCAACCCCTTGTTTAACGCTACATTTGTTGAGTCGCCCACAAATGCTGCCGACACAATTTGCTGACACGATCATAGCTGACATAGCCTGGTCAAACTTCCTTTGCAATGAGAAGATCCCCTACACTTTACCGTGTACACGTCGTAAGTAAAAAAATAGTTCAAAAACATATATTGGGCAAGGCCGTTAAAATATTTTGCATAACAGGATATTCCAAACGACCGTGAATGGCCGATGAGGGATCACAGTCCACAGTCAGGGGCGCCATGTCGCCCATCAACTATGGGCAGTCATACACGGTGCTCTTGAACCTACTGCGCGGCACACAAAGCTGGTCAACCTGTTGTCAAAGTACTCATAACATTGTTGCTTCTCCCCCACTTCAATCAATAAATCAATGAATCAATCAACCAATCAATTAATCAATCAATCAATCAATCAAAGGAAGGTTTATATCATAATTCAAGGATAATTTGTAGAAAATATTTGAACCGATAGCCTACATGACTAATGTCCGGTCCATTATAAAACAAGACATTTAGGCAACGGCATAAATATGTAAAGAATAAAAAATGAAACAGCGAAATAAGACAGCAAAAACATCTGGAGTCAGATCGGAAGAAAACAAGGCGTTTGGGCAAACGTATAAGGAATTTACACACCAGCATTTCAACAATCTATACGCAGCGAATTCAGACAAAATGCAAACACAGAAACACAAAAGAGAAATCACATCATTAGTTGATTATGCAAGAAATATAATTTAGAAGCAAGTTTAATAGTTCTGGCAAGCGTATTTTCCAGTTGCAATGTATTCCAAACTTTCGTCCCAATGAATTAAAGTAATCTCTCTTCGTATGTGCTGTGATGGATCAGAATATTAAAATTACCGCTCGCAGCATGCCTTGTGTTGGAACTGCAGCCAGAATGAATAAGCTCATCGGGAGCGGAGAATTAGTTGTTAATATGCGATTTACTAGAAGGGAGATTTTGTAGTCGCGTAGAGCGGAAAAGATTAGTACTCGAATTTCCTCAAACAGATTGTTGCTTGTATGATGCATTGAAGTAAATGTTATAATTCTTACCGCTCTCTTCAGTTAGCGTAGCAGAGGTGTGAGATAAGTTGAGCATGTGTGCTCCCATAATTCGCTGCAATAACTCATGTGACAATGAAAGAATGAAAAGTACAAACTCCGTAATATGTTTCGAGGAAAGTATTGTCTAACCTTAATAAGGACGTTGCAGCCAAACACAGTTTATTACAAACGCCGTTCACTTGATGCTTCCAGTTAAGGTTGTTGTCAAAGATAACACCAAGATATTTAAAGAAGGAACTGATTTTATTTCAAAACTCTTCAAAGAAATCCTAATTTGATTAAAATCAATGTTTCTACTTCTTGCATGAAAGACGACATATTTAGCCTTTGCAACATTTAACGTTAATCTATTGTCACTGAACAAGTTGAAAACGGCCATTAAATCTTGCTTCATGTCGTCTTGCATGGCAGAAACCGAATTAGCGGCCAATATGAGGATCGTGTCGTCTGCATACATGAGAATCTGCGAAAGTGAGACTGAACATGGGACATCATTTATATAAATAGAAAACAGTTGAGGTCCCAGGACAGATCCTTGGGGTACTCCGCATTTTATATGGCTATTTGAAGAGTCAAGGTTGATAATTACTACTTTCTGTTGTCAACCTGATAAGTAACTTGTGAAAAAATTGCAACGTCTCATAACAATCCCTTAGGCGGCTTATTTCTTCATTAATATTGGATGTGATAGAGTGCCGAACGCCTTCTGCAGGTAAAAATATATACATCTTGTGAATTTGTTTTCATTAAGAGTTAAATTTATCAACTGGGAGAGCGTTAGAAGGGCTGTAGAGGTCGACCTGTTTGAGTCGAGACCATGCTTCTGATGACAGATTATATTATACTGACTAAGGAATATTTTTAGTTGGATGGCAATTAGTTTCTCAAAAACAGTACTTAAAATGCTTAGTATAGATACTGGACTATAACTACTTGGGTCGTTTTCGTCTTCAGATTTATAAATAGGAACGTTAGTGGTGTTTAGAATTTTTAGATAGCAACTAGTCTCTATCGCATAGTTAAATATATGCATATAATGGGCTATACAGAATGTCAATGTTATGCTTTAAAACGGCGGTCTGAATACTATTGTGCCCAGTCGCTTTTTTAACCGGCAGTATGCTTACTACAAATGTAATCGTAGATGTACATGTACAGTGATTGCATTTACAGTGATTGGATTTAGATTAAAATCGGTGTGAACATCTCTAGGTAGGGTAGTAGAGGCGGACTGAAAAGAGAACTGATTTGCATGGGATTCATCAATATTTGTGAAGTAGCTAATAAATTCATTGGCAACTTCTATGGAAAGGTCGTTAGGGGAAACGCGTTTCTTTGGCCGAAGTCCTGTGATGTCCTTAACCATTTTCAAACTTCTTTCGTGTCAAGGCCAGGTTTTTAAGTATATTACTGCAATATATTTTTTCGCTCTCCTCATCATCGTGACAGGCTTATTCCTAAAAAGCTTGAATTGACCATGATAATAATTGATTGCTTTGTTTGCTTCCATTTGTGAAAGGAGTCATTTTTCTTTAGAACCGCAAGTATATCATCAGTTATCCATGGGCACACAGCTTCTTCGTAGTTCCAACGTGTGCATTTGAGCATGGATTTTATTACGGCATTTGATACGGAACGGATAAAAGTTCCGCACTCTATAATCACATCACTGTTGTACAATTTCACAAAATCAATGCTCTGGAAGAAGTTTCGAACACAGGCGCAATTTACTCGATTTCATGTATTTAGAATACGTTTTGCAATACGGATATAATTATGTGAGTAGTAAACAGATGAAAGTCGGACAGTAATCAGCAATTGTTTATCACAAACGCCAGAGCATACAGTCATTTCTGTTGTATAGTTAGTTCTTGTTTCCTTTTCAATGTGAACACCGCCAGAGGGCTACAGTTGTGTGCATATATATGTGCGTGCGTCACTGAATAAACTGGGTTGCGTTCCATGCGTTTGCTGTCATGGTTCACGATCTTCAAGGGCGGTTCACGCCTACACTACATTGGCGACGAGGATGAACGGAAGAGCGGGCGTATCAACCTTTTCGCTTCCAGTCATGAGCTTTTCTGGACTCGCACCACCGCCCCCATTTCTGCCTGTTCCAGGTCACCCGGCTGCTCCTTGTTCACAATGGGTGCGACTATTCGAGAACTACATGCTGGCTTCGGGAGCGTCTGATTTTTCGGCAGAGCGTCGCAAAGCCCTTCTTATCCACAGTCTGGGCGTCGAAGGCCAGCGAATATTCTTCACGCTTCCTGGGTCAGCCAAAGACGCCAATGAAGGTGAGAGCGCTACCGCTAAGGATCTGCCAGCAGATAGTGAGGGCGCAAGCACCGGACTGTTGCCAAAACAGACAGAGACGGCACCTTCGCCATATGACGATGTGGTTACAGCCTTGGGGAACCATTTTACCACCCGAACTAATATCGTCGTAGAACGTCACCGTTTTCGCAAACGCGTCCCGCAGCCAGGTGAATCTATCAACGAGTATGTTGTTGCATTACGTGAGCATGCAGCTGCTTGTTCGTTCGCGATCAGTTCCTGACAGGCATTTCTTCGCAACATGTCCGTGAGCGTCTGTTGCCCGATGGCTCGAGTCTTTCTTTTTCGCGTGCTGTGCTTGTGGCCACTCAGATAGAACAGACAACTCAAGACGTCCAAGCTTTTGCGTCTACAAGTTTAGAGCATGTCGCAGCTAAGAACAACGCCCCCTTCCACTGCTTTCGTTGCGGTTCTAATCAGCACTCGGCTGCGTCGTTCCACTGCCCGGCTAAAGGGAAACGCTGCCATTGCTGCGGTCGGGTCGGTCATTTCAAGTCAGTGTGCAATAAGGATCGACGCGTTGCTTCTGTTCGGGAACTAAGCAGCGAAGAACGCAGTGACGTTGCAAACATTCTGGTAGTGGCCGCATCCACTCACCCTGGTATTCATATTGATGTCTTAGTAGGAAACACCAGCGTAGCATTCTTAGTTGATTCGGGATCAGCAGTTTCCATTATGTCGTACAGCCTCTTCAACCAGCATTTCTCCAGTAAAGCACACTGTACTGCCCCGCTAGTTAAATTATTGGACTATTCAAGACAGCCCATACCGGTGCATGGATGTTTTCTCTCTGAGGTTACGTACATGGCTCGTACAGCATCCATTTTGTTTTATGTCGTGTATCGGGGCACTTCGCTTCTCGGTATCGATGCGATTAGAGCTCTTAATCTACGAATTGAGGGCTCATCCCTTTGTTGCCTTGAGACAACTGCCACTGTAGCTGGTAGCCAAGAACGATGTTCTGTAAAAGAAACGCATCCGTGTTATGCTGGGCTCCCCAGCTACTTAAGAAAAGAGTTCCATTGTCTGTTTGGAGAGGGCATTGGTCTGGATAAGACTTTTGTTCACCTGGTCAAAGCGCGTCCATCCGTCCAACCCACTGCGTCTAAGCTTCGCCGCCTACCACTGTCATTATGACCTTTGGTCTCAGAAGAACTTCGTCGGCTGGAAGAGACGGATGTGATTGAGCGCGTCAACGCATCAGAATGGGTCTCCCCTATCGTCGTGGTAAAAAAAAAATGTAGGGATTCGCCTCTGTGTCGACCTTCGAGAAGCCAACACGGCCGTCGTGCCGGACAATTTTCCGCTTCCGCACACTGAAGAACTTCTGCACAGCCTTTTGGGTGCAACACACTTTTCCAAGTTAGGTCTGGCATCTGCTTATCACCAAGTTTTGCTACATCCAGAGAGCCGTGATTTAACAGCCTTCGTAACACACGACGGACTTTATCGCTTCAAGCGTGTGTGCTTTGGATTAGCTTCCGCCCCCTCGGCCTTCCAACGCATGATGTCGCAAATTCTTTAAGGATGTTCTGGTGTCTTGTTTTACATCGACGACATCATCGTTTTTGGAAAGAGTGAAAAAGACCACTGGGCAAACCTTGCGACCGTTCTCAGGCGTATAAAAGAAGCAAGGCTCAAGCGAAATGACAAGTGTGTATTTTGCACAAATTAACTTTCATTCTTGGGCCACAAAGTCACGCCCGATGGCATCATTCCACAACCTGAGAAGGTAGAATCCATCAAAAACATCCCTGCTCCCACGGATGGTGCTGGTCTTCGATCCTTCCTTGGCTTAGTGGAATATTACGCAAAGTTCGTTCCAAATTTAGCACATGTTTCCGAGCCTATGCGGGCCCTTCGTCGCAAGAATGTGCCTTTTATTTGGTCTGAGAATATTGATGCCAGCTTTCAAAAGGTTAAGTCCATGCTCGATTCCGGAACAGTGCTCCGGATGTTCGACGCATCTCTTCCAGTCGTTGTCGCCACAGATGCATCCGACTGCGGCCTCGGAGCAGTTCTTCAACAGATGCATGGGCACAAGTTATTCACAGTGGCGTTTGCGTCAAGGACTCTGACGCCTGCAGAAAGAAGGTACGCCGTGGGAGAACTCGAAGCGCTCGCGTGTGTCTGGGCTATTCCAGTTGCGTTACAGCAGGACGAAACGTCTATAGACGAAGTGGTGGCATTCATTCAAGCGCTATCGTGCATCACCAAAGAGCAATTCCAGCAGAGTCTAGCTGAAGACAACACGTTACAACAAGTCATTTCTTACGTCCAGTCGTCGTGGCCTTCGCACAAATTGCTTCCGGTTGAACTTAAGCCATATGGCAAGGTACAGCAAGAATTTTCCGTTGTTGATAACTTGTTGCTCCGCGGAGAGCGTCTTATTGTTCCAGAAGCACTGACTCCGCAAGTGATCGCCACAGCACATGAGGCCCATCCCGGAATTGTCAGGACGAAGGCGCGTCTACGAGAGCGGTTTTGGTGGCCGGGCATGGATCGGCAAGTCGAGCTCGCGATTCAGACCTGCAGCATCTGCCAGGGAGCAGACAAGAGCGCCAAAGTATCTGCTACACCACTGCAGCCAGTGCCATTCCCAGACGGTCCATGGCAAAAGATAGCACTCGACATCGTGGGACCCCTGGAGCGAGCTCCGCATGACTGTCGGTTTGCGATTACTCTGGTGGACTATTTTTCGAAGTGGCCCGAGGTACACTTCAGCTCCGACGTCTCCACCACTACAGTCACAAAGTTTTTGCTTTCTGTATTTTCCCGTGAAGGTTACCCGGATGAAGTCGTTTGTGATAATGGGGCCACAGTTCACGTCTAGAGAGTTTGAGCAATTTATAAAAGATCCGTGGCATCCGCCTTCTGCACTCATCCTTGTATCATCCTCAAGCGAACGGGGAATTTGAACGCTTCAACAGAGTTTTCAAGTCGTATGTTCAAGTGGCAGCGTTAGAGCAGCGTCCGTTTCGTCAAGCAGTAATCGAGTACCTTGGAATTTACCGCTGCACTCCCCACGCTACTACGGGGCTTACCCCTGCATTACTGCTCCATGGACGCGTACCAAGAACAAGACTTGATATCGTCGGATACCCGTCGCCTGCCTTTTTCAGCTCCCTAGACTCTGAGCTGGAGCGCCTGCGCGAACGGGTGAAGAAGCAACAGCAGTACAGTAAGAAGTATACGGATAGCCGCAGGTCTGCGAAAGAGACTATTGTGAAAGTTGGGGACTATGTGCGGGTGAAGAAGCCAGCTACTTAGTTGAAGGGAGACTTCGCTTTCACGGGTCCCCGAAAGGTAACGAAGAAATATGGGCGATCGTCTTTCCGTCTCGACGACGGCAAGATATGGAATGCGGCCATGCTATCGAGGATTCCAGCGGCGCTTCAATCGTGGAACCCCAGCGAGAGTGGTGAGTGTGTCCGCATCCAGCATGGGTCGCCTTCTGACGCCCCACGATTGCTCGGACCAGTTCTTTACACTACGGACCCACCTCAAGACACAAGAGAGGCGTTGCTTCCAACGCCGGAACCTCCGCGCCGTGTGCTGCCACCTCGCAAGAGACGACCGCCTGACCGATATGGCTACATTTGTTGTGATCATTTTTGTCAAACTGCAATGGTTTACATGTACATGTGCATTTGTTATTAGTAAATCCTTTGAGATGTTCAAATACGTACTAATCCACTAATTCACTAACCTTAACACAAAGGGAGGGAATATGTTGCATAGTTTGTTCTTGTTTACTTTTCAATGTGAACACCGCCATAGGGCTACAGTTGTGTGCATATATATGTGCGTGCGTCACTGAATAAACTGGGTTTCGTTCCATGCGTTTGCTGTCATGGTTCACGGTCTTCAAGGGCAGTTCACGCCTACACTACAATTTCATGGTTGCAGAACATATGATCAATAAGTAATGAAGATTTCTGTGCTATTCGAGTCGGGGAGGAAATGACGTTTTTAACGTTAAATGACTGCATGAGAAGCAGGTAGTCCCACTTGAAACATCCATCTTTTACGAGGTCAATATAGAAATCACCGCATATAACAAGTAGCGCATTAGAGGTCATTAGCGCACTGATGATAGTTTCCATAACCGAAAGAAAGTCATTTACGCTGGGGTTGGGGGGCCGGTATGCCACACCGCTATTAAGACCACAGCCGAGGTGTACA
This sequence comes from Amblyomma americanum, assembly GCF_052857255.1. Taxonomy (NCBI): domain Eukaryota; kingdom Metazoa; phylum Arthropoda; class Arachnida; order Ixodida; family Ixodidae; genus Amblyomma; species Amblyomma americanum. Next base: position 496,702,682 of record NC_135497.1, on the reverse strand, counting down.
AAAAATTAATGTAGATTAGCTCAGCTAATCCAGCATATACAAAGCGAAAGGTGTCGGGCGTTCACTGTGTTCATTGGCGTTGGCGTTGACAATGTTCTAGACGGCGATGACATTGAGCAAAGGAAGGGCGCATAACTGGCTCCCTGGATATGCGGACGCTTCGTTGTGCTTTGATACATGTGGCGGTGGTGAGAGAGATGTGGCCTGAATGCATTAGCACTGACAGCGTTGTGGCTGACATGCGGCCCTGCAGCAAAAGCTAGGCCGCAGCGTTCATTTGCTGAACAATCTCGCTATCAACCATTAACTACATGCCACATCCCAGGGTGGCAGGGAGGGCGCGCTGCTTATACAGTGTGCGGAAAGCAATCAAAGGAGCTTTTGCAGTTGGACACCAACGCCACGCACATGAAAGCGAGATTGAGGTTTCCACTGACCCACGGAGCCGGTTATGCGACTTTCCTTTCGTGAAAATGAACGGCGTTTGTAAAGTTGTCAACGCCAATGAACTCTAAGAACACCGTCAGCTCACTTGTTTTGTTTTTAAGGAAAGGAAATTGCACAGTAACCGTCTCACATATCTCGGTGGACACCCGAACCGCGCCGTAAAGAAAGGGATAAAGAAGGGAAGGAAAGAAGAAAGAGAAAACTTAAAATTGAAGGATTGATTTTGAGGAAAGGCGCTGCGCTGCGCAGCGGCAGGACACCTGTGGCTCGGTACTACTAGTCGCGCATGCGCAGTAGTGAATAGGAACAGAGAGAGAAATATCCGCTTCTAGATGCCCGTTGTGACGTCATGTGCCTCTTCGAAGCACCGCTACGGCGAAATCGCAAGTTCGCGGCCAGTAAAGCTTTCGCAGTAAAAAGCGATTTGACAGACTGCTTGCTACATGAACTATCTGCGATAATCTGGTAATCAACACTATTCTTCATGAAAAGCAATACGCCCCCCCCCCCCCGCGTGATGTGTGGCACCTTGGTAAAGATATCATGGCATATCCAGGTATTTTGAGTGGTTTCATCTTCCTTTACCCATGTTTCTGTATTTGCAATAACGTCATAATGGAAGGAAAATTGTGGTAAATAGGAAAGAAGATGGTCTAAATTTTTATGCATGCGGCGGATATTACAATGCAAAACATATGTTTTTATTTTTTATCCAGGGTTGCTCGATTTGCTTTATACCAACAGCCGTTGTGTTAGAGAACTTTTTGCAAGTCTTCTGCACTTGTCACCTGAAGGACATGTGAATTTTCAACTATGCGCATCGGGATTTTTCGTCTGACACTCACGTAAAACGTGATCTGAATAGAATGTCCAACCCTGGGAGATCTTTTTGCTCCACCACTAAGCAGAAGAACAACGCAGTAATCGGTCTAGACAGGGCAGAAAACCGAGCTAGTTGGTACACGTTTATGAAGATGTGTTAGCGCCTGGATTTTTCATAATCATCGGTCGCGCCCTGACCGCCGCCGAGTCCCAAGAGATTCCGCCCGACGGTTAAGGGAATGAATGGGGGTTTAGCCTATAGCCTTCTGCCCCTTCATTTTTTGACGGCTGGAAATAAAGTTATTTCTATGTCCTCCCTCTCCGCTACTCTTCACGATCAGAAACCATTACTCAATAAGCAAACTTCTTTGTTACGCTTTAATTTTAGGGCGATGAATAGGTTTATTTAACATTTTGATGTAGCCAAACAAGTACAGTGTTAGAGATAGAAGCCCGAAAGTTTGTTATTATTATCTTTGAGTATTCGCCCTTCATCTGCAGCTGCACCAGCGCAGCTTTTGTGCGCTGGTAACGATAACGTGCTTCACTAAACAGTAGGAAGTTTGAATATATAGCAGTCGTTAATGGTGACACCCCACAAAAATATAGCAATCAGGTTTGGTGTGCTACACGAGACAGGTGGAATTGCGTAATTGGTCTGAAATGGGATTATTCAGCAGACCATTTCTTTCGAAAAAAAATGGAAGAGGTTTATGTCCGCCATGCCACGATATACGTAGCGGGAGGTACGAGTGACAGAATGCCGTTGACAAAGTCTGTTTGAAATGTCCGGGTCGCAGATGCACTTTTCGGAAACTCGAATGAGGAGATCAATAACACGACGAGCGTTCATACCCTCTTCGGTTGGTTGACGTTGACTGACGTCTTCCATAGGCTCGATCTCGGCGGCTATGCGGCGTGTATTACTCTGAAGAGGCCGGTTGCCCCAACCGCTCCAGTTGCGAAGGTTCAAACGGTCGCCTACTGCAACGCCGCAAAACTTATTTCTGACATGGGGTGCTATACGCTCTGGCGTTAAAAATAAAATTGGTAATGCGGATTTTAGAGACAAAGCAGCCTTAGTCTCAATCTGCGGCGCCTCACTTGCTCTGTGCGGGAAAGAACGAACGATAGGGAGAAAATGAATTGAGAAAGTGGTAATTAAGAAGTAATTACACAATAACATTCACCAAAGGAAGCCATAAACTGCTACAAGGAACGAAATACAGCTTTCACAGATGCTTGCATTTTAATAATTCCTCCTGCTCCATGATCGGGCAACTCGCTCTACCAACTGAGCTGTCCACTATCTTTATAATACCATCCTATAATCGGTAAGATCTCAAAACTATCTTGGAGCACAAAGTACGTCGCATCTTAAGTTATCCTTGATTTTTTCGTGGGACATCGCAGACCTTTTGTGCGGGAAGATAATCTGCGTCTAAGCGTTTCTTTTTTGTCTTCGTTACTGGCCTTCTTATTTCAGCCAGTTTTGTTGCTTGTTAAAGTCATAAACACACCCCGTTCTCTTTTCACCCTTTTGTTTTTGTACGCCATCGCCTGTTTCGCTGCAATTATAAAATGACGTCTGCACTAAGGTGCCGTTATTAAATGTTGAAATTTGTGCCTTGTGTGTCGTGTTTGTTCTCCTGCCTCCGCCTTCTTCTCTTAAGCGCACACTTGTTTTACAGAGAGTAATAAAAAACGTAAGCTTGTCGACTGCTCCGCCACCTAGGACGTAACTTTCCTCCCAATCCTTAAAATTATTCTTCATAAAACAATAGTCAGCACTAGACCTGTGTTTCTTTTGCATGGTATTTTAGCCGTGCCAAGCAAATTACTTTGTTCACACATGTTCAAGACAGTTTCACTCTAATCATTCTTCACAATCACAGTTGCAGTGCAAGAATTTCAGTCATGAAACAAAGGCTAAACCTATGCGCATTTGCTTTTTGCTGTCACTGTTTTCGCTTCAGCCAATTCTATGAAAGATACTACAATAATATTGACATTCACAATGAATTAATCACTAATTTGTCGTGTAGGCTTGTGCGAGTTATCAGCATATACTGCCTCACTAACTGACGTTCCGAAACTTTTGTACCACGTCCATCAACGGAGAAAAACCACCTCCTGGACTAACGCTGTTGTTGAAGACCACTGACACTTAAAATTAGGGACAAGCGCCTCTAGTTCCCTTGGCCGGAACCACATGGTTCTTAACATTGAGCATTCAAAAATGGCGCGTTCACATCATCCCTCTCATAAAAAAGAAAGAGAATGACAAAGTGGCCGCAGAACAGAACATGATAGAACCCCACCTTAGCGGCACTGGCTCGGAGCTCTTCCAAATTCCTCTTAATGCCTAACAAATTTTATGCACTTTCTCTCCCTACTGTGTTTTAGTTTTTCTGTAATATGCTATGAATTCGAATTCCTTCCGTAGAACCGCTTAACCTTCACGGTCCTAATATATTAAATAAAAATCATAATAATGAGGGGAAGGAGTGCAAATGATTTATAACGAAGGAATATAATTTCGAAATTGAAAGCAACATTTACGGTGTATTAGAGCAAAAATTGTAGAGAGGGCGATGGTAGCTTTTAGCCGTGTTCATCATGATTAATCGACAAATATAACGCAGGACAAGATTTTCGATATTTGGCGTACGTCATCACAGCTTGTTCCGGTTTGAGTGCGCCAACTTTCAGTCTTTTATCGCCAATATCAGTTCGTCTTTAAACGATCGAATTAGTGCACGCGTTTAATTTTGGTGAGTTGAATAGACATGGTATGTTTTGGCAGGAAATCTCGATTATTTTCTTTTCAGTCTCGTCCCAGCCTTCACGCACTACGTATTTACAAGATTATAGCTGTGGGTCTTGCCTTCATCATAATCCAGATTGCTGGTTGTCAAGGCAGTAATTTTTTGCCGCTGTCGGCGGCGAGTGCCTTCATCAAGGGCAGCATTTGTTGCGACTTGAGAGAAGAAAGCTTGTTGCTTTCTTGCGAAACTCTTATCGAGCGCATTGGCATTCTTGTGCTTTTCAGCCTGCTTATTATGAGTAGTCCTTATTTCTTTGAGGATATAGGTTCCTCAATATATAATTTATTCTAAGAGGGCTAATAAGATAGAAGACGCTTACGAAGACAGAAAACGTGTACGACGTCCGCTGTTCTTCTCGACACCGGAGGACAGGGTAAAAAGACGGGCGAGAATATGGGAACATTCATATGAAGCAGCAACGTAATAATGTGATCTCGGTGGCGCAAAATTAACGGGACGAGTAACTAAATGTGGTTATATTTTCTCCGCGAAGAGAAGAGCCTGGGGACTAAAGTGTGCGCGCAGCTCAGCCCCCTGCAGGAAGGAGTCAGCAAGCTCGTCCTCCTACCGTGGCGCCATGAGGCAGGAGGAAATTCAGACGCTCAAGGGGACGGTCAGGGGGGACACTGCAAAGAAGAAGCATCGGATGGGAAACCACTGTTACTTGAGCAGCCTATGGATAGTAGACCACTGCGATCCGCTGGCAGCGGTGTTCAGCAAGCAAGCAGGGAACATCACAGGTGCGGGGATGACCGGCGAAACTTCCCGAAATAAATGGGAGCAAGAAATTATGTGCAAAGACAAGACGAGAGGGCGATTGCGAGCCGGCTGCCGATACCACACAGCACATGGCGAGGAAACTGCGATTGCGAACTATACCGTATGTGTCACCAAAGATACTGTACAGTTTTGAAAATAGGCTAATTTAAAGAGGTCATGTTTCGGCATAAATTATCAGTGGTATAGCGCATCAGAATAAACCCTGTATAAGTAATGTCGATATCATCTGTTAGAATTTCAAAAACGCAGTTACCTTTGGTGCTGAGTTCCAACAAATTTTGCCTACAGAGCGGCCAAACGCATGCGCTTCGAAAGAAGCTTGGAGGCAAATCAACCGCATGAGTGCGTATAACTCGTCAAATTAGACAAAATTTTCTGGGCCACAGCGCCGAGGGTCAATGCGTTTTCAAAATTCTGATAACTGATATGGATATTACAATGGGCAGGATCCACGCCTCTAATAAAAAAGAAGACCAGCAGCCATAGTTAAAAAGTTAACTATTCAATACTAGTCAACCAGCCTTCCAGTCAGCACGTCTTCGCTCTATTCTGATGCCCTATACAGTTGACAATGCTATACTCAGGAAAGCGGTCTTTTAACTCGAACGATTATTTTTAAAACTTGCTGAACATCTGAGGTGCCACACGCGGTGTATTAAAGATGGCGACGCACAAGCCGAAGTCAAGGCAAATGCCACGGGGGAAGACGTCTTTCACAGCGCACTCTGCACTCTCTCAGACAGCGCAACAGCTATTGATATCTAGCAAGCATACGCCGCAAGCGTAAGTTGTCACTTTTTCAGCGACAGCTGTACAGGTGTTGTTGTTAGCCTGTCAAAAGATGGCACATACCCACACTGGGGGATCGGCCAAGAATCGGGTGGCTATTCACCTGAACGCAGTTAACAAAAAGGAAAAGCACGTCTCGTTTATCCCACGCACACTGTTCAGGTGGCATTCTTCGAAATCATGCCATCGTCGTCCTCGTCATCGTTGTAGTCGTCCGCGCACAGCGCTGCCCCAAAGCACTCACCCCACCACGCATTGCATCGATACTTAATGTCACTCAATCTCTTGAAGCATGCCGGCATAACAACTATTGTGAAATAAAAGTACGTATTGGCATTTATATTGGAGCTTTTCGTCGCTAACGTGACCTAAAGATAACGTACACATCGCAGACCTGATTCGGTTGATAAAACCGAAGACGAAACAGCACCAAGAAGAAATTCAATTATAAATTTTTTAGCGGTCGTAGGCGAATGCTACACGGTGATTCATGTAATCTGTCCGAAGCATCATCTAAAAGAAAACACGCAGCTAAAATTTAGTGCCTCTTACATTGCCCATAGCGGCGCTATGGTGACTCGAACACCACTGTCCACCGGAAATGATCAGATTTATAGCATTCTGCGAACCGCTTCCACGCCCCGGCACAGTGGGCACGTGTTGATTGGTCCCGACTCAGTAGGCGCGCGCAGCTGGCCGGGCACATGGTGCCATCTGGTGCTCGCGAGGCGATCTGCGCATGCGCCGTGGCGCTACGCAGAAGTTGACCCTAGTGTTCCTGTATATGCACCGCAGGGAGCATATACAGCATATATGCCTCTTGGAGTAGCACATGTAGGAACAATAGCTGATCCCGGTAGCGGATCGCGCTATGCAATAACTCAATATTGTCGCTTGCGCACACACAAAAAATCTCGTGCGGGTAGACTGCGGCGGCGTGAACTGTGCAGAAACTCTTACAGCCTGTGAAACAGGATACAAATTCACCTGTGCTCATTGCAGGGATCTTGCCATAAATTACACGCTCCGTAAAAGCGAAGAGGGTATGACGCGCTAGACCTGAGCAGTTAAGCCGCAAGGTGAAGCTACATGGCATAGTGGGCGAGTTGGTACTGCATCTTAAGGAACGAAGCAGCGCAACTAAAACGAAGAACCAGAAAAGGAGATACACGGAGAGGCGCTACGGACAGCGCGTGCCCGTGAATCTTTTTTTTTGGTGCTGCCTTTTATTTGCGCTGTTTCGTTCCTTAAGGTGAAGCTAGTGCCACTGCAAGCGTTCAAAGGTTAGTGCTGCTCACACCCTCGGCACGTACAGAAACGGGGGGAGGTATGCGCACCCCGCGAACGGAGGTGCGAGGTACTGTAAAAAAGCTGCAGTGCACAGCTGGGGATCCGTTCATACTTAAGACTCCCTCAGTGAGCGAAGGCTTGCATAGAGGCTCACCTTACTGGCAGAGAAACTACTGCGAGCTTAGCACGAACAGCTTTGGCACTCCTTGGGGGCAGCATTGTGTCCTCGCTCAGCCGAACTGCCGCTCCTCCGGCGCTCACCCCATGGCCACCTTTGTGTGCATAAAAAAGGGCGTAGGCTTGCGCAGGTTGGTAATTCACAGTATGTCTGGAAACTTAGCGCGAGAAGAACGAAAGACGATGACGAGACGTCATCGTCCTTCGTTTCTCCCGCGCTATGCGTCTCGGATACTCGGGATAAAATCTGTAACTACGTGCGACGGTAGATAAAACGGGGACAATTAGCGCAGACAAGAAAGCACCTCAAAGTAAGAAACCAGTCGTGACACGCCGCAGGAACGTCCTGAGATGAGCTGCGCCTCTCAGCCGCATGAATTTGATCCTCGAGACCATTTCGCTTATTCTTCCGTGGCAGCGAGCGAGATGAAACGCAAAGATCAGCTCCAGTAATTTTCACTCACATTTGTTCTTTTCTATAGCAGATAGCTGTGCGGTCTTTCCTGGGGGACATTTTTCAAGTTAAAAGTGTGCACGAATTTAGTTCTATACACGATTTCTTGTTTACGTTTTATTTTTTCATCAACGCTTTCTATTGCCTTAAAATGACTCTGAAAGGGGCTCTCAATAAAGGTACGGCATTCCTGGGATGCAAATAGATGCTGCCTTAAAAATTTCCTATAGGAAAAATTGTTTTAATTCTTTTTGTGCAACCTGAGTATCCTGTAGTTTTGAATTTCAGCGTCTTCGCGCCGGTCTGCCTACTCGGCACGACCGCAGGCTGCTAACGCGCGCGGGAACTGCCCGTTGGGGCGGAGCTTCCTGACCCACCGGAGGGACGCGGCTGGCTCGCCGCGGCCATGGTAGCTGTGTGAGGTCTGATACAATTCAGCTTATAACCATTTCTCAACGTGCACATGCAAGAGCGTGAAACGGAGGAGGTTGAGAGCTTGAAAAGTAGCCGCACGGGGCTCGCCATATTTGCGCGCGGCAATGTGTTTCGTGTTGCGTGTAGAATTGTGTTATTTGGTCCGGGCGTTCATGACAGCACAATGTAATGACTGAGAGCTTGTGTACTCTCCTCAGAAGGAGTTTAGAGCGCCTTTAACAATGCTTTCTGCCCTGGTCTCCTCACTTTAGGACCAACAAATGATAAATTTTTGGTATAATTATAATCAAAATAGTCACTGATATCGAAAGCAAAATCGGTGCAAAATGGCTCTCTTAATGTTCCACTTTATCAATCCCGTTTTTTTCATTGTGCTTGAAAATCACGAGAAAGTTGGCGAATGACACGATCGAGCGCTCTCATAGGAGGTGCGATTTATGACGATTTATATTCTATAAATACTAGCTTGGGGGCGCTCATAATTTTTTACTCTTTTTCAACTTTACTGAATACAATATTCCAACTGATGACTTTTTGCTTAAAACGATAATAAATGTAGTGCATCGTTCTTTACACGTCCTGATATGAGGTCTCCAGGGCTTAGTGGAATGCGTGTCGCCAAGTGAATCTCGGAAAGGCTTGTTAAAAAATTTTTACAGCTGCACCTCGGATCTTTATGTCGATGAGAAACTTCCTGGTGCGGTAGAAGTTTTGAAACATGACGAATGAGTTGAAGAAGATGCACGAGTCCAGCATTCTTGGACAGTGATTTTAATTGTTAGGCAACTGCGGAATATTGCAAGATGCTATTATGAACATACTGATGGCAATTGCTTAATCTTTGGATGCGTAGCAAAATCTTTAAAGCTTGATCTGTGCTCGCTCCAAGTGGTGAACACTGAAATAGAAAAGCAATGGGTTGTGTTTTTGACAAGAAATAGCAGAAGACTACAGGCGTCTCGAGAAGGGATCTTGGTGAGTGATTAAATTGACGAAATCTTAAGATATGCAAAAAAATTGCATTCCTAAAGAACTGCTCATTGAAAAAATGCCATTGTCTAGAATTCTTGCGTAAGTAAGAATATGGGTTAAAATAAACACAGCAATTCGCCAGTAGAAGCTGTGGAGGGAGAAAAAGTCTAAAACTAGGCTCCCTCAAATTCCACGCGAACATAGTGGGCGCAATGGCAAGAATTAGAAGTATGGTCCGACGTGAAAACAACCGAACGTGGCCAAGTCACGCAGTGCACTCATAGCAATGACAAGGCCTTCTTGTGCGGTCAACAGTAGGAACGTTTCGTGGAACCGAAGCGGCCACTGGATAGTCGCAGCAAGAAGCAGATTCGATTCAATGTAGAAGGTTTCAACTAAGGTTCCTTCATTGTCGCTGACGCTTTTTTTAAGTGACGTCAAGCTTTCAAGTGATCCGCTGCCTTCTTTCCGTATCCGCTAATGGCTTCTCCAGTTCTGATTTCCGCTTTCCGCCGGAAGTCGGCATCAATTTTTGTATCTGCTCGCATGGAGCAAAAAAAAAAACGGACCCAGTCAAGTCGTTACCGTCGCCTAGGTTAACCACTGTCGCGCGCCGCGTTTTCACGAGACATTGATCGACCGAATACAAGTGTGTGAAGCTAGCACAGAATTCGAGAGCGCCGATGTTATCAATAAGGTGCGAAGGCGCACCACGGCATCCATAAGCAGCGCCTCTGATCGCTGTCCCTCGGCGTCGGTCAACTTCGCGGCTTGAACGCTAAAAAATTTCGACGCTTTTCACACGGTATAATCATCGCATGCGTACACGAACCATGCACAAGCGCGATATGCTTCTTTATTGCTACACTGTTCGAAAAAAAATATCATCCAAACAGCAATACAACGATGGATGAAAACAGCTGCGATGATCGTAGCCACAGGCTCGCTCCGAGAATCGAGAAACAAAACGACAGTGCTTCCTTTCGTTTAAGACTAAATTTCGGAAAGCTAGGCGAGGAAGAAGAGCCGTGGGGGAGGGGAGGCGTGCGCTATTTATAACCTGGTCGACAGAAAACGTCACGGAGGGGCTTCAGTTGTGACGGGACGCTCAGAATTAATTTGAAGAAAGGATATGCACAGTAGTGATTGAGCAACTGAAGACTTAAAAACAAGCGCTCTAAAGCTTTTTATTGAAGTAAACATCTGCCTGTTATGCTGAGACTAACGTGACACTAAAGGGAATATTGAATTAGGCGAGACTGAAAATTACCCACGTTTTTTCTACGCGTTTTTTATTTGCTGAAAAAACTCCAATGGAAGTCCCGAAATCCTTCCACAATCAAAGCGCCTGCGAAAAATGAACTGCCGTGTGGCGTTCTTACAAAAGTACGGCCAATCAGAGGCGCCACTTCTAAACACCGCAAACTAGGCCGCAAACCGAAATAATGGTGACGGCGGCAACGAGCAAATGCGGGCCATCTCTTGCCTCCACTATTTGAATGAGGTCTTTCCTCTGCATTGCGTGTTTGTGCGTCACATTGGATGCTCCGTGGGTGCGAAAGAAACTACGTCAAGTTATGGAAGGCAGGAGCAGACTGCAGAAAAAACAGCTAACCGCTATTGCGCATGTATGCGTTGGCGACGAAAACGCGGACGTGTGGCCTACCGCGGCTACACGCTGCAGCAGGCTCTCTGTCCTGCGGCAGAAATATCTTACCTGAACAAATTAAACTTCAGTAATACCATGCGCTATTCCCACCTCAAATATTACTCTAGCCTTATCAGGAGCTCCACAACAAAACGAAATATTGATAAAAGCAATTTGTTTCACAAAACGTAGTGTGTTATTTGGCAAATGTTGACATGCAGACAACAACAATCTATTCCCGAAATACGGCATCATTACATTGATCCACAGTAATGAAGATCAGTTGTTAAACTCCGTCTATTTCTCCTCTGCCGAATCTGCAAATTTCCTTAAACTTCTGGCGCCATTACAGCAGCGAACAACAAATTTGAGCATTTGAAACCTTCCATATTAGTTAGTTCTCTTTTTCCGCACAAAATTCAAGTTTCAGTATTTAAAACAGAATCTGCCATCACTTCTAAACAAATACCGAAACGAGCCTTTTTCATCTAAGGAAGAGTTTTTTAAACCTCCGCTGCAACGATATGTCACTCTGATATGCCGAAAGTTCTCATTGATTTGTGATTTTTATTAAGATTTGTTAAAGGAATTGAACTGTCCTGCATTGTGTGCTTGCGTATTATTTTTCATTATGTGTGCGTTTGATACAAATACCTTTCTACATGTTCTTCCAAATTTTAGGAGAGTGTAGTTTTCATCATTTAATAACCTCTGTTGGCTGCTGTTTTGTTCTGAGGACCCTGGGCATCGTTAAGTGGCTGTGGGCAAGTTTTAGCCCCGGAGACCTTTAGATTTGTGTGTGTAACCGCTCTGAAAAATATAAAAATTGAATTTATTGAATTGTGTGCTTTTGTGAAGTGCAGACGCATGCTCGGAGGTATACTCGAATGCATGCGAGCAGCTGTCGCGCTCTAACGTATTCATTTAACACCACATCTGAGTTAAAACTGCAAGAGCATTTCTCACGAAACGACGCATTGTGCTGTCGATTATCCCGTATTTTCCGACTAACTACGCATTACACCAGTGTGATCGCAGACAAGCCTTGTGATTGCCTCTGCTACGGTCGTTGCGATTCCTACGTTAGTGAATTGCTTCCCGTGGGTTGGAAGCGGAACCGAATCAGGGTACGTTCCGCCCAGCTATAGTCTGCCGCCTTCCGGCTGTGTAGCCGTCGGCAGGGGATACACATATATTCTTGTGGAACGCGCATAAGCTGGTTGAACATTTTTCTCGTGGAAAACCTTGCCTCCCGTGCCGGCGCAGTAAGTAATGCGTGCACGATGGACCGCTTTGGGAAACTTTTTAATTCACGAATGGACTTTGCAGCTCCATTTGCACCTATATTCTTCCGCAGACTCTATCTGCACAGTGCCCAACATGAGTGCAGAAAACTGGTTCAAAATTACTTGTTTCCTGTTTCTTGTATTACTTGACGACATCGCCAATTTGAGCGGGCGCAAGTACGCGCGTCTTCAAATTATTACCCACGATAAAAACGTTACATAAGCACTCCTTCTCATTGGAGTTTGTTGTATACCACCAGGCAATGACAGCTGGAAGAAGCTCCCACCGCGACTGCAACGGCGGCTCAAGAGCGTACACGAAAGTTCCGCCGTGAGTGGGCTAGATAGCGCCACGTCAGGATAGGGTAAAGCTGCCACCGTCAGGATAGCTGCCATGTCCGCTACCTACTCCACGCGTCCTGGGTACCACTCGTTAAGAGAGCATGCACTGTGGCCGTCAACAAGAACGTGGGCCCACATACTGGAAAATCCACTTTCCAATGATGCTCGTGAGTTCGCTCACAATTCACAAACCTCACAGAGCGATGTTCGACGCGATGGTGCTGACATTAAGCGCATGTGTGCCGAGTCTTGAGTACGTGGCACTTTCGCGGGCGATGTCCCTGGAGTGCCTCTACTGATAAACGTCAGCGTGGACATTAAGTTATGTCATGTCATGTCTAATCCGAACCCGCAGTCCCTGTACGCGAAATCCTGCACCTTTATGCACGATGGGGTAGCTGCTCGTGTGACCGCCGTCACTGAACGTGCGGTCGCTCGCATGTTAACACTAGGGTCCACTTACACAGACGACTACTTCGCCCAGTCGAAAGTGCCGACTCAGAGAGAGATTTGTATCGAGCAGCTTGTTGCTCTTCACGGATTCGTCGCTCTTGATTTCTTCAAACATCACGACGTTCGAGCAGGCGGCGTCGCCACTGAAACGTCGTGTGGACAGGACACCAACAGCTGTTGAAAGAACAAGCATCATGTTGGTAGACATGTAGGGCTTAAAGTGCGACGTAGGCGGAAAAGACGTGGGTTAGCCTGCGTATAAATTTCGTCCAACACCCAGAAAGACGCAAAATATTTCATTGCCACTGCCTTTAAGCAGTACGATAATGTCGACACATGAATCGCGTGTAAATTGTGCGTTCTTCTCGTCATTTGTGGAGATATTAACGCTGGCGCTAATCAATAGCAGTGGTTACCGGAGTTTAGGCACATACCTCTCGGCGTCACCATTGTGAAAAAGCCTCTCCAAGCAACCACCAGAACCGCCAAGTCCATCTCACAAGCATGAACTATATGTTGTATTTCAGCTCCCACATGCCGTTACTCGCCGTCCTGAGCGAAAAGACACGACACACGCACGAAGAATGTAGGTTTACCGTAAAACTCTTCTTTCTTTACACAATTGAACACAAGTCAGCAGGCATGCATTCCTGCATTCGGGTAATCGATGCGTCGCACAGATTACACTGATACTTTTTTTTTCATGAGACAAATGAAAGACGATGGTGCATACAAGTGGCACTTCTCTTAAGTTTTTCTCTAAAACCATGTTTACCTTTGCTCAGAAAACATGGAATACCAGGCGATCGTATAGCGTCCCACATGTTGGCGACGTACATGGACGCGGGTGTCGGCTTTAGCGCGTAATAAAAATAAATGAACAAACACTTTGCAATTTCACAACACCTGCATTCTGAACTAAATAGCCTACTCGACGGGTTGAGACAAAACGAAATTGCTTTACCGGCTTCGTAACAAGCAAACACAGCGTGAATGAAGTTGAGAGATTGCGGTTGTGAACTTGCTGCGAACAACGGCTACACGCAGCCTGAGGGTACAGAATGCGAGGAGAAAGCGTCAGTTTAATTTAGTTATTTTATGGGTGTTTAACGTCACAAAGCGACTCAGGCTATGAGAGACGCCGCAGTGAAGGGCTTCAAAAATTTAGACCACCTGGGTTTCTTGAACGTGCACTTACATCGCACAGCACTCAGGCCTGTAGAATTCCGCCTCAATCGAAATTCGACCGCCGCGGCCTGGATCGAACCCTAGTCTTTCGGGCCAGCAGCCGAGCGCCATAACTACTCATAGGCCGCGGCGGCGAGGACAAAGCTTCGGTGCTGGTGTTTGTGATTAGCCTTTCTCACCGCCATCTGTTTTGCGTCGTTTTAATTACACGACACTTCGTACTATCGTTTATGCTGGCCACGTTGCTTTCCTCGTATTTCGACGGTAACTGTCCAAATAGGCGGCGAAATAGCATTCGCCAAGGAGTGCGTCAGTCATCGCAGCTGCAGGAATCCCTGTGGCGGTGCCACGTGCACCTTACTTTCACGCTATTCTCTGACTTATGAAAGCTCTGATTTCGTTAAATAACAACATATTTGCTATCAGGTGATCCTACCCTAACAGTCCAGCCGAACTAAGTATTCTCGTTTTGTTTCCCTTGGAGACTTCATTCCTGTCATATGCATAATTGTTCATCTAGGGGCTTGGGTAAAAGATCATGAGCCGATTTAATGCCGATCAACCATTCGGCACTGGCGTCCTCATGTGAGGTCACACTTCAGTTATTTAGCCCATGAACATATACAGTCTTGCACACAATTACACAATTCAAAGGTCAAATAGTTTAAAAATGCACGGTTTGTTCACTAATAATCTTGAAAAAAGCGAGGTCTGTCTGAAGTGTGTCAGATACATTCAGAAATAAAATAAATGTTACCACGACTGGATTTGGAGTCCGTGGCGGCGAGAACAGATCAGCTTCGTTGGCCACTGCACGATACCACTATACTACAATCCGCAGCCGATCACGCCTTGCGCTAAACTTTTATTCTCGTGCTGCGCTTTGCACGTCGCCGTCTTCCTCAGCTTCCAAATGTACGCTGAAGTCATGAAAAGAAAGGAAACGCGCATAACCGGCTCCCTGGGTCAGCAGATACCGCAATAGCTACGTGGCGGTAGTGACAGAGAGATGTGCGCTGCTTGCGTCTGCGATGACGTTTGAGCAGAAACGGGACACTGTAGCAATAGGCTTCCAGCGTTCATTGGGTTTATTGGTGATGGCGTCGACAGCGTTGTCGACTCAGTTGATTTTGCGGAAACGAAAGGCGCATGAGTGACTCCATGGGTTAGTTGAAACCTCAATCGCCCCCCCCCCCGCCCCCCAGTGTAAAGGGGCCATAGTGGCGACCTAAGTGCGCAAGACGATAGCAGGGTCGTTGTACGGTTTCAGGGGATTAGAGAGCAATTTCACGACCGCGGCAACAGTGATAAGTCTAAAGGTATGAGGGGATCGACGAGGTAATTGGCTGGACAGGTTTGGTCCAGAACGCAGTAGGGGTCCACGCAATTGCAAGCTTTGAAGATTGGCCTGATCTGGAGGAGGGCACGAAAGTCAAATTAAGGTGTCTTGTGGTGGTGGTAAAAACCTCTATTATGACAGAGGTGCCTGGGCCATTCAGGCTCCTGGGCCCCCATTAGCCCACTAGACTCAAACGCTCATATTCGTAACGTACATGGCGTCAGCAGCCCGGTCCGTGGCAGTATTCTGCCAGACCTTGTCCTCAGCACGGAGCTGGGTCTCTCAGTTCTCCCAGCTGGTGACTTGCTCCAGGTCCCGCAGAATAGGATCCGCCGGGCATTGTAATATAATTTGGGCGAGGGTGGCGCTGGTGCGTTTGCAGAGGGTGCAAGAGGGGTTGGTTAGCGTTTGCTGGCAGCGGGGTCTGGTATAAGGGGATGCGAGGGTTCGTGTCTGGAGGCGGCGCCTTAGGGTTTGGTGGTAATTATCAAGTGAGTGGTGTGGTGGCAGTTAGAGCTGTCTCTCGTCACGGTGAGCCTTAGTCAGCTCACTGAATGTGCACATGCGCTCCCGGGAGAACTCCGACGTGGGCGCCGCCTGTGTCCGGTGTTTCAGACCTCGGGTTTACCTATCGGCGGCCTCGTTGCCGGAGTTCGTCGATTATGCAGGCACCCAGAGCAGATCCCCGTGGCGGGGCGGATTGGGACCGGGCGAGGTCAGCAGGCAAATATCAGGGACATGAACTCGCCCGTGCGTGAAATTTAGTAGTGCAGTTTTTGAATCTGTGAGAATATAACGGCCTTCCCTGTGGGCAATCGCAAGGGCAATGGCTGGCTGCTCAGCAACTTCTGAGGAGGAAAGGGAAGGGAGAGGGAGAGTAGCAAGAGTTGGAGGGTACGCCTCACCACGGCTGGCGCCGCTTCCTTGCCCGAGCATGCAGCGTCCATCCACAAGGCAAACTCCTCGGAGCCGTATTATTTCTGGAGAGCCTTTGTCCTAGATGGGTGGTGTGGCCTGTGGTGTTGCGTATGGGTGTTTTGGGAGAAGGCGGTAGACAGGCAGAAGCGGCGTGGTTGATTTTCTGACGGTGCTGGTGGTCGTGGTGGGAACAACCTTGTTTTAAAGCAAAAATAAAAAAAACATCCTCAAGAGTGTGCTCCTACTTGTCCAGGAATCCACGGGCCGGGGCTTCATGGACCGCTCGGTCCACCACGCATGTTTGGCCAGCTGCTTCAGCAGCTCGCAGAGCGGCCCCCCATGAGAAAGAAAATGGCTTGTGTATGAGTGGAGCCGCAACGGTTTGGGACACTCCCGAAGGTAGTAATGAAGGTGTCCTTGGCTGCCTGAAATGTTAAGCAGAGTGGGAGGGTCAGGGTAGAGCGGCAGCGAGAAAGGAGACAAGGTGAGATGTAGTAAATTGACAGCAGTTGCCGCCCGACCGCACTGTGTATTGAATCTATTGCACGGTGAAGTGTTGGTGGGAAAGTGAAGCGCCTGTTTCTGTAATAAGTGGTGATTCCGTGGCATGTGCGTAGAGCCCACGAAGTTTTCTGCGTTGGTTTGGGTTTCCGATGTTCCGTGGCCTAGAGGGATAGTTTTCGTGCCAGCACATGAACTCGCTGATTACCGGAGATCGAGGCACGTCCAGGAACTCGCATGAGGATTATCTCTTGGGTAAGGGTGTGTCCTGATACGAGAATGCATTGGGTGGTTGGTGTTATAATGCTCTGTTGATAGCGATGGCACACATGTTGGGAGTCGGTGCATTTTTCCGTGATGTTGGAATCTTGTGTAGCGTGTATGAGCGCCAAGGTGTGGGCCGCGCCCTCAACTTTGGTATAGAGTTGTTGGCGCGGAGTGTGGCTGCGGCTCCGATGGTGCCATCCTCATAGGCAGCGACAGCAGTATATAGCCTGGTAGGGTGTGTTGAGCCGCGTCCGCCTATATAATGTGGGGCCAGCCTCTGTAGAGTTTGGTGCAATGCTCTGTTCAAGTCTGGCTTCAGGCCATGTGTAGCTCGAGGTTCATATTTCTGGGTGGAGGTTGGGTGCGCATTTGACCCTGGATGTTGGGTGGATACATTTGGTCGTTAGGGTCAGGTGGACATGCAATAGGACGTGTTGGCCGGTTTCTGTACGCGTTAGACAAAGTATTTAGTTGCTTAGTTGGGCACGAGCAGTTTGAGATAAAATTGTAGGTACCCGTAGCAAGATTTGTGCTAACTGATGGTGGAAGGCGGAGTGCTGAGAGTGCTGGTAGTGAGATGTGAAGTAACGGACAATTTGACGGCATTCCTCGGCATGCGTAGCGGCTTAGAACACGGTTGTAAATTCTGAAGAATCGGGTCGATGAGGGAGTATGGTGTAAACTATGTAGGAAGACTGACTGCCATACATTAGAAAATGCGATGCGAATCAAGTGGCTGCTTGCGCTGCAGATTTGTAAGCTTAGGTTACGCAGGGTTTGAACATGATCGCAATTTCGGTAAAGGGAAGAAATATACTTAGACATCATGTCGCCAGGGGTACTGTTAAACCGTTCGCGGTCATGCCGTTTGTCTTCGGATGCTACAAAGACGTTGTGAAGTGAACTATATGGTACTATTGAAGAAGGGCTTCCACGAAGTCGAAAAAAGGCGCGACCCCAATCGCTGCGCAATTCCTTGGGTGCACCATGGCGCATAATGATGTTCTGAAAAATGAAACATTTGACGTCATTTGCCGTTGCAGTTATGTTAACGGGGCAGTTTCTGTGTCGCGCACGAGGTGATGGATGGCGACAGTGATCTAGCGGTTCTTGTTAAGTTCAGAGAAAAGACCCATAAGGGTCAATCTCACTGCCGCGGTGAAGTTGTGTCGAGGGGTGATGACTGCAGTAAAATTTCTGACAAAGCAGCGAATGACGAGCAAAAAGCAATAAGCCTTCTGCATTTGTGGGCTTCGGAAAATTAGTATCTGCACGAAGCTTGGCCGGGCCCGGCAGGACACGGTCCTTGGAGATGATGTGGCCAGAATGGTCAGCTGTCGGGCGCCAAAGTGACACTACTTTGAGCAGCAAGCCAGATTTTCTAAGACGTCGAAGGACAGTCTCGAGGCGAAAATGAGATGAATATTCCTTCGAACAGATGCTAACATCGTCCAGGAGGCAGAGGCAAGCCAGCCATTTCACCCCTCGGAGGATGTTGTCCGTCATGAGCTCAAAAGTGACACTAGCGTTGCAGAGATTGAAAGGCATGACATTAAATTCATGCAGCCCGCTAGGTGTGTTGAAAGCTGTTTTGTGGCGATAGAACTCTGCCATCAGTACCTGCCAGCCCCCAGAGCGCAGATCCAATGAAGAAAAGTACCCCGCTGCCAGCAGGCACTCAAAAGCGTCATCGATCCGAGGCAATAGGCAGACTTCCTTCAGAGTAATTTTTTTAGCCGGTGTTAGCGCAGAATAGAATGGAGCCATCATTTTTCTTTACGAGCAGAACAGGAGAAGCCCACGGGCTGTGAGAAGGCTGGATCTCTCCGCGCTGTAATATGTGACTCACCTCTTCATTATTCATATGGCGCTCAGCGCCGGAGACGCGGTAGGGGCGCTGACACAAAGCACTATGAGTTACAGTATCGATATGGTGGCTAACCTCTGTCGTACGACCAAACGTTGTTTTGTGTGAGCCCAAGGATGCGCGGAAGCGCTGAAGCAAGGCGACGAGCTTGGCGCGTTGGAGAGGCTTTAGAGCCGCATCGACGCAACAGCAAAAAAAAACAACTCTGGGGTCGGGTCAGTGATTTCTACGGGGGAATTAATACCGTTGATATGATCCGCGTCAGGGTCATCAACCACAGTAGAATGGTCGCCGGGATCGATGAAATCCACCGTGGCGAGCGACTCTCCCGAAGTGAAGTGGAGGAACAAGGTCAATGTGGCTCGTCCTTGTTTGTCTACTCTGTCCCAGTCTGTTGTGCGCTACTGTGCCTGTAATTAGGAAAAGGTAATAAGTTTGCAACGCACAAACACCAGATAATGTCAACACGGCATGCTGTAGCAGTACATTTTTGCGATGAGCCTAGAGGAGAGAGGGGGTATAAAGGACACTATGTGAGAGAGGCCAGCAAAAGTCAGGGGCACAAGAAGAGACGAGAAAGCTGGCACGCCGGTGTCGTCGGTGGCGACAACATTCCTGGTGGTAACAAGGGAGACATCCAAGACAGCGGCGACAAATCAACGTGGGCATGTGCGCAGTCTATGACGGCGTGCTGCCCGGACAGAAAGTCCTACCCGAGGATGATGTCGTGAGAGAAGCGTACGAGAACAATGAATTCAGTTGTGTAGGAGAGATCATGGATGATGCGGGTAGTACACGCTGCTAGAGATGAAATGTTCAGCCCTGGAGGTTCGAAGCGAAATGTCGGAAAGCGGCCTCGTGCTGCCCAGGTTGCATCTAATGACATAGGTGGCAGCACCTGTGTCCACAAGCGCATCGCCAGTAATAATTTCAATAAGAATTTCAACAAAGTTAAAGGGGCTTGGGACGGTCGTTGACGGCGCAGTTCTTGCCTCTGGAACTGCGGCGGCCACTTTTCCGCTTGGAGAGGTGGTGACCGGAGGAGAGCGAGAATGGCGTCGATGAGACGGCGACCAGTGGGTGTAGGAGTCGCAACGAGGCGAAGAGGGATTAAGAACCGTACGACAA
Source organism: Amblyomma americanum (assembly GCF_052857255.1). Taxonomy (NCBI): domain Eukaryota; kingdom Metazoa; phylum Arthropoda; class Arachnida; order Ixodida; family Ixodidae; genus Amblyomma; species Amblyomma americanum. Next base: position 496,682,751 of record NC_135497.1, on the reverse strand, counting down.
TACACAGGTGCGGAGGGCAATTGGATGTCGTGAGTACAGGAGAATGTTAATTTCAAATTAAGCACAGACATCAGAGCTAAGTAGACCACACCGATGAACAGCTGTGAGTTCACAATGTGCACAACTATGTACAAAGTACATTAAGGAGTTAAAAATCCACAATCATTATCGCGAATAACATTCAATTATGGTGGCAGGATGGTGGCAGGAACATGATTCGAGTTTCTACTGCACTTGCAGAATCAATCAGAAGTCAAGTTCGTTTTAGGTCATGCGTTAGGCAGATGAGTCAAAAAATGTTTTTTCTTCGTGTCTTCGTGTTTTTGTTTTTGTCTGGTGCAGTCCGTCATTTTCGGCTGACTGCATTATATTTTAGGTTTTTATCTTTCTTGTGTCAATGAGCAGTTGTGAATATGCTTCGCCGTGTTCACATGTGCCTTATTCTTGCCCGTGTTTTTTTTGTGCTCAGCCAGCAGTATGAACCTATAACAAACTGCCCAGCTCTCGATACTGCTTCAGTAGCTTTCTGTTCTTCGCCGCAAATGGTGTCTTCGAATAGAATGTGCGATCGTAAAACACTGCGAAACTCTTCTAAACATCAATCAGACGCTCTGTTAACGCCTGTAATGAGTTTCAGAAGAGCTGTAAGGAAAGATACGGTGAGATTTTCTAAGCGGTAGCGTTAAGAGTAAAGTCACTAGAGTTCTGCGTTGTCCGAGTCTTCACCGGGGATTCCGGGACCAAGTGGCCACCATGAAAGGAAGAGGCAGGAGAGAATGAGCTAGAGAAGAATTTGGAAGAGGGCCACTGTTGAAGACAGCGCGCCAAATTGGACGCACTTAACACGCGCTGCTGGCTGATTACAGACGTTCGACGGCTGCGCAGAGAGGAGCCTGTCATGAGTGATTCATCTACGCCTCCATGAAAGTACGCATACCACCGACGTGGCAGGTCTGTTCCGGAGGCAGCAGGTACCACGAACGAGTGGCAACCGCGCCGGACAGCAAGACGCCGAGCTTAGGGAAGACGAACCCACTTGGAAACCAGCTGCTTCTGAGCCCAGCATGAAGCGCTTCAGTCACAAAGCTCTTCAAAAGCATTCAAAAGAAGAAGGCATGTAAAGGGTTGAGAACTCCTAGCCCATCCCTGCCCTGAGTTATCTCTTCGAAAGTTGGCAAGAAGGCGTGACCTTCAGCTGTAGCTTAGGAAGTGGAGCGCAAATATGAGGCGTGTGTTGGGGAGGTGGTTGACAACCAGCAAACGGCACAATCCGCCTCTTCAGGGGATGAACGCTCGCGCAGTTTTTATGTTGTGAACACTTGGACTTTACCGAGAGGAAAAGAAAAAAAAGGCAGAGATTAAAGAAAAGTTAATGTTTACGCTTGAGATCACAGCATAGCGCAAGCGCGCTCAATTATTTTTGATGCGCCAGCACTTACTGTGGCTCTTCCTTGCACTTAGCCGCTGTCTATCTATCTGTCTAATTTTCTGAAGCATGATTTTCCGCAAGCTGCTCACCTGCCCACCAGGTTGTCGGCAAACTACTGAGGTGTGTGCACAATTATTGTCGCCGACAAACGTAGGGCGACACAAAAGGGGGCTTTTAATCCGAAGGCCAAGAAGACCAGCAGCGCTCGTCCGAGCGGGAACGTCGTCTTCTTCGCTTCCACACGAGCCCAGCCATGCCGTTCGGCCGCATGGCGCCGCTCGCAGAATGTGAGCAGTGTGGCATTGCCTACCCCCCTTCCAACAGGCATCGCCTCGATGCCTCCGACAAGGGGAAAAACAGAATTGAATCACCGAAAGTCGAAGGTGCGTGTGGCAGCGGCACTGAATGTGAACTCCGACAATGGCTAACGGGCGTGATACGGTTTCATCCTGGACACGTGGACGACTTCAGACTTGGCCGGTCGAGAAGAGAGCACGACTCCTTGAGGGAACACATCGTAGTTTACCTCGCTGAGTTGCCGTAGAGCTTCGTAGGGGCCGAAGTAGCGGCGCATAAGCTTTTCAGAGCGCCCGCGCAAACGTATAGGGCTCTATACCCAGACGTGCTCGCCGGGTTGTTAAATCACCGCCCTGTGGCGGAGGTTGTAACGCCGGGTGTCAGTTTTCTGCTGGTGTCGAATCTGTTGTCTAGCAAGGTGGCGAGCGGCTTCTGCATCACGAATAAATTGGTCAGGGCCGGTGACAGACGAAGGGGCACAATCTGGGAGCAGCATGGCGTCGAGCATGGTCAGGGCGTCCCGGCGATACACCAAACGAAAGACAGTGAAGCGCGTCGTTTCTTGGAGGGCGGTGTTGTACGCACAGGTGACGTAAGAGAGTATTTTGTCCCAATTGCGATGGTCAGCGTCGACATACATAGACATCATATCTGCAATGGTCTTGTTCAACCTCTCGGTCAGACCATTCGTTTGAGGATGGTAAGCAGTCGTTTTTCTATGACTGGCGCCACTGAGACGCAGGACCTTATGTGTAAGAGCCGAGGTAAACGCGGTTCCCCGTCCGTGGCAAGAATATACCGGTTACCCATGGAGGACACTGGGAATGGGTCCAGTAAGTCCATGCCGACTTGCTGAAATGGGATCTGTGGTTGACCAATTGGCTTCAGGAGGCCGCCTGGTTTTGTCGGCGGTATCTTCCGTCGTTGACACTCACGACAGCTTGTAACGTAGCGTTGGACGACCGCAAAAAGCCGAGGCCAGTGGTACCTGTGGCGGAGGCGTCCCAATGTTCTGGAAAAACCAAGGTGGCCAGAAGAAAGGTCGTCGTGGCATGCAGCGAGAACTTCCTGACGAAGCGCGGTGGGGACAACGAGGAGATACGCAGTTTCGGTCTGGCCGTAGTTTTTCTTGTAGAGGACTCCATCTATTAAGCAAAACGACGAAAGTCCGCGAGAGAAGAGTCTGGGCGGACACTGAGCGGTTCCTCTGAGGTATTCGATTAGAGGCAGCAGTTCGCAGTCGGCCCTCTGGTGGCGGGCAAGGTCGGATGTGGTGACAGCGCCGAGGAAAGCAGAATCGTCGTCGGGTTCATCTGGTGGGCACGGAAGAGGAGCTCTTGAGAGACAGTCTGCATCGCTATGTTGCTAACCCGACTTATACGCGATAGTAACGTCGAACTCTTGCAACCGAAGGCTCCACCGTGCAAGGCTCCGCGATGGATCTTTGAGGTTCTCAAGCCAACACAAGGAGTGATGATTGCTGACGACTAAAAACGGGCGGCCGTACAGGTAGGGACGAACTTTGGTGATTGCCCACACAACAGCGAGACACTCCTTTTCCGCGGTGGAATAATTCATTTCGGCACGGGACAAAGCGCGACTTGCGTATGCGAGCACGCGTTCCACACAGTCTTGCCACTGCACAAGCACCGCACCGAGGCCAACATTGCTGGCATCTGTGTGCCGTTCCGTGGCGGCTTTTTCGTCGAAGTGGCCAAGGATAGGTGTAGATTGGAGGCGGGCCTTAAGTTCTGTGAAAGCTGTTTCCTGATCCTGGCCTCAGAAGAAGGGTTCGGAGTATTTTGTCAGGCGAGTCAGCGGCTCTGCGAGCTTAGAGAAGTTTGCAACGAACCTCCGATAATAGGCGCAAAGCCCCAGAAAACGCCGCAAGCTTCGTTTATCTGTTGGCTGGGGAAATGCAGCAACGGCGGCCGTCTTTTCTGGGTCAGGGCTGACGCCCTGAGCGCTCACAATATGGCCAAGAAACTTGAGCTCTCTAAATGCGAAGTGGCACTTTTCAGGCTTCAGAGGCAGACCTGCGGAACGAATGGCCTCGAAAACAGCACGCAAACATTTCAGGAGCTCCTCGAACGTGTCGGAGAAAATCACGACGTCGTCGAGATACACAAGGCAGGACTGCCACTTGAGGTCAGTTAGTACGGTGTCCATCATACGTTGGAACGTTACAGGGGCTGAACACAAGCCGAAAGGAAGCACCTTAAATTCGTAAAATCCGCCAGGAGTAAATAAGGCGGTCTTTTCTCGGTCACATTCATTGACCTCGATTTGCCAGTAACCGCTACGCAGGTCGAGAGACGAAAAGTAGGTAGCATGGCGGAGGCGATCTAATGAGTCATCAATGCGCGGCAGTGGATATATATCCTTTTTGGTAACGTTGTTGAGACGTCGATAATCCATGCAGAACCGTAGGCTGCCATCTTTCTTTGCGACGAGAAGAACAGGTGATGCCCAGGGACTCGTCGATGGTTGTATGACGTCGTCGCAGAGCATTTCGGCAATTTGGCGGTGGATGGCATCACGTTCCTTCGACGAAACACGATAAGGACGCTGACATAGTGGTCTCTGGTCACTATCGACGATAATGCGGTGCTTAGTTATTCGCGTCTGAAGAACCTTAGAGGTCGACGCAAAACAGTCGCGGAAAGAGTCAGTAAGGCTTTCAACGCGGCGTTTCTGACTGGTCAGAAGGTCAGGGTTCACGTCGATCGTAATGGCTGGTGCCGTGTCCTGTTCCGCTGTTCCGGGGTCTGTTGTGGATAAGGCACATTGGACGGCATGCTCGCCAAGTTCTTCAAAATGTGCAGTCACTGTAATTTTCGTCAAATGTTGGGGTTCGCTACTAAAGTTGGTCACTAAGAGCACGGCACGCGCGTGAAGAAGGTCGACAAGGGCGCGAGCAACGCAAACTTGCCGAGACAGTAGCAGCGACATGTTCGCTTCGGCAATGCCCCGAGTACCGAAGCTGGTATCACACTTGACTGTGAAAAACTTCATTGCTCCCGGCGGTATTGTTGTGGGGTCGTCAGAGATGCGTAGTGCTGCTCTGTGCGGCTCGGGGTCTGTAGCAACAGCTCGCTGTGTCGAAAACGATACCAATTGCTCATGCAGGTTGACGACCGCGCCATATTCATTAAGGAAGTCCATGCCGAGAATCAGTTCCTTGGAACACTCGTAGCACGGCGAAGGAGCCAATGAAAGTTGCACCTCGGATCTTTATACGGCAGGTGCAGACGCCAACCGGCGTCACCACATGGCAACCAGCTGGCCCATGCCAAGGTGTTAGAACGTTTCTGAGGGTCGTGGCTAGGTGGCTGCTCATGACCGAAAAGTCGTCTCCGGTATCTACGAGTGCTGACACGTCATAGCCATCGGCGGCAACAAGAATTTTGGTGGCGGCAACAATTCTTTGACAACTCTTCGGTGAGGCGTTTGGTGCCGTCGTCGCTGGGGTCGTCGGTGAGGTAATCGGTGTGGTCGTCGACGCGGTCGTCGGTGGGGTCGGCGGTGGCATCGTCGTTGCGGTCGGTGGTGAGATCGTCTTTGAAGTCGGCGGCTGGTGTCGTCGGCGCTCGGGTCGTCGCAAACAACCGTCGGATGGAGGCTGTTCACTCTCTGCGGGAGCGTCGGTGCTACCCCCGAAGGCCACCGTCGTCAGTTTTCCCGGCGGGGGGATGTGCGTCTGAATTGACCAGCGAATGATGCGTGACTGGGGATCCGTCTTGGAGATGGCGACCTAGACTGACGTCGTGGAGGCGGTGAGGGCAGCACATGATCGGCCAGGTACTGCTCAATGTCTCGCGGTCTCTCACCATAGCGTGGTCGGGGTGCGCTCGGTGGAAATCCTCTTAATCCCATCCGCCGGTATGGGCAGTTGTGGAGGACATGACCAGGCTCCCCTCAGTGGCAGCATAGTGGCCGGTTGTTGGGTGTGCGCCACACGTCCGCTTTTCTAACAGGGCGCGGGTCACGCAGCTCGACGGGGGAAGGGATCCCTGCGTTGGTTCGGCAGCAGGGCGGAATGCGTGTGGCACTGGCGCAGGTCTCCGCAGGGCTTCACTGTAGCTCATGATGCCGGTTGTAGTCCTCACACCTCGCTCGCCGCCAACCTTCACGGCGATCAGTGCGAGGATGTCGAGGACTACAACCGGTGGGATAGTGCAGGAAGGCAGACCTGTCTGACTGCCAGTAGTAAACGTCATGGTACGCACCGACCTCGTCAGTGGCTTCACTCAGGTTGCAGGCGTCGCAGGCGGCGGCTCGCTTTGTGGATGGGTGTTGTGTCCAAGCGGCGCTGATGATCGTCAGAATTGTCCTCGGGCTCGGCGCTCATGGGAGGATACCCAGCGGCTCCACCAAAATATTACCGACAAACGTAGGGCGGCACAAAAGGGGGCTTTTAATCCGAAGGCCAAAAAGACCAACAGCGTACGTCCGAGCGGGAACGTCGTCTTCTTGGCTTCCACGCGAGCGCAGCCATGCCGTTCGGCCGCATGGCGGCGCTTGCAGAATGCGAGCAGTGTGGCAATACATACACCTGTGTGCTGTGCGATGTCAGTGCACGGTAAAGAACCCTACGTGGTAGAAATTTTCGGAGCCCTTCACTACGGCGTCTATAATAGTCTTAGTCCCTTTGGGACGTTAAACCACCATAAAACAAACTAAAACATAAATATATACACCTGGCAGGTTGCTCTTTTGCCACTGCCCACCGGGTTGTGGGCAAACTGCCCAGCGCAGCAGGTGGCAGTTAAATTAATGATTGGTCGCGAGAAGTTGCTTGGGAAATGCGACTTCGCTCTCAGGAGCCGTATCAATGGGGGCCTCTGCCATTGCAATGAAGCAGCCTGCCACTTAACCTCTGCCTCATGCGCCAGAAGTGATATGAGAACTCCCAGGTGTGTGGATGTATACGTACAGTCTACAATTATTCACGCTTTGCTAGCGTGAGTGTCGATGATTTTTTTTTTGCAGGATTGCTTTAAGCGTGGCGTGTTTTCAAGCTGAATATTCTCGATTCGTAAGCGTGAATTATGGGGTTCTTAACGAGTGCGAAGCATGAGTGAAGGCAATTTTTTGCACGCTTGCTTAGGCGTGGTGCATTTTCGGCGCGCACGCTTGCAATTCCTAACTGACGTTGTACTTAACGCTGAACGCGAAATAGAGGTTTTTACTTACTTCATGCGGCATGCTCCTGCTCTGTAGGCCATCAGAGATTATACAAAACGAAAGCAGAGAGGAAGTAATTCTTTTTGTATCTCCCTTACCCTAACAAAGTCTCCTATTGATGCATATGTGTCTCTCGTATCTCTTGTTTGATCCGAAATATGGTCGTCGTATCACTCGCATGGGGCGATATGTATCTTTCGTATCGCACATTTGAGCCAATATGCAGCTCTCGTATCACTCGCATGAGTCAACTGCGTCAGCTCATAGGTTTGCCTTTTATATGGCTCATATGAAATTATTATATTTATTCTTGTCTTTCACGTGGTGCACTTGTGCTCATAATTAAAACCCTTCAGATGGTCAAAATTGGTCCTTCCAACATAATGTCTGTTATAGTTAATGTGCAGCTTTGGGATGTTAAATCCCACGTATCGCACTATTCCACGTTGTATCTGCTCAGCACAACATGTGCGAATAAGCTTATGGCATTCCGATAAAATGCTGTTTCAAAGCTACATCTCATCTGGAGAACACACATTCGACAAGAAATTTATTTGGAAAAACCATCAGGAAATAAAAAGTATAATTAAGCCAAGAACAACATCTAAAACATAACAAATAATAAGACCACAGTACATTGGTCTAAGGGATAAATTATTCAAGTAGCCTTCAATAATAAGGAAATGACTATACCGATGCAAAATTTTTATACATGATTATAAGCTTGAGAGCTGTGTTGAATAATTTGCCTCCTTGTCTGTACGCGTACTGAAAAATGAGATATTACATCATAATAAAGCTCCAGTAGTCTTTTTTAACGGCCTAATTCATTTTTTAATGTAATCCTCCAGTGACACTGATGCCCTTGCGTCATAGATGCACTATTATTTACATGCTCTCAGACAAGAATGAGGCTGATAGCCCCAACTGGGCACTAAATGTCTTCAAATGTTTCTTCACCTACGGAATAGCAAGAAGCTACAAGGCGCTAGGTTGGAACTATGGATGGGTTAGGCAGAACATCCCGAAACTGCAGCTTATTCAAGACAGTGGTTTTGCCACCCGACTTACTGCCATGCGAAGCGTTGTCAGGTTAAATTATGAATTTTTTAGGACAAACTTTAAGCAAAAGTGCACAGTGCTTCAGCATCGTCAAGTTCAAGAATGCCAGCATTAACCGTCTGTTTAATGTGACAATCATCACAAATAAATTTCTCCACATGTGCCACTAGCTCAGGTGCGAGATGGAGACAGTGGGCACCTACAGCGCTCCCTGTCTTTTACACTGAAGTTGGCTTGATTTTGCACCTTCTGACTTGAAAGATAACACACACATTGCCATAAATAGGACTTATTTGACGATGGAAATTGATAAGGAGAACATCTTCTGCCACGCAAAATTTGGTTCGGGCAAACTGTTCAAACCATGCATTAATATAGGCCAAAATATTTCCTTGTGACTGCGTCATTATAACTGATGCCATGTGCAAACTGAAAGCATCATCAAAAGCGGAAACGTTTAACTTTCTTTTCATCTTAACATCTTTCCTTTCATTAGTTCAGAACTGTGTTACAGAACAGGAGGTAAAAATTACATTGAACACCCCTCGTGCAAACAGAACCCACCGCTACCATCTGTTCAATAAAACAACTCTGCATAATGCACGAAAGCACTACGTAATATATCATGACACAATAGTTAGTTTTGTACACAGACCACACCAACCACACAGAATCAAGTGACATACAATGTTGTAGTTAGATTTCTCGATACTTACTATATATAATACATTGGCAGATGCCCCTAAAATGACCACGTATTGTAATCAGCATGGAGGAGGAGGACACAACCAGCAGTGTTCATGCGAGTTTTGATGATCACGATGAGATGTGAGCCCTTTACCTGGCCAATGTGATCCAGTAAACGTCTGCATATGCAAGCCGAGCACATTCAGCACTGCCACAATGAGATTAGGAAAAATGAGAAGGGGGGGTCTCTGATGATTGTTTGCCGACGCCATGGTGCAGGGCTCTAGATTAATTTCAACCGCATGTGCGCTGACAACGCAGAACACAGAGACCTGTTTTTATTTTATCTCTATCGACATGTGGCTGCCCTTGCCTGGATTTGAATCAACGTCCTTGGGCATAGACCACACTGGAGTGAATAAATGTACATCCAAACAACTGTGACGCGCCAACTAAAGAACCTAATACGGACAGGTGGTGACCAAAAGAAAAGTGGGCCCCCTTCAGGGGGGCGAACATGTCCGCTCATCTGAAAACAAACCAAAAATAGTTAAAAGACACCAAGTGTCACCCGCTGAAGAACTTAATAACCTAAACACTACAACACTACCTCTACGCCGATGCAGCGATGGCGTAGAGGTAGAGCATCAGCCTCGCGGGCAAGAGGACCGGGGTTCGAATCCTGGTGCCGCGCAATTCTCCACCGGGTTCCAAAAAGAAAAAAAATCCGCGTGTCGATGGAATTGCATAACCAGGCCTGGAGTGCGGCCTGATCTCGGTGACTAGAAGCGACAACGCACTCTCTCGCCAGAACAGGATTTGGCCCCCCTGGTGTAGTACTTCGCCCCTACCTTCTATGATCAAACCAATTAACCCTCGGCCCTCAATCCCCAGCGGCTGCGGAGCAACTGACCACGGCGGCGGTCAGACCTGTAACGCTGCGGAGGGTGCTAAGAATCTCTGGCTCTGGACAGGCCGCCATTGGAATCTGAACCTGGCAACGTTTAACGCTAGAAATCTAGCTAGTGAGGCTAGCCTAGCAGTGCTGTTTGAGGAAATAGCGGGAATTAAATGGGATGTGATAGGGCCTAGCGAAGTTAGGAGGACCGCTGAGGCGTATACAGTACTAAATGACGGACACTTACTGTGCTATCGCGGATTAGAGGATAGACGAGAACTAGGTGTGGGATTCCTCATTAATATGGATATAGCAGGCAACGTAGAAGAGCTCTATAGTATTAACGAGAGGGTAGCAGTTATAGTAATTAGGCTGAATAGGAGGTAGAAGCTGAAAGCTGTGCAGGCCTACGCACCCCCATTCAGCCATGATGACCAGACCGTTGAAAGTTTCTATGAGGACGTAGAATCGGCAATGAATAAAGTAGAATCACAGTACACTGTACTAATGGGCGACTTCAATGCGAAGATGGGCAAGAAGCAGGCTGACGACCACGCGGTAGGTGACTACGGGATAAGCTCTAGAAATAGCAGGGGAGAGCTATTAGTCGAATTCGCGGATAGAAATAATTTACGGATCATGAATACCTTCTCCCGCAAACGAGAAAAAAGGAAGTGGACCTGGAAGAGTCCCAATGGTGAAACTAAAATTGAAATCGACCTCATACTATGCGCTAAACCTGGCATCATTCAGGATGTGGCCGCCCTCGGAAAGGTGCGTTGGAGCGATCACAGAATGGAAAGGTCTCGAATTAGCTTAGACTTGAAGACGGAACGGAAGAAGCTAGTGAAGAGGAAGACCATTAACGAGTTAGCCGTAAGAGGGAAAGCACAGAAGTTTAGGATAACGCTGCAAAACAGATATTCGGCTTTAACTGAGGAAGACGATCTTGATGTTGCATGCAATGCACGATAATCTGACATCAATAATTACAGAGTGCGCAGTAGAAGTAGGCGGCAGCACAGTTCGACAAGATACCGGAAAGTTATCTCAGGTGACGAAAGATCTGATTAAGAAGCACCAAAGCTTAAGGGCGTCTAACCCTACCGACAGAATAGAACTAACACAGCTATCAAAGTTAATAAATAAGCGCAAGGTAGCCGACATAAGGAAGTTTAATATGGAGAGAATCGAGCATGCTCTAAAGAACGGAGGCAGCCTAAAAGCAGTGAAGAGGAAACTAGGCATAGGTAAAAACCAGATGTATGCATTAAGAGAGAAGCGGGGCAATATCATTAGCAATATGAATAACATAGTTAACGTAGCCGAAGAGTTCTACACAGACCTGTACAGTAGCCAATGTAATCAGAGCGTTAATGAGAAGGACAGAAGTGGACAGCAATGCGTCATCCCGCCAGTAACGAAAGATGAAGTAAAGAAAGCCTTAGAATCAATGAAAAGGGGAAAAGCAGCTGGGGAGGATCAGGTAACAGCAGATCTGTTAAAGGATGGAGGGGACATCGTGCTGGAAAAGCCACCCTGTATACGCAATGCCTTATGACCTCGACTGTACCAGAAGCTTGGAAGAATGCAAACATTATTTTAATTCATAAGAAGGGAGATGCCAAGGACTTGAAAAATTACAGGCCGATCAGCTTACTATCCATTGCCTACAAAGTATTTACTAAGGTAGTCGATAATTGAGCCAGGACAACGTTAGACTTTAATCAACCAAATGATCAGGCAGGCTTTCGTAAAGGGTATTCCACAATCATATTCACACTATCAATCAGGTGGTAGAGAAATGCGCAGAATATAGCCAACCTCTATATATGGCCTTCATTCATTACGAGAAAGCATTGGACTCAGTGGAAACCTCAGCAGTCATACAGGCATTGCGTAATCAGGGGGTAGAAGAGCCTTATGTCAAAATACTGGAAGATATATATAGCAACTGCACAGCTACTATAGTCCTCCCTAAAGTCAGCAATAAAATTCCAATAAGGAAGGGCGTCAGACAAGGAGACACGATCTCGCCAATGCTATTCACCGCATGTTTACAGGAGGTATTCCGAGGCCTGAATTGGAAAAAGTTGGGAATAAGAATAGATGGAGAATACCTAAATAATCTGCGATTCGCTGATGACATTGCCTTGCTGAGTCACTGAGGAGGTGAACTGCAAATCATGATCAATGAGTTAGACAGGCAGAGCAGAACGATGGGTCTAAACATTAACATGCAGAAAACCAAGGTAATGTTCAACAGCCTAGCAAGGGAACACAAGTTCACAATTGGCAGCGAGAGCCTGGAAGTTGTGACGGAATACGTCTACTTAGGGCAGGTAGTGACAGCTGATCCGGATCATGAGAGGGAGATAACTAGAAGGATAAGAATGGGGTGGAGCGCATATGGCAAGTTCTCGCCGATCATGAGTGGCAGTTTACCAGTTTCCCTCAAGAGAGAAGTGTACAACAGCTTTATCTTACCGGTACTCACCTACGGGGCAGAAACGTGGAGGCTAACGAAAAGAGTTCAGCTTAAGTTAAGGACAACGCAGCGAGCCATGGAAAGAAAAATGATAAGTGTAACGTTAAGAGACCGGAAGTGGGCAGAGTGGGTGAGTGAACAAATGCGGGTTAATAACATTCTAGTGGAAATCAAGAGGAAGAAATGGGCAGGACATGTAATGCGAAGGCAAAATAACTTCTGGTCCTTAAGTGTAATGAAGTGGATTCCAAGAGAAGGCAAGAGTAGCAGGGGGCGGCAGAAGCTTAGGTGGGCGGATGAGATTAAGAAGTTTGCAGGAAAAGAGTGGATGCTGCTGGCAAAGGACAGGGTTAATTGGAGAGACATGGGAGAGGCCTTTGCCCTGCAGTGGGTGTAGTAAGGCTGATGATGATGACAACAGATTCCTTCACAGAAATGGAGCTACCTGTCACAAGGCAATGGGTGTGGTAGGCACTCAGCAACCCAATTATATAGTGTGCGCCATACTGATTGGCTCAGCTTGTCGTACTGTCCATAGCAATGCAAACAACTTGTGAGATGAAATGTAGAGAAGCATTTGCGACTTCATTAGTCAGCTGTATTAAACTATAGTTTATATAACACAGAAAAGAAGATATGTACTGCTTTTCAAAGGGCTGCCGAGGACATGTGCATGCAATTTTTGTTCTCAGTAAAAATACGCTGCATGGACCTTCCTAGCCATTGTTATTTTTTCAGCAGCAAAATATGTATTTATTGCTGAAAAAATGAGATTTAAAACTAAGTCTTTTCTCGCTACTTCATTCAAATTCTTAGTGTCCATTTAAACATGCTATCTAACATTGCACTTTTGGTGTTCACACACTAACTAAAAAAAGTACAGTGATGAGCTGTCAAGAAATCATATGACGGGTTATGTCAAACACAGGTTTTAAAGACTGTTTACACCAAAATTGCTTTGGTTAAGGTTAAGAACAGTGTTAAGATACCTTTTATGCAACACACATAAAAGTTATCTCAGGACTGTGAGGGTTGCTTACTGCCATTTAAGTCAGCTGTGAAATGCGTCAAATACATTGGCCTGCGTACAATAAATGTTTATATATTACAGCTCTATCAGAATGATATAAGCAAGGTAGAATTATAGCCACAGCTCTGCCACGCAAAATATGCAGAAGAGAGGAAGGGGGCTGTTCAGACGTCTGTTACATATAACCCAGTCAAGGCCATGAACAAATTCTCACCTGTGAAGTACCTCTCACAGCAGCTGGTTGACTCAAAGCAGTACACACTGAACTACCTTGTCACGCCCAGCAGCGCGCAGTGCAGGTATTCGACTGTGTAGCATTATGCAAAGACAAGGTACTTCAAATAAAGGTGATAATCCTTTTAGGCCATTGACGAATGTCTTCTGATGCAGGGCAAGTTTCAAGTTTTTGCAGACACCCGTTGACGTTCTCTTCTCTGCCGGTGGCTTAGTGGTGCTGTACAGGCAACGTCCTCAAATGCCCGAATGGTCATCTCAGTTTAACGCCAGAATTGTGTGAAAAACACAAGTTGAAAAAAATCTGTCAGAGGGCTAGAACAAAGCGTAACCTGTATTGTCAAGCTCCCAAAGAGATTCTGCTATAAAAAGCAAAGTCTCTGTTACACATCTGTTTACTGCCTTTTGCCAGAAAGAGTTGTCGGCTTTCTAAGGAGTCGTGCAGTAAGAGCACAAATGCACAAGTGCCATCTCTTGCTTTTTTTGGTTTTTGCTGCTTAAAGTGAATCTGATATATTCGATCTCTTTACTGAGATAACAAATCAGTACACAATGTTAATAATGCTGTGAACGAGAAGAAATTTAACGCAAACGACAGCTGCTCTGATGTTACTGCGACTTCTTTGATGACAAGGCGGTCGGCTCAAAATGGATAGCATGCTTTAAGACAGAATGTTAATGAAATTCATTATTACACTACGAATCAGTGCATCTTATTGAGAGCAATAATCTAAAATAGCATATATGGTGACTTTGCATGCAGATCAAATGGGCAAGTGTAGCAATCACTATTGGTGACGCAACTACCCTATGAATATGAAGTAGTAAAGAAAATTGCACTGGGCTAGCTGACGTCCAAAGTTTTCTTCAAATTGGAGGGCCATCATGAATGTTAACAACTATGTGATCTAAAATAGAAAGATGGCATTTATTAGCACTGCTCTCGGCACCCAACGACAACACAAGCCGAGGACAGTACTTGCTATGCAATAGATGCAGAATAAGCTGCCATAGTTTACTCCTCAATTTTTGCACTGTCAGCGCAAGCAAATGAGGTTACATTGGTGAGCGTGGTATTCCGTAGGCCTTAAATGTGCAAAATGGGTTTTGTTGGATATTTATTAAACTGCCAGCAAAAGGATGGCTCGCCGGCAGTAATAAAATTTTTTTTGTGCAGTTCTTGCCTTCTTCCAGTTTCCCACACGTTAGGCGCCATGGGACAACCGAAAAGACCTTTAGACTACTTATGGTTACCAGCAGATGCACTGGCTGTACATTTTCAAAGCAACAGCTGCAGCCCCATGTTGCCACACAACCTCACCAACAGCCTGAAAAGCTTTCTCAAATTCTCCCACAAATAGAGGAATGTCAGGGTGCTTCCGTCGAAACCCCAACTCAGATATGAAGGAATTCAGTGCAATGAGGCTACTGAATAGGCCAGAATCTGGAATTACTAGATTTGGACTGTGAGCTGCCACCAGTATATTCACTGTCAATGTGAAGTCCCTCCACTTTATAAGTTACAGATAAAGCACTCCGCAAACTGCGGCATTCCTGATGTCAGTTATTATTCTGTTTCCAGTGCTAGCTTCCTCAACCAATTTTGACAGATTGGAAATAAGAAATTTTATAACTTTGTTCATGACAAGGCGAACTGGTACCCGAGCAAGGCATTGTCTAACATCAGCAGGTCATGTAGCGCTGTCCAAATCAGCCCGTTAGCCACCACAAAGCCACAACAATCAGAATAACAAACCACAAAATCAGAGTAACTGCCTTAGCCAATGTAGTCGAAGAGCCCGGTAGTGTTTTGCGCCCAAATTCTTGCACACAGTGATCAACAAGCTCTTCACCGCTAAACTGTGGCAAGGCACCACCAAGCGGTCCATCGGCAGCGTCATATTGGCCGCCGTCCGGTCCCCGTACTCGTCACTGCTGCTGCCGCCGTCACCATCGCTTGTGTCATCTATTTGCGGTTCCACGTAGTCCGTGTGAGACAGAAATAATCGTGGGCTATTCTGGTGTCGTCCAAGTGACAGCATTAATCGCTGCTGCCAGCTTCGCCTGCGGCGTCCGCCAACGGCACAACGCCAAAGTGGGATTCACTGCTAGGCTCAGCGGCACTAGTTCTACATACAACGGGAGCGGATCCGGAGACAAGCCGGGTTCCGGTTACCAGACGTTGAAGGTGGCGTTGCAGCCACTTCGCTCAACGTGAGTGACCGCGACGCTACTTTCGTTAGCCAAGCACACCTTGCGACGCTTTAGAGTCGTTAGTTGGCTGTTCTTGCTCATGGCGATGTGATGTAAAGGGCTTTTGAGACAACTTGCCTGTAGACGCTTTGCAAAGCAGGATTGGCTGAATGCATGGTTGGATGGATGGACGGAAAAATGAATGGGTGGGTGAACAAGGCTCAACACTTGAAATAGGATGCGGCTCAAGCCACCTAGCGCACGTCCACGCGCTAGGGAGTGCTTTCAGATGAACCGCTAGCAGACGACGCACAATGTTTTTGTGACTGCCATTGTAGCAAGGAGTGGATGATGTTGAGAGCTCTTTTTTAATTTGTTTCCTTGACTTGTTTGGTGAAAGCCTGTTATCAGTGACGCATCGGGGATCGTACTTATAACGACACAAAAATGCGCAGCTGCAATGTTCTAATTCTTTGGTTTAAGTCAGAGGAACATGAAACCGGTCGTTATCCAATCATGTTATCCCTGCCGGCAACAGATCCGGGGAAAACGGTCCAAGGTTTTGCCCGACAGCAGAGCTACTAAGCGCCTTGCATGCGTCCGCGAAGTACGTGGAATCATGTTCCGAAACACAAAGCACATTCAGAAGCTTTCTGGACACATATTGCTTGCTTGACGTGCGTGAACACCAATTCCGCTTACTTGTCCAGACTTGTAAAAACAAGGATAGAGGCGAATGGAAGTCACTCATACTGATAATTTTCTCAATTTCTTGAAAGCACTGTAAACAATCCACGCCGAAAAAAATGAATGCAGACGTGAATTCATATACATGAAACACAGCTTTCCGTGAAAATTCGTGGAGCTACAGTGAAAGACCATTTCCGAGGCTGCATCGCATTTGCGCATGCTGTTTTTACTTGAAACTCTGCACGTAGGTGTCTGTTCCTTTGAGTCCAAGCATTATATTCGCATGTACCTCTCGTTCTATGGTTGCTGCACGTCCATGGATCGTAGTTCACCATTTCTCAAGCTTAATTATTTGCCTGTTAGACTGCGAGGGCATTTTCATGAACCTCGTTCTCGGTTTGTGTTTTTTCCTTGAATAAATGAAGCTTTATTTGAGATATGTCAATTAATGAACTCCGAAAAGCTTCTAATTCGATGAAAGCTATATATTCGAAAAAAAAACAATTCGATACACTGCTAGCTGCCTTCAAAGATCTTTCCCGATGGAATGCTTCGTCGGAGCGCACATGTCTCACGACACGACACCTTGACGTTATAAAGTTTTACACCAATAGACACCGGCTTCGCGACGAATATTAGATATACAGTATGCGAGATACACACTCCGGCGGCTGATCACGTGTCCATAGAGTGTCGACGGGCCGCTTACCAGAGTTCAGGTGGGCTATGCTAATTGTCTCGAGCATAGCTCAAACCTTCACCCGCTGCCATTATGATTCGGACATGACAGCGGTGTTCCAGAGAACACTGAGACACTATACTTATTGAATTCAAGAAGGAACTTCGATCGAGGGCGCGGTTGTGTTACCAAGTTTGGTGTTCTAGTACACACTTGCATTTTATTTTTGAGAGCCTCTTCCTTCTCGTACCTTACACTCTTCAGTTTTCTTCATATAGATTCTATCAGTGGATCAATTTACCTATAGGGCAATTTATATTTGCGTTTGCATCAGCCTTAGTCGTTTTGGTTGTGGTTATGACCATGATTACATAGTGTGTTTTGCAGCCACATCAAATACACTTCCGCAATGATTTCATCAGCTGCGCCGACCTATACGTACGTGAAGTACTTGGACGGCACCAAAGTGATCATACCTGTTTCTACGTCGTCCTTGTTTGCTTTGCGCTGCACTTCTCCATGTTGCCTCGCCGACTGGCGCGCACGAAGTGCTAATTGATTATTACCCGACATCTGTTAGCGACCTCGCGAAAGAGAAGACCTCTACTGGAGCAGCGCAAGCGATGAGGAGGCATTTTATTCCGTCCAAGTAATGGAGCTTGGAGGTGAGTTTTGCAGTTACTTCGCTAGGTGGCCGGATTTGAAAAGTGGAACAAACGTATGATGAATGTACAGTCTAGCCTAGCGGTTTGAAGGAAGCTTGGTGGCGTTTTACCTTAAGTTGATACACGTGCTTTTTTTACTTTTGCGAGAACTTACGATACACTTCCTCTTTGCTTGCGCTCCGTGCACACAGGAGCCTAGCGCACGCTTCCTAATGAAGGAAGAAACTGCGCGGTCGCGTTGCAGCAAGGCTCGACTTAAGCGTCACTCTAAGCGAAATAATATTTTGTGATTTTTTTCTTGAAATCAAATTATTGCGTATGGCAGGCCAAAAACGGCTGTTTTCCGATCTGCTAATTATTTGGATCATATGCTTTTTTGGAATGCAATGAATGCGACACACTAACAGATCCATTTTCTTATCTTGCCTTGTGTTTGGTGTTGCTTTCGTTATTTTAGCTCTCATTTCTTGTGTTCCAATAACAAAAGCGGAGCTTATCCAGAGGTTGGTGAGGAGAAAATCACTACGATGGACTTTGAAAACTCTGAGCCAGCAACAACAGTTGCACAGATATAGGGGCACGTAAGAACAGCATACGACAAAGCAGCATGCGCCAAAACAGCGCACAAGAAATAGTGCAGTGACGAAACAGCACTGGGAAAAGACGGCACAGCAATAACGCAGCGCAACGAAAAAACAGCATAGCGACAAAACAGCATAGTGAAAAACACAGCACGCTTCACAGCACGGCGGACAAAACGGCGTAATGATAAAAAGGCAGAGCTACAAAACAGCGCGACGACAGAAGAGCGCAGGGAAAACAGCACGACGACAAAACAGCGTTGCTTGAAAGGTGCAAACGCAGAACTAGTGGTTATGTACATTCCGCGCTTGCTTGAAATTCCCTGCATTCAATCTAACACTCTGTTTCAATTTACTCCCACCTGTGTTTGTTAGGTTAGGTTAGGTGTTTGTGGTTTCTGAGCAAAAGGTTCAAATCTGTCGAAAATTGATGTTTTAAAGAAATTGGCTTCTAAGCGAAAAACGTAGCTTTTATCATATGTTGCGACAATTGATGTTTCGAGATAAGTCTCTTTCAAGTGAAAAAAAAAACCTATGTCAATAATAAATTTCATTCAACAAATGCACGCTGGTGCATGAAATTTCAGGTCAGTTGGTTAGCCCGTTTCGCAATGTACAATAACTGCCGGTAAGCCTCAGAACCACTGTGCAGCGTCCTGGTTAAACATCAAGCAACCTGAAAATCTCGGCTCAGGCAATCCTGCCATTGCTAAAAGTAAGCATCACATGCTGGGTATATTCAGTGTATGAAGACCCAGTAGTTGGCTCCAAACAATATTGCTGGGCATTCAATTGCCGACAGTGACAGTTGGGAATAATAAGGACATATTGTACATATAGAGCCCAATATCGTGCGTATTTGTCCCCATTCAGCCTCTTGATTATCAACCCGCAGAATCGGTGCTTCCAGAACAGCTCCTCTAGTGTTATTCATTCCATTCCCCTCCAGAAAAGCGCGTATATCAGATAACAAACATTACGCTATCCTGCTCCTGACTTATTATGTGAAACTAGCACTCGACAACTTCAAAGGTCGCATTCGTATGTATTCTGATTTACCGCTCCTGTATGGCTACGATTGTTCGCCCCTCCAGTAGCGCTGCAACGAACTCTGAGTGCCCTTTTGTCGTCGTACTGTTTTTTCCCTGCGCTCTTCTTTCATCCTGCTGTTTTTCGCTATGCTGTTTTGTCGCTGTGCGGTTTTGTCCAGCGTGCTGTTTGGACGCTTGCTGTCTTTTCCTGCGTTCTTATGTCACCATGCTGTTTTTTCCTTGTGCTGTTCGGTCGCTGTTCCGTTTTTTACCTGGGCTGTTTTGTCGCTGCGGTGATTTTTGTGCGCTGTTTTGACGCATGCTGTTTGGTCGTCTGCTGTTCTCGCATGGCACCGCACAGATATAAGCATGTACTGAGCAAAGTTTTACTGCCGATGTTCCTGCTAGTGCCACTCGGACACTTACCAGTCGCCATATTGTAGCGAAGAGAAAGTTGAAGCGCGATTCCCGCTTGCTGATGACGACGCTGCTTCTGGAGGACATGCCTGTTCCTGTGTTGTGCTCCTGCTGTAACCACCTGTGTTCGCCGCCGGCCTCTACGCCAAGCAAGCCGTGACATTTGGTGGAT
Organism: Amblyomma americanum; assembly: GCF_052857255.1. Lineage (NCBI taxonomy): Eukaryota > Metazoa > Arthropoda > Arachnida > Ixodida > Ixodidae > Amblyomma > Amblyomma americanum. The sequence continues at coordinate 496,663,011 of NC_135497.1, read as the reverse complement.
GTGCTGGGTACCCGCGTCGCAATTCGAGCCCGGTACTAAGTCCTTGCCGTCGGGTTTTCCTGAAGCCCTCGAGAGAAACAGAGGCTCTCGCTAGCCGACGTCAGCAAGGCCAAGCGCCGGAATTCAGACTCTTGCCCCAGGGATCGAGGACATCTAGGACCAACGCCACCATGCCGTCCCAGTCAGAACAAGCCAACCCCGCGATTGCGCCGAGGATCGTCTACGTGCCTATCACCCCAAGATTTGTCGCCCCGTTCCGTGGCGATGGACTTGATGATGTTGAAGACTGGACCCAGCACTATGAGTGGGTAGCTCGACATAATGGGTTGAGACCGGACCAATGTCGGCAGAACCTGTGCTTCTCCTTAGATGCCATAGCGGAATACTGGTTCGAGAACGACGAGGCTTCGCTAACATCATTGGAGACGTGCAAGATCAAACTGTTACGCACATTCGCAAACCAGCACCGGCGATAGCATGCTGAAGATCTCCTCCACGCTCGTATCCAGGCTCCCACCGAGAGCGTGAGAAGTTTCATCGAAGACGTACTGCGTCTGAGTGCCCGCGATGACTCTCAGGCTAATGAAGAGAAGGAGGTGCGGGCCTTGATTAGGGGCGTCCGGAATGACATCTTTAGAGACCTCATCCGCAACCTTCCTACCACAGTGGCCCAATTCGTCTCTCAAGCTACCAACGTCGAGCACGCATTGGCGACAAGACCCAGTCACTTCCAGCGACTGAGCGCCCATCCTGTAGTCTCAAGTCTTGCTTCGTCTGGCCTGAATGGTGTTGGTCTCGCCGATGTTTGCGAAATATTACGCGACGTCGTCCGAGAGGAGCTGAAATGGCTGTTCCCAGCCCCTGAACAGCCTGCATCTGTCTACATCGCGGCGGCTGTTCGGGACGAACTGCGACACGCGCTGGCGTCAGAAGACGTACCCATTGTAGCTGCAGCCGACCAACCATCTCTGAGCTACGCCGCCGCCGTCCGTCGTCCACCTCCCGTACATCGTCAGTACCAGAACGCTGCCGATTCCGGCTCTCGACGCCACTAGTTTGTGCCCCCGTCCGATGCACGCCTGGAACCTCTGGGCCTCAGGAAAACCGACATCTGGAGGACTGCAGACCGGAGGCCATTGTGTTTCCACTGCGGTGAACCTGACCACATATACCGCTACTGTCTGTACCGCGAACTCGGCCTTCGAGGTTTCAACCGGGTAGATCCTCTACCCAGCCACGGTGAACAGCCCCGCGAGATACAGGACTACCTTCGACGCTCTCCATCGCCAGTGTCAGCCCCATCTGGCACCTCCCGGTCGCCGCCGCCTCGCCGATCATCACCCCCTTCTCGCGGATTTCGCCGTGAGAGCCTTTCGTCACTTTGGGAAAACTAAGTACCGCGAAGCCTGGAGGTGGCGTTGCCGGTGTTGCACGCAGTAAAGAACCTCCGCCTACGATGGAATGTCCCCGCTCGGCTTATGGCACCCTTGGAAAAGAAGACTGTTCTGTGGTCTTTAGCAATGTACACGTTTTAATCGACGGTCGTGACGTAACGGCGCTTGTCGACACCGCTGCCGATTAGTGAATGATGATCGCTCACGACAAGAAACGGGCAGCCAAACAAGTACGGTCGAAATTTCGTAACTGCCCACAGCACAGCCAGACATTCCTTTTGCGTCGTGGAATAATTGACTGCGGAACGGGATAAAGTGCGACTGGCCTAAGCAATCATGCGTTATAGACCATGCTGCCAGTGAGCAAGGAATGCAGTGAGACCAACGTTACTGGCATCAGTGTGCAGATCCGTCTCGGCCTCTTCCCCGAAGTGGCTAAGCACAGGCGCACATTGGATACGGGACTTGAGTTCCGTGAAGGCTCTTTTCTGGTTCTGGCCCCAGAAGAAGGGGTCAGCGTCTTTTTTCAGGCGGGTCAGGGGCTCTGCTAGCTTGGAGAAATTGTGAAAAAACCGGTGATAGTACGCGCAAAGGCAAAAGAAACGACGCAGGCTCCGTTTGACTGTTGGCTAAGGAAAGGCAGCTACGGCGGCCGTGTTTTCGTGGCCTGGACTAACACCTCGAGCGCTGACAACGTGACCAAGAAACTTTAACTCATGAAACGCAAAGTGACATTTTTCTGGCTGGAGAGAGAGACCAGCGGAACGTATGGCCTCGAAAACAGCATGAATACATTTCAAGTGCTCATCGAATGTATCAGAGAAGATGACGACATCGTCGAGATATACGAGGCACGACTGCCACTTCAGGCCAGGAAGCACGGTGTCCAACGTTCGTTGGAATATCGCAGGAGAGGAGCACAAACCAAAAGTGAGCACCTTAAACTCGTACAAACCTTCAGGAGTAATAAATACGGTGTTCTCTCGGTCGCGTTCTTCGACCTCTATTTGCCAATATCCACTGCGGAGGTCAAGGGACGAAAAATAGGTGGCATGGCGCAGGTTGTCTAAGAAGTCGTCAATGCGTGGCAGAGGGTACACATCCATTTTCGTGAAGTTATTGAGGCGTCTGTCATCCACGCAAAACATGAGGGGTCCATCTCTCTTCGTGGCGAGGACAACAGGCGATGCCCAGGGGCTCGTGGACGCCTGTATGACGTCGTCGAGGAGCATTTGTTTAACTAGGCGGCAGTTGGCGTGACGTTCTTTTCAAGACACCCGATAAGGGAGCTGGTATAGTGGTATTTGGTCGTCAGCATCGTTAATTCGGTGCTTGGTAAGCGGCGTCTGTCGCTCCTTGGAAGTCAAGGAAAAACAGTCGCGGAAGGAATAGATGAGGTTTTCCACGCAGCGTCTCTGACTGGCCAAGAGGTGCGGTTTTACGTCGGTCGGAATGGCTGTAGAAGTTGCATTGTCGACTTCTGACGTAGTGGACAAAGAGCACTGCCTGGTACACTCTCCAAGCTCTTCAAAATAAGCGATGACCTCAGTCTTCGTTAAACGCTGCGGTTCATAGGTAAAATTGGTGACTAAGATGTCGGTGCGACCGTTGAAAAGTTCTACTAGGCCTCAAGCTGCACAAACTTGACGAGCGAGTAGCAGCGACATGTTCGCTTCAGAGATGCCAAGAGTGCCGGTGCTGTCATTACACCCGGCTGTGACAAACTTGCTGGCTCGCGGAGGGATTGTTAAGTGGTCGCCGCATGCGCGCACTGTTACTCTGCTGCGCTCGGTGTTGGTGTCAAGGGCTCGCTGGGCGGAAAATGATATCATGAGCTCCCGAAGGTCGATGGCTGCACCATACCCTCGAAGGAAATCGACGCCCAGTATGAGATTTTTTGAACAGTCACGTAATATAGCAAACGAGCCAGTGAAAGCAAGACCGCGGATCTGGATGCGACAGGTGCAGACGCCGATTGGCGTCACTACATGGCCACCGGTGGTGCGGAAGGCGTCAGAACCTTATGAAGAGTCGTGGCGAGCTGCCTACTCATCACAGAAAAATCGCCGACGGTATCGACGAGTGCGGTCATTTCATGACTGTCGGCGGTTACTAAAATTGCAGCAGAAACTAATCGTGCGCAGCACGTCGGTGAGGTCGTCGGAACAGGTCGTCACCGCTCGGGCCGTCGCATCAAACTGTCGGGTGGAGGCGGTTGACTCTGTACAGCGGCGCCGGCCCTACCCCCGTGGACGCTGTATTCAGTTTTCCCGGCGAGAGGACGTGCCCCTGAACTGACAAGATGATGAGGGCCGACTGGGCGAAGCAAAGCGCCTAGGGAACGGCGATCGCGATTGGCGCCGCATCGAGGTCGGGAGCAGCACCTGAGTGACCAGGTACTCCTCGATGTCCTGCGGTGTCCTCTATGTCCGTCTGGTGGGAATCCTCTCAAACCCATCCGCCGGTACGTGCAATTCCACAGAATATGGCCGGGCTATCCACAGTGGTAGCAGATTGGGCGATTGTTGGACGTTCGCCATACGTGCGGTTTCCTAAAACAGAGCACAGGTCCTGCTGCTCGACTGGACGCAGGTAACGATGGGGTGGTCCTGGTCCGGCAACGGGGCGAAACGCTTGCGGCGCGGGGGCAGGTCGGCGCAGGGCATCGCTGTGAGACAGGACGTGCGGCTCCGATATTGGTGCTGGTGGTGGCTGCACCGCTCGCCGGATTACGTCAAGGAGGATATCGCCTGTCGTAGGTGTGCTTGCTGACGGAGCATTCACGTGGAGAAGTCGCAGTTTTTCGCGGACAAGGCTGCACACAAGCTCTCGCAGCGCCTCATCCCCGGGGGCTGGCAAGAATGTGCGGTAGTGAGCGGCCGCCACATTTGCCTGACAGCCGTATTGGGCACTCCGTTTCTGCAATGAACGCTCCATGCTCGTAGCTTCCTTGGCGAAGGCGGCGACGGTTCTCGGAGGGTCGCTCATGAAGCCAGCAAAAAGCTGCTCCTTTATCCCACAGTTCCGCACCTTTGTAGCTTCGGGCATGGCCGGGTCGGCCCGATTTAAGAGGCGGGTCATGTATCCAACAAACTTGGCTACGCTTTCTTTTGACCGCTGTGACCTTGAGCGTAGGGGTATTTCAGCATTTTCTTTTCGGTCGCTCGAGCTGTATGTGGCGAGCAACTCATGGCGAAAAACTCTCCAGTTGGAAAAGGACGCCTCGTGGTTGTGTAACCACGTTTTCGTCGAGTCTTTCAGTGGGAAATACACATTCATCCCTTTCCGCTCGTCGTCCCATTGGCTGAATGCAGCAACACGGCCAAAACTGCCCATCCAATCTTCAACATCCTCGAAAAGGTCACCGTGGAAGGATGGTGGCGGTCGAGGTGCCAGGACGAATGGCAGGGCACTGACGGAGTACTGACCTGTCTGGCTGCCAGTGGTGAAAGTCATAGCTCACACAGGCCTTGTCAGTGGCTCAAACACGGGTTGGAGGCGTCGCAGGCAACGGCTCGCTTTATGGACAGGTGTGGCGTCCGCGCGTGGGGGACAAGCGTCAAGGATATCGTCGGGGTCAGCGTACATGGGATGGTACCCAGAACGGCTCCACCAAATGTCACCGACAAACGTAGCAGGATGCGGGACGCAGAGCCGTTTACTGGGGCGAGGCTTGCCGAAAGGCAGAGCTCATTCGAGACAAAGAAGACGTTCGGCCACGCGCTGGGAGACAGGTTCGGCTACCAGGTGGCGCCGGCAGAATGTCAGCAGTGTGGCAATATGTAATTTACACAGCACCATACTTTAGAGCCAGACACGCGTCTCTCTGGGCGTCTAAATATTTATGGTCGTGGGAAGCAGCCAGGGTGCCTTCAGCAGCAGAGCGCCTTGTAGCGGATCTTTGAATTCCAGTATAGACATATTGCTTAAACGCTGCCAATGTCAAAGATTGCGTAGGACACGCGAGAACTACATGTGGAATAGAAGCATCGTGCTGCTTTTGTTCTGTCATATATTGTGTGCTTGACGTCCGGTCAGTTTCATTTTTCATGATGCGTCCTTGTGCTAGAAAATTAAAAAGCAAAACTGAAACCAAAGAGACGGGCTTTAGAAGCAAACTAAAAGGCGCAGCTTGTCCAGGCACGCAGACTTGACATTTTGGCAGCAGTTTCGGAACACCGGTCATATATGACAAATGGCCAATGGCGTGGTAAGAAAGAGTTAAACGCAATAGGTAAATTGCATAGTGTCATACCTCACAGTTAGGAAGGTATCTCCGCTGTGCGTGTTTAAAATATTTATGATTGCCGAGAGCAGCCAGGCTGCCTTCAGCAAGAGAGAGCCTTGTAGAATATTCTTGAATCGCAGTATTGATATATTACTTAAATGCGGCCTCTTCCGTCGTCGGTCGCGTGTCCCGTCGAACCAGACAAAAGGAAGGTCATCTCCCCCCTCGTGAAGAGCGTGAGAAAGATTCCGCAGGCAGGTTCCCAGAGACATCATTTTTTTTGCAGCGGGAGCTACACTGGGCTGCCAGTCGAGCATTTCGCGGTACATGGGAGAGGTTAGTTGTGCGCATGCGCCGTTACCATGGCAACCGAAGAGGATCAAAGTGTGGCGTGCGCTTCACCGTCACCGCGGCTGCTCACCCGCTCCACCGTCAAAGCCGAGCGTTGTGGACAGTTGTGCGCATGAACAGATGTGCACATGTGCCGATACTATGATAACCAGAGAGACCCCACACTTAAGTCCACCGCGGCCGCTCACCCGCTCCACCGTCAAAGCCGAGCGTTGTGGACAGTTGTGCGCATGAACAGATGTGCACATGTGCCGATACTATGATAACCAGAGAGACCCCACACTTAAGTCATGTTCCTCGTCGCCGCCTCGCCGCACGCCGCTCTATCACCCGAACCCCGCGTCGCATGCGCAGGATTGCGTATAAAAGACGGATATGTAGTGGGCGTCTGTATCAACGTTTGACATGCATGCAGAGGAGGAGAGTACAGCCACTGCTAAACGGCGGTATAGACAAGAGAGAGTAACTCTTCTGATCCTGAGGTTGCCGCCTGGCAGTTGCCTTGAACTAAATAAGAACGCTGGAGTCGGAGTGTACGTGATCAAGGTATCACCGCTGTCAGACATCTCCCCTAGATTACGGAGATTAATGGTGAAACCTGCTTTGTTCGGGTTCTAGAAAGCGTCACTAGCATCCAAGTTGTCTACGTTGCACCAGAAACATCTGTCAAGCATACGATTTATGCGGTCGCCACGTGTGTACCAGCCTACACACGGTTTCACAGTTGTGTGTGACTTCTGGTGATTTCAACAGGAAACAGGACTCTCTTATTCAATGAATGAAAGAAAAGTTTGACGCTAATTTAGCTTTGAAGCCTCACGTCCAGACTACACAATGGGGATCTAGAATAGAGCTTGTATACCAAAGAGGCTGTACCAAATCCAAATACTGTATCGGCAAAATTGACACCGCTGCATGCTACTTCACAGATCCTCCGGCAGTCTTCTCCTCTGTCAGGCAAAATGAATGTAAGATGTGTATACCGAATGTCTCTCATTTCTAAACAAACAGTGACTTCAGCAAGCTTAGCAAGGGAAACGTACCCCTCGCTACGTATATCCTGCCATAGCCGAGCTAAGCCACTGCCATTTTTTTTTTCGTGGAGGCTTCGCGTGGTCAAAATAAATTTCGAAATTGCAGCTACCGCGTGTCTTCCCGGTCGACGAAATTTTCGCTTTAATTATCTTCGGCTGTGCATCCGATTCATAGCAGCATGTACACTGCTTCGTGCTCATTCATCTTCTACTTACTGCGTTTTTACTGTTTCGGAGCAGCAGCAGCTGCTCCGCACCAATTTACCAACCCACGTGACCAACAGCCGCTCCACGTCATCAACCCACGTGGCCAACCACGTGACCAACGGCGCCGCCACGCTGAAGGCTCGAAATGCTAGCCTACTGTAGCTATCGCTACAAAACAGAGAAAAGACACAACTACACAGGAGGCATACACACATGCGTAGGTTTGCATTCCAAGAAATGCTGGAGAGTTTTCGGGTCCCTGCCTCGGATATCCGTTGAGGTCGGACAGTAGGCTATGGGACCCAGCGCGCGCGACTAAAACTCTGGACGTGACCTAAAAAAAATACGGGTGCTGTCTACTTTTCTGAACGGAAAGGCGGCCTCACAGAACAAGCAGGGATGGAGGATTAAAGCTAGTAGAGCAAGCCGAAGAGAGCAAATCTTATGACAGGGAATGGGAGTGAAGCATGGCAAAGTAGCTTATTTGCGATATATGTAACTCCACTATAAATGAGTCTATTAAAGAATTGTTTGCGGCTGTGTGTTCAGGGGACGGTGCCTCACAACCACCTTGGTACAGGACCTTTTCAGCCACAGGGTGGTCGGGACCCTTAAAGTAGAGGCTTCTGGCTGGCGTGCACGTGTGCTCTCCCAAATTCATTGTTAAAAATTTTTGTTCTTTACGGTGGTCATTTTCTTTTGACAGCTGCAGAATATCCTTAATCTTGTATGCGCCAATACGGTCGTTGTCATAAAGCTTGGTGCTCGAGCCTTCTGCCGCAAGGGCTTAAAATAAATGAGAAATAGCGTATGCATACTTCACTTTGCATTTGACTCATTAGATAGAAAAACCTTCCCAGTGCGGATCATCATGCCTGCACACTCAGTGCGGCGCCGACATGCAATGCCAGATTGTAATGCCCTTCATTCCGGTGCTAGTTCTGCGGTAAACCTAAAGCATACAGACACAATGTGCAGCTAAGTTTGTGCCGATATGCACGGTTGTCAAAATTATGCGTGCATTACTTGCTGGCAGCAATATTAACAGCTAGAGGGCTGCAGACTTTACAGTTGAAAACTAAACATTTTGACAGATTTTCCTGTCTGCTTAAATTTGGAGACATAACAAACTGCACACCTCCAACCGAAAACTAATTTTAGCCGAAAGTTTCGAAGCCGACTCGGCTCCTTCATCAAGCGTGACTGAGGGCAGTATCTAGAGTCTTTAAAAAAATTTATTTAAAAACCATTCGATGTAAAAAACAGGGCAACATGCGCCAAGAAATCAACGCACAAAGACAAACGCCACCACCAAAATACGTCACTTTGCCTTATGTCGGAGGTGTCAGCGAAACCATCGCTTGAATACTGGAAAAAGGTGGTCTCCAGGTTGCAAACAAGTCCACAACCACCGTTGCGGTTTGCCTACCTGTTCCCAAAGACCGGGCGCCGAGAGAAAGAGCCCACAGCATTGTTTACAAAATACCTTGAGCCGATTGCGACAGAAGCTACATCGAAGAAAACAAAAATCTCGAAGAATTCGGCAACAGAAAAACGACGTCCACAACTTCGCAAGAGAGCGCAACCCTGTAGCCGGGCATTCCGAGGACTCATTCCCTAGAATCGACATCGAAGAAACCCGCATCCAATTACCACAAAAGGCTCCTTCTTCAATCCTGGCACATCCAAACCACCCCGAACAACATCAACCGAAAAAAAGGAAACCTGCCCCCAGTATATGCCCAGGGACTTCGCTCTTCAACTCAAAGAAAAAAGTAGCCATTGACCGCCACCCTACAGTGCGACTATGTGACTAGCAGATTTAACCCCCCCCCCCCCCTCTTCCTCCCCCTCCCCACGCCTTTCGCTACGCAGCTTTCGTTCCTTTGACCACCTCCTCCCCTCCACACTCAAAGACGCTAGCTACTGCTCTGTCATCCCTGATGAAGGAGCTGATTCGGCTTGTAACCGTTGGGCTAAAATTAAAGTTTTTGGTTGGAGATGTGCAGTTTATTATAAGACTATACAGTTGACCGGAACGTATTCTGATTATCTTCTGCTTACAGCCTGCAGCAATTAGTTCACGAATAGAAATGGCAACTGCCACAGGATAGTCAGTATAGGCAGGGTCGATCATTTGCGGCCATATAATTACTGCGCAGTTAACAAATACGCAATAACCTGAGAGTACAACATGTTTGATGAGCAGTGCATGCGCAGTTTTTCCCTCCTATGTGGTGTCAAATGCAAGTCTTTAGAGTGGGATTGGCCGTCACATGTGCTTTTGATGATATCTGGAAGCTTGCATGCAGACAGACACACGCTTGTTTTGTCGCCACCGATGTATGCGTCTGTGAGCGCAGGTGTCTGCGGCTGCCTTCAATAACTTACTGTCTTTTCTTTCCCTCCCAAGGATCCGATTTCTACCGTAGGCATGCGGGCAATGAGACGCAACAGCATGCGAAGCAGCAGAGGGCACTCGCCTTCCGTGATCCACTGACGGCCTTGCCGACATGATTGCCAGTGGGCTGGTTCTTGTGGCGACCATTTCATGTGCGCATGATGCACCTTCCTGTCAGGAGTTATTTTTCTGGCAGCCTTTGGGCTTTCTGAGCGGTGTTTGCTGCGACCTATATATAATTCATAATCGAATTTTTTCTGCCATGCTGTTTCGGATTCAGTTTCAACAGCCAAACGATGGCTGTAACGTTAAAGAGTGCTTTTGTGTCACGTGAGGCTTTGAAAAACGTCCACGTAAACGCTGCATCATCGTTTTAATTTATTGCAGTGTTGAAGCCAGCCTTGCTCAAGAGCCAGAATGGGAACAAATGTAGAATCCGCGATTCTATTGCAGCTTTTTCGTGTCTCACGTGACCTGTAAGCATACGTTGAAGTCAGAGTCCTTATTCGGCTGTTGAAAACGAAACCAATATAGCCCTAGAAAGGAGAATACTGGTAGGCAATGGATGTATAAGGCCTTGCGCCTCACTACAAATAACACAACGCGCACCCAAAAGTTAGTTGTATATAATCCTTCAGTAGTGCCATAATGGCTGTGTCATGCGGCTGAAGCGAAAAGACTTGGGCCTTAGACTTTACCAAACTTACTTTATTCTTGTCGCAAAAGCGAACACTTCATATTTTGCAGGCTTCCATTTTCATGGGTCCTGCTTCACCACAGAACCTAGGAGTTCTTGGTGAGGTCAATGGCCAGGTACGATGGCTTCTCTTATTTACAACTAGTTTTTAAGCTTGAAATGCTGTTAGCCCTGGTTCTTGGTAACTGCATACCAACAATGTAGAAACAGTGGAAACTTATGGGGCTAAGAATAAGCGCAGACTTCTCGGAAATGCGAAATTTTCTGTCCGAATGCTGCTGAGGTGAAAAAAAAATTGCTTGCACAGCAGCCCGCGGCACAAGATCCCGTGGTAGCTCAGAGCAGCTTTGCTTAATAAGGGCTTAGATCACTAGACCATCACCAGAACCTATCTTTCATGTTCTAATTAGTGCAGGCTCTTGTGCTAAGTTTTCATTGATGTGTTTTAAATATTCATAATCTTTCATGTGTTGGTTTCGTGCTTCGAAATAACTGGCGGCATTTGTGTTGGCAGCGTGCAGTGGAGCCTGAAGGAGAGATAAAAAGGCTCGTTAAAAAGCAAACACGCAAAGCTTATTTGGCGGCCCAACGCGCTGCTTACCAGAAGGAAGAAAAGGCGATGTGTCATGTTTTATCATTAGTAACGTTTGCACGGAAATATGCCAATTTTGTAATGTTACAGATGGCTATCCTGAGGCATGGGATTTTATCACTTTTGTCGTGGGAGATAATACCTCTCTCCCCTATCTGTTATAGGGTTTTATAGAAAGCATATGTGCAGCTGTTTTGTTGCAGGTACACCTCAGGAGCGGAAATCGCAGCACAGCGGTGGCGCTGGCGCCTCTCCCGAGGTCGAGAGGCCTTGTTTTGCAAGGACACCACAAAACTTTTGTAGGGATAACACAAAAGTGACGCTCCTTCTTTGGGGATGCTCCTTCCCCGAAGAGCCGAGAAGAGGCTTCGGAGAAGGACCGTCACCGGCTCAGTATGTCGTCAGTTCCTTAAGGCTGGTGCCGCGCAGAAACCTTGGATGAGCTCAGAGAAACTAGCAGCTGTGGGCAGTAAGCCTCTTTTATTTACATTTTCTGACTGACAAAAACTTTCGTTGATTTAAATGTGCACGAATTAATTACTTTTATTTTAGAGCACCCGAATGTATTCAATTATGTCATGATTAATACTCTTTCAGATGCATTTTATGCATACATCAAAGCTGCACGAGCTGCGAGGTTGAGAAAGTGCAGCAAGCAAGTGAATCGCCACCTTACGGACATGCTGAGGGACAGCAAGTAATCATCGCTTGCACCTACCCCTGTAGTCATTGACTTTAGTCAGGTAAAAATGACTAAATAAAAGCAACAAAAAGTATTTCGTTGGCTGCAACAGGGTATTTAGTGCTGGGGAGCAGCATTTGCTGCACTGAAGGGTTGCAAGTTCATTCAAGTAGTCTACCCATTCAGAGCTGTTAATTGTTGCAAGGCCATTGTATATCCATGACTAGGCTCTCGTGTCTGTACGTTGGTTACGAGGCCCTCGTATATACCAGGAGACATATGACACATCCAAACAATGCGTTCATACGAGACACGTAACACATGTATATATGTGTTTCAGCAATCGTATGACATACGAGCACATATATCCATAAGAGCACATATGTGGACACAATCCAATTATTCCGTATGTATGAAACATATAAAATACATATATGAGATTTTCAATAGGGTATATGGGCTTGGCAGCTGCTTGTAAAATACTGACGCCCTCCACTGAATAACTAATTACAAATTTTAGCTTTCATTTCAATTTTCCTCTTTGCACCTATGTACAAACAACCACACTGCGCTGGGAGGACGTAACGCAAGATGGCTAGTTTTTTTAGAAATTCGGAATGTAGTTTATAGGACCCAATGTGTGCAAATAATTAAGATATTCTTTCATCAATTCATTGCCTGCTCTCACCATTTTGTACTTAACGGCCCATAATGCATGCTTACTCACTGCTCAAGGCCGGCAATTCATTGTGCGCTATGTTGCCTGAAACGGTTATGGTGATGATGATGATTATGGATATTTATGGCGCAAGGGCATCTATGGCCAAGGAGCGCCATGGGACAAGGTATATTTCGCTTCTCAAGTTGGGGTCAGAGACCCGTTTAACAGACATTTCACGTTAAAGAAGCCGAGCACCACATCAGGGAATAGCGCGTCCCCACTGTATCCCCGGTGGGTACCCGGCGGCACTGGGGATCGAGCCCTGCTCCTCTGGCATGCCAGGCGGGTGCTCAACCTCTTGGCCACAGCTGCAGTAAATGATTATAGGTTCAGAACAACGCCTTTTCTCGTGTATATACTGAATACCAACCCTGTTTCTAACCATTTAAAAGGTAGCCTATTTCCGCTTATTCAATGTCGTCGCCTTTACTGTCTTATCACGAGCCTGAAAGTTGTAACAAGAATGTTGATGATTTGTTTTCGTTGAAATGATGTAGTCGCAAAATAGCACGTTCCTAAATATGGAATGCGTAGCTAACGAAAGTAGTGGAAGAAGAGGTTATCTCATTTCAACATGGCTTAGGAGCTGCATTATGAGAAAATAGCGATTCCGTAAAGTTTATAAATTTTTAGCCTAGAGTGAAAAGAAGCTCACAGAGCAAAACTTTTGGTAAAAGCTTTCCTGATGAACCCAAGCATCGTTGAAGGAAGTGTAAGAGAACCTTTCATAAAGTACCTTGCGCAAGTGCACACAGCGAGTCCTACAACTAACCGTTTGTAAAGAAAATTAAGTGAGGAACGCTGTCAGACATTGCAAGCTCAAGCAAAACTGAAGAGCACTATAGGAATGAGAATTAAAACGAATTTTAAATTTGAGTATTAGTTTTTATTGATAGTAATTTTCCAAAATGCTACCCTAGAAGAACAACCCGAGAAAAAAAAACACAGCATAGAAAATAGGCTCAAGATGAAACCTTGATGCCGTTTGAAAGGAGCGCGCGAACACTGCTATGCAAAGTCAGGCTGGAAGGAAACGCGATCACGTATATGCAATACTTCTGCCCTTGCAGCTAGATATCCCTTTATAACCATTTTATGACTATTTGCTTCCAGTGGACCTTTTCCCCTTAAACATGAATCACACTAGTTGTGTACAACCGCTGGATGTAAAAAAGGTAAAATATTTTGTTTTGTTGACCGGCGCAGTTCGCCTTTAATTCTGGCCTGACTGTTTTTCTCTCAAAGTGTAGCTTCGGCAACAAAATCTCGTTGTCTTTTTTGCGTACATGCAATTTGAAATATACCGGTACTTCCTACAACTGCTTGAATTAAGCTGCCGTATACGTAATGCCCTTTACATAATATACGCACAAACAAAGAACCAACGCCTTTTGTGCGATGTGTCGGGTTGCAAGACGGTGAATTCACGCGGTTGTTTGCAGCATACCAGCTGCTTCATATCGCCCCACAAATTGCATGGTCCAACGGTGTTCGCAGGTGAAACCTCGCAAAGATAGAATTAAGAAAATAAAGTTGTACTCGGTGTAGTGAACCGTTGACAAATATCACCCAGTGAAAGAACTACAAATCTACAAAACTATTTTACTGGCGCAGCTTCACATTACAATTTCGGCGTAAATTGTACCTTATACTCGGGTCAGAATAAGTAGTCTTGGCAGAATGTACTTGCTTAGAATTGCGCATGAAAACTTGGTTGTGATGAACGATTTCACTCACCGTTGAAATTGGGGCAGTTTATGTGAGCCTGGCCTCTTGCTAGTTCGATGCGTCGGGCACTGTTATAAAATGAGCGCACTCCAGCCCCGATGTGCAGCACTAAGAGGAACATTTTAGCGTGGCGTTAACACGGCAGTTCTGTGTAATGTGACACAGGTTTCACGCGTCGTAATGTCTGCGTCGACTGTGTGTATGGCGGTAAGGCATATTTTTGTCATTTTCGATGTGCTATACGGAGGACGATGGGAGCAGGCGCTTTCTACTCTTCCTGCGAGAGGAGCCAGGCGGCTCAAGGAACGCCGGTGGTCCTAATCCTCCTGGACCGAAAAATGGCCACCAACGCGAACCGCGACACGGCCGCAAACCTTAGGCGCCAACGAACCAAAGCTAACAAGCTCAAGACGCAGAGGCAGGCAGAAACCGGGTGGCGAACGAGGAGACTCACAGCAATGGCAGCAAGAGAAACTCTTCAGTCTTCTTGTCATCTTCCCGGCCGCCAATACGACCCGACACAAAGGGCCGCTAAAAACTTGGCCTGAGCCTAAGGGTAAATTCGGAGGTAAAAATGAGAGATCACTGCAGCTACCCGCATTGGAAGAAAGCGTTGACGCCTCCTCGACATTTGTCACCTTTCAAATTTGTCACCATGGTTGTTTTCTCGTTCACTTGATTGATTCGCTGTCGATTTACTCTGATTACACCCTCGTTTCATCCCGGCAACCATTTCGAGTTTGCAATTTTTCCGCCACGCTTTTTGCCCGCCCACTCACTCTTTACCCGTCCTGTCTTTTTGCCCTCTCTTTACCTTTCCCTATCATTATTACCTAATTGTCTTTAATTTATCATTATTTTTTATAACTCATGGTTAAGCATTGATCGCTTATCACTTGTCACGTGATTGCCCATTTGGAGTTTTCAAACAATTCCCCACGCTTTGGGTCTGTCCACAGTTCCGATTTTTCAAACTTGGCGCGGTGCTGTAACTCCGCCTACTTCCTGCCTTTTCAAACTTCGCGGCACTTTTGCTCTGGCCCCGACCAATTTTGGAACCTTTTGGGTTCAATTAAATAGCTATTCTTCAGATTTCGAAATATTTTTTCTTGAGCATCCTTACGTCATCCTATTTCGATTACAGCCCCTTGTTTAACGCTACATTTTTTGTCACCCACAAATGCTGTCGACATAATTTGCTGACACGATCATAGCTGACATAGCCTAGTCAAGCTTCCTTTGTAATGAGAAGATCCCCTACACTTTACCCTGACACGTCGTAAGTCAAAAAATAGTTGAAAACATATATTGAGCAAAGCCGTTAAAATATTTTGCTTAACAGGATATTCCAAACGACCGTGAATGACCGATGAGCGCCCACAGTCCACATTCAGGGGCGCCATGCCACGCATCAACTATGGCCAGTCATACTCGGTGCTCTTGAACCTACTCCGCGGCACACAAAGCTGGTCAACCTATTGTCAAAGTACCCATAACTTTGTTGCTTCTCCCCCACTTCAATCAATCAATCAATCAATCAATCAATCAATCAATCAATCAAAGGAAGGTTTTTTCATAATTCAAGGAAAATTTGTACAAAATATTTGAACCGATAGCCTACATGACTAATGTCTGGTCCAGTATAAAACAAGACATTTAGGCAACGGCATAAATATGTAAAGAATAAAAAATGAAACAGCGAAATAAGACAGCAAAAACTTCTAGTGTCCAATCGGAAGAAAAACAAGGCGTTTGGGCAAATGTATAAGGAAGTTACACACCAGCATTTCAACAATCTATACGCAGCGAATTCAGACAAAATGCAAACACAGAAACACAAAAGAGAAATCACATCATTAGTTGATCATGCAAGAAATATAATTTCGAAGCCAGTTTAATAGTTCTGGGAAGCGTAATTTTCAGTGGCAATGGATTCCAGACATTCGTCCCAATTAATTCAAGTAATCTCTCATCGTATGTGCTGTGATGGATCAGAATATTAAAATTACCGCTCGCAGCATGCCTTGTGATGGAACTGCAGGCAAAATGAATAAGCTGATCGCGAGTTGAGAATTAGTTATTAATATCTGATTTGCTAGAAGGGAGATTTTGTAGTCGCGTAAAGCGGAAAAGATTAGTACTCAAATTTCCTCGAACAGATTGTTGCTTGTATGATGCATTGAAGTAAATGTCACAATCCTTAGTGCTCTTTTCAGTAAGCGTAGCAGAGGTGTGAGATAAGTGGAGCATGTGTACCCCATAATTCGCTGCAATAACTCATGTGACAATGAACGAATGAAAAGTACAAGCTCCGCAATATGTTTCGATCAAATAATTGTCTAACCTTAATAAGGACGTAGCAGCCAAACACAGTTTATTACAAACGCTGTTCACTTGATGCTTCCAGTTAAGGTTATTGTCAAAGATAACACCAATATATTTAAAGAAGGAACTGATTTTATTACAAACTGTTCAAAGAAATCCTTATTTGATTAAAATCAATGTTTCTACTTCTTCATGGAAGACGACATATTTAGCTTTTGCAACGATTAACCTTAATCTATTGTCACTGAACAAGCTGAAAACGGCCATTAAATCTTGCTTCATGTCGTCTTGCATGGCAGAAACCGAATTACCTGCGAATATGAGGATCGTGTCGTTTGCATACATGAGAATCTGCGAAAGTGAGACGGAACATGGGACATCATTTATATAAATGGAAAACAGTTGAGGCCCCATGACAGATTCTTGGGGCACTCCGCATTTTATATGACTATTTGAAGAGTCAAGGTTGATAGTTACTACTTTCTGTTGTCGACCTGATAAGTAACTTGTGAAAAATTTCAACGTCTCATTAACAATCCCTTAGGCGGCTTATTTCTTCTTTAATATTGGATGTGATAAAGTGTCGAACGCCTTCTTCAGGTAAAAATATATACATCTTGTGATTTTGTTTTTATTAAGAGTTGAATTTATCAACTGGGAGAGCGTTAGAAGGGCTGTAGAGGTCGACCTGTTTGGGTCGAGACCATGCTTCTGATGTCAGATTATATTATCCTGACTAAGGAATATTTTTAGTTGGATGGCAATTAGTTTCTCAAAAACAGTGCTTAAAATGCTTAGTATAGATACTGGACAATAACTACTTGGGTCGTTTTCGTCTCCAGATTTATAAATAGGAACGTTAGCGATGATTAGAATTTTTAGATAGCAACTAGTCTCTATCGCATGGCTAAATATATGCATAGTGGGCTGTACAGAATGTCAATGTTATGCTTTAAAACGGCGGTCTGAATACTATCGTGCCCAGCCGCTTTATTAACCGGCAGTGTGCTTACTGCAAATGTAATCATAGATGTACATGTACATTGATTGCATTTACTGTGATTGGATTTAGATTAAAATCGGTCTGAACAACTCTAGGTAGGGTAGTAGAGGCGGACTGAAAAGAGAACTGATTCGCAAGTGATTCACCAATATTTGTGAAGTAGCTAATAAATTCATTGGCAACCTGTATGGAAAGGTCGTTAGGGGTAACGCGTTTCTTTGGTCCAAGTCCTGTGATGTCCTAAACAATTTTCAAACTTGTTTCGTGTCAAGGCCAAGTTTCTAAGTATGTTACTGCAAAAAGTTTCGCTCTCCTCATCATCGCGACAGACTTATTCCTAAAAAGCTTGAATTGACCACGATAATAATTGATTGCTTTGTTTGCTTCCATTTGTGAAAGGAGTCATTTTTCTTTAGAACCACAAGTATATTATCAGTTATGCAATGGCACACATCTTCTTCGTAGTTCCAACGTTTGTATTCTAGCATGGATTTTATTACGGTACTTGATACGAAACGGATAAAAGTTTCGCACTCTATATTCACATCACTGTTGTACAATTTCACAAAATCAATGCTCTGCAAGAAGTTTCGAACACAGGCGTAATTTACTCGAGTTCATGTATCTAGAATACGTTTGCAATACGGATATAAATAAGTGAGTGATAAACACATGAAAGTCGGACAGTAATCAGCAATAGTTTATCACAAACGCCAGAGCATACAGTCTTTTCATTGTTGCAGAACATGTGATCAATAAGTAATGAAGATTTCTGTGCTATTCGAGTCGGGGAGGAAATAACGTTTTTAACGTTGAATGTCTGCATGAGAAGCAGGTAGTCGCACTTGAAACATCCATCTTTTAAGAGGTCGCTGTAGAAATCACCGCATATAACAAGTGGAGCATTAAAGGTCATTAGCGTGCTGATGATAGTTTCCATAACCGAAAGAAAGTCATTTAGGCTGGCGTTGGGAGGCCGGTATGCCACACCGATATTAAGACCACAGCCGAGGTGTACAAAAAATTAATGTGGATTAGCTCCGCTAATCCAGCATATACAAAGCGAAAGGTGTCGGCGTTCGCTGTGTTCATTGGCGTTGGCGTTGACAATGTTCTTGATGGCGATGACTGAGCAAAGGAAGGGCGCATAACTGGCTCCCTGGATATGCGGACGCTTCATTGTACTTTGATACATGTGGCGGTGGTGGAAGAGATGTGGCCTGAATGCATTAGCGCTAACAGCGTTGTGGCTGACATGCGGCACTGCAGCAAAAGCTAGGCCGCAGCGTTCATTTGCTGAACAATCTCTCGCGATCAACCATTAACTACATGCCACATCCCAGGGTGGCAGGGAGGGCGCGCTGCTTATTCAGTGTGCGGAAAGCAATCAAAGCAGGCTTTTGCAGTTGGGCACCAACGCCATGCACATGAAAGCGAGATTGAGGTCTCCACTGTCCCACGGATCCGGTTATGCGCCTTTCCTTTCGTGAAAATGAACGGCGTTTGTAAAGTTGTCAACGACAATGAACTGAAAGAACACCGTCAGCTCCATTGTTTTGTTTGGCTTTTAAGGAAAGGAAATAGCACAGTAACCGTCTCACATATCTCGGTGGACACCCAAGCCGCGCCGTAAAGAAAGGGGTAAAGAAACGAGGGAAAGAAGAAAGAGAAAACTTAAAATTGAAAGTTTGATTTTGAGGAAAGGCGCTGCGCTGCGCAGCGGCAGAACACCTGTGGCTCGGTGCTACTAGTCGCGCATGCGCAGTAGTGAATAGGGAGAGAGCGAGAGAAATATCCGCGGCGATTCCATTCCATTCCAAAAACCTTTATTTCCACCAGAGAAGAGGCTCCCCTACTCCCCATCTCTGGCACGCAGGCCTAGGGGTGGGGGCCGGGAGCCTCGCATCTAAAGGCAGGCATAGAGTTCTTGGTCTCTTGCGGCCTCCAGTGCCAGGTGAATGACTTTTTTCTGCACGGCGGGGTCCGCGCTTTGCAGAAGGGTTTCCCAGGCTTCCTTGCTATTTCATCATCATCAGCCCTACTACACCCACTGCAGGGCAAAGGCCTCTCCCATGTCTCTCCAATTAACCCTATCCTTTGCCAGCTGCATCCACCCTTTGCCTGCAAACTTCTTAATCTCATCCGCCCATCTAACCTTCTGCCGCCCCCTGCTACGCTTACTTTCTCTTGGAACCCACTCCGTTACCCTTAAAGACCAGCGGTTATCTTGCCTTCGCATTACATGCCCTGCCCAAGCCCATTTCTTTCTCTTGATTTCGACTAGGATGTCATTAACCCGTGTTTGTTCCCTCACCCACTCTGCCCGCTTCCGATCTCTTAACGTTACACCTATCATTTTTCTTCCCATGGCTCGCTGCGTTGTCCTTAACTTAAGCTGAACTCTTTTCGTTAGCCTCCACGTTTCTGCCCCGTAGGTGAGTACCGGTAAGATTATGCTGTTGTACACTTTCCTCTTGAGGGAAATTGGTAAACTGCCACTCATGATCTGCGAGAATTTTGCCATATGCGCTCCACCCCATTCTTATCCTTCTAGTTATCTCCCTCTCATGATCCGGATCAGCTGTCACTACCTGCCCTAAGTAGACGTATTCCGGCACCATTTCTAGGCTCTCGCTGCCAATTGTGAACTGTTGTTCCCTTGCTAGGCTGTTGAATATTACCTTGGTTTTCTGCATGTTAATTTTTTAGACCCATCGATCTGCTCTGCCTGTCTAACTCGTTGATCATGATTTGCAGTTCACCTCCTGAGTGACTCAGCAAGGCAATGTCATCAGCAAATCGCAGATTATTTAGGTATTCTCCATTTATTCTTATTCCCAACTCTTCCCAATTCAGGCCTCGAAATACCTCCTGCAAACATGCGGTGAACAGCATTGGCGAGATCGTGTCTCCTTGCCTGACGCCTTTCCTTATTGGAATTTTATTGCTGACTTTATGGAGGACTATAGTAGCTGTGCAGTTGCTATATATATCTTCCAGTATTTTGACATAAGGCTCTTCTACCCCCTGATTACGCAATGCCTGTATGACTGCTGAGGTTTCCACTGAGTCGAATGCTTTCTCGTAATCAATGAAAGCTATATATAGAGGTTGGTTATATTCTGCGCATTTCTCTATCACCTGATTGATAGTGTGAATATGATCTATTGTAGAATATCCTTTACGATAGCCTGCCTGATCATTTGGTTGATTAAAGTCTAACGTTGCCCTGACTCTATTAGCGATCACCTTAGTAAATACTTTGTAGGCAACGGATAGTAAGCTGATCGGCCTGTAATTTTTCAAGTCCTTGGCGTCTCCCTTCTTATGAATTAAGATAATGTTTGCATTCTTCCAAGCTTCTGGTACAGTCGAGGTCATAAGGCATTGCGTATACAGGGTGGCTAGTTTCTCTAGCACGATGTCCCCTCCATCCTTCAACAGATCTGCTGTTACCTGATCCTCCCCAGCTGCTTTTCCCCTTTTCATTGCTTCTAAGGCTTTCTTTACTTCATCTTTCGTAACTGGCGGGATGACGTATTGCTGTGCACTGCTGTCTTTCTCATTAGCGCTCTGATTACATTGGCTACTGTACAGGTCTGTGTAGAACTCTTCGGCTACGTTAACTATCTTATCCATATTGCTAATGACATTGCCCTGCTTGTCTCTTAATGCATACATCTGGTTTTTACCTATGCCTAGTTTCCTCTTCACTGTTTTTTTTAGGCTACCTCCGTTCTTTATAGCATGCTCGATTCTCTCCATATTAAACTTCCTTATGTCGGCTACCTTGCGCTTATTTATTAACTTTGATAGCTCCGTTAGTTCTATTCTATCGGTAGTGTTAGATGCCTTCATGTTTTGGCGCTTCTTAATCAGATCTTTCGTCACCTGAGATAGCTTCCCGGTATCTTTTCGAACTGTCCTACCGCCTACTTCTACTGCGCACTCCGTAATTATTGACGTCAGGTTATCGTGCATTGAATGAACATCAAGATCATCTTCCTCAGTTAAAGCCGAGTATCTGTTTTGCAGCGCTATCCTAAACTCCTGTGCTTTCCCTCTTACGGCTAACTCGTTAATGGTCTTCTTCTTCGCTAGCTTCTTCGCTAGCTTCTATGATCAAACCAATTAACCCTCCTTGCTATTTATTCCTTCTTTAATCCCTGGGGAGTGTGTACATTCCCAAATGATGTGATCTAGGGTCCCCCTATTCTCACATTTTTTGCATTTTTCCTCTATTTCCTTTTCCCTAAATACGTGTGATGCCCACACCGGGTTTATGAAGTTCCCAGCTTGTAGTCTACGCCATGTTGTAGCTTCTTTATTCCCTTGTGTTTTGTCCGGCGGAGGGAAAATCCTCCTTTGACTTCTATAGCTCTCTATTATTTCTGCATAGCTGATCAGTCTCTCATCCAGGTCCTTGCAGTCGGGCGGCTCTCCCCTGGCTCGGAAGTAGAGGTCTCGAGCCAGGGTGTTTGCCGCCTCGTTTCCAGGGATGGATGCGTGAGCTGGTACCCACACGATGCGTACGTCCCTCCCAATGTCCTTCTTTTTTAGAATTTGTGCTGCTTCTAAGGCAATCCTCTCTCTGCCATAATTGTAGACTGCAGTTTTGCTGTCACTAGCTATAATTTTGGCCTGCGTTCCTACGCATGCGAGCGCTATTGCGACTTCTTCCGCCGTTTCCGGGTTGCGGCTTCGAATGGATGCTGCTATCTCAGGTTCCCCCTTTCCGTTGACCACTGAGGCCACGGCTGCTCCTAGCTTCCCACTTGCTGCATCTGTGTATGCCACTGCTTTCTTATCTAGACTGTCCAGTCCTCTGGCCATGGCTTCTGCCCTCTTTTCCCTTCTTTCCTTGTTGAATTCTGGGTGCATATTTTTGGGCAATGGGTCTACTCTGATCTTTTCCCTAGCACATTTTGGAATGTCTTGTTTCTTTTGCATCCCCCTGTCGGTTTGCCTGTCGACCGCTTCTAGTATAGCTCTGCCGGTGCTCGTCCTGCTGAGCCTATCTAGCTGCGCTGATCTTACCGCTTCAGCTATCTCACTCCAGTTGTTGTGAAGCCCCATATTTAGTAGCCTTTCGTTTGAGGTGCTTATTGGCAAGCCCAGCGCCTTCTTATAGCTTTTCTTGATTATGGCATCAAGCTGCCTTTTTTCTGTTGCCCCTATCTTGAGGAAGGGGGTCGCGTAGCTGATCCTACTTAGTATATATGCCTGTACTAGTTTCATTAGGCTCTTCTCTTTGAGGCCTCTACCTCTAAGCGATATCCTTCTGAAAATTCCCGTGACTTGCGTCACAAACTTGTCCAATCTTTTTAGGGTTTCATCATTGTAGCCGTTACTTTGTATGAATAGGCCCAGAATCCTGATCATATCTACCTTAGGCACCAGTTTTCCTTCCACAGTGATTTTAAAGTCCTCACCCTGCTTGAGCCTGTTTCTTTTTGGGTTGTATACCAGAAGCTCAGATTTCTCTGGTGAACATGCCAGTCCTCTTTGTGCTGCATACTCTACCACAGTGTCTGCTGCCTTCTGGAGCTTCCTTTCTATTTGCCCGTCGTCTCCTTTGTTTATCCAGACATTGATGTCGTCTGCATACATACTGAACTTTAGACCCTCTATTCCTTGAAGTAATTTAGGTAACCCTCTCATTGCTATGTTGAAGAGGAGTGGGGATAGTACCGACCCTTGGGGGGTGCCCCTGCTGCCCAGTTCTATGTTCCCTGATTCTATGTCCTGATATTTGATCGTCGCTGTTCTCCCAGTTAGGAAGTCCTTGACATAGTTATATGTTCTCGGACCTACCTCTAGACTATGTAGTTCCTCTAGTATAGCCTCGTGTTTGACGTTATCGAACGCCTTTTTGAGGTCGAGACCTAGGATTACTTTTGCATCTTTGGATTGGGATTCGATTATGTCGTGCTGCAGCCTCAGCATCACGTTTTGCGTACTCAGCCCCGGGCGGAAGCCAATCATCTCGCTTGTCCAGAGCTCGTTGTCTTCCATGTATCTGGTTAGCCTTGTCTGAATTACGTGTTCCATTAGCTTCCCTACGCAAGATGTGAGGGATATGGGTCTTAAGTTTTCGAGCTTCGGCGCTTTTCCCGGCTTTGGAATGAGTATGATGTTCGCCTCTTTCCATTGCGCGGGAAGCTTTCCGGTTTCCCACACCTTCTGCATATATGCAGTGATTGCTGTTATCGAGCCATCATCTAGGCTCCTCAGGGTTTTGTTGGTGATGCCGTCTGGGCCCGGGGCCGATTTTGACTTTAGCTTAATTATTTCCGCCCTTACCTCCGCTTCTGTTATTGGGCCGTCTAAAAGCTCCATCGGGGGACCCTGGTACTCTGGGAGTTCTACCCTCTTCGTGTCCCCTATATATGTTTGTATAATTTCTTTAACGAACTCCTCGTCCGTCCCCTCATAGATGTGCTTTGTCTTGGCTAGACTAATGCTCGCCTGCGTTTTAGAGTTGGTAGGGTCGAGTAGGTGCCTTAATAGGTTCCAGGTCTTTGTTAAGCTCATACCCCTTTTCATCTCGTCGCACCTGCTGCACCAGTTTTGCTCACACAACTGTCGTGCATATTTTTCTATGTCCCGATTTAGTCTTGCTATTCTTCTCCTGAGGTTCCTATTCCATCTCTGCTTCTTCCATCTGCGTTCGAGTCCATTTTTGGCCTCCCACATGTGCAGCAGTTTGTTGTCTGCTAGTTCTAGAACATATTGCCCCTTCAAAGTTACGGTCGCTTCCGACATGTGCTTCTTAAAGGTTTCTGTCCATTCCTCTATGTTTTGGATGGTTCCCCAATTTTGCTGGTCCCTTTGGGCCCTGAATTTGTCCCATTCCGTGATTTTGGGCAGTCTACCCGCTTTATCTTTGATGCCCGTGCGTACCGTCGTGGCGATAATGAGGTGGTCACTTCCTAGGTCCGTTCCTGTGTTCATCCAAGTGGCTGCCCTAACGTTTTTGGTTAGCGTGAGGTCAGGTGTGGTGTCCGCCATGACGCTATTCCCTCTCCTATTTGGGCACCCCGGATCTGTTTGCAGGGTTAGGCCTAACTCCTGTATGTCCTCCCATAGGTGTCGTCCCTTCGTGTCCCTCGTACTGTATCCCCACTCCTTGTGATGGGCGTTGAAGTCCCCTACTATGATCAGTGGGCTAATGTTTGCCACTTTCATTGCTTTCCGAAATATTGCCCTGAACCTGACTTTTTGCTGCTTCGGTCTCGAGTACACGTTTAGTAGGAACAGGCTTGGTTCATTCTTTTTGCCCGTTATCATCTCTACTAGGACGACTTCTGCCTCTGCCGTGTTTAGCTCATGCTCAATTGTTGCTATGTTCCTTTTAACGTATGTGGTGACGTGAGATTTCCCCCCTCTATCACTGTGGAATGCTTGATACCCTGGTAGATTTAGCCTCTTACCAGTTTTTTGCAGGGCTATGGCCGCGGCGAGATGCCCGCTGTGACGTCATGTACCTCTTCAAAGCGCCGCTACGGCGAAATCGCAAGTTCGCGGCCAGTAAAGCTTTCGCTGTAAAAAGCGATTTGACAGACTGCTTGCTACATGAACTATCTGCGACAATCTGGTAGTCAACACTACTCTTTATGAAAAGCTATACACCCCCACCACGTGATGTGTGGCACCTTGGTAATGATATCATGGCATATCCAGGTATTTCAGTGGTTTCATCTTCCTTTAACTATGTTTCTGTAATTGCAATAACGTCATAATGGAAGGAGAATTGTGGTAAATAGGAAAGAAGATGGTCTAAATTTTTATGCATGCTGCGGATATTACAATGCAAAACAGATATGTTTTTCCTTTCTATCCAGGTTTGCTTGATCTGGTTTATACCAACAGCCGTTGTGTTAGAGAACTTGTTACAAGCCTACTGCACTTGTCACGTGAAGAACATGTGAATTTTCAACTTTGCGCATCAGGATTTTTCCGTTTGACACTCACGTAAAACGTGATCCGAATAGAATGTACAATCCTGGGAGATCTTATTGCTCAAGCACCAAGCAGAAGAACAACGCAGTAATCAGTCTCGACAGGGTAGAAAACTGAGCTAGTTTGTAGACGTTCGTTATGAAAATTTGTTAGCGCCTGGATTTTTCATAACATCGGTCTCGCCCTGACCGCCGCCCAGTCCCAAGAGATTCCGCCCGACGGTTAATGGTATGAAGGGGGGTTTAGGCTATTGCCTTCTGCCCCGTCCTTTTTGACGGCTGGAAATAAAGTTTTTTCTATCTCTCTCTCCCCGCTACTCTTCACGATCAGAAACCAATTACTCAATAAGCAAACTTCATTGTTATGCTTTATTTTAGGGCGATGAATAGGTTTAATTAATATTTTGATGTAGCCAAACAAGTACAGTGTTAGACATGGAAGCCCGAAAGTTTGTTATTATTATCTTTGAGTATTCGCTCTTCATCTGCAGCTGCACCAGCGCAGCTTTTGTGCGCTGGTAACGATAGCGTGCTTCACTAAACAGTAGGAAGTTTGAATATATAGCATTCGTTAATGGTGACACCCCACAAAAATATTTGTGTGCTCCACGAGACGGGTGGAATTGCGTAATTGGTCTGAAACGGGATTATTCAGCAGACCATTTCTTTCGAAAAAAAATGGTAGAGGTTTATGTCTGCTAGCCACGATATACGTAGCGGGAGGTACGGGTGACAGAGTGCCGTTCACAAAGTCTGTTTGAAATGTCCGGGTCGCAGATGCACTTTCGGAAAGTCGAATGGCATGATCATTAACACGACGGGCGTTCACACCCTCTTCGGTTGGTTGACGTTGACTGACGTCTTCCATAGGCTCGAGCTCGGCGGCTATGCGCGGTCTATTACGGTCGGCACTCTGGCGTCCCCGTTTGGCAAGGCGTTCCTCTCTCTTTTCAGGCGTCTCTGCTGCTCTCTTCGCCTTCTGACGCATAAATGTAGAAGCGCAGATGTCGAAAGCCTCTTGCTTGAAATTGTAATTGGCTGCATCGGTGTATACTGCTCCAGGATGATTGAGGTACTCTCTATGCAGGGCCAGCCGCGGCGGATGCGTTTCAAGGGAGGCGAAACGCTAAGGCGCCTGTGAGCTGTGCGATCTCAGTGCACTTGAAAGATCCCCAGGTGGCCGAAATTATTCCGGAGCCCTCCACTACGGCACCTGTTTCTTCCTTTCTTCTCTCAGTCCCTTCTTTATGCCTTCCCTTACGGCGCGGTTCAGGTGACCGACGATACAGTGAGACATATACTCCGTCATTTCCTTTTCCCCAAAACCAAATTTTCATAAACGCCGGTGCACTTTGATGCGTTCAGCGGAACAGTAGACGCCTGCCGTGGAGACCGACACCGTGAACCGCGGCCGTGAGGTTAATAATAATAATTGGTTTTGGAGGTAAAGGAAATGGCGCAGTATCTGTCTCATATACTATTGGACACCTGAACCGCGCCGTAAGGGAAGGGATAAAGGAGCGAGTTAAAGAAGAAAGGAAGAACGAGGTGCCGTAGTAAAGGGCTGCGGAATAATTTCTACCACCTGGGGATCTTTAACGTGCACTGACATCACATAGCACACGGGCGCCTTAGCGTTTTGCTTCCATACAAACGCAGCCGCCGCAGTCGGGTTCGAAACCGGAAACTCCGGATCAGTAGCCGAGCGCCCTAACCACTGACCCACCACGGCATGTAGGGCCGTAAGGTTAAATTCTTTTTTGGGGAATAGAAATGGCGCGGTATGTGTGTCACTTATCGATGGACACCTGAACCGCGCCATAAGGGAAGAGATAAAGGAGGGACTCCGGAAGAAAGAGCGGCGACGAAGCGCGCGGTGCACCCACTCCTCCTCCCTGGTTGCCATGGTAGCGGCACATGCGCACAACTGACCTCCCGCACGTACTATGGTAAAGGCGCATGCGCACAACTGGTCTCTCGCCTGAACCGCGAAATGCTCGACTGGTAGCCTAGTGTAGCTCCCGCTACAAAAAAAATTGGCAGTGACTAAGCTCGGCTATGCCAGGATATACGTAGAAAATGCTAAGGCATCGAATGGTTAACGTTGGTTAATCCTGATTGCCAGATTAATCCAGAAGTCCAGGTTAGTCTGGCTGTCTAGCTATGTTGTTGCGCATTAAAGACGACATAGCTGTGGTTGCGCGCACTCTAGCTCTCCTTTTCAATCCTCCGACATGTTTCCAGGCATGCGATGCAGCTGGCGAAGCGAGCGGGGGCGAGCGCAACGACGAGGAACGTGGTGGGACGTCATGCCAAACGGAGCAGGCGGCGAGCCGTGCGGTGTGACATCATGCTAGATGGCGCGGCAAGCGCACGAAGCACAGCAACCGTCTCACATATCTCGGCAGACACCCGGACCGCGCCGTAATGGAAGGGATAAAGGAGGGCGGGAAAAGAAAGAGAAAACTGAAAATTGAGAGTTGCATTTTAAAGAAAGGCGCGGCGCTGCGCAGCGGCGGAACACATGTGGCTCGTTGCTACAAGTAGCGCATGCGCAGTTGTGTCTAGGGAGCGAGAGAGAGAAATATCCGCGGCGATGGATGGATGGGTGGAAAAAACTTTAATGGTGAAAAATTTGAAATGTTCGTGTACCTTACCGGTCACTGAGCGCCGTGGTCGATGCATATTGTGTGCACATCTCTGGTGAGGTGCGCGCTGTGATGTCGTGTGCCTCCTCAGAGCACGGCCACGGCGAAATCGCAAGTTCACGGCCAGTAAAGCTTTAGCTTTAAAAAGAGGTCAGAGGGCGGACTTAATAATAATAATAATTGGTTTTTGGGGAAAGGAAATGGCGCAGTATCTGTCTCATATATCTTTGGACACCTGAACCGCGCCGTAAGGGAAGGGATAATGGAGGGAGTGAAAGAAGAAAGGAAGAATAGGTACCGTAGTGGAGGGCTCCGGAATAATTTCGACCACCTGGGGATCTTTAACGTGCACTGACATCGCACAGCACACGGGCGCCTTAGCGTTTTTCCTCCATAAAAACGCATCCGCCGCGGTCGGGTTCGAACCAGGGAACTCCGGATCAGTAGTCGAGCGCCCTAACCACTGAGCCACCGCGGCGGGGCCACGGACTTCTGTAAAAGGAGGATTCAAGAACACGCGCATATGAGGCCGATCACCAAGCCTTCCTACTTGCTTAGCAATGCATGCTGCTGCACCTGCTCGATGCATTGGCACCTCCACTATGTCTCAGAAGTGGAGGCAACTTTTAATTCGCTTATATTAATTCACTTTATATAGAACTAACATAGTGTGTCGATGTAGCCTCTATGTGACCCTGGAAGAGTACGATTACGCGTGCGCACGTGCTGCTCGTTTTGTCTATCATTTTTTCCCAGCTCAATTGCACCCCTAGTACTGCCAAAGTTCTCAGCTGCTTTTATGTATTCGCACACTTTTCTTGCCTTCAGGAGAGAAGTTGAGGCCGTACGTGTCATTTTTTTGGCTGTCTTACTTTTTCTCTTTCAAAGTCACCCAATTCAAAGTCGAAGCCAAGGGCTCCTTCTACTAATGGGTTTTTGAGTGTTTAGCATCCGAAAGCAACTCACGCTATGAGGGACGCCGTAGTGAAGTGCTCCAGAAATTTCGACCACCTGGGGTTATTTAAAGTGCACTGACACATCACACGCTGTAAAAAAATATGCTCCGCTTTACACAGAAACCCGCTGGTAATGCGTTGCCGGAGGGTTTTCCGCAACATGAGCTACGACCTAAATGCCAGAGACAGAGGTTCCGTATGACGGTTGTCATATTCTTGGTGATGAAAAGTTCCGTCATGCTTGCACAGAAAAGAAATCAATTTTTCGCTACAGATTCCTCTGCTGTGATCTTAAGAAAGGTTCTGTAACATGCATTCATACTTCCTTCGTTGACTCTTAACAGAAGTCTCATAGTGTTCATGTATAGTTCCTCCGTTAACTCTTAACGAATGTTTCATATGTGCATGCATAGTTCCACTGTTCACACTTAACGAGGGTTTCGTCATGTGCATGCATACTTTCTGCGTTCACACGGAAGTCATTTGAGCTTAAACGAAATAATCTGTATTGTTTTAATGTACTTTTTTCGTATGGCTTCTGCTGCAGGTACGCAGCTTGTTCACTTGTAGCTCTTTCATGTCTGTTTGTCTGAGGAAAGTGTAATATAGCATTCTAGAGAGCATGCACATATTGGCTTACATGCATATAACAGAGAATAACTTGGTGAAATAGCAAATGATTTGATCTTGAAAAAATGCTGTACATTATTGAGCTCTATATTTTTAAGTGCAAATAATGTGTTGTCTTGTTTCCTGGCTGGAAAGGAGGAGGAAAAACTGAGGTGCAGGATTAGTTGGACCGTTTATTAAATGCATTGTAATAAAATAGTGTAATCATTTATGTGCAGCCGCACTAAGTAGCTAACGCATATTATGCACTAGCCAGACATGAAGGGGTTCTCAGCATTAGGTCGTGTTTACATGCAACATTAATTAAAACCTTCTGGTACTTGGCTGAACATGATTTGGCATCAAATCTCGACATTGCATAATACTTATAACAGGATAAAAAATTTTGAGCTTCAATAACCTGCGTTTTTGTTAAAGCAGCAGCTTTGTTCTTAGCGTTTCATAGAAAAAGAGGAACTATGACAATTTCCACCTGCTCGTGGCACATCAGAATTTGAAAAACATTAGTCCAACTCAGTAATTTTTGCAAGAACCATGCATTATTTCACAATCCGAAAGAATGGAACACTTTTCTGTTTTGTGTGTTGCATGTATCGATGGATGCGTAGTGCGGGTTCATCATTTTTGCTGCTCTAACAAGATGCATGGAACTTCTGCTAGTCAAAAAGAAAGCAAAGCGCAACATGAAGTCTGTGCTCCACGAGAGAGCTCAGAAACTGAAGCTTGCAATCTAATGCCTTAAAGCATTAAAAAAATGCGACATGCCTATTTAAACCTTCAGGTATTGAGTCGGAGATTTGCCGCCAGTTTCATAATTTTAGCATGAACGGTTGTCAGGCACTTTTGCTTCCCATTCCACCTGGTCCCTTTGGTGGGGTTGATGTCAAAGATTTCTCTGAAAGAACAGAAGCATTTTCGAATTCTCCTAATGTCAGCTTTAGAGACCAGATGCGTAATGCTTAGCACCATCAGCATGCATCATTTTTCCTAAAATAAAGAAGATCTAGAAAAAAGTAGACTAATTCTATTGAATACATGTTTTAAATGAAAACGTCATTTTCTTTCCAGAAGCACATTCTGTAGTATGAGCAATTGCAGAGGATACTCCGCATGCTACAACTGCTGAAACATGCAGACACAGTCATTCGCAAAGACAAGTTGCCATAATTACCAGATTTTCTAGCAAGTAATAGTACTTTACTTTAATCTTTAATCACGTTTAACTGCATATCCATGTGCACTAGCTTGGCAGGTGCTCACAAACTCTTTTAGATACATCAAGTCATTTCCTTCAAGCTAAAGACTGTCTTTCTAATCGTGCTTTTGAAGATATGGTGCCTAGAATGGCGTTTCTAGCCCAATGAGCAGTTAGGAACGCACAAGAATTTATTTATTTGTTTGTTTGTTTATATCCTGAATGGTCTCAGACTGAGACATTACTTCAGGGTTTGCTGGAACAAGCACTGCATTTTGCATCCCAAAGATATGAAAGCATATAGAATAAAAGGCCCCAAGGTGTACTGAGAGGACCATTGATGGAACCTGAAGGATCTGCTGACTAGCTTTTTCTGGGTGTGGCCTGCGAAAAATCCGCCAAAGATTGAGGACCTAAGCATTTTTCACCGAACTGTGTTACCGGCAACATTATCCTTTTTTAATGCTTTTTTAGCTACAGACAACAGTATGGACTACAATACGATAAAAATGACAGTTTTATCGTATTTGCATAAATATGCAAGGGGCAGTTTGAGAACTCGGTAGAATATAAACAGAAATATAATTATAATGCAATCTCGAGGTATTTCATAATGCAAAAAAGACGAACTGCGCAACAAGAACACGGACGAAAGGGAGGCAGACACACACTAACGCACACACTGCCTCCCTTTCGTCCGTGTTCTTGTTGCGCAGTTCGTCTTTTTTGCATTATGATCAACCAACTAGCCCGACAAGTCCTGTCGAGGTATTTAGGCCGACCATAGCTTAGGGCCTCATAAAAAAGCAGATGGCAGGTTAAAATGTGAAAGTAGCAGATAAATAACAGTTATGTAAGAGGAAAAGCTTCAGATGCGCGCCGCGATCGAGTGAAGCCACGGCTCCAATGCCGCAATGAGCGCAGCCTCACAAGCAGCAGCGGCCGCCGTCATTGCCCCGCTGCTGCTACTTGGTGTTTGGAGCTGCCTAGGCCTGCTAAATTCTGCCCTTTTTGATTTCTCTACTCCAATTTACTCTTTCACTGCCTTCTATTTCTCAGCGACCTCCTCCGTCATCTTTCCATATCCTCAGCCAACTTCTGCTTTGCACTTGCACGCTTTGCTCCGAGAACAGTAATGCTGCATTCTTCCAGCGACTGTGTAGGCGTGCGGCGAAGGTCAATTTAAGTACATAGTCAACCTCGGAAATAAAAAAAAGAATTCACACTCTATTCATGCCTTGCTTCCGAATCTAGTGCGAATGACATTGGGAAGTGCACGGTAAAACATGTGTGTGTCAGGAGAAGCATCGCCCAAACTTCATTTCGTGCAGTGTTGGAGTTATTCAAGTTTTCCGCATTCTTGCTGTGGCGTGTGTATTGGTCAGACCGAACGAAGTGTTAATAACAGGCTTCAGGAACACTCCAATTCCTGCGATAACTCGGCAGAGTCATACATTGACCTCCCTTTGCACCGTCATTTGTGTGGCTCATCCAGGTATTTTGTGCTGCAGCCATTCTTTTTAGGTCCAAGGGCCAATGGGCTAGAAAAATAATAGAAGCATATTACATGCATAATTCTGGAGACATTTGCATCAGTCGACTTTCAGTAGTAGTTTCACAAAATGAACTATATTTCCTCAAGGATGCCTATCTAGATTGATAGCACGATTAAGGTTGCGTCCAGCGTTATCTTCCTCTGGTCAGTGTGTTTTTGTTGTTGGACACGTGCGCATATAGTTCGTGCCTAGTATGCTGGAACCGTTTTTGTTTATTTTTTGTAAGATTCGAAGATTTATATATTCTTCCCTTCCCGTAATAAATTTATTTGCACTCAGCGCTTGTTTTGTCTAGTCTTCCTTTTGTCCTTGTTTGCTGCGATGTTGTGAATCAGAAGGTAAGAGACCTACATCACCTCAATGACCACAGGCAGCACAACATAAACGCTCTCAATTCGCTTGGCATTAAAACACAGCTACAGAGCGATGCTAACCTTTTCACTGCTATGAATGCTCCCAAGCGACCTTGTCATTGAATAGCACAAGCGTTGTTCAACAGACAAGGAGGTTGTGGTTTGCATTATTACTTTGCAACATTTATCTGAGAAAAACCGCTACAGTGGCTCAGTGATTATGGAAGTCGGCTGCTGAACCGAAAGATGCGGGTTCGATCCCTGCCGCTGCAGTCGAATTCCAATGGAGGCGAAATTCTAGAGGCCCGTGTACTGTGCGATGTCAGTGCACGTCAGTGCACCAGATACATCATGTTCTTTGCCAGGCACCACAGCCATGGAGAAATGTATCGGGCCTTCAATTGCCACTTAATGGTACAAAGAGGCTGCATTCTCTTTATTCAGGCCTAGAAAAGTTTCCACTGGCCACACGAAATGAAATTTTTCTTTGTAACAGTTGTGGCAGCAATGAGATCACCTAAGTGACATAGATGAAGCAGTGTTGACTGTACCTCCTATAAGCAATGACGGTATCCTGTGAAACACGTCACCTGAAACAATTTTACCAATCTCTTTCAACACTATCTGCTGGGCTGGTTTAGATTATGAAGGTTCTGCACCTCTTCCATGATATACTGCAATGTTTTTGCAGGAACGTGCTGGGCTTCAAGTTTGAGGAGAAGGAGTGCGAAGTTATCTGTGAAAAGTTTATGGTCTGATTGGCTGCTGGTGCTTGGCTCCTGATCTGATCTACTGTCCGTAGAAAAAGATTTGAAGAACTGCTCTCAGCTACGTCTGTCGCAGGTTCTGCCTCCATCTCAATGTCCATGTTCACTACTTGTAGGCAATTTAAGGTGTCTCTGGCCTCTTGATGATACCTAGAAACGTGTGTTCTGAATGAGCCAGCAGACTTTAACACACTGACACACTCCGAAAAAGGGCACACATCAGCACTTGTTCAGTGTCCAGATGACCAGCAATGTGCGACACAAATTTGGTACGAGATGACTCGTGTCTCATACATGGCGGCACGGGACAGAACAGGCGTCGCTCAGTTCTGGTTGATGGTGTTGCTTTCTATGATGCCTGAACATGTGGCTTTTGAAGCTCACATAATTCTTCAGAACCACGGAACATGCTTCGATGCTACACAGAGCACCGCCCAAGAGACTGCTGTCGTAGGTGAGGTGGTCAAAGTAGGCCACCAGTGTTGAAAAAATTCGTGAACACAGATTGCAAGATGCCATTCCACACAGGTGACAGAACAAGAATAAGAAACAGCATTCGAACCCAATAAACCCAAACGTTGTTTAGTGCCATATCAGCCCACTTATTTGAAAAACTCCTAATCCTCATTTTGAAGTGTCTACGAATGATCCAAGTGTATTCCTCGGAATCTTGTCGATAATTTGAGCCCTCAATTTTTTCTTGTCACTTCATCCTGATGGCCCACAACAATATGTTTCAATGCACTGTGGATAATGCCATTTCTGCTGTTATACATCAGTCCTGTCTGGCAGTTTTTGTCCTGATTGCCAGGTCTGCTCTTGCTGCAATTAGTCAAAGTTGATTTGACTGTAACTTTTTCTCACAGATTTTTGCACAGTACCTAAATCATCTGCAAAAGTTTTTGAGCCAGCCAATGCGGGTAATAATACCTGAGAGTTAACGTCACAGTGCTGCAACTAGCAGTAGAATGTAGCAGGTTAATTTGAACCAACTGTAGCTTTCTAATGCGACCATAAAGCATCTTTTTCCGCATTCACAAAGCCTGAATGCTACACATTTCAATGTTAATTGCAAGTTGAAAGCAAGTTAGACTGCACCACAATGCATGCATCGAATGCTGTTTGCCATGCAGTTAGGTATTGGTGTTGCCAGTAAGATCAGTACAACAATTCAGGTTACTATGATGCCTTTTGTGTTTTAATATATAGCAGCTCTCGTACGAAATTCAGCTTCTTAGTTCAAGCAGTAAACTGTAAACTGTGTTCCTGCGAAGACACATTTTTTTTACTTTAGATTGTTGTTTTCATGAGCAAGGCAATAACACGCCGTTAAATGGTTTTTTATGCTAGTTCCAGAGATATGGCCTAAGGTTTACCTTACAAACAACACTAAAACCTCGGGCGCCTCGGAGGCCCTCGAACCCATAGTCTATGGACTCAAAAGGCATCGAGCGCTGCTACACGGGCAGTTTCATTGGCCATCGAGTAAATAGTCTATCGAGTCAATGGAGCAGCCTGGAACTCTGTCGAGATTTCGAGGGCCTTCGAGCAGTGCCCAAGGTTGCTAGCGTAGCTTCGAGCGGTGCCAATGCACACTTTTATGCACGATATGCTCACGGTACAAAAGCGTGAACAAACACTCTTCTCCCAAACTTTAATGCAAGCAGTCTATACAGTAATTTAAAAATTGTATTCCTCTGGTTTAAAGTGCATTAAATGTATACCCTCCATCGCAGAACACAGAAACGCCAGCAGTATCAGCGTTGCCAGAGGACTGTGAAACTATGACAGCAAATCATACAAAAGGCAGTGTCTTTCAAGACAATGC
Organism: Amblyomma americanum; assembly: GCF_052857255.1. NCBI lineage: Eukaryota > Metazoa > Arthropoda > Arachnida > Ixodida > Ixodidae > Amblyomma > Amblyomma americanum. The sequence continues at coordinate 496,627,754 of NC_135497.1, read as the reverse complement.
AACTGGCCCTTAATAACGACTAAAAACCTCCTGTAACTCCAAATAAGTGTATTTCGCATCTAGTACAGATAATAAAATATTTTTGTTATTTGCGCAAAATCTAAAGCAGGATTACGACAAATCCCAAAGGGCACTGAAATGGTTCTCGAGTCTTATGCCAAGCCTGTGTGGCACCACATTGAAATAGAAAATTGGTTTTCAGGAAATGAAATGACGCAGTAACTATCTGACCTTAAGGAGGGAGTGAGAGAAGAAAGAAAGAGGTGCCATAGTGGTCTCTGGATCGATGTCGACCACCTGGGGATGGCACAGAACTCTGGCTCCTGCGCGCCTTGTGTTTCGTCTGCTTTGAAAAGCAGCCGCCGCTGTAGGGTTCGAACCCGGGTACTCTGTGTGCTGAAGCGGAGTACCTGGGTTCGAACCAGACTGCAGCAGCCGCGTTTAGATGGAGGTGAAACTGAGCCGGAGTACCCGGGTTCAAGCCTGACCGCAGCAGCCGCATTTCGATATATGTGAAATGCAAAGGGTGTCCGTCCTGTGCATTGTCATTGCACTCTTAAGATCCCTAGGTGGTCGAAATTACTCAGGAGGCCTCCACTATTTATAGTACTTCTTTCTCTTCTTTGACTCTTTTCTTCCCTCAAAATTCATCAAAATCATCAAAATTTCCTCAAAATCATTTTTTTTGCCGATATCTCTGCTACTACCCATGCTAGATTCAATGAACATCCTTTCAGGGCACCCTTAGGTTGCAAATAATAAGCATCCGATTGTTTGGAAAAAAATGCAAGTTATGCCCCACTGCTTTTCCTTTACTCTAAGAAAGCAGCTGATGAAATCAGCATAGCTAGAGGCGCAGAACAATATTGTTCAATGCTCTTCTATACAAAAGCGCATGCATACTGTCAAGTCGCGGACGTAGAAGGAAAAACATTAATACTTTGCGCAAGCCCGCAGTAATTATCTCATGATCGACACCAGGCAAAGCTAGAAGGGAAAAGCGTGGGCCGGATTTCGTCATCTATTGTGGTTTTTCACTAGTTTTTCAGGTTACAGAAACTTGTGAGACACCTACTTCCTCCAATACTTTTTTTATTACCAAATAATGCACCCAACAATGCAACCGTTCACGGGACAAAGAACACCCTGTGTACGCGCAGGGATTTCGTTCTGCAGGTCGAGGAACGGAAATCAAAACAATAGACGCCAGCAACAATTCCCGCAGAACCCTCGAAAACTGGCCGCCATGACAGACAGCCCTGGGACCTCAAGTCAACACTCTCCCTCGAACCCTTTCACTCCCGTCACAAAGCCACACCGGCCGCACTCAATCCTCAATCGTTCCCCTCCTCCTCCACCACGCACTTACACCTGTAACCAAATCTTTCCGTCACCCCTTAAAAAGGAGCAAGCCCTCTGTAAACTTCTGAATTTTGTATAAGTTACTGAACCCAACCAGACACAATTCAGTAGAAATGTTAATTTGACTTGTTGAGTTGCACTGGGACAGTAACGAGCAGAACAAGTAGCCCGCGACCGTAACCAATCGATGAAATCCGGCACGATTCTTTTTTTTTGCATTCGCGACTTAACAGCGTGAATGTGTTTTTATTCCTGCATGCGTTATGATGCGGGTACATTATAAAAAGCCTAAGACACGCGGTCTACGCGAGTTCCAGCATTGTTGCAGATGCGCGCCGGGAGCGAGTCGCCGCTACTGTCAAGCGGCACGAATGCCGAGTCTCGTCGGCGAAAAATCAGCCGATGGTCGCACAACGTCCATCGCCCTAATATTTCTTTTTTATTTCCAAGGGTTCCGTTCGCGCCATGCGGCTTAATGTTGTTCTCGCTCCCCGCGCCGTTGTGCACTCACGTTCAGGCACCGCATGCATGCATTACATTCTATGCGGTGCTCCGGTTTTTGAAGCATGGCGTCGATTAGGGCAGCTTTGCGAAGCAATGATATGCTACCACTCGTTGTTACAGGGACATGTGATGCGCCCGAGTGGAGTATTCAATTACTGTTTTAGCTTAGTATTCAATTTGTGCAGCTTCCTATCGCTAAGAGCTGCGTTTGCTGCTGCAATCTAAACTGCGCAAAATGGCGGGAAAACCGCCCGCTTCCCAAAAGGCGCGAAAACCCCGAGCATGGCAAAAGGCGCCAAAACCACGATGATCTCTTAGTGCAGCACAGGTACTCCAGCTCGCTGTTTTTGCACTCGCTTGAGCAAAACAGATGCGCATAGATTGTTGCTACTACATTTATTCAACGAGGAGACATCGTGTATTGAAAGTGCTGATACTGGGCAAGATATATTGCTGTGAGCGGCGCGTATGAGGGCCCGTAATCCTAAGAAAGCACAAAGTGAACGAAGTCATTGAAACCTCACCTGATGATACGAGAGGCTTGACTAATGATGTGCACAACAACGAGTAATGAAGAAAATCTTCCTTACCTGTTTTCAAAGAGGATGACCTGTTTTTCCTCAGTCCACGCTGCCAGTTCGTTTGTGTTCGACCAGCGGCTCAGTCGGCAACACTGCTGTCAGCGCAGCGCTCGGCACATCTCTAACTCCACAAAATCCGGAACCGGAAGACTCCGTGCATGACTCTGCAAAAATCGGTTTCTGTTTCGTGTGTGGAGTTTATGTCCCAAAGTGGCTCAGGCCAAGCGCGCCGTAGTGGAGGGCTTCTAATAATATCGCACACTTGGATTTCTTTAACGTGCACTGACATCGCACAGCACACGGGCTTCTAGCACTTCGCCTGCATCGATATGCGTCCGGCGTGGCTGGGACAGAACCCGCGTCTTTCGGGCCATCAGCCGAGCAGCATATCCACTGGGCCACCGCCATGGGAAATAAGAGGGGCTCAGTAAAGGGGCTGTGATAGGCGCACCCAGTAAACCAGCTGGGCCGGCTTGCACAAAGCAAAGAAGAGAGTCTTGTTCTCAGTCTAGTCGTATTAGTGGTCTAGAACTTCTATCGGTTTTGAGTAAAGGCGTGCAGCTGGTTCACTTTGTTGTTGGGCACCGCTAGCGCACCACGAACGCCGCTTGATCACTCGGTGTTTTTCCCGGCAGTCGTGGCGCGCTTGTTGCGTCCACCAACGAAGTGAACCAGCTACACGCCTTTCTTTTTCTCAAAACCTGGCCTGGAGAAATATGGCCTGGATAAAACTATAACGCCCGCTGCACATATAACGTAGGTGCTTTCGGCACATTTAACCGCTCGACATTTGCTGTGTACATTATATATATATATAGGCGTGGTATGTCTACTGCGCGTTGTCAAAATAATACAATATATGTGCATTCGATGGTTACATATGGTAGGTGCATGAACGCTAGTGTATGTCATTTGATCGGATTCATTTTAACTGGCAAACAAACTAGTTGCAATATATGTATACTTGATATATTACCAGATTAATATTCGTTATGTATGGGTCCTGTTTGGATTCTATTGCTTTTATTTGACTTTCCATACGGCACAGAAATTTCAATCTGTACATTTTACCATTAGCGACTGGTCAAATAATGTATTGAGTGTGTTGGCCAAATAGCCTGTTAGCCGCCGCGAGAGCTCAATGATTATGGTCCTCGGCTGCTAACCCGAAAGAAGCGAATTCGATTCTGGCCGCGGCGGTCGCATTTCGAAGGAGCTGAAATGCTAAGGCCCGCGTACTGTCCGATATCAGTGCACATTAGAGAACCCCCGTTGGTAGAAATTTCCGAAGCCCTTCACTACGCGGTCTCTGATTGCTTGAGTCGCTTTGGCACTTTGAGCCCTCATAAACCATAAAACCGAGCCAAATAACCTGTAGGCGCTGGTGCTATTGGTCGGAAACAGATATATTTACTGGGCATATTTGAACAGGGCAACTGCCGATCTCTGTGGACATGCGTGAATGCATAAATGTGCCTGTAACATGCGGTAAAAAAACTCCATCTGTCTTTTTTGCCTGCACTAGCTACACAGGTGCGAAATGCAAGACTAATTCTCATTTTTGAACAATGTACCAAAGTTTCATTGATTACTACAACCTCATATCCCTCTGACAAGATTTGGTGTGCAAACTGCACTTTACACCACAGTTATCACCATTGTAGATAGCAGATGAGAAAAGAACAGGCGCTGTAGAATCGGGCGAAGCGAACTTCAAGCAAAAGCCACAGTGGGCAACGTTATCTAGGTGCACGAGTTCAGGTAAAACACACTGTTTTGTTGAAATTTTTCTGTTTTGGTTACACTGCAATTGAGCCTCCTTGGCGGCGCAAGCTGCGGCGCAATACAAAGAATAAAGACATTAATTCATCCATAGCATAGCCCTATGAATTCATCCACCATCCATTCACCCATTCAACAGTGCTTCTTTGAGGACCATACCATCGCTCACTACTGGACTTCATAGGATCACTAACCTATCTCCATTACTTTAGTCTTTACAGCATCCTTCATCACCCCCACACACACACACACACACACACACACACACACACACACACACACACACACACACACACACACACACACACACACACACACACACACACACACACACACACACACACACACACACACACACACACACACACACACACACACACACACACACACACACACACACACACACACACACACATATATATATATATATATATATATATATATATAATTCAAAGTTTAAAACGCTTCATTTAGTTATAGATTTATTTTGAGTCGACGTTTCGGACAGAGCCTGTCCTTTCTCAAGACTGAGGTTACAGGGGTCTTCTTCCTCTTCTTAAGGAGTTGGCACTGGCACACATGTACGACACATGAACAAAAGAAACAAACGGAGGCAAAGAATACTAGAAAAGATACAGATAGAAAGGGAAAAAAGGGGAACAAATAAAAAAGAAAAACGTGTTGTCCCCCGCCGCCCACCCCGCAGCCGCGGGGAGCCGACCCTGAACGAGGAAAAAAAGGAAAACACGGAGCGGGAGGGGATAATGGCTACCCATCAAGGCAACAGAGCGGCGGCGTGTAAGGTGCACAGGAGCAGACGATGGCGGGATCGCCCTACACACAAAAGTTAAAGACGCGTGCACTCGCGTGCCCCGACCGTAAAGAGTAAACAAATAAACAGAATAAAATGTAGACAGGGCCGGAGCTTCCGTCATCTGGAACCACTTCGGCAGCCAGAGCCAAGGCCGAATCAGCAGCGCCGTGAGCTTAACTAAACACACGTGCACTGTGCATGAAAACACCCAGACACACAGCAGTAAAACATCCGAGCTCATGCCAGTGTCGTGTGGCGGCTAAATGACAATGGCGGGAGCATTTAAGCGAGTAAGGTGTACAGAAACAGGCGGTGGCGGAATTGTACAACATATATAAATTAGAGATGCTTGCACTCGCGTGACCTGGCCAGGAAAAGTAAACAAATAAACAGAATAAAATGCAGACAGGACAGGAGACTTCCGTCATCTGGAACCATTTCCGCAGCCCGAGTCAAGGTAGAATCAGCGGCGCCGTGAGCTTAACTACACACACGTGCACTGTGCCTGAAAACACCCACAAAAGAAAAAAAAGTGGAAAATCATCCGAGTTCGGCCAAGTGTGGCGTGGGAGGTAAATGTGAATGGCGTGAGCACTTAGGCAAGGGTTCTACAATTGCACCCCGTCGTCAAGGTAATCGAACTGGGAAGATAGGGGCAGGATGGGGTAGGGAATGAAGAAATTTGTGTGAGCTTGAAAAAGATGTCGCTGGCAAGAAACGACCGAGGTATGTCAAGCTGGCTCTCGTAATGTCAGCAACGGCCCTGCAAGGGGCGGATAGAGGACAATACACCTGGACTTTCATTATTGCCGTGAGGAATTGTTTCAAATTTGTAAATGAAGTACGACTCGCGTTGTTCTCTTTCCCGGGTGTTGTGGAACCCACCCTGTAGGACTGTTAACTTAATTGCATCAAATGGGTGGTTTCGCTCATTAATGTGTTCTGACAAGGGAAGGTTGGGTAGGGATAAGATATGCGCGCGGTGGTTATTAAAGCGAATTCGTAGAGGGTTGACGGTCTGTCCAATGTACTGCATACTTCACACACTGCATTCTAGGAGGTATATTACGTTGCAGGAATCACAATCAAAGTTGCCATTAATTTCCCATTTGAAGCCTGAAGCTGTGCTTCCCAGCAGTTTGTGCAACCTTGCTTTGCCTGCATTTACATGGCATGCTGCCATTTGCTTCCTGAGTTTTTTTGTGCACGCAGTTACTGCTACTTAGCGTTTCCTGAATATATAAGACATCCTGCCTTTTGCTTCCTGTGTTTTTTGTGTACGCAGTTTGTGCTGCTTAGCGTTGCCTGCATGAACATGACATGCTTCCTTTCGCTTCCTGTGTTTTTTGTGCACACATTTAGTGCTACCTAGCGTTGTCTGCCTTTAGATGACATGCTTCCTTTTCCTTCCTGTGTTTTTTGTGCACACAGTTAGCGCTACTTAGCGTTGCCTGCATTTAGATGACATGCTGCCTTTTGCGTCCTTTGTTTTTTGTGTGCACGTAGTTAGTGCTACCTAGTGTTGCCTGCATTTACATGTCATGCTGCCTTTTGCTTCCTGTTTTTTGTGCACGCAGTTAGTGCTACCTGTCGTTGCCTGGATTTACATGACACGCTGCCTTTAGATTCCTGTGATTTTTGTGCACGCAGGTAGTGTTAGTGAGCGTTGCTTGCATATACATCACATGCTGCCTTTTGCTTCCTGTGTTTTTCTTTTTGTGCACGTAGCTAGAGCTACTTATCGTTGCCAGCATATACATGGCATGCTGCCTTTTGCTTCCTGTGTTTTTTGTGCATGCAGTTAGTGCTACCTAGCGTTGCCTGCATTTACATGGCATGCTGAATTTTGCTTCCTGTGTTTCTTGTGCACGCAGTGAGTGCTACCTTTCGTTGCCTGGATTTACATAACACGCTGCCTTTAGATTCCTGTCATTTTTGTGCACGCAGTTAGTGCTACTTAGCGTTGCCTGCATATACATCACATGCTGCCCTTTGCTTCCTGTGTTTTTCTTTTTGTGCACGCAGCGAGTGCTACTTATCGTTGCCAGCATATACATGGCATGCTGCCTTTTGCTTCCTGTGTTTTTTGTGCATGCAGTTAGTGCTTCCTAGCATTGCCTGCATTTACATGGCATGCTGCCTTTTGCTTCCTGTGTTTTTTGTGCATGCAGTTAGTGCTACCTAGCGTTGCCTGCATTTACATGGCATGCTGAATTTTGCTTCCTGTGTTTTTTGTGCACGCAGTGAGTGCTACCTTTCGTTGCCTGGATTTACATAACACGCTGACTTTAGATTCCTGTCATTTTTGTGCACGCAGTTAGTGCTACTTAGCGTTGCCTGCATATACATCACATGCTGCCCTTTGCTTCCTGTGTTTTTCTTTTTGTGCACGCAGCGAAAGCTACTTATCGTTGCCGGCATATACATGGCATGCTGCCTTTTGCTTCCTGTGTTTTTTGTGCATGCAGTTAGTGCTTCCTAGCATTGCCTGCATTTACATGACATGGTGCCTTTTGCTTCCTGTGTTGTTTGTGCACGCAGTTAGTGCTACTTAGCGTTGCCTGCATATACATGACATCCTGCCTTTAGCTTCCTGTGTTTGTGCAGGCAGTTAGTGCTATTTAGCGTTGCCTGCATTTATATGACGTGATGTATTTTGCTTCCTGTGTTATTTTGTGCACGCAGTTTGTGCTACTTATCGTTGCCTATATTTACATGACATGCTGCCTTTGCTTCCTGTGTTTTTTTCGGACGCAGTTAGTTCTACCTAGCGTTGCCTGCATTTACATGACATGCTGCCTTTTGTTTCCTGTGTTTTTTTGTTCAAGCAGTTTGTGCAACCTAGCGTTGCCTGCATGTACATAGCATTGTACCTTTTGCTTCCTGTGTTGTTTTTGTTCACGCAGTTACTGCTACTTAGCGTTGCCCTCATATACAAGACATGCTGCCTTTTGCTTCGTGAGTTTTTTTGTGCAATCTTTTAGTGCTACCTAGCGTTTCCTGAATTTACATGACATGTTGCCTTTTGCTTCCTGTGTTGTTTTCTGTGCACGCAGTTAGTGGTACCTAGCGTTGCCTGCATTTAGAAGACATGGTTACTTTTGCTTCTTGTGTTTTTTGTCATACAGTTAGCGCTACTTATCGTTGCCTGCGTATATATGACACGCTGCCTTTTGTTTCCTGTGTTTTTTGTTCAAGCACTTTGTGCAACCTAGCGTTGCCTGCATTTACATGGCATGCTGCTTTTTGCTTCCTGTGTTTTTTGGTGCATGCAGTTACTGCTAGTTATCGTTTCCTGCATTTACATGACATGCTGCTTTTTTCTTCCTGTGTTTTTGTTTGGGCACGCAGTTAGTGCTACCTTGCGTTGCCTCCATTTAGATGACATGCTGCCTTCTGCTTCTTCTGTTGTTTTTTTGTGGACGCAGTGGTACCTAGCGTTGCCTGCATTTAGGCGACATGCTTCCTTTTGTTTCCTGTGTTGTTTTTGTTCACGCAGTTAGCGCTGCTTAGTGTTGCCTGTATTTACATGACAGACTGCCTTTTGCTTCCTGTGTTTCTTTGTGCACACAGTTAGTGCTACTTACCGTTGGCTGCATATACCTGACATGATTACTTTTGCTTCCTGTGTTTTTTTGTGTGTAGGCAGTTAGTGCTACCTAGCATTGACTGCATTTAAATGATATGCTGCCTTTTCCTTCCTGTGTTTGCTTTGTGCACGCAGTTAGTGCTACCTAGAGTTGCCTGCATATACATGACATGCCGCCTTTTGCTTCCTTTGTTTTTTGTGCACGTAGTTAGTGCTACCTAGCGTTGCCTGCATATACATGATATGCTGCCTTTTGTTTCCTGTGTTTTTTTGTGCATGCAGTTAGTGCTACCTAGAGTTGCCTGCTTTTACTTGACATGCAGCCTTCTTCCTGTGTTTTTGTGCACGCAGTTAGTGCTACCTAGCGTTGCCTGCATATACATGACATGCTGCCTTTTGCTTCCTGTGATTTTTTTGTGCACGCAGTTAGTGCTACCTAGCGTTGCCTGCATTTACATAACATGTTGCCTTTTGCTTACTGTGTTTTTTTTGTACGCAGTTAGTCCTACCTAGCGTTGCCTGCATTTACATGGCATGCTGCCTTTTGCTTCCTGTGTTTTTTTGTGCACCCAGTTAGTGCTACCTAGCGTTGCATGTATTTACATGACATGCTGCCGTTTGCTTCCTGTGTATTTTTTGCACGCAGTTAGTGCTACCTAGCGTTGCCTGCATATACATGACTTGCTGCCTTTTGCTTCCTGTTTTTTTTTGCACGCAGTTTGCGCTACTTAGCGTTGCCTGCACATACATGACATACTGCCTTTTGCTTCCTGTGTTTTTTTGTGCACGCAGTTAGTGCTACCTTGCGTTGCCTGCACTTAGATGACATGCTGCCTTTTGGTTCCCGTGTTTTTTGTGCACGCAGTTACTTCTACCTAGTGTTGCCTGCATTTACATGACATGCTGCCTTTTGCTTCCGGTGTTTTTTTGTGCACGCAGTTAGTGCTACCTAGCGTTGCCTGCATTTAGATGACATGCTGCCTTTTGCTTCCTTTGTTTTTTGTGTGCACGTAGTTAGTGCTACCTAGCGTTGCCTACATATTATTGCGTACGCCAGCCGTCTCCTTTCTGTGTCAGAGCGCAACTATTCTATCACCGAGCGGGAATGCCTCGCTCTGGTTTGGGCTATTGCGAAATTCCGCCCTTGGTTGGGCACCCTTTCTCTGTTATCACGAATCACCACGCCTTATGCTGGCTTTCTTCGCTCAAAGACCCAACTGGCCGGCTGGGGCGGTGCGCTCTTCGCCTTCAAGAGTACACATTTTGTGTCGTCCACAAGTCCGGCCGCTTGCACCAGGACGCGGATTGCTTGTCCCGTTACCCTGTCGATCCGCCTTCTTCCAACGAATGCGAGGCTGACGCCTGCGTCTTATCCATCTCGGCCTTCCGCAACATTGCGCAAGAACAGCGCTTGGATTCGTCGCTACGTTCTCTCATCGACCGCCTCACTGCCAACCGCTGAGATGCGTCCCTCGCCCCGTTTGTGCTCCATGAGAACGTCCTCTACCGGCGCAATATGCGGCTTGACGGCGCTGACCTCTTGCTCTTGGTCCCTCAACGCCTGCGCAGCAGCGTCCTTGAACAGCTTCATGACGTTCCCACGGCCGGTCATCTTGGAGTCTCCCGCACCTACGACAGCGTGCGCCGCCGCTTCTTTTGGCCCCTGTCTATACCGTTCTGTCCGCCGTTATGTGGCCGCTTGCGAACTGTGCCAAAGGCGGAAGACGCCCTCGGTTCTCCCTCCCGGGCACCTTCAGCCGATTCCCATCCCCATAGACCCATTTTTTCGTGTCGGCCTCGACCTGCTCGGCCCCTTTCGGGTGTCTGCTAAGGGAAACAAATGGATCGCGGTCGCGACGGACTACTCCACGCGCTACGCTATTACTCGAGCGATCCCAACCAGCTGCGCAACTGATGTCGCTGACTTTCTCCTGCACGACGTCATACTCTACCACGGTGCTCCCCGTCACCTGCTCACCGATCGCGGTCGCTGCTTTCTTTCCAAAGTGGTCGCCGAACTCCTCCGCTCCTGCTCCGTCCGTCATCAATTCGCCACGGCCTACCAGCCGCAGACGAACGGCCTCACGGAATGTCTGAAACGTACCCTCACCTAAATGATTTCCATGTACGTCTCCGACAATCACCGCGACTGGGATATTAGCCTCCCATTTGTTACATTCGCCTACAATTCTACGCGTCACGATACAGCCGGTTTCTCCCCTTTTTACCTTCTCTTTGGCCGCGATCCTTTGCTGCCCTTCGACAGTGTACTGCCCGCCACCGCCTCCACGAGTCCTTACGCTCGGGACGCCATCGCTCGCGCCGACGTTGCCCGTCTTGTCGCCCGCCAGCGGCTGTCGGCCTCCCTAGTCAATCTGAAACGACGTCATGACTGTCGCCGTCGTGAAGCCACCTACTCTCCTGGCTCCCTTGTGTTACTCTGGATCCCTTCCCGCCGTGTGGCCTTTGTGAAAAACTGCTCCCCCGATATACAGGCCCTTATCGGGTCGTACGTCCGGTGACCGCGGTGAATTACGAGATCACCCCGCTACATCCGCCATCTCCGGCCAGTGCACCGCGCACCGACATCGTCCATGTGTCCCGCCTCAAAACCTTACAACTCGCCGTCTAGCTGGCCTGTGGTGTAGTGCGCACCGGGACGGTGATTTCGCCGTGAGGGGGGGGGGGGGTCCTGCCACGGACGCTGGGAGGACGACGAAGTGGTTGGTAACGAAGATGACGCTGAGGTGCGCGCTTGTGTGTTGAGAGTCTACTCCAAGCCATCCGTTCCTTGCGTAGCAGGTTACCTCTCCTCTTTCTACTGCTGCTTCTAGCCGCCACGTATCAATATAAATGACATGCTGCCTTTTGTTTCCTTTGTTTTTTTGCACGCAGTTAGTGCTACCTAGTGTTGCCTGCATTTACATGTCATGCTGCATTTTGCTTCCTGTTTTTTGTGCACGCAGTTAGTGCTACCTGTCGTTGCCTGGATTTACATGACACGCTGCCTTTACATTCCTGTGATTTTAGTGCACGCAGTTAGAGCTACTTAGCGTTGCCTGCATATACATCACATGCTGCCTTTTGCTTCCTGTGTCTTTCTTTTTGTGCACGCAGCTAGTGCTACTTATCGTTGCCAGCATATACATGGCATGCTGCCTTTTGCTTCCTGTGTTTTTTGTGCATGCAGTTAGTGCTACCTAGCGTTGCCTGCATTTAGATGACATGCTTACTTTTGCTTCTTGTGTTTTTTTGTCATACAGTTAGCGCTACTTATCGTTGCCTGCATATACACGGCAGGCTGCCTTTTGTTTCCTGTGTTTTTTGTCCAAGCAGTTTGTGCAACCTAGTGTTGCCTGCATTTACATGGCATGCTGCTTTTTGCTTCCTGTGTTTTTTGGTGCATGCAGTTACTGCTAGTTCTCGTTGCCTGCATATACATGACATGCTGCCTATTGCTTCGTGAGTTTTTTGGGGTCTCATTTAGTACTACCCAGCGTTTCCTGCATTTACATGACATGTTGCTTTTTTCTTCCTGTGTTTTTGTTTGGGCACGCAGTTAGTGCTACCTTGCGTTGCCTCCATTTAGATGACATGCTGCCTTCTGCTTCTTCTGTTGTTTTTTTGTGCACGCAGTTAGCGCTGCTTAGTGTTGCCTGTATTTACATGACAGACTGCCTTTTGCTTCCTGTGTTTCTTTGTGCACACAGTTAGTGCTACTTACCGTTGCCTGTATATACATGACATGATTACTTTTGCTTCCTGTGTTTGCTTTGTGCACGCAGTTAGTGCTACCTAGAGTTGCCTGCATTTACATGACATGCTGCCTTTTGCTTTCAGTGTTTTTCTTCTGCACGTAGTTAGTGCCACTTAGAGTTGCCTGCATATACATGACATGCCGCCTTTTGCTTCCTTTGTTTTTTTGTGCACGTAGTTAGTGCTACCTAGCGTTGCCTGCATTTACATGGCATGCTGCTTTTGCTTCCTGTGTTTTTTTGTGCACGCAGTTAGTGCTACCTTGCATTGCCTGCATTTAGATGACATGCTGCCTTTTGTTTCCTGTGTTTTTTTTTGCACGCAGTTAGTGCTACCTAGTGTTGCCTGCATTTACATGTCATGCTGCCTTTCTTTCTGTTTTTTGTGCACGCAGTTAGTGCTACCTGTCGTTGCCTGGATTTACATGACACGCTGGCTTTAGATTCCTGTGATTTTTGTGCACGCAGTTAGTGCTACTTAGCGTTGCCTGCATATACATCACATGCTGCCTTTTGCTTCCTGTGTTTTTCTTTTTGTGCACGCAACTAGTGCTACTTATCGTTGCCCGCATATACATGGCATGCTGCCTTTTGCTTCCTGTGTTTTTTGTGCATGCAGTTAGTGCTACCTAGCGTTGCCTGCATTTACATGGCATGCTGCCTTTTGCTTCCTGTGTTTTTTTGTGCATGCAGTTAGTGCTACCTGTCGTAGCCTGGATTTACATAGCACGCTGCCTTTAGACTCCTGTGATTTTTGTGCACGCAGTTAGTGCTACTTAGCGTTGCCTGCATATACATCACATGCTGCCCTTTTCTTCTTGTGTTTTTCTTTTTGTGCACGCAGCTAGTGCTAGTTATCGTTGCCAGCATATACATGGCATGCTGCCTTTTGCTTCCTGTGTTGTTTTTTTGCACGCAGTTACTGCTACTTAGCGTTACCTTCACATACATAACCTGCTGCCTTTTGCTTCGTGAGTTTTTTGTGCAATCATTTAGTGGTACCTAGCGTTTCCTGCATTTACATGACATGCTGCCTTTTGCTTCCTGTGTTGTTTTTTGTGCACGCAGTTAGTGGTACCTAGCGTTGCCTGCATTTAGATGACATGATTACTATCGCTTCTTGTGTTTTTTTGTGATGCAGTTAGCGCTACATATCGTTGCCTGCATATACATGACACGCTGCCTTTTGTTTCCTGTGTTTTTGTCCAAGCAGTTTGTGCAACCTAGCGTTGCCTGCATTTACATGGCATGCTGCTTTTTGCTTCCTGTGTTTTTTGGTGCATGCAGTTACTGCTAGTTATCGTTGCCTGCATATACATGACATGCTGCCTATTGCTTCGTGCGTTTTTTGTGGACTCATTTAGTGCTACCTAGCGTTTCCTGTATTTACATGATATGCTGCTTTTTTCTTCCTGTGTTTTTGTTGGGGCACGCAGTTAGTGCTACCTTGCGTTGCCTCCATTTATATGACATGCTGCCTTCTGCTTCTTCTGTTGTTTTTTGTGCACGCAGTTGGTGGTACCTAGCGTTGCCTGCATTTAGGTGACATGCTTCCTTTTGTTTCCTGTGTTGCTTTTGTTCACGCTGTTAGCGCTGCTTAGTGTTGCCTGTATTTAAATGACAGACTGCCTTTTCCCTCCTGTGTTTGCTTTGTGCACGCAGTTAGTGCTACCTTGAGTTGCCTGCATTTACATGACATGCAGCCTTCTTCTGTTGTTTTTTTGTTCACGCAGTTAGCGCTGCTTAGTGTTGCCTGTATTTACATGACAGACTGCCTTTTCCTTCCTGTGTTTGCTTTGTGCACGCAGTTAGTGCTACCTTGAGTGGCCTGAATTTACATGACATGCAGCTTTCTTCCTGTGTTTTTCGTGCACGCAGTTTGTGCTACCTAGCGTTGCCTGCATATACAAGACATGCTGCCTTTTGTTTCCTGTGTTTTTTTGTGCATGCAGATAGTGCTACCTAGCGTTACCTGCATTTACATAACATGCTGCCTTTTGCTTACTGTGTTTTTTTGCACGCAGTTAGTGCTGCCTAGCGTTGCCTGCATTTACATGGCATGCTGCCTTTTGCTTCCTGTGTTTTTCTGTGCACCCAGTTAGTGCTATCTAGCGTTGCATGGATTTACATGACATGCTGCCTTTTGCTTCCTGTGTATTTCGTGCAAGGAGATAATGCTACATTGCATTGCCTGCATTTACATGGCATGCTGCCTTTTGCTTCCTGTGCTTTTTTTTGCACGCAGTTAGTGCTACCTAGTGTTGCCTGCATTTACATGTCATGCTGCCTTTCTTTCTGTTTTTTGTGCACGCAGTTAGTGCTACCTGTCGTTGCCTGGATTTACATGACACGCTGGCTTTAGATTCCTGTGATTTTTGTGCACGCAGTTAGTGCTACTTAGCGTTGCCTGCATATACATCACATGCTGCCTTTTGCTTCCTGTGTTTTTCTTTTTGTGCACGCAACTAGTGCTATTTATCGTTGCCCGCATATACATGGCATGCTGCCTTTTGCTTCCTGTGTTTTTTGTGCATGCAGTTAGTGCTACCTAGCGTTGCCTGCATTTACATGGCATGCTGCCTTTTGCTTCCTGTGTTTTTTTGTGCATGCAGTTAGTGCTACCTGTCGTAGCCTGGATTTACATAGCACGCTGCCTTTAGACTCCTGTGATTTTTGTGCACGCAGTTAGTGCTACTTAGCGTTGCCTGCATATACATCACATGCTGCCCTTTTCTTCTTGTGCTTTTCTTTTTGTGCACGAAGCTAGTGCTAGTTATCGTTGCCAGCATATACATGGCATGCTGCCTTTTGCTTCCTGTGTTGTTTTTGTGCACGCAGTTACTGCTACTTAGCGTTGCCTTCACATACATAACCTGCTGCCTTTTGCTTCGTGAGTTTTTTTGTGCAATCATTTAGGGGTACCTAGCGTTTCCTGCATTTACATGACATGCTGCCTTTTGCTTCCTGTGTTGTTTTTTGTGCACGCAGTTAGTGGTACCTAGCGTTGCCTGCATTTAGATGACATGATTACTATCGCTTCTTGTGTTTTTTTGTGATGCAGTTAGCGCTACATATCGTTGCCTGCATATACATGACACGCTGCCTTTTGTTTCCTGTGTTTTTGTCCAAGCAGTTTGTGCAACCTAGCGTTGCCTGCATTTACATGGCATGCTGCTTTTTGCTTCCTGTGTTTTTTGGTGCATGCAGTTACTGCTAGTTATCGTTGCCTGCATATACATGACATGCTGCCTATTGCTTCGTGCGTTTTTTGTGGACTCATTTAGTGCTACCTAGCGTTTCCTGTATTTACATGATATGCTGCTTTTTTCTTCCTGTGTTTTTGTTGGGGCACGCAGTTAGTGCTACCTTGCGTTGCCTCCATTTATATGACATGCTGCCTTCTGCTTCTTCTGTTGTTTTTTGTGCACGCAGTTGGTGGTACCTAGCGTTGCCTGCATTTAGGTGACATGCTTCCTTTTGTTTCCTGTGTTGCTTTTGTTCACGCTGTTAGCGCTGCTTAGTGTTGCCTGTATTTAAATGACAGACTGCCTTTTCCCTCCTGTGTTTGCTTTGTGCACGCAGTTAGTGCTACCTTGAGTTGCCTGCATTTACATGACATGCAGCCTTCTTCTGTTGTTTTTTTGTTCACGCAGTTAGCGCTGCTTAGTGTTGCCTGTATTTACATGACAGACTGCCTTTTCCTTCCTGTGTTTGCTTTGTGCACGCAGTTAGTGCTACCTTGAGTGGCCTGAATTTACATGACATGCAGCTTTCTTCCTGTGTTTTTCGTGCACGCAGTTTGTGCTACCTAGCGTTGCCTGCATATACAAGACATGCTGCCTTTTGTTTCCTGTGTTTTTTTGTGCATGCAGATAGTGCTACCTAGCGTTACCTGCATTTACATAACATGCTGCCTTTTGCTTACTGTGTTTTTTTGCACGCAGTTAGTGCTGCCTAGCGTTGCCTGCATTTACATGGCATGCTGCCTTTTGCTTCCTGTGTTTTTCTGTGCACCCAGTTAGTGCTATCTAGCGTTGCATGGATTTACATGACATGCTGCCTTTTGCTTCCTGTGTATTTCGTGCAAGGAGATAATGCTACATTGCATTGCCTGCATTTACATGGCATGCTGCCTTTTGCTTCCTGTGCTTTTTTTTGCACGCAGTTAGTGCTACCTAGTGTTGCCTGCATTTACATGTCATGCTGCCTTTCTTTCTGTTTTTTGTGCACGCAGTTAGTGCTACCTGTCGTTGCCTGGATTTACATGACACGCTGGCTTTAGATTCCTGTGATTTTTGTGCACGCAGTTAGTGCTACTTAGCGTTGCCTGCATATACATCACATGCTGCCTTTTGCTTCCTGTGTTTTTCTTTTTGTCCACGCAACTAGTGCTATTTATCGTTGCCCGCATATACATGGCATGCTGCCTTTTGCTTCCTGTGTTTTTTGTGCATGCAGTTAGTGCTACCTAGCGTTGCCTGCATTTACATGGCATGCTGCCTTTTGCTTCCTGTGTTTTTTTGTGCATGCAGTTAGTGCTACCTGTCGTAGCCTGGATTTACATAGCACGCTGCCTTTAGACTCCTGTGATTTTTGTGCACGCAGTTAGTGCTACTTAGCGTTGCCTGCATATACATCACATGCTGCCCTTTTCTTCTTGTGTTTTTCTTTTTGTGCACGAAGCTAGTGCTAGTTATCGTTGCCAGCATATACATGGCATGCTGCCTTTTGCTTCCTGTGTTGTTTTTGTGCACGCAGTTACTGCTACTTAGCGTTGCCTTCACATACATAACCTGCTGCCTTTTGCTTCGTGAGTTTTTTTGTGCAATCATTTAGGGGTACCTAGCGTTTCCTGCATTTACATGACATGCTGCCTTTTGCTTCCTGTGTTGTTTTTTGTGCACGCAGTTAGTGGTACCTAGCGTTGCCTGCATTTAGATGACATGATTACTATCGCTTCTTGTGTTTTTTTGTGATGCAGTTAGCGCTACATATCGTTGCCTGCATATACATGACACGCTGCCTTTTGTTTCCTGTGTTTTTGTCCAAGCAGTTTGTGCAACCTAGCGTTGCCTGCATTTACATGGCATGCTGCTTTTTGCTTCCTGTGTTTTTTGGTGCATGCAGTTACTGCTAGTTATCGTTGCCTGCATATACATGACATGCTGCCTATTGCTTCGTGCGTTTTTTGTGGACTCATTTAGTGCTACCTAGCGTTTCCTGTATTTACATGATATGCTGCTTTTTTCTTCCTGTGTTTTTGTTGGGGCACGCAGTTAGTGCTACCTTGCGTTGCCTCCATTTATATGACATGCTGCCTTCTGCTTCTTCTGTTGTTTTTTGTGCACGCAGTTGGTGGTACCTAGCGTTGCCTGCATTTAGGTGACATGCTTCCTTTTGTTTCCTGTGTTGCTTTTGTTCACGCTGTTAGCGCTGCTTAGTGTTGCCTGTATTTAAATGACAGACTGCCTTTTCCCTCCTGTGTTTGCTTTGTGCACGCAGTTAGTGCTACCTTGAGTTGCCTGCATTTACATGACATGCAGCCTTCTTCTGTTGTTTTTTTGTGCACGCAGTTAGCGCTGCTTAGTGTTGCCTGCATATACATGACATGCCGCCTTTTGCTTCCTTTGTTTTTTTGTGCACGTAGTTAGTGCTACCTAGCGTTGCCTGCATATACATGACATGCTGCCTTTTGTTTCCTGGGTTTTTTTGTGCATGCAGTTAGTGCTACCTAGAGTTGCCTGCTTTTACATGACATGCAGCCTTCTTCCTGTGTTTTTCGTGCACGCAGTTAGTGCTACCTAGCGTTGCCTGCATATACAAGACATGCTGCCTTTTGTTTCCTGTGTTTTTTGTGCATGCAGTTAGTGCTACCTACCGTTACCTGCATTTACATAACATGCTGCCTTTTGCTTACTGTGTTTTTTTGCACGCAGTTAGTGCTACCTAGTGTTGCCTGCATTTACATGGCATGCTGCCTTTTGCTTCCTGTGTTTTTCTGTGCACCCAGTTAGCGCTACCTAGCGTTGCATGGATTTACATGACATGCTGCCTTTTGCTTCCTGTGTATTTTGTGCACGGAGATAATGCTACCTTGCATTGCCTGCATTTACATGGCATGCTGCCTTTTGCTTCCTGTGTTTTTTTGTGCAGGCAGTTAGTGCTACCTAGAGTTGCCCGCATTTACATGACATGCTGCCTTTTGCTTCCTGTGTTTTTTAGTGCACGAATTTAGTGCTACCTAGCGTTGCCTGCATTTACATGACATGCTGCCTTTTGTATCCTGTGTTTTTTTGTCCAAGCAGTTTGTGCAACCTAGCGTTGCCTGCATTTACATGGCATGCTGCCATTTGCTTCCTGTGCTTTTTTTGTGCACGCAGTTACTGCTACATAGCGTTTCCTGAATATACAAGACATCCTGCCTTTTCCTTCCTGTGTTTTTTGTTCACGCAGTTAGTGCTACCTAGCGTTGCCTGCATTTACATGGCATGCTGCCTTTTGCTTCCTGTGTTTTTCTGTGCACCCAGTTAGTGCTACCTAGCGTTGCATTGATTTACTTGACATGCTGCTTTTTGCTTCCTGTGTTTTTTGGTGCATGCAGTTACTGCTAGTTATCGTTGCCTGCATATACATGACATGCTGCCTATTGCTTCGTGCGTTTTTTGTGGACTCATTTAGTGCTACCTAGCGTTTCCTGTATTTACATGACATGCTGCTTTTTTCTTCCTGCGTTTTTGTTTGGGCACGCAGTTAGTTCTACCTTGCGTTGCCTCCATTTATATGACATGCTGCCTTCTGCTTCTTCTGTTGTTTTTTGTGCACGCAGTTAGTGGTACCTAGCGTTGCCTGCATTTAGGTGACATGCTTCCTTTTGTTTCCTGTGTTGTTTTTGTTCACGCAGTTAGCGCTGCTTAGTGTTGCCTGTATTTACATGACAGACTGCCTTTTCCTTCCTGTGTTTGCTTTGTGCACGCAGTTAGTGCTACCTTGAGTGGCCTGAATTTACATGACATGCAGCTTTCTTCCTGTGTTTTTCGTGCACGCAGTTAGTGCTACCTAGCGTTGCCTGCATATACAAGACATGCTGCCTTTTGTTTCCTGTGTTTTTTTGTGCATGCAGTTAGTGCTACCTAGCGTTACCTGCATTTACATAACATGCTGCCTTTTGCTTACTGTGTTTTTTTGCACGCAGTTAGTGCTGCCTAGCGTTGCCTGCATTTACATGGCATGCTGCCTTTTGCTTCCTGTGTTTTTCTGTGCACCCAGTTAGTGCTATCTAGCGTTGCATGGATTTACATGACATGCTGCCTTTTGCTTCCTGTGTATTTCGTGCAAGGAGATAATGCTACCTTGCATTGCCTGCATTTACATGGCATGCTGCCTTTTGCTTCCTGTGC
Source organism: Amblyomma americanum (assembly GCF_052857255.1). Lineage (NCBI taxonomy): Eukaryota > Metazoa > Arthropoda > Arachnida > Ixodida > Ixodidae > Amblyomma > Amblyomma americanum. The sequence continues at coordinate 496,607,970 of NC_135497.1, read as the reverse complement.
TTTTTTGTGCACGCAGTTACTGCTAGTTAGCGTTGCCTGCATATACATGACTTGCTGCCTTTTGATTCCTGTTTTTTTGCACGCAGTTTGCGCTACTTTGCGTTGCCTGCACATACATGACATGCTGCCTTTTGCTTCCTGTGTTTTTTTTGTGCACGCAGTTAGTGCTACCTTGCGTTGCCTGCATTTAGATGACATGCTGCCTTTTGTTTCCTGTGTTTTTTTTGCACGCAGTTAGTGCTACCTAGTGTTGCCTGCATTTACATGTCACGCTGCCTTTCTTCCTGTTTTTTGTGCACGCAGTCAGTGCTACCTGTCGTTGCCTGGATTTACATGACACGCTGCCTTTAGATTCCTGTGATTTTTATGCACGCAGTTAGTGCTACTTAGCGTTGCCTGCATATACATCACATGCTGCCTTTTGCTTCCTGTGTTTTTCTTTTTGTGCACGCAGCTAGTTCTACTTATCGTTGCCAGCATATACATGGCACGCTGCCTTTTGCTTCCTGTGTTTTTTGCCGCCACCGAATACGTTGGTTAGCGGTTAAGCGCGGGCTTTGTGAAGGCGCATTTCTACCCCGGCGTAATGCGCGCGGGCGCGCTGCACGGCGACGTCACGTCGGCCAAAGCGAGACCCTCTTGGCCACCGACGCGTTCGGCGGCTTCGGCGCACTCTGACCGCACTGGCGAAGACTTGGAGCACGTCTCTATCGCGCGCCGAGTGCGCCAGCCGCCGCCGGCTCGGCCAGACCGGTTTGGCTCCGCGGAGAGGCACGTTGTGAAGTCATGTGCCTCCTCGGAACACCGCCATGGCGAAATCGCAAGTTCACGGCCAGTAAAGCATTGGCTTTAATACACCTGTTTTTGTGCCAGCTATGCAGCAACACGCGTGCAGCGGGTTAGTTCGGCAGACAATGCGCGAAAGAGTAGCGGTTGCCTTTTGCTTAAGCCAGTCAGTGTTTGCATTTTAATTTGATTCTTAACGTCCCTAAGCAACTCAGGCTATGATCGACGCCGCAGTGGAGGTCTACAGATAATTTCGACCACCTGGGGTTCTTTGACGTGCACTGACATTGTACCTGACGTCGGCCTCTAGCATTTCGTCTCCACCAAAATGCAACCGACGCGGCAGGGATCGAACCCGCGTCTTTCGTGTCAGCAGCCAAGCACCATAACCAATGAGCCACCGCGGTGGCAAGCGCGCTGGTGAGGAGCACACATTACATTAACTGATGGCTGCCGTGAAATTACAGCAATTAGACTTGAAATTACAGTAATTAGTTTGAATTTTAATGCATCACTTTTATGGAGAACCAATTTAGCAATGTAATTATTAGAGGAGGAATTTTGCGGCAAAATTAATTACTTCGGAAAAAAAATTTCTTAAAATGATTAGCTCCCCTTTGTGTCGGAAAACCTTTGCTCTCTGCAATGCCGAATAGGGCGCTTCTAATGCAGGAACGATGCGCAGTTAGCCTAGCCCTGTGTAACGGCAGGAGTGCACGTGTTGCGAGCCTCTCCCAAGCAGAAAGCGCGTTTAGTGGGCTTAAGACGAGCTATGTGAGCGCGCGCAGAGTAGCTTCCATTGCTACACCGGCCAATGGCAATGCGTTGTCCCGTTACGCTCGTACGAGATGAGGAGGGAGAGGTGGAAACACGGACGGCGTGAATGCCCCCCCAAAGGTAGCTGCGATGATGTGGATAGTACCGCCGAATCAAATTGGAGGAGTCACTAAAGCTCCGTAATTAAGGTTGTGACAGGATAGCGCAATGGGTTAATTCCCATGTATGCAAAAGGTCATTCTCTAATTTACATTCGTGGATCCCTGGAAGTGCTCATATCCCTGATGCGGCAATAAATCAGGCTTCGCAGGCTTCCCGTATGCCTGTATTCTCCGCTACAGCGGTCGCTTTCATCGGCGCGCCCATCGCGTGAGCCGTGAGTTAGACGTTGAAGCAAACCGAGTTGTGGAGTCCATGCATGAGTGCGTTGCTTCTACCTCTAGAGCGCAGACTGCGGGCGGCGTCCGCTTCGTGGTTATCGATAACAGCGGCCTTCCTTTCGGGTCATTTGCGTGATTTAATGTGGTGCCTGGATGATGCCTCTCGCTCTTCCTACTCAACCTATCCCTAATCAGGCTACCACGGAAACTGGCCGCAATCAAGAGTCTACAACACAACGCTAACCGAAGAAGCCCGGGTTCGAGTGAACCCCTGCGCCACGACAAGTGGTGGCAGCGGTGGGGTCCGAAGCCTCAATGCCCCAACAGCTGTGGGTTAGCGATGGGGATCTTAATCTACAAGCGACATCTGGATGGAAGCTACGGGACTGACGGCGTCACCATACTCAACGGGGTGAGTGCCCGATGTTTGCCTCTTATTTCTCCAGACCGCACTAGCACAGGCAGATAGATGTTAGGTGTTGGATTTTGGTTTTCTGGGCAATGAAAATTTGGCATTTGTGTTTTGATCGCTTCCAGCTGGAGCTTGTAATTTAGTGGGGATCAGCGGCACAACGTGTGATCCGCGATGGACAAGTTCAAAGTAGAGGAGCTCCTTGAAATTCTGGAACATCTGGACATTCCAGAAGGCCCCACTAAATCAAGTGAAGCGATTTGGGACATTATGCGGGCAAAGGTGGTAACGGTCGAGGAGGGAGGCGAGACATGGGAATTGATTCTAGAGCGAAGGCTTCGCGAGGAGAAAGAATACGAAAAAAGAAAACTTCCCGAGGCACGAAATTGCACGAGAGAGAATTGGAGGCGAAGTATAGCGAGATACGGGCTGAGCTATAAAAAGTACGCGAGCAACAGCAGCAGGAGCTCACGCGTAAATTTCAGTTGCAGAGATGGAAAAGTGCGAGAGCCTGTTTAAAAATTTTCAAACAATAGAAAATTTCGTAACTTTCCTCGAAAAATCTTAGTTGATTTGCGTCATGGAAGAGCTAGACCAGTACTACTGGTCAACAATGTTGGTGACCATCCTCCCATGTTATGTCGGCGGCGTACTTGCGCGCCTATCCGACGAGGAGGTCGACAATTATGAGACCGCGAAAAGAGCACTTGAGAGGTACTTTGGCATTCGTGGAGAATCGGACTTCAAAGTACGAAGAGACGGAAGCAAACACCGCTCCCATCAGTGTGTCAGCGACTAGCCTAGGATCCCCGCTTCGTCAGCTAGGCAGACAGCCGTTGCTCAGGGGAGTAACGAGAGGGCAGGATTACGCCTAGAAAATAACTCTTGTTCGGCTGCTGCCGGGGCAGCATTTGTCGATTTAGAGGCGGACTGTAAAGTCCGAAGTGATCAAAGCGGGCAACGCTCCCATCTGTGTGCCAGCGACCAGCCTAGCAACCCCGCTTGTTCAGCTGGGGACAGAGCCGTTGCTCAGGGGAGTAACGGCAGGGAAGGTTTACGCCCAGAAAGGAACTCCTGTTCGGCAGCTGCAGGGGCAGCGTTTGTCTATTTAGAGCCGGAGAAATAGAGTTGAAGCTAACCCGTCGAAAACAAAGCCAAGCGACCGGCTTCGATAGCGAGTACTGACAACGAGAGGAAAAGCAAAGCGGCCGTCTCTAGCCCAGCAGCAGAGGCTGCTTTGATTAGTGAGGCACATGTTTTCTCTCGAGAGGGGAGTAGAGAGCTCGCAGGCAAGCGCAGTGAGGGAGTCAAGGGAGACACTCCTTCGATGCGGCTGGCTAGCAATAGTAGCCAAGTGTTCGAGACGCTTTACTGTAATGAGAGTGACCGCGAGTCATCTGAGTTCGCCGCTGAAACCCCAGGCCAGAACGCAATGTTAACCAAAGAGTGTGGTTCCGGTAGAATTGCGGGCCGGTGAGTTAGGACTGTAGTGCCGGATAGCGGGCTTCAAGAGAGCAAGCTGCTAGGCTCAGCGGAAAGTAAAGTGCAGTAGGAAGAATTAGTGGATATGGCGTGCAATGACTCACCGAAAGCGCGAGTCTATAGTTCCAGTTCAAGTGGGCAAAGCGGCTCGGTGCCGAGTCAAAGAGCAGATTTGCAGGGTGAGAGCACCGCGAGATAGGGAGGTGCGCAAGAGAGAACAGCTAGGGCAGTTTCTGGAAAGCGGCCGCACGCAAGGAGAGCCAAGCCAAGGGGCAGTCCGCACAGAAAGGATAAAGGACGGGCCCCAAAAAATGTATGGGTGAAGGCCGGTCAACAATGTAAACGTCCGAGACTGCTACCCCGGCACTCCAAAATGCGATAGGCCCCACAGGAAGGCCAGACTGACTAGAACGGTTCAAACAAAGCGGAAGCCACCTGCCCCATTGTGGAGACACTGCGGAAGTTCTTGCACGTCGATCGAAACTCGCAGCGGGCCACAAAGAAGCACGCACTGATACCACAGGAAAGACTGCAGCAGAACGCGCGCCTGTCAAAAAAAGGAAACGAAGGGTATTCACGAACCGAGAGATGAAGGCACAGCTTTCATACTCGTTCGTCCCCCTCCTCGCATTCTACTTTTCAAGTGCTGTTCAGGTACTGCAGACGCGCGCCCAGGGTGCGGAACGAATCATTTTCGCGTGGCGTCTGGAGGTCGCAGGGGTCAACGCGCACTTAACACCTTCAGTATTTGTCATGTCGTGGCTGCTAAAGCCACTGCCGGTCTGAGGCCACGCAGGGCGCGGCTGAAGTATAAAAAGAAGTACATTCCTTGAGTCACAACATGGTTTCAAAGGGATTGCATCTTGTATCTATACTCCTGTAGAATTTTTTTTGCGGGGGGGGGGGGGGGGTTATACCTGAGTGGATTTTGTAAGCTTCTTGATTTTCACGCAGTGATGTTTTTGAATACTTTCTGTTTTGCAGAGTATAGCTAAGTGTTGCGCGTAAACGGAACGAGCTCTTAAAGAACAGTGTTTTTTGAGCGGTAATTATGTCAGCTTAAGTGGCTGTGCAAGTAATGTTGCCTGCAGTATTTGGATTTTGCAGTAAGTTTTATGTTGTGTTAAGTAAGCAAATTTTTGCAGTGCAAGTTTTGCACATATACGGCAGGTGTCATAGTAATTTTTGAGCATTTACGGCAGGTGTAGTGTTTACTGTCCTCAAAGACGGAAAGGAACACCGCATTGTGGTGGTTACAAATTGAGAATAGGTTGAGGCAAAATTGGTCTCTGTCTGACCTCTCTGTTGATTCCACCCTGCCCGGGTGACGTCCGAGATTGTTCCGACCTTACCGACCAATTACAAACCAATTATAAATTTCCCGTTTGTCTTGAAGTGTCACGCATGATGACACTCATTTTGAGAGGTCCGAGCACCTGAAGCTAGCATCCGGTTCACGCTTCGTGTTCGTTCGAAAAAATTTTAATTTCAGAGGGTTTTTAGAGGATTTCTGCAGTGTAATCAGTCTTGATTTGGTGATGGTCTGGCGGGGCGAGTGGGCTACAGACGGCACTTGCTTTTATTGTGTATGGCTTGGCGTTTGTGGCTTCGTTTGCCTCGCCTCGCAGAGAAATTTCCGGAGCTGGACTTCAGACACCAGGAGAGGAGAGGCCTGGAAGACTGCGGAACGAGAGCCCATTCTCGCACGTCCAGTCATCCGAGCTGCTTAGGAGCAGCTAATCTTTCGGACGTATTAGAAACTTTTAGTTGCTGCCAACGTAGCGACATTGCGTGCGCAACGCTCACTACGTTCCGTACGCTGTAAAGGACACCCTCGTCACACTTATAGTTGGCCGTACCGCCGCAGAGCAGCCGTGTAGTATTTGTTGATGATGATGTTGGTCTGGTAGCTGCTATCGAATGCTTTTAGCGCCATCTATTACCACAAGCAAGAATTGCAATGCGGATTCAATCCAAAGAAATCTCGAGGCCAAGCCTCAGCCTTTCCATACTCGCATTCTCTGTTAGCAGGCAAGAGCCGGAGCGAGTTGTTTCCTTCCTCCAAGCCTGAGCCCTTTATACTTTAACATGGCTCGAAAAAATGTTCTTTCGAATGCTCATGTGATCTCTATGTTGTCATGGCAAGATATCGACGACATCGTCACCTGGCGAGCGGAGCGACGGATATTTGGAGCTGCTACGCAACTGCACAACGGCGATGACGACTACGAGATGAGCAGCAACTGGGATGAGTTTTCAAACTTCAAACTACCGCTCACGATACGGGCTGCTAGATATGGACCACTTCGAGCCTACACTTTTCAGGCAGCAATTCACGTTTGCTAAAGAGGATTTTGGTGAACTGTGCAGCGCCCTTCGTATTCCCGACGCAATCACGACTGCACAAGACGACAACGTTCCCGGCCGAGAACCCTTGAGCATTACATTGCGAAGGCTCGCTTATCCAAACAGATGGTGTGACTTGGAAACGATGTTTGGAAGGCATTCGTCTGTAATGTCGAGCACTGCAACAATGGGGATAGACCACGTCTTCGCCGCTTTTGGACATCTTATCGCTGACTGCCACAACCATGACTGGTTATCGACTGCTGTGCTCCAAAAGTTTGCAAATGTAAGTCACAATTGAAAGCTGCGCGTCTGACGCTGTCATTACACAGCAGTACCTCAATGCTTGTCTTCTAATTTTTCGTTATAGGCTGTTAAAGCTAGAGGCGCACCATTGCAGAACTGTTGGGCTTTTATTGATGGGACTGCCCGCCCTATATGTCATCCCAAAAGGAATGAGAGGCTGTTTTACTCAGGACACAAAAGAGTGCATTGCACAAAATACCGATCATTGATGCGCCGAAAAGGAATTATATGTCATCTGGATGGGCACTAGCCAGGGAGCTATCACCGTTCAAGTGAGCCCCTTATATCATTCTCTCTGATAGTTTGGTGTCTTGATTGTCTTCACTGAGTGCAACCAAAAATTCGCACCGAAATGTCAGAAACATACTATAGTGTAATTTACCTCCCGTAAATGGGCTTTTTTCCAGGAATACTTTGAGAGAGTGGACTGTACGCCAAGTTGGAGAAGATAGTGAACGGCGAATACTTGGGTATTTATGGGGACCCTGCATACCCGCTTCGGCCACTTCTGATGAAGCCGTATGGTGGTTGCCATTTGGCACGTGGCCAGGAGGCTTTCAACTATGCAATGAGCGGAGTCCACCAGGTGGTAGAATGGGGATTCGGCAAGGTTATTGCTCAATTTGCCTTCCTCGACTATAGGAAGAACCAAAAACTTCTTTGGCAACAAGTGGAAAAAATGTATAAGTTGGCCAAAATCTTAACGAACTGTCACACAACTATTTATGGCAGCCAGGTGTCCACGTATTTTAACTTAGACCCGCCTATCTTGCGTAAGTACCTGCACCCACTCCCTGTGTATTTATTTACTAATGAATCTTGGCCGCCTAGGAGAGACGGTAGCTGGGCGATCCCTTCTCCAGCGGCTCTGCAAGAGATATGAGTCGAAGGCTTACTTGGCACTCAATACCCTTAGTTCTTTAGGCTTTAATGTCCGAAGGCAAAGGAAACGGTTGAAACCCCCTGGTCTAATCCGACCCTCGACTGTACGGTCACAATTCCCAATGTGAACGCAAAGCGCAGCTCTCCTTTGGCAGCAACTCGTTCGCTCGTACTTGAACATTTGGAAACAGAGTATGCGCGCCATCCTTAAATTTTCACTGATGGTTCCATGGACAAGGCCAGACAAGCTAGTGCAGTGGTTTTTATATTATTTCTTTGGACTGTAAGTGGTCCGTACGATTTACTGCTGTCGTATCCTCCACAACAGCTGAAAGTGTTGGTATTGAGGCGGCTTTACGGAAGTTAGGGTCTTGTACGGCTCAACCTGTTGTCATCCGAACTGATTCAAAATTTGCGCTTCAGAGGTTAGAGCGTGGATTCCCTACTGATGCCTTGTCTATAAGCTCTCTGCGCTTGGTGCAGAATCTGCACAGCAGAGGCTTTACTCTATATTTCCAATGGGTTCCCTCTCACATAGGAGTCAAAGGTAATGAGGTGGCAGACAATCTCGCCCATAAAGCTCTGTCAAGGAATCCATCAAAAAAGTACCTCAAGATGGAAAAAGTCTCTACAGGAAAACGGTGCTCGATCATTTCAGTACCCTGTGGAGTGCACCCCACAAGCCATGTGTGACCAACGGACTGAGAAGATCCCAGGCGACTCTACTGCATCGAATTCGCACGGCCTTTGCTCGCACTCCTGCCTGGATGCATAAGACGGGGATGGCATCGTCTTCGCTCTGTTCTTTATGTGGTGTGTGCGGAGATATTGAACATTATATTATGTAGTGCCCTGAGTACAACGCGGTAAGATATGTGATGTTCGCTTCTTTCAAGAAGACAGGAACCCGCACAGTACAGTTCAGGACATTGTCTACCCGAGTGGAAACCAGACACGCAGAAGGGAGGCTGCACGCTTTCTTTTAACATTTCTGCAGGACACGGATCTTGTTTCTAAATGGTGACAGCACGAACGGACTATGCCCTATTGTGATTGAATGTGTGCTTATATGGAGTCTTCTGGAGTGGACTACGTTATACTGTGAGTTAATGTGTGTATGGATTGTGGCACTACAATGGTCTATGTTCTACTGTGACTAAATATGTGCATAGATGACGACCTCTGGAGTGGACTGTGATGTGGACTGTGTGGAGTGATTGTGTGCATAGATGGTGACTGTGGGGAAGGAATGTGTGCTATTATAAGAGACTGTGCGCATAGCGGGGTAGATGCGACAGTCTTTAGGACATTATTGACATAAAAGGGACGCTACGGTGCAGCAATTTCCGGCAGAATAAGCAAGGCTAACCGCACCTGTAGCATTCAAAACCTCAAATAAACTCAACTGTAATTATCTCAGCTGAGATAAAGCGTATTTCAATAAAATGAAACAAGCTTGTGCTTGGGCACCTCCTAATTTATTTTTGCCGTGAGGCTTTGAATCAACTGTATGAGAGCATTGTCCCTTGCATCAGCACGTCTCCGCTCCTCAGCTCGATGTCGTCTCTCCTCTTCTTTTTCTTGGGCGCGTTCTCGGCGTTGCAGAATTCTTTCTTCGCGCTCCATGATTTTCAACTCTTTCTCGCATTGCAGCTTGCTTTCTTCTAACGCCAATCGGCGCATTTCGACTTCGCTTTCTTTTTCTTTCATGATCATATCATGTCTCATACTTTTAAGCATGAAATCGTAGTCGGTGTTCTGATCTGGTTTTCTTTTCCTGGAGAAGACACAATTTTCAAAGGAATAAGCAGGGAACATGTATGGCATTTCATGCCTCAGGCACAATGTCTAGAATACGAACATTTGCAAATAACCTGCCTCGTCCTGGGTAACTCGGGGGCGTTTGCTGTTGCACTCGCTCAGATGGCTGAGTGTTGGGAAGGCTCGATCCTGGCATCAGGCACTGCAGGAGTTGAGTCCATAGGAGGCCTGACATCAGGCACTGCACGAGTTGGGTCCATAGGAGGCGTGCTTGGGGCGCGCTCCTCGTCGTCTGCGTCGTTGCCAGCATGCCGTGCAATAACTCTGCCAGCGTGGCCCCGCTGCTGCCTGTAAACGCAAGTTATGAAAATTTGCTTTCACCAACAAACCTGCATGATGCAAATTCAGCCTCTGTGATCGCAACTGAATTATTGCCGTCTGCAGAAATGCTTACCGGCCATGTCGAGGTCGATACCGGCACTTTCCTGGTGGCGTAGTCTGACATATCGCCGCGTACTTCTACATGTACAAATCCCTGGCAGCGGCCGTCTTCTTCCTCGCTGCGGTGTTGTTCATCGGCTGGGAACGGCTGCAAGGTCTTTCCTGCTCGCAGACCTACCATATCTTCTTGAACGTCTAATCTTATAAGGTGTCCCTTCGATTAAACACAATATGTCCTGAAGGAGTTGGTCACGCTCGCTGTGCTCTTCTGTTCCCCCGATCTAAATGGAGCCAAGTACAGAAATTAACGCTTGCGCGCACAAATAAAAATAATAGAAAACTTAATTTTTTTCATTCCTCCTATCGTTGGCGGCGTACCGCGAAATCAAGAGGTGGAACCGATCACGCACGCTACGTGACGTCAATGGTTTTTTCAGCATCGCCTCAGTCGAAGGCCGATGTCGTCCCATTGGTCGGGATTTCGAAAGGGGTCACTTGCTTGTACTTCAAGAAGTAAAGCTACATCAAATTTCGGCGTATAAAATAATCTGCCTGAGTTGGCTGCATCTCTTCCGTTACTCGCGTCGGCTTGCATGTTTATCGTGGATGGCAGCACGTGCACCACTGGCGTGTGCTTGTTTACGATGCTGTGGTTCCCTATCGTGCTGCCATCTAGTGACAAACACTGAAAGCGCTGCAGCACTGGGCTGAACATTTTTCAGTTTCTGACAACGTAATTAGTATATTACTGTTTTTAATGAATGAAAAAAAACGTATAATGTTTAGGTAAGTGCAAAAACAGGCACATGACTAAAATATTAATCGACAGGTGCGGTTGCTATGACGATAAACGTACACAACGTTGCTGAGGCTTAGAAGGCCAAATATTGCCACATCTGAAAAACGAGAGGCATTTGTCGCTAATATTTTGGCGTGTGGGGGAGAGTAGACAAAATAAAAGCTAACAGCAAAGTTTAGAGCGAGCCATCGCGTTGGATAAAGGAACGACGAAGTGAATTCGGTCCGCAGCGGGCGAGATGTTAGCCGCCATGTTTTCTACGCAGCACGTAGCGTCCCACGTTGCATACGCAACGCTATGTTTCATAGCGGGTGGGCGTCCGCAACGCGCGGCTAGACACGTTGCGTTCTGCGCATGCACATTTGTTACCCCAGTGTCGTTGCGTACGCAAGCTCACTGCGTACGTCCAACTAAAGGTGTCTATTGTCTGGCGGCGGGGGTGCTGTTATGAACGGTATGCACACCAACCGAAAATAATTAAAGCGAAGATTCCATGGACCAGGATGATCACCACGGTAGGGGTAATTTACACCTGTCGTTTAACCCCACGAGGGACCCACGAGAAAAAGATGTGCTGAGAATATGCGTGCGGAATCTTTCCCACGCTCTTAAGGAGGGTGGGGGGAGATGACCTTCCCTTTGTCTGGTTCGCTGCGAGACGCTACCACTGATGAACAAGACGACGGAGGGAAGAGGGGACGATGCCTTCCTTATAATCACCGTGGCTGACGAAAACGTCCCGACCGGAGAGAGCCCGCCGAGGTTGTAGCCACGGCGCCGTATGTTTGGATGGACATGTGCAGCTTGGGGCGAAGTAGGAGCGGACCTCCGAATCCTCCTCGCCCATTCCCACGGTGCTCCGCGTGATATGTGCTGTGTAACTCTCCCGATCTGTGCCTCGTGTCCAATTGGTCACCGCCTGGTGAAAGGGGTGGAGCCTGAGTGTATTTAACCAGCGTCCCGAGTACAAACGATCGCTCTGGGCCCTGACGACAAGGCTCATCCAGTATCCCGACGCTATAAACTTTTAATTTGTGACTGTTTGCTCTTTTCTAAATTATGCAGTTTCTTCAATGTGCCAGTAAGTCCACTTGTTTTTCGTTTTCCCAACCTTCAAGTGCCATCTTTCCTTAGCCCGAAGGCTCGGACACGCTACCCGAAGGAACCCGGGTTCGAGTGAACCCCTGCGCAACGACAACGCGCAGTTCTCGCAATTAAACATAGCTATTCATGTCGGCCTACTTCTCCATCTTTTGCATTTTACATAATCGCAAAAATAAAAAGTGTTTATTTTCTCTCAAAGCGGCTTTACGGCTGGGCGCAGGTTCTAATGAAATGGGAAGAAGTTTTGAGAAATGCCATTCCTTCGCAGTTGCTGACGTTGTTATACAGCAGAAGCTTCTGTGTTGTTGCATATTATGTGAAAATATTGTAAATAGCCACGATTTTTTGTGCAAACGGTTTTTGTGAGAAAAAAAATGTTCTTTAAGATTCAAGTCCTCGAAGTCTTGCGTGCACTCGTATTTTTCTGTTGATATTACAGGGAACGAAACAACTAACCTTCTGGCTTTATTAAAGCAGAAAAATGTCTAAGATATTGTTTGTGCGCAGGCTGTCTTATCTTTTTTTACTGGCGGCTTATAACACCCCTTGAAAAATATTTCTGGCTACGCACTGACAGTGCGCATCCACAGTCAATAAATACTGCACAAATTGGTCCTAATGTACGAAAATTGTAAATTAGGGCCACGCTCTACGTAAGAGTTAAATTTGTACAACATACAGTGAACCGCTTCCATAATTAATGCAAATTATGTTAAACAATTATTGAAATCTCATGTCCACCACGGGAGCTAGTAGGCTTTGGTTTCATAACTTTCATAACTGTCAAAAAGGCTTCATGCAGCGTAATGAAAGTCAATATCACTTTATTGCCTCCAGATGTCTTATCTCATTTAGTTATTTAGCTTGTTGCTTTCAAACCACTAGCTATTTTTGCTCTACAGCTCTGCAAGGAGTGAGCAATGTTTTAGTGTAGGTGGTCTGTATTTCGTTCACTTGAGGTTTCACTCTACGTGAAGAGCACTCTGATCCCTGCTGTTGCAGTTGTTTATGCGAGCCGACGTTGTGATAGCAAATGTGAGTACAAGCACAGCAGCTGCGCAGGAGTTTCGCACCTTAGCAACTTTAGGAGAACATATTAGATACAAGGAAAGAAGAAATCGTACCACTAGAACTGGCGAAAATAGGGCTGTTGGTGTGACTTTTCCCGGATCCGCAGAGAATCGCAGTACGTCGAATCCTCCGGCACCGATCGTTACAGCATGAAGATGTATGGAGCAATGTATCACTGCGTTCATACGGACTGCGGAACGGTGCAGATTTGGTTTCCCGTTCGTTTTTTTTTCTCGGCTTTATGAGCGTTATGCTAACGTGTTCCCATGAGGTTGGCGAGGGGCGTCTGCTGCTGGACCTCAACTTTTCATTTCTTGCCTGCCCTCCAGGTACCGCATAGATTCGTTAAATCGCGGCAGAACCCTCCACTACGGCCCCTCTTCCTTCACTCCCACTTTCTTCCTTCCGTCACGACACAGTTGAGGTGTTGACCGAAGTAAGACTGCTACCGTGCCTTTCCTTTCGTGATAGCCAATCATTAAGAAAGCAGTTCATGCGCTCAGGAACTTGACCCTAATACTGCACGCGCCCCTGCAGTTTTGGAGGCGGGATTGCTCCCAGGGTGCGGAATTGAGCTGCGAATGCTCATGCGGCCTGGCAGGTGTCAGCACCTCAAGTCCATCTACGCATACGAATATAGCTCCACCACAGAAGCGGTTTGCTGCAGTGTTTAACGGATGGCTCTTCGCTTAAGCTCTCTGTTGTACCCGGATGCGGAAATTTTAACCTAAGAATACTTCGTCACCGCTGCCTCGCAGATGAGTATACGACGCTGGTCTTGGCCGAAAACTACAGGTGTTGACAAGATTATAATGCAACCTCGGAAGACGATAACACCACAAGACCGAAGTCATTCTCCGGAGAGGCTTTGACCTGCTTTTGCTTACGTTGCATACGCCGACGCCGCAGACGAAGCACTGTCATCTGTAAGAGAGAAAAGCTGCTTCATCTGCTTGGCTGCTCGCCTGTCGCCTCCATCCTGCCTCTATCTTTGTAACCAGGCCGTGTGACCAGGAAACAGCCGCCAGGAACCTGCAGCTACTCCAGTCCACCGACGCCAATGTATCTCTTCCACTGTGTCGATAAAGCATAACGCGGAAACCCCCTCTCTCATTGAACACAAAGTATTGGGCTTTCACCGTTCTCGGAGCTGGTGGTGACGTCGACCGGTCCCGCTTAGGTTCGCTGGCAGCCATACTACATTGGAGCGTCCGCCGGAAATTGTCTTGACTTTAGAAACGCTAAACTTACACATTGATCTCAAGCAAAATAATGAGAAAGACAGCCTTATTTGCAAAAGCTTATTGTTAGAAATCTACATAAAGCGGTTTTGTTTGAAAAGTGCTAGCGACAAAAGTGTGGACAACCTCGGCCATAAGAATTTAAAAATACAGCGTTACTGTCCTGACATTCAAAAGTGACTGAAGTAATATCTCAGTTGTACAACTCCACAGGTAGTTTTTCATTTAGCGTGAGCTTATTGTCCTGCTTTTTGTATCTTTTCCTTTCGCACATGATTATTAAGTTAGAGATGTTTTTTTGTATGGCCTCAAATCGATATGAAAGTTGTCTACAGTGAAAGCAGCTCGTAGGAAAAAAGGACGGTAGCGAGTGTTTATTGTCTAAGAGGTCTAACGTGTCAAACGAACTCAGGCTATTAGGGATGCCGCAGTTGAGGGTTCTGGACAATTTCGACCACCTGGGTCCTTTAAGCCTGGACTCCATGTACGCGAAAACTCACGCGAACGCGACGGCGACGGCGGCAAGCGACGAGCGACGCCGTCGCGCGAAGCAAAATGCATGTGTCGCTTGCAGTGTCGCTCGGATCTGCACCCACAGAAAATTTCGCTCGTCGCCCGGAAGTCCCCCACGCGATTGGCCAATCAGAGCCCACAAAGCCGTTTTGCTGTTTGTCCATGGTTTGTCACGGGTACATCTCACGAAACCCTACCAGCGCATCGTCTTAGTGATCGCCACCGTCGAGAAATTATTTGATTTCGTAGCTGAGAGGCAGACCCGCATGATTTAAATAATTAAAACAACCTACTTGTTGGTTGCGGAGGCCTAACAGCATTTGGAGCGGGCTACGCGAGCGGGCGTACTGCAGGGATAGATGTGTGTCGAGCCGCGGGTTCCGGCGCTCGATCCACCGTGCCGCGGCGCTCCAACTGTATATACGTGTAGAAACACTCGCGGTGCGCATTCTCACTGGTATATTATAGTTTGCTCACTTACAATCAGATTGCGGTGATAGTTTATGGGAGTGTTTTTACTAAGCCGGAGTTCACAGGCACCGAACAAAAGCACACCTTCCCCGCGAATCCGTGATGTGACTTCGTCTCCGCAAGCATGCCGTTGGTTATCTCCACTGCCGCTACACCGGTGCCGTAGAGGAAATATTTCTTTTGCCCTGACTATTAGGCACGCTCAGAAAATTTTAGGAGAGAGAACAGTTTACGGGCATGTTTCTAATGGTGTCTTCGACTGGTCGCTCCCGCGATCCGGATATGATCTGTCAGAGTGGGAGCCGCTCTCGCTCTGAGCGCATAGCGAGACTAGTCAAGCCGAATGGTCAGCGAGTTTTAGAGCGGAAACGCAGGAGGCAGAAGGGGGACGTAACTTCCGGAACCACTACGCGGCACCGCTGCTGATGTCAACAGTAGCTGCACGTAAGGTCCCTTGATTACCTTCAGCCACACGTGGCCGCACACAGTTTGCATCGCGGTCGGCGCTTAGCCTGTATCGATCGCTACCCCGGGTTTCCGTCCTACGGGACGCTCATTTTTCGAACATCGCCTTGTGGATAGCACTGGCGTCCTCGTCTGAGCTGCTGCTGGAATCACTGTTGTCGTGCGACAGCAACACAGACGGCATTCCAAGCGTAGTTAACCGGCGCCTCTTGGACATTTTTTGTTTCACACAGCGCGGCCCACGCAAAACACAACACAGCAAGGACGCTACAACTGCGTCAGAGCGCTCTGAGCTGGAGGCGAGCGCTCACAAAGAACCAGCCGAATGTAGTCAGAGCGCCCGGTTTCGACCAGCCGAATGTGCGGTCGCCTCTCAGAGCGCTCTAGGGCGATCTAAAGCAATACCACCTAGATAACTTTACAAGGCCCCCGCATGACCTCCTCGCCAAGCGTCTACGTCACTGCTAAGAGATGCAGCGCGCAGCAGGTTGACGTGGCGCCATCTGGGAGAAAACTGACTAAGCGGAAAAATTCTGTTCCCTCGATCGGATTTGGAATTATCCTGGCTTGGCTCGAACTTGGCTATTTTCTTGTCGCTTCAATTAAAACTCAAGAAAGCTCTTTTCTTATTTTTGCCACGCTTATATTAACGAGTTTATAGTTTGAAATATTGCAAAAATAAATGTCGTGTTAAGCCTTGCATCGTTGCTGTCAACTGCGGCTTTAACAATGTTTAATATCAAACTCTACTTGCGCTTGAAAGCTAATGCCAGTCCGCATCCTAAGTTGGTTGGGAACACTGAGACAACCAGTACGCACATGGTCATATGGTGCTAGCTGACGTGAATGTGTCGCGTTTTCACGGAAGAGCTCAAGAACTGTGCAAGCTTTTTCATCTGCAGAGGCTTCGTTTGCGTGTTTGAACCTGCGTAGCCTCAGTTCTGAAATGCCTGGCTGCTGCTGCGCCCCAGGCTGCAGATCAAATTATGATGGTGGTCCGAGTGTCCGCGTCTTCAAGTTTCCTGCCGACGAGATGCAAAGGGCAGCATGGACAAAGGCTATTTCTCGCGAAGATTTTGTGCCAACCAAGCACACTGTGGTAAGCGTCGCTTTTGGTGCTGTTTTTCAGGATGCTTGCCTTAAACTTTTTGCTTTAGTAAAACTTCTTTTTAGCCTAGTTAGTGCATTTTGAACCAAGGAAAAGGAGCAGCGCAAAAGCATGCAACCACGCAAGAAAGGACAAGACACGAGCGCTGTTTTCGCGTTTTGTGCCGTGTCTTGTCCTTTCTTCTCTTGTGGTTGCATGCTTTTGCGCTGCTCCTTTTCCTTGGTTTTGTGCTTCACACATTTTTTTTATGGCTTGCTTCGGAGAGGGGACTTTTTCGTCACTTTCTTATTACTTCGATTTCCCAGTTATTTCGCTTGCCGAATTTTGTAAGCCTGTCGCCCAAACCTAATGGACTTGTGGTTTTACTTTGTTTTTAGGTGTGTGAAAAACACTTTCAAACGAGTGACTTCGTCAGGTTTGCAGCGTACACGGACGAGAACACTGGAAACGTTATCGAAGTTCCGCTGCAGCGTGTCCGCCTGAAGCCAGCTGCTGTCCCGAGTGTGTTTCCCGGCTGCCCGAAATATCTCTCTCAGCCACCATCTTCGCGAGAAGCTCCTGCAGAAAAGAAGGCCCGACTCGAGGCAGCGTCACTGCGAAAAGCGATAGAGCTTTCTGTTGCTGCTCAAGAGGAAGAAGATCGCAGGAACAAAATTTGCAGTTTTGGGGAGCTGTGTTCTGCCCTTCCGAAGCTTAAGACTTCTGACTTCTGGTCTGTGGTCACTACGCAGGCAAATGTTTTGTTCCTGGAGCTCTCCCTCGACCAAGCTCCCGCAGTGCGTTCATCAGTGGTGGTTTTAGACGACCTGTCTGTTCAGGTGTTTCTCGGAGGGTCCCGTCTCCACAATCTTGGAGACGAATGCGTGCCGTCACAAATGAAGGATTTAAGGGAGCTTGATAAAGTGCTGCAGTCTGTTGAAAAGCTGCAGAGTTGTGCTAGTGGCAGCGAAAAGGAACACCAGCTTCTCGAAACTGTGCTAATGCTCCTGGATGAGGTGAACAAAGATTATGAGCTCCAAGAACATCATGAATGGAACTTACAGGTACTGAAATTTGTGCGAAGCCAAGTCGAGCTTGTTTTGAAAAATGTGCCCCGATATCCACCAGATGTACTCGTGTTTTCAGGTCTGCTGTATACCATTTCTCCACATGCATACAGGTTCAGCAGAAGCTCGCTTAAAATTAAGCTGCCGCACCCAGACACTATTCGACGACTGTGTTCGTCATATCACATGAATCCAGCACTTGAACAGCAAGATCCTTGTTTCTTGAACTATGCTAAAACTGTATTGCAAACAATGGCCGAGCATGAGCGCACTGTGACATTAATGATGGATGAGATCCATCTTCAAACCTATTTTGAGTACAAAGCAGGCTTCGTTACAGGTGCCGCAGCCAATAGTTCCGATCCGGCTAAAACAGCGTATGTGTTCATGCTACAAAGCCTTTTGTCAAGCAACAAGGATGTTGTTCACATTTTGCCAGTCGCACAGATAGATGCAAAAGCACTGCATCTATTTTTGCACGAGCTCATTACTGACCTTGAGTCACTTGGATTTAAGGTACTAGCTGTTGTCCAGACAACAATGCTATCAATCGGAAAGCCATGACATTTTTTGCTAACCCCCCCCAAAGCCAGTATAGTTTACACACACCCAGCTGATTCCTTTTGTCCACTGTTTTTCATTTTGGACCCTGTGCACCTTTTGAAGTCAATTAGGAACAATTGGCTAAACCAGAGAAACAGTGGAAAGTGTATATATTATCCTGATCCAAGCAGCAATGACCCAAAGCCACCTATTCTTACGGCATCATTTAAATCTTTGTGTGATCTGCATGAGGCTGAGCAAAATAACCTTTTAAAGCTGGCACCAACACTCTCACTGAAAGCACTGAACCCATCAACTATGGAGCGCCAGAAAGTTAAGCTTGCTCTCAGGATTTTTATTGAATCGACAGCAGCTGCACTGCAATGTTTCGCTGTACAACATGCTAAAGGAACAGCAGATTTCATAAACACCATTTTGACATGGTGGCGAATAGTGAATGTAAAGACGCCAAGAAAAGGTGAACGCCTGCGTGATGAAATGCAGTCTCCGATTGCGTCAACAACATGTCCAAAGCTTGAATTTTTGAGGAAAATACCAGAGTGGCTAGACTACTGGGCTAGCCTCAGACACGATGCTGGCCACCTGACGAAAGAAACTCGCATGGCTTTTGGCCACACGAGCCACGCTCTGCATGAGATTGCTTTATACTGCCTGGAAGAGCTGGGATTTCGGTATGTGCTCCTTGGAAAATTTCAAACAGATTGCCTTGAGGATAGATTCGGGAAGTATCGCCAGCTATCCGGAGCCCAATACCATGTCTCGATCAGGCAGATTTATGAATCTGAGAACAAGCTAAGGCTTCAAAAAGTACTGGACATGCCTGATCTTGACATTATTGCAGAACCGATCTCCGTCATAAGTGTTGAATCACTTTGTGCACAGTTCAGTATAGCAGTGACCAATGCTGATGTAGCAAAAAAAATCGTCGATGATTCCCGTTGTTACGTATGTTGCGGGATACTGTGCCCATGCAACACTGAAAAAGCTCATGTGTATGTCGTGCAAGGACAATCTCGTCCTGGATAACACCAGTTTGGACCATGATGACACACTGCTCATTTCAGGCATGACAAGAGGAGGATTAAAGTTTCTACGAGATGTCGTAGTGAACGCTGTACTTTATACAGAAATAGTCCTTGACAAATTGAGGAGTGAGCAGTATGCATCCAAATTTCTGGCTCTTCCAAATCAGAAGGAAGCCCTTGTTTCTCTTGTGTCAACCATTCTCCACGATTCTGGAGACCTTGATACGTGTGATTCTGGTCATTCGCCAGAAAAAGTCATGCACCATATTTTGAGTGCTGCTGCCAACACGCTGTTAAATATGTGCAAAACGAAAAACAACACAACAGTGTCGAAGGGGCAGCGAAAAATGCAAACTCTAAAGAGTTGAGGATTGATGACTGTATCGTTTAATGGCAAGTGTTTCTGAGAAAGCGGACCTTTCTTGCACACCTGATTACATCATAAAGAAAGCTTTGTATTAAGGCATTTTATAATCTGTACGTGTTCTTTTCATACTTAGCAACTGCAGCTATAGAACATTTGATAGAACTGTAGTGAGTGGTAACTTGTGTACCAAATCTTTTTCCCTTCTGTATGATGGACATGTAAATGCAAATGGGTATGTTTGTTCCTGTTTCATACAGTATGGCACTGAACAAATTGTACTGGATTCTTGTGTGCGCATCTCACCAAATCACACAACTTGGTGACAGCTATATTCTTTGTGTATGTGTGTGTGAGTGTGAAGTGCTTAAATAAACTCTTTATTCACTGTATTCGTTGCAACTTTTTTTAGAAATCTTGCTGGTTTGTTGTGAAACATCCGTGCAACGTGAAGTAGTATAGAATAACATATGAAAGAAGCTGACAGTCAATGCAACCAAGGAAAGCATAGGAGAATGTTTGATTTTTACTGAAGTGGTTATGAGTGGGAAGTGAATAGTGTAATCATTTTATGGATGCAAGACAACTGACTAGGAAGAATTAAAAAAAAGTCAAAGGAGCTACAACTGGGGCTAGTTGGAAATGCATTCTTGAAGGGGATGATAAGCGCTGTCAAAATACGACAAGGGACGAACAAACAGGGCAAAGCGCTTTCTGGCAACTGTTTATTCTATGAAGAAACATGAATGTATATACGCATGTTAACGTCAAATCATGCGCAGAAGAGGGAAGACCGCACCGCACTGACAAGAGCGATATGAAGAAAGAAATAAAATAGAATAGAAACGAACAACACGTGCGTTTACAACAGCCGAAGATTACTTATCTTGAGGTAGTTTAATTCAGTTCTCCCTAACAACACCGAAGCGGAGCTGACGCATTGCTTATCTGGAGCAACATGCATAGCGAAGGCGTCGATTATTTCGCGTTCCCGCCTGTTCCTGAAGAATACATATTCTAATCAGAAACCGTTAAATACTAATATTACGCTGGCACAAAACACGCAGTATTTTGAGAAATGGGTGCCCGACGGGCAACCGGAAAAACCGCGTGGGGTGAAGCTGACTTCCAGGCACATCTGTTGTGTGTGACGTCACGGACGGGTGCGGAGGCCTTGAGCTAGTCTAGGTGGTATTGTCTAAAGCGAGCAGTCGAAGACACCATAAGCTTGAGTGCGCAAAGCACGGAATCCGCTACGCACGTCGCGGGTGCGCGTCGCCTGCCGCCTTCGCTTGCATGGAGGTTGTCCACAAGCGACGGAGCGAGCGTCGCAGTGCCGCCTTATCGCGTCGCTCGCTCTTTCGTTCGCTTGCATAGAGGCTGCTAACAAGCGACGAAGCGAGCGTCGTAGTGCCGCCTTGTCGCGTCGCTCGCTCTTTCGCGCACATGGAGCCATGCTTTAACGTGCACTGACATTGGACAGTGCACGATCCTGTAGCATTTTCCCTACATCGAAATGAAGCAAGTGCGCTATATATATGTCTCAATCTCAATAGACAGCTGAACAACCGTGCTAGTGGCTCGATTATGGAAGTAAATATTGGGAGGGATCTTAATTCTGCTTATGTGGAGGAATCCAAAAGCATGTCTTTGATCTTGAATTTTTTCTGACTCGTAACGTGGAGTGTGGCTTTTCGTCATTTCTGGTTGCGATGTACTATACTTCGCAATTTCCGGTTACGACATAACACACCACTCCTGCATTGCATTTACAACGTAGTACACCACTTGGTCATTTCCTGTTACGTCACAGTTATAATACGAAAATTGCTTTTGATGAAAGAAAAAGGCGGAGTAGCTCTCACATCTCGACATCTCGGTGGACACCTCAACTGCGCCTTAAGGGGAAAGGTAAAGTCTCGGGAAGCATGCATTTTAAGGTGCATATGTCATCGGTCCGAACCACTTCGCAAGCTAGCCTCCAAATTGACTAAAACATGCAAGCAATATCTTCAAAGCGAAATGCTATGACACTACCCAGAAAGCTGTACAACGAATGGTGTCTCAAAATTTTGGCGCGAATATAGTCAGGAATGTTGCCACAACATTGAAGTCAGGTAGTGATGACATCGCTGGGATTTCATCTGCACGTTTACTGGGGAGGAGGTCCACTGGGGTGTCTTTTACAGCCGGCTTGTCACTTTGGCGGACGCGGTTGTTGCGACGCGAGCATGGACGCGTCTTTTTCTTTACATCTTTCTTCTCGCATCTTTCTATTCTCCTCTGTCCGCAGGTGGCAGCGATTATAGCTCATCTGGAGCCAGAAGCCAGGCTCGGGAAATTCTTTTTATCTCTTTAATGAGCCAAACGCGAGGAGATGCTTACGTACGGTACTTCTCAGATGTTTTAAGCATTTGCGGCAGAAGGCCTGAGCATCAAGCTGTACGACATTCGGCGACGACAGAATCAGCACTCGCCCCGGCTGCCACGAAAAAAACTCTAAAGTGCCAACTCCAAGGGCCCTTCCTGGGCTTGCGCGCCCAGCGTCGGTGCTCTTGGCGTACGCTAGAACGGGCGTCAAAAAGGGGCATGCATCTCCATGTTCCTGGTTCTGGCTTGCTTCCCCTTTCGATCCGACAGAGAGAATTTCAAGCCCTGAAGAGAAGAGGTTGGGGGGCGATGAAAGGACAACTTAAACCGCTAAGAAAAGTTCGGGGAACCTTAAAGAGCTTCAAGCCATGAAGAAAAGAGCCACCGAGAGCCCCGCGATCCTCCTATTGTTGTAAACTGAACCCCGCTTCCGACGCGTATGCGAGCGCCTGTGCGCTGGCGCCGATATCTAGCACGGTCAGATATCGGCGCCTCGCGAGGTTTGCTGGCGTTTCCAATAGTACGCATGCGCAGATCGGTTCTTGCGTACGTCAAAGCGCCGGCGCTGAGCACGTACGCCCAGGAAGGGCCCTTGGAGTTAGCGCTTTAGGCATGGCTTCGGCCCGCAAGTACGAGCACGACTGGAAGTTCCTATGGACACGAAACGGATCCATCTTTGCGCGGCGCACTGCGTCATCCCCAGTCATTCCGATTACTCGAGAAACTGATCTAGACAAGATCAGCAGTGACGCGCAAGGCACTGTGTCACCAGCAGTCGTCCCGAACGGCGATGCTTCTGCGTAGGAAGGTCTTCTGATACTTATCGATGTTCATATCCTAAATGGTCAATGCTTTCGCTTCTCCCGAAGACATCGCTAAACTTAGCAAACCAAACAACAGAACCAAGTGTCTTAAACTGCTGCATTTCAATGCGAGATCAATCGAGTCAAAGAAAGGATGACATATCTGCATTGCTTAAATCTTGCCATTTCAACTTTGATGTCCTTTTTTAATTGAGACGTGGTACAACCAAAACTCTGAATAATTTTGTGCAACCCGAATATCACCATTTATGTTTAAATCGCATAGACAGGAGAGGAAGCGGCGTGTCGATGCTAACATTATTATCGCATTGTCAAATTTTAAATGAATATAACCTTATCACATATGACTAGGAAATACTTAGCGTGAAAAAGGATAAAAAATTGCTTGCAGTGGTGTACCGCCTCCCGCCGGTAATGTTCGCTTATTCTTCGAGTTCTATGAACGCTAGCTTTCTTACAAAAATGACTCGGCATATACATTAACAATTTGAGGGGATTTTAATATAGATATATGCAAAACGTCTACCCAAGGCGCAGAATTTCAATCACTCCTCGAGAGCAATGATTTTGATAGTCATTTCAGTGCCAACACTAGTCACTTCATCATCGTCATCATTACTTGACTTGTTCATTACAAACTCATCTGATATGATTTTAAAGTCAGGAGCTGTAACCTGAGGCATTAATGACTACCTCCCCATATTTTTCTTACGGCGCAAAGAGCACACGTGTAAACAGACACAGCTGAGCATGTATCGTTCCATATAACCTGAAGCATTAGCATATTTCAAGGAAATGATTAGACAAAGTGATTGGACAGATATTTTTGACATTTTAGCTATGAACACAACATATGAAATATTTCTAGCCAGATTCCAAGCAATATATGCTGATTATTTCTCTCTTAAATCTTATTATCAGCCAGGGAGGCTCGGAACCCTTGGATCACACGGGAGCTGATGGGGAAAATAAACCAGAAGAACAAACTTTATCAGCGTTTTATAGAAACACGCGATCCGGTAAAGAGGGTGGAATATAGGGCATTTTGCAATATACAAAACAACGAAAAAGGAAAATAAAAAAAGGACTACTACCACCGTATTTCTGACGAAGACTGTCTACGGAAGAGCGACAGAGTATGGAAGAAAATAAACAAATTATTAATCCTAACCAGCACCCCGCGCATTGAAAACCTTATCATAAATGACAAAGAGACACATGAAAGATTACTTTCCGACTGTTTTAACATTTATTTTGCCGAAATAGGTGAAAACAGCGGGCCCAGCAGATCAACCACGCAAATACCAATAAATTTTAAAAGCATATCCCTTCAGTCAACCTCTGCAAACGAAGTCAGTACTGTATTCCAAAGCCTTAACAACCGTCGTATCACGGACGCAGATGGTTTAGAGATAAGGCCTATTAAATATGTAATTGATCATATTGCACCTTTGCTAGCACATATTTATTTCAGCACTCTCAACAGGTGTGTTCCCAAAGAACATGCAATTAGCGCGTATTATCGTAAATCATAAGGAAGGTACCAGAAACAATATAACTAACTACCGTCCAATTTCCATTTTACCAATATTTTCTAAAGGGCGAGAAAAACAATTATTATTCGACTGGATAATTTTTCTCAAAAACATAGTCCGTTAACTGAACGTCAGTTTGGCTTCAGCAAAAGGCGTTCCGCGGAAAGTGCTTTGCTGAACCAAAAAGACGTTATCTTAGAAAGTATAGAAAAAAAACTAATGACTTTGGGAATCTATATAAGTATAGTAAGAAACTAATGACTTTGGGAATCTATATAGATTTCAGCGAAGCCTTTGATCGTGTTAATCGCAATGTATTAATAAACAAGGCAAAAACGTATGGTTTCCGTGGTACGTGCACTGGACTAATCCGTTCATACTTATCCTCATGCTCACAGTTCTTTGAAATTAATTACCATAAGTAAAAAATACGGTATATACAAAGTGGTGTGCCACAAGGCAGCATCCTTGGTTCCTTTCTTTTTCTATTTTATTTAAATGATCTTGTGCTAATTGATAGTTTGTCCACATTTATAATCTACGCCGATGATTGTAACATATCTTTTAGTGGAAAACATCTAACCGATATTCTACCACTCGCAAGTTCAGTTTGTTTTCGATTGCTGGAGTTGTCTGAGAATAACAACCTATTAAATGAATAAAAAACAAAATGTGTTTTGTTCCGTGCACCCGGTAAATGTGTGGAAATGCCTGAAAGAATTGGTCCATATAAAATTAATAGAGAGACATCAGCGAAAACACTTGAAGTTGTTTTCTCTGAACACATGCATTTAAACGACCATTTCGATCATCTTTGCTGAAAAGGGCGAAAGGTAGTTGGCGTTCTCGGTAGAAATCGCCATTTATTTCCTGCCAAAATTGAACGGATTTTATATAATTCCTTGTTTATTTCCGTGCCCAGTTACTGCACGCTGGTGTGGGGAAACACCAGTGCACGAAATTTAAAAAACCTAATCTTAATACAAGAAAAGTTGTTCGGGCAATAGAAAATGTTCCATTCAACGCCCATACTAAAGCTCTGTTCTACAAATACAAACTAATGAAAGCCGATAACATATACAAGTGCAAACTCTTAAAAAGTTTCACTAGAGCGATACAGGGAAAGCTAGACACACTCCCCTCACTCGCTAATCACCACAAACAAGAATACGCATACCCTCATCGCCATTAACTGCCATGGAGAGTTCCTGTCACGCGCACAAGTTATGGCCGCCAACGAGTTGAATACACACTCCCCCACACACTCAATGACTTCGCGAAAGAAGATATGGACATTACGGCACTTAACAAAGCTGACACAGTGCAGTTGTTTGTTAACAACCATTAGCGTAGCTAGATACTACTCTTTTATACTTTCTTTTTCACTGTGATTTCTTTTTTTTTCTCCTTGTAATGTGAACAAAAATTGAACTGTTCCAGTGCTCTCATTGTTGCCAGGGTGGTTGGAGCTCTTTGTCAAGCTGCTATAGTGCAGCTTTTTCTCCTACCCCCCCCCCCCCTTTTTTTCGCATTGTATATTTTATTTTGTTGAAAATGAAAATGATTTATTGATTCATTGATTGACTTATTGGTTGATTGATAAGTGGCAACTTGTGGCCACATATATACCTTCACAGACGCCTCGAGCATTGTGCTCGTGAGGGCTTTTATTAAAGAACTTGTTTAATCAATCAAGAATTTCTCAAAGCCTGTCCGCCTTTCCACTGCGCAGAACGCAACGAAGACCACGCTCTCGTATCGCGCACACTCAACTAACACCTCGCCAAACACGTTCACCATACGCATGCATGAGGGCGTTCTGAGCGCGTACTCGGAGCTGGAATCTGGGGCTGCTCTCGTGAAAGGCCTCCAAAACCATCGCAATATCAGCCCGGCGCACCAAATTAACAGCCAAAATATTTTGTGAATCAGAACTACGCGATAGTAATATGAAGCGTGCTTGCCAGGTGGTGAGACGATCGAATTGAGATCACGCACACCCACGCAAAGAAAAATTAACAGCGAAATCGACCGCAAAAGGCATCATTACAGGCGACTGAGACGATATACACGTGTTCTAGTCGAAACAATCGCCTGCGTAGCGCTATAGGGATCAAACAAAACATCGCATGAAGAACCGCGATCCTGCGGTCCTTCTAGTCCATATAAAGATGCCCGCGCGCGCTTCCCGCTACATACCACATCTTCGTTGTCTGCTAGTTGCCCGAGCGTTGCCAGCACAAATTCGTCCAGGCGAATCTGGCTGCCCGCTGGCAGCCCGAAACCGCCCAGTCAGAGAAAAACGAACGCGTTCTGGGCAGCCACCGGAAGTGCGCAGAACAGCGCCAGAAAATCACGCGCTTGGCTCCGCGCTCTGGCATCCTGCAGACAGCCGGCGGGCAGCCAGAGGCGGATAATCGAAGAGGCCCACTGTCTTTCGACATCTGCAAATCCTTTTCAAGAGCCGGGAACTTCTTGAGACGGGCAGCTTCTTTGGTCAGAGCAGTACGCACTTCAAAGGGCCTCTCTTCTAATCTACTACTCTATATGGAAGTGCACCTGAAGTTAATTTTGGCCCCACTGCAATAGCGCCGCCTCTCCCCTGGCGGTCACTTCCAAAATTCTGTCCAGGCACGTCGCCGGTACCCGCCGCGGTGACACGGGGGTTAGGGCGCTCGGTTATTTATCCGGAGTACCTGGTTTCGAACCCGACCGCGGCGGCCACGTTTCGATGGCGGCGAAACGCAAAGGCGCCCGTGGGTACTGCGACGTCAGTGAACGTTAAAGACCCACAGGTGGTCGAAATTATTCCGGAGCCCTCCACTACGGCGCCACATTCTTCCTTTCTTCTTTCAGTTCCTCCTGTATCCCTTCCCTTAAGGCGTGGTTCAGGTGTCCGCCGAGATGCGAGAGATACTGAGCCATTTCCTTTCCCCAACAACCAATTTAACAATTTATCGCCAGCGGATGGCACTGAGTTACTAATGTCCCAACGGGTACGCGGGCTGCTCGCACCGCTGGCATTCTCTTTTTAATTGTGTACATGTGCTGTCCTGCTCCAATATGGACAAAAAAAGGTGTTGCAGCTCGTTGTGAGTCATGGCTGGAATTCCACGGCGTTCAAAGAGTGGGGAAGCTTTTTGTTGCGTCGAGGGCTGCCACAATAGTTCCTTGAACACCAAGGGCTAAGAGCTGCCGGTGAGATTCTACCCATTTCCTGGATATGTCCTGCATTCTTGGAAAAAATTTTGAATATTGAAAAATTGTGAGGCACTGCTACGGAAATATAGCTGCACATCCTTTTGATGTGTCACATATTCTTTTAAAACGTTAATAGCAAACAAATCCAAGCCTGTCGACGGGAGATTTGCGTATATATTGATTCTTATAGGGAGATCTTATAATATGAAAAATTTGCGTTCATGAACTCTTTCCCATTCATGAATGGGATGAAATGGTTGAGAACGAGAGACTGCAAGCCTAGGTAGCTGCTGTGCGCAGGGTCAAGTAAGCTTTTTTGTCGTGAGAAGCATTTTGCTTATGTTGCACACGCGTAATATTGTTTCTGACCAGTTTTCGTCGTATTTAACTGATCATGCAGTGTTTAGTAGTAGAACTCGCGCTAAAAGATCCTTCTTTTTTTGCAAGTAAAGACTGCGAGTCAGGTAATGCAAATTATTATTTGAGAGACGGACATCAACAGCTGTGTTAAGCAGACGCGTGTGAGGTAAATGAGTGATCGCTTCATTGTTCCGGCGTGTGACGCCCGGCTGTTTCCGAAGTTTGTTTACTGCATGTAAAAAATGAACTTCAGGAAGAAGTCAAAATGTTCGCTTGCACATGAATGAGCATTTGTATATGAGCGATGGCTCAGCAAATAAATTGTTTTCGGGATGCGCAAGCGCCGTAAACGGCATTAAAATAAATATACCAACCGCTTATCTCAATGGTAGTGATTAACCAAACGAGCATTTTTAAGAGCGTCACCTCTTAATCATCACGTTTCGAGATTTCGTGGAGTCTGCTACCACCCTGAGATCAAAGCGCGATCTGTGGCAGCAACTATAAATCAGCATATCTCGCACTGAGACTTGTAGCGCCATCTACCACGACCGCTCAATGGCAACGCAAGTGTGTTGCCATTGAGCGGTCGTGCATCTACAATAGAATTGTAGAAACAACCACCTGCCGCCACGGCCAATCTCGAGGGGAGCGCGCGCCTTTCTTCTTACGGCCTTCGCAGTGGGGTCAGTTTCCGCCTCCCGCCGCACCTCAGTGGGATCGCCACTGCCCCACCGCTCCGCCGCTGCGACCACCGTTCACTCCGAAGGAGAACGCGCGCTCGCTCTCATTTCGGCCCGCGTCAGTGGTAACCGTCAAGCCTTTATATTTTGCCTCTTGCGCTTCACGTAAAGACCACGTAGTCAGCCCCTTTGCTTGGGAGAAATCTGAAACAACGGATTAACGCTCGAGAAAGGAAAACAGTAGCACTGAAAAAAAAAACACAGCAGAAGAACAACGTAGGACAAGCGGAACATACGGCGGGGGAAAATTGCGAGCAATGCAAAACGTGTCAACCACAACTTGATGAGATAACGGTTCTGGGCAGGAGCGGTGAAAGTAAGGCACGGGAGGTTTTAGAGGCGTACCGCATAAGAAAAAGAGGAAAAGGTTGTGTCAGCGATACATCTGTAGTTGAGTTCCTTTTACCCCTTTTTCTTCTTTGATGTCAGCCTGAAGGGGAAAGGTAGAAGTGGTTGTTGGATGCCGACGTCTTGAGGTTCAAAATTTGCTCAGTCACAATACTCGAGGAACATCAGGAAGTAAACTTTTAATCACATATAAAATAGTTAAGACAGAACGGAAGGTACAACAAGGAGAACAACTATGTACATACTGATTGATCCGCAGAGTGACCAGACGAAATCAACCCCAGGTCCCACCAAAACGTCTTCTTTTAATCTCTAAGTCCCCGCCTTCAGTGTGTACACCAACCAATTAGGTCAAAACACAAGCACTCATCCAATCAAGGACCGGGGAAAGGAAAACACATTGAAAAGGAGACAGGAGAGTAAAACACGCCAAATCAAAGATTGGGCAGAGGGGACAGGTTATTGTCACGAATACTAACAGTTATTCCCCTCTCAGATCACTCCATCCTCCCGCGCAGGGCGGCATGTTTACTTGCTTAAAGAGCATGTGGAAACCGCACAGATTGTCGAATGCCATCCCCGAGGGGCCACTTAAGGCGCCACTGCTCCCCAATTCTTCTTGATGCACTCACGTGCACAGGAAGTGCCTGGCAGTCATATGGCGCTCACAGTGAGCATGAGGAACGCGTCTCCAAAATTGCCTCCTGGCCACACACTGCACGACCACCGCGCGGGTCGCGCCTTCGCCAAATGCAGCCGGCACAGCCTGACGGCCGCCTATTGGCCGCGACGGCCTGTGACGGATTTCCGGTGTATTTTTGTTTTGCGCGCTCAGAAATGTTCTGAACTGCAATAAACAGTTCACAAACTAAATAGAATCAATGCAAAAAATACTAAGCGAGATATATATTTTATGCCAACAAAAATGTTTGATTGTTATGACAACTAAGTAGACAAGATCGCGCCCAGCAGTTCGGTGAAACGAGCCGTGAAAGCAAGCACCAGCAGTGGGTGTAAAGAGGTGGCATAGGCGCGCACGAGCGTTGCGCCACGCGCTTCGATGCCGTTCTGCTTTTTTTTTATTAAAGCGATGTTTATTGCCTCAGGGCATAAAAATTATGAAGTGCCGTTCTGCTTCAGCGTGGTCCATAGACGAATTTAGTGACCTCATGGCTGTGCTCCGTCGTGCTTGTTCCTAGTTGCTGTTCCTCAACCAGTCGTCGCGGAATGCTGTGCGTCATGAAAGTCTCGGTTTGTGTGCTCTATTCACCTGCGTGAGCTCTTCACCCTTTAGTAGTGGTCAGCGAGATGTTGGCATGCTGCTTGACGAAAAGATGTTTATCCTTCAGGCCTGCGATTGCCTTACTGTCTTGCCCATGACTGTTGTACTGGTGACACTGCAGGCGGATGTCACTAGCGCAACCCGCATTGATCTGATTACGCGTTTTTGTTGGCCGTCAAATTGTGCGAAGGGTAATATCGCGGCGCCCGCACGATCAAAGTTGTCCTGCACTCGAGATTCAAATAATTCCTTCTGTAGCTCACGAGTCAACAGGAATATGTGTGTTCTTCACTACTTGTCCCACTCCCTCGTCAGTTTTACCACAACTTATTAGGGCAGAACTTATTAATGCATACGTACAACCAAGCTTATTGACAATATTGCCGACTGCAGTGCACATAAAAGTGGACGGTAAAGTAAAAAACGACTTGTTTATTTTTACGCTGCTTTGTTTAGGTGCCAGCGCATCACACAGATTACTCTCACTAGATAGTTACTGAATTATCATTACAACTCCTTACAGCAGTACTTCACTTGGAAGGACTACATCCTTGCATGGATTAACTGCAATTATATCTCCTTGAGTAATTTCTAGCATTTTTCTTGTACAGTAATAACTGTGCTGCACGTGACTTCCTCCAAGATGAAAGGCCACTGATTTAGTAAAAACAAAATACTTCCACTCACGTGCTCAACAGTAAGAAAGGTATTAATGTTGGTGGGGCAGTGTGCACCCTAGGTGAAGTTGTTGCAGTCATCAGGTAATCCAGGTGGGCGTGGACCATGTAGGCGCTTGGCATGTAGGCAATTTCCTCCAGTCCTTGTCCTTTAGCACTGCTTCATATTACCCACGTGGCCCTGGCATAGATGTTATTGCGCGGAGGACAGCACTACAGTTACTGCACTCCTTTGCCGCATGCGAGCGTGAGGAGCCTGAGATTTTTTTTGTAAATATATGCAACCATATGTAAACTGGCGTGATCTTTCAATCTTTTTCTGTGTCCTAAAATAAATATTTTACCATGCATATTAGGCTAAATCTTGGTGTAAATAAACTGCAATATGTGCAATGCTCTTAACCTGTGCAAATAACATGAAAGCTATCCAATGTGTTTACAACTTCCAGCTGTGGGAGAGTTCATGTGCACTGTCCAGAGATGCAATTACAGTGCCTCCAGCCACTCAGCTTTGATTTTTAGATTTATTAAATGCAGTGGACTGGCTGTCAGGGATCGCACAAATGTTCATAGCAACTTTCCTTACACTCAGTTACTAAAAAGTGAAATATGCATGTACACTAGGCTGAACTTTTCGTTTGTATGCAGGACGAGGAACAAATTTTATTTGTCATATGACAAAGAGGGTAAGGGATGAGGCTTAGACATGGGCCCTCGTGAACTGCGCTAAGTGGCTTGAAGACCATGCTTCTTGGCGACCTCAGGGTCCAGCCCACTATCCAGAGTTTTATCTCCGTGTGAGGGCTGAGCAATGGAGTCTCCAACTGACATTGGAACTGACTTTGATTTCAGATTTGGAAGCTCAAGGGTGGTGGGTCCTTTGGGCACTCGAATAGGATGTGATTGAGAATTTGCTTTAGAATCATTGCAGAGTGTGCAGCGGGAATTGTATTCCGCAGGATACATCAAGGAATAGATATAAGGATTTCGTAATGTCCCCATCTGAAGTTGCCACCAGGAAACCTGCTCTGCTTTGGTGAGAGATTTGTGTGGGGGTGGGTATTTGAAGTTTGAGCTGAGAGTCATTGCCTTCTGTAGTCACCTTCGTCCTTGGTACAGTGTATTGTGCTGCTTCTTGAAGATGTGTACCACCAAGTAATCCAGTTGTCTAGGCTAGTGGGATTTTGTTTCCAAGTGGACTCAAACATGTCTGCAGCCATTTAAACATGAGCTTAGAGCTTAAAAAGCAGTTCAGTAATGCAGCAGTTGTTTCTGAATGTTGCAATGTTTTTACTGTTGCTAGTGAAATGCAGCACAATATTTACATACACTTCCCCCAGCAGCAGTATATAGTCTGCAAAAGATGCAGAAGCCAGTTTTCATTTGACTGTAGT
Source organism: Amblyomma americanum (assembly GCF_052857255.1). Lineage (NCBI taxonomy): Eukaryota > Metazoa > Arthropoda > Arachnida > Ixodida > Ixodidae > Amblyomma > Amblyomma americanum. The sequence continues at coordinate 496,575,892 of NC_135497.1, read as the reverse complement.
CAGAGCATAGAGGAATGATTAAACAGGCCCTGCCATCCAAGCTGCATTCCAGAAAGTGTCGTGGTTTTTCACGAAGAGCACCAAGATTTTTTAGCCATCAGTCATGTAAATGGCACCTGCAGCAAGCTCGAAGAGGATTTCCATGGTATCTGCTGCCCTGCACTGCTTTGTGCATGCTCAGGCATTGCTATAGCAAGAGCGATACCAGTTGCTCTCGGCGTCCCAATTGGTCATGTAAGTGGTGTTCATGGCAATGCCTACTTGTCGCCACTGAAAAACTGCTGTAATGCAGTACAATGCCCTTTTATTTTTCATCTTTCCGACACACATCTCGATCAGCGGTGAAACACTGTGTGCATATCAGTAAAGCTGACCAGAAACTTCATAGAAATGAAAGTTGAACTTCTTGTGGACTGTCTCTGTAGAATCACAAAACACCACAAAAGTAATTGTTCAATACAGTATGCTGTCAGAAAGACTGTACAAGTTACAGGAGGCAGTAAAGACATTTCAGATATGGCTTTATGCTGTAGAGCTCAGTTGGGCACAGTTAATACAAACGACCCAAAGTATACACAGCTTTTCTACTGACTAAACTTTCTCAATGTGTTCTGTTAAGATGGAGATCTCCTTCACTTCTTCACTTTATTCACCTTAAAGACCCCCTTCAGGGGGTATTACATAAGGGGTGGGTTAATATGTTGATCAACAAGTACAAGTCATTGCTTTGAAATAATTGCTTAGCGTATCTGAAAATGCAGACAGGTGTGTGATGGCAGCGATATCGGTGGGGAGGCCATTCCAGTCCACAACAGTTCGGAGAAAAAATGAACCTGAAAAAGTTGCAGTACGCGACACAGGGCGGGCGATCTGAAACGGATGGGCAGTGCGGTGAGATATGCGGTTCGGATGAGTAATGTAGGGTGGTTGATTTAGAGAACTATGGAAAAACTTGTGGAGCAAATAGAGGCTGGCAATGCGGCGGCGGTCTGCGAGGCTTTCAAGAGCGGAATTCTTCTTCAGAGCTGAAACGCTGGTGGTATATGAATATGCAGAGTGAATGAAACGAATGGCGCGGTTCTGAACTGATTCGAGTGCATTTGTTAGGTATGCATGGTGTGGGCTCCAGATGGGGCTGGCGTACTGAAGTTTGGGTCTGATGAGGGTTTTATAAGCGAGCAGCTTCACGTGTTGCGGCGCATGACGAAGATGACGTTTCATGAATCCTAGAGATCTGTTAGCAGATGATATGATTGTGGTAATGTGTGTTCGCCAAGAAAGATCGCTGCAGAGGGTGACACCAAGATACCTAAACGATTGGACGCTTTCTATAAACGAGTTAGCAACTGCATAGGAAAAAATAAGAGGGTTGTGTTGTCGATGAAAGGAAATGAGTTTGCATTTGTTAGCATTTAGCGTCATTAGCCAGAGGTCACACCATTTATGGACGCTGTTAAGGTCGTTTTGAAGGGCCATTTGATCAGAAATGTTAGTGACAGTGCGATAGATTACGCAGTCATCAGCGAAGATACGAATTTTACATGACACATGTGAAGCTAGATCATTAATATATATTAGAAACAAGAGTGGGCCGAGCACAGATCCCTGAGGGACGCCAGATTTAACAGGGAGAGCGCTTGAGCGGTGGTTGTTAATAGAAACGAACTGAGATCGGTTAGCTAGAAATTCTTTAATCCATTGCAGGATATTAGGGTGTAAATTTAAAAGGGCGAGTTTTAGTATTAGGCGCTGGTGAGGTACCTTGTCAAATGCCTTCGCAAAATCTAAAAATAACGCATCGGTCTGCAGGTTGCGGTCAAGGTTAGCATGCACGTCGTGAGTGAAGATTGCCAGTTGGGTTTCGCAGGAGAGCCCCCTACGAAACCCGTGTTGAGCCGGATCAAGGAAGCTGTTTGAATCTAGAAAGTTTATGATATGGGAATAGATGACATGTTCCATGATTTTGCAAGGCACGCTGGTTAAGGAGATGGGACGATAATTTAGCGGAGAATCCTTTTGACCTGATTTGTGGGCCGGGATGACCCTCCCCACCTTCCAGTCGTCCGGTAAAGTTCCTGTCGACAGCGATTGCAGAAACAGTAATGAGAGATAAATGGCAGAAATGTGTTTTGTGTTTTTCAGTACTTTTGAGTTCATTTCGTCCACTCCAGCGGCTGACGAAAGTTTAATTCTGTCGATAAGGTTTTCGATACCCTGCGCTGTGATTTCGATGGGAGACATTGCTGGCAGTGTTAGAGTAGGCGGAGTGGGCAATGGTGAGGCAGTTTCGTTTGTGAAAACAGATACAAACGCGCGATTAAATATTTCGGCACATTCAGTATCACTGGCATCCTCGCCTGCGGCATTCGTTAGAGCGATGATGCGAGTTGCTTGCGGGTTTATTATTTCCCAAAACCTCCTGGGGTTATTCGTTAGGATTTTTGGTAGATCAGTTTGGAAAAATGCTTGTTTGGCGCAGCGAATTGCATTGTAATACGTGTCCTCGGCCTGATAGTACCTATCCCATGCATCTGCGTCTGGGCTCCGTTTCGCTGCACTATAAAGTCGTTTTTTTTTTCTTTCTAATCTCTTAAGGTTGTGTGAAAACCACGGTTTTTGGCGGTTTGCTCGAAAGCTGATAGAGGGAATAAATTTGTTTGTCAGTTCTTCGATCTTCTTTTTGAAAATCGACCAGTTATCATTGACAGACCGGTGATGAAATGTGGATTGAAAATAAGGCAGGAATGCTTCTAGCTCGTTGTTGATTTCTTCGTAATTGCCTTTGTCGTACATACGGATGGTTTTCTTGAACGTTTGGCGGGATGTGGGGGAGAACTTGAATATGGCATGAATAACCTTATGATCACTGATTTCACGCAGGTAAGTAACCGATGATAAGCTTTCAGGGTTGTTGGTCAGTATTAAGTCCAGAATATTTGAAGATCCGTGAGCGACGCGTGTCGGTTCGAGCACCATTTGCGTCAGGTTAAAGTTTAAGCATACATCTACGAATTCTCTTGCTTCAGGGTTACCGGCGGTTAGTGGTCCTACGTTTTGCCAATCGATGCCAGGGTAGTTAAAATCGCCTAAGAGAACAATTTGCGCACCAGGGTGTTTTTTAGTAATTTGGACTAGTGCATCGTTCAGGTTAAGCGCGAATCCTGGGTTGCTGTTGGGGGCCCTGTAGCAGACGCCAAGTAGAACTGTTTCCGGTGGAGCGCAACATTTTAACCACAATATTTCTAGATCTGAACTAATGTTAACATGAGAACAAGATATTTGGCTGTTAATGGCAATAAGAACACCTCCTCCGCGTGTGCCTTGACGATCATTGCGGTAAACATTGAAATTTGGCAATTCATCCAGAATTTCATTATCTGTCACGTCGCTTGTCAGCCACGTTTCAGTTAAGATTAATATGTTGCTGCCTGAAGATGACAGGAGATTAGACAGGGCTTCGCGCTTTGGAAGGAAACTGCGTATATTGGTGTAGATTATGGAAAAAGAAAGATTAACTCGACGGGTAGCCTGTGGTTGCTTGCGCGCGATCCGACGGCGACATGATTCCTATGCGATTTCTTTCACGGTCTGTGTGTCTTGGTCAAACATATAACGTTTTGGTCCCATGTGCAGCGTTTTGTATCGAAGGGAAAAGGGTCCTGACTTGGTTCTGGCGAAAGCCACAAGGTGTTTTCGGGCATTTCGGACGGGCCGAGAAAAATCTTCGCCGATACTGAAATCTGTATTTTTAAGCTTAGGGCCATTCGAAAGAATGACCCCTTTGGTTTTGAAAGCAGACAGCTTCACTATTATAGGTCTGTGGCGGTCAATGCTGTGACGGCCAAGGCGGTGTGCGCGCTCTATGTCTTTAGGGTCGATTACGAGGTTCAAGCTATCAAGGCAGTGCTGGATTATTATTTTTTCTGATTGGTCATATGATTCTTTCTCATTTGGGTCGGGAAGTCCATAGAATACCAGATTGTTTCTTCTTGAGCGGTTCTCAAGGTCATCCAGACGTGTGTCTATCTCGGAAAGCTGGTGGGTCGTTCTAGCAGTGCTGGTTTGAAGTGTTTCGATTTCTGTTCGCAGGGTACTAATTACCTCAAATTGGGTTTCAAGATTCGCAATTCGTTCACTTAGGGCAGATATTGTTTTATCTGTTGTTACTAGTTGATTTTTCAGGCCTTGGACTTCAGAAATAAGTTTTCTCTGACCAGTGCTCAACTTTTGCAGTTCGGCCAAAACAGCATCAGTATTAGGTGGTCCCGGATTTGTTTCAACATCGCCCGATAGTAATAGTAAAGCACGAATCACATTGACACATTCAACAGCAAGGCAGAAGCAGCACTGTGGGCTCGGCAGCTGCACCAGACAATAATTACTAGATTTCTTAGCAAAAAGAGTATATGGAACACCGACCTGCATGACGAAGGTAAGCGGATTAGCGGTCCGTACAGTGGCACAGCCGCAAAGCCCACAGTGTGCCGAAAGTGGGTGTCGCTGTTTTATAGCTGACGCAAACGGTGCTGTCGGTGACGATGGGGCTGCCGACGCCGCTTGTTTGGTCCAGTTTTCGAGAGGTGGCGTTGCCAGGGGCTCCCAAGTGTCGGTGGCGACCGGGTGACGAGCACAAATTTCGCCTTCTTGGTGTGGCGTCCAGATGCCTGGTACGATGCCAGGTGGTCTGGCCGTCAAGACCGGCAGGAAAGCGAAGGCGATGATTTGAGCAAAGACCTGCATGACGAAGGTAAGCGGATTAGCGGTCCGTACAGTGGCACAGCCGCAAAGCCCACAGTGTGCCGAAAGTGGGTGTCGCTGTTTTATAGCTGACGCAAACGGTGCTGTCGGTGACGATGGGGCTGCCGACGCCGCTTGTTTGGTCCAGTTTTCGAGAGGTGGCGTTGCCAGGGGCTCCCAAGTGTCGGTGGCGACCGGGTGACGAGCACAAATTTCGCCTTCTTGGTGTGGCGTCCAGATGCCTGGTACGATGCCAGGTGGTCTGGCCGTCAAGACCGGCAGGAAAGCGAAGGCGATGATTTGAGCAAAGACCTGCATGACGAAGGTAAGCGGATTAGCGGTCCGTACAGTGGCACAGCCGCAAAGCACAATGGACAGAATGAAATGCAGAGAGTCCTTTAAGACCCATGGATGTTCGTTGCTTCATTATGGAGAGCAATGTGAACAAACCTTCACTGTGGTGATCAGATACTATATCACAGAACAAGTACTGATAGAACTGTTGGGCAGAAACATCCAATATACATTGAACCGAACGACATTCTTACTCAGTGGAATGCTTATCATACTGCTTATCAGTGTACAGATATTACTTCATTACCCCATGAACTGCAGGCACACTGGCTACCCCTGTTCACACATTTCCTGGCTGCCAGCACCTCCTTATGTAAAATTCATGGGTAGCAAGTTGCGCCCAACGGTTTCGGCAACTAACTGTCTGACACGCATCATTTTTATAACACTCAAGAAATGAAGCTACTCAAAAATAAAAAAACACAGCCACTTGCGAACAGGATAATCTTCCCGAAAAGAGCATGCAACAAATAAAAAATGCACGCTTCTCAGCTACTTAACAATAAACAGCAGCAGCAACCACATCACTCAATCCGAACAGTATAGGAATTGGTTCAACTGAAACTTGGTCACCACAGCAGCTGCCTAGCATAGCACTGCGAGCATCCGCCTGATATGTGGCAGGTCCAAGGCTTTATCTCTAGTGCCTTCAGGCACCCACCGGTTTCCAACGCGTACAAGCTTACCGCTGTACTGATTTTTGGTTTCCCTGGGGTAAAATTATAGGAAAAATTGGATCTTTCACCTCACCTGAAGCACAAACACAATAGCAATGGTTTGTCTTGGCCAAAGTGTCCTTGGCAGGGCTTAAAACCAGGGGCTTAAAATAACTAGTGTTGACAAAGGACCTGAGACCCAATACCCCACCCCCCACCCCCTTACTAGATTGTGGGAACTGCATGAATCTGAAGCAGGCAATTATTTCTTAATCTTGTGAGTGATGGTCGGAACATTTATTTGCTATAGTTTCAGAAATTTCATTGTGATTTTTATTAGGAATCACTGATATGTTTTCTAAAACCAGAGAAATAGAAAAATAAAAAGTTGGCAGCACTACACAAAGGCTGGAAGAAAAATGGAAACCTATGCCCTCACACCACGAGGCAATGCAGAGGTGGTCACGTAGCTCCAAGGCTAGACAGAAACAATGCATAACAACGAGCACACTGGCAGAGTGAGAAGATCATTTGTTTCTAGTCTGTGTTAAATTGAGCAAACGACGTTTAAAAATGACTTCTCGCCTTCGTATAAAACGATATGTAAAACAGGCTGCTAGTCACTTTCCCTCCGCCGGTCATTGCACCACTGGAGAACCCCCTTTGATGGAGCCAGACTTTAGCTCTTCGAGCACTAAAGAGAAGCCATCACTAAACGCGATTTGAGCCTCGACGGGCAGGCACTTGTATCAATAATGTAGTATTTGGAAACCGCTCAAAGCTGGCACTGCAGAGTCAACCACCATGTAAGAGCACTAGCACACTTACGAAGAATTGGGATCAGCCCTAATAAGGTGATACAGAAATATGCATGGTTTCACATGGTTCCATGAACACATAAATGGCAAAAGATACACTTACCAGGAAGCATAGCTGGTTACAGCAAAAGTTGCAAATCAGAATCTATGTTTGAACACAGTTTTGACAATGCAAGTGCCTATATTTGTCAATTTTGTTCTTTTGCATTTTTTTTGTTTTTGATCTTTCCCTGGCACCTGTTTCTGTATCATTTCCACTTGACTGTACATTGGATACAATGCTACTGCTCCTTAGCCAATTGTGTGTCACTTCATGGCTCATATCATATATGTACCCTCTGGTGACTTCCAAAATATGTGAAAGTTAGCACCCATACCGACCACTCCTGTGTTTTTGTCTATGTTTCTGTCATGCTGGCCCTACATTGGCTAAGGGTTGGAGGACTAGGGAAAACAAGAAAGCAATTTTCATTGGTCAAGCACCGTTATCACTCAGCAGAGAAGAAATCATGTCATTGCAGACGATCAGAAGCAAAATGCAGCAGACGGATGCACATCAATGATATGCCCCGTGCAATGCTTTGAGAATGCCTTCAATAAGATGATGCTGCCGAACAAGGAAGCCTCGCTCAATGCCGGTAAAGAACCCGAGCTGGATGAGCGGCTCAGTGATGGCACTATTCTGAATACGGCAGCAAATACAGAATCAGAAGACAATACAATGAGCACAGTTTCATGGTGAAGAGTTAGGTCAGTGCAAAGCGCAGTACTATGCATACTGTGGCCCAGGAGTCTCTTCATACCTTGTCGCATTTTTGGAAGGCTGTACAAGATGCGACATGTACTTGAAAAATCACCAAAAATTTGCCTAATATCGACTGCACTACACACTGCTAGGCACAGAAGCATATTTAATTTACAAGATTTTTTCTGAACCCACGTTATTCATCATCAATAATTATTACAGCCAACTTGCTTTATTGAAAATTTTGGTTGAGAACCAAAGTGTTGATTTCAACAGGACATGACTAAACTGTATGAGACAGGACTCTTATACCTCTTAGCTGCGCTCTGCAACTTTCAATTTGTCAAAGAAGGTATGGAGATGACACTTAGCAATTCTATCACAGCTGTGTGAAGAACCGCATTCCATATATCCTGCACGTCACCTTTTCCATGTTGACTAAGAAAATAGGGCTAATCAGCGGCCCATGCCATTAACCAAGCTAACATAAGCAACCAAAGCTAAATGGAAAGCTGCTTTAATGATGGATGCAACTCCCAATTGCGTAAAGGGCGTTAAAATATGGGCGAAATCTATTGCCACAGGAATTATGAACGACCATGTTCAACATGCATAAAAAGCGTTTCTGGTCTATGTACCATAGGCTGCAGTTTCTGGAAGAAAATTAACAGTGTGATTTCGTTTATGGAGCCCCTCTAATTACTGAACCTGCATTCCAATGCATACTTATACCGCCCAGCATTAGAAAAAAGAAAGTCAAGAATCGCTTTTACTCATTTACGATGCTCGAAAACATTTTCTAATGAAGTCTCAAAATGTTTTCATCACCAAAGGGTGCCGTCTCGAGAATGTTTCAAGCAGCAAAAGCTGCAGTCTTCACTGTATGCCAGACTTTTTTTTCCCCATTTTCTCGTGCGGGACACAACCTGATGCAATTTGACCATGTGACAGGTGGGTAACAGGGAGGCGGGCATGTGAGGAGTAGTGCAAAGGAAAACATCGCCATGGAAAGAACACACAGCTCGTGCATTCTCAATTTCAAATTTACCGCAAGGGAGGCCGAGTCGATAATTGTGCTGAAGGAGGTGCAAGTTGTATGAAACAGAGATGAATCTCAGAAATATCAAACAACATAAAAGTTGACCGAAAACTGGAGGAGACACTTGAGCTGAAGGGTAGGACGCTATAGCGTTAATGGGTTAATGTCCATATATTCAGAACTGGTCAATCTTTACTTTAAATTCATACATTGCTGAGGGTCCTCATACCCCTAGTGGTGCAGTGCTGTAGCAGTAAGGCGATGTGCCACTTCCCTGGAATGGCAGGTGCTGCCCCAGTGGGAACCGAGAGACCCGAACTGATCTTTTTGAGCAACCTTTCGCGACCAGTCATTAATTTAACTGCCACCTGCCATGGTGGGCACTTCACAATCTGGTGGGCAGGTTATGACGATGCCACAAACCAAACAAAACCAAAGTGTCCCACATGTCCCCTAGGATGCTCCTCTGGGGATCTTTCGTGGATTTTTCGCTCACGGATAATGATGCCGATGACGACACTGGAATTTTGCGCGACATGAGGCCCTTACCGCTAGCACATTAAAAAGCACTGGGAGGAAAATTGTCAAAGGTATCAGAAGCTAGTGTTTCAACAGGCTGCACGAAGATATATAAGACTGGCCAGTGCCTGTTGAAATGAACAAGAAAATGAAAAAAAATGCAGCATGTGAGAAGGATAGCTAGGAAGAAACTGAAGAGCATAGAAAACAATTTGTGGCGATCAATTGGATTGATGTGGAGAAAGTGTGATAGTATTGTTATTCCCCGCGTCAATCGATTCTATTTCTGATTCCGTCACGGTAGGATTAACTCAGACTTATAAATACCTCGGCGTAACAATGTCCAATGGTCTAGCCTGGAACGCGCATGTAACAAAAGTCATATCCGCTAACAGGAGCCTTGAATTCTTAAACCGACATCTACGCCATGCGCCACAAAACGTAAAATTACTTGTCTACAAATCACTTGTCCGATCTAAATTCGAATACACCTCTGCTATTTGGAGCCCAAACCAAAATTATCGAACAAATTCCCTAAAATCAGTACGAAGTCGAGCCACAAGGTTCATATGCTCGTGCTATTCATATAATGTGTACCACCATATATATTGTTAGTATATCATATAATGTTAGTATACATAATGTTAGTATATCGTCATTACAAGCAGAGGCAGGCTTAACATCTCTAGCTTGTAGACGTGGTAACACTAGTATGTGCTTGTTTCATAAACTTTATTACAGCTCACTTCGTTCTCCGCCCTACATCAATCCGCCGGCATGCATTTCCCCCCGCATTGGTCATCCCCTTCAAGTTGCCCGGCCTCGTACGCGCACTACTACATTTGCATCGTCATTCTTTCCACGTTCAGCCACGGACTAGAACGGCCTTCCACACGACATCGCCGCAATCACCTGTCCAACAACATTTGTGAATTGTTTAAAACACATTTAACAGCGTATAATTTATGTACCTCACGTGTTTTCTTTGTTAATAAATCTGTTTTATACATGTAACCCGCCCCTTATGTAACACCCCCAATCCCGGGGGCCTTTAAGGTAATAAAGTGAAGTGAATTCCAACTACAGAAAATATGTAACATTGCCAGGTCGTGCCAAGTCCTCACATCACTGCCAGCGCATTGGTTAAGCGATGCGCCACTGCATTGGCCAGCGACTGTTTCAAGCACAGCCACCAATGGGGCTTGCGAGACCCAGGTCACTCTTTCCAAGCAATGTGACAAAGAATAGCTCCCGCAAGCCACATTTTTGCACAGTTTTTCAGGATGATGTATATTTTGCTCATAGGACTTCTGTTGTCCGCATAGTTGTCTGCTCAGTTCCTCGTCTCCCCTGCGAGTGAACAGGGGATAGGAGGCAGCTAAGAAGGGGGGCAACTGGCAGGTGGAGAGAGAGAAATCCCTCTAAACACTACTTGACACGGTTAACAGGTGGAGGATTTATGATGCTGCTGCCGCCGAGGGAGGCTCCAAGACCCTCCCAATGTTACCACACTAAGATGCAGCATTTCTTTTTACTCGTCGGCTACTGAAGAAGTGCATTTCAACAGTAAAAAAGGGAATTTGTTGGCGAAATCTCTCTCGCAAACAGATACAATGTAATAACCTTTTGTTGATGTATTTCAACATGCCAAAGCAACACCATCAGCCATGAGGCACAGCATAATGAAGGCCTCCTCTTGGAATTCCATAACAAGCACCAAAATGTCAGTACACATAATTTCTGCACTTTGCCTCCATTGAAATGGTGCCATCATGGCCAGGATTGAAACCATAACCTTCAATCTAACAAATGAATGCCATAGTCACTGCGCCACAACTGCGTATCACTGTTTTCAAAGTACAATTGAGGCCCTTTATGGTTTGATGCCATTAGAGAACAAAGCATTGCAGAGAAGCCCCATTTCTCCTGTAAGGTGATACTAAGCAATGTTTTGGGGACCTGCCCGGCACCTGACTCGGCACACACTTGCCAGGGTCATCTACCTGACAAACATTTGGACAAATGACCCTCGACAACACATCATGCTGCAGTTCATCACACAAAAAGGCACTAGCACCACCACAAGTGCTGACATTCCAAGGATGAGTCGTTGGGCATGTACAGAAGAAAATGTTCACAGCGTTCAGACAGATGAAGCTGATATGCTTGGTAGCTAGCTGCCACTCCTCACAGAAGTGCAAGCTGTCAATAAATGTGCAATACCTTTTACCCCATGGCCTTTTCTTTTCATTTATACCTCCTGATAGGGCTCTTAATCAATGCGCACATCGCTATGGAAATCCCAGTGACCGCCTCCCCTTTGCTATTTGCAATACTGGCTTCAGAACACTGCATACATTCAGGCATTGCCTTGTCACTGCAAGGCCAATGACAAATGTAAATACAACTGACCAGGCATTTCTGAAAATGATGGCAGTTTTCAATTTTAGCCACAAGATATTTTGTTACGTTGCATTTGCATTACCTATCAACACAATCAAAGTTTCACTGCAGCACCTCTTCACCCCCCCTCCCCAAGCCCCTTCCACTGAGGCCCCTATGGTCATAACGCATCACAAAGATAACGAATGGTTATAAAAGATTTATTTCAATGCAATGAAATTCCATCATATACAAAATATTATTGGACAGCACATAGTTTTTAGCAGTACTGTCAGAAAACCTGCATGGCCATGGTCCTGCATTTTAAACAACGGCGAGACAGGTCTAACCGAGTAAAGCTATAGGCCAAAGTTGACGCTCCCTTTAGAACATTAGGGGAGGAGGGGGGCCCTGCCCTGCCCCCCCCTCCCCCCGTACGCACGTGTATATGATGAAGACCATAGAGTTTCTAAATATTAACTAGAGGGCAAGCTGGCAGCCTTGCTGGCATCCAAGGAGGACATCCTAGGTATGCCGAGAAGACATGGCTTTGGACTAACATCTGGTAGCTTGTAGACACTTCTAAATATCAGATTTTTTTGGTTCAGTTTCGTTTTCAATGATGTTTTTCGTGCTTTCAGTGGTGTAGTTATCCAGCTATGCAGGCAGTTCATTTCAGATCCGTAGCATGCGAAGGCTGGAACTGAACTGAACACAGTGTCTGGCTGCATGTTGGAAGAAAAATAGTGCAAAACAGACAAGGACAAATGAAAAGGGGACACATACAGGCGCTTTCTCACAACGAAATTTTATTGGGAAGGCTGCAAAATACATATCAAAGTGGAAGCAGGCAAAAACAAAACAAAAAAGGAAGAAGAAGGGCAAAAAACTTAACTGACAACTGCGGAAAAAACAGGTCCGAAAAAAAAAACATAAAACATGTATGGCAGCATTATTGTTATGTGGCCCAAGGCGAGAACACAAGAACGACTCGGGCACAGCGCAAAGGCTGACGGCACAGGGCCCGCACAGAGCACCCAAGCCCAGAACATGTGCACCACCGAGACACTCCGTTAACCTCTCCACTCACAATATCCGTTGCGCGGCCCCCGGTCGCAAAAGCACCGTCTCTGTGTACATCAGGACACGGCCGGGGATGGCGACAGGTAGGGCTTGAGGCAAGAGACGTGGACAATGTCATGCTGGGCTGCACGGGAGATGGTCTCCGGGAAGGCCCGGGCGATCGCGTAGGTGACAGCAATTACCTGGCAGAGCACACGGTTTGGGCCAACATACCGGGACAGAAGTCTTTTACAAAGCCCGACGTGGCGAGTGGCGACCAAAGCAAGACGAGGGCGCCAGAGGAGAAAGTGACCATGAGATGGCGGCAGTTGTAGTAGTCCTGCTGTGAGGCCTGCGATGCTAGTAGTCGGGATCGCTCCAGTTGGCGGGCGTGGTCTGCCCGGGCAATTGCGTCGTGTGCGTATTCAGAAGGCTGTGAAGTAGATGTCGGAAGCAGCGTGTCCAGAGGTAATGGGGGCTTGAAGCAGTACAAAAGATAGAATGGTGAGTAACCGGCAGTGCCATGACGGGAAGAGTTATAAGCAAAAGTCACGTACGGAAGGAAGCCCAGTCCTGATGGTCCGGGAAAACATGCATTGCGAGCATATCCGTGAGAGTGCAGCTGAGGCGCTCTATGAGGCCGTTGGTTTGGGGATGATAGGCGGTGGCCAGCTTATGTTTAGTCAAGCAGGAATGGGGAACATAGTCGACAACTTTAGACAGACAGCAATGGCCGCGGTTGGTGAGAAGTTGGTGGGGTGCACCATTATGAAGGATGAGATCGTACAGAAGAAAGTCTGCAACATCAGTAGAAGTACTAGTAGGGAGCGCCCGCATGATAGCGTAGCCAGTGGCATAATTCATAGCAACTGCAACCCATTTGTTTCCGGAGGTGGACTCAGGAAACAGGCCCGAAAAACCAAGCCAACACGATGTAAAGGTTTGGGGAGCACATCCACAGGTTGGAACATGCCCGCTGAGAGAGTGGTAGGGCGTTTCCAGCGCCTGCACTGGTCGCAGGCACGAACATAGCGGCATACAGACTGGTAGAGGTGGGGACAAAAGAAGCGATGACGCACGCGGGCATAAGTACGCGAGACACCCTGATGTTCAGAAAAGTGGAGGTCATGAAGCTCGTGGAGGACGGGGCTTGGCGGGGTTCAGGCTTCTCTGCGGTATAGTGTGTCATAATGCAGCACAAACTGGCGCACAGCAGGGACAGATGGGGAGGAGTTGAGGTGGTCAATAATAGAGTGCAGCTCAGTATCCCGTTGTTGCTCATCGCCAACGTGAGCAATAGCAGAGTGCGAGAACAGGTCGGCAGCGCAGGCAGTGCAAGATGGTCAGAAGGGTCAACGGGATATCGGGAGAGGCAATCAGCATCTGTGTGTGGCCGACTGGACTTACAGACCACTGCGTAGTCATAGTCTTGTAGGCGCAAAGCCCAGCAACCTAGCCGGCCAGTAGGATCTTTCAGAGAGGTGAGCCAGCAAAGAGCATGGTGGTCTGTGACAACCATAAAAGGGCAGCTATATAAATAACGGGCAAAATTTTCTAATGAGCCATACGAGGGCCAAGCACTCTCATTCTGTGATAGCTTCTCATTCCGTGAGGCGGCTGGCGCAGGCAATGACACGGTCAGAACCAGATTGCCGCCGAGAAAGGACAGCGCAGATTCCATGACCGCTGGCATCAGTGCGGACTTCAGTGGGAATGACCACATCGAAGTGTATCAAGACTGGCGACGTGGTGAGCTTCGAGATTATAGTGGCAAAGACGTTTTCTTGTAGGGGTCCCCAGGTGAAAGTCATGTCCTTTTCGAGCAGATCACCGAGAGGGCGGGCAATGAGAGCAAAGCCTGGCACGAATCGACGGAAGTATGAGCACAGTGCCAGGAAGCTCCGCACATCGTTGCAGGAACGCGGCACCGGGAACTCTTTCACGGCTCAGATTTTAGCTGGATCAGGGTGAACATTCGTGGCATCGACGACGTGGCCCAAGATTGTGATCTGACGACGCACAAAACGGCATTTGGAGGAGTTGAGCTGTAAGCCGGCATGACGGAAAAGGTAAAGAATCTTGGAAAGGTCATCGAGGTGAGAGGAGAAGCTGCATGGGGGGAAGACTATGACATCGTCGAGATAGCAGAGGCACGTGGACCATTTGAATCTGTGCAGAAGGGCGTCCATCGTACGTTCGAAGGTGGCCGGTGCATTGCATAAGACAAAAGGCATAACTCTGAACTGATACAGCCCATCAGGTGTCATAAATGCAGTATTCTTACGGTCCTGGTCATCCACTGCTATCTGCCAATAGCCAGAGCGTAGATCTATGGAGGAGAAGAATTTGGCACCGTAGAGGCAATCAAGGGCGTTGTCAATGCGTGGGAGACCCAGGTACAAGTCCTTTTTACTTATCTTGTTCAGGTGGCGATAGTCAAAACAAAAATGCCATGTGCCACCCTTTTTCCTCACAAGAACGACTGGCGAGGCCCAGGGGCTGTAGGAGGGTTTGATAATGTTTTTAGCAAGCATCTTCGTAACCTCAGCGTTGATGACCTCGCATTGACGAAGATGGCAGCTTTCTGGACATTTCGCTGCAGAAACCGCAGTGCAGTGACATCCTGCTGCTGCTCACAGTCGCGACCAAACCGACATCTACTTCCGGTGTTTCGAGCAATCAGGTTTGGCCGCTGCAGCAGATTGTGATGCTTTTGATGATGACACAAACTCAGAATACGGACCTTACCTGCAGTAGACAGGTTCCCGTATCCAAATTCATGCTATTTTTTTTGCAAGAACCACAAGACAGTGCCAGGACATGGTGACAGCCAGCACTTTGCATGTGCAAACAAGTTTCTCATAGAAAGGTGAAAAGTCAGGCATTTTTTTCATAGCGTGAACCACAGCCTATGCACGAGCATAGTGTGCAAATCCAGAATAGCAGACTACAGCAATGAAACGTTTCGATATTTCACAATGCCAAAAATGGTTTTATGAGAGTTAACGTCCACAAGCGACTCAGGCTATGAAGGACAACATAGTGAACGTCTCTAGAAATTTCTGACCACCTGGGGTTCTTCAACGTGCACTGACATCGCACAGTGCACGGACCTATAGAATTTCGCCTCCATCGAAATACGACTACAGTGGCTGGGATCAAACCCACGTCTTTTGGATCAGCAGCCGAGCGCTACAACCACTGAGCCACCGCGGCGGCTCAATGCCAAAAATGGAAACTGAAGTGTTAACTTTTTTTCAATGAACATTTTCTCTGATATGTATACATGAGGTTCCATAGTGCAAAATGAAGGGACAAGACAAAAGTGCCCTTGTACTTGTGGCTTGTACTTGTGTCTTGTCCCTTCATTTTGTGCAATGGAATCTCATATGTGAATGACCCACTAGCCTCAATCACCCTTTGGGAAAGTGCATCTACTAACAGCAAAAATTGTTTAACTATATTTGCTAAGATAAAAAGCCCTCTCTAAACTCAGTGCTCATTTACAACTATTTGCTTTTCTGTTCCTTTATTGCCATATAAAGTTTTTATTATGGGTCACTTTGACTGTAATATGAAGTTTCCTTGCTATATATTTTTAAAATTTATTTTTGCAGTCGTAGTTATGTTTTATGGCTAACAGTAGCGAGGCTGCGAAACCTCGTCGCCTCAGCAATCCCCATAGTTGAATAGCTCTTTTAAGGAGTATAGACAACTAATTAAGTATACATTGATAACCATGTGGTATCCACTTATGTATGCAAAATAATTTATATTCGAATTTCTCTGTCAGAATGCTGGCTCCGACGTCACAGTTGCATATAGGTCAAGTGGGGCATGTGAAAACAGATATAATCACTGCTTCGTTGCATTAATTCACTGCAATGCTAAGCCAGCAGCCTCAAGAACCGAAATAATGAATGAAGGAGCAGCGATTTTATTGCTGTCTTCGCACGCCTCACGTGGCCTATCCGGAACTTTGACATCACTGAGCTGTTGAAACCAAAACCGAAATTGCATGACAGAAATATTCAATTGTAAATTTGTTAAGAGTTGCAAGCAAATATCACGTGATTATCCATATATACAGTTTTATACATAAAGTGCAATGGTGTCAAAGCTATTCCTGTTGTTTGTGCTGCCTGCATCTGTGGCCAAAAAGTAGTGCGTTCCTTGTGGTGAGAAGAAAATATTAAATACTTTGCCTCCAGACTTACTACATGTTACATTTGTCATGAGCTTGATTAAATGCACTCTTATCGCTGACGACACATTGTCGTTTTCTCGTGCCTTAGAACACTACACCACACAAGAAACGCTGAGTAATATGCCTCCCTTTATTTTTTCGTGCGGACTACTTCCGTACCTTTCACAGCGTTGCACCTGATGTATGAAACGGAGTAATGTCTTATGCATCACTACAGTGAAGAAAACATGCCACCAAAATTAGGTATCTATACTTCTTTAAGAAACTCGCAGAAACGGTGGCGCCAGCTTTCCCTTTAGGTAATATTTAGAAACTCTATGATGAAGACGATCAGTTGCTTGAGCATGACAACATAGCCTGGGCAAGGTGACAGTTTAAAAACTTTTGTGCACAGTAGAGATGCACTTGTTAGCGAATAATTTTGTAAATAAAAACACCTGCACGCTGCAGTCAATGATGACCAAAATTGAAGGAACAGTCACAGCCAGTCACAGCGAAACGCTTATAATACAGACCATTGACCAGGCTGAAACTGTATGTAAACACGATCAACGGAAAAGCAGTACTGAAGCAAACAGGTGTAGGCACGTCATCGTTCACAATCGACTAGGCCATGAAGAAAGCGTCGTGAACAAGAGCAGGTTTACTCCAGACGCAAGACGTGATATTTGTTCACAAGTGCGGCGTCTTTTTCCATGTCTGCTGTTTCAAAATTGAAAGAAATGCAAACTAACCATCACATGCACCAGCAGCCTCAACTCGAGTACAATGTTTTGTCCGCACATTTAGCAGTAAGGCAATGTAAACAACTGTAAGGCTCGGTTTGCCTCTACTTACGACGCGCAATATCGTACTCAACTGCGAGATTTCTGCGAAGAACACGCCGCCGACGTATGGGACGACCGTTGCTGTGAGGCGTTTTGCCCTCCCGTTCAAGAAGAGGACACCAAGGCAGGCAATGCAGGCCCAGCAAGCTGCGTCTTGTGCACAAAGCAGACACACCGCATCATCATCTTGGAGCTCACCAGAGCCCGTGTTTGCCCGCTGCAAATCCTTTTCGGCACTGCGTCCCATCACAGATTTCCTTGAGTTTTTACCGCAAAATATACTGACAATAACCTGGTTTCTACTTCAGATTAACTCCCAAATTGCTTAACGGGCAAAAGCATGAAGAACCCGACGCCACTTTACACTCCTTTCCATCATGGCGACTTCAACTTTGGATTGGATTGGATATTAGACGATGCGTCAATTAGGCAAGGCAACTATAGACGTCCTCTTTGTTAAAAGATGAATAAAATAAAAACGTTTCTGATATAATACGCGCAAATTTTTTTTCAGGGCTATAAGTACAAAAATCGTACTAGTGCGCAAAATACCATTCGCAGAGTATGACACAAACGAAACCGAAACTCTTCACATCGCGCCGCTTCTGAAGCGTTGAATGCGCGCGCTAAACTATTGCGCGAAAGTTTGCAAGTTCTCCGTGGTGTGTCTTCTGTAAGCCGACAGCTACGCCTAGCTGAGTGACAGCGACCTGCACAGTCTGATCGCATCCCTTAATGACAATAAAGTTGGCACCATAAAGTGCGCCATGGACCTTGGGCCATACACATCTTCGCAGGGGAATGAACCGGCCGCCGGCGCTCTAGAGTGCGTGGAAGATCGCAGGTCATCCACTAGTGATGTGAAGGTGCTCCGCTGCAACTTGTCTGATGGAAAAGCCGCAGAACTGTGGGTGCGCCAATATAGCACGAACACTAACACCTCCTGGATTTGCGAGAAGATCCAAACAAACTGCACCAGGTAAGCGAAACTGCGGTTTTGGCATGACGAAATGTGATGCGTGTTATTCAAATCAGGATGTATATGTAGGTGGTTCCGGATTAATTTCAACCACCTAGGGTTCTTTAAAGTGCGCTGACATCGCACAGCACACGCGCGCCTTTCGCCTCCATCGAAACGCGGCCACCGCGGCCGAGATTGCAACAGGGTCCTCCGCCAGTAGTCGAGCGCTCTCGCAATTATAACCTCAAGAATTTTGGTGTCTCAGGCTTGTTTGATATAAAGTCCCTTCATGAGCTTTATGAAGATCCATCCATTCATCCATCCATCCATCCGTCCGTCCGTCCGTCCGTCCGTCCATTCTCAAGGATGGAGGAAGCCGATGTTGCATGCAAGCAGCTTGAGGAGCCCTAGACTACTGTACAAGCAACAGTCGCAGAAGGCATATATACACTTTATGGAGCACTTTCACAGGGTGACAGATCGTAATGGCTTCAATACAACGAAACAATGTATAAATTCAAGTATAAAAAATTGATTCTTTAAAAAAAAGACTAAAAAATTCAGGGGCACTTTGTTAACCTAAAGTGCGGTGAGTCGATAGCCTTTAGCGCGGTGTCACTGATGTGTAGTTAAGATGTTAATTAAGTACACAATTATTTGTGAATCTTAAATGCTGGAGACACTGGAGGGCATTTGGGAGGCATCCGCCTGATTCGACGCCTTTCTGCAAACACTCTCCAGCGACGTAGACAAGAACTACATGTGCGTTGACAGGAAGTAGAGTAGTCGTTAGCACGCTTAGCTGCGGAATGGGAGTATGGTAATTTGAATCCCATCGTGCACAAAGATTTTTTTTCTTATCGAAATGAAGAGTGTCACGGACGGATGGACGAATGGACACCGCGAGTATGAGCCATTAAAGGCTTTCGCCTTAATAATGCAGCTTAAAATATATACAATTAAGTGTGATGAACATATTGATTAGAGGTAAGAGTTCATAAGCAACTTGATTTCTGACAGAGTTTGGTTGAGAATTTCTTTGCCTCTGTTCTGACAACTGTTTAGAACTTTGGGTAGGTGACACTGAAGCCTTTGATCACCATAATTAGTACGGGAGCTGGTAACTTTCCACACATCTGTATGATGATTTAGACGTGCTGATGCAGACTGTTGCAAGTTTGCTATTTCAGTTATTGTCATGCAATGTTTTCAAGAACTGAAATAAAATTGTTTTATCGTCTTCGGTTATAGATCTGCTGATTTTTAGGAAGATTATATTTTTTGAAACAGGTTAAGTGTGCTCTGTATAAGGTAGGTTTTCAAAAAAAGATTTTTTTTGCAATAATAGAAGTTTGTTAAAGGAGTATAGATACCTAACTTTTGGGCGCGTGTTTTCTTCTTTGTAATGATGCGTAAGATATTATTATACATGGATCACCACGTGTTATTCTCCTACGACCGCTGAATAATTTATAATCGCATTTCTTTCTCGTGCTGTTTCGGTTTCAGCAGCCTAATGAGGACTGTGATGTCAACTTGTGTTTACAGGTCACGTAAGGCATGAAAAAACTGCAATATAATTGCTGCTTCTACATTCGTTGGCATTTCGTCTCTTGAGGAAGGCTCACTTCAGCACTGCAGTAAATTAAAAAAAGAAGCAGCGATTATACGGATATTTTTCCATGCCTCACGTGACACAAAAGCACTTTTTGACATCACAGCCATCGTTCAAATATTGAAACCGACACAGCATGACAGAAAAATTCGATTATAAATTATTTACCAGTTGCAGGTGAATATTGAATGATGATTCATGCGTAGTAGTGTCTTCCGCATCATTGTAGAGAAGAAAACATGCCATCAAAATTAGGTGTCTATAGTCCTTTAATATTGGATTCCGCTGTCGAGCGCCATACCAAATGGGAATACTGTATATTAAATATAACGTATATATTGTATATATGTTATGTTGTGATGATAAAAACGTTTGCAAAGGTTGGTCCTTTGTTTGTTGGTTTGGTTTTATAGAACTTTAGTTAACGTCCTAAAACGGCTGAGGCGAGGGACGCCGTACTGGGGAGCTCCGGAAAATTGTGACTACCTAAGGGTTCTTCAAAGTGCACTGACACTGCACAGTACACGGGCCTCTAGCATTTTGCTTCCATTGAAATGAGACCGCTGTGGCTTGGATAGAACCGGTGTCCTTCAGGTAACTAACAGGGAGTGAGGAACAGAGCTTCAAAAAGTTTCTTTTCATGAAAATAACCCTCTGTATTGTGCTCAGTTCTTTCATAAAGTGTAATAATTTCTCCAGGCGACATAGGTTGACTGCCATCAGAGCCTCTAACTTTTATCTCGGTGTGCCACTACCATCTGTTCTGGCTTGACATTCTTTGCAAATTCAAAATGTAAATCCTTGCTGAAACCCCCAGTTTTCCTATCGTTATTGTCATCATAGGGAAAGGTGTGCAAGAATATGCCAATAATTTAAACTTCTCCAAAAAGTTGACTTTGTTTGTTTAAGGATTTTGGTAAACTGCATTACGAATTTTTACCTGTTCATTAATTATAATAAGCTATGGCTGTAATAACATTTCATACTGAACTATGAAACAGTACTGAAGTATGAAGACAAAGAAATCCCTTCCTGGCTCAAAATTTCAGAATTCCTCAAAACTTTTCATAATAAGCATGCCTTATGAGCACTATTTATTTTAGCTCTCCCCAAAGGCACAAGGCACATATATCACACATATATCATGTATGATGTTAAATAATGGCACATAATTTGCTCCATATGCAAACTGTTAGGCCATGTTTTTTTTTGCCCTGTAGAGGCCTTCTCAGTTATTACACTCCTTGATGTGTCTGGATTCATTTCAAATAATTTGGCTTGCCTGCTTTGCACAATTACATAAAGACTGTCTTGTTAAGGTCATTAGCAAACCTCATAAGGCCTACATTATGCACGTGTGCACTGACTGTGGCATCTTTTGGTTCTTGTAGGATGGTCTTCCACAAGGTGTGGCGGTGCCAGCATAATCCACGTGACAAATCGTCACACCGCAACACCTCGTGCCCAGCGAAGCTGGATATCAAGATTAAAAAAGTGAATCGCGACACTATGAAAAATGACCTGTTCCTCTGCCGGCAGACACCTCTACAGGCCGTTGTAAAGGTGTCGCAACACAACCACAGCCTGCAGTCAGCTGACTCACTAAGACTTCTTCGACCCAGCGAAGAAACAAAAACTGCTTTTCAAGAATATTTTGAAGATGGAATGACGACAGCTCAAGCAATAAGCCACCATGAGAGGGTTCTCACTGGAAAACCAAATGGGCACACCCTGCTGGCAAATTCCATGGCCAACCCACCACCAAGGAGTGTTTACCGGTGGCACCAGGAATGGCGGAGTCAAAAATATGGACCCCAGGGTAACCCGTCTTTAAAGCTGCAGAAAAACAAGCCCACGTATTTAGCCCAAGGTAAGCAGGATTACCTATTCCAAAAAATTCCAGCATTATTCTTTGAAATTTTTAATTTCTGCTACTGCTTCCAATCCTGATAAGTGTTTGCATCACCACATATCAGAGATGTAAGTAATGTACAGTTGTGTGATGGGGAAGACATTCAGGAAAATACTTTGGACAGGTGCTGTACACTCTGCAGTGATTTAGCTCTTCATCATCCGGGCAAGGCAGAGCTAACGCATTGCCAGCATCTGTGCTTATTCATGAGAGCGTATTGTGAAAACAAAAAATGGGCCATCATTTCCAAGCTATACTAGCTGTGCATTTTCAGTGAAAGTCCTTACTGTGGGAAAAAAATTTATGTTATAAATTAGAGTCCTACATTCATGCAAAGAAGAAGCGTGGAGTAAGTTCAGCAGGGTGCATTGCTGGGCAAGTTGGTTTGACATACTCAAATATGCAACACTGGCAGACGACGGAAGTCATCAGCCAGTGCTGCATATATGAATGCAGTAAGTGCTCAGTGTTAATTGCTGACTTCAAAATTATTCTTGTACGCCAATGCACTGCACATGTAAAAGCTGTGTAGTGACAGACCTGTGCCATGTTTGAGCACAAAAAGCCATAAACAGAGGCATTTCCATGAAATAGTCTCAATACTACACTACAATGTTACAAAGTTCTAAAAGCGGCACTGTTACTACAGTGACCTCAGTTATTGTCAGTCTACGAAGCCATACCGAAATGATGTGTGTTCATTATTATTTACCTGAAAACACCTTAAACGAAATGAGGCCACAATGCAACTCACTGTAACTCTAAGTTGTCTGAGAAATATACATGAATGGTAGATGGGCAATACACTGCATATGTGAACACTCAAGTACATCTTCATCACCCATTTTGAAGAGCCAAAAGCATCATAAAATTGAATACAGCCGCTTTTATACATTTTCTCCTTCCTTCTGTGTATCTTTGAGTCGAAGGATTACCTGTTCGTATGACTACTGTAAAAAATTTATCACCGCCTCTACAGCTGTTGCACTGCATGAGTTGCAGGTTCTTTGTGTCCCACTAGTCCTAATTCTGACAAACTGGCTTATATTTACTGTTGAGCCATTGTTAGAAAGCTGCAAAGCATTGAAGGCAACAAGAGAACTGATGCATGACATGATAAAGGAAATGAACCATGTAAACAGTGCACCAACTCAGGCGGTGCAAAAAGATTCTCAGCATTACGTAAGCGTAGATGGAGACTTTGCAAATCACTGCTGGTGGTAGCATTCCATCACGCGCACTTATCAATCTATGATTATTTTTAAAAATGCATACAGTCATTTGATCACTTCAATGATATAAAGGTAATGAATAGATTTAGGCAAAGAATCTATAAAGTGCTGCCAGAAACTCAAGAGCTGTGGTATACAAGAGCGATAAACTTCCTGGCTGAAACCGTGCTAATCCTTGTTCACTGTCCAGAGACCTGACCAATGTGGGAGTTACACACATGAGCAACATTATCTTTTAGAGTAAGTGAGAACAAATTTATTGTCGACTTTGTCGCTTACGCTTGCTGCGGTGGACAGAAGAGGAATATGGGAATATCAGATTTGCCCTGCTCTAGAATTCTAAGGAAAAACTAAAACTGCTTATTAACATTTTTTCGCCAAGAGATTACAATACAATATCTTTTTATTTTGCATTAGAAAAAATATTGGCAAATATGCTAAGATAAGTGGCCTCTACAAAGCAATGTAAAGCGTGGCTAAACCAACCGTGTCCTTCATTCATGTATCAATAGACCCCTACTTTTCCCTTTCTTAGCAACCCAATTCCCCAACAAATGGTCTTGAGCCTCCCTTTCCAAATAAACAGCTCATTCATTAATTCATTCATTTTACATGAAACATCAAACTGCTCTGAAAATGCACTGTTAAGATGCAAAGATATTAAAAAAGACTGTCTTCGAACAAGCTTGTGTTACTAGAGGGAACATTCTGTGATAAAAATTTACAATGCACAAATAGAAAAGACTGCCTTTGAACAAGCTTATATGTTATCAGAGGCAACATGCTGTGATAAAAATTTAAAATGCATAAAATCTTCTAGACAAAGTACTGCCAGTACAAGAGCTGGAATATGGTATGTGGGAACACCTGCATCAGGATTAGTGACTAGCTAAAATTAGTGATAAGCTCTTGTTCAAAATACCTTGCACACCAGTTGCAGTGCGGAGTAGAAACATGTTCAGAGTGCTGTGGTTTTATAAAAACAATAGCGAGCAAGCTTGTGAAGTCAAACATAGAGATTTTACTTTACTCCGTTGCTGTAATCCATAGTGAGTAATAGAGAGTTCTCCTGTATACATAAAAATGTTACGAAAGCTAGCTATTGGGCATAAAGAGAAACACAAAAGGTGGAGAGGCTAACCCTCATGTTTATCAGTCTTTTCATGCTCCTTCAATGAAATGCTTGTTTGTTTTGCAGGGACAGATGTCAGCATCACGAGTGTGGCAGATGACAGCTGGGCAGTCCTTGTCGTCACACCCGTCATGCATCGAGCCCAGCAGCTGGAGTCCGCAAGTGACATTATATTCGTGGACTCTACATCATCATGTGACGAAACTAGGAGCACCATAACGGTGCTGCTGACAGCCACAAAGGCAGGGGCAGTGCCTATTGCACTCGTCATACACAGCTCCCAGACCAGGGAGGGGTACAAACAGGCCTTCCAGCAACTCAAAAGCCAGCATCCATTATGCTTTGGAAACAGCCCGGTTTGTTGCTTTAATGAATTATGAGCAAATTAGAATAACATTAATTTTTTTTGCAAGACTTCCCATCCAAACTGCCTTACTATCCGAAATATGACAATGGTGACAGATTGATGTGGCACGATATTGTATTTTGATTTGGTTTTCTGTGCGTCTAACAACTTTTACGTCTGACACTTCTAATATGACCACTGTATTTTTCTCTTAGATGCCTATTTGTCATATGCCCTGCAATAATGCTGTTACGAAGTGTACCTTGTACCTATGCATATTTTTGCCTTTAAGTTTTGCCACGTACAATAGTTTATTTACTTTTTGCCTTCCATCTCATGTTGTATTAATTAGTTTCTCTTGTACATATGCCACTTCTTGTCCCTCTTACTCAATGCATTTCTGACCTTTGTAAGGTATTATGAATAAATAAATGAATAAATACAGTGCATATCTAAAACCAAACACAACTGCAGGAGAAGTTGGGTTTATAATGCAGCAAGCTGGACAATTTTTTGGTATAGGTTCAGTCACATGTCAGGCGAAGGATTACCAACTTTCTTTTTCGAAGAAGATTGGATAGAGGCCAGGACACATGACAGACAAACAGCTGCGTGTCGAAATTAGCAATTTTTTGGTTAAGGCGTGTCTGCCTACAAGCTGATTTTCTCGACCACGCTGCCTTTCAAGGCATGTTCCCGCCAAGGAATTTTCAAATGGAAACACAATGCAGGAAAAGCAAGCTACCAATTTTTCCACCAACTCGTTCTTGGTTTTTATCAAGGAACTCCTGCAGACTGCTGCTGCAGACTGTTGCTTTACCCCTCATGTAAATCCCTCACCCAAGGACCCTTGAGGTATCTATAACAACAAAAAATAAAATCAAGCACGTTCCTGAATTCTAGATGAATCTTTACCTTAGTTTTGAGAAGTTATGTAATTAGCTGCATAGTCATCCTTTTCTTCTTATCTTTCCAAGAGTTCTTCACAGTAGAGAATGCTTTCTTCTCTGACTGCTGTTGCAAGGCAGATAGGTTAGAAAATGAAAACCCTTTGGAGTGGCTATTTATTCCTGGCTATATGACCTGATCGAACTCAAAAAGTGGTTATTTTGATAAGGTCATGTTTGGAACAGAAAGTGTGATTTGGAAAACCCTCACAAAACATGGGCTAATCAGTAATCATAATCAACAGCATTGACTGCTTTTTTATACATGCCGAAGTGCTGGTCAGCATTGGTGTTAATGTCCACACAGTAAGTACATGTCCCACTACAACATTTTAAACATGGGCTGTAAGTGCCTCTGCATTTAGAAACCTGCCACCCACAGGCTCTAGTATGTGCCAGAAGTAAGCATAAATTTTTTTTAATCCTCTTGCCACAGTGTTGGCAGAATATTCAAGAACAAACACGGCATAGAGTTGGCAGATGGGTAGAATGTTAAAATACAATCTTGCCGAGGTGTATACGACTCCGTCAGCCTGTTGGTTTATGCTTGTGATGGGTTCCTTTTCACCTTACAAGCTCCAGCTGTGTTTATGACTGACAATTCAAGACCCGAAAAAGATGCCCTACATGAAACATGGCCCAGCGCACGACAGTTGCTGTGCCACTTTCATGTTCTACAGGCCGAATGGCGTTGGCTGACCTCCACAAAGAACCAGGCAGCCAAGGAAGAGCGACGTCACTTGAGAGCTTTTCAGAAGGTGATGCAGACACTGTCATTTGACTACCTGCCTAGGCCATACAATACAAAAGAAAATAGAGACACTCTGCACATAAAACACTTCGCCATGCCCATTTTGGCTGAAACATTGTATTACTCAGAAATAAGAATGTACAACTAATATTTAAAAGGACGCTAAGGGTAAACTGAAGTTGGCCTGCACTGATACATTCCTGCAAATGAAAAGAGGCTAACCACACCCCTAATGATGTAGCTTTTAGAAGTGAACAAAGACAGAAAAAAATGAGAGTTATCGCTACCACAACTCTAACAAGCAAACTAGAATGACATTAAGACCTAATCTTATACGTAGATTCCCAAGGCAAGGATCCATCACCTCCAACTTCTAAACAGTGATCACAGAGCTCTTTCTAGTCTTGACGGCATGAGTTTTAGTCAAGTGGAGGGAAGAAAACAAGTGTTTCATTTTTACAGCCAACTTTCTAAGAAATAAATGCCTCTTTCACTGCCATATGACTGTGCGGCACTAGTCATATTGTTTTTGATTTTTAACGAAGTAAGTACAACATGCAGAACCTGGCACATATAGTGAACACCTTGAGGTAAACATACTCACGATGACAGGAAAAGAATTCCATGCACTTTTCCTGTCACATACATAGTCTCATTGCCATGCTTCACAACAATGTAGCAAACACAGATGAGAGAGACTGGACATAACAAGCACTTGTTGTGTCTAGTCTCCCTTTCACCCATGTTTGCTGCACTGTTGTGAATCATGAATATATATCAACTCGCCCAACCTTCTATACTCTCATTGCCACTTGTTTCAATGGCCACTGAACTGAATGGAAATCCGCTGGTGCCAAACTTTAGTTTTTTCACTCGCCATTCAACTCTATGGGGATAACTTACCAGAGGTTTGAAAATGCAAATAGATAATGTCAAGAAGCCATGAGAACAACCACATGGTCAGCATACATTGGAAAAAATCTGTTGACTTAACTAACTCCTTCAGAAATTACTTTTTATTCGATCATCAAAATAACAGCTCCGCAGATTTCCAGAAGTAAGCAAAGCAATACCATCTTTTTTGTATGCCACGTCTCTGTATTTTGCCGATTTTGCCCATTTAAGCATAACTGCATACTTCATGACAAACAAGAACTGGCAACGCCCTACTGGTGCTACAACACAAAGAGAAGAGAACAGATAACAATTTGTTTGTGAAAGTACCACTGGAAAAAAAATAAATGCTTCTAGCTGAAACGAAATGCACAGTGTTACCTCCCATCTCTGTCTTTGGATTGTGCCTACTCGCAAAGTGTGCAGTGCTTTATTTTCTGAACATATGTGAATTAAAAACTGCATTTACAACAATAACAAATGTTTTCCTAATCTGCTGCTTCAGGCCGAGTGTTCGTCCCGAATGTACCTTACCTAGTTAGATATATCTTTTGCCAGCCAACAGATTTCATGCTTTCTTATTAACAAATTCATATCTGCGACAGCAACAAACATGTATGGCCCTTGAAAAATTTTATGGTCATTGACTCCTTGTGCATTTAGATTGCTCATGTGACAGAGGATCCCTGGTGAGAAAAACTAAGCAAAGTTAACTGATCGAGGAAGGATGATGAGGAATGCAGAAACAGCTTGTACTTGCGCAAGATATTGGTCCAATCCTTTTGTGATATAGACATTCAGTTCAAAAATGAGTTCACGTGTTATGGTACAGAAATAATGGTACGCAGCTAGTAATACAAAACACCACTGTATGCGTAGACGATATGCTTTTTTTGTTCTGGTTTCAGATTCTGTATGCAAAAACAATGGAAGAGCTCCAGACAGCTAAGGAAGTGCTTCACTGCCACAAACACGAAGCCTTCATAAAGAGAGTGGAAACCTTCCTTCAACACCAGCAAGAGTGGGTGCTCCTCTACCGTGCAGGCACAGTCACCAGAGGCCATAACACGAATAATTATTCAGAGGCATCCATACGAATCCTGAAGGACATCGTTTTGTGCCGCACCAAGGCTTACAATGCAGTAGCCCTGGTAGAGTTTACGATCACAACTTGGGAAAAATATTTTGAGGCACGGTTGCTGAGGCATGCGCATAACCGTGACTCCTCCCACCGTGTTGAATTCCAGCACCTGCTGCAGAAGCTGCCCAATGATTTCGCCAAGTCCATTGTATAGGTGGATGGCGCTTTGTATAGTGTGCCAAGCTCATCTGGCACCAGCTCTTATGAAGTGGATGCGGACATTGGCTTCTGCAGCTGCTGGAGAGGCAGCCAAGGCGCTTTTTGCAAGCATCAGGCTGCTGTCCAGAAGGCTTTTGGTGGCTGTTTTCCGAACAGCCCGGAGCTGACGCCCGAAGACCGCCGACGGCTCGGCTACTTGGCACTGGGTGACCGTTGCCCAAACATAGAATTCTTTCTTCCAATGATGCCAGGAGGCAATGAAGAGGTCACAGTAGCCTGTACATCGGCACACAGTGAACAGGCTATGCATGCAGATGTGAGCCAGCTGCCAGAATCTCCTCCCGGGCCATTTCCAGACAGGAAAGAGAAACCTGAGGTACAGTGGAGCATTAATCCTTTCAACTATTATAATGAACTATTGTAGAAGCGTAACAAAACTTCTTGGAGGTTAATCGCATAGTCATCACTTTCAGCATAGTATATCCCTGTGCTCATTACCTGGCTGATAAGAATATTGTAATGAACCACTAGGTTGTGGACAGTTTCTGTTATGTACTGTGTGCAGCAGGGTTAAAGTTTGGGGCATGCTTGCCCCAACTTGTAACCAGCAGCTCCATAATATTACATAAGTGTGAAACAATATATGAATGCAAGGCCAAGACATGCACCACCAACATCCCATTCCCAATAGTGTTATATCTTGTAGTGAGCCTTCAGATAAATTTTGTGCATCTTGAAGCACTGAAAAGCACATGTGTTTGACATACATGAACACATTAATACACTACATGCAGTCATATACATGCATGTATATATGCGTGCATGTCTATGCACACATGTTTGGCAAGCATACAGTTGCCACTAGTGAGAAAGTTCCTTTTCAGGTGAGAAGGCCCTGAAGGCCAAATAAAATGAAACAGCAGATCATGCTTCAGTGCGTTCACCTTCATTTGGGATGGCGTGCATGCATGTGTTAATGATTACAGTGCACATATATTCAGGAAGGGCAACCTCCTTGAGAATACTGACAGGGTGATAAATCTAATGGCCAGGATCGAAACTTCACTTATTCTTGAAAACAGAGAGACAGATGCAAGGAAAGGCATAAAGGATCACCAGGAAATGCCCAACAGGCTGCCCTACATGAGGAGAGGGTAAAAAAAGGACAAAACAGAAGAGAGAAGGAAAGTTGAATTCAATTACTTGAAAGGATGGAATATGTCTATATTGTAGTCTATAATCTACAAAACAAACAAAAGCTATTGTGTGTATACAGACTGTAGCTTAGGATAAACGTCATGTTTGTGACAGTAGAGGTAGTTTGGCAGCAGCACGTTTTAGGCATGCAACCAAAACAAAAATATACACATATCTGTAACTCAAGCTGGAAAGGCTGATGGTGGGTCAGTTGGTGTAGGATGTTCAGGAGGGTGAAAACCAGAAAAAAAGATACGGTGCAGAAGATAGAGGGCAGGACAGTGGCTTCACTAACAACTAAAGTCTGTATTGAAGACTGGCTGCGAATTAGTAACACAGCCATACATGGGCAAACAGAAATTTATCTATGAAAATTCACAACATCAATGTCTTTGTTATAGATGGTGCACTCACATTTTGTGCTTCCTTATCAGGAAGGTCTGAAGGATTTTGCATACCTTATGTGTTTTCTGGTGGCCTAGAATGGAAACCTTGCCAAAATATGGTGGTACATCTGCTACAGTGAAAGGTAGCATTACAACCAAGGCGGAATGCCTGTTCAGCTCGGACTTTCCATCAGGAATAACAAAACAGCAGAATCCGTCTTGAAAAGTAAGAACGGCAGTGCCAAAATAGAAAAAAGGAAAGATGTGACCAAAAAAAGGTACATTAAAGTCAGTCATTACTTATTTTCACAACATGATGCACAGCATAAAAAATTTACCAAACATCAAGGCATAAATGATTTTTTTTCAAGTACAGCCAAGCCATCGTGCCTCATGAAATATGCACTGAGTAAAAAAGAAACTGTGCGCCAAAAACATGACAGCCAGCACATGTAATGCACCACAGAAGCGGTTTACAAGATTCCTTTAATTTGTGGAACAAGTTATGCCTGACAGCACATGTGTTAATGATAAGAGAAGTGACAGATTGTAAAAGTACTAAGCTAGTGAGCAATACTGATGCTGGAGAAAATGGTCGTCTTGCCTTTTAACGTAGCAGATGTACCACAGTATCTATAGTCGCAGCCATTTAAATACAAAGCATTTGTTAATGATCAAACTCCTCTCGCACCTCACCTATAGTAAATTAGGAGGTACCCGACATGCACACAAACAAGTTCCGCTGGTGTGTTCATACATAACGTCTAGAAACCTTCACAGTTTCGCTAAATGTACGCAAAAAGTTGAAATGATGGAGCTTGCTCTATATAGTTGTGGCCTTGACTGCACGTCACGTTTAGTGAAGTTTACATTCTAGGCCACAGCGACATCCTTGAGGCCTTTCATATCAAGAAGTTTGGTGATTCTTATGCGAGTGTACCACCTCTAGCGCTGATGAAAAAGGAATTTTATGTTATGAATTCTCGTATGTAAATTTCTCTTAGCTGCGGCTTTGGCATATTTAGGCTGTATTATTTGGCAGCCTGCCTTCAATAAATATTTTAGTCCAGCAGTTGTCCACCCCTTTGTGTTGTGTACCGTCTTTTCTGGCTGATTTTCATCTACCTGTTACCCACTCTACCCACCCGTCCATTTAAAAATGTCGCATCAGTTTTTAACCCTTTGAAGTGTTATTTTTGTTTTAATCGAAAACAAACATTCTTCATCCTAAAAGTATATTCAAGCCCCATGAAGAGATAATTTGTTAGTTTGCAAGTGTGAAATACCACTTTATTTTTTAAACGGATGTGCAAAATCCGGTACAATGTGTCACAATTAATCGAAACAGCAATATTGAAATGACAGGAGTTGTCGAGTAAACAGCCGAAAAATAGTGAAATCAATTTTTGTTTTTGAGTTACACATTACGCTTGAAATTGCGAGACAAAAATGACCTTACTGCTAGTGGCAAGATCTATCTGCATAAAAATGGCGAAGGACATGCTAATACCCTGCTCAATGTTTCGCTAAATATTACTTATTGTATTCATTAAGTGGCATAAATAAGAACCACATCATATGTGACATGAAGGACACTAATTCCATATGAAAGAAATTACTGCTAGGCATAGCACACTCTCAGAAAAGCCCGTTAGTTCGCCCTGTACACAGTTATGTACAAAATGCCTTAAAGGGTTAAGCAGGACTCACTCTTTCAGTATACAGTCAGAGATAGTATCAAGAATATTTTTTTTATTTTCCATTGCAGGACATGGAGGAAAAATACTGTGCACTTGAAAAGGAGCTGCGACGTGTGCACAAGCTGGCTGAAGACAGCGCTGTTTATCCAAAACTACTGGATGCAGTCACTGCACAGCTCAAAAATGTGACAAGTAGTGGTGCACATGCTCTTCTGCTGAAGCTAAAGGCCTCCTCTGCAGCAGATAGGAGGCGTGGCCAAATAATAAGAGTACAGCCAGCAAGCCTGGCAAGGCGCCGGCCTGGCCTACCAAGGGGCTCGAAACGCGTTCCTGCTGGGCGGCCACTCACAGCAGGACAAGCAAGAAAAATCAAACGTGGCCACAAATTAGGCAGTAGCATTCAGGAAAATGTACCGGGGGCAAAAAGTCACTAGACTTGCTTTCATAGGTAAAGACAAACAGGATGCAGCAGCACAAGAATACAACCACTGCTACTGCATCCTAGTGGCGTCGCTATAAATGCACCCAGTGCGGTAGCAATTGCGTCACCCTCCTCCCCCCTCCACCTTCTCTTCCAGTGTGTGCCGCATGAGCCCTCCTCTGCTTCACTGTTTAGCTTACTTCATACCATATGAATATAATTCAACTAACAGTGGTATGAAAAACATGCTTGGTGAACTTTCATATTCATATTAGCAGAGCCAGGAAAACGAAACCTCTGAAATTTGCTTTTTGAACAAAGGTGCACCAATTAAGAGAAATTTACACTTGTGTTTTGAAGACATGAATGAATGCAGCGACTGACAGTGTGAAAAGAATTGCGAAAATTGTGTGGGCGTTTAAAAGGTTTGCAAAGATATGAGTACCAAAAGCTAAAAAGAGTTATAACGGTAACTGCCTAAGGACTGTTTCCGATATACAGAACCACTCAATTGATATCTGCAGAGGTAATTAAAAAGAAACAATAATTAACTGATGCAAACTCCTTTCCAGTATGTGAAAATGTGTGTACTCATTACGCAGGAACCATGAAGGACAATTGAATGTCGAAGTGCACAAGGCCCTGACAAAAGTACAGAAAACAACTGAATTTTATTTCTGTTGGAATAAGCAACAAAAATGTAACCATTCAAGGGAGTTTTGACAGCTAGAAAACTGAATTAAATTGCAAGAATGACAGGGCAACGTTATTTATTACTGCTAAACAAACACCTTCAGAACGACTAGTAAGTCGTTAATTGCAGTATGCAAAACACTTCTGGAGATGTACACACTAGCACTTCATTCCAATTAAAGCACTGGCAGTAACGGGATGACAACTGTAGTTAAGTGTGGGCTAAACAGAAATCAAAGAATTTCGAACTCTGTGCAATGGAATCACAGGGTTCCCAACTCTATCTAAAGAAATGTAGTGTACAAATTTCAACTGGAAAGATTACGGCCATACCCTTTTACAATACAGGAGGCTTTTTATTACTATAATGCATGCCATGTAATACGAAGACTTCAATATGCTTCAGTAACGACAAATATGGGAGAAACCAAAGTGAAATGTCGTGTGAAGCTGACAGCAAATGCGTTACGGCAAGTCTGCTCACGTCGATGCGCCAATATGCAAGCCTTTCAAATCTGAGCTATCTGGGAAGGTGGCTTCATGAAGCTTGAGCATTCACCGTGTAGTTCAGGCCTCGGTGGCGGTGATTATTTTATCTTCTGTAATACAAGCAATTTCTGCGTGGGCAATGATTTCCTGACGATAATGTTCCGATAGGTTCCTGCAGCGCCAAGAGGTCTCCTCAGTTGTGAGAGCAATGACGTAAGATGAAATTTGTGTTCATGTCAAGCAGTATTACACTGATAACAAGACGTACAATTTCTCTCCGACAATTTTGTTTCAAATGCAAGTAGACAACCTATTAGCCCTTGGTGAACAACTCACTCACCTGGGGTTTTATCGCGCAAATAAAACGAGCAATAATTTTTTTATTCAAGGAGAGGGTTGCAAGAAGCTCCTGATCGTTTCTTCAACTTCAGTGCTTTTTCCCAGTTTGCTTTCAAGAGATAATAATGCAAGGCCTGAGAACCTAGCCATCTTATTTGTAGATGTTAAGTAGTTTTTGATAAGTTAGAAATTAGAACCACTGACCACCTCATTACGCCCCAGGCAGGGGTATCCTGAGGAATATTTGAACGTCTAGTGAAAAAGCTCTGCAAGATGAAAAACCCAACTGAGGGATGAACGCAAAGATGTGCAACAAGGACGAATGCTTGGCCTCATGCAGGTCAGTGCCTGCCGCTTCAATGTGTCTCCGTAGCCAAAATATTTTGGCTCGAACAACTGTTCCGAGAGAGCTGTGAGTTTAGGAAATGAAGCATTAAGCTAAGTGGCAGTTAACAAAGGCACTGCGTGCCCCCCGCCATCCTTCTATCCTGCAGCTGCACCGCCTTGAGCTCTGCTCCCGATGCAGACCGCACCCCTCACCCCCCTCGTGACGCCACTGCTGCATTATGCCACTGACTTTTCAGTGTCGCATTGCTATGCCTGCAACTTCTAGAAAAGGCCTCCCACTCAGTTGTGCTCAGTATACATTCCTATTTCATGTTGGAGTGTGCTATGAGCTGTCCAAAGAAGCTATAAGGGGCAAAAGAGAAAGGCTGTAAAGCTTTATTTAGTTGTTAAAAAAACTGAACAACTGGAGACTTGAGATTACTGGTACGTTTACGATACCTAAGTGCATTTCTGTTCCATAGAATGTTTTCTGTTCCACCGATACGTTTTCTGCTTTGCAATAGCTTAGTCGCGGTGCGAACTGTGCAATTTTTACACTTTCCTGTATACTGTTTTTTTTTGTGTGTTGCCTTACGCTACGATACCTCAGTGCATTTCTGTTCCATAGAGTTTATTCTGTTTCACCGATCCGTTTTCTGCTTTGCAATAGCTTAGCCACGTTGCGAACTGTGCAATTTTTACACTTTTCTGTATACTGTTTATTTTTGTGTGCGTTGCCTTACGCTACGATACCTCAGTGCATTTCTGTTCCATAGAATTTTTTCTGTTTCACTGCTTCATTTTCTGCTTTGCAAAGCTTAGTTGTGGTGCGAACTGTGCAATTTTTACACTTTCCTGTATACTTTTTTTTGTGCTGCCTTATGCTACGTTACCTCAGTGCATTTCTGTTACATAGAGTTTATTCTGTTTCACCGATCCGTTTTCTGCTTTGCAATAGCTTAGTCACGGTGCGAACTGTGCAATTTTTACACTTTCCTGTATACTGTTTTTTTTGTGTGTTGCCTTGCGCTACGATACCTCAGTGCATTTCTGTTCCATAGAGTTTATTCTGTTTCACCGATCCGTTTTCTGCTTTGCAATAGCTTAGTCACGGTGCGAACTGTGCAATTTTTACACTTTTCTGTATACTGTTTTTTTTTGTGTGTTGCCTTATGCTATGATACCTGAGTGCATTTCTGTTCCATAGAATTTTTTCTGTTTCACTGATCCATTTTCTGCTTTGCAAAGCTTAGTTGTGGTGCGAACTGTGCAATTTTTACACTTTCCTGTATACTGTTTTTTTTGTGTTGCCTTATGCTACGTTACCTCAGTGCATTTCTGTTACATAGAGTTTATTCTGTTTCACCGATCCGTTTTCTGCTTTGCAATAGGTTAGTCACGGTGCGAACTGTGCAATTTTTACACTTTCCTGTATACTGTTTCTTTTGTGTGTGTTGCCTTGTGCTACGATACCTCAGTGCATTTCTGTTCCATAGAGTTTATTCTGTTTCACTGATCCGTTTTCTGCTTTGCAATAGCTTTGTCACGGTGCGAACTGTGCAATTTTTACACTTTTCTGTATAATGTTTTTTTTTTGTGCGTTGCCTTACGCTATGATACCTCAGTGCATTTCTGTTCCATATAATTTTTTCTGTTTCACTGATCCATTTTCTGCTTTGCAAAGCTTAGTTGCGGTGCGAACTGTGCAATTTTTACACTTTCCTGTATACTGTTTTTTTTTTGTGTTGCTTTACGCTACGATACCTCAGTGCATTTCTGTTCCATAGAATGTTTTCTGTTCCACCGATCCGTTTTCTGCTTTGCAATAGCTTAGTCGCGGTGCGGACTGTGCAATTTTTACACTTTCCTCTATACTTTTTTTTTGTATGTGTTGCCTTATGCTACGTTACCTCAGTACATTTCTGTTACATAGACTTTATTCTGTTTCACGGATCCGTTTTCTGCTTTGCAATAGCTGAGTCACGGTGCGAACTGTGCAATTTTTACACTTTCCTGTATACTGTTTTTTTTGTGTGTGTGTTGCCTTACGCTACGATACCTCAGTGCATTTCTGTTCCATAGAATTTTTTCTGTTTCACCGATCCGTTTTCTGCTTTGCAATAGCTTAGTCGCGGTGCGAACTGTGCAATGTTTACACTTTCCTGTATACTGTTTTTTTTGTGTGTGTTGCCTTACGCTACGATACCTCAGTGCATTTCTGTTCCATAGAATTTTTTCTGTTTCACCGATTTGTTTTCTGCTTTGCAATAACTTAGTCACGGTGCGAACTGTGCAATTTTTACACTTTTCTGTATACTGTTTTTTTTTGTGTTTACTTCCGCTATGATACCTCAGTGCACTTCTGTTACATAAAGTTTTTTCTGTTTCACCGATCTGTTTTCTGCTTTGCAATAGTTTAGTTGCCGTGCGAACTGTGCAATTTTAACGCTTTACTCTATTACTGTTTTTGTTTGTGTGTTTCCTTACGTGCCTGTTTTTCAAGAATCTATTTTCGTACGGGGCCACAGCCAGTATTAAAGCTAAATGTTTGTGGTTCACCCCCTTGCCGAAAGTGGCAAATAAATTAAGGCTTATTAAAATACCCCAAGCTTTGATACCAGGACCAACAGTAGATTTTTATGGCAAATGCACAACAGCTGTGTGCAATTTTCTTATTGTGCATGCAATGTCCATGTGGCAAATTTAATTTAGGCATTGAAGGAATACGTAACCGTTCTTGTCTGCACACACTAGTAAAAGTCATGACTTGTATGCAAAATGCCCCTTTTCATATGTAAATCTATGAGGCCAGTACCTTCAACTGCACAAGAATTTTTATTGATATAAGTCGTCATCAGCACCACCCAAGTGCAGTACCGGACAGAGGCTCCTCCTGTTGGCCCCTAAATTTTCTGTTTTGTGCCAGCCACGGCCATGCTATCACAACTAATTTCATGAACTTGTTACTTCCTCCTGCAGTCAGCCACACTTGAATGCTCTTTCTTAATAGTCCAGAGTGCATGACAAAGAATTGGTGAATTCAACTAGTACGTCAGACTTCCAATCACATCTACCTCACTCCACATCAGCAGCCACACGCTTAAGTTAATTAGTACCTGGCCACTCAGTGTTGAGTGAAAAATTTAGGATGACAAAATTAAAGGGGCTTCTTCCTCTGGCTTCAGTTTTTACCTCATCACGAGTGCACCAACTGATATTTTATCAGTGGATTACTTGGAGACTTGACATATACCTGAGTAATAAAATTCAATCACTAGGATATATCTCAGCAGAGGTGAGGCTACAGTTTAAAAAATAAGCAAACATATAGTCAGAGAACTACAAGAAGATCATCACATCAATGAGCATACCAGTATATTGCAAATATGCAAAAATGCTGTGCACTGAAGACAGCTCAGAAATTCCTTATCAGATTATTGCTTTGAGAACAACTTTTATAACGCAAGTACTCTGCTGATAGGTAGACAAATTGGGAAATTTAGTGTCATGTCACAGGTATGTTACTTCTGAAGAAATGTTAGTTCTGACTCATAATGCCCCATTATTAGGCAAGCACCGAGGTGGCTTTGAGTGATGGAGTAGAACTAAGTTCAATAAGCATGCCTCACGTCCTTGTCACAATCAGCCTCACTGTGTCTACTGTCCAGCTTGCGCAATGACTCACAAGCGTGAAATCTTCACTGCCGCTTCCTTCCATGTCAGCAGTGTTCTCAGCATTGTCAGCAGTTTCCCAAGCATCCTTAGACAAATATGACAGCACCTATGTGTTACTTTAACCTCTCGTGAAAGGCGACATGGTAGGCTCCTCAGTTATGCAAGCTTCCATTGCCATATATTAGTACGTCTCTAACATATCCCATAGGTCACCGCAGGCCCTAGCTAGCTACTCGCCTCATTGCAACGTACAGGGAGTTATCTCCTTCATTTGTGTTTTAACACTCTCATTGACAGCTTCAGGACCGCATGAATGGAAGCAGTAACAAAACACTAGTTGTAGGATAAAAAAAATTATGATGGAGTCGTTATTCCAGTCTCAAGAGAGCTTGCTTTTGGGTTTCTTAAACAGTTCTCAATCGGACATCGGCCTCACTGTCAACATTCCCTTCACACACATGCAAACACTGCCATGAAACTTGCAAGGTCTCCAGTATGTGCCTTTATTATAGTCATAGTTTTTACTCAAGTTCTGAACTGTAGTGCCTAGAATAGGCAGTATAATGGAACCAAAGAACCCTATAATTTTCACGCGATATGTAGATATAAGCGCCTACTTATACACTGCACAGTCCACTGTCAGTCTACAATTCACAGAAGGTAGTAGTGCGTATTGTGGCGCGCATAAACAGCCCACGCGCAAATGCACTTGGAATTAACACACCAGTCAATGCCGTGCAGTCTGTCGGCTGCTGTAGGTAACAGTATGGCGTATAAGTATCGAAAACAATCCAACAAGTGAAAAGTTAAGTGACCACCACTCGCCGCATGGAGCGAGTTTCGCGGCCGTACAGCACAGTGCGTGCCAGTTGCATATCGCATATAACTCACAGGCGCCCCTCTTTAGCGCAGGTAAGGAGGCCAAAGTAGCAGAAAAACGCGCGTCCCCGAGGTGCGCAACGAACAGGCCGGGCGCAATGCGAGCGGCCATGGGGAAGCAGTTACCATAGCAATAACAACAACAAACAAGCAGCATAGAAGCATGGGGCGGAAATGACTTCAGCGCACAGCGCAGCCAATTGGCGGCCGTCTGGCTGTGCCGGCTGCGTTTGGCGAAGGCGCGCCCGGGTCATGGCCTTGGGCAGCGTCGCCGCGGTAGGGATGAAAGGCGTCGCGCGTCTTCGTTGCTGCTTCTCGGAGCGGGGCTGCGAACAATGGGGCCCGGCCAAGCTGGGTCGCCTGCGCACCCCGCACTCCCCTCCGGCGCCGTCCGCTTGACTCATTTTGTTCCTTGTGGAGTCAAAAAAGAAAATGAATCACAGCGTACGCACTCTTGTCCACACACAGGCGGCGTTCCGTACCTGTTTACTTGGGGCTCCGGATGTGCCCAAGCTAACCGCGCACGACACCTCCCTACCAAGTGTGCTGCATAACATCTTGGAATCAAGCACACACAGAAAACCGAACAGACCAACGTGCCGCGGGCCCGGAGCCCGGAGCACCACCCCCTGCCGCTGCCGAAACATATGCGTTGGCTTTGACATATGCGTTGCCAAAGCCTCAGGGTACACCTCCATAAATGACATAACTTCCGGCCCCGGGTTTCCCCACCCCTCTAGTTGGCAGCTACGAGTCGCGACATCGCATAGGCATTGCCGTTTTGCTCCCGCTTTTTGTGCTCGACCCGGATATCGAATCTGCAGAGCGAGTGCCCAGCGTGTTAGCTTGGCGCCGTGCGGACTACGCAGAGTCAAGTATTTGAGCTCCTTATGGTCCGTTATGACCCGAATTTGTGCGCCACACAACCAGACTTCAAGTCGCCATAACGCCCAAATGATGGCATAAGCCTCCTTCTCGATACTCGCCCAGCGGGTCTGAGCCGGGCTAAGCTTTTTGCTCAGAAAAGCGATAGGCTGCTCGCGGCCCTCGTCGTCGCACTGGGCAAGGCAGGCTCCCACCGCGTAGTCCGAAGCATCGGTTGCGAGCACGAACTCCCGACTTGGGTCAGGTGCATGAAGTGAGGATGCGCTCTTCAAGCAAGCTTTCACCTCATCAAAAGCTTTCTGCGCCTCGTCATCCCATGGGAGCCGCTGCGGTGTCCGCCTGTTAAGCTCGTCAGTGGCAGCACGACGCGAGAGTAGTCGGGGACATATTGTCGGTAATAGTTAGCTATGCCCAGAAAGCTTCTGAGCTCCTTTGTCAGGGGCCTTGGCATCTCGTCTATTGCCCTGACCTTTTCTTGATTAGCGCTGTGCTTCCCCGACCCGACCACAAGGCCCAAAAATTCGACTTCCTGTCTCGCGAAACGGCATTTGCCCGCGTTCACGGTGAACCCGGCGGCTGAGATCGAAGCGAGCACCGCCCGAACGTGCCTCACATGCTCCTCCCAGGTGTCTGAATAAATTGCGAGGTCATCTATGTAGGCGCATGCGTACTCGCGGTGCGGTGCTAGTATCTGGTTTATGACCCTCTGAAATCTCGAACTCGCATTCCGAAGGCCGAAGGGCATGACCTTCCATGCGTCCTGCCCCACCGGAATGTCGTGAGGGCCTGTGCCTGCTCGTCAAGGGATATTTGCCAATAGCCTCTCAGCATGTCTATTGTCTTCATCAGCATGGCTGATGAAGTTGGCTTTCGTTACTCGGAACAGCAGCTCGGACGGTGGCTCATAGGGATCGCGTCCTGCTCGGTTATCGCGTTCAACTTCCGATAATCGCCGCACAAGCGCAGCCCCTCATCCTTTTTAGCGACGCAAACCACTGGGCGAGCATATGAGGGCTCTCGACGGGATATATTAGTCCCTACTCCAGGAGCTCATCTACTTGCCTCTCCACTTCCGATACGCCATCGGGACCTTGTACGCATGGCCAGCCCGTGGCTGAGCACCCTCCTTTAGCACGATTTTGTGCGCTTCTAGCGTGCATTTGCCGGGACTGCTGCTTAAAACCTGGCCATTCTCCTTGATCAGTGCCTCTAGTTCTCAGCGCTGCGCTTCGTTCAAATGTTCGAGAGCACCCAGCGGCAGCGCGTCGCCCGGCACTGAGCGCATGGGGAACGTGGACACGTCGTCGAACTCCGCGTCTCCCTCGAATATCGCCCCCACTACATTCACCCGTGCATGATACGGTCTGAGCTTGTTGGCGTGGACAGTCCGACATGCGTCATTGTCGAGTTTGATCAGATAACTGTACGGGCGCGTCTTCCGCATTACCGTCACAGGCCCCGTCCACTTGGACATCAACTTTCCCTCGCCATCCCTTTCAAGCAACAACACTTGCTGCCCATCTGTGAAATGTTTACCGACAGCGCGCAAGTTGTATTGTCCAGTGTACCTGCGTTGCGCTACCGCGCTGTTGTTACCCGCCTTTGCGTCTGCCTCGGCGAGCTTCTCGCGCAAAGCTGACAGGTACTCTGCCGCCGGCGTTGCCAAATAATCTGGTACCGCCCAGTCTCCCGTCCAAGTTTTTTGGAGAATGGATAGCGGTCCGGTCGGTATTCTGCCATACATTAACTCAAACGGCGACTGCCCGGTCGTCTCATTAGGGACCTCTCTGTAAGCCCAGAGCAAGAATGGCACAAGCGTATCCCACTCACGCCCGTGCTCCTGAATAATCTGAAAGAGCATGGACTTGAATATTCCATTCCAGCGCTCGACCAGTCCGTTGCTTTGAGGGTGGTCAGGCGTGGAGAACCCCGGAGAGGCGCCCAATTTCCTGAGAAGCTCTTGTGTAAGCTTTGCGGTAAAATTTATTCCCTGGTCACATCACACTGTTTCAGGGACTCCCAGGTGCGCGAATATTTGCAAAAGAGCGTCGCACGTGGCCTTAGTGTTCAGCGCTTTTAAACACACCACTTCGGGCTAACGCGTGTTCATGTCGACTACACAAAGCGCATAGCGGTGTCCTCGAGCTGACGGTGGCTCTATCGGTCCTATGCAGTCGATGTTCACCACTTGGAATGCGGCCTCTGGTCTAGCGATCGGTGCGATCGGCACTCAATCTGCTGTGCGTGCAGGCGACTTCACTTGACACGAGTGGCATGAGCGGCAGTACTGCTTCACGTCGCGCGTTACCCCTGGCCAGAAGAACGAAGCCTTTATCTGCTGAAGCGTTTTCCGCTCGCCGAGATGTCCTCCCCACACCGAGTTGTGCGCCATTTTTAACACCTCTGCGCGTCATTCGGTTGGGAGCACAAGCTGAGTGCACTGATCCCCAGCAACAGACTCCTGGTGGAACAAAAGCTCGTCCCGGACCGTCATTCCGTGTGTTCCCTTTCTAGCCTTAGCCCACGCTTCCTGGAGTGATTTGTCTTCAATCTTCGCCTCGCGAAACCGTTGCCGCGTCGTCTGTGCCATAGCGGCTTCCCCTTCGCTGCAATCTGCTGCTACCGCGCCCGCTAGAAACTCGTCAACCCGCTTCTCTCTATCTTCGATTTCTTCGTCAGAAGCCTCGGCTTCTCCCTGTTCTTGCGTCTGGACGCGATCGTTCAGAAGCTGCTCACATTTTTCTGGAGTGATTAACGCGCTTATCCCAGTTATCAGCTCATCTGTGACTGCACACAGTATGCCCCGCTCCGACGGGTCAAATGACACTCGCGGTGCTCCCTGAGTTGCTACTAGGGGAACGTACACTAGCTCCGCCACAACCTGCTTTCCAAAAGCCGCGGTGAGTTTTGTTGTTGCCCCCGCGCATTCATATCGCGGCACGGGCGACCTGCGGATGACCGTGATGTCGGCCCCTGAGTCAATGTGCGCACTTATAGAGTTCCCACTACTCAACAATGTCAGCTCTCCGGCGCTGACCTTCTCCTCCGCGGGCTGCTTTTCTACTGATCCGTGCACTGCCTACATGTCATGCAAGGGGACCGATTTTCGGGCGATTACCGGTTTCTGGTCCGCGCGTCCGCCCCCCATATCTGGCTTTCCCGCGGTTTGCCTTTTCGGGCAAAACCTCGCGCTGTGCCCATGCCCATGGCAATGGAAACACTGTCCCCGTCCCCGGGGCTGCGCTTTGCTTGGTCGGGACTGGGTTTTGTCGCGCTGTCTTGAGTGCCTCGTTCGCCGCGCACGCTGCTTTCCCGACCTTATACCTTCGGCTTCCGTCGTAGTTTTCTGCCAGCGCGACAATCTCACTAGGTTTTAGTAAGCCTGGTTTATCATTTAGAGCAACGTGCGCTCTCGCCTCTGCACTGAGGGCTTCCTTTAATCGGTCCGCGACGGCTAGCAGTTTGAACTCCTCTAACGAAGTTTACCTGACAGCTGTTTAAATAGTATTCCAGGTAGTTCTGCAGGCGTACCGCAAACTGCTCCCATGTCTCCTTTGGGCCTTTGCTCGCGGATGAGTAAAGACGCTTGTATTCAGCGGCAGTGAGCCTCAAGCCGTCTAACACTACCTTTCAGGAGTGCGTACTCGCTCCTTTCCTCGGCGGACAACCGCGTGAGTAGCGTGCGTGCCCTCTCGCTTAGGTGCGACAAAACTAGTCCAGCCCACCATTGGGTTGGAGCTTCGTATGACCCCAACGTGGCCTCTACGTCCTCTAACCACCCCGGCACCAGGGCTTCTTGAAGCGGCATCGGCGTGAGGACACCTTTCATAAGGTTAGCGAATTTCAACCTTCTGTCCTCGTCAATTCTCCCGCTCGCTCCCGCGCTCTCACCAAGCCCACTCGCTGTTGCGCTCTGCTTAAGATTCAGCCTTGTATTCTCCAAAGCTAACCGCTCCTTTTCCACCGCTAGTTCAGCAATTCGTAATTGCACTTGCAACTCTGTAATTTGTTGCGCCGGCGCGCTAACTGTCAGAGGGTGCGTCGGGCCCTCATTTGCCTGACTCGTGGCTGCCAACTCTCCGTTTCCTGCTCCGTTCTCAATCTCTTTCTGTTTAACACTGTCACTCCTCAAAACCCAAGGCTTTGGCTTAAGCACAAGCCCGACAGAAACAGAAAGGTACTCGCCTGGCTACCGAAGCTCCGCTTTACGAGGCTGCCGGTGCCCCAGCATGGAAGACTGGCCCGGAAGTTGGTCGCTGCGCCGCACGGTCCCGGTTGGAACTCGTCTCCTTGATCCGCGTCGTCGTCGGCTCCTCCTGATCAGCAGAGCTCTCCTTGACTCTGGTCACCTGGTTCCTTCAGCTGCCCGCTGACTTGAGCCTTCAGCGTCACGTCGGCGTTGACCAGCTGTCACTCTTAAAGTCTTCTCTGGACGTGCCGCGCTTTGGTTCGTCCGCCGCCTTGTACTTCCGCCCTCCTTCAGTTGTCTCGAGTAGGAAGACGTCGCAATCCTGTCGACTGCGCCAGTTGCGTTCCTTTTAACCCCTCTCTCTTCTTTGACGTCAGCCCGAAGGGGAAAGGTAGAAGAAGTTGTTGGATGCCGACATCTTGAGGTTCTACACTTGCTCAGTCACAATACTCGAGAAACTTCAGGAAGTAAACTGTTTAATCACATATAAAATAGTTAAGACAGAA
Source organism: Amblyomma americanum (assembly GCF_052857255.1). Lineage (NCBI taxonomy): Eukaryota > Metazoa > Arthropoda > Arachnida > Ixodida > Ixodidae > Amblyomma > Amblyomma americanum. The sequence goes on along the minus strand of NC_135497.1, from coordinate 496,531,770 downwards.
TGGAAGGTACAACAAGGAGAACAACTATGTACATACTGATTGATCCACAGAGTGACCAGACGAAATGAACCCCCGGTCCCACCAAAACGTCTTCTTTTAATTCTTAACCCCCCCCCCCCCCCCCTCAGTGAGGACACCAACCAATTAGGTCAAAACACAAGCACTCATCCAATCAAGGACCGGCGAAAGGAAAGCACATCCAATATAACACATGGGAAAGAAAAACACATTGAAAAGGAGACAAAGGAGAGTAAAACACGCCAAATGAAAGATTGGGGCGAGGGGACAGGTCATTGTCACGAATACTAACAGTAATTCCCCTCTCAGATCACTCCATTCTTCCCCGCGGGGCGGCATGTTTACTCGCTTAAAAAGAATGCGGAAACCGCACAGATTGTCGAATGCCGTCCCCGAGGGGCCACTTAAGGCGCCATCGCTCCATAATTCTTCTTGATGCCCCCACGTGCACAGGAAGTGCCTGGCAGCCATATGGAGCTGATACGCGCTCACAGTGAGCATGAGGAACGCGTCTCCAAAATTGCCTCCTGGCCACACACTGAACGACCGCCGCCCGGGTCATGGCCTTGGGCAGCGTCGCCGCGGTAGGGATGAAATTCGTCGCGCGTCTTCGTTGCTGCTTCTCGAAGCGGGGCGGCGAACAATAGGGCCCGGCCAAGCTGGGTCGCCTGCGCACCCCGCACTCCCCTCCGGCACCGTCCGCTTGACTCATTAGTTCCATGTGGTGTCAAAAAAGAAAATGAATCACAGCGTACGCACTCTTGTGCACACACAGGCGGCGTTCCGTACGTGTTTACTTTGGGCTCCGGATCTGCCCAAGCCAGCCGCGCACGACAGCTGTGAACCTGTTTAAAGCTGCGATTACATATCTTGAACGGTTTTGTTGATCGCGCATGAGATTTCTTTCTGCGCATGCCTAGATTTTCTTTATATATTTTCGCTTTTCAAAGTATAGCCAGATGAAGTAAGCGCTTGTCCTACGTCGTTCTTCTGCTGTGTGTGTGTTTTTTCGGCGCTACTTTCTTCCTTTCTCGAGCAATATGAACCATCTAGCCCGAATATAAGTTCTAAACCAACGGATTATCGTTTGCACGCTCTCTCCTTGTACCCGACTGTGTATAGTCGAACGTATGCTTCGAGCACAGACGTCAACACGTTCTACCCTTATATTTGGCTAAAAAGCAAGGCTATTAGCTTTTGTAGTTCGTATTTCGGCTGGTCTGAATGAGCGTGTGTAGGTATGCGACGTGTGACACTTGGACGGGAAGTATCAAAGAGTAAAGCGGATTCTGCAGCGTAAATATAGCTAGTGAAATTTCATGCGCAGCTTCTTTAATTTTGCACAGCAGCGGCATTAGCAAGAATTCATGGTGCTCCCCAGGAAAACGCATCATGTCTTTCGAGAAAGGAACGCGATTACGGACGGAACCCAACCCTGGCTGCAGGAGCAGAGCACGTTGCAAGCACGCGATGGCCAAGATTCCCTCTTGAAAAGGCATTTTGAAGTTTGGCGGCGTCTAACATTGCGTAGTCTAACATTGCGAAGGTAAGGTCGCCGCCTTCCTGAAAGATTCGCAGCCGACGATGTGCTTCGTTTAGGCGGCGCGTGAGTCTTATCAGCAGCTCCCGCCACTCGGCTTCCACTCATTCCGCTCCCAATAACACTGCGAGTGACGCTTCGCTCTCGCGGTTTCCTAAAATAGAGTGGTCCATGCGCCACAGGCGCGCGCGAGACGCGGGGTCCCCGAAGCTCACCGTTACCGACACCGGACTGTTGATCGGAAAGTCGCGGATTGAACAGCGGCGGAAAATCGTGGCCGCCCGCGACATACAGGCTTAGTTCGCTCGGGAAGAAAATATCGAGTCGCCAGGCAGACTGATCCCGTTTCCTCGTCGCTTCAAAAATCTCCTCGTGAACTTGCACCCAAGCGTCTGTGATGCGGAACTGCGTCACCATATGCCGAAGCGCTTGCGCGCCGGGATAGGGACGACCACCGATAGGGACGATAGAGATAGGGACGACCCGATCCACCGACATCTCAGAGCGGATCCAACACGCAGTTAAAATCGCATACCAAAAATGTGGGGTAACAGTGGAGTGGGAACATATCAATCGAGTCGTAAAAAGCGGAGGAATGAGAGTGTTGCGCGAGGCCATAAACAACCAGTGCCCGCACTCTCCTGTTCTTGAGGCTGAAATCTACAGCGAGGGTGCGGCCTTCGAGAGCGAGTGTGCATTGTGCTCCGCTGCGAATGTTCCGGTTTAGGAAAACAACGCCCAGGCGAGCAGGCCACGGAATCGGTCAGGGGAAAAAGGGTTCAATACAAAACCGGTCTCGGAAAGTAAAGACGTCTAGAGGAGTGCGCAAGTTGCATTCTGAAGAAATAAGAGATCGGGTCCTAGAACGAGTGCGAGGGGAAGTACCTCGAGCGGTTTGTTAGGATCTGGCAGACCACGGGCATTGAAGGTAACGAAAGTGAGTTTAGCCATGCCGAGCAGAAAAGAGAACAGTGATACAAAAGAGAGGGATAAAATCGGCGAAAGCAAAACTGCTGGCATATCAAGCGGATGAGCGGGCGCCCTGCCGCGTATGATAGCGCGGAGTTTGTGTCGCCTGTGCAACACCGGAGACGGCAGCATTGTCTATGGGCGAGGTTGGCGCCCTTGCTGGGCGAAGGCTTTGAGGCCGTCATGGGAGAACGTCCCGTCGGTGTGGGACGTTCCTGCGGCCGAAAGGGACACGGGTAATTCCGCTGTCTGATGTAGGTGTGTGACCTGGCAGACTACCACGCTTTGCATTAAACCACCCACGCCCAAGCGGTCCTCCACCGACCGGGACTGCTCCGGGCAACATTCGAGTGGGACAGGCATTTGGCAAAAGCACGCACTAAAGCACGCACGAAGACACGCACAGTCATTCGCACACAAATACCAACCACTACTCACGCACCGGCCTGTCGCAGCTCCCACCGACGAATGGGTCGCGCTGAGCAGCTGGTACAGTGATGGGAGGCAGCCGCAACCGGCGTAAGCCGGCAACGCGGCGGCAGCTCAACCACCACTATGAAGGCAGCGAGGCCTGAACAACCCGGAGGGCCGGCTGTACGTGTTGGCGGGGTTACGACGATTACGCCTCGGAGTCCGAGACATCCATCTTGGCTGCATTCTCGGCCGTCGTTTTGGCTTTCTTCTTGGGAGCTGCGGGGCCCGCTAAAGAAGCGCCGCTGTCCGACGACGAATGCTGGCGCTTGGCCTCGTCCATTCCGTGCGCTTCTGAGGCCCTGCGCATTCCCGGTAGGTGAGAACCTGGGCGTTGTGTCGGCGGGGAATTAGGGCTCGCCGTGCGGGGGGTGCCGGGGATGCTACAGAGCTGTGGTTCCCTCGAATGCAGCAAGTGGGCAACTTCGCTGATCGGATTCACCCAGGAGCTGCCTCTTTAATGACAAAGAGCTATTTTGCCTTCATATTACATGGCCTGCCTAAGCCCATTTCTTCTTTGATGTTGACTGAGATGTCATTAACCCCTGTTTGTTCCCTGACCCACTCTTCCTTTCCTGTCTCTTAACGTCACACCTATCAATTTTCTTTCCATAGCTCACTGATTTGTCTTCAGAAGTTGAACCGTTTTTGTTAGCCTTCAAGTTTTTTCTTATCAGTGCGTGCCAAAAAAGTACAGCTGTTATTTACTTTCATCTTGAGGAATATTGATAAACTGCCATTCATGGTTTGAGAATACCTGTAAAATGCGCTCCACCCCATTCTTTGTCTTCTAGTTACTGCCCTCTCGTGCTCCGGATCTGTAGTCAGTATACCTGCCCTAAATAGATGTATTCTCTTATCACTTCCAGCGCCTTGCTACCAATCAAACTGCTGTTCCCTTCCGAGACTGTCTAATATTTCTAAATTTCCCACATATTAATTTTTAGACCCGCCATTTTGCTTTCCCTGTCATTGATCATGCTTTGAAATTCACCACCTGATCAGTGATTCAGCAAGGCAATATTAAACCTGCAAATTGCAGATTGCTGAGGAATTCTGCACTAACTCGTATCCCCAACAGTTCCCAACTGTTCCAGGTTTCTTAACGCCTCCTGTAAATAGGCGGTGATTAGCATTGTTGAGATCATGTCTACCTACCTGACACCCTTCGTTATTGGAATTTTATTGCTTGCAGAAAAGAAGCATGCATATGGAATCATGAGGTACGTGCTGGCATACAAGAAATTTGAAGATGCTTCTGAACACTGTTATCCTTCATACATCTATTAAAGACTGAGTAGGGCAGAGAACGGGGCCAGTTGGTATATAGTTCTAAGGGAAAAAAACCAGTGGAAGGACGCAGCCACAGAGCGCGCCGTCCTGTGTACCTCTCTATGTCTGCGTCCTTCCACTGTTTTTTTTCCTTAGGTCTATTAACGATCTCTATGAAACAACGCCGCCTTGCGTGGTCGGCAACAAGACTCGTGCGCACGTTGAAACTGGCAGTTCAGGTTACGCGCCTTTTCAATGGCTTGAGTGACAGCACTGCAGATGGCGACACTGGTGAGACTCAACAAACGGTTTTTTTTTTCAACACGAAAATCTCTTAAAAAGAAATTAAATTTCGTCCTTGTAATCTTGTGCACTGTTAATCTGTCCTTAACTGAAAGGCGTAGTTTTGCTTACAGCAAAAATTTAGTAGTTGCGCTGCGTGCGCTTTTCCTCCCCCCCCCCCCCCCCCCAAACACTTTTTTTTTTGCGCAGACTCTGGGCATCGGCGAGTTAAATGAAATATGGTGTAAATTATCTTTGTCGTGTTATTGTTCCCGATTGCTGTCCTTTTTCTGCTCCGCTGCGACTTTCGATGCTTTTTCCGGATGCTGTTAATACAAACGAACGATAAAATGACTATGTTGAGAGAGGCATCTCTGCAGTGCCTTCGAAAGTTTCCATGCAATGAGCATTTTCGGTAAGAGCAGCAAGACAACGGTAGTCTTATTGATTATTGATTTCTAGAATCTCAACATACTTGAGTGCCATTGTGGCAGTTACGGTGCATACGCCAGAAGGTACCGTATTGGCCGGTCGCGTTTCGTCCGCAAATCAATGTGAAATAAACAGGAACGATTTGCTTCGGAACGTTGAACTCCAAGTAACTTAGCGGCAAAAAAGTATTTTCTGGGTGCATATGAGCTTGTCTGCGCGAAACTTAGCCAGAGATGCTTTGACTTGAATTTAGCGCGAACATGATGCACGCGGCTTTCACTGGCAGTTCTAGGATCATCGAAACGAACGTAGGGTTTACACTCGCAACTGACTTCGGACGCAACCTTTTATTCTCGTATTGCAAGTTTACTGCTCGGTACCAATCCTTTATGCGTGGTCAACCTATGGTAATAGCTTCCCGAGTGTATGTTTGAAATGTGCTGGCTGCTTGTTTGCTTTGTGGAGTGGAAAACTAGTTGGACTAGGAAGGAAGCTTTTGCACAAATGGGAAGCTTTGCTCAAGTGGTGCACTGTCGAGCAAAAAAAAGCGTGATTATTTGTTAGCTGAGGGGGTTACATACTCGCTAACCTGACCTTTGTAAATGCACTGCACTAAAGCGGGTGTAATAGCTATCAGTTGATTCTTTCCTTGTGTATTTTTTAAAACCGATTAACTGAGCAGAGCCACATAAAAATGTGTGTTGTCTCCTATTTTCTAAGTTTTTAGGGAACGCACTGAAGCAGGCTCACTGAAAGAGATGGCGTGGGGTCTTCCTCTGTTCTTGCTCAAGTGTAAATGCAGTAGATTTCATTTGATTGTCAACTTGATTATAGCTTAATTCACTTGCTTAAGAATGTTGTGAATAGCCATTTGGCTTCCCAGTGCTTGTCCCTCTGCCTGTTGAAAGCCATGTTGGTGAACGAGAGCATGGAGGAAGCCTCTTCGTCCATCTAATCCGCTGATAGCTGCCTGCCCCGTGGAAATTCTTAATTCCGCCTTCTTATAACGACTATGGCTAGCGGGCCTGAGAAGCACTGCTGTGAAGGCTTGGAAGCATCTTCCCCGGGTTGTTCTGTCTACATTTTATAAATTATACACAACAGCATCGGATAAATATTTTTGGCACAGGTTTCTTGATCATGGTGTTAAAATGCAATGAGTAAAAAAAAAATCGGCGTGGTCACAGGTTAAGTCGACAAATGTTTTTTTTTTCAAGTTGGTGTACATTTCTAATAAGGGAATAATTACACGTGTGCAATGTATTTTATTCTTGTTGTTGATGTTCTAAAAAGTTTAATAATGATTTCTTATAGTTGGGAGAATGTTATCTTTGCAAATGATCCCGTGAAATGTGTAATATTTTTCGTTTATTTTATTCTTGTTTGTGTTTTTGTGTTCGTACATGCTCGCTTCCGCCTCATTCTTAATACTTAGGCGAATTGGATCCGAAATAGCCTGCAGCTATGGATCCGTTCTATACATATGTACCCTCAAATGACAATAAATTGAAATTGAAATGGTGCATGGTTTGAAGTTTAGTTTATTTCTTATAATTCATGGGAAATGCATGCATACACTCTTTGATAATACAAAGAAAGGTCCCAGAGCAATATGCTTTAATGGGTCCTCTACACCATCATGTGCGAGTCATCACATGTTGCTTTTATGCACTCCAGCTTCGTGCACTTTGATGTAATGCTCTTTCATGCTTCTCAGTAAGGGCAGTATTTATTCTTTTCTGGCATCTTTTATGGAGATCACTCGCATTTTTGCACTGCTCAAATTATAGGCATCTGAAAACTGTATGGAACCTTTAAGATTCACGCAAAGCATCCAACTCGTGCAGCATTATGTGCATGCAGTCAGTAAAAGAACCTTTGTTTTTGAGTGTACAAAATAAATTTCTACCTTTTGCATGTTGGCTTTTATTGTCCAGAATGTATTAATTGCTGCTAGGAAAGGCGGCAGTGCAAAATATGAGAACATATTTACTTTACTTATCAACAAAAAGCAGAAAAAAGTGCTTCAGTCCGGCAAGATGTCTAATTCTGTACATACACCAGTGTGATACGTCACTCCTCTGCTATTTAACATAAAACCGCACTAAACCAACCTAAAGAGTCGTTCTTCAATCACACTTTGCCATTGATCCCGGCCGCGGCGGTCGAATTTCGATGGAGGCGAAATTATAGAGGCCCGTGTGCTGTGTGATGTCAGTGCACGTAAGAGAACCCCAGGTGGTCGAAATTTCCGGAGCCCTTCACTACGGCGTTCCTCATAGCCTTAGTCGCTTTGGGACGTTAAACCCCCATAAACCAAACCAAACCAAACACTTTGCCATTGATGCTAATTAATAACCAATAATTTCAGACCATTATTAACGAAACAGATAACTCTACAAATAGTCTAAAAACGTCAGGTGGCCAGGTAATTCCCAATTAAGTGTATGCAGGTATTCTGATATACGTTGAAGGCTGTTTTTACAAAATTTAAAATCCACAATGTAATTTCTTTCTTATGGACCCGATTATTATACATCCTGCTGGGGTCGGATAAATCGAGATGTCACCTCCATGCGGTGTGGAACATCAACTCTAAACTTCTAAAAAATATGAAAGCTTAGATTGCTATTATTCTTTTCTGAACTATTTGAGGAATCTCTTGAGCCTGGTTGTGTCCCTAATGATTGGAAAGTGGGCAAGGTGGTTTCCTCGCAAAAGTCTGGAGACAAGCATTCTTCTAATAACTGCTGACTCATTTCATTTACAGGAATCACATGTGAGATCATCTGCTCTCTCCGCGCAAGATTCTAAGAGTCAAATTTATTTCTCGTTCATTGCTTACAAGGGTTTCATAAAATAAGTTATTGCAAGACACATCTTCTTCGTGCTACGCACAATGGGAATTTTAACTTGGCCAGGGTTTTGTGGCAGACTGCATATTCCTCGATTTCACAAAAGCCTGTGACAAGGTTTTGCAACAATTACTTCTTTTCAGATTCAGTAATCACAATCTCGACATTAATGCTTTTCATGGCTACAGTCTTTCCTCACTAATCGTTCTCAATTTGTGACTGCAGATCAAACTGCCTCTTGTTCATTTCCTGTGGGCTCAGGCATTCCCCAAGGTTCAGTTCTTGGGCCCTTACTTTTGTCGTTTATGTAAATGACCTTGCTCATAGCGTTGGTTCTCTGTCGTCTTGCTGTTTACTGCGATGTTTACCGTGAAATTAACAGCGACTCTTAAACTTCTGTTCTTCAATCTCGTATCAAACAAGTTTTGAATTGCTGTAACACATGGCATTGGGCACGTAACATAAATAAGTGTAAACACATATGTTTCTCAACATGGCATCGTAACAGCCACTTACAAACTTCATATTACACCCCTGGAAACTGTCTTTGTACATATACCTCAGTGTGCATAAAGCTCCTCACTTCTCGTAGAAATTGTATTTTGGATTTACTGCTAACAATGCTAACCGTACGTTAGAGTATCTACATCGGAATGTTACCTCTCCTCTAGTTCAGTAAAATTCCTTCTTTATAAAACATTTGTTCGATCTAACTTGGAATATCCACCTTCAGTCTGGGACAGATTACTATCATTTGAATTTGTACAAAACCAAGTGTTGCGATTTATACTTTCCTGTTATCACCATAGCTATAGTGTTACTACTATGAAGACTACCTTGTTATTACCACTGCTATCATGCCTCCGAAACATTTCTCGCTTATATCTGTTTCACAAGATATACTATACCAATCCTCCCCTTAAGAGCAGCGGCCGCGGTGGCTCAGTGGTTACGGCACTCGGCTGCTGAACCGAAAGACGCGGGTTCGATCTTGGCCGTGGCGTCGAATTTAGATAGAGGCGAAATTCTGGAGGCCCGTGTACTGTGTGATGTCACTGTACGTTAAGAACCCCAGGTGATCAAAATCTCCAGAGCCCTTCACTATGGCGTCCCTCATAGCCTGGTTCGCTTTGGGACGTTGAACCCCCATAAACCGTAAACCATCCGTAACAGCTGACTACAAACTACCCCTACATGTTTCAAACAGCAGCGATCATCTCCACAAAATAGGTGTTCCTTTATGTTGTACTGAACGTTTTTTTATTCATTTGTGCCTAGTGCCTGTGCAAGTTGGAACCACCTCCCCACCATGTAGTTAGCATTACTTAGGTACTTTAATACTGCTGCATGTAGTCTGCTTCTAGAAATTTGTCTATTTTCCTTGAATTTGTTTTCACTGTCCCACAACAATTGTCTCTCTGCTACATTTGTTTTTGCTGCTTTCTTTTTGGCCACCTGAAACCGCCTTTTTTCTTTCGCTGCACTTTATGGCATTTACTGTATGTTGCCCCCCCCCCTCCCTCGTAATGCCTTCAGGCTCTGAGGGTAAATAAATAAATAAAATGAATAATGGTGGCGTACACAAGTTGTTGTTTTTGGTAAGCTTTCATCAGCGTCATACTTGATATGTGGTTTTAGGCAAGGTTCAATCAAGTCATCGGGCTGCGCCAGTATTACTACTCAATGTAAAGAACCCATATCCACGCTTCGTAGAACTTCGCTCATGAACAGTGGTTATGTGGGGTTCGTTTTCAGCTAATGCATTCTTTTTCAGCATGAACATGGTATTCCTACGAGTTCTGCAACGTTTATATTTTAACACTGTTCTCTACCGCCACCAGTGGACTGCCTTATCCGGTTTTTTTCACCGCGATGCAAGAGCTGTCCGACGTATGGCTGTTAAACAATACCGGATGGTTTTCGAGGATTTGCGATCATGTGTGGCCAGTTACGCACCATTTAGGCTTTCTCATGAAGATGCGTATGGCATAGGCGTATGAAGATGAAGTATAGCTGACCGACTCAACCATTTCAGTCCTGACAACTGGTTTAGAATACAGCTGTTCTCATTTCTTTGTGAACAATTATCCCGCCAAAAAAGTTGGGTTCTACAGTTCCTGCATGCTCGTCATCTCAGTTGGTGTCTCTGACTCTTGCTATGTGATGGCACGTTTGCCAAGGACACTTGCACGTGTTGCCAAGCATATGCTGTAATTTTCTGGAGGGAAAAGAAAACCTGCTGTGAAGATCCCATATTCACTGTAATCTATTTGGCTTAATAAACGTTTAAAGGGTTAGGAACCAGAAGCCTTAATGAACTAAAATTGGTTTATGCACTTTATAGTTACTGGTTTTGAGGCGAAGGTTGCAAAAGTAGGTACAAAGGAGCTAAACTTGGCTGCCTTACATGATCTCAACCATTCTTGATATATTTGTCAGCAGTCTTGAAATGCATTTTTTCTGCCATTCATGAAAGACAAGGGACGAAGAAAATGACACACAACGCACACCAGACCAATGACCGTCTAGTGCAGCGACATGAGTTAAAGGAGTGGAGGCACCAAATTTTTCTGAGTGTGTTTTTGCCCTGGAATGATGTACGAAACATTAGTAAACACTGATCATCGCGTGGAGTTCAGTACTCAATAAATAATTTAACTTCCACTATAGTTTCGGTTGCCAGATGATAGTCGCGACATCACAAGTGGGTGTGAGATCACGTAAGGCATAATAAACTGCAAAATAACCACTGCTTTATAGTTGTAATTATTTCATGCTCTTGCACTAAACTGTTTCCGAAGCCCGTATGGCCGCAAATGAACAAGAGCTATTATATTTCAGATTTTGTATGCCTCGCGTGATTAATGCTTGCTTGTAATGTCGCTGCTGAAACCGAAACTGCATGGAAGAATAAATTAAATAAGAAGTAGAGGTTGGACTTTTCCGTTTAAACAAAATAAAATACACTGAATTCACTTTTCAAAATTTAGTGTTAACCAAAAATAGATGGTCAGTATTTCTTAATATACACGACACAACTAGCTGGCTATCGATGGGAGCTACACACACTCAGGCAAAGAAGAAAACTGATGCGCAGTCATGCGTTTCGACGTATTACTCCGCTTTTTTACACGCCTCTGCAAATCGGGAGGCTCCAAGCAACCGAAATGGTGGACTGCTGTGCAGATGGTCATAAAGCAGCCAACACCCGGACGTCGTTAGCTTGTTGTTATACAATAGATGGCGGGCATAATTTCTCGGTTTGGTTTAATTTATGGGAGTTTAACGTCCCAAATCGACGCAGGCATAAATTTTTCAAAAAAAAACAAAGGCACAGAACGGCAAAGCGTAAGAGCATGAGAGATAACACAAAAGACATCAGATACCAATGGGCATTGAATAGATGCAGAGATTATACTAACGGAAGCGGAGACAAGTGAAAATAATTCAGATGAGGAACAACTTGACTGTTTGCTGTCGGAGTGGTGAACAGAGAGTGAGATTATGGCAACCTTCGGAATGGCATGAAGTTGAATGAGTCGATAAGAGATGTTTTTTTAGTAAAGTGCAGGAAGAGGGCTGCGAACGTGCTGGTTTGACTGCTAGCGGTAATGATTTCCACGTTTTTATGGCAGAGAAAAAAGCAATTTTTGTTCACTTTTTGTGGTTGCATATTGTTTTGTTCAGAGAATCGAGTGTTATTACTATTAGCGAGGAAAGATGCGGAGAAGTAGAGAAGTTGCTTGTTATCATTGCAATTGCAGTAAGTTAGGAGACCTCTGTTGTATATGTGGTTTCGGTTTCGGTTTGGGGATCACCTGCCGCCAGAGGCACCAGTGTCGCTATGTGTATATATATATGACTGTATGTGGAAATAAACCGGGATGGTTTTGGTTGCTAGCAGTTCATGTACTTGAGCGGCACCCGCCGCTACATCATTGGCGACGAGGATGGGATCTGAGTCAAGTCCGGGGGCAAGTCTAGCTAGCTATTCAAACGTGTAGTATATGCCAGGCAGCGGACAAGAGCACGAAGGTTATGGCTGCACCATTGAACCCGGTCCCCTTACCAAAGGAACCGTGGCTAAAGCTTGGCATGGACATTGTTGGCCCATTTGAGAGAGCACCACACGATTGTCGATATGCGATCACGCTGGTCGACTACTTTTCTAAGTGGCCCGAAGTATACTTTTGCAACCAAGTCACAACACGCACAGTAACAGGCTTCTTGGTGTCAGTGTTCGCACGTGAAGGTTACCCAGAGGAAATTGTTTGCGATAACGGGCCACAGTTTTCATCTCGAGAGTTCCAAGTTTTTCTGCAGGATCGCGGCATCCGCTTGCGGCATTCGTCCGTATACTACCCGCAAGCAAACGGACAGGTAGAACGGTTCAACAGAGTTTTTAAAAGCTTTGTTCAAGTGGCTACACTCGAGCAGCGTCCCTTACGCCAAACGGTAACAGAATACTTGGGCATTTACCGTTGTACGCCGCATGCCACAACTGCAGTTGCTCCAGCACTTCTCCTGCATGGACGTCTACCAAGGACTCGGCTCGATGTCGTTGGGTATCCGTCAGCAATATTTGCAACCGACCCTACTTCAGAGCTCCACCGCCTACGCGAGCGGGTGAAGCAAAAGCAGCAATCCAGTAAACTATACACAGACGCTCGCAGGGCCGCAAGGAAAACCAAAGTGAATGTTGGTGACCTTGTACGAGTACGCAGACAAACTGCTTTTAAAGGTGACCTGGCTTTTAGCCGTCCAAGAAAAGTGATAAGAAAACAGGGGCAATCGTCCTTCCAACTTGATGATGGAAAAACGTGGAACGCTTCAAAGTTGTCAAGGATGCCACGAGCTTCTGCAAATATCTGTGGGTGGGGGGAAAGGAGTGATACAAATGACACCGCTAGGGAAAGCAGCTCACCGCCTACCTTGGAGAGACCCGTTTCAGAAGCGCCAACCGGAACTTCAGCTGTGGCTGCTGCGAAGCAGCCGCCTATGTCACCAGTGACCGGCTGTGAGCCGGAAGAAACTTCGCCTGCCGCCAGTGGTTTCTCAGAAGCATCGGGACCTCAGCGTAGGGTACAGCCATCAAGGAATAGACGACCTCCAAACCGCTATGGACACTAAGTACAGAAAGACACGTTTTGCAGTGAACGTGAACGTGTCACAATCTGCACGAGTGTTGAGTTTGCTGACGTTGTGAAATATGGACATAAATGGAGTTCTATCTTGTTTTCCTCTTTTTGTTTTATATTTTTGTATTAAGTGCATAAGACAAGCACATTGTTGTTACTGTAAATATAATTCTGTAAAAGAGTACTAACGTACTACCACTACTAAATCACTAACCCATATAGCTGTTTTTTTTTTTATAAGGAAGGGAATATGTTGTATATGTGGTTTCAGTTTCGGTTTGGGGATCACCTGCCGCCAGAGGCACCAGTGTCGCTATGTGTATATATATGACTGTATGTGGAAATAAACCGGGATGGTTTTGGTTGCTAGCAGTTCATGTACTTGTGCGGCACCCGCCGCTACAACAACCTCACCTAAGATTAAGGAGGTATTTCAACAGCAGAATGTGCAGCTCAGAGTAAAGAGGTGAAGCAGAGGTTGTGTATGGGCTGAAAGGTAGAATTCGAAGCGCTTTATTTTAATGATGAGAAATATTTCTTGACAAATGGCATGAATAGATAATACCCCACTATGATATGCAATAATTAGAGACTGGTAATGAACACATAGTAGAGGGATAAGCGAACATGGCGTTGAAAGAAATGTCTAGTTTTTATTAACACCCTTATTCGAAATGAACTTTTTTTACTCATAGATTTGGTGTGTAGATTAAATTTTAGGTGGCAGTCAAGCGTGATGCCGAGAAATGCAACGGATTTCGGAGGCAGGGATAATATGATCTCCCAGATAAATGTGCGAGTTCGTGATAATTGGTTTTGTAGAGAGCAGAATATCATCAAATTGGTTTTGTCGGGTTAAGTTGTAGGAAATTATTTTCACACTATAAAACAATATTCTCTAAGTCCATGTTTAAATTGTTTATTAGGAATGTGAAATTGCTATTCTGAGTGAATATTTTCATATGGTACGTGTAAAGTATACATCTTGTGTTAGGGGCAAAGGTGTAAATGGAAATTGGATGTAAATGAGAAAAATAAGACGTAAAATGGAACCTTGGGGCGCTTCTAAATTTATAGTTAAAGGGCAGGAGAGCATTTCTTGTAACTGGACAACTTGTACACAGTTAGTGAGATAACTGCCTAAAAGAGCTAAAGCAGGTTCACAGATCCCAGGGACTCTAATTTAGTGCAAAATATAGTGTGGTTGCAAATGCTTTCTTGAAATCGAAGAAAACAGCACCCGCAAAAAACCCATTATCTATATTGTTAAGTTCTGCTTGTGAATTGGATTAATGCTAGCTTGTGGAGTAATAAGGACGGTATCCGAATTGCTCATCTGCTAACAGTTTGAATTCAAGGAGGTAGTTCATTATACGAATAACTATTAGGTTTTCTATTTTTACTAAGGAAAGGTAATATAGTTATTGGACGGTAGTTAGGTGTTCTTTGTCGCCTTTCTTGAAGATTTTTATCACCTTGCCTTTGTTAAATTCAGTGCGAAAAACATCAGTCCTAAATACTAAATTAGTAATGTTGTTAAACCCTGTCTGTCAATTCGATTAATGCTAGCTCAGTGAAGTAATTATGGTGGAATCCAAATTGCTCATCTGCGAACAGTTTGAATTTAAGGAGGTAGTTCATTGTACGAATAACTATTAGCTTTTCTATTTTTACTAAAGAGAGATAATATAGTTATTGGACAGCAGTTAGGCATTCTTTGTCGCCTTTCTTCAAGATTGGTATCACCTTGCCCTTTTAAGTTCCGTGGGAAAAACACCAGTCCTAAATACTAAATTAGTAATGTGATTAAGAACATTGGATAGCTCATGGCCAACCAGCTTTATTAAAAAGAAGGATTTAATCGATTCTAGGAGCGATATATTTTGGAATAGAAATTACCTGAAAGACTTCGTCTGTACGAGTAGGGCGTAAGTAAAAAGAATGAGGGCATCGACGAGGACCGCAGAAACTGTTTGGAGGCAAGAAACCGCAGTGCGAGAAAAAGGATTTAAATGCATTAGCAATGTCGGTTTGATTAGTTAAAGTACTCTCGCCATCAGCAACATTTGTTATCCTCGTTTTGTTTTCTCCTAGATTCAAGAATTCCTTAATCGTTACGCAATTCTTGCCAGTGTCATTTCCATTTCTAAGTATTTCATTTTGGTAGTACTCTTGTTTAGAGCGTTTGAGAATATCCGAGTAATTTTTAAAACGTTCTTTTAGGTGAATGTTAAATGTCTGTGTTCTAACCTTTTCGAAAGGTTATACATTTATTTATACAGTTTAGAAGGTTTTTGGTGATCCATGGGTTCCAGCGAACTGAATAACAATGAGTGTTCAGACTTCCTGATGTGCATGAGCTAAATATTTCTTTGAGCTTAGCGGAAAATTTAATGAACGCAATATTGGCGAATGTTTCTTGTAATATACTATCCCAGTTGGTCTCAGTTACTATCTCAACAAACCGGTTCATACCAAGTAGTAGAGAAGTGGTTTATTAAAATAATAATAAAAAAGAAGGATAAGGTTTTTGCTGGCGCCGGCATCTGTCATCAATACTGAAGCACTTGAGCTGGCACAGCGAAAATAAAGGATAGCAGGCAGAATGGAGAAATGAAATGAAAGGTGTGAGGGGACTGGAAGAGAGGATAGAGGGAGAGGTAATATACACAAACGATTTACACACCAAGAAATGTGTACAGGTTTCGCACGTGATTAAGTTATCAAGTGATTGCTTATAGCGTTTTCTGGGGATCGCATTGTTAGGGCGTTCGATTAACAGGAAAATGGGGTAATGGTCCGTGATAGCAAAGTTGATGGCTCCTGCGATCAGAGGCGTAGTAACATTAGATAATACATTATCAATGAGGGTGCTAGAGCCTTGATGAGCAATGCGTGTAGGTGACACTAATAATGACTCCAATCCATAGCCGAGCAAGCAGTTTGTGCATAACGAACAAGAGCTATCACAAATGTCTCGTATGTCAGTATTAATGTCACCAAAGACGACTATGTTCTTGATTTCACGATTCAAAATTTGAAGGATGACTTTTCATGGCAAAAGTGCTTGTAAGATGCGGAAGGTGATTGATAGATACTACCAATGATAGTTTTTCTGTTTGAAGCAAAACGGATTTGTCAAAATTGAGCCAGATTATTTCGCACTTTTCTGTTTGAAATGTGATATCGCGTTTGTATGATGTAGCGTTAGAAATAAAGATTGAAGATCCACCATGTCGATCAGTTGACATATAATAGTGTCACAGGTCAGCGGGACGTGGCCCATTGGGAGAGAGCAGAGGAGAGGGCTCACGTAGAGCAGTAACTGGGTCGCAGCACGGCTGCTTGCGGGGGATCCGTCGAGGTCTTTCTCGGAGCTCGGCCATCGGCAAACCAAACGAGCATTGAGTTCCGAGGAAGCGTGACGTTTTCAAGGACAGTGGCGCATATGCGCTGGTTGCCGAAACTCGAGCGTGCAGGCCCGGCCGACTCGGCGACGGCTGTCACAGAAGGCATAAGTCTTGTGCGCTTTCTTCTGCCCTGCCGAGGGCGCGGCTTTTCGGCGCGCTCCGGGGGTGCTCTGCCGGTTACGGCGTCCCCTCTTCCCCGTCGTCCCCACGGGGAAAAACAAAGATTAAGCGTCCCGATGATGGGAGGGAAACTGTGCGCTGGTCGCCGGCCCCGTCCGGGTTGCGGCGAACTGAGGAGAACACAGTCGAGGGAAGACAGGCAACGAAAGAGGTTGGTGGTGTGTCCGCGGCGTTAAGGGCCGAATTACCGCGCCGAGGCACGCGTTCCATCGCAGCAGGACCGCCGCCTTCGAGATCGCCGCATCGACAGCCACCCGAACCGGAGTCGTCACCTTGGCCCCCGTATGTGAACTGTCCGCCGGACTTCTCCTTTTCTTTGCTATGTAATGTTGTATTTTCGACATCTAATGCATTGTATGCCTCTGTTGTTCGTGCCCTAACTGGACGGATTAACTTTTCTATTGTGTGCCTCCTGCTTGTCGCGTTCCGTGTTTTGTATTGTTCTTCCTGTCACTCCCCGTGTTCGTTTTTACCTTTTTGTGTTGTTCCCTGCCGACAAGTAAAGTGATTGTTTTAGAAACCTCAACCCATTGAGTTCCTTCTCGATCCCCGATGCACCGACACACGTGCACCACGCACGGGCTGACCAACCTTTACAAATAAATGTTGTCCAACACCCGCCTTTAGGCCACAGGGAAGCGTAAAGCGGCCCCTGTGCCTCGACTGCTTGCGCTAGGCAGCCGGTCGACGAGCGGTAGTGGTGACAATAATTGGCGTCCACGACAGGATTGGTCAGCCGCGTGTCGGGGCTGAGGCTCCGAAGGGACTCAACGAGAGGGTCAAAAGAGGTTCGTGCCAGTGGTTTGATTTCCACTCTTTGCTGAGCACGATGGCGGAG
Source organism: Amblyomma americanum (assembly GCF_052857255.1). Lineage (NCBI taxonomy): Eukaryota > Metazoa > Arthropoda > Arachnida > Ixodida > Ixodidae > Amblyomma > Amblyomma americanum. The sequence continues at coordinate 496,514,365 of NC_135497.1, read as the reverse complement.
GCCGAGTTTGACAAACTGGTAGAGCAGGGAAGAAGCTTCGGCTTGGAAGGTAGAGAACTATTCTCGTGGATTGAACAGGAGCGGGCTAAGCGCCGAGAAGAGAGAAATGCAGAACGCACTTAGCGCAAGGAAGAATCCGAACGCGAAAGTCGTATGAGGGATGAGGAGTTAGAGAGGCAAAGGGAAGAATCCAAAATGAGAATGGCTTTGCTTGAAAGGAAAAAGGAGGTGTTGCTGTTGAGGCGGGAACCCGCAGGTACCTCTGGAACGGACTCCAGGTCCGGGTCGGAAGAGAGGGGAGCGGTCCAAGGAAACAAAGTGAATCCGCAAAAAGTTATGCCTGTTTTCAATGAACAGCGCGATGACCTCGATGCTTATTTCAGGCGTTTTGAGCGCGTGGCACAGAGCCAAAGCTGGCCACGGGACCAATGGTCCACTTTTTTGAGTCTGTGTTTGAGTGGCGAGGCGCTCAGCGTTTTTAGTCGAATGTCCGCGCCTGATTGTACGAGCTACGACAAGTTAAAGCAAGCTCTAATGCTGCGATTTCGGTTGACGGAGGAAGGATTTAGAGAGAAGTTTAAGGTGGCATCGCCCATGAATAGGGAAACGTGCTCCCAGTTTGTGACGACTCAGGAACTTCCTCGAGCGGTGGGTACAGCTTTCCAGCACCAAAAAGGAGTATAAGGCTTTGTTTGAGCTGATGGTTAAGGACCAGTTCCTTTCAAGCTGCGCGGCGCCGCTGGAACTCTTTTTTAAAGAGAAGAAGGACCCTACTCTTGGGGAAATGGTGGAAAGAGCGGAGCAGTACGTGGACGCTCACGCATGGGCGAATTTTCAAAACGGCCAGCTGCAAGGAGGGAGTCGTCAGGTACCGCAAGCCCTCAACAAATTGGTGACAGGAAAGACGGGAGCAAGCCGGCTACGAAGCCGAAGGATCAGGAAGAGCAGAAATGCTTCCTCTGTTCACGCCCCGGCCACCGGGCAGAAAACTGCCGCGTTGGCAGGGCGGGAGGCAAGAGCCAACCTACAAAATGTTTTAAGTGCGGCCGAACAAGTCATACTAGCTGGAAGAGTTGGCAGAAGGCTTCGACGAAGCCAACAGACGCCGCTGAGGAATCCGCATCGTTATGCATCGAGGACGGATATATTGAGTTAAAAAATGGGGCAAAGGTTCCCGTTGTTGGAGCCCGTCTGACTGATAAGGCCGGAGCTGTGAGCGAGAAGCTTCCTGTAGTCACCGGTTTGGTTGGCGAAAAAAGGGTTCGAGGACTTAGAGACACCGTGTGTAACACGGTGATAGTGAGAAGGAGCCTGGTCGAAGATGGCGATCTCACGGGATTGAATTTCCCCGTTTACCTCCTCGATCGGTCGGTTCTAATGCTCCCCGAGGTTTGGGTCGACGTTGACACCCCATACCTCAAAGGACGGCTTCGGGCGAAGTGTATGGAGGACCCCTTTTACGATCTCGTATTAGGCAACATTCAAGGAGCCAGACATGCCACCGACCCGGATCCCAGTTGGAAGCTAGAGACGAAGGCGGCGACGATGCCCTCCTTGAAAGAGTTAGAGACACCGGGGAGTAGTAGCGCTGAGGATGCGGACGCCACCGCTGAAAATGAGCGAGCAGCTGCCGCACACAGAGATGATGACCAGGCAAACGCCGTTGTGACAAGGGGGCAGGCCCGGGAGAAGGGACAACTGAGGGGGCTGAGAGTGTCGGGTAACTCCGAAAACGTAATCCGCGAAGACCTGTGCGAAGAGCAGAAGCATGACCCCACGCTTCGGGCATGCTTTGATCGAGTGGGTCAGGTGGCACATAGCAGAAATGGAGAGAACCATCAGTTCTTCCTCCAAGGCGGAGTTTTCCAGCGCAAATTCGCGTCCAAATTTGGGGGAATACATTCAAGTGGTCGTTCCCAAGAAATTTCGGACGGCAGTGCTCGAACTCGCTCATGACGGTGGAATGGGAGGTCATCAGGGCACTAGAAAAACAGTGCTCAAGGTTCAAAGTGAATTTTTCTGGCCGGGACTGCAGGCCGACGCGAAACGGTTCGTCGCGTCATACGACTCGTGCCAGCGGACAACTCTCAGAGGCCACACCCGAAAGGCACCCCTTGTGAGGGTTCCAGTCATTGAGATGCCCTTTCAGAGAGTGGCTACTGATATTGTAGGGCCACTGAACCCGAGGTCTGCTCAGGGAAACCGATACATATTGTTAGCGGACCTTCCGATGCTCGGCGAGCGCGCGCAGCGGAAAAAGCGCAGTTGTCCGGCAACCCTGGGCGAGCAGGCGGCTAGCAACCCCGGGGAGGAAGACAAGAGAGGCAAGATGGACGCTGGACCGTACGCACCCGTGTAATCGCTCTAAACGTAACCTTGTTAATAAACAGTTTGAAAAAGTAATAAGGCATCCTGCCGTTAATTCGCGCCCCAACACAAAGATAGCCTACAAATCAGAAGTGGGATTACCGCCTCCGAAAGCCTGGAGCGGATTACCGCCTCCGAAAGCCTGGAGCAACGAGAAAAAGGCAACCGCAACGACGCCGACTGCGTGAAGACGGCACCGGTGAGCCTCCTTCCAATACTCTGATTCCTCGAACTGAAGCGGTCAGCTAGCAGCAACCCCTACAGCATCGCCATGTCCCAAGACAGGGAAATAATCAAGTCGCTGACGACGCTCACCGAACAACTAGCCCACGTACAGCTGTTGGCAGCACAAAACCAAGGCAACGCGCAAGTTACAGCAATGCCGGACTTGTCGGCATCCATTCCCGCCTTCTCGGGAACCGCCATTGCGGGGACCGGAGCGAGAGAGAGCGCAAGGGAGTGGATATCGAATGTCAAGATGGTGGCGGGGCAGGCCGGCTGGAGGGACGGTGTCGTTTTCGCTGTTGCAGCGTCGAAGCTCAGCGGCACTGCCTTGAAGTGGCACAGAGCAAGGGGGAAGCAGCTGGAGACCTGGGAGAAATGGGCGGAGGAGCTGCAGAAGGTCTTTCCCGACGACGAGAGCAACCCACTTGCCCTCTACGAAAGAATGCTCCGCCGTACGCAAGGTCCACGCGAGTCCGTTGTCGACTATTTTTTCGACAAGAGTTACCTCTGCACAAAGTGCGATGTCAAGGAGGACACTTCGCAATGGAAGAATTTGATCATTGCGGGCCTGCAGAATGCAAACCACGCTGCGATACTGCGGCTTAAAGCAGCAAGCTTCACTACATCCTTGGAGCTGCTTGAGGCGGCAAAAAGCCTCGAAGCAGGGGAGGAAGCCTACCTCAGCTCCCATGGAAGCCACCGGCCACCCAGCCAGGGCGGAAGCAAGCGTGTGTCGACCACACCAGACGGCGTGGAAACGAAGCCGAAGCAGATCGCGCACGGTAGCGCTGAAAGGGCCGCAGAACCGAAATGTTACAGATGCCGGAAATACGGTCACGTTGTTAAAGACTGTCCGATGCCTGTTCACCGCACCAACAATGAAACCACAAAGCCGGGGGCTGGACAGCCATCACAATACGTGTCTGCGTCATCGAGTAGCGAGCTACCCAACATTAAGTACGTGAAGACTGCGGTGGTCAACCAGAAGAGCTATGATGCGCTCGTCGACACCGGAAGTTCAGTCTGCACGATCAAGGCATCCGACGCCATGGGTTGTTGCTCTTGCTTCGAAGAAGACAACCTGGAGTTGTATGGATTTGGCCAAAGCCCTGTCAAATGCCTTTCAAGATTCAGAACAACAATAGAGATAGATGGCGTAAAAGGCGAAGGCGTCATGCTTCATGTCGTGCCGGATACAGCACAGCACTTCTCTGTAATCATTGGTCGCACGTGGACGGAGTTGCCTAACATCGCTTATGTCAAAGTAGACGACACCTTCAAGATCATGGACAAGAGAGACGATACATTCGGGCATCTCGAACCCTTCACCCAAAAACAAGCCTTAAAAATCACTATAAAGAACGACATAGCCCTCGAGCCACGTTCAGTGAATTTCATCATGGCAAGTGTAGACCTTGAAGGCGAGACTGACGTCCTGTACCAGCGAAAGGGTACGATGACTGGAGGCGTGTTTCATGTTGCCAGCAGGCAGCTCAGTGTACCTGTGGCAAACACTTCCAACCGCGAGAAGGTTCTGAGGAAAGGGATGAGCCTTGGTCGAGTAGAAGAAGTAAATATAGACACAGCTAAGCTCAGTACAACAAGCGAAACAACGGAAGTGAAAACGGCAACTGCGGATCCTATTCACGAGAAGGATGTTGCAACAGGCAACGACGTGACGACGAAGGAACGACAAGACCTACTCAAACTCCTCAACCAACACCGCGAGTGCTTCGCAACGAATATTGAGGAGCTAGGCTGCACCAACCTCATTGAAATGGACATTGTCCTGAAGGAAGGAAGTATGCCGGTCTCTTCTAGACCCTACCGAACAAGCAAAGAAGAGCGTGAAACTATACAGAAAATTGTCAGCGAGTGCAAGGACGCAGGAATTGTGACGGAGTCACGGTCACCTTACGCAAGCCCTGTACTTCTCGTGCGCAAGAAAAACGGCGAACCGAGACTTGTAGTCGATTATCGGAAGCTGAATGCACAGAGAGTCAAGGACAAGTACCCCTTGCCACTAATTGATGACGCTGTCGAGCAGCTCGCAGGAAGCAAGCTCTTCACAACGCTTGACCTTGCGCACGGCTTTCTTCAGATCCCTTTGAAGGAATCTGCGAAAGAGAAGACCACCTTTGTGACCCCAGACGGAACATGGAAGTTTGAAAGACTCATTTTTGGACTTTCGAATGGACCAACAGAGTTCCAGCGCCTTATGAACACAGCTCTGGGAAATCTCCGCAATACTATAGCAGTATGCTACTTGGATGACATCCTTGTACCTGCGAAAAATTTTGAAGAGATGCTAGAAAGGCTGACGAAAGTGTTCCGAGCTCTCCGCGACGCAGGACTGACACTCCGACTTTCAAAGTGTAGATTCGCAGATCACCGAGTCGAGTACCTTGGCTTCGTCATCGGTGAAGGTGGTGTGAGACCGGGAACTGACAAAGTAAGGGCAATCGATGAGTTCTCAGTGCCGAAAGATCTTCATGAAGTCAAGAGGTTTCTCGGGCTCACCAGCTTCTTCAGACGCTTTGTGCCGCGTTACGCAGCGCTGAGCGAACCGCTGAGTCGGTTAACTCGAAAAGGCGAGGCATTTCACTGGGACCAGGATCAGGAGGACGCATTTCAGGCCCTGAAGAGCGCATTGACATCACATCCTGTGCTGCAGCTCTACAATCCGAAGGCGAGAACAGAGGTGCACACCGACGCCTGTGCTAACGGGTTGGCGGGCATTCTTCTGCAAGCGGACGAGAATGACGTCCTACACCCCATCTACTACGTCAGCAAAAAGACCAGCCCAGCTGAGAGGTTCTACCATTCGAGTAAGTTGGAGCTGCTAGCAATAGTGTGGACCATCGATAGATTGAGACCGTTCTTGATTGGAATCGAGTTCACCCTTGTGACTGACTGTCAGGCTCTCGTCTACCTGAATGCCACAAAGACGCTCAAGCCACAGATAGCCAGATGGTTTGACATGCTTCAAGAGTATACCTTCGACATACGCCATCGACCAGGTTCGAAGATAGAGCACGTTGACGCAATGAGTCGCGCTGCAGTTGAAGACCCAAGCGATCCGTGGGATAACGTCATCGCCGACAAACTGGACATGCGGATGACAATCAGTTTGCACGACCAAGCTTTGATAATTCAAAGGTCAGACGAAGAAATTCGTCGGATAGCTACAATTCTAGAGAAAAAGTCATGCGATCGAACTGTAGAAGAACGCGCCTTGGCACAGATCTTCGTGCTGAAGGAGGGACGACTGTTTCGCGAAACAGAGGCAAACGGCAAGAAAAAGTTGCTATACGTTATGCCTAATTCCATGCGAAATAGCCTTTGTGTTAAATTTCACGACTTGGAAGGTCACTTCGGGCTTGATCGCACAATCGCAAAGATCAGCGAAACATACTGGTTCCCAGGGATGCGCAGGTACGTCCGTGAGCACATCAGACGGTGCTTTGAGCGCCTGATCTGCAAGGTGCCAAGTGGCAAGGAAAAGGGACTCCTGCACCCCATCCCTCCTGGGCGGCGACCGTTCGAGACCATTCATGCAGATCACCTGGGCCCATTTGTGAGAAGCAAAAAGGGAAACAAGTACATCCTTGTCGTCATCGACAACCTGACAAAGTACGTGAGGCTCTTCCCTTCACGAGACACATCGGCAAAAAGTGTGATAAAGTCTTGTGAGGACTTCACCTTTAGTCACGGTCTGCCGGAAAGGATAATAACCGACCGAGGAACGTGCTTCACATCAAAGGCATTTGAGGAATTCTGCAAAGCCAGGGGTATCCAGCACGTGCTGAACTCAACGAGACACCCTCGCGCGAACGGTCAAGTTGAGAGGGTCAACCGAACCCTTGTTCCGACCATCATGACCACCATGGACGGAAACGACCAGCGAGAATGGGACATTGGATTAAAGGGTGTCGAAGCTTTCCTCAACACGTCCTACAACAAGAGTACCGGAAGGACTCCGTTCGAGGTGCTTTATGGCTACAACCCGAAATTTCATGACGGAGCGTTGCGTGAGATTGCAGAGACAGAAGACAATGTCGCCTGGACGAATCCAGAACAACTTCAAGCTGAAGTGCGAACGCGTATACTGGATTCTCAGGCAAAGTACAAGAAAAGGTTCGACATGCGTCACTGCAGTGGAGACACGCTCAAGGCTGGCGACGTAGTCGTCATGCGATGTGCGCCCGAGCACACCGGCGAGCCGACAAAGACGCAGCCTCGCTACAAAGGGCCGCTCGTTGTCACCGAAGTTAAACCAAACGACACATATGGAGTCGCAGCACTGAAGGGGACACGAAGCAGGCACTACGCAACAACGGCTCACATCAGTTCGCTAAAAACATGGTCCACGTCGAACAAAGACGTTGAAGACTTTGAGGAGCCTTCGGACGAAAGCGAGGGCGCTTCTGATGCCAGAATGGCCGAATGTTAGCGGACCTTCCGATGCTCGGCGAGCGCGCGCAGCGGAAAAAGCGCAGTTGTCCGGCAACCCTGGGCGAGCAGGCGGCTAGCAACCCCGGGGAGGAAGACAAGAGAGGCAAGATGGACGCTGGACCGTACGCACCCGTGTAATCGCTCTAAACGTAACCTTGTTAATAAACAGTTTGAAAAAGTAATAAGGCATCCTGCCGTTAATTCGCGCCCCAACACAAAGATAGCCTACAATATTAACGATGGTAGACTACGCCACCCGGTATCCTGACGCGGTTGCGCTCCCAAGTATTGAAACGGAGAGGATGGCCGAGGCCCTCGACGAGATGTTTTCTCGCGTGGGAGTCCCGCGAGAAGTTTTGAGCGACCGAGGCACCAATTTTACCTCGGACGTAATGAAAGAGGTGAGCCGGCTGCTGTCGATAAAGCAGCTACATACGACTCCTTATCATCCCATGGCCAACAGGTTGGTGGAGCGTTTTAACGGGACACTCAAACAGATGCTGAAACAAATGTGTCAAGATAGACCAAGGGATTGGGACCGTTATCTCGATCCGCTCCTTTTTGCGTATCGTGAGGTTCCGCAAGAAAGCCTCCAGTTCTCCCCCTTCGAGCTCCTTTGCGGGCGAAATGTAAGGGGGCCACTTGCTGTACTGCGAGAGCTGTGGACGAACGACGCCATTCCGGAGGAGCTGAGGACGACCTACGAGTACGTTCTGGCACTTCGCGAGAGGCTGGAGCACACCTGTAAGCTTGCACATGAAGAGCTGCAGCGAGCAGGAGAGCGGTATGGCCGCTACTACAACTTGAAGAGCCGAAAGCGATCGCTGATGCCGGGTGATCAAGCTCTGATCCTCTTGCCCACGGAACACAACAAACTGCTGATGCAGTGGAGGGGGGCCCTATACCATTATGACTCGAAAGGGAGACGTCGACTACGAAGTGGATATCGGCCACACTACTAAAGTCCTGCATATAAATATGCTCAAAAAGTATAATCGAAGATAAGACCCGAGTATGGCTGCAGTAGGCGCTGTGGTCTCCGCAGAGGAAGCGGATACAAGTGAAATGGAAGTGCCACAGAGCCACCAGTCGCAGACTTTTCATGACGTGAGCATCGGAGACCAGCTGACCAGGAAACAAAGGGAAGAAATCTGGCAGCTTCTGCAAGATTACGAAGAAATATTTTCAGATATCCCAGGTCGGACCAGGCTAACCGAGTGCAAGCTAGAACTGCGGACCGAACAACCAGTCCACGTGAAACAGTACCCTCTGCCGTTCACAATGAGAGAGACCATAGAGAAGGAGGTTGCTAGCATGCTACAGCTAGGAATCATGGAGCGGTCCGAGCCGGCGTATAATTCGCCGCTAATAGCAGTGCGAAAACCGGATGGCACGCACCGGCTATGCATCGACTTTCGCCGGCTGAATGAGGTTCTGACAGCTGATGCTGAGCCCATTCCTCGCTCTGACGAGCTACTAGCGACTGTAGGCCGCAAACATTTTTTTCAAAGTTAGATTTTGCCAGGGGCTACTGGCAAATCCCTCTCTCGGCTGACCCAAAAACTAAGACAGCTTTCACTTCAAGAAATGGGCATTTATATTTCCGCTACATGCCATTTGGCATAAAGACCGCTCCCGCGGTCTTCACTATCAGCTGATGCGTAGATTCCTTTCGGGGTTAGCGGACGTCGCATATTACTACGACGACGTTCTCATCGCCAGCGCGACATGGGAGGAGCACTGTGCAGCTCTCCGCGAAGTGTTTCGGCGGATCAAGGATGCTGGATTGACCGTCAAGCCGGCGAAATGTGAGGTGGGAATGAGGGAAGTCTCTTTTCTGGGCCACAAGATCCGGTCTGGAGAAATGTCACCTCTTCATGCCACCCTGGAGAAAATTCAGAACGCTCCTCGGCCTGAGACGAAAAAGCAGGTCCGTTCGTTTCTGGGACTAACCGGGTATTATAGAGACTTCATTCCAGGATATGCTACTTTGACTTGTCCGCTGTCTGACCTGACCCGGAAGGGGGAGCCCACGACCGTTCGCTGGGGCTCCGACCAGGAACGGGCATTCGTCAGCCTCAAAAACCTACTGACAACTGACCCGATATTGAAGCTTCCCGACTTTGATAGACAGTTCGTACTAAGGACGGATGCTTCTGACAGGGGACTCGGGGCAGTTCTACTTCAGGAACACGATCAGGTGCTGCACCCAGTGGCTTATGCGAGCCGCAGGTTGCTACCGCGGGAGGTAGCCTATTTCACAGTAGAAAAGGGGGCCCTGGCTCTCGTGTGGGGAATTAAAAAATTCCACGTGTTTCTGTATGGTAGGCGATTCGTCGTGCAAACCGACCACCAACCACTGCAGTTCATCAAAGACACTAAGTCGGGAAATAACCGGGTGCTTCGCTGGAGTATCAAGCTCCTGGAGTATGACTTTCGGGTGCAGTATATTAAAGGCAGTGACAACGTCAAAGCAGACTGCATGAGTAGGGTAGGCTAATTGCCATAGGCGTGTTGTGTCTATTGTTAACACACATTTATAGCGGCAGTTTTTTTTGTGTGTGTCCGCTATCAAGATCCAGTGCAAAGATATTTTATACATTCTCTGCTGTGTTCAGTGTGATGACATTGTGGCGTAATACCAATGTGAAGTGTACGCTGTTATAGCGTGGCCGCTAGCCATGTGCCAGGATGTGTGAATTGGACTTCATGTGGACTTCGCGAGTGAGTGCAATTCAGTGCGCGCGAACTGACAAGCGTCCGCGAGATCGGGTGCAGATACTCTTACGTGTGTGAGGGGAATGCCGTGCCAGTGCGCGTGTGAAGTGATTGAATATCCGCACGTATGGCTGTAGGTTGTAACTTGAAAGCCACTTCTGAGTGCTGATTGCTATTATTTTATGTGACGCGGAACTTCTAAATGTTTTCGTGTTATTATTGTTGCGATTTGTCGCTGGTCTGTGCCTAGCAAAATATTATTGTATAATATTCTTTATTGGGGGGCTGTGTCACAGATCAGCGGGACGTGGCCCATTGGGAGAGAGCAGAGGAGATGGCTCACGTAGAGCAGTAACTGGGTCGCAGCACGGCTGCTTGCGGGGGATCCGTCGAGGGCTTTCTCGGAGCTCGGCCATCGGCAAACCAAACGAGCATTGAGTTCCGAGGAATTGTTTTTTTGGGGGGAGAAAGGAAATGGCGCAGTATCTGTCTCATATATCGTTGGACACCTGAACCGCGCCGTATGGGAAGGGATAAGGGAGGGAGTGAAAGAAGGAAGGAAGAAATAGGTGCCGTAGTGGAGGGCTCCGGATTAATTTCGACCACCTGGGGATCTTTAACGTGCACCGACATCGCACAGCACACGGGCGCCTTAGCGTTTTTCCTCCATAAAAACGCAGCCGCCGCGGTCGGGTTCGAACCCGGGAACTCCGGCTCAGTAGTCGAGCGCCCTAACCACTGAGCCACCGCGGCGGGTGAGTTCCGAGGAAGCGTGGCGTTTTCAAGGACAGTGGCGCATGTGCGCTGGTTGCCGAAACTCGAGCGTACAGGCCCGGCCGACTCGGCGACGGCTGTCACAGAAGGCATAAGTCTTGTGCGCTTTCTTCTGCCCTCCCGAGGGCGCGGCTTTCCGGCGCGCTGCGGTGGTGCTTTGCCGGTTACGGCGTCCCCTCTTCCCCGTCGTCCCCACGGGGAAAAACAAAGATTAAGCGTCCCGATGATGGGAGGGAAACTGTGCGCTGGTCGCCGGCCCCGTCCGGGTTGCGGCGAACTGAGGAGAACACAGTCGAGGGAAGACAGGCAACGAAAGAGGTTGGGTGGTGCGTCCGCGGCGTTGAGGGCCGAATTACCGCGCCGAGGCACGCGTTCCATCGCAGCAGGCCCGCCGCCTTCGAGATCGCCGCATCGACAGCCACCCGAACCGGAGTCGTCACCTTGGCCCCCGTATGTGAACTGTCCGCCGGACTTCTCCTTTTCTTTTCTATGTAATGTTGTATTTTTGACCTCTAATGCATTGCATCCCTCTGTTGTTCGTGCCCTAACTGGACGGATTAACTTTTGTATTGTGTGCCTCCTGCTTGCCGCGTTCCGTGTTTTGTATTGTTCTTCCTGTCACTCCCCGTGTTCGTTTTTACCTTTTTGTGTTGTTCCCTGCCGACAAGTAAAGTGTTTGTTTTAGAAACCTCAACCCATTCAGTTCCTTCTCGATCCCCGACGCACCGACACACATGCAAAACGCACGGGCTGACCAACCTTTACAAATAAACACCCGCCTTTAGGCCACAGGGAAGCGTAAAGCGGCCCCTGTGCCTCGACTGCTTGCGTTAGGCAGCCGGTCGACGAGCGGTAGTGGTGACAAATAGCATCCATTTTTGATAACCAGTTAAAGCAAATAGCTTATCATCTTCGGATGACAGCCATGTCTCGCAAAGACAAATGAGTGGAAAGGCGTGATCAGCGAGCATTAAAAAGTTTACTAAGTCATTGTAGTGCCTTGGTAGACTGCGAGAATAAAAATGGGTACTAGACTTACGGGTATCAGCTGAATTAATAAGTAGGCTCTTGAGGTGATCTCGTGACTAGTGCACAATGAATGTCGATGTGTGGTGCATGGTTTAAGGGAAAAAAGGCATATCATCAACTCTGGAGATATGGTAAATGTCGCTTTCTTTAGTCTTCCTTGCCTTTATCCGACCATTGTCTACGCACACAAACTACCCGGTCAAACCTGTGACGCAGCGGAGGGTGCTAGAATCTCTGGCACTGGACAGGCCGCCATTGGAAAACTGCAAAACATGGTCAATGAGTTAAGCAGGTTGAGCATACGGTGGGTCTGAAATTTAATATGCAGAAAAACTAAGTAATGTTCAACAGTCTCGGAAGGGAACAGTAGTTCGCAATTGGTAGCAAGATGCTGCAAGTGGTAAGGAAATACGTCTACATAGGGCAGGTAGTGACCGCTGATCTTAATCACGCGAGCAAAATAACTGGAAGAATAAGATTAGGGTGGAACGCACTTGGCAGGTTTTCTCAGGTCATGAATGGCGGTTTACCAATATCCCTCAAGAGAAATGTATATAACAGCTGTATCTTACCAGTACCTATAGGGCAGAAATGTGGAGGCTTATGAAAAGGGTTCAGCTTAAGTTAATGGCAACGCAGCGAGCTGTGGAAAGAGAAATGATAGGTGTAATCTTAAGCGACTGGAAGAAGGCGGAGTGGGGAGGGATCAAATATTGGTTAATGGCATTCCAGTCAAAATCAAGAGGAAGAAATGGCTTGGACAGGGTATGTAATGCGTAGGCAAGATAACCTATGGTCTTTAAGAGTAACGCACTAGATTCCAAGAGAACGCAAGCATAGCAGGAGGCAGCGGAAAGTTATGTGGATGAGAAAAAGAAGTTTGCGGGGATGGGTGGCCGCAGCTGGCACAGGATAGGGTTAATTGGAGAGGCCTTTGTCCTGCAGTGGGCGTAGTCAGGCGAATGATGATGATGAAAACTCATCGGCGAGAGATACGCGAGTGGGCTGTACTGTTTTTCAAAGCAAAGAGGCAATTTGATGCTGCAATCATCCAATTATTGTCTGGCTGGCTAGGGCTGCACCAGTTTCTGATTCCTCAGTTTTTCCAGTGTCCAATTGCTACTCCGCTCACTAATCACTGCTTCCAACATTGGGGTACTAAAGGAGAGAGTGTGCACTGATCAAAACTTTATCCAGAAAATGCTATGCTATTTCTAACGATCCCTATGTCGAATCAGACGTCTTTTGTACTAAGGAATACATTGTGCAAAAAAAAGGCTGCCATCGTCTGGAAGACGTTGAAGTAACGAGCGTTAGCTGATTGGTTTACTAGATGAAGAAAGCGAAGAATGCGCCGTTCGTCTCGAGAAACGGAATGTCATACCCTTTGAAACGGGGTGCATTGCCACCATGCTCGGCTACGCGTGCACGCACGCCGCCTAGCGGAACGATCGCCGCCTAGTGCCACCTATTGGAAATTACAATGCATGTCTACCCTTTGTCGAGTTGCAAACCTCAACGAAGTTTGCTTCGTTTGGGGGGTGAAGGTGGGCCTAGAATTCGGCTTGCGGTGCATTATGGTAATATTTCAATTAGTAATTGCATGTATAAAATGTTTACCTACTATTTTATTGTGGTTTTAGTTCTATACCACAACCCATGGGGTTGTATTTGCCTACCAAATTCGGTATACAACTGTTACCGGATGGGTGCCCGTTGTTGTTGGAGTGTATATTGCGGAACGAATGTATACATGCACAGCGGTCCCGTAACGGGACAGGGGCTGAGACGCTAACCGTCGAGCCAGCGTGTTTTCCCAACATCGCTGACAAGCGGGCCCCCGCATCCTGCTTCCCGGAGGTCCTGCCTGCCGTCCAGCAGCCCGGCGCCGCGCTTCTGTCGTGGTGACCCGGGCTCGCCATGGAGCGACCCTGTCCTGCAGTGTGCCCTATCAAGACACAATGTTTTTCGTTTACAGTGCCGGAACCTGTTCCGGCCGACCGCCTCATCGACATCTTCGAGGAGGTGGTCTGAGTGGGGGGGCCGAGACGGCCTTCCTGAGCAACAACAGCATCGGGGATGGGACGCGCATCGCCAAGTTTGCGATGAAGTCTCCACTTCACTTCATGACGGTGGCCGGGACTCGAGCCATGATCGAGTACCGCGGCGTGAGGCTCGTCTGTTCCCGCTGCGGGGGAGAGGGCCACTTCGGTGCTGCCAGCAAGTCGGTGCGCTGCGGCCGGTGCGCCGCTTACGGGCACGTGGGACCGGATTGCGGGCCGGAGTGCAAGTGCTGCGGTAGGGCCCATCCCACGCCCGACTACTTCCGGCCGCGTTCCTACGCCTCAGGAGCCTGCCGATCAACCCGGACTGGCAGAGTCCACTCAGGCGGCTGGCGCCGTTTCCAGCGGCGCGACGGAGGAGGTGGCGGCGAGCCCGACCGAGCCTGCTGTCCAGCACAACGACGCCGTGGCCAGGCGGGGAAGGAGCTGACAAGCTCCTCGTCATCCCATTCCGCGGCGGAGCAGTCCGAGGGCGCCTCCGACGCCGAGAAGTCTGCTTCGGCCGACTCATACGGATCGCTGAGCGAGCCGTCGTTTGAAGGGCCTCCGAGCTTGGAGGCCTCCCTCCTCGATGCGCCGACGGCGACGCAACTCGAAGGCACGGAAACGGGCACCAAGTCGCCCGCCTCGACCTCACCCATTGATGCCCTGCACACGTCTGTTAAGGGCAGCGGTAGCGCGAGCGGGTTGCGCGTCCCGCACATCCCGGTCGCCCTACCCTCGCAGCCCCCGTGCGTCGCAAAGGCAGTGCGTGCGGGCGCTCGCGTCGCCGTCCGACGGCGGCGCGACTTCGTCCATCACCCCGGCGCCGAAGAAGGCGTGGACGGTCGACGAGGATGACGCGCTGATGGACGTCACCGGAAACATTCAGCATCCGCCATGGCGCTCTCGTCCTGCACTTCGTGCCTTCACGGCCCTCCTCCTCCCCTGGATCTTAAAGGGGCATTTGACAATGTAACACATGAGATCATACTCACTAACCTAAGTCACACCGACTGTGGCCTCAACACATTCCAATACATAAGCCAATTTTTAATGGATCGTCAATCCTACATTCGAATTCAAGATAGAGACCATGGTCCTTACCTACTCGGCACGCGGGGAACCCCTCAAGGCGCGGTACTTTCCCCGCTGCTCTTTAATCTTGACATGATGCACCTGCCGGCCCAGCTGAGTGGTGTCGCCGGCGTGCAGCACGCCCTGTACGCCGATGACATCACTCTGTGGGCCACACAGGGCAGCACAGGAGACATTGAAACCAGCCTGCAAACAGCGGCGACGATAGTAGACCGCTACGCCCGCCGATGCGGTCTTCAATGTTCCCCTCAAAAATCGGAATTTGTGCACCTCTGCCCCTCACAGAAGTGCACAACTAAAATATCTCTCTCTCTCTTGAGAGCGGTCCCATACGCGAAAGTGATGAGATACGGGTACTCGGACTCTACACCCACAAACACAGGCGGCCAGACACTACATTGGCCAAACTCCGTAAGGTGGGGGACCAGGTGGGCCGCATGGTCCGCCGGGTTTCCAACAAACGCGGAGGGTTACGAAGTAAGGATGCCTTGCGGCTGGCAAACGCCTTAGTAACTAGTCGAATTCTCTATTCGACTCCTTATCTCCACCTACGGAAACAAGAGGAGGACGCTCTTGAGGTCATCCTTCGCAAAATTGTTAAACGTGCCCTTGACCTCCCCATCACTACTTCAAACAGCCGGCTTATGGCTCTTGGGGTGGTGAAAACTTTCCGGGAGCTCCGGGAGGCGCACCTTACAAACCAGTACACGCGCCTGTCGCTAACGGGGTCGGGTCGCCGCCTTCTTGCTCGACTCCATATCCAACACACCCCTCCAATGGAAGACAGGTTTCGCATCCCGGAACTGTGGAGACGTGCCCTCCACGTGCGGCCTCTTCCAGCAAACATGTCACACGAAGACCATAATGGTCGGCGCCTGGCACGAGCGGAAGCGCTAGCCCGATATTATGGCAACAAAACAGGTGTCTACTACGTGGACGCCTCCGGCCCTCACCACGGGCGATGGTTTACGGCCGCGGTAGTTCACAACAGCAACACAGTTAACGGCCTAACTTTCAGAGCCCGCAGTGTAACACAAGCAGAAGAGGTCGCGATTGCTCTCGCGGCCTCACATTCCAATTCAAAATACATAATCACCGACTCGCGAGGGGCCTGTCGGAACGTCGAACAAGGCTGCACTCCCTTCCTAGCCTATCGAATATACCAAAATTGCATACAGGATACGGACCCCGCACACCGTTACCTCATATGGGCCCCTGCTCATCAGAGGTTGGCAGGAAACGAGGCAGCAGACGCAGCCGCCCGCGCGCTCTCTCACCAGGCTGTTTTCGCCTCCCCATCCGATCAGGAACCCGATTTTAATCCGGTCTATACATTCAAAGATATTACAACATATTATCAAAATTGTCATCGCCTTTACCCTAGTCTATGTAAAGGCCTGAAGAAGGCGGATGAGCGGCTCCTTCTCCGCCTTCTCACCAATACATTGCTGTGCCCGGCAGCGCTAAAACATTTTGACCCCTCCTTTAGTGGCAGCTGCCCACACTGTAGTGCAGTGTCCTCTGACACCTATCACATGGTTTGGGCCTGCCCCTCCAACCCCGCTATTCCCCCCATCCCCAACCCAACCCGGGAGGACTGGGAGGCGACCCTGCTCGGCTGCCACGACTTACAGGCCCAACAAGCCTTAGTCGGGCGCGCCCGGGCGGCGGCAACCGCCACTGGGGTCCCATACTAGGGACCTCCACCTAGTGCTTGTACGGATCGGTCCCTTACGGGCTGATCCAAACATACCTCCTATTCATCCGTAATAAATGTTTTCACCACCACCACCCCCCCCTCACGTGGCGCATGGATGTTTCCGTTTTACACGGTGTCATGTGCCTAGCGGATATTCGTGCCGAGTTGGTGGATTCAGTTGACGCGGTTGAAGACTTTACTCCCGAAGTGTGGGACGCTTTGAAAGATTCGTAGAGGGATGTGCTGATACGTGCGGAGAAAACCCGCCGTGTCCGTCTGACCGGCGCGCTCAACGACATCATGCGCCGTATGTACATCGTCAAAGCGGGCGGAGAACTGACTTTTGCCATGCGCGAATATCTCGACACTTTGCGCGTGCGCTATTACCGCGTCTTGGAGCAAAGCCTACGTGCGTCGCGTTTGGCGGGCGGCTGTCAACTGCCTCTAGATGACATCGCCGACCTAGGTTACGCACGCTCCCTTAGAAGAATGCGCGACTGCCGCGTACTGAGGAGGTGTCTCTCGAAGACGGCGCGACTTCGTCGGCACCTTCCGAGATTCAGCGAGTTTTCGCGTCGCACTTTGCGGCGCTCTTTTCGACGCGCGGTCTGTCAGCTCAGGAGGACCTTGAAGGAGCGGTCGCGGCTTTCTGCGGTTCGCTTCCCCAGCTTTCAGACCAGATCTCCGGCGCACTTTGCTCCCCGGCAACGTTAGAGGAAGTTCCCGAAGCCTTGCGGGCGATGAACCAGTCCACCGCTCGCGTACCGGACGGCTTAGTTGCAGGCTTTTACTCTGCCTTTTTCGACATCCTCGGGAGCTTGCTGCTCCGACTGATGAACGGCCTTTCGGTGTCTCGGCAGAATGCAGCCTCTATCAGTGTGGGTCGGATAGTATTGCTGTCGAAGGAAGGCATGCCACCATCGGAGCCCGCGACCTGGAGGCCCATTACTCTCCTCAACAGCGACTACAAGTTGATTGCCAAGCTACTAGTCAGACGGTTGCAGGCTTTTTGAGCAATCTAGTCAGCCCCTTCCAATCGTGTGCCTTTCCGGGGCGATCTGTATTTGCCTCCCTTGCGTTAACGCGGGATGCATTTGCATACGCCTGCGCGAAACGGGTCGGCGGAGTCCGTGTCGCTCGATCACGTCAAAGCGTTTGACAGCGTGGAGCATGCCTACCTTTTTGCGATGCTGCGCTGCTTTGGCCTGCCGGCGGATTTCGTCCAAGTCGTTGAGCTGCTATACACCGTACTTTGAAGCCAGCTTTTTATGAACGGCACTATTGCCACCGAGTTCGCGGGCAGTGCGGCAGGGGTGCCCGCTTTCCCGGCCCTCTTTGTGCTGCCACTTTCTGCAGGGCAGCGTTGGATAGGCGCGTTCGCGGCTTCCCCATGGTTGGTCAGGAGTCTAATGTTGTCTCCGCCTACGTGGACGACATTTCCGTCTTTGCCAGGGACGCGGACAGCTTCCAGGCTTTTCTGCGGATTTTTGAGCAATACGCTTCCCTCTCAGGTGCCGAGCTTAACCCGACCAAGAGGACGGCTCTCGCTTTTGGCTCCTTTCGGGGCCCCTGCCTGTGGCGGTGCCCTTCGTAGACGCCGTGCGAGTTTTGGGGGTCTTGTTCGAGCCGGGTGGAGTCTTGCCTCACGCCTGGCAGGAGGTACTGTCGCGTGCGACGCGGGTTCTCGCGGAA
Source organism: Amblyomma americanum (assembly GCF_052857255.1). Lineage (NCBI taxonomy): Eukaryota > Metazoa > Arthropoda > Arachnida > Ixodida > Ixodidae > Amblyomma > Amblyomma americanum. Next base: position 496,496,266 of record NC_135497.1, on the reverse strand, counting down.
GCCGCGCCCCACCAATTTTCGTTGCACTCGAAGGTGACGACTGTCAAGACGAGAGTTTGCGCATTCGCCTTTTACGTCGCGCGCGTCGCAACCATGCCGCGCCGTACAGCGGGACCGATCGCGTCCCTTATTGACACTTTTGTGTGGGACGGTGGCCCCGCACTTGTCGCTCGCCTCTTCCTCGAACTGCCTGTCATTAGGAGAGGCCTTGGGCTTCCATCCGTTCCCACAGTTGCTCGGGTCCTGGGAGCTAGACTTGTGTCCAGTCTTTTGGAATCGGGGAGGTACCCAGGCCGCGGGCTCATGATTTATTGGATGGGTTCCGTGCGCCGCGTCTTTTCGCCTCTCCGGTACTCGGGTCCGCAAGCTGAGAGGCCGTCTTCCTATTACAGGGCATTGGCAGGCTTAAAGTTAGCCTTGGAGACCGACGCGCCCGATATCAACATCTTTGAAGCGTCTGCCTCTCGTGTGAGCGTGGTGGTCTGTTGCAGCCGCCCCACTCAGGACGATCAGAGAAAGACCTCGGTATCTAAGTGGCGATCCTGGACAGCTACTAGGCTGCCAGATGAGGTGCGGGATTTTGAGTGGCACAGGCGCTAGGGCGTCCTTCCAACGCGCCAGCGCCTGGCCGCGTGGGGCATCGTCCCCAACGAGCAGTGCGCAAACTACGGCGCGCAGGAAACACCGCAACATGTGTTTTACGAGTGCGTTGTCGCAAGATCGATATGGCGCCTCGTGCAGCGCATGTTTCATGTGCGTGTGGGTAGAGGGGCCAGGCGTCAACGAGGGCCCTTGGCTGGTTTAGGGGTGGCCACCACTATGTTTGTTTTGTGGCGTCGGCGTTGCCTTGCGGAGGCTCGTCGAACCCCCGCTCGGGCTATGTACCCAGCGCTGCAGAACCTGCGCCTCGTCATCTGGGGATACTTGTCTGGCCAGTTAGCAACAGATAGTGAGGCGCTGTTTCTGCGGCACTGGAGCACACGATTCTTTGTAATCACCAACGGCAGGCTAGAAATTGGGACTTTACTAGCCTGCCCCCCCCCACCCTTTTGTTTTCATATTGTCTCTGTTGCACATGTGACTCCAAGTGTAATTTTTTTCTGTGTGCCCCTGAATTTGAAGTTGTGAGGGCTCTCCTCCTTTTCATGATCTTTTTCAATGGAGGGCCAAACTTGGCTGTCAGTGTACAATTGTATAAAGTTCACTCTTGGAATTTTGTTCTGGATGAGAGTGCTGTTTCGTATGTTTTAGAGTAATAAACATCTCTTTGTTTAGGATATTTCTTGGTGAGGGGGAGAAGAGATGAGAAGGCACAACAAAATGTAATGGCCGTCATCTTGAATTCGAGAAACCAAAACTATGCCGCCATTTTGTCCCCTGACGTCACACTCGCATAGCGCCACCTCCATCCAACATATTGGACCGTGACGTCATCATTGGCACATCGCAGTTGGTTGTTTCTACAATGCTCTTGTAGATGGCGCTACAAGTCTCAATGTGAGATGCGCTGTTTTCTGTTGCAGCCACAGATGGCGCTTTGCTCTCAGGGTGGTAGACCTCACGAAATCTCGCAACGTGATGAGTAGTTGCTGCCACAGACGGCGCTGTGATCAAGAGTGGTAGCAGACCTCACGAAATATCGAAATTTGACGAGTAAGAGCTTACGCTCTTAAAATCTGTATCCTCAAGTTCAGTCCGCAGTCCTTCTAAACAAACAGAATTAGGTGGTTGAAGATAACAAGGACCCTCATGATTAATGCTGTGCAACGAAATGTTGCTGTGACAGCTCTAAAATGGAAAAGATAAAGTGAATGGCCTGTATCAACAGATTTTAACACACTAAAAAAGAGGCTAGTTTCACTGAAAATGGAAAAGAGGCTAAATTACGAAACACCGCAGTCACTATCACCGACCAATTTCGAAAGTAACCTACATGCCAATTTCCGCCGTAGATTCCGGAGGCTATGCTACTGCACCATTTACTTCAAAACAGCGGCAACCAGTCCTTCACGGTGCATGATGATGATGGATCAATATGGCGCAAGGGCATCTGTGGCCAAAGGGCGCCATTGCACAAGGTGTTTTCGATTACTCAAGGTGAGGTCAAAGACCCATTTCACAAGCATTTTGCCCTAAACAAGCCTTTACGGTGCAGATGTTGTAAACTTGAATCGAGTGCCAGCAAAATTTTAAATGCAACTTTCTCAGCAATGAATACGTATTTTGCTGCTGGACAAACATCAACATACCAGAAAGAAATAAAACCAGCCAAAAGAGACGTGCACAGGAAAACTGAGAAGGGGCCACTTCCCTATCTTCCCCTTCTCAGTTTTCTTGTGAGAGTCTTTTTGGCTGGTTTAATTTCTTCATGCAGTGTACCAACTAGCCCAACTGCGTGTTTTACTGAATACCAGAAAGAGCCATGTATCCATCTTAATCGGTATAATATGTCGAGTCTCTTGTTGAGCCCTATCCCTTGCTCTCCCACTTCTGAAACCAGACAGAAGGCAGGTGTCGTCCAGTATGAAAACAGCGGAATTGTTCTGAGGGCATTGTTGACGGCACTCTTTTCTTCAGTGTCCGCATTTACATTTCTTGCAGCTGTAGTGTCACGGAATCTACTGAAACACTATATGGTGGCCTTTTTAGGATTAATCCAAAAAATAAAACAGTGTGGACGTGATGTGAACGCAGAGTGGGACAAAATTTTAGGGGGATTGGGCAGTGAAGAGACTGTTTGATGAGAACGTGGACATCCTGGTGAGCACTGGCCAGTCTTGTACATATAACAGAAAATAAGTAACGGATTACAATTAGAATTACTCTATTTGAATGGTAACTGATCTGAATGGTAACTGAGTACAGTGGTCAATTACAGCCCCAGAACATTAATCAATTACTATTGCGTCATTTGCTTTCCAGCTTTTATTGCCATAATACAAACTTAATAAGAGAACAATAAACTACAGCTTTTTATTAGTTGTTGTTTTGTTACATGCTGTTAATTTGCAGGACTTATTGTTCCATGTTGTCACCAAAGATCAGCGACGACACTGAACACTCTCTCAATGTATGCGCTGGATGGAACGGCAGCATTACAATGGATGAAAGCCTTGCGCACGAGCTCATAGTTGCATGCACATGCCAGCCACTGGCACTTTCATGCCCCGTAGCTTGTACCACAGCAGAGAGCAACCTGCTTATTAAGAGCTGCACCAGCGTGCCGGGTTTATTTTGTCACTTCACGAGGTCAAACCAGCTCACCCAGTTTGAATGAAGCTTGACTTTTAAGGTGACCTTGGGCAAACTAAAAATAAATAAATACTTCCGCGACTGGGATTCGAACCTGCGGTGGCACAAACAGATCAGCTTCGCTGGGCACTGCATGAGAGCACCATGTTTTCGCCACAGGAGAACACGCCTGGTGTTAAACTGCAACACACTCTCGCACTGTGGATTGCGCGTCGTCATCTTCATCAACTAGTACTACTGGAATGAAGGCGATCACGCGCTGACACAAATGACAATAAAGCTCACAAGGCGGCTGGCTGACGCTCATGATTGAGAACTGCTCCTTGTGACCCTGCCCATCACCCTGTTGCTTCATTGATTACTTCTGGAAGAGTCTTTGTCGCCGGCGTTTCTGAAGTCCCAATAAACCATCCTTCACTATTATCAACTAATATTGTCACCAGACGTGCCGACGACCCAGCAAAGCAAAACCATGAGCCAACCAGGCTAGACACTTTGGTATGTCTGCTTGGTTTAATTATATTAAAACCCTACCACATTTTTTGTTTGCTTAACTGCCATTACCGCCACTGACACTGCAAGGTACTCAATGTTGGCATAATGCTGCCTGCCAATGTCCCTTTGCGCCTGTGTTTACCTGGGTTTGGATGAGTTTGTTGGGTTGTGGGCGTGTGCTTCACGTGTTTTAATGCTGTGGGCTGCGGCCAACGTATCCCGAACTTCTGAAAGAGCTTGCAATATTAGTGCGCTAGCACTAGAGGCCTCGCTAGCGAATAAGAGTTCCTGTCTACGAATGCAGCCTGAGAAGCAAGCAGGTGAACCACCTGCCACCTGGGTCACATGGCCTTGTGAAGTCATCACCGCCTGTCAAACTTAAAATGTCGCAAACTGCTCATCATATTGCAAGAAAATTATTCACCGTGGCACGCGACTGTTAAATTAATCACTGCACGCGAGACAACGCTAGAGGAGAGCAACCTGGGTCTCGCAAGCCCTGCCATTGGCTGTCTTCCAAATAGTCGCCTGTCTGGTCATGGACGCATTGCTTAACTGCTGCACCACTGTGCCAGGAGAGGTGCAATGACCCCCCCCTACCTAGGGTCTATGCATGTAAAGTATAGAATAACTGATTCCGCTTATATGGGCATGTTGGCAGAACCTAGGCGAATTTGCACACTAAAGTGGCTAAACTACGCTAAACAAGGGCAGACGTGCTCGTGCATCCAAGTCTCACTTACCTTAACCAGGTAAATCAGAAGTCAATTTTTTCTTAAAATCATCATCATCATCATCATCAGCCTTACTACACCCACTGCAGGGCAAAGACCTCTCCCATGTCTCTCCAATTAACCCTATCCTTTGCCAGCTGCATCCACCCTTTGCCTGCAAACTTCTTAATCTCATCCGCCCACCTAACCTTCTGCCGCCCCCTGCTACGCTTACTTTCTCTTGGAACCCATTCCGTTACCCTTAAAGACCAGCGGTTATCCTGCCTTCGCATTACATGCCCTGCCCAAGTCCATTTCTTTCTCTTGATTTCGACTAGGATGTCATTAACCCGTGTTTGTTCCATCACCCACTCTGCCCGCTTCCGATCTCTTAACGTTACACCTATCATTTTTCTTTCCATGGCTCGCTGCGTTGTCCTTAACTTAAGCTGAACTCTTTTCGTTAGCCTCCACGTTTCTGCCCCGTAGGTGAGTACCGGTAAGATCATGCTGTTGTACACTTTCCTCTTGAGGGAAATTGGTAAACTGCCACTCATGATCTGCGAGAATTTGCCATATGCGCTCCACCCCATTCTTATCCTTCAAGTTATCTCCCTCTCATGATCAGGATCAGCTGTCACTACCTGCCCTAAGTAGACGTATTCCGGCACAATTTCTAGGCTCTCGCTGCCAATTGTGAACTGTTCTTCCCTTGCTAGCCTGTTGAACATTATCTTGGTTTTCTGCATGTTAATTTTTAGACCCATCGATCTGCTCTGCCTGTCTAACTCGTTGATCATGATTTGCAGTTCACCTCCTGAGTGACTCAGCAAGGCAATGTCATCAGCAAATCGCAGATTATTTAGGTATTCTCCATTTATTCTTATTCCCAACTGTTCCCAATTCAGGCCTCGAAAAACCTCCTGCAAACATGCGGTGAACAGCATTGGCGAGATCGTGTCTCCTTGCCTGACGCCCATTCTTATCGGAATTTTATTGCTGACTTTATGGAGGACTATAGTAGCTGTGCAGTTGCTATATATATCTTCCAGTATTTTGACATAAGGCTCTTCTACCCCCTGATTACGCAATGCCTGTATGACTGCTGAGGTTTCCACTGAGTCGAATGCTTTCTCGTAATCAATGAAAGCTATATATAGAGGTTGGTTATATTCTGCGCATTTCTCTATCACCTGATTGATAGCGTGAATATGATCTATTGTGGAATATCCTTTACGAAAGCCTGCCTGATCATTTGGTTGATTAAAGTCTAACGTTGCCCTGACTCTATTAGCGATTACCTTAGTAAGTACTTTGTAGGCAACGGATAGTAAGCTGATCGGCCTGTAATTTTTCAAGTCCTTGGCGTCTCCCTTCTTATGAATTAAGATAATGTTTGCATTCTTCCAAGCTTCTGGTACAGTCGAGGTCATAAGGCATTGCGTATACAGGGTGGCTAGTTTTTCTAGCACGATGTCCCCTCCATCCTTCAACAGATCTGCTGTTACCTGATCCTCCCCAGCTGCTTTTTTCCTTTTCATTGCTTCTAAGGCTTTCTTTACTTCATCTTTCGTTACTGGCGGGATAACGCATTGCTGTGCACTGCTGTCTTTCTCATTAGCGCTCTGATTACATTGGCTACTGTACAGGTCTGTATAGAACTCTTCGGCTACGTTAACTATCTTATCCATATTGCTAATGACATTGCCCTGCTTGTCTCTTAATGCATACATCTGGTTTTTACCTATGCCTAGTTTCCTCTTCACTGTTTTTAGGCTACCTCCGTTCTTTATAGCATGCTCGATTCTCTCCATATTAAACTTCCTTATGTCGGCTACCTTGCGCTTATTTATTAACTTTGATAGCTCCGTTAGTTCTATTCTATCGGTAGTGTTAGATAGTAAAATAGTCGCGTGAAATGTGATATTTTGCAGCTGTGTTCCGCTCTGCAAGCCGAACACCCGTACACATAGAGTTTCTAAATATTAATTAGAGGGAAAGCTGGTGCCACCGTCTTTGTGAGTTTCTGAAGGAGCCACGAAAGAGCACTTCATCCACCGTGGGAAGGCCGGGAAGACAGCAAAGCGCACTTGGCTTGGCCCTAAAACATGAATACGACTGCAGAAATACAAATGTTTGCAAATTATATGTTGTAAGGAAGCGTTAGTTTGCAATAAATATGTCCTGTAATAAAATATGCTTACTTTAGATTTCAATGAATCAGCAGAAAAGCTAATGATAACCGAATTTGATCATGACTTTCTCTTCATGCCGCCAAATGTAGCTAACCGTAGAAAATAAATTTTGCATTTAAGATGTGCACTTTTCACAGCGATTGTTCTTTAAGAAAAATTGCTAGTGCTTAATATACTACGTTTCAGAACCTTCTGTTTTCGTATTGTGAAAAATAGAAACGTTCCATTGGTGTAGTCTGCTACTGTTGGATGCGCCTTATGTCCGTGCATAGGATATGTTCGCGCCGTGAGAAACTTACCCGAACCCCCGCTTTTCTATGAGAGACTAGTTTTCGCGCACTAATGCAGTGCCGGCTCTCGGCATGTCCTGGCGGTGCGTTTACGAATTTGCCAAGAAAGACATGAATTAGGAAGCGAAACCTCTCTTATGACAAGTAAGTGACGGCCATGTTCATGCTGACGAGTTCCGCATGCGAGTATTTGTGTCAGTTAATTCATGGAGTGGAATTCGTTCCTTAATGCAATGCGCGGCCATCGCCAGTCTTCGAAATGAATCAAACGCAATCCTCAGCGAGTACGGTTATCATAAGTTGCGCTGGTCAAAGTGCTAAATTTGGCGCTTTTCAATTGTCTCTGAAACTCCTACGAGAAATGTGCACAGTGGTCACTGCAGCGGACTGTTGCGTTGTCAGTTCACACAAAACTTGTTCCCTTGTTTCACATTTAAAGCACAGCTAGCCCAGGTTCCCGCTGAGCAAGACCCAGCTTACTGCATAAATGGCTCCCAGTGAGGGAGCAAACGGAATTTAGGCCTAGCAGGCACCAGGCAGTGTGCTCAGCTCACTTCTAGTCAAGCGCCTTCGGATGTTTGATCTCAAATGAACTGCGTGAGTAGCTGCAGTACACGACGACAAACCCACAAAACATCAGTGAAAACTTCAGTACTGAAAGAGAAACCGAACAACAAAAAAAATCCAATCTGTAGCACAGTCAACAAGCCACTAGATGTCAATCCAGTTTCCTGTCTTCAGAACATGCCTCGGGCGTTCATGGTGGATGAAATGAAAAGCCGCCAGCTTTCTCTCTAGGACACCGTAAGGAACTCTGGGCCCATACACTCCTGCGACTTCTGCCCAATCAGCTGTTTGATAGGACATGTTGAGAAGCAGACAGTGAACCAGTAAATGAAACATCCATGAGGCACGAGGCTCCCTCACAGTGGTGGGATTTTAAGGCACAGGCTACTTTCCCAAGCCTTGCACTCAAGAAAGCAGAGCACCAGCCCGGGCCATAGCTTGTACCCATTTGATGGACACCTGGGTCAGTGGAGTGCAGAAGCGGCAGCCTAATGGCCAGGGCACCCGCCTCGCATTTGGGAGGTGCTGGCCTCAATAACCAGTGCCGGCTGGTACCCATCGGTTTTCTGATGGGCACAAGGTTTCCCCTGACGTGGTGCTCTGCTCTTTTGGGGTGAAACATTTGGGAAAGGGGTCTTAGGTCAACTCACGCTCAGTAGCAAACTCAAATAATGTTACCTCTTTCCATGAAACGAAGGCACGAATACCAAATGCCTTATTATTTTTGAAAGGTCCAGTCATGCCTTGTTGATATGGACACTTTGGTTCCATAGTAAAAGTGTACATAAAGCGAGTCGTCTGTAAAATAATGAATGATTAAGAAAAAAATATATAAAAAAAATTTTATTACAGCTTGCTTCTGTGCATATGGCAGGTGGTGAAGTATGAATCGAGCAGTCTTACCAGCTCAAGGTGCATTATTCTGGGCGCCATTATCTTGAAAACCATACGGTGTAGGTTCAAGCTTGTTTGAAGCGCCTAGTAGTCGCTGAGGCGCACACCAGTGATTCCTGATATGATGAAATATTTTCTACTATGACTGTTGACATCCCAAAAGCTCTGTACTCACTGGACGGACAGTGCTGAATATGGTTTTAAATTTGGAGCACAAAGAAAACTTTTTCGCAGCCATTCATACAATGCAGTAAATGGTAAGTTGCTTCGACCGCTCAACTTGGCACTGTAAAGCATGAACCCATGCACACACAAAAAGTCCATCACTATGGCATTTGCACATTCACGCTACCTACCGCAGGTGTTGTGCACAGAAATTATGAGGAGCAGAACATCTGGTAGTGGCACTCGGGATTTTGTTTTCATCAGTGTCCATAATAAAGGGTCCCTGAAAGGGGCTCTAATAAAGTTGCGGTATGCCTGGGATGTTAAAGCACGCCGCTTCATAAATATTGTCCAGCAAGAATTTTTTTAATGTGCTTTGTAGAAGCCGAGTTATCTGTACTCAAAATATGAATTTCAGCGTTTTTGTGCCTCTCCTTCTCCTCTCGTCACCTTTTCAATGCTCAGGTTTTCATGACAACACAATGCTGTGATTGAGCAAGTTGATGTGCTCTCCTCGGAAGGTGTTTCAGAGCTCCTTTAACGGTTTGTCAAAAGCACAGGGATCCCAATTGGCTCCATGCATTTTCACCTAGTGCATTGTCCGGAGACCTAGTTTTCATATTAGTGAACCCTTAATAGATTGAGGAAGTGTGGTCCCCAGGAAAACTGTCCATAATTCAAGCTGTCCATATTAATGGAGGTCGTATTAACGGGGCACGACTGTATTCTCAAATCACTACCGCTGATGTTCGTTCCGCATATTTATGGGCACTAGCCACAAGAGAAATAGATACGCCGTGGAGCAAGATTAAAGTTTTTATTCCTTGCAACTTGATATCACAACGCAAGTTCATGCTGCCAGTAGGCATATGCTTGGTTGGCGGACAGCCATTTCCGTGCTCCTGATTTCTTGACAGCATAGTTAGGTGCTTCTACAATACAACCTTAAAGGCAACGAGCGTCAAACTTCAATCTCGTTAGTTGTAAATACTGAGGAAAAGATAGAAGAGGGCAAAAAACGCTTGGACAGAAAGGCACATACACAGCACCACCATGCCTGTGTCATGTCGTCTTTGCTGCGCTGTTATTTTTTCCACAATAGAAGCCGACATGGTCCGCATACTTTTCCTTCTGATAATACTAAACACTGTAGCAGTAGTGCTGGTTTCAATAGACTCCTTGGTTTATTGTTTTACGTGCCTTCTTGAGCTATATCCCCGCCTCCATGCTCTTTGTGGAAGCTCGGTGTAGAGGTAAGTTGCGGCGCCATCTGACAAGATGGGGGGCAACCATACAGAGTGGTCACTTGATATTTCTAGGGACGAGAACTGCCGCAGAAGATGGCAGTGACCCGGTTGTGGTACAAACACAATTGCGCGTGATGCTTTTCGGCCGTCGGTCCATTGTCGCTCTGTCACGAAGGAAACATTCCCGTCAGCTCTACCCTCCGTTTTATATATAGTGTGCAGCGCCGTGAAAGGTACGGGAGTAGTCTGCATGAAAAAAAATAAGGGATGCATGTTACTTCGCACTTGTTTTGTAGTGGATTGGTCTAAGGCACAAGAAAGTGACAGCATGCTGCCAGCAATAAGAATGCATTTAGTCAGGCTCACGGCAAATGGATCGTGTAATAAGCCAGCAGGCAAAGCATTACGTATCACTCACCACAAGGAACGCACAACGTTTTGATCGCAGTATAGGCAGCACAAACAAGATAGCCGCAAGGGAAGGGAGTAATGTGGGAGTGAAAGAGCAATTAGAAAAAGGAACGCGATAGCTTTCCATTAAATAGAGGTTCTCAAAGCTGTACCGTTGGGTACAACTTGTTTTTGGAAAAAACAGTAACTGATTACCAGTAATCAATTACAGAAAAAAGTAACTGAATTACCCAGAATGTTACCACTTCAAAAACAAACTGATTAATTACAAATAATCAATTACCTGTAACACATTCCGTACAATTCTGGCACCGGCTCCCTGTGTGTGTGTGTTGGTTTGAGGTTGTGGTGCATGGTGTCAAAATGTACAATGGCGCTTTTCAATCCAACAATCCCATCGTCGCTACATACCGATGGCTTTTGCATTTATCTCTCTTTGGATATCGTGTAAATGGCACCCAATAGCTGCCTACCTGTGGCATCCATGTCAGTTTTCTGATGTGACCTTTTACAATTAAAATCTAATTTCAAAAATGTATTTGGCGTATTGTTATAAACTTCTGCTTTTCAAAGAAAAGCCAACCTCTACCTCTGTGCGACCAAGTTCTTTCTTGGAGCTCTATTCTCAAGTTCATCAACTCTATCGTAAAGTGCTAACTGCAGGAGGTGATGAATCGCAGCAATGAGCTGAGGGCCGCTGAACCTCTCAAGTTCTCAATTTGTAGAAAACTCCGCACATCGCCCGAAAACGGCCCATGAAAGCAGCCTACAGAAAAATGTGTTGGGGGTACATACGTGACTTCTGATCTAGTTTGTATCATACCTGCTTGCGCTGGCGCACGCATGCGCACCAAGCATGGGCTTCAGCAATCAGGAGTATGCCGCTGTCGGAAGCACGATAACACACTCGCTCTATTACATATAGAGTGCGCTATAAGTACCTTTGTTTAATAAATACATCGGTTCACTATTCCCTTGCTGCATCCGCGCTTCACTTTGGCAAGCCCAGCAATGATTCATATTTTGCAAGTAAAGCTTGTTTCTTTTCCCATGGTTTAAGTTATGAAGCTGCCAACATGCATGTATAATTTACTGAAAGTTTGGTAGAAGCTTTGGAGCAGTAAAAAGAAGATCGGGTGCATCTCATTTATTGCATGTCACAGCATCTCAGAAATGTAATTAGGCACCACTGTGCAATGTACTAGTGCAGGTATAATTATCTGATAACACAAGGTGACTGAACGCTGCAGCAGCAACAATCGAGCAACACTGCTGAAAGCACCACTCTGCCGTTGAGTTTCACTTCGTGTGTGTATACCAGCGGCAGTGGCAGAGGTAGGCAATGGCTGTCATCACTGTACGGCATGTCGCGAGGAATCTGTTCATGCTGTTCCCGTTTCAGGTGAGATCAAATGAGCTTTTTTCTGCCGAAGTACATTTTCTCTTTAATCGTTTGCATCTGTTTTTGCTCGAATAAGGTTCTTTTCTTTTTCTTTCCCTTTGTTTTCAGTTATTAACAGAGGATCTCATGTTCCTTTCCCCAACCACATACCGTAGTAGCATTTCTTTGTCATTTGGGACATGGTTTGACTCGATACCACAGAACATGAAAAATTTTATTGGCAAAAATGTGATATTTCTGACAGTGAGTGAGCCGGGCAACAGGTAAAAAAATTGTCACTTCTGTAGACATAAGCAGAGTATAATTTTGAGCTTAGTGCCCAGCCTGCTGCTTCCAAGCCCACTCTGCAGTACACACTGCAAAATGACTACAAACATCCGTGGCTGATTTCATGATGCGTGTCTGTGAACAAAACACTCGCCAGTTGTAAAAGTGCTCATACTGAAAAAGGGATCTCAAGTTGCTGTGGAACCCGGTGTTGTCCCGTCTTCATACCTTCTTGACATGAACAAAAAATCACATCGACAAGGAGGACAAAATTACCGAAATGCATTAAGTAACAACTGGATGAATGGTGAAATATTCTGCTATGAGCACATATTATTAATCAGTCCCATAATAAAGTGGGTAAAGGAAAGAGTGCAGAGAAAGGAGAGATTTCGCGAATCAATAAAGTACTCCAAGGGACCCATTTCCGAACCTTTGCTGTATAAGGGACCTGAGTCTAGCTTGTTTGATATGTCACACTTGTGGAAATATGGGGGGACAAAGCCTTTCGCCCCGCCCGCACTCCCACTCCGCGGATGCAGCGTTCCCGCCCGCTAACCGCGGAGGGGTTCGTGCTCGAGGGACAAAGGGAAGGGACGACACAGCGTTAACACTCAAATGCTATTTATTACACTTGCAATTAATACACAGAGCGGGCCAGCTAGCTAGAAAACATCAACGAGGCATTCCTCGGAAATAGAAGGCTACGTAAGAAGGACTTCCGACTTACCGGCTGTGGCGGGGGCGCGACTTCGGAGGGATCGGCGGCGAACGTTTGTATGCGCCGATAATGGCGGCTGGGTTTTCCCGTGCGCGCCGCATTATTAGGGCAAAGCCATTCCCTAGCATTTGCTGGGGAAGGCAACCAGAGCGCGCGTCTGCTGCGCTCGCTTCACTGCCTGGAACCACAAGTCCAGCGGCAAGGCACAACGGATCCCCGTGTGCTTGCCGCGGAAGGTGACGGGAGCGTGCGGCTCCAACCGCTCACGACGCTGGCCGGATCCCGAAGCGCCTCTCTCCGGTTCCGCAGAATTCCGCGTAACCTACGAGGTGGCGCTCCCGTCGCCGTACCCTTTCCCCCATGAGGGAGACTTCCCTCCTCGCCCAGCCGGGGGCTGTCCGTCCCGACAGCCAACCATGAAGATGGGCCGCATCGAAATGGAGGGGGAAACAGGTTCTCCACATCCCTCCCTCCTTAAATGTCGGCCTACGGTTGAGCCCGTCCATGGATGACATGGACGAAGGGGCCACGAGCGCTGCGGTGATGACTGCAAGGCAGCGCGTACAGGCAACACCCTCTAAATACTTTCTTCAGGCCTCTCCAGGCCCTCCTTTCCACACGCGCTACGTCACGCCAAGTGTCCGGTCAGGCTGCTCACCAAGCGCGGCTCCGCTCCGCTCGGTTGTCTCCCTCGATGTGCTCGCGCTTGCCCGGGCAAGCACAGACACGAACGCAGTCTTGCAGTGAGCGTCTAGCTGCTGCTTGAGTCTTTCAGCCTGGCGTTGGGTGCATTTCCGTTCGCTCCTCGCACGGCTGTGTCTGTTTCGTGTGGCCGTTTCTTGTGTGGCGTGCGTACCTGTGCTAGCGCACGAATGGGAAACTGATTGCCTGCCGTGTAGCGAGTGCAACTTCGTGAAACATGGGCCGGTGCTGTGTTCCCGGGTGCCGCGGGAACTACCAGAATGGTCCCAAAGTACGTGTTTATTGCTTCCCAAGAGACGAAGTACGAAGAAAAGCCTGGTTGCGAGCCATTCCACGGAAGGATTTCACACCTACAGAGCATTCGAGGGTAAGACTCTGAAATATTGCTTAATAGGCGCTGGTAATTATCTTAGTTGTGAGCTGTCGCTCCCGGAAAGGCATGCTGTCTTTGTAGGCAATGATATCACTTCTTACACTTATGTATGAATTGTCCAGGAAGCATTTAGTTCTGTGGATGTGCATAAGGCTTGTGTAAAAGCTGTGTAAATATGTAAAAGCTGTTCACTATTCAGACTCTTTTTACTTAGTGTTTTAGGCAATGGAGAGTCATGGCGAATGGCCTTGCTTCATTTTCTCGTGCAGGTGTGTGAACTGCACTTCCACGCAGGCGACTTCATTACGACGTTGTCACACCAAGATGAACTGACAGGGAAAATAATAGAGGTGAAGCGTGACAGGCTACAGTTGAAGATTGATGCTGCGCCTTCTGTTTTTCCAAACTGCCCAAAATACTTGTCCTCAACGCCTGGACGGAGTGAATCGCCAGAGACGAAAAAAGCAAGAAGGGAAAACGCTGCTTTGCAGGAGGCTATGAGGAAGTCACTTCAGTCTAATGAGCTTGAACAGAAAAGAAACAAAGTTTCATCTTACGAGGAGTTCAAATCTAAGTTGCCTGGAATCTGCAACACGAAATTCTGGACCGTTTCTGTCGATGAGCAGTGCGTTAGGTTCCTTCTCATCGAGAATGATCCTTCACCTAATGTGAAATGCGCCTTGGTAGTTCTCCCTGATCTGTCACTTTCTGTTTTCTTGAATGGAGTGAAGCTTCTGTCGCTTCCTTCAGGCAGGATTCTGCCAGCTCAAGTATGCGACACCTCCAGCCTGTCCTTGCTGCTAGAAGAACTCGAGATAGGCTTGCATAATATACCTGAGGTGACGAAAGAGTCGAAACATACTAAAGTATTGCAGTTTGTCGGTTCACTGCTTGCAGACCTCATTGAGGACAGTGATACGACGAAAGAACAGTCTTCTTTGCTGAAATTTCTGGTTGAGCAGATAGAGCTTCTCCTCGCGAAACAGCATGTGTATAGCGCAGAGCTGCTGGTATTCGCCAGTATTTTGAATTCAATTTCTCCTCACGCATATCACTTCACAAGAGCTGCATCAAGAATCATTCTGCCCCATCCTTCCACACTGCGCCGTGTTTGCTCAAATTACAAAGCTGACCCTCTTGTGGAGCAAAATCAACCGCACTGTCTCTCCTACATCCGAGAACGAGTCAAATCAATGAAAGACCACGAGAAGACAGTGACCCTGATGATCGATGAGATCCACATAAAACCATACTTCGACTACAAAGGGGGCACAATAGTAGGATCGTCGGTTCATTCAACGGAACCAGCAACAACAGCCCATGTGTTCATGGTACAATCACTCCTTTCTGCAAACAAGGACGTCATTCACATATTACCTGTGAGCAAACTGAGCGCAGAAATTTTGCACGAGCATGCTAAGAACATAATCATTAATGTTGAGAAAATGGGGCTCAAAATTATCGCTGTGATAACGGACAACAATGCTCTGAACCGCAAGATGATGTCGTTATTTGCTACAAGTCCTCAGGTGAGCATTGTCTATCCCCATCCAGCCGATAACGCTCGCCCTCTTTTCTACGTGGTCGATCCTGTGCATCTCTTGAAGTGCATTAGGAACAATTGGATTAACCAGAAAAACCCTGGAACATGCCTCTATTTCCCTGAAATGGACTTGAGTGGAGCAATGCCCGAAGGGCCTCCTCGTATGAAAGCTGCTTCTTTCGCAGCTGTGCGGCAGCTTTATTCTTCAGAGAAGACGTCGCTTGTGAAGGCTGCTTACAGACTGAACGCAAAAGCCGTGAATCCAACCTCAATGGAGCGGCAAAATGTAAAGCTCGCTCTCGACGTCATTAATCAGTTTGTTTCAAATGCCCTCAGGACACATGGTTCCGCGTTCAAGATTCCTCAAGCTGAGTCGACTGCTCTTTTCATTGACGTTATCCTCACATGGTGGCAAATAGTCAATGTTAAGACCCCTTGCAAAGGCCAGAGGCTAAGGGACAGCATGCAAGACCCTGTAAGGTCTGTTGATGACACACAGTTAGCTTTCCTGAGCGGCGTTGTGGACTGGTTGGACGCTTGGGCAAGAATAAACATCACCAGTGGCTCGCTGACGAAAGAGACTCACAGTGCTTTGCGACTGACATGCTATTCTCTGGTAGAACTCTCGCGCTACTGCTTAGAAGAACTTCACTTCAAGTACGTACTGCTGGGCAAATTTCAGACGGATGCGCTAGAAGACCGGTTCGGCCGTTACCGCCAGCTGGCAGGATCACAGTACCACATTTCCGTGCGTCAGCTCTACGAATGTGAGAAGAAGCTTCGTCTTCAAAAACTTTTGACATTTCCACGCGAGGAAACAGAGTTTGAAGACGTAAGTGAGGATCTTGTCCCATGCAACTTTTCTGTGGCTGTCAGCGACGACGATATTACACACGCCCACTCTGACATGGATGCTATTGTCTACATTGCAGGATACGCTGCTCATGCTGCTTTAAAGAAGCTTTCATGTTCTGATTGCTTCAGCACATTGGTGATTGAAAATCGAGAGATCGAAGCGGAAAATACTGCCATGATAGCTAACCTGTCGAGAGGAGGGCTGAAGTTTCCCCAGCCATGCACAGTTCACATGGTACTGATGACTAAACTAGTTGCAGAGAAGTTGTCTTTTGGAGCAACCGCGGAAGATTTTCTCTCCTGTAGAAATCAACGTGGTGTCGTGATTTCACAGACGATTTCCCTCCTGGACGAACACGACATTGAGACATGTGAAAATGGCCACACTGCACAAACTCTCCTGCGCTTGGTAGTACGCGTTGCAACCAACGTTGTTCTAAACAACTTTTGCAAACTAAGAAATGATGCCATACAAGACAATGCGCAGCAGAAGGCCGCAGCCCGGAAAGCAGCAACGCTTAAGAAGAAGTAAGTTTTATTCCCAAGCAATAAAAATGCTTTGCGCACACTTCATTGCTGGTGTCTCGTCGTTTTTTATTGTAAGGGTCAGATTAGCTGTACAAATACTCAACAGCGCAACATTATTGTGAGTGTCATTATTGCTGTGTGTGAAAGCTTTAAGCAAAACACAATACAGAATAAAACTAACACAATGCGCAGTAGACGGTGTTTTTTTTTTCAATGTTCACGAACTTCTACTTTAACAACTAGATATACGCATGTGCGGTCTGTGCGGATGGATTTTACCGCACGGCAGACATCATGTACGTGATAGAACCTAATAATTAGATGATTAATTGAAATTAACTAATCAATTTTTTATTATAATGACCAATAATGCGAAATTGGCGGCCGTATGCTAAATTGTTTATTATAAAAAACTGTATTAGCAGCTCGAACTTTCTTGACAATAAGGTGTTCTGCAATAAAAAAAATATATAAAGCAGATAAAATGATAGCCTAAGGCGCGCACAAACTAGCGAATTTCTTTTCTGCAGCAACGACAAAAATGAAAATGAAGGAATCACTTATAAGGCAGCTACGTACGGCAGTACCCGAATAGTGCAGACGGGCGCGGCGCGCTGAAATCGCGGAGCGCGGGGCCTGCACGGTCCCTTGGCGTGACGTCACGCGGCCGGTGGAGAGGCCTTAGCATTGAGAGGGTGTTGGTACAGGCGGGGTGCCGGGGTCATCCGATGAGCAGCAAGGTCACCAGGCACCCGTCCTTGTCCCGCGGCAGGCATCCAAAATTAGCGTGTCGGGAGGGTGTTGTTCGCTCCGACGCGTCTTTGTTGGAAGGTAGAGGGGCTGGCCCCCGCCTCTCGTAGCCGCTGCAAACTGCTCGCCGGAGACTCCGGAGTTCGATGACTCACGGCCGCAAGGCAGCAGGCAGGGACCCATACAATGGACAGCTGGCCGGGGCAGCTTCTCTTGAACTCTGCATATCGCTCCTAGGATCTCCAACAGTTTATATCAAAAACAATGGAGACCGCGCAAACTCACCATTTGGTTAAATGCGGAGCAATGCAAGTGCCAAACAATCCTATCCGGCACCGCCCGAACGCTTGGTTCATTTGAACGTAGCTGGCTGTCTTCGGTCGAAGCACATTCGCGCTTCGCTTTCCGGCATGGTGATGTTAAGCTCACTTGAGCTGCGTTAGCGTCTCTGGTTACGCGAAATTATAAATTCGCTTCGCAGCCCAAATAATAAGTTCGAACAAAGTCAGCTTTCTGTAGTTGAGCGACACCTCTCGGCTCTAGCGAGGTTAAATATGCAACAAGCAAGCCCGTTTGCGCGTGCTTGTACCACGCCACGACTGTGTCCTCCCAAAAGCGACAGGCAGCTCCCGAAGAGCCTTAGGCCTACTCGCTCTTACACTTCCGCGTGCCAACAAAGGGCCAAGAACAATAGCTAGAACACAACGCCACGAGGAGATACGTTTCTGCAAAGGTGACCCTAACGCGAACGGTGCCTAACACTTCTCGCGGTGTCGCAGCGCCCCGGTGCTTTTCCTGTAATCACGACTGAAATCCAAATCAGCTGACTACGGCACCCGGCTCCCAGAGCCAAAGAGACAGAACAGAGAATATTTACAACTATGCACAAGAAAAATCGGGCCACCCTTCCGACTTCCGCATTCACTCGCTTCTGGCTTGCTATTCTCCGTGGACGTCTCGGTCTCCATGAGCGGACCTCGTAGGTTCACCTTCCACAGGTGTACCGATGAAGTGCTCATCAAAAGCGTAGCATGCACGGCAATCCTCCCATGCTGCTATTACACTCATCTCGCTGTCAAGAAAGCATCTTCGCCTTGCTAGCAACTCCAAATTCGGGTCAGGCCTAACGCTGTTCCAAATCCGGGCGGGCATTCCACGAACCGAACTGACTGTCGTCCCTCGTCCCAAGAGCTTGCCACACGTTGGGGCGCCATAGTGGAAATATGGGGGTACAAAGCCTTTCGCCCCGCCCGCACTCCCACTCCGCGGATGCAGCGTTCCCGCCCGCTAACCGCGGAGGGGTTCGTGCTCGAGGGACAAAGGGAAGGGACGACACAGCGTTAGCACTCAAATGCTATTTATTACACATGCAATTAATACACAGAGCGGGCCAGCTAGCTAGAAAACATCAACGAGGCATTCCTCGGAAATAGAAGGCTACGTAAGAAGGACTTCCGACTTACCGGCTGGGGCGGGGGCGCGACTTCGGAGGGATCGGCGGCGAACGTTTGGATGCGCCGATAATGGCGGCCGGGTTTTCCCGTGCGCGCCGCATTATTAGGGCAAAGCCATTCCCTAGCATTTGCTGGGGAAGGCAACCAGAGCGCGCGTCTGCTGCGCTCGCTTCACTGCCTGGAACCAGAAGTCCAGCGGCAAGGCACAACGGATCCCCGTGTGCTTGCCGCGGAAGGTGACGGGAGCGTGCGGCTCCAACCGCTCACGACGCTGGCCGGATCCCGAAGCGCCTCTCTCCGGTTCCGCAGAATTCCGCGTAACCTACGAGGTGGCGCTCCCGTCCCCGTACCCTTTCCCTCATGAGGGAGACTTCCCTCCTCGCCCAGCCGGGGGCTGTCCGTCCCGACGGCCGACGATGAAGATGGGCCGCATCGAAATGGAGGGGGAAACAGGTTCTCCACACACTGCATGCTTATGAATCAAGTGTAGTTTTGCCCAGGCCTAAATCTTGCATTCATTCCGAATCTGTCAAGAAGTTACACAGGCACAATGGTGTTTCCCCAAATTCTCTTTCTGCAAATCATGTAGCTGAAAGTGCTCAGAATAATTTTCAAAGAGCAGCGTAGCAGGAAATGCAGCTACAAATGATTGTGGCGACTTGTTCGAATCGTGTATCTATTTTAGCTACAGTGCTGAAACATTCCGGAAGAAGTACTGAAACTTCTTGGCGGAAATGTGAAATCACAGGGCAAAGGTAGTTAGTAATAGGTTTGCTATATTGGTTTGTGTTTCAGTCATGTTTAGTAACGAATATGAGAGAAGGAAAAACATAATAAATGTCGTAAATCCTCATGAGAAGGCATTTTTCTAAACTTGCAAGTATCAACAGTTTCAAGCCGTCGCTCTAGTTTTCCCAGGGTAAGCTGTCATCGGTACGACGACATTATGTTTTTCTCTGTTCGTGTCATCTGTCCGCAACAATTGTTTTAAGAAGCGAAACGCGCATTCTATTCTCAAATGCATCTCGCCGCAAGTGATGCCAAAGCACTTCCTGGCTGCCCCGTTACCGGCTTATCCTCAGCTTTATAATTATGCGATGATGAGATTTATTTGTCGTAGTATTCTGCTTAGCAGCGATGGCGTGTTCAACCCACGACCATGGTGGCCTCATTTTGGTAAACAATGAATGGAAAAACGCTCGTGTATTGACACTTAAGCACACGTTAATCTGGAGGCCTGCATTATGACACGCCTCGAATACGGCATGCCCCAATTAATCACCCTATTACCGCCTAAAATGTTTGAATAAGGTTGTACACATGTAGTAAAGGCGTGCGTGCCATGGTGCTTCGGCAAATACAACACGCTGCTTCGACGAGAAAACGGCGCGCTACAGAAATTTTTATAAAGAAGGGCATTCTTGGCCAGCACCTCGCACTTTATGTGATGCTGTGTGAACTGTGAGTATTGTTGCTATAATAACATACGCGCGTCGTTGCTGAATAGTCGCTTATAAATTTTCACGAGAAATAAGATAACATGCAGCAGTAGTGGATGTTTCATGCTTCAAAGGCGCGGTGCTTTCCGAAAAGATGTTTTTGCGTTGCTAATTTGAGCTCGTGTGCAGCGTATGCAGTGGCTCAGGTTTTCGCGTACGTTGAGGTCAGTGCACTCGTCGGCCATGTAACAAAGCTCCTTAAGCATCAAAACAGGGGTTTGCTCTGTTTTCAAGAGTTCAGTTCTTCACCGTTTCCGCTTCCACTCCTTGCAGAAAGGTCATGGTGATTTGTGGGTCTTCCCCTGAAGCACTGCTACATCAAGATGCAATATGGCAAACGTACTGAACTTTCTACCACGTGGAAGTCTTGGTTACTTTCACCACAAACCAGCTATGGGCGATGTGCCCTTTCGGGTATCTGCTCTTCTTCCTGCGCTATTAAGTAAAATTTCTCGTCGGGTGTAAAAAAAACATATTGGCGACTTAGGGAGGCAAGACGTTGGGGGGGGGGGGGGGGGGTAGCTTCGGAAAAACCAGCGCCTCGTCTATTTTTAGAAATAGAGGGCGCGCTGGGAAAAACAGTTAAGGGGTGCGTACGTAGGAAACTCACTTTCGGCGACTCACTGTACGGACGTTCTGCTCGGTGCTGACGGCAACAAACGGCTGAGAAAGCGATACAAAAATGAAAAGCGCTGGTAGAAGAAGAGGCAAATAAAACAAAAATCATGTCCGCTTCAGCGCGTGGTCAGACGCAGTCATCGTAACATCGATGAGTGAGCGTGACCAATGCGAATTTTCATACCGACCGGTTCAGTAACTGCTCCAGATAAGATGCGTCTTCACGTCTTCAGCTTCAAAGCTTGGAAGCTAGCTTTTACCTCGTATTCCTTGCTTCTTTTCCTAAGGTGATACAGCGCAGTCTGCGGGATTCCATTTTTTGGTGCACGATGCGTTACTGCTGTGTGCCATCGGGCAGGTCGAGGACAGACAGCAGCGATGCTAATGTCTCGTTTCACGAGATTCCCAGTGACGATGTGCTGCGTGCGCAATGGCTGAAAGTGATCGGACGCAAGGACTAGCCACCCAACTACGCGCCGTCTCGCTCCACCGCCTGCAGCAAGCATTTTCTACCTGAGGACTTCAGAGAGGTCTGCAAAAGGCGCACACTGAAAAAAGGGTCGGTTCCGAGTATTCTCACCTCATGTGCCCCACAAATGCAAGCAGCGAGCTCGCCTGAAAGCTGAAGTTATATTCCGGCCAAACGTCTGTCAGAGGCGGCACATGAACTCGACGAGGACGGCGTAGCAGTTACGCGATCACACGTGATCACACGCAGACACGTGATCAGCGGCGGGCTGATCACGTGTCCATAGAGTGTCGACGGGCTGCTTACCAGAGTTCAGGTTGGCCATGCTAATTGTCTCGAGCTTAGCTCAAACCTTCACCCGCTGCCATGATGATCCGGACATGATAGCGGTGTGCCAGAGAACACTGAGACACCATACTTAAAGAATTCAAGAAGGAACCTCGATCGAGGGCGCGGTTCTGCTACCCAGTTGCGTGTTCTAGCACACACTTGCATTTTATTTTTCAGAGCCTCTTCCTTCTCGTACCGTATACTCTTCAGTTTTCTTCATATAGATTCTATCAGTGGATCAATTTACCTTTAGGGCAATTTATATTTGCGTTTGCGTCAGCCCTGTGTCGTTTTGGTTGTGGTTATGACCATGATTACATAGTGTGTTTTGCAGCCACATCAAAGACACTTCCGCAATGATTTCATCAGCTGCGCCGAGCTATACGTACGTGAAGTACTTGGACGGCACCAAAGCGATCGTACCTGTTTCTACGTCGTCCTTGTTTGCTTTGCGCTGTACTTCTCCATGATGCCTCGCCGACTGGCGCGCACGAAGTGCTAATTGATTTTTACCTGTATCTGTTAGCAACCTCGCGAAAGAGAAGACCTCTACTGGAGCAGCGCAAACGATGAGGAGGCATTTTATTCCGTCCAAGTAATGGAGCTTGGAGGTGAGTTTTGCAGTTACTTCGCTAGGGGGCCGGATTTGAAAAGTGGCACAAACGTATGATGCATGTACAGTCTAGCCTGGCGGTTTGAAGGAAGCTTGGTGGCGTTTTACCTTAAGTTGATACACGTGCTTTTTTTACTTTTGCGAGAACTTACGATACACTTCCTCTTTGCTTGCGCTCCGTGCACACAGCAGCCTAGCGCACGCTTCCTAATGAAGGAAGAAACTGCGCGGTCGCGTTGCAGCAAGGCTCGACTTAAGCGTCACTCTAAGCGAAATAATATTTTGTGATTTTTTTCTTGAAACCAAGTTATTGCGTATGGGAGGCCAAAAACTGCTGTTTTGCGATCTGCTAATTATTTGGATCATATGCTTTTTTAGAATGCTATGAATGCGACACACTAACAGATCCATTTTATTATCTTGCCTTGTGTTTACTGTTGCTTTCGTTATTATAGCTCTCATTTCTTGTGTTCCAATAACAAAAGCGGAGCTTATCCAGAGGTTGGTGAGGAGAAAATCACTACGATGGACTTTGAAAAGTCCGAGCCAGCAACAACAGTTGCACAGATATAGGGGCACGTAAGAACAGCACACGACAAAGCAGCATGCATCAAAACAGCGCACAAAAAACAGTGCAGTGACGAAACAGCCCTGGGAAAAGTCGGCACAGCAATAACGCAGCACAACGAAAAAACAGCATAGCGACAAAACAGCATAGTGAAAAAAACAGCGCGCTTCAAAACAGCATGGCGGACAAAACGGCGTAATGACAAAAAGGCACAGCTACAAAACAGCGCGACAAAACAAGAGCGCAGGGAAAACAGCACGACGACAAAACAGCGTTGCTTGAACGGTGCATACGCAGAACTAGTGGTTATGTACAGTCCGTGCTTGCTTGAAATTCCCTGCATTCAATCTAGCACTCTGCTTCAGTTTACTGCCACCTGTGTTTGTTAGGTTAGATTAGGTGTTTGTGGTTCCTGAGCAAAAGGGTCAAATCTGTCGAAAATTGATGCTTTAAAGAAATTGGCTTCTAAGCGAAAAACGCAGCATTGTTCATGTGTCGCGACAATTGATGTTTCGAGATAAGTCTCTTTCAAGTGAAAAAAAAACCATTTCAATAATAAATTTCATTCAACAAATGCACGCTGGAGCATGAAATTTCAGGTCACTTGGTTAGCCCGTTTCGCAAAGTACAATACCTGCCGGTAAGCCTCATACAACCACTGTGCAGCGTCCTGGTTAAACATCAAGCAACCTGAACCTCTCGGCTATGGCAATTCTGCCATCGCTAGAAGTAAGCATCACATGCTGGATATATTCAGTGTATGAAGGCCCAGTAGTTGGCTACAAACAATATTTCTGGGCATTCAATTGCCAACAGTGACAGTTTGGAACAATAAGGACATATTGTTCATATAGACCCTAAGATAGTGCGTATGTGTCCCAATTCAGCATCTTGATTATCAACGCGCAGAATCGGTGCTTCCAGAACAACTGCTCTAGCGTTATTCGTTCCATTCCCCGCCAGAAAAGCGCGTATTTGAGATAACGAACATTATGCTATCCTGCTCCTTACTTATTATGTGAAACTAGCACTCGACAGCTTCAATGGTCGCTGCCGTATGTATTCTGATTTACCGCTCGTCTATGGCTACGATTGTTGGCCCCTACAGTAGCGCTGCAACGAACACTGAAGCGCCCTTTTGTCGTCGTACTGTTTTTTCTCTACGCTCTTCTTTCATCCTGATGTTTTTCGCTGTGCTGTTTTGTCGCTGTGCGGTTTTGTCCAGCGTGCTGTTTGGACGCTTGCTGTCTTTTCCTGTGTTCTGATGTCACCATGCTGTTTTTTCCCTGTGCTGTTCTGTCGCTCTGCTGTTTTGTCGCGGCGGTGTTTTTTTGTGCGCTGTTTTGGCGCATGCTGTTTTGTCGTCTGCTGTTCTCGCATGACACCGCACAGATATTTGCATGTACTGAGCAAAGTTTTATTGCCGATGTTCCCGCTAGTGCCAATCGGACACTTACCAGTCGCAATATTGTAGCGAAGAGAAAGTTGAAGCGCGATTCCCGCTTGCTGACGACGACGCTGCTGCTGGCGGACATGCCTGTTCCTGTGTTCTTGTGCTCCTGCTATAACCACTTGTGCTCGCCGCCGGCCTCTACGCCAAGCAAGCCGTGACATTTGGTGTAGGTGCTGGGTGTCCCCATATCATGCAACGCACCCCGCCTCGCAATTCGAGCCCGGTACTCAGTCCTGGCCGTCGGGTTTTCCTGGAGCCCTCGGGAGAAACAGAGGCTCTCGCTAGCCGACATCAGCAAGGCCAAGCGCCGGAATTCAGACTCTTGCCCCAGGGATCGAGGACATCTCGGACCAACGCCACCATGCCTTCCCAGTCAGAACAAGCCGACCCCGCGATTGCGCCGAGGATCGTCTACGTGCCTGTCACCCCAAGATCTGTCGCCCCGTTCTGTGGCGATGGACTTGATGATGTTGAAGTCTGGGCCCAGCACTATGAACGGGTAGCTCGACATAATGGGTTGACACCCTACCAATGTCTGCAGAACCTGTGCTTCTCCTTAGATACCACAGCGGAATACTGGTTCGAGAGCGACGAGGCTTCGCTAACATCATTGGAGACGTGCAAGATCGAACTGTTACGCACATTCGCAAACCAGCACCGGCGATAGCATGCTGATCTCCTCCACGCTCGTATCCAGGCTCCCCCCGAGAGCGCGAGAAGTTTAATCGAAGACGTACTGCGTCTGAGTGCCCGCGATGACCCTCGGGCTAATGAAGAGAAGGAAGAGCGGGCCTTGATGAGGGGCGTCAGGAGTGACATCTTTAGAGACCTCATCCGCAACCTTCCTACCACAGCGGCCCAATTCGTCCCTGAAGCTACCAACGTCGAGCACGCATTGGCGACAAGACCCAGTCACTTCCAGCGACTGAGCGCCCTTCCTGTCGTCTCAAGTCTTGCTTCGTCTGGCCTGAATGGTGTTGGCCTCGCCGATGTTTTTAGAAATTATCCGCGACGTCGTCCGAGAGGAGCAGAAAAAGCTGTTCCATGACCCTGAACAGCCTGCATCTGTATACATCGCGGCGGCTGTTCGGGACGAACTGCGACACGCGCTGGCGTCAGAAGACGTACCCATTGTAGCTGCAGCCGACCAATCATCTCTGAGCTACGCCGCCGCCGTCCGTGGTCCACCTCCCGTACATCGTCACTAACAGAACGCGGCTGATTCCGGCTCTCGACGCGACGAGTTTGTGCCGCCGTCCGATGCACGCCTGGAACCGATGGGCCTCAAGAAAACCGACATCTGGAGTACTGCAGACAGGAGGCCGCTGTGTTTCCACTGCGGCGAGCCTGACCACATGTACCGCTACTGTCTGTACCGCGAACTCGGCCTTCGAGGTTTCAACCGGGCAGATCCGCCACCCCGCCACGGTTAACAGCCCCGCGAGATACAGGATTACCTTCGACGCTCTCCATCGCCAGTGTCAGCCCCTTCTGGCACCTCCCGGTCGCCGCCGCCTCGCCGATCATCACCTCCTTCTCGCGGATCTCGCCGTGAGAGCCTTTCGTCACTTTGGGAAAACTAAGTACCGCGACGCCTGGAGGTGGCGTTGACGGTGTTGCACGCAGTAAAGAACCTCCGCCTACGATGGAATGTCCCAGCTCGACTGATGGCACCCTTGGAAGAGAAGACTGTTCTGTGGCCTTTAGCAATGTACACGTTTTAATCGACGGTCGTGACGTAACGGCACTTGTCGACACCGGTGCCGATTACTCGGTCTTCAGCGGCAACGTTTCTAGGCGTCTTCGCAAGGTTACCACCCAGTAGGACGCCCGCCCATACGTACCGCGGGGGGTCACCTCGTAAACCCTTGTTGGCCAGTGCTCTGCCCGCGTTGAGATTCACGGTGAGACGTGCCCAGCCACTTTCGTGATCTTGGAGAATTGCTCCAAAGATGTCATTCTTGGCATGGACTTTCTCCGTGAGTATGGCGCTGTAATCGACGTAGGGAGGAGCAAGTTGACCCTCCGCGCATGTTCTTCATCGCCAATACCTCCTCGGGCCCCTCGCGCTGCGATGAAAGTTGATGCCGACCATGTTCACTTGCCGCCGTTGTCGACAGTTTTTCTTCCGGTCCGAGCCAATACAACAGCGTGTGGCGAAGGCGTTCTCGAAGGAAGTGTCCAGAGGCTACTTACGCGGGGCATTGGTGTAGCGCGGGGGATCGCCAGTGTTGAACGTGGGCGTGCCAACATTTTAGTGACCAACATCAGGAACGAGCCGCAGCACCTGACGAAAGGGGTAGTTATAGCCCAACTGGAAGAACTTAGCGACGTTCGCGAAGCTGTTGCGCTGACTCACGACGAGGCCCCGCCCGGGTCATGTTACCCTACAACGTTGCCCCTGGACATCAATCACAAGCTTGAGCCTGCCCAGACACGCGAATTGCTCTCTTTTGCATCGGTACCGCAGCTGTTTCGCGACGACATCCCGAGTTCGCCAGACGCCCGTCGCCAAGCATAGAAATATTGTCGATACCGCAACGCCCCCCGATTCGCCAACCACCGTACTGCGTTTCCTTGAAAGAGAGAGAAGCCATACAAGAGCAAGTGCGCGAAATGATTAACGACGACGTCATCCAGCCATCCAACAGTCCGTGGGCCGCCCCTGTGGGCCGCCGGCCTCTACGAGAAGCAAGCCGTCACAAAATTGTCAACGACAAACGTAGCAGGACGCGGGAAGCACTGCCGTTCACTGGGGTGAGGCTTGTTGCCGAACGGCAGCGCTTATTCGAGACAAATAAGACGTTCGGCCACGCGCTGGGAGACAGGTTCGGCTACCAGGTGGCGCCGGCAGAACGTCAGCAGTGTGGCAATGCCCCCCTCCATTCCAAGAGGCATCGACTCGATGCCGCACGCGAGGGGGTAAAATAGACGTAAGGCGGAAAGTTAACGGCACGAGTGTGTTCGTGGAAAGGGGCTAACGGGAGTAAAACGGCTTCAGTCGCGCCACGTGGACTACATCGGACGTCGGCTGTCGAGACGTCCGGAATGTTACTTGAGGGAGCACCTCGTAGGTCACCGCGCTGAGGTGGCGGAACACCTGGTGTGGAGCAAAGTAAGAGCGAAGAAGCTTCTCAGAGCGCTCTCGCAAACGGATCGGGCTCCATACCCTAATTGCTTACCGGGTGTGTAAATCGCCTCCCTGCGGCGGAGGTTGTAGCACTCGGTGTCGCGTTGTTCTTGGCAGCGGATTTGCTGTCGAGCAACTTGTCGAGCGGCTTTGGCGTCACGAACAAATTGGGCAGCGTCCACGACAGAAGACGGACTACGATCCGGAAAAAGCATGGCGTTCAGAATGGTAACGGCTTCGCGACCATGCACCAAATGAAACGGAGTGAAGCGCGTCGTTTCGTGGAGAGTAGTTTTGTACGCGAACGTTTTGTATGGCAGTATCCGGTCCCAGTTCGCATGGTCATCGTCCACATAATAGAAATCATATCGCCAATTGTCTTGTTAAGCCGCTCAGTCAGTTCGTTTGTGGGTGGTATGCTGTAGTCTTGTGATGGCTGGTGCCACTGAGTCGGAGTACCTCGCTCGTAAGTGCCGACGTAAACGCGGTTCCCTTGTCAGTTAATACGACTGTTGCGGCTCTGTGACGAAGCACAATGTTGTCGATGAAATAATGTGCAACTTCGGCGGCGGTACCGTGGGGAAGGGCATTGGTCTCACAGTAGCGGCTAAGATAGTCAGTGGCAACAGCAATATGCCGGTTACCCATGGAAGACGCCGGAAATGGGCCGAACATTCTATGCCGACCTGTTGAAATGGGAGGCCCAGGAGATCGATAGGCTGCAGGAGCCCGGCTGGTTTAGTCGGTGCGTCTTCCGGAGCTGACACTCATGACAGGTTCGCACGTAGCGGTGGACAACTGCAGCAAGCTTGGGCCAGTAGTACTTGTGGCGTATGCGTGCCAACGTGCGGGAAAAGACGAGGTGGTCTGAAGGAAGGTCGTCGTCGCACGCATGCAGAACTTCATCACAAAGCTTTGTAGGCACTGCGATAAGATACACAGTCTCCGTTGGGCCGTAGTTTGTTTTGTAAAGGACACCACCACGCAAGCAAATTGATAACAGCCCGCGCTTGCAGAGTCGAGGTGGAGATGGAGCGGTTCCTCCGAGGTACTGGATGAGGGGCAGCAGTTCAGCGTCGTCCCTCTGTTAGCGGGCTATGGTGGATGTGGCGACAGACCCGAGAAAAGCGGAATCGTCGGGCTCGTCCGTGGGGCAGGAAATGGGAGCGCGGGAGAGACAGTCAGCATCACTGTGTTTCTGGCCGGACTTGTGCACGATGGTGACATCAAATTCTTGTAACCGAAGGCTCCGTCGAGCAAGTTGCACCGAGGGATCTTTCAGGTTCGCCAGCCAACAGAGTGAATGATGATCGCTCACGACAAGAAACGGGCAGCCAAACAAGTACGGTCGAAATTTCGTAACTGCCCACAGCACAGCCAGACATTCCTTTTCCGTCGTGGAATAATTGACTTCGGAACGGGATAAAGTGCGACTGGCGTAAGCAATAATGCGTTATAGACCATCCTGCCAGTGAGCAAGGGACGCACTGAGACCAACGTTACTGGCATCAGTGTGCAGATCCGTCTCGGCCTCTTCCCCGAAGTGGCTAAGCACAGGCACAAATTGGAGACGCGACTTGTGTTCCGGGAAGGCCCTTTTCTGGTTCTGGCCCCAGAAGAAGGGGTCAGTGTCTTTCTTCAGGCGGGTCAGAGGCTCTGCTAGCTTGGAGAAATTGTGAAAAAACCGCCGACAGTACGCGCAGAGGCAAAAGAAACGACGCAGGCTCCGTTTGACTGTTGGCTAGGGAAAGGCAGCTACGGCGGCCGTATTTTCGGGGCCTGGACTAACACCTCGAGCGCTGACAACGTGACCAAGAAACTTTAACTCATGAAACGCAAAGTGACATTTTTCTGGCTGGAGAGAGAGACCAGCGGAACGTATGGCCTCGAAAACAGCATGCATACATTTCAGGTGCTCATCGAACGTCTCAGAGAAGATGACGACATCGTCGAGATATACGAGGCACGACTTCCACTTCAGGCCAGAAAGCACGGTGTCCATCATTCGTTGGAATATGGCAGGGGCCGAGCACAAACGAAAAGGAAGCACCTTAAACTGGTACAAACCTTCAGGATTAATAAATATGGTGTTCTCTCGGTCGCGTTCGTCGACCTCTATTTGCCAATATCCACTGCGGAGGTCAAGGGACTAAAAATAGGTGGTATGGCGCAGGTGGTCTAAGAAGTCTTCAATGTGCGGCAGAGGGTACATATCCATTTTCGTGAAGTTATTGAGGCGTCTGTCATCCACGCAGTACCTGAGGGGTCCATCTATCTTCGTGGCGAGGACAAGAGGCGATGGCCAGGGGCTCGTGGACGCCTGTATGACGTCGTCGAGGAGCATTTGTTTAGTTTGGCTGCGGATGGCGTCACGTTCTTTTCAAGACACCCGATAAGGGAGCTGGCATAGTGGTCATTGGTCGTCAGCATCGATAATTCGTTGCTTGGTAAGTGGCGTCTGTCGCTCCTTGGAAGTCAAGGCAAAACAGTCGCGGAAGGAATAGATGAGGTTTTCCACGCAGCGTTTCTGACTGCCCAAGAGGGGCGGTTTTGCATCGGTCCGAATGGCTGTAGAAGTTGCATTGTCGACTTCTGACGTAGTGGACAAAGAGCACTGCCTGGTACACTCTCCAAGCTCTTCAAGATAAGCGATGACCTCTGTCTTCTTTAAACGCTGCGGTTCATGGGTAAAAGTTGTGACTAAGATGTCGGTGCAATCGTTGACAAGTTCTACTAGGCCTCGAGCTGCACAAACTTGACTAGCGAGTAGCAGCGACATGTTCGCTTCAGCGATGCCAAGAGTGCCGGTGCTGTCATTACACCCGCCTGTGACAAACTTGCTGGCTCGCGGAGGGATTGTTAAGCGGGCGCCGCATACGCGCAACATTACTCTGCTGCGCTCGGTGTTGCTTTCAAGGGCTCGCTGGCCGGAAAATGATATCATGAGCTCCCGAAGGACGATGGCCGCACCATACCCTCGAAGGAAATCGGTGCCCAGAATGAGATTTTTTGAACAGTCACGTAATATGGCAAACGAGCCAGTGAAATCAAGACCGCGGATTTGGATGCGAGAGGTGCAGACGCCGATCGGCGTCACTACATGGCCACCGGTGGTGCGGATCACGGGTCCACACCAAGGCGTCAGAACCTTATGAAGAGTCGTGGCGAGCTTCCTGCTCATCAAAGGAAAATCGCCGATGGTATCGACGAGTGCGGTCACTTCATGACTGCCGGCGGTTACTAAAATCCGCCTTTTTCACGACGCGACTGCGCTTGCGCCCATCCCCTGGCGGCGGTGTCGCGAAACATATTGGAAGGGTCGCGCGCCCCTTTCGTGACCGGCAGTGGAAGTGCAAACTAACCGGCTTCGTCCGCAGGGTGGGTTGCTGCAGCCGTCGGGCGTTCAGCGCGAAGCATTTCGCGATACCTATGAAATGTGTTGCATACGGCTGCAATGCCCAATATGTAAAGGGAAGCAAACTCGGATTTTTTCACTTTCCTAGGCAGCCTTCGACGCAAAGCGTGGATAAAAGAAGTTCGCCGGCTCGACGATCGTGGCCGCCCTTGGGCACCGTCAAGCACGTCAAGACTGTGCGGGAATCACTTTGTGACAGGTACGGACGAGGTACTGCGGTTAAATGCGTGTGAAGTCTATCACAAAAGGTTTTATTCATGGGAGGAAAGGCCTCGAATGTCACCGCGGCATTTAGACTTCGTTCCGACGCTTTTTGCTTTCTCGAGCAAGAAGGCCGAATGGGCAAGTGCGTGAGCCGCTTTCAACGCGCGATGGAGCGGGCAACGAAAAAGAAGCTACGAGAGCATTCACGCATGGTGCTAAAATTTTGTCATAATCTCCTACGGAAATTTCCTTGTTTATGCCACTACACCCTGGGCAATCACCCCGTGTGGGTATGTGCCATGTATTAAGAGGCAGAAGAAGAAGATGCGTTATGCGTGTGTTCGAATCATATCCATAATGAAGACCTCTACGTGGTATCGCCGGAATGGATCAATGTGCGCCTCTCGCGCTCGTCTTTATGGATGCGCACGCTTGTTTAAGCTATGCAGCGGTGTGCCGTGGGAAAATAAAATGAAATGCTAGCAGAGCTGCGCCATGTTGTGAGTACGCTTGTGCTTTTATAGCTCGTGTAGCTATTCGGCAGCTCTTGATCACTACGATTGCTTGTGAAAACTGTTGTCCCCAGTCGTTTTCTGTGCTATGCTGCGTGCACGATGTTGTATCCACCTTTCATGGATGGCAGACATATACAGCGGAAAACGTCAACCTCACTGATCGGGGATATTTCATTGAACATTATGTTCCGAATGTAGTCTTCATTTCTGAAGCGGCGGCCCTTGCTCAGCTGGCGATCGCATCGCATGCCGGATGATCGGAGATACTGAAGAATTTGCCCTTCGGTGGGCACTGTAGCCTGCCTCCGACTTCACACCCAGCCATAAGTCAACCCTAGAAATCGTCCAAGTACCAGGTGTTGCCCAGGACACGCCATCGTCGACAGATTCCAACAAAACGTGCTCCGGAGAGGCACTCAGTCCGGCCGGGCTGGCAGCGCAGTACCCTACCAGTGAGCTTCCATCGTTGTACGCGAGGTGGCAGCACAGGAAAATGAAAAAGGCGGATTGCAGCAGAAACTAATCGTGCGCAGCACGTCGGTGAGGTCGTCGGAGCAGGTCGTCGCCGCTCGGGCCGTCGCATCAAACCGTCGGGTGGAGGCTGTTGACTCTGTACAGCGGCGCCGGCCCTACCCCAGAGGACGCTGTATTCAGTTTTCCCGGCGAGAGGACGTGCCTATGAACTGACCAGAGGATGAGGGCCGTCTGGGCATAGCAAAGCGCCTAGGGAACGGCGATCGCGATTGGCGCCGCATCGAGGTCGGGGGCAGCACCTGAGTGACCAGGTACTCCTCTATGTCCTGCAGTTCTTCACCATAGCGCGCTCGAGGTGCGTCTGGTGGGAATCCTCTCAAACCCATCCGCCGGTACGTGCAATTCCACAGAATATGGCCGGGCTATCCACAGTGGTAGCAGATTGGGCGATTGTTGGACGTTCGCCATACGTGCGCTTTCCTAAAGCAGAGCATAGTTCCTGCTGCTCGATTGGACGCAGGTAACGATGGGGTGGTCCTGGTCCGGCAACGGGGCGAAACGCTCGCGGCGCGGGGGCAGGTCGGCGCAGGGCATCGCTGTGAGACATGACGTGTGGCTCCGATAGTGGTGCTGGTGGTGGCTGCACCGCTCGCCGGATTACGTCAAGGAGGATATCGCCTGTCGAAGGTGTGCTTGCTGACGGAGCATCCAAGTGGAGCAGTCGCAGTTCTTCGCGGACAAGGCTTCGCACAAGCTCTCGCAGCGACTCGTCCTCGGGGGCTGGCAAGAATGTGCGGTAGTCAGCGGCCGCTACATTTGCCTGACGGTCGTATTGGGCACTCCGTTTCTGCAATGAACGTTCCATGCTCGTAGCTTCCTTGGCAAAGGCGGCGACGGTTCTCGGAGGGTCGCGCATGAGACCAGGAAACAGCTGCTCCTTTACCCCACAGGTCCCCACCTTTGTAGCTTCGGGCAGGGCCGGGTCGGTCCGATTGAAGAGGCGGTTCATGTCCTCAATAAACTTGGCCACGCTTTCACCTGACCGGTGTGACTTTGAGCGAACGTTAATTTCAGCATTTTCTTTTCGGTCGCTCGAGCTGTATGTGGCGATCAACTCACGGCGAAAAACTGCCGAGTTGGAAAAGGACGCCTCGTTGTTCTGTAACCACGTTTTCGTCGAGTCTTTCAGTGCGAATTACACATTCATCCCCTTTCCTCGTCGTCCCATTGGCTGAATGCAGCAACACGGTCAAAACTGCCCATCCAATCTTCAACAGCCTCGAGCAGGTCACCATGAAAGGATGGTGGCGACCGAGGTGCGAGCACGAATGGCGGGGCACTGCCGGAGTACTGACCTGTCTGGCTGCCAGTGGTGGAAGTCAGCTCGCACAGGCCTTGTCAGTGGGTCAAACACGGGTTGGAGGCCTCGCAGGCGACGGCTCGCTTTGTGGACAGGTGTGGCGTCCGCGCGTCGGGGAGAAGCGTCAAGGATATCGCCGGGGTCAGCGTACATGGGATGGTACCCAGAAGGGCTCCACCAAATGTCACCGACAAACGTAGCGGGATGCGGGACGCACAGCCGTTTACTGGGGCGAGGCTTGCCGAAATGCAGAGCTCATTCGAGACAAAGAAGACGTTCGGCCCGCGCTGGGAGACAGGTTCGGCTACCAGGTGGCGCCGGCAGAATGTCAGCAGTGTGGCAATATGTAATTTACACAGCACCATACTTTAGAGCCAGACACGCGTCTCTCTGGGCGTCTAAATATTTATGGTCGTGGGAAGCAGCCAGGGTGCCTTCAGCAGCAGAGCGCCTTGTAGCGGATCTTTGAATTCCAGTATAGCCATATTGCTTAAATGCTACCAATGTCAAAGATTGCGTAGGACACGCGAGAACTACATATGGAATAGAAGCATCGTGCTGTTTTTTGTTCTCTCATATATTGTGCGGTTGATGTCCGGTCTGTTTCATTTTTCATTATGCCTCCTTGTGCTAGAAAATGAAAAAGCAAAACTGAAATCAAAGAGCCGGGCTTTATAAGCAAACTAAAAGGCGCAGCTTGTCTAGGCACGCAGACTTGACATTTTGGCTTCAGTTTGGAAACACCGGTCATATATGACAAATGGCCAATGGCGTGATAAGGAAAGAGTTAAACGCAATAGGTAAATTACATAGTGTCATACCTCACAGTTAGGAAGGTGTCTCTCGCAGTGCGTGTTTAAAATATTTATGATTGCCGGGAGCAGCCAGGCTGCCTTCAGCAAGAGAGAGCCTTGTAGAATATTCTTGAATCGCAGTATTGATATATTACTTAAATGTGGCATATGGGAAGCCTATGCACATGTGGACTTGTCTTTGTATTATTGTGTTTGTCTTTTCTCTGTTGCTAAGTTCGTGGCTCTCAACGGAGCAGATAAAAACCAGGATAGTGGCGGCGTAGACTAGGACAAGCGAAAAGCAGGCGTGCGCGGAGCGGTCAAGTGTTAAAAAAAGTGGAAGGCTCTACAAGACTGCACAGCGCAGATTACGCTGAAGCATATATGAATTCGGACAAGTGACTGAACACTTCTTTTTTGTGTGCTTCTTTGCGTGTGTGAAAATGAAAGGCGTGACGGAAAGCGTGCGTGCAACAAGCAGACGAGGCGATGTGTCAGCTATGCCGGCCCCTCACCCCCCAGTTAGTATGATGGACTAATGGAATGCCTTTCGCGAAGGCTTGAAAGTTGACGTCATCTGCAAGGCTTGGGATTCCAGCGTTGCGGATGAGGAGATAGCCTTCTCGAAACGAAGAGGAAAGAAGCTTTGATTTTAATTTTTAAATTTTTGGGTCTCTTGTATCTAGTATATTTAGAGGTTATCTTCGGTGCCTCATCGATGCACTGAGCTTGTTTGTTTAAAATGTAAAAACCCGCTGGTCAACGGTCCTTCAATGAGATTGACTTCGTAGTTCAACTCAAAGCGGCTCAGACAATTTAAACAAGTTTAACGGTTGGGCCAGGCATTGAAGATTGTATGAGCAAGTACCAAAGCCATGCGCGCCCTGAGAATCGACAAAATTTTTTATGCAAATGCAACCTCCTCATCTACATTGCCAATGGCATGTGAGCCATTGTTCGAGACTTTGCTGTGACGTCTCAGTAAAATGTGCTCCATTGGTTCGTCACTCTCACTGCAGGATGAAGGGCGGTGTAGATTGATGTGTTTCGTGCTATATAGCGTTGTTTGCTTGTTGCGCGCGTTCTTTTCATTACGCCATTTATTTTTGCACACGCACACGCATAAAAAACTACGTTTTTAGCTTCTTGGCCTTGTTAATGTATACGTCAAAGTGTTGTGTGTGTCGTCGCGTTCGTACAGCCTTCCCCTTATTCGAACACTCAAACAGTACGCATTGTTGTAAGTTTTGTCTCTCCCACTGATGGCACCAACAATTGTTACGGGCCGCGTAGCGTGGCCAGTTGTTGTGATGCAAGGTAGCGTTGTTCGGCCGAAGAAATGATGAGGAAGGATGAAATCTGACATTTGCGACAACGAAAACACACCCAGGCTTACTGGCGCTTAGGTGACCAGAACATATTTTACATATTTTACGAAAGAAAGAACAAACAGTCAAGAGTCCTTAGCGTCGAGCGACTGATGAGCCTTGCCGCTAAGACCCAGAGCATTCATTCCTACTCAGTACGCTCGTTCAATACACTAAGGCTCCTCCCCTTTCACCAGGCAGTGACCAAGTGAACACGAGGCACAGATTGGGAGAGTGTCGCACAGTACATATCACGCGGAGGCATGGTGACATTGGGCGAGGAGGACTCCGAGGTCCATTGCTACTTCAGCCCAAGCTGTATGTGTCCATCCAAACGCAGGTGCGGTGCCGTGGCTACAACCTCGGCCGGCTCTCTCCGGTCGGGACAGCTCATCAGACGCAGTTAATTAAAGGAAGGCGCCGTTCTCCTCTTGCCTCCTCCGTCGTCGGTCGCGTGTCCCGTCGAACCAGACAAAAGGAAGGTCATCACCCCCTCGTGAAGAGCGTCAGAAAGATTCCCCAGGCAGGTTCCCAGAGACATCATTTTTTGCAGCGGGAGCTACACTGGGCTACCAGTCTATCATTTCGCGGTACATGGGAGAGGTTAGTTGTGCGCATGCGCCGTTACCATGGCAACCGAAGAGGATCAAAGTGTGGCGTGCGCTTCACCGTCACCGCGGCCGCTCACCCGCTCCACCATCAAAGCCGAGCGTTGTGGGCAGTTGTGCGCATGAGCAGATGTGCGCATGTGCCGATACTATGATAACCGGAGAGACCCCACACTTAAGTCCTGTTCGTCGTCGCCGCCTCGCCGCACGCCGCTCTATCACCCGAACCCCGCGTCGCATGCGCAGGATTGCGTATAAAAGACGGATATGTTGTGGGCGTCTGTATCAACGTTTGACATGCATGCAGAAGAGGAGAGTCCAGCCAGTGCTAAACGGCGGTATAGACAAGAGAAGAGTAACTCTTCTGATCCTGAGGTTGCCGCCTGGCAGTTGGCTTGAACTAAATAAGAACGCTGGAGTCGGTGTGTACGTGAAACAAGGTATCACCGCTGCCAGACATCTCCCCTAGATTACGGCGAATAATGGTGAAACCTGCTGTGTTCGGCTTCTAGAAAGCGTCACTATCATCCAAGGAGTCTACGTGGCACCAGGAACATCTGTCAAGCATACGATTGATGCGGTCGCCACGTGTGTACCAGCCTACACACGGTTTCACAGTTGAGTGTGACTTCTGGTGATTTCAACAGTAAACAGGACTCTCTTATTCAATGTATGAAAGAAAAGTTTGACGCTAATTTAGCTTTGAAGCCTCACGTCCAGACTACACAATGGGGAACTAAAATAGAGCTTGTATACCTAAGAGGCTGTAGCAAATCCATATACTGTATCGGCAAAATTGACACCGCTGCATGCTACTTCACAGATCCTCGGGCAGTCTTCTCCTCTGTCAGGCAAAATGAATATAAGATGTGTATACTGAATGTCTCTCATTTCTAAACATGCAATGACTTCAACAAGCTTAGCAAGTGAAACGTACCCCTCGCTACGTATATCCTGGCATAGCCGAGCTAAGCCACTGCCATTTTCTTTCGTGGAGTGCTCGCGGGGTCAAAATAAATTTCGAAATTGCCGCTACCGCGTGTCTTCCCAGTCGACGGAATTTTTCCTTTAATTATCTTCGGCTGTGCATCCCATTCATAGCAGCATGTACACTGCTTCGTGCTCATTCATCTTGTACTTACTGCGCTTTTACTGTTTCTCTCGGCGCTGTTAGCAGTCACGCCCCTAACAAAATTGGTTGATTTGTAGCTCTGGTCAAACTTGGAGTGACGCGATATTTACAGCTGGCCGAGTGGAACTCGCTCAGTCGAACTGGAAAATCAGTCTTTCGCCGCTCCGTTGTTGGACTTGTTGCCTCAAATACGATAGCACATACCCACTTTGGGAGATTGGCCGGGGCTTAGTGCAGATACAAACAGGAAAAAACGCATCCATGTTTACCTCAAGCGGCTCATAAATATAGTGAAATCTTAGAGAAAAAGGAAATAAATAATATCGAGAGATTTTGAGGAAGTCTCGCAGGGCGTTCCCTCTTGATCTTTGTCCCCTTTGACACTGCGTATGTGCGCAGCTGTTGCGCGCCCCGCCGGCGGCAGCAGCAGATGCTCCGCACCACTTTACCAACCCACGGGACCAACAGCCGCTCCACGTCATCAACCCACGTGGCCAACCACGTTACCAACGGCGCCGCCACGCTGAATGCTCGAAATGCTAGCCTACTCTAGCTATCGCTACAAAACAGAGAAAAGACACAACTACACAGGAGGCATACACACATGCGTAGGTTTGCATTCCAAGAAATGCTGGAGAGTTTTCGGGTCCCTGCCTCGGATATTCGTTGAGGTCGGACAGTAGGCTATGGGACCCAGCGCGCGTGACTAAAACTCTCCACGTGACCTAAAAAAAGCGGGTGCTGTCTACTTTTCTGAACGGAAAGGCGGCCTCACAGAACAAGCAGGGATGGAGGACTAAAGCTAGTAGAGCAAGCCGAAGAGAGAAAATCTTCTGAAAGGGAATGGGCGTGAAGCATGGCAAAGTAGCTTGTTTGCGATATATGTAACTCCACTATAAATGAGTCTATTAAAGAATTGTTTGTGGCTGTGTGTTCAGGTGACGGTGCCTCACAACCACCTTGGTACAGGACATTTTCAGCCACAGGGTGGTCGGGACCCTTTAAGTGGAGGCTGCTGGCTGGCATGCACGTGTGCTCTCCCAAATTTATTGTTAAAAATTTTTGTTCTTTACGGTAGTCATTTTCATTTGACAGCTGCAGAATATCCTTAATCTTGTATGTGCCAGTTCGGTCGTTGCCATGAAGCTTGGTGCTCGAGCCTTCTGCCTCAAGGGCTTAAAATAAATGAGAAATAGCGTATGCATACTTTACTTTGCATTTGACTCATTAGAAAGAAAAACTTCCCAGTGCGGATCATCATGCCTCCACAATCAGTGCGGCGCCGACATGCAATGCCAGATTGTAATGCCCTTTATTCTGGTGCTAGTTCTGCGGTAAACCGAAAGCATACAGACACAATGTGCAGCTAAGTTTGTGCCGATATGCACGGTTGTCAAAATTATGCGTGCATTACTTGCTGGCAGCAATATTAACAGCTAGAGGGCTGCAGACTTTACAGTTGAAAACTAAACATTTTGACAGATTTTTCTGTCTGCTTAATTTTGGAGACATAACAAATTGCACACCTCCAATCGAAAACTAATTTTAGCCGAAAGTTTCGAAGCCGACTCGGCTCCTTCATCAAGCGTGACTGAGGGCAGTATCTAGAGTCTTTAAAAAACTTTATTTAAAAACCATTCGATGTCAAAAACAGGGCAACATGCTCCAAGAAATCAACGCACAAAGACAAACGCCACCACCAAAATACGTCACTTTGCCTTATGTCGGAGGTATCAGCGAAACCATCGCTTGAATACTGGAAAAAGGTGGACTCCAGGTTGCACACAAGCCCACAAACACCGTTGCGCTTTGCCTACTTGTTCCCAAAGACCGGGCGCCGAGAGAAAGAGCCCACAGCATTGTCTACAAAATTCCTTGGGCCGATTGCGACAGAAGCTACATCGAAGAAAACAAAAATCTCGAAGAATTCGGCAACAGAAAAACGACGTCCACAACTTCGCAAGAGAGCGCAATCCGGTAGCCGGGCATTCCGAGGACTCATACCCTAGAATCGACATCGAAGAATCCAATTACCACAAAAGGCTCCTTCTTGAATCCTGGCACATCCAAACCACCCCGAACAATATCAACCGCAAAAAAGGTAACCTGCCCCCAGTATATGCCCTGGGACTTCGCTCTTCCATCTCAAAGAAAAAAGTAGCCATTGACCGCCAACCTACAGTGCGACTATGTGACTTGCAGACTTAACCCCCCCCCCCCCCTTCCTCCCTCTCCCCACGCCTTTCGCTACGCAGCTTTCGTTCCTTTGACCGCCTCCTCTCCTCCGCACTCAAAGACGCTAGCTACTGCTCTCAGTCATCCCTGATGAAGGAGCTGATTCGGTTTGGAACCTTTGGGCTAAAATTAAAGTTTTTGGTTGGAGATGTCGAGTTTATTATAAGACTATACAGTTGACCGGAACGTATTCTGATTATTTTCTGCTTACAGCCCACTGTAATTAGTTCACGAATAGAAATCGCCGCTGCCACGTGGAGAGTCAGTATAGGCAGGGTCGATCATTTGCGGCCATATAATTACCGCGCAGTTAACAAATACGCAATAACCTGAGAGTACAACATGTTTGATGAGCAGTGCATGCGCAGTTTTTCTCTCCTATGTGGTGTCAAATGCAAGTCTTTAGAGTGGGATTGCCCGTTACATGTGCTTTTGATGATATCTGGAAGCTTGCATGCAGACAGACACACGCTTGTTTTGTCACCACCGATGTATGCGTCTGTGAGCGCAGGTGTCTGCGGCTGCCCTCAATAATTCACCGTCTTTTCTTTCCCTCCCAAGGATCCGATTTCTACCGTAGGCATGCGGGCAATGAGACGCAACAGCATGCGAAGCAGTAGAGGGCACTCGCCTTCCGTGATCCATTGACGGCCTTGCCTGCCATGATTGCCAGTGGGCTGGTTCTGGTGGCGACCATTTCATGTGCGCATGATTCACCTTCCTGTCAGGAATTATTTTTCTGGCAGCCAGTGGGCTTTCTGAGCGGTGTTTGCTGCGTCCTATATATAATTCATAATCGAATTTTTTTTTTGCCATGCTATTTGGGCTTCGGTTTCAACAGCCAAACGATGGCTGTAACGTTAAAGAGTGCTTTTGTGTCACGTGAGGCTTTGAAAAACGTCCACGTAAACGCTGCTTCATCATTTTAATTTACTGCAGTGTTGAAGCCAGTCTTGCTCAAGAGCCAGAATGGGAACAAATGTAGAATCCGCGATTCTATTGCAGCTTTTTCGTGTCTCACGTGACCTGTAAGCATACGTTGAAGTCAGAGTCCTTATTCGGCTGTTGAAAACGAAACCAAAATAGCCCTAGAAAGAAATACCGTTGAAAACCATTTAGCGATCGTAGGAGAATACTGGTAGGCAATCGATGTATAATGCCTTGCGCCTCACTACAAATACCACAACATGCTCCCAAAAATTAGGTGTATATAATCCTTCAGTAGTGCCATAATGGCTGTGTTATGCGGCTGAAGCGAAAAGACTTGCGCCTTAGACTTTACCAACACTGTACATTATTGTTGTCGCAAAAGCGAACACTTCATATTTTGCAGGCTTCTATTATTAAGGGTCCTGCTCCACCACGGAACCTAGGATTTCTTGAAGAGGTCGATGGCCAGGTACGATGGCTTCTTTTATTTACTAGTTTTTAAGCTTGAAATGCTTTTGGCTCTGGTTCTTGGTGACTGCAGGCCAACAATCTAGAAACAGTGGAAAGTTATGGGGATAAGAATCAGCGCTGACTTCTCGGAAATGCGAAGTTTTCTGTCGGAATGCTATGGAGGTGAAAAAAATTGCTTGCACAGCAGCCCACGGCACAAGTTCCAGTGGTAGCTCAGAGCAGCTTTGCTTAAAAAGGGCTTAGATCCCTAGACCATCACCAGAACCTCTCATCTTTCATGTTCTAATTAGTACAGCCTCTTGCGCTAAGTTTTCACTGATGTGTTTAAAATATTCATAATCTTTTTTTCTGTTAGTTCTGTGCTTCCAAATAAATGGCGGCATTCGTGTTGGCAGCGTGCAGTGGAGCCTGAAGGAGAGATAAAAAGGCTCAGCTGTGTTGTCAAAGGCAAAAAACTAACACACAAAGCTTATTTGGCTGCCCAACGCGCTGCTTACTCGAAGGAAGAAAGGGCGATGTGTCATGTTTTATCATTAGTAACGTTTGCACGGAAAATTGCCAATTTTGTAATGTTACAGATGGCAATCCTGAGGCATGGAATTTTATCAGTTTTGTCGTGGGAGATAATACCTCTCTCCCCATACTGTTATAGGGTTTTATAGAAAGCATAAGTACAGCTGTTTTGTTGCAGGTACACCTCAGGAGCGGATATCGCAGCACAGTGGTGGCGCTGGCGCCTCTCCCGAGGTCGAGAGGCCTTGTTTTGCAAGGACACTATAAAACTTTTGTATTGATCCCACAAAAGTGACGCTCCTTCTTTGGGGATGCTCCTTCCTCGAAGAGCCGAGAAGAGGCTTCGGGGAAGGAGCATAACCGGCTCAGTATGCCGTCAGTTCCTTAAGGCTGGTGCCCCGCAGAAGCCTCGGATGAGCTCAGAAAAACTAGCAGCTGTGGGCAGTAAGCCTCTTTTATTTACATTTTCTGACAGACAAAAGCCCGTTGATAGAAATGTGCACGACTTTAATTCGTTTATTTTAGAGCACCCGAATGTATTCAATTATGTCATGATTAATACTCTTTCAGATGCATTTTATGCATACATCAAAGCTGCACGAGCTGCGAGGTTGAGAAAGTGCAGCAAGCAAGCGAATTGCTACCTGGCGGGCATGCTGAGGGGCAGCAAGTAATCATCGCTTGCACCTGTCCCTGTAGTCATTGACTTTAGTCAGGTAAAAATGACTAAATAAAGGCAACAAAAAGTATTTTATTTACTGCAACAGGGCATTTAATGCTGGGATGCAGCATTTGCTGCACTGAAGGGTTGCAAGTTCATTCAGGTAGGCTACCCATTCAGAGCTGTTAATTGTTGCAAGGCCATTTTATCTCCATGAGTAGGCTGTCGTGTCTGTACATGGGTAACGAGGCCCTTGTATATACCAGGATGCATATCACACATCAAAACAATGCGTTCATACGAGACACGTAACACATGTATATATGTGTTTCAGCATTCGTATGACATACGAGCACATACATCCATAAGAGCGCATATGTGGACACAAACCAATTATTCCGTATGTATGAGACATATATAATTCATATATGAGATTTTCAATAGGATATATGGGTTTAGCAGCTGCTTGTAAAATAAAGACGCCCTCCACTTATTAACTTATTACAAAACTTAGCTTTCATTTCAATTTTCCTCTTTGCACCCATGTGCAAAACAACTACACTGCGCTTGGAAGACGGAACGCAAGATAGCTAGTTTTTTTAGAAATTCGGAATTTGGTTTATAGGACCCAAAGTGTGCAAGTAATTAAGATATTCTTTCATCAATTCATTGCCTGCTCTCACCATTTTGTACTTAACGGCCCATAATGCATGCTTACTCACTGCTCAAGGCCGGCAATTCATTTTGCGCTATGTTGCCTGAAACGGTAATGGTGATGATGATGATTGTGAATTTTTATGGCGCAAGGGCATCTATGGCCAAGGAGCACCATGGCACAAGGTATATTTCACTTCTCAAGGTGGGCTCAGAGACTCGTTTCCCAGGCATTTCATGTTAAAGAAGCCGAACACCACACCAGGGGAAAGCGCGCACCCATTGTATCCCCGGTGGGTACCCGGCGGCACTGGAGATCGAACCCTGCTCCTCCGGCATGCCAGGCGGGTGCTCAACCACTTGGCCACAACTGCAGTAAACGATTATAGGTTCAGAATGACGCCTTTCCTCGTGTATATACTGAATACCAACCCTGTTTCTAACAATTTAAAAGGTAGCCTATTTTCGCTTATTCAGTGTCGTCGCCTTTACAATCTTATCATGAGCCTGAAAGTTGTAACAAGAAACTTGATGATTTGTTTTCGTTGAAACGCTGTAGTCGCAAAATAGCATGTTCCTAAATGTGGAATTCGTAGGTAACGAGAGTAGTGGAAGAGGAGGTCATCTCATTTCAACATGGTTTAGGAGCTGCATTATGAGAAAATAGCGATTCCGTAAAGTTTATTAATTTTATAGCCTAGAGTAAAAAGAAGCTCACAGAGCAAAAATTTTGGTAAAAGCTTTCCTGACGAACTCAAGCATCGTTGAAGGAAGTGGAAAAGAACCTTTCATAAAGTACCTTGCGCAAGTGCACACAGCGAGTCCTACAACTAACCGTTTTTAAAGAAAATTAAGTGAGGAACGCTGTCAGACTTTGCAAGCTCAAGCAAAGTTGAGGAGCACTATAGGAATGAAAATTAATACGAATTTTAAATTTGAGTGTAAGTTTTTATTGATAGTAATTTTCCAAAATGCTACCCTAGAAGAACAACCAGAAAAGAACAACATAAAACTAGAAAATAGGCTCAAGATGAAACCTTGATGCCGTTTGAAAGGAGCGCGTGAACACTGCTATGCATAGTCAGGCTGGAAGGAAACG
The DNA here is from genome assembly GCF_052857255.1 of Amblyomma americanum. Lineage (NCBI taxonomy): Eukaryota > Metazoa > Arthropoda > Arachnida > Ixodida > Ixodidae > Amblyomma > Amblyomma americanum. The sequence goes on along the minus strand of NC_135497.1, from coordinate 496,452,330 downwards.
CGATCACGTATATGCTGTACTTCTGCCCTTGCAGCTAGATATCCCTTTATAACCATTTTATGACTGCTTGCTTCCGGTGGACCTTTTCCCCTTAAACATGAATCGCGCTAGTTGTGTATAACCGCTGGATGTAAAAAGGTAAAATATTTTGTTTTGTTGACCAGCGCAGTTCGCCTTTCATTCCGGCCTGACTGTTTTTCTCTCAAAGTGTAGCTTCGGCAACAAAATCTCGTTGTCTTTTTTCCGTACATGCAATTTGAAATATACCTGTACTTCCTACAACTGCTTGAATAAAGCTGCCGTATACGTAATGCCCTTTACATAATATACGCACAAACTAAGAACCAAAGCCTATTGTGCGATGTGTCGGGTTGCAAGACGACGAATTCACGCGGTTGTTTGCAGCATACCAGCTGCTTCATATCGGCCAACGAAATGCACGGGCCAACGGTGTTCGCAGGTGAAACCTCGCAAAGATAGAGTTAAGAAAATAAAGTTGTACTCGGTATAATGAACCGCTGACAAATCTCACTCAGTGAAAGAACTACAAATATACAAAACTATTTTACTGGCGCAGCTTCACATTGCAATTTCGGCGTAAATTGTTCCTTATACTCGGGTCAGAATAAGTAGTCTTGGCAGAATGTACATGCTTAGAATTGCGCATGAAAACTTGGTTGTGATGAACGATTTTACTCACCGTTGAAATTGGATCAGTTTATGTGAGCCTGGCCTCTTGCTAGTTCGATGCGTCGGGCACTGTCACAAAATTAGCGCACTCCAGCCCCGATGTGCAGCACTAAGAGGAACATTTTTAGCGTGGCGTTAACGCGGCGGTTCTATGTAATGTGACACAAGTTTTCACGCGTCGTAATGTCTGCGTCGACTGTGTGTATGGCGGTAAGGCATATTTTTGTCATTTTCGATGTGCTATACGGAGGACGATGGGAGCAGGCGCTTTCTACTCTTCCTGCGAGAGGAGCCAGGCGGCTCAAGGAACGCCGGTGGTGCTAATCCTCCTCGACCGAAAATGGCCACCAACGCGAACCGCGACACGGCCGCAAACCTTTGGCGCCAGCGAACCAAAGCTAAGAAGCTCAAGACGCAGAGGCAGGCGGAAACCGGATGGCGAACGAGAAGACTCACAGCAATGGCAGCAAGAGCAACTCTTCAGTCTTCTTGTCATCTCTCCCGGCCGCCAATACGACCCGACTCAAAGGGCCGCTAAAAACTTGGCCTGAGCCTAAGGTCAAGTTAGGAGGTAAAAAATGAGAGATCACTGCAGCTACCCGCATTGGAAGAAAGCGTTGACGCCTCGTCGACATTTGTCACCTTTAAAATTTGGCACCATGGTTGTTTTCTCGTTCACTTGATTGATTCGCTATCGATTTATTCTGATTACGCCCTCGTTTTATCCCGGCAACCATTTCGAGTTTTCAAATTTTCCTCCACGCTTATTGCCCGCCCACTCACTCTTCACCCGTCCTGTCTTTTTGCCCATCCTTTACCTTTAATTATCATTAATTACCTAATTGCCTTTAATTTATCATTATTTTTATAACTCCTGGTTAACCATTGATCGCTTATCACTTGTCACGTGATTGCCCACTTCGAGTTTTCAAACAAGGACCCATGGTTTGGCTCTGTCCACAGTTCCGATTTTGAAAACTTGGCGCTGTGCTGTAACTCCGCCTACTTCCTGCCTTTTCAAACTTCGCGGCACTTTTGCTCTGGCCCCGACCAATTTTGGGACCTTTTGGCTCCAATTAAATAACTATTCATCAGATTTCGAAATATTTTTCCTTGAGCATCCTTACGTCATCCTATTTCGATTGCAACCCCTTGTTTAACGCTACATTTGTTGAGTCGCCCACAAATGCTGCCGACACAATTTTCTGACACGATCATAGCTGACATAGCCTGGTCAAACTTCCTTTGCAATGAGAAGATCCCCTACACTTTACCGTGTACACGTCGTAAGTAAAAAAATAGTTCAAAAACATATATTGGGCAAGGCCGTTAAAATATTTTGCATAACAGGATATTCCAAACGACCGTGAATGGCCGATGAGGGATCACAGTCCACAGTCAGGGGCGCCATGTCGCCCATCAACTATGGGCAGTCATACTCGGTGCTCTTGAACCTACTGCGCGGCACACAAAGCTGGTCAACCTGTTGTCAAAGTACTCATAACATTGTTGCTTCTCCCCCACTTCAATCAATAAATCAATGAATCAATCAACCAATCAATTAATTAATCAATCAAAGGAAGGTTTATATCATAATTCAAGGATAATTTGTAGAAAATATTTGAACCGATAGCCTACATGACTAATGTCCGGTCCATTATAAAACAAGACATTTAGGCAACGGCATAAATATGTAAAGAATAAAAAATGAAACAGCGAACTAAGACAGCAAAAACATCTGGAGTCAGATCGGAAGAAAACAAGGTGTTTGGGCAAACGTATAAGGAATTTACACACCAGCATTTCAACAATCTATACGCAGCGAATTCAGACAAAATGCAAACACAGAAACACAAAAGAGAAATCACATCATTAGTTGATTATGCAAGAAATATAATTTCGAAGCAAGTTTAATAGTTCTGGCAAGCGTATTTTCCAGTTGCAATGTATTCCAAAGTTTCGTCCCAATGAATTAAAGTAATCTCTCTTCGTATGTGCTGTGATGGATCAGAATATTAAAATTACCGCTCGCAGCATGCCTTGTGTTGGAACTGCAGCCAGAATGAATAAGCTCATCGGGAGCGGAGAATTAGTTGTTAATATGCGATTTACTAGAAGGGAGATTTTGTAGTCGCGTAGAGCGGAAAAGATTAGTACTCGAATTTCCTCAAACAGATTGTTGCTTGTATGATGCATTGAAGTAAATGTTATAATTCTTACCGCTCTCTTCAGTTAGCGTAGCAGAGGTGTGAGATAAGTTGAGCATGTGTGCTCCCATAATTCGCTGCAATAACTCATGTGACAATGAACGAATGAAAAGTACAAACTCCGTAATATGTTTCGAGGAAAGTATTGTCTAACCTTAATAAGGACGTTGCAGCCAAACACAGTTTATTACAAACGCTGTTCACTTGATGCTTCCAGTTAGGGTGTTGTCAAAGATAACACCAAGATATTTAAAGAAGGAACTGATTTTATTTCAAAACTCTTCAAAGAAATCCTAATTTGATTAAAATCAATGTTTCTACTTCTTGCATGAAATACGACATATTTAGCCTTTGCAACATTTAACGTTAATCAATTGTCACTGAACAAGTTTAAAACGGCCATTAAATCTTGCTTCATGTCGTCTTGCATGGCAGAAACCGAATTAGCGGCCAATATGAGGATCGTGTCGTCTGCATACATGAGAATCTGCGAAAGTGAGACTGAACATGGGACATCATTTATATAAATAGAAAACAGTTGAGGTCCCAGGACAGATCCTTGGGGTACTCCGCATTTTATATGGCTATTTGAAGAGTCAAGGTTGATAATTACTACTTTCTGTTGTCAACCTGATAAGTAACTTGTGAAAAAATTGCAACGTCTCATAACAATCCCTTAGGCGGCTTATTTCTTCATTAATATTGGATGTGATAAAGTGCCGAACGCCTTCTGCAGGTAAAAATATATACATCTTGTGAATTTGTTTTCATTAAGAGTTAAATTTATGAACTGGGAGAGCGTTAGAAGGGCTGTAGAGGTCGACCTGTTTGAGTCGAGACCTTGCTTCTGATGACAGATTATATTATACTGACTAAGGAATATTTTTAGTTGGATGGCAATTAGTTTCTCAAAAACAGTACTTAAAATGCTTAGTATAGATACTGGACTATAACTACTTGGGTCGTTTTCGTCTTCAGATTTATAAATAGGAACGTTAGCGATGCTTAGAATTTTTAGATAGCAACTAGTCTCTATCGCATAGTTAAATATATGCATATAATGGGCTATACAGAATGTCAATGTTATGCTTTAAAACGGCGGTCTGAATACTATTGTGCCCAGTCGCTTTTTTAACCGGCAGTGTGCTTACTACAAATGTAATCGTAGATGTACATGTACAGTGATTGCATTTACAGTGATTGGATTTAGATTAAAATCGGTGTGAACAACTCTAGGTAGGGTAGTAGAGGCGGACTGAAAAGAGAACTGATTTGCATGGGATTCACCAATATTTGTGAAGTAGCTAATAAATTCATTGGCAACCTGTATGGAAAGGTCGTTAGGGGAAACGCGTTTCTTTGGCCCAAGTCCTGTGATGTCCTTAACCATTTTCAAACTTCTTTCGTGTCAAGGCCAGGTTTTTAAGTATATTACTGCAATATATTTTTTCGCTCTCCTCATCATCGTGACAGACTTATTCCTAAAAAGCTTGAATTGACCATGATAATAATTGATTGCTTTGTTTGCTTTCATTTGTAAAAGGAGTCATTTTTCTTTAGAACCGCAAGTATATTATCAGTTATCCATGGGCACACAGCTTCTTCGTAGTTCCAACGTGTGCATTTGAGCATGGATTTTATTACGGCATTTGATACGGAACGGATAAAAGTTCCGCACTCTATAATCACATCACTGTTGTACAATTTCACAAAATCAATGCTCTGGAAGAAGTTTCGAACACAGGCGCAATTTACTCGATTTCATGTATCTAGAATACGTTTTGCAATACGGATATAATTATGTGAGTAGTAAACAGATGAAAGTCGGACAGTAATCAGCAGTTGTTTATCACAAACGCCAGAGCATACAGTCATTTCTGTTGTATAGTTAGTTCTTGTTTCCTTTTCAATGTGAACACCGCCAGAGGGCTACAGTTGTGTGCATACATATGTGCGTGCGTCACTGAATAAACTGGGTTTCGTTCCATGCGTTTGCTGTCATGGTTCACGGTCTTCAAGGGCGGTTCACGCCTACACTACATTGGCGACGAGGATGAACGGAAGAGCGGGCGTATCAACCTTTTCGCTTCCAGTCATGAGCTTTTCTGGACTCGCACCACCGCCCCCATTTCTGCCTGTTCCAGGTCACCCGGCTGCTCCTTGTTCACAATGGGTGCGACTATTCGAGAACTACATGCTGGCTTCGGGAGCGTCTGATTTTTCGGCAGAGCGTCGCAAAGTCTTTCTTATCCACAGTCTGGGCGTCGAAGGCCAGCGAATATTCTTCACGCTTCCTGGGTCAGCCAAAGACGCCAATGAAGGTGAGAGCGCTACCGCTAAGGATCTGCCAGCAGATAGTGAGGGCGCAAGCACCGGACTGTTGCCAAAACAGACAGAGACGGCACCTTCGCCATATGACGATGTGGTTACAGCCTTGGGAAACCATTTTACCACCCGAACTAATATCGTCGCAGAACGTCACCGTTTTCGCAAACGCGTCCAGCAGCCAGGTGAATCTATCAACGAGTATGTTGTTGCATTACGTGAGCATGCAGCTGCTTGTTCGTTCGCGATCAGTTCCTGACAGGCATTTCTTCGCAACATGTCCGTGAGCGTCTGTTGCTCGATGGCTCGAGTCTTTCTTTTTCGCGTGCTGTGCTTGTGGCCACTCAGATAGAACAGACAACTCAAGACGTCCAAGCTTTTGCGTCTACAAGTGTAGAGCATGTCGCAGCTAAGAACAACGCTCCCTTCCTCTGCTTTCGTTGCGGTTCTAATCAGCACTCGGCTGCGTCGTTCCACTGCCCGGCTAAAGGGAAACGCTGCCATTGCTGCGGTCGGGTCGGTCATTTCAAGTCAGTGTGCAATAAGGATCGACGCGTTGCTTCTGTTCGGGAACTAAGCAGCGAAGAACGCAGTGACGTTGCAAACATTCTGGTAGTGGCCGCATCCACTCACCCTGGTATTCATATTGATGTCTTAGTAGGAAACACCAGCGTAGCATTCTTAGTTGATTCGGGATCAGCAGTTTCCATTATGTCGTACAGCCTCTTCAACCAGCATTTCTCCAGTAAAGCACACTGTACTGCCCCGCTAGTTAAATTATTGGACTATTCAAGACAGCCCATACCGGTGCATGGATGTTTTCTCTCTGAGGTTACGTACATGGCTCGTACAGCATCCATTTTGTTTTATGTCGTGTATCGGGGCACTTCGCTTCTCGGTATCGATGCGATTAGAGCTCTTAATCTACGAATTGAGGGCTCATCCCTTTGTTGCCTTGAGACAACTGCCACTGTAGCTGGTAGCCAAGAACGATGTTCTGTAAAAGAAACGCATCCGTGTTATGCTGGGCTCCCCAGCTACTTAAGAAAAGAGTTCCATTGTCTGTTTGGAGAGGGCATTGGTCTGGATAAGACTTTTGTTCACCTGGTCAAAGCGCGTCCATCCGTCCAACCCACTGCGTCTAAGCTTCGCCGCCTACCACTGTCATTATGACCTTTGGTCTCAGAAGAACTTCGTCGGCTGGAAGAGACGGATGTGATTGAGCGCGTCAACGCATCAGAATGGGTCTCCCCTATCGTCGTGGTAAAAAAAAATGTAGGGATTCGCCTCTGTGTCGACCTTCGAGAAGCCAACACGGCCGTCGTGCCGGACAATTTTCCGCTTCCGCACACTGAAGAACTTCTGCACAGCCTTGTGGGTGCAACACACTTTTCCAAGTTAGGTCTGGCATCTGCTTATCACCAAGTTTTGCTACATCCAGAGAGCCGTGATTTAACAGCCTTCGTAACACACGACGGACTTTATCGCTTCAAGCGTGTGTGCTTTGGATTAGCTTCCGCCCCCTCGGCCTTCCAACGCATGATGTCGCAAATTCTTCAAGGATGTTCTGGTGTCTTGTTTTACATCGATGACATCAACGTTTTTGGAAAGAGTGAAAAAGACCACTGGGCAAACCTTGCGACCGTTCTCAGGCGTATAAAAGAAGCAGGGCTCAAGCGAAATGACAAGTGTGTATTTTGCACAAATGAACTTTCATTCTTGGGCCACAAAGTCACGCCCGATGGCATCATTCCACAACCTGAGAAGGTAGAATCCATCAAAAACATCCCTGCTCCCACGGATGGTGCTGGTCTTCGATCCTTCCTTGGCTTAGTGGAATATTACTCAAAGTTCGTTCCAAATTTAGCACATGTTTCCGAGCCTATGCGGGCCCTTCGTCGCAAGAATGTGCCTTTTATTTGGTCTGAGAATATTGATGCCAGCTTTCAAAAGATTAAGTCCATGCTCGATTCCGGAACAGTGCTCCGGATGTTCGACGCATCTCTTCCAGTCGTTGTCGCCACAGATGCATCCGACTGCGGCCTCGGAGCAGTTCTTCAACAGATGCATGGGCACAAGTTATTCACAGTGGCGTTTGCGTCAAGGACTCTGAGGCCTGCAGAAAGAAGGTACGCCGTGGGAGAACTCGAAGCGCTCGCGTGTGTCTGGGCTAATCCAGTTGCGTTACAGCAGGACGAAACGTCTATAGACGAAGTGGTGGCATTCATTCAAGCGCCATCGTGCATCACCAAAGAGCAATTCCAGCAGAGTCTAGCTGAAGACAACACGTTAAAACAAGTCATTTCTTACGTCCAGTCGTCGTGGCCTTCGCACAAATTGCTTCCGGTTGAACTTAAGCCATATGGCAAGGTACAGCAAGAATTTTCCGTTGTTGATAACTTGTTGCTCCGCGGAGAGCGTCTTATTGTTCCAGAAGCACTGACTCCGCAAGTGATCGCCACAGCACATGAGGCCCATCCCGGAATTGTCAGGACGAAGGCGCGTCTACGAGAGCGGTTTTGGTGGCCGGGCATGGATCGGCAAGTCGAGCTCGCGATTCAGACCTGCAGCATCTGCCAGGGAGCAGACAAGAGCGCCAAAGTATCTGCTACACCACTGCAGCCAGTGCCATTCCCAGACGGTCCATGGCAAAAGATAGCACTCGACATCGTGGGACCCCTGGAGCGAGCTCCGCATGACTGTCGGTTTGCGATTACTCTGGTGGACTATTTTTCGAAGTGGCCCGAGGTACACTTCAGCTCCGATGTCTCCACCACTACAGTCACAAAGTTTTTGCTTTCTGTATTTTCCCGTGAAGGTTACCCGGATGAAGTCGTTTGTGATAATGGGCCACAGTTCACGTCTAGAGAGTTTGAGCAATTTCTAAAAGATCGTGGCATCCGCCTTCTGCACTCATCCTTGTATCATCCTCAAGCGAACGGGGAAGTTGAACGCTTCAACAGAGTTTTCAAGTCGTATGTTCAAGTGGCAGCGTTAGAGCAGCGTCCGTTTCGTCAAGCAGTAATCGAGTACCTTGGAATTTACCGCTGCACTCCCCACGCTACTACGGGGCTTACCCCTGCATTACTGCTCCATGGACGCGTACCAAGTACAAGACTTGATATTGTCGGATACCCGTCGCCTGCCTTTTTCAGCTCCCTAGACTCTGAGCTGGAGCGCCTGCGCGAACGGGTGAAGAAGCAACAGCAGTACAGTAAGAAGTATACGGATAGCCGCAGGTCTGCGAAAGCGACTATTGTGAAAGTTGGGGACTATGTGCGGGTGAAGAAGCCAGCTACTTCGTTGAAGGGAGACTTCGCTTTCACGGGTCCCCGAAAGGTAACGAAGAAATATGGGCGATCGTCTTTCCGTCTCGACGACGGCAAGATATGGAATGCGGCCATGCTATCGAGGATTCCAGCGGCGCTTCAATCGTGGAACCCCAGCGAGAGTGGTGAGTGTGTCCGCATCCAGCATGGGTCGCCTTCTGACGCCCCACGATTGCTCGGACCAGTTCTTTACACTACGGACCCACCTCAAGACACAACAGAGGCGTTGCTTCCAACGCCGGAACCTCCGCGCCGTGTGCTGCCACCTCGCAAGAGACGACCGCCTGACCGATATGGCTACATTTGTTGTGATCATTTTTGTCAAACTGTAATGGTTTACATGTACATGTGCGTTTGTTATTAGTAAATCCTTTGATATGTTCAAATACGTACTAATCCACTAATTCACTAACCTTAACACAAAGGGAGGGAATATGTTGCATAGTTTGTTCTTGTTTACTTTTCAATGTGAACACCGCCATAGGGCTACAGTTGTGTGCATATATATGTGCGTGCGTCACTGAATAAACTGGGTTTCGTTCCATGCGTTTGCTGTCATGGTTCACGGTCTTCAAGGGCAGTTCACGCCTACACTACAATTTCATGGTTGCAGAACATATGATCAATAAGTAATGAAGATTTCTGTGCTATTCGAGTCGGGGAGGAAATGACGTTTTTAACGTTAAATGACTGCATGAGAAGCAGGTAGTCCCACTTGAAACATCCATCTTTTACGAGGTCAATATAGAAATCACCGCATATAACAAGTAGCGCATTAGAGGTCATTAGCGCACTGATGATAGTTTCCATAACCGAAAGAAAGTCATTTACGCTGGGGTTGGGGGGCCGGTATGCCACACCGCTATTAAGACCACAGCCGAGGTGTACAAAAAATTAATGTAGATTAGCTCAGCTAATCCAGCATATACAAAGCGAAAGGTGTCGGCGTTCACTGTGTTCATTGGCGTTGGCGTTGACAATGTTCTAGACGGCGATGACATTGAGCAAAGGAAGGGCGCATAACTGGCTCCCTGGATATGCGGACGCTTCGTTGTGCTTTGATACATGTGGCGGTGGTGAGAGAGATGTGGCCTGAATGCATTAGCACTGACAGCGTTGTGGCTGACATGCGGCCCTGCAGCAAAAGCTAGGCCGCAGCGTTCATTTGCTGAACAATCTCGCTATCAACCATTAACTACATGCCACATCCCAGGGTGGCAGGGAGGGCGCGCTGCTTATACAGTGTGCGGAAAGCAATCAAAGGAGCTTTTGCAGTTGGACACCAACGCCACGCACATGAAAGCGAGATTGAGGTTTCCACTGACCCACGGAGCCGGTTATGCGACTTTCCTTTCGTGAAAATGAACGGCGTTTGTAAAGTTGTCAACGCCAATGAACTCTAAGAACACCGTCAGCTCACTTGTTTTGTTTTTAAGGAAAGGAAATAGCACAGTAACCGTCTCACATATCTCGGTGCACACCCGAACCGCGCCGTAAAGAAAGGGATAAAGAAGGGAAGGAAAGAAGAAAGAGAAAACTTAAAATTGAAGGATTGATTTTGAGGAAAGGCGCTGCGCTGCGCAGCGGCAGGACACCTGTGGCTCGGTACTACTAGTCGCGCATGCGCAGTAGTGAATAGGAACAGAGAGAGAAATATCCGCTTCTAGATGCCCGTTGTGACGTCATGTGCCTCTTCGAAGCACCGCTACGGCGAAATCGCAAGTTCGCGGCCAGTAAAGCTTTCGCAGTAAAAAGCGATTTGACAGACTGCTTGCTACATGAACTATCTGCGATAATCTGGTAATCAACACTATTCTTCATGAAAAGCAATACGCCCCCCCCCCCCCCCGCGTGATGTGTGGCACCTTGGTAAATATATCATGGCATATCCAGGTATTTTGAGTGGTTTCATCTTCCTTTACCCATGTTTCTGTATTTGCAATAACGTCATAATGGAAGGAAAATTGTGGTAAATAGGAAAGAAGATGGTCTAAATTTTTATGCATGCGGCGGATATTACAATGCAAAACATATGTTTTTATTTTTTATCCAGGGTTGCTCGATTTGCTTTATACCAACAGCCGTTGTGTTAGAGAACTTTTTGCAAGTCTTCTGCACTTGTCACCTGAAGGACATGTGAATTTTCAACTTTGCGCATCGGGATTTTTCCGTCTGACACTCACGTAAAACGTGATCTGAATAGAATGTCCAACCCTGGGAGATCTTTTTGCTCCACCACTAAGCAGAAGAACAACGCAGTAATCGGTCTAGACAGGGCAGAAAACCGAGCTAGTTGGTACACGTTCGTTATGAAAATGTGTTAGCGCCTGGATTTTTCATAATCATCGGTCGCGCCCTGACCGCCGCCGAGTCCCAAGAGATTCCGCCCGACGGTTAAGGGAATGAATGGGGGTTTAGCCTATAGCCTTCTGCCCCTTCATTTTTGACGGCTGGAAATAAAGTTATTTCTATGTCTCCCTCTCCGCTACTCTTCACGATCAGAAACCATTACTCAATAAGCAAACTTCTTTGTTACGCTTTAATTTTAGGGCGATGAATAGGTTTATTTAACATTTTGATGTAGCCAAACAAGTACAGTGTTAGAGATAGAAGCCCGAAAGTTTGTTATTATTATCTTTGAGTATTCGCCCTTCATCTGCAGCTGCACCAGCGCAGCTTTTGTGCGCTGGTAACGATAACGTGCTTCACTAAACAGTAGGAAGTTTGAATATATAGCAGTCGTTAATGGTGACACCCCACAAAAGTATAGCAATCAGGTTTGGTGTGCTCCACGAGACAGGTGGAATTGCGTAATTGGTCTGAAATGGGATTATTCAGCAGACCATTTCTTTCGAAAAAAAAAATGGAAGAGGTTTATGTCCGCCATGCCACGATATACGTAGCGGGAGGTACGAGTGACAGAATGCCGTTGACAAAGTCTGTTTGAAATGTCCGGGTCGCAGATGCACTTTCGGAAACTCGAATGAGGAGATCAATAACACGACGAGCGTTCATACCCTCTTCCATAGGCTCGATCTCGGCGGCTATGCGGCGTGTATTACTCTGAAGAGGCCGGTTGCCCCAACCGTTCCAGTTGCGAAGGTTCAAACGGTCGCCTACTGCAACGCCGCAAAACTTATTTCTGACATGGGGTGCTATACGCTCTGGCGTTAAAAATAAAATTGGTAATGCGGATTTTAGAGACAAAGAAGCCTTAGTCTCAATCTGCGGCGCCTCACTTGCTCTGTGCGGGAAAGAACGAACGATAGGGAGAAAATGAATTGAGAAAGTGGTAATTAAGAAGTAATTACACAATAACATTCACCAAAGGAAGCCATAAACTGCTACAAGGAACGAAATACAGCTTTCACAGATGCTTGCATTTTAATAATTCCTCCTGCTCCATGATCGGGCTACTCGCTCTACCAACTGAGCTGTCCACTATCTTTATAATACCATCCTATAATCGGTAAGATCTCAAAACTATCTTGGAGCACAAAGTACGTCGCATCTTAAGTTATCCTTGATTTTTTCGTGGGACATCGCAGACCTTTTTGTGCGGGAAGATAATCTGCGTCTAAGCGTTTCTTTTTTGTCTTTGTTACTGGCCTTCTTATTTCAGCCAGTTTTGTTGCTTGTTAAAGTCATAAACACACCCCGTTCTCTTTTCACCCTTTTGTTTTTGTACGCCATCACCTGTTTCGCTGCAATTATAAAATGACGTCTGCACTAAGGTGCCGTTATTAAATGTTGAAATTTGTGCCTTGTGTGTCGTGTTTGTTCTCCTGCCTCCGCCTTCTTCTCTTAAGCGCACACTTGTTTTACAGAGAGTAATAAAAAACGTAAGCTTGTCGACTGCTCCGCCACCTAGGACGTAACTTTCCTCCCAATCCTTAAAATTATTCTTCATAAAACAATAGTCAGCACTAGACCTGTGTTTCTTTTGCATGGTATCTTAGCCGTGCCAAGCAAATTAGTTTGTTCACACATGTTCAAGACAGTTTCACTGTAATCATTCTTCACAATCACAGTTGCAGTGCAAGTATTTCAGTCATGAAACAAAGGCTAAACCTATGCGCATTTGCTTTTTGCTGTCACTGTTTTCGCTTCAGCCAATTTTATGAAAGATACTACAATAATATTGACATTCACAATGAATTAATCACTAATTTGTCGTGTAGGCTTGTGCGAGTTATCAGCATATACTGCCTCACTAACTGACGTTCCGAAACTTTTGTACCACGTCCATCAACGGAGACGAACCACCTCCTGGACTAACGCTGTCGTTGAAGACCACTGACACTTAAAATTAGGGACAAGCGCCTCTAGTTCCCTTGGCCGGAACCACATGGTTCTTAACATTGAGCATTCAAAAATGGCGCGTTCACATCATCCCTCTCATAAAAAAGAAAGAGAATGACAAAGTGGCCGCAGAACAGAACGTGATAGAACCCCACCTTAGCGGCACTGGCTCGGAGCTCTTCCAAATTCCTCCTAATGCCTAACAAATTTTATGCACTTTCTCTCCCTACTGTGTTTTAGTTTTTCTGTAATATGCTATGAATTCCAATTCCTTCCGTAGAACCGCTTAACCTTCACGGTCCTAATATATCAAATAAAAATCATAATAATGAGGGGAAGGAGTGGAAATGCTTTATAACGAAGGAATATAATTTCGAAATTGAAAGCAACATTTACGGTGTATTAGAGCAAAAATTGTAGAGAGGGCGATGGTAGCTTTTAGCCGTGTTCATCATGATTAATCGACAAATATAACGCAGGACAAGATTTTCGATATTTGGCGTACGTCATCACAGCTTGTTCCGGTTTGAGTGCGCCAACGTTCAGTCTTTTATCGCCAATATCAGTTCGTCTTTAAACGATCGAATTAGTGCACGCGTTTAATTTTGGTGAGTTGAATAGACATGGTATGTTTTGGCAGGAAATCTCGATTATTTTCTTTTCAGTCTCGTCCCAGCCTTCACGCACTACGTATTTACAAGATTATAGCTGTGGGTCTTGCCTTCATCATAATCCAGATTGCTGGTTGGTCAAGGCAGTAATTTTTTGCCGCTGTCGGCGGCGAGTGCCTTCATCAAGGGCAGCATTTGTTGCGACTTGAGAGAAGAAAGCTTGTTGCTTTCTTGCGAAACTCTTATCGAGCGCATTGGCATTCTTGTGCTTTTCAGCCTGCTTATTATGAGTAGTCCTTATTTCTTTGAGGATATAGGTTCCTCAATATATAATTTATTCTAAGAGGGCTAATAAGATAGAAGACGCTTACGAAGACAGAAAACGTGTACGACGTCCGCTGTTCTTCTCGACACCGGAGGACAGGGTAAAAAGACGGGCGAGAATATGGGAACATTCATATGAAGCAGCAACGTAATAATGTGATCTCGGTGGCGCAAAATTAACGGGACGAGTAACTAAATGTGGTTATATTTTCTCCGCGAAGAGAAGAGCCTGGGGACTAAAGTGTGCGCGCAGCTCAGCCCCCTGCAGGAAGGAGTCAGCAAGCTCGTCCTCCTACCGTGGCGCCATGAGGCAGGAGGAAATTCAGACGCTCAAGGGGACGGTCAGGGGGGACACTGCAAAGAAGAAGCATCGGATGGGAAACCACTGTTACTTGAGCAGCCTATGGATAGTAGACCACTGCGATCCGCTGGCAGCGGTGTTCAGCAAGCAAGCAGGGAACATCACAGGTGCGGGGATGACCGGCGAAACTTCCCGAAATAAATGGGAGCAAGAAATTATGTGCAAAGACAAGACGAGAGGGCGATTGCGAGCCGGCTGCCGATACCACACAGCACATGGCGAGGAAACTGCGATTGCGAACTATACCGTATGTGTCACCAAAGATACTGTACAGTTTTGAAAATAGGCTAATTTAAAGAGGTCATGTTTCGGCATAAATTATCAGTGGTATAGCGCATCAAAATAAACCCTGTATAAGTAATGTCGATATCATCTGTTAGAATTTCAAAAACGCAGTTACCTTTGGTGCTGAGTTCCAACAAATTTTGCCTACAGAGCGGCCAAACGCATGCGCTTCGAAAGAAGCTTGGAGGCAAATCAACCGCATGAGTGCGTATAACTCGTCAAATTAGACAAAATTTTCTGGGCCACAGCGCCGAGGGTCAATGCGTTTTCAAAATTCTGATAACTGATATGGATATTACAATGGGCAGGATCCACGCCTCTAATAAAAAAGAAGACCAGCAGCCATAGTTAAAAAGTTAACTATTCAATACTAGTCAACCACCCTTCCAGTCAGCACGTCTTCGCTCTATTCTGATGCCCTATACAGTTGACAATGCTATACTCAGGAAAGCGGTCTTTTAACTCGAACGATTATTTTTAAAACTTGCTGAACATCTGAGGTGCCACACGCGGTGTATTAAAGATGGCGACGCACAAGCCGAAGTCAAGGCAAATGCCACGGGGGAAGACGTCTTTCACAGCGCACTCTGCACTCTCTCAGACAGCGCAACAGCTATTGATATCTAGCAAGCATACGCCGCAAGCGTAAGTTGTCACTTTTTCAGCGACAGCTGTACAGGTGTTGTTGTTGTTAGCCTGTCAAAAGATGGCACATACCCACACTGGGGGATCGGCCAAGAATCGGGTGGCTATTCACCTGAACGCAGTTAACAAAAAGGAAAAGCACGTCTCGTTTATCCCACGCACACTGTTCAGGTGGCATTCTTCGAAATCATGCCATCGTCGTCCTCGTCATCGTTGTAGTCGTCCGCGCACAGCGCTGCCCCAAAGCACTCACCCCACCACGCATTGCATCGATACTTAATGTCACTCAATCTCTTGAAGCATGCCGGCATAACAACTATTGTGAAATAAAAGTACGTATTGGCATTTATATTGGAGCTTTTCGTCGCTAACGTGACCTAAAGATAACGTACACATCGCAGACCTGATTCGGTTGATAAAACCGAAGACGAAACAGCACCAAGAAGAAATTCAATTATAAATTTTTTAGCGGTCGTAGGCGAATGCTACACGGTGATTCATGTAATCTGTCCGAAGCATCATCTAAAAGAAAACACGCAGCTAAAATTTAGTGCCTCTTACATTGCCCATAGCGGCGCTATGGTGACTCGGACACCACTGTCCACCGGAAATGATCAGATTTATAGCATTCTGCGAACCGCTTCCACGCCCCGGCACAGTGGGCACGTGTTGATTGGTCCCGACTCAGTAGGCGCGCGCAGCTGGCCGGGCACATGGTGCCATCTGGTGCTCGCGAGGCGATCTGCGCATGCGCCGTGGCGCTACGCAGAAGATGATCCTAGTGTTCCTGTATATGCACCGCAGGGAGCATATACAGCATATATGCCTCTTGGAGTAGCACATGTAGGAACAATAGCTGATCCCGGTAGCGGATCGCGCTATGCAATAACTCAATATTGTCGCTTGCGCACACACCAAAAATCTCGTGCGGGTAGACTGCGGCGTCGTGAACTGTGCAGAAACTCTTACAGCCTGTGAAACAGGATACAAATTCACCTGTGCTCATTGCAGGGATCTTGCCATAAATTACACGCTCCGTATAAGCGAAGAGGGTATGACGCGCTAGACCTGAGCAGTTAAGCCGCAAGGTGAAGCTACATGGCATAGTGGGCGAGTTGGTACTGCATCTTAAGGAACGAAGCAGCGCAACTAAAACGAAGAACCAGAAAAGGAGATACACGGAGAGGCGCTACGGACAGCGCGTGCCCGTGAATCTCTTTTTTTGGTGCTGCCTTTTATTTGCGCTGTTTCGTTCCTTAAGGTGAAGCTAGTGCCACTGCAAGCGTTCAAAGGTTAGTGCTGCTCACACCCTCGGCACGTACAGAAACGGGGGGAGGTATGCGCACCCCGCGAACGGAGGTGCGAGGTACTGTAAAAAAGCTGCAGTGCACAGCTGGGGATCCGTTCATACTTGAGACTCCCTCAGTGAGCGAAGGCTTGCATAGAGGCTCACCTTACTGGCAGAGAAACTACTGCGAGCTTAGCACGAACAGCTTTGGCACTCCTTGGGGGCAGCATTGTGTCCTCGCTCAGCCGAACTGCCGCTCCTCCGGCGCTCACCCCATGGCCACCTTTGTGTGCATAAAAAAGGGCGTAGGCTTGCGCAGGTTGGTAATTCACAGTATGTCTGGAAACTTAGCGCGAGAAGAACGAAAGACGATGACGAGACGTCATCGTCCTTCGTTTCTCCCGCGCTATGCGTCTCGGATACTCGGGATAAAATCTGTAACTACGTGCGACGGTAGATAAAACGGGGACAATTAGCGCAGACAAGAAAGCACCTCAAAGTAAGAAAGCAGTCGTGACACGCCGCAGGAACGTCCTGAGATGAGCTGCGCCTCTCAGCCGCATGAATTTGGTCCTCGAGACCATTTCGCTTATTCTTCCGTGGCAGCGAGCGAGATGAAACGCAAAGATCAGCTCCAGTAATTTTCACTCACATTTGTTCTTTTCTATAGCAGATAGCTGTGCGGTCTTTCCTGCGGGACATTTTTCAAGTTAAAAGTGTGCACGAATTTAGTTCTATACACGATTTCTTGTTTACGTTTTATTTTTTCATCAACGCTTTCTATTGCCTTAAAATGACTCTGAAAGGGGCTCTCAATAAAGGTACGGCATTCCTGGGATGCAAATAGATGCTGCCTTAAAAATTTCCTATAGGAAAAATTGTTTTAATTCTTTTTGTGCAACCTGAGTATCCTGTAGTTTTGAATTTCAGCGTCTTCGCGCCGGTCTGCCTACTCGGCACGACCGCAGGCTGCTAACGCGCGCGGGAACTGCCCGTTGGGGCGGAGCTTCCTGACCCACCGGAGGGACGCGGCTGGCTCGCCGCGGCCATGGTAGCTGTGTGAGGTCTGATACAATTCAGCTTATAACCATTTCTCAACGTGCACATGCAAGAGCGTGTGAAACGGAGGAGGTTGAGAGCTTGAAAAGTAGCCGCACGGGGCTCGCCATATTTGCGCGCGGCAATGTGTTTCGTGTTGCGTGTAGAATTGTGTTATTTGGTCCGGGCGTTCATGACAGCACAATGTAATGACTGAGAGCTTGTGTACTCTCCTCAGAAGGAGTTTAGAGCGCCTTTAACAATGCTTTCTGCCCTGGTCTCCTCACTTTAGGACCAACAAATGATAAATTTTTGGTATAATTATAATCAAAATAGTCACTGATATCGAAAGCAAAATCGGTGCAAAATGGCTCTCTTAATGTTCCACTTTATCAATCTCGTTTTTTTCATTGTGCTTGAAAATCACGAGAAAGTTGGCGAATGACACGATCGAGCGCTCTCATAGGAGGTGCGATTTATGACGATTTATATTCTATAAATACTAGCTTGGGGGCGCTCATAATTTTTTACTCTTTTTCAACTTTACTGAATACAATATTCCAACTGATGACTTTTTGCTTAAAACGATAATAAATGTAGTGCATCGTTCTTTACACGTCCTGATATGAGGTCTCCAGGGCTTAGTGGAATGCGTGTCGCCAAGTGAATCTCGGAAAGGCTTGTTCAAAAATTTTTACAGCTGCACCTCGGATCTTTATGTCGATGAGAAACTTCCTGGTGCGGTAGAAGTTTTGAAACATGACGAATGAGTTGAAGAAGATGCACGAGTCCAGCATTCTTGGACAGTGATTTTAATTGTTAGGCAACTGCGGAATATTGCAAGATGCTATTATGAACATACTGATGGCAATTGCTTAATCTTTCGATGCGTAGCAAAATCTTTAAAGCTTGATCTGTGCTCGCTCCAAGTGGTAAACACTGAAATAGAAAAGCAATGGGTTGTGGTTTTGACAAGAAATAGCAGAAGACTACAGGCGTCTCGAGAAGGGATCTTGGTGAGTGATTAAATTGACGAAATCTTAAGATATGCAAAAAAATTGCATTCCTAAAGAACTGCTCATTGAAAAAATGCCATTGTCTAGAATTCTTGCGTAAGTAAGAATATGGATTAAAATAAACACAGCAATTCGCCAGTAGAAGCTGTGGAGGGAGAAAAAGTCTAAAACTAGGCTCCCTCAAATTCCACGCGAACATAGTGGGCGCAGTGGCAAGAATTAGAAGTATGGTCCGACGTGAAAACAACCGAACGTGGCCAAGTCACGCAGTGCACTCATAGCAATGACAAGGCCTTCTTGTGCGGTCAACAGTAGGAACGTTTCGTGGAACCGAAGCGGCCACTGGATAGTCGCAGCAAGAAGCAGATTCGATTCAATGTAGAAGGATTCAACTAAGGTTCCTTCATTGTCGCTGACGCTTTTTTTAAGTGACGTCAAGCTTTCAAGTGATCCGCTGCCTTCTTTCCGTATCCGCTAATGGCTTCTCCAGTTCTGATTTCCGCTTTCCGCCGGAAGTCGGCATCAATTTTTGTATCTGCTCGCATGGAGCAAAAAAAAAAAACGGACCCAGTCAAGTCGTTACCGTCGCCTAGGTTAACCACTGTCGCGCGCCGCGTTTTCACGAGACATTGATCGACCGAATACAAGTGTGTGAAGCTAGCACAGAATTCGAGAGCGCCGATGTTATCAATAAGGTGCGAAGGCGCACCACGGCATCCACAAGCAGCGCCTCTGATCGCTGTCCCTCGGCGTCGGTCAACTTCGCGGCTTGAACGCTCAAAAATTTCGACGCTTTTCACACGGTGTAATCATCGCATGCGTACACGAACCATGCACAAGCGCGATATGCTTCTTTATTGCTACACTGTTCGAAAAAAAATATCATCCAAACAGCAATACAACGATTGATGAAAACAGCTGCGATGATCGTAGCCACAGGCTCGCTCCGAGAATCGAGAAACAAAACGACAGTGCTTCCTTTCGTTTAAGACTAAATTTCGGAAAGCTAGGCGAGGAAGAAGAGCCGTGGGGGAGGGGAGGCGTGCGCTATTTATAACCTGGTCGACAGAAAACGTCACGGAGGGGCTTCAGTTGTGACGGGACGCTCAGAATTAATTTGAAGAAAGGATATGCACAGTAGTGATTGAGCAACTGAAGACTTAAAAACAAGCGCTCTAAAGCTTTTTATTGAAGTAAACATCTGCCTGTTATGCTGAGACTAACGTGACACTAAAGGGAATATTGAATTAGGCGAGACTGAAAATTACCCACGTTTTTTCTACGCGTTTTTTATTTGCTGAAAAAACTCCAATGGAAGTCCCGAAATCCTTCCACAATCAAAGCGCCTGCGAAAAATGAACTGCCGTGTGGCGTTCTTACAAAAGTACGGCCAATCAGAGGCGCCACTTCTAAACACCGCAAACTAGGCCGCAAACCGAAATAATGGTGACAGCGGCAACGAGCAAATGCGGGCCATCTCTTGCCTCCACTATTTGAATGAGGTCTTTCCTCTGCATTGCGTGTTTGTGCGTCACATTGGATGCTCCGTGGGTGCGAAAGAAACTTCGTCAAGTTATGGAAGGCAGGAGCAGACTGCAGAAAAAACAGCTAACCGCTATTGCGCATGTATGCGTTGGCGACGAAAACGCGGACGTGTGGCCTACCGCGGCTACACGCTGCAGCAGGCTCTCTGTCCTGCGGCAGAAATATCTTACCTGAACAAATTAAACTTCAGTAATACCATGCGCTATTCCCACCTCAAATATTACTCTAGCCTTATCAGGAGCTCCACAACAAAACGAAATATTGATAAAAGCAATTTGTTTCACAAAACGTAGTGTGTTATTTGGCAAATGTTGACATGCAGACAACAACAATCTATTCCCGAAATACGGCATCATTACATTGATCCACAGTAATGAAGATCAGTTGTTAAACTCCGTCTATTTCTCCTCTGCCGAATCTGCAAATTTCCTTAAACTTCTGGCGCCATTACAGCAGCGAACAACAAATTTGAGCATTTGAAACCTTCCATATTAGTTAGTTCTCTTTTTCCGCACAAAATTCAAGTTTCAGTATTTAAAACAGAATCTGCCATCACTTCTAAACAAATACCGAAACGAGCCTTTTTCATCTAAGGAAGAGTTTAATATTTTTTTTTAAACCTCCGCTGCAACGATATGTCACTCTGATATGCCGAAAGTTCCCATTGATTTGTGATTTTTATTAAGATTTGTTAAAGGAATTGAACTGTCCTGCATTGTGTGCTTGCGTATTATTTTTCATTATGTGTGCGTTTGATACAAATACCTTTCTACATGTTCTTCCAAATTTTAGGAGAGTGTAGTTTTCATCATTTAATAACCTCTGTTGGCTGCTGTTTTGTTCTGAGGACCCTGGGCATCGTTAAGTGGCTGTGGGCAAGTTTTAGCCCCGGAGACCTTTAGATTTGTGTGTGTAACCGCTCTGAAAAATATAAAAATTGAATTTATTGAATTGTGTGCTTTTGTGAAGTGCAGACGCATGCTCGGAGGTATACTCGAATGCATGCGAGCAGCTGTCGCGCTCTAACGTATTCATTTAACACCACATCTGAGTTAAAACTGCAAGAGCATTTCTCACGAAACGACGCATTGTGCTGTCGATTATCCCGTATTTTCCGACTAACTACGCATTACACCAGTGTGATCGCAGACAAGCCTTGTGATTGGCTCTGCTACGGTCGTTGCGATTCCTACGTTAGTGAATTGCTTCCCGTGGGTTGGAAGCGGAACCGAATCAGGGTACGTTCCGCCCAGCTATAGTCTGCCGCCTTCCGGCTGTGTAGCCGTCGGCAGGGGATACACATATATTCTTGTGGAACGCGCATAAGCTGGTTGAACATTTTTCTCGTGGAAAACCTTGCCTCCCGTGCCGGCGCAGTAAGTAATGCGTGCACGATGGACCGCTTTGGGAAACTTTTTAATTCACGAATGGACTTTGCAGCTCCATTTGCACCTATATTCTTCCGCAGACTCTATCTGCACAGTGCACAACATGAGTGCAGAAAACTGGTTCAAAATTACTTGTTTCCTGTTTCTTGTATTACTTGACGACATCGCCAATTTGAGCGGGCGCAAGTACGCGCGTCTTCAAATTATTACCCACGATAAAAACGTTACATAAGCACTCCTTCTCATTGGAGTTTGTTGTATACCACCAGGCAATGACAGCTGGAAGAAGCTCCCACCGCGACTGCAACGGCGGCTCAAGAGCGTACACGAAAGTTCCGCCGTGAGTGGGCTAGATAGCGCCACGTCAGGATAAGGTAAAGCTGCCACCGTCAGGATAGCTGCCATGTCCGCTACCTACTCCACGCGTCCTGGGTACCACTCGTTAAGAGAGCATGCACTGTGGCCATCAACAAGAACGTGGGCCCACATACTGGAAAATCCACTTTCCAATGATGCTCGTGAGTTCGCTCACAATTCACAAACCTCACAGAGCGATGTTCGACGCGATGGTGCTGACATTAAGCGCACGTGTGCCGAGTCTTGAGTACGTGGCACTTTCGCGGGCGATGTCCCTGTAGTGCCTCTACTGATAAACGTCAGCGTGGACATTAAGTTATGTCATGTCATGTCTAATCCGAACCCGCAGTCCCTGTACGCGAAATCCTGCACCTTTATGCACGATGGGGTAGCTGCTCGTGTGACCGCCGTCACTGAACGTGCGGTCGCTCGCATGTTAACACTAGGGTCCACTTACACAGACGACTACTTCGCCCAGTCGAAAGTGCCGACTCAGAGAGAGATTTGTATCGAGCAGCTTGTTGCTCTTCACGGATTCGTCGCTCTTGATTTCTTCAAACATCACGACGTTCGAGCAGGCGGCGTCGCCACTGAAACGTCGTGTGGACAGGACACCAACAGCTGTTGAAAGAACAAGCATCATGTTGGTAGACATGTAGGGCTTAAAGTGCGACGTAGGCGGAAAAGACGTGGGTTAGCCTGCGTATAAATTTCGTCCAACACCCAGAAAGACGCAAAATATTTCATTGCCACTGCCTTTAAGCAGTACGATAATGTCGACACATGAATCGCGTGTAAATTGTGCGTTCTTCTCGTCATTTGTGGAGATATTAACGCTGGAGCTAATCAATAGCAGTGGTTACCGGAGTTTAGGCACATACCTCTCGGCGTCACCATTGTGAAAAAGCCTCTCCAAGCAACCACCAGAACCGCCAAGTCCATCTCACAAGCATGAACTATATGTTGTATTTCAGCTCCCACATGCCGTTACTCGCCGTCCTGAGCGAAAAGACACGACACACGCACGAAGAATGTAGGTTTACCGTAAAACTCTTCTTTCTTTACACAATTGAACACAAGTCAGCAGGCATGCATTCCTGCATTCGGGTAATCGATGCGTCGCACAGATTACACTGATACTTTTTTTTTCATGAGACAAATGAAAGACGATGGTGCATACAAGTGGCACTTCTCTTAAGTTTTTCTCTAAAACCATGTTTACCTTTGCTCAGAAAACATGGAATACCAGGCGATCGTATAGCGTCCCACATGTTGGCGACGTATATGGACGCGGGTGTCGGCATTAGCGCGTAATAAAAATAAAGGAACAAACACTTTGCAATTTCACAACACCTGCATTCTGAACTAAATAGCCTACTCGACGGGTTGAGACAAAACGAAATTGCTTTACCGGCTTCGTAACAAGCAAACACAGCGTGAATGAAGTTGAGAGATTGCGGTTGTGAACTTGCTGCGAACAACGGCTACACGCAGCCTGAGGGTACAGAATGCGAGGAGAAAGCGTCAGTTTAATTTAGTTATTTTATGGGTGTTCAACGTCACAAAGCGACTCAGGCTATGAGAGACGCCGCAGTGAAGGGCTTCAAAAATTTCGACCACCTGGGTTTCTTGAACGTGCACTTACATCGCACAGCACTCAGGCCTGTAGAATTTCGCCTCAATCGAAATTCGACCGCCGCGGCCTGGATCGAACCCTAGTCTTTCGGGCCAGCAGCCGAGCGCCATAACTACTCATAGGCCGCGGCGGCGAGGACAAAGCTTCGGTGCTGGTGTTTGTGATTAGCCTTTCTCACCGCCATCTGTTTTGCGTCGTTTTAATTACACGACACTTCGTACTATCGTTTATGCTGGCCACGTTGCTTTCCTCGTATTTCGACGGTAACTGTCCAAATAGGCGGCGAAATAGCATTCGCCAAGGAGTGCGTCAGTCATCGCAGCTGCAGGAATCCCTGTGGCGGTGCCACGTGCACCTTACTTTCACGCTATTCTCTGACTTATGAAAGCTCTGATTTCGTTAAATAACAACATATTTGCTATCAGGTGATCCTACCCTAACAGTCCAGCCGAACTAAGTATTCTCGTTTAGTTTCCCTTGGAGACTTCATTCCTGTCATATGCATAATTGTTCATCTAGGGGCTTGGGTAAAAGATCATGAGCCGATTTAATGCCGATCAACCATTCGGCACTGGCGTCCTCATGTGAGGTCACACTTCAGTTATTTAGCCCATGAACATATACAGTCTTGCACACAATTACACAATTCAAAGGTCAAATAGTTTAAAAATGCACGGTTTGTTCACTAATAATCTTGAAAAAAGCGAGGTCTGTCTGAAGTGTGTCAGATACATTCAGAAATAAAATAAATGTTACCACGACTGGATTTGGAGTCCGTGGCGGCGAGAACAGATCAGCTTCGTTGGCCACTGCACGATACCACTATACTACAATCCGCAGCCGATCACGCCTTGCGCTAAACTTTTATTCTCGTGCTGCGCTTTGCACGTCGCCGTCTTCCTCAGCTTCCAAATGTACGCTGAAGTCATGAAAAGAAAGGAAACGCGCATAACCGGCTCCCTGGGTCAGCAGATACCGCAATAGCTACGTGGCGGTAGTGACAGAGAGATGTGCGCTGCTTGCGTCTGCGATGACGTTTGAGCAGAAACGGGACACTGTAGCAATAGGCTTCCAGCGTTCATTGGGTTTATTGGTGATGGCGTCGACAGCGTTGTCGACTCAGTTGATTTTGCGGAAACGAAAGGCGCATGAGTGACTCCATGGGTTAGTTGAAACCTCAATCGCCCCCCCCCCCCGCCCCCCAGTGTAAAGGGGCCATAGTGGCGACCTAAGTGCGCAAGACGATAGCAGGGTCGTTGTACGGTTTCAGGGGATTAGAGAGCAATTTCACGACCGCGGCAACAGTGATAAGTCTAAAGGTATGAGGGGATCGACGAGGTAATTGGCTGGACAGGTTTGGTCCAGAACGCAGTAGGGGTCCACGCAATTGCAAGCTTTGAAGATTGGCCTGATCTGGAGGAGGGCACGAAAGTCAAATTAAGGTGTCTTGTGGTGGTGGTAAAAACCTCTATTATGACAGAGGTGCCTGGGCCATTCAGGCTCCTGGGCCCCCATTAGCCCACTAGACTCAAACGCTCATATTCGTAACGTACATGGCGTCAGCAGCCCGGTCCGTGGCAGTATTCTGCCAGACCTTGTCCTCAGCACGGAGCTGGGTCTCTCAGTTCTCCCAGCTGGTGACTTGCTCCAGGCCCCGCAGAATAGGATCCGCCGGGCATTGTAATATAATTTGGGCGAGGGTGGCGCTGGTGCATTTGCAGAGGGTGCAAGAGGGGTTGGTTAGCGTTTGCTGGCAGCGGGGTCTGGTATAAGGGGATGCGAGGGTTCGTGTCTGGAGGCGGCGCCTTAGGGTTTGGTGGTAATTATCAAGTGAGTGGTGTGGTGGCAGTTAGAGCTGTCTCTCGTCACGGTGAGCCTTAGTCAGCTCACTGAATGTGCACATGCGCTCCCGGGAGAACTCCGACGTGGGCGCCGCCTGTGTCCGGTGTTTCAGACCTCGGGTTTACCTATCGGCGGCCTCGTTGCCGGAGTTCGTCGATTGCGCAGGCACCCAGAGCAGATCCCCGTGGCGGGGCGGATTGGGACCGGGCGAGGTCAGCAGGCAAATATCAGGGACATGAACTCGCCCGTGCGTGAAATTTAGTAGTGCAGTTTTTGAATCTGTGAGAATATAACGGCCTTCCCTGTGGGCAATCGCAAGGGCAATGGCTGGCTGCTCAGCAACTTCTGAGGAGGAAAGGGAAGGGAGAGGGAGAGTAGCAAGAGTTGGAGGGTACGCCTCACCACGGCTGGCGCCGCTTCCTTGCCCGAGCATGCAGCGTCCATCCACAAGGCAAACTCCTCGGAGCCGTATTATTTCTGGAGAGCCTTTGTCCTAGATGGGTGGTGTGGCCTGTGGTGTTGCGTATG
The DNA here is from genome assembly GCF_052857255.1 of Amblyomma americanum. Lineage (NCBI taxonomy): Eukaryota > Metazoa > Arthropoda > Arachnida > Ixodida > Ixodidae > Amblyomma > Amblyomma americanum. Next base: position 496,426,613 of record NC_135497.1, on the reverse strand, counting down.
GGTGTTTTGGGAGAAGGCGGCAGACAGGCAGAAGCGGCGTGGTTGATTTTCTGACGGTGCTGGTGGTCGTGGTGGGAACAACCTTGTTTTAAAGCAAAAATAAAAAAAAACATCCTCAAGAGTGTGCTCCTACTTGTCCAGGAATCCACGGGCCGGGGCTTCATGGACCGCTCGGTCCACCACGCATGTTTGGCCAGCTGCTTCAGCAGCTCGCAGAGCGGCCCCCCATGAGAAAGAAAATGGCTTGTGTATGAGTGGAGCCGCAACGGTTTGGGACACTCCCGAAGGTAGTAATGAAGGTGTCCTTGGCTGCCTGAAATGTTAAGCAGAGTGGGAGGGTCAGGGTAGAGCGGCAGCGAGAAAGGAGACAAGGTGAGATGTAGTAAATTGACAGCAGTTGCCGCCCGACCGCACTGTGTATTGAATCTATTGCACGGTGAAGTGTTGGTGGGAAAGTGAAGCGCCTGTTTCTGTAATAAGTGGTGATTCCGTGGCATGTGCGTAGAGCCCACGAAGTTTTCTGCGTTGGTTTGGGTTTCCGATGTTCCGTGGCCTAGAGGGATAGTTTTCGTGCCAGCACATGAACTCGCTGATTACCGGAGATCGAGGCATGTCCAGGAACTCGCATGAGGATTATCTCTTGGGTAAGGGTGTGTCCTGATACGAGAATGCATTGGGTGGTTGGTGTTATAATGCTCTGTTGATAGTGATGGCACACATGTTGGGAGTCGGTGCATTTTTCCGTGATGTTGGAATCTTGTGTAGCGTGTATGAGCGCCAAGGTGTGGGCCGCGCCCTCAACTTTGGTATAGAGTTGTTGGCGCGGAGTGTGGCTGCGGCTCCGATGGTGCCATCCTCATAGGCAGCGACAGCAGTATATAGCCTGGTAGGGTGTGTTGAGCCGCGTCCGCCTATATAATGTGGGGCCAGCCTCTGTAGAGTTTGGTGCAATGCTCTGTTCAAGTCTGGCTTCAGGCCATGTGTAGCTCGAGGTTCATATTTCTGGGTGGAGGTTTGGTGCGCATTTTACCCTGGATGTTGGGTGGATACATTTGGTCGTTAGGGTCAGGTGGACATGCAATAGGACGTGTTGGCCGGTTTCTGTACGCGTTAGACAAAGTATTTAGTTGCTTAGTTGGGCACGAGCAGTTTGAGATAATATTGTAGGTACCCGTAGCAAGATTTGTGCTAACTGATGGTGGAAGGCGGAGTGCTGAGAGTGCTGGTAGTGAGATGTGAAGTAACGGACAATTTGACGGCATTCCTCGGCATGCGTAGCGGCTTAGAACACGGTTGTAAATTCTGAAGAATCGGGTCGATGAGGGAGTATGGTGTAAACTATGTAGGAAGACTGACTGCCATACATTAGAAAATGCGATGCGAATCAAGTGGCTGCTTGCGCTGCAGATTTGTAAGCTTAGGTTACGCAGGGTTTGAACATGATCGCAATTTCGGTAAAGGGAAGAAATATACTTAGACATCATGTCGCCAGGGGTACTGTTAAACCGTTCGCGGTCATGCCGTTTGTCTTCGGATGCTACAAAGACGTTGTGAAGTGAACTATATGGTACTATTGAAGAAGGGCTTCCACGAAGTCGAAAAAAGGCGCGACCCCAATCGCTGCGCAATTCCTTGGGTGCACCATGGCGCATAATGATGTTCTGAAAAATGAAACATTTGACGTCATTTGCCGTTGCAGTTATGTTAACGGGGCAGTTTCTGTGTCGCGCACGAGGTGATGGATGGCGACAGTGATCTAGCGGTTCTTGTTAAGTTCAGAGAAAAGACCCATAAGGGTCAATCTCACTGCCGCGGTGAAGTTGTGTCGAGGGGTGATGACTGCAGTAAAATTTCTGACAAAGCAGCGAATGACGAGCAAAAAGCAATAAGCCTTCTGCATTTGTGGGCTTCGGAAAATTACTATCTGCACGAAGCTTGGCCGGGCCCGGCAGGACACGGTCCTTGGAGATGATGTGGCCAGAATGGTCAGCTGTCGGGCGCCAAAGTGACACTACTTTGAGCAGCAAGCCAGATTTTCTAAGACGTCGAAGGACAGTCTCGAGGCGAAAATGAGATGAATATTCCTTCGAACAGATGCTAACATCGTCCAGGAGGCAGAGGCAAGCCAGCCATTTCACCCCTCGGAGGATGTTGTCCGTCATGAGCTCAAAAGTGACACTAGCGTTGCAGAGATTGAAAGGCATGACATTAAATTCATGCAGCCCGCTAGGTGTGTTGAAAGCTGTTTTGTGGCGATAGAACTCTGCCATCAGTACCTGCCAGCCCCCAGAGCGCAGATACAATGAAGAAAAGTACCCCGCTGCCAGCAGGCACTCGAAAGCGTCATCGATCCGAGGCAATAGGCAGACTTCCTTCAGAGTAATTTTTTTTAGCCGGTGTTAGCGCAGAATCGAATGGAGCCATCATTTTTCTTTACGAGCAGAACAGGAGAAGCCCACGGGCTGTGAGAAGGCTGGATCTCTCCGCGCTGTAATATGTGACTCACCTCTTCATTATTCATATGGCGCTCAGCGCCGGAGACGCGGTAGGGGCGCTGACACAAAGCACCATGAGTTACAGTATCGATATGGTGGCTAACCTCTGTCGTACGACCAAACGTTGTTTTGTGTGAGCCCAAGGATGCGCGGAAGCGCTGAAGCAAGGCGACGAGCTTGGCGCGTTGGAGAGGCTTTAGAGCCGCATCGACGCAACAGCAAAAAAAACAACTCTGGGGTCGGGTCAGTGATTTCTACGGGGGAATTAATACCGTTGATATGATCCGCGTCAGGGTCATCAACCACAGTAGAATGGTCGCCGGGATCGATGAAATCCACCGTGGCGAGCGACTCTCCCGAAGTTAAGTGGAGGAACAAGGTCAATGTGGCTCGTCCTTGTTTGTTTACTCTGTCCCAGTCTGTTGTGCGCTACTGTGCCTGTAATTAGGAAAAGGTAATAAGTTTGCAACGCACAAACACCAGATAATGTCAACACGGCATGCTGTAGCAGTACATTTTTGCGATGAGCCTAGAGGAGAGAGGGGGTATAAAGGACACTATGTGAGAGAGGCCAGCAAAAGTCAGGGGCGCAAGAAGAGACGAGAAAGCTGGCACGCCGGTGTCGTCGGTGGCGACAACATTCCTGGTGGTAACAAGGGAGACATCCAAGACAGCGGCGACAAATCAACGTGGGCATGTGCGCAGTCTATGACGGCGTGCTGCCCGGACAGAAAGTCCTACCCGAGGATGATGTCGTGAGAGAAGCGTACGAGAACAATGAATTCAGTTGTGTAGGAGAGATCATGGATGATGCGGGCAGTACACGCTGCTAGAGATGAAATGTTCAGCCCTGGAGGTTCGAAGCGAAATGTCGGAAAGCGGCCTCGTGCTGCCCAGGTTGCATCTAATGACATAGGTGGCAGCACCTGTGTCCACAAGCGCATCGCCAGTAATAATTTCAATAAGAATTTCAACAAAGTTAAAGGGGCTTGGGACGGTCGTTGACGGCGCAGTTCTTGCCTCTGGAACTGCGGCGGCCACTTTTCCGCTTGGAGAGGTGGTGACCGGAGGAGAGCGAGAATGGCGTCGATGAGACGGCGACCAGTGGGTGTAGGAGTCGCAACGAGGCGAAGAGGGATTAAGAACCGTACGAAAATACACAGGTGCGGAGGGCAATTGGATGTCGTGAGTACAGGAGAATGTTAATTTCAAATTAAGCACAGACATCAGAGCTAAGTAGACCACACCGATGAACAGCTGTGAGTTCACAATGTGCACAACTATGTACAAAGTACATTAAGGAGTTAAAAAATCCACAATCATTATCGCGAATAACATTCAATTATGGTGGCAGGATGGTGGCAGGAACATGATTCGAGTTTCTACTGCACTTGCAGAATCAATCAGAAGTCAAGTTCGTTTTAGGTCATGCGTTAGGCAGATGAGTCAAAAAATGTTTTTTCTTCGTGTCTTCGTGTTTTTGTTTTTGTCTTGTGCAGTCCGTCATTTTCGGCTGACTGCATTATATTTTAGGTTTTTATCTTTCTTGTGTCAATGAGCAGTTGTGAATATGCTTCGCCGTGTTCACATGTGCCTTATTCTTGCCCGTGTTTTTTTTTGTGCTCAGCCAGCAGTATGAACCTATAACAAACTGCCCAGCTCTCGATACTGCTTCAGGTGCTTTCTGTTCTTCGCCGCAAATGGTGTCTTCGAATAGAATGTGCGATCGTAAAACACTGCGAAACTCTTCTAAACATCAATCAGACGCTCTGTTAACGCCTGTAATGAGTTTCAGAAGAGCTGTAAGGAAAGATACGATGAGATTTTCTAAGCGGTAGCGTTAAGAGTAAAGTCACCAGAGTTCTGCGTTGTCCGAGTCTTCACCGGGGATTCCGGGACCAAGTGGCCACCATGAAAGGAAGAGGCAGGAGAGAATGAGCTAGAGAAGAATTTGGAAGAGGGCCACTGTTGAAGACAGCGCGCCAAATTGGACGCACTTAACACGCGCTGCTGGCTGATTACAGACGTTCGACGGCTGCGCAGAGAGGAGCCTGTCATGAGTGATTCATCTACGCCTCCATGAAAGTACGCATACCACCGACGTGGCAGGTCTGTTCCGGAGGCAGCAGGTACCACGAACGAGTGGCAACCGCGCCGGACAGCAAGACGCCGAGCTTAGGGAAGACGAACCCACTTGGAAACCAGCTGCTTCTGAGCCCAGCATGAAGCGCTTCAGTCACAAAGCTCTTCAAAAGCATTCAAAAGAAGGCATGTAAAGGGTTGAGAACTCCTAGCCCATCCCTGCCCTGAGTTATCTCTTCGAAAGTTGGCAAGAAGGCGTGACCTTCAGCTGTAGCTTAGGAAGTGGAGCGCAAATATGAGGCGTGTGTTGGGGAGGTGGTTGACAACCAGCAAACGGCACAATCCGCCTCTTCAGGGGATGAACGCTCGCGCAGTTTTTATGTTGTGAACACTTGGACTTTACCGAGAGGAAAAGAAAAAAAAGGCAGAGATTAAAGAAAAGTTAACGTTTACGCTTGAGATCACAGCATAGCGCAAGCGCGCTCAATTATTTTTGATGCGCCAGCACTTACTGTGGCTCTTCCTTGCACTTAGCCGCTGTCTATCTATCTGTCTATTTTTCTGAAGCATGATTTTCCGCAAGCTGCTCACCTGCCCACCAGGTTGTCGGCAAACTACTGAGGTGTGTGCACAGTTATTGTCGCCGACAAACGTAGGGCGACACAAAAGGGGGCTTTTAATCCGAAGGCCAAGAAGACCAGCAGCGCTCGTCCGAGCGGGAACGTCGTCTTCTTCGCTTCCACACGAGCCCAGCCATGCCGTTCGGCCGCATGGCGCCGCTCGCAGAATGTGAGCAGTGTGGCATTGCCTACCCCCCTTCCAACAGGCATCGCCTCGATGCCTCCGACAAGGGGAAAAACAGAATTGAATCACCGAAAGTCGAAGGTGCGTGTGGCAGCGGCACTGAATGTGAACTCCGACAATGGCTAACGGGCGTGATACGGTTTCATCCTGGACACGTGGACGACTTCAGACTTGGCCGGTCGAGAAGAGAGCACGACTCCTTGAGGGAACACATCGTAGTTTACCTCGCTGAGTTGCCGTAGAGCTTCGTAGGGGCCGAAGTAGCGGCGCATAAGCTTTTCAGAGCGCCCGCGCAAACGTATAGGGCTGTATACCCAGACGTGCTCGCCGGGTTGTTAAATCACCGCCCTGTGGCGGAGGTTGTAACGCCGGGTGTCAGTTTTCTGCTGGTGTCGAATCTGTTGTCTAGCAAGGTGGCGAGCGGCTTCTGCATCACGAATAAATTGGTCAGGGCCGGTGACAGACGAAGGGGCACAATCTGGGAGCAGCATGGCGTCGAGCATGGTCAGGGCGTCCCGGCGATACACCAAACGAAAGACAGTGAAGCGCGTCGTTTCTTGGAGGGCGGTGTTGTACGCACAGGTGACGTAAGAGAGTATTTTGTCCCAATTGCGATGGTCAGCGTCGACATACATAGACATCATATCTGCAATGGTCTTGTTCAACCTCTCGGTCAGACCATTCGTTTGAGGATGGTAAGCAGTCGTTTTTCTATGACTGGCGCCACTGAGACGCAGGACCTTATGTGTAAGAGCCGAGGTAAACGCGGTTCCCCGTCCGTGGCAAGAATATACCGGTTACCCATGGAGGACACTGGGAATGGGTCCAGTAAGTCCATGCCGACTTGCTGAAATGGGATCTGTGGTTGACCAATTGGCTTCAGGAGGCCGCCTGGTTTTGTCGGCGGTATCTTCCGTCGTTGACACTCACGACAGCTTCTAACGTAGCGTTGGACGACCGCAAAAAGCCGAGGCCAGTGGTACCTGTGGCGGAGGCGTCCCAATGTTCTGGAAAAACCAAGGTGGCCAGAAGAAAGGTCGTCGTGGCATGCAGCGAGAACTTCCTGACGAAGCGCGGTGGGGACAACGAGGAGATACGCAGTTTCGGTCTGGCCGTAGTTTTTCTTGTAGAGGACTCCATCTATTAAGCAAAACGACGAAAGTCCGCGAGAGAAGAGTCTGGGCGGACACGGAGCGGTTCCTCTGAGGTATTCGATTAGAGGCAGCAGTTCGCAGTCGGCCCTCTGGTGGCGGGCAAGGTCGGATGTGGTGACAGCGCCGAGGAAAGCAGAATCGTCGTCGGGTTCATCTGGTGGGCACGGAAGAGGAGCTCTTGAGAGACAGTCTGCATCGCTATGTTGCTAACCCGACTTATACGCGATAGTAACGTCGAACTCTTGCAACCGAAGGCTCCACCGTGCAAGGCTCCGCGATGGATCTTTGAGGTTCGCAAGCCAACACAAGGAGTGATGATTGCTGACGACTAAAAACGGGCGGCCGTACAGGTAGGGACGAACTTTGGTGATTGCCCACACAACAGCGAGACACTCCTTTTCCGCGGTGGAATAATTCATTTCGGCACGGGACAAAGCGCGACTTGCGTATGCGAGCACGCGTTCCACACAGTCTTGCCACTGCACAAGCACCGCACCGAGGCCAACATTGCTGGCATCTGTGTGCCGTTCCGTGGCGGCTTTTTCGTCGAAGTGGCCAAGGATAGGTGTAGATTGGAGGCGGGCCTTAAGTTCTGTGAAAGCTGTTTCCTGATCCTGGCCTCAGAAGAAGGGTTCGGAGTATTTTGTCAGGCGAGTCAGCGGCTCTGCGAGCTTAGAGAAGTTTGCAACGAACCTCCGATAATAGGCGCAAAGCCCCAGAAAACGCCGCAAGCTTCGTTTATCTGTTGGCTGGGGAAATGCAGCAACGGCGGCCGTCTTTTCTGGGTCAGGGCTGACGCCCTGAGCGCTCACAATATGGCCAAGAAACTTGAGCTCTCTAAATGCGAAGTGGCACTTTTCAGGCTTCAGAGGCAGACCTGCGGAACGAATGGCCTCGAAAACAGCACGCAAACGTTTCAGGAGCTCCTCGAACGTGTCGGAGAAAATCACGACGTCGTCGAGATACACAAGGCAGGACTGCCACTTGAGGTCAGTTAGTACGGTGTCCATCATACGTTGGAACGTTACAGGGGCTGAACACAAGCCGAAAGGAAGCACCTTAAATTCGTAAAATCCGCCAGGAGTAAATAAGGCGGTCTTTTCTCGGTCACATTCATTGACCTCGATTTGCCAGTAACCGCTACGCAGGTCGAGAGACGAAAAGTAGGTAGCATGGCGGAGGCGATCTAATGAGTCATCAATGCGCGGCAGTGGATATATATCCTTTTTGGTAACGTTGTTGAGACGTCGATAATCCATGCAGAACCGTAGGCTGCCATCTTTCTTTGCGACGAGAAGAACAGGTGATGCCCAGGGACTCGTCGATGGTTGTATGACATCGTCGCAGAGCATTTCGGCAATTTGGCGGTGGATGGCATCACGTTCCTTCGACGAAACACGATAAGGACGCTGACATAGTGGTCTCTGGTCACTATCGACGATAATGCGGTGCTTAGTTATTCGCGTCTGAAGAACCTTAGAGGTCGACGCAAAACAGTCGCGGAAAGAGTCAGTAAGGCTTTCAACGCGGCGTTTCTGACTGGTCAGAAGGTCAGGGTTCACGTCGATCGTAATGGCTGGTGCCGTGTCCTGTTCCGCTGTTCCGGGGTCTGTTGTGGATAAGGCACATTGGACGGCATGCTCGCCAAGTTCTTCAAAATGTGCAGTCACTGTAATTTTCGTCAAATGTTGGGGTTCGCTACTAAAGTTGGTCACTAAGAGCACGGCACGCGCGTGAAGAAGGTCGACAAGGGCGCGAGCAACGCAAACTTGCCGAGACAGTAGCAGCGACATGTTCGCTTCGGCAATGCCCCGAGTACCGAAGCTGGTATCACACTTGACTGTGACAAACTTCATTGCTCCCGGCGGTATTGTTGTGTGGTCGTCAGAGATGCGTAGTGCTGCTCTGTGCGGCTCGGGGTCTGTAGCAACAGCTCGCTGTGTCGAAAACGATACCAATTGCTCATGCAGGTTGACGACCGCGCCATATTCATTAAGGAAGTCCATGCCGAGAATCAGTTCCTTGGAACACTCGTAGCACGGCGAAGGAGCCAATGAAAGTTGCACCTCGGATCTTTATACGGCAGGTGCAGACGCCAACCGGCGTCACCACATGGCAACCAGCTGGCCCATGCCAAGGTGTTAGAACGTTTCTGAGGGTCGTGGCTAGGTGGCTGCTCATGACCGAAAAGTCGTCTCCGGTATCTACGAGTGCTGACACGTCATAGCCATCGGCGGCAACAAGAATTTTGGTGGCGGCAACAATTCTTTGACAACTCTTCGGTGAGGCGTTTGGTGCCGTCGTCGCTGGGGTCGTCGGTGAGGTAATCGGTGTGGTAGTCGACGCGGTCGTCGGTGGGGTCGGCGGTGGCATCGTCGTTGCGGTCGGTGGTGAGATCGTCTTTGAAGTCGGCGGCTGGTGTCGTCGGCGCTCGGGTCGTCGCAAACAACCGTCGGATGGAGGCTGTTCACTCTATGCGGGAGCGTCGGTGCTACCCCCGAAGGCCACCGTCGTCAGTTTTCCCGGCGGGGGGATGTGCGTCTGAATTGACCAGCGAATGATGCGTGACTGGGGATCCGTCTTGGAGATGGCGACCTAGACTGACGTCGTGGAGGCGGTGAGGGCAGCACATGATCGGCCAGGTACTGCTCAATGTCTCGCGGTCTCTCACCATAGCGTGGTCGGGGTGCGCTCGGTGGAAATCCTCTTAATCCCATCCGCCGGTATGGGCAGTTGTGGAGGACATGACCAGGCTCCCCTCAGTGGCAGCATAGTGGCCGGTTGTTGGGTGTGCGCCACACGTCCGCTTTTCTAACAGGGCGCGGGTCACGCAGCTCGACGGGGGAAGGGATCCCTGCGTTGGTTCGGCAGCAGGGCGGAATGCGTGTGGCACTGGCGCAGGTCTCCGCAGGGCTTCACTGTAGCTCATGATGCCGGTTGTAGTCCTCACACCTCGCTCGCCGCCAACCTTCACGGCGATCAGTGCGAGGATGTCGAGGACTACAACCGGTGGGATAGTGCAGGAAGGCAGACCTGTCTGACTGCCAGTAGTAAACGTCATGGTACGCACCGACCTCGTCAGTGGCTTCACTCAGGTTGCAGGCGTCGCAGGCGGCGGCTCGCTTTGTGGATGGGTGTTGTGTCCAAGCGGCGCTGATGATCGTCAGAATTGTCCTCGGGCTCGGCGCTCATGGGAGGATACCCAGCGGCTCCACCAAAATATTACCGACAAACGTAGGGCGGCACAAAAGGGGGCTTTTAATCCGAAGGCCAAAAAGACCAACAGCGTGCGTCCGAGCGGGAACGTCGTCTTCTTGGCTTCCACGCGAGCGCAGCCATGCCGTTCGGCCGCATGGCGGCGCTTGCAGAATGCGAGCAGTGTGGCAATACATACACCTGTGTGCTGTGCGATGTCAGTGCACGGTAAAGAACCCTACGTGGTAGAAATTTTCGGAGCCCTTCACTACGGCGTCTATAATAGTCTTAGTCCCTTTGGGACGTTAAACCACCATAAAACAAACTAAAACATAAATATATACACCTGGCAGGTTGCTCTTTTGCCACTGCCCACCGGGTTGTGGGCAAACTGCCCAGCGCAGCAGGTGGCAGTTAAATTAATGATTGGTCGCGAGAAGTTGCTTGGGAAATGCGACTTCGCTCTCAGGAGCCGTATCAATGGGGGCCTCTGCCATTGCAATGAAGCAGCCTGCCACTTAACCTCTGCCTCATGCGCCAGAAGTGATATGAGAACTCCCAGGTGTGTGGATGTATACGTACAGTCTACAATTATTCACGCTTTGCTAGCGTGAGTGTCGATGATTTTTTTTTGCAGGCTTGCTTTAAGCGTGGCGTGTTTTCAAGCTGAATATTCTCGATTCGTAAGCGTGAATTATGGGGTTCTTAACGAGTGCGAAGCATGAGTGAAGGCAATTTTTTGCACGCTTGCTTAGGCGTGGTGCATTTTCGGCGCGCACGCTTGCAATTCCTAACTGACGTTGTACTTAACGCTGAACGCGAAATAGAGGTTTTTACTTACTTCATGCGGCATGCTCCTGCTCTGTAGGCCATCAGAGATTATACAAAACGAAAGCAGAGAGGAAGTAATTCTTTTTGTATCTCCCTTACCCTAACAAAGTCTCCTATTGATGCATATGTGTCTCTCGTATCTCTTGTTTGATCCGAAATATGGTCGTCGTATCACTCGCATGGGGCGATATGTATCTTTCGTATCGCACATTTGAGCCAATATGCAGCTCTCGTATCACTCGCATGAGTCAACTGCGTCAGCTCATAGGTTTGCCTTTTATATGGCTCATATGAAATTATTATATTTATTCTTGTCTTTCACGTGGTGCACTTGTGCTCATAATTAAAACCCTTCAGATGGTCAAAATTGGTCCTTCCAACATAATGTCTGTTATAGTTAATGTGCAGCTTTGGGATGTTAAATCCCACGTATCGCACTATTCCACGTTGTATCTGCTCAGCACAACATGTGCGAATAAGCTTATGGCATTCCGATAAAATGCTGTTTCAAAGCTACATCTCATCTGGAGAACACACATTCGACAAGAAATTTATTTGGAAAAACCATCAGGAAATAAAAAGTATAATTAAGCCAAGAACAACATCTAAAACATAACAAATAATAAGACCACAGTACATTGGTCTAAGGGATAAATTATTCAAGTAGCCTTCAATAATAAGGAAATGACTATACCGATGCAAAAGTTTTATACATGATTATAAGCTTGAGAGCTGTGTTGAATAATTTGCCTCCTTGTCTGTACGCGTACTGAAAAATGAGATATTACATCATAATAAAGCTCCAGTAGTCTTTTTTAACGGCCTAATTCATTTTTTAATGTAATCCTCCAGTGACACTGATGCCCTTGCGTCATAGATGCACTATTATTTACATGCTCTCAGACAAGAATGAGGCTGATAGCCCCAACTGGGCACTAAATGTCTTCAAATGTTTCTTCACCTACGGAATAGCAAGAAGCTACAAGGCGCTAGGTTGGAACTATGGATGGGTTAGGCAGAACATCCCGAAACTGCAGCTTATTCAAGACAGTGGTTTTGCCACCCGACTTACTGCCATGCGAAGCGTTGTCAGGTTAAATTATGAATTTTTTAGGACAAACTTTAAGCAAAAGTGCACAGTGCTTCAGCATCGTCAAGTTCAAGAATGCCAGCATTAACCGTCTGTTTAATGTGAAAATCATCACAAATAAATTTCTCCACATGTGCCACTAGCTCAGGTGCGAGATGGAGACAGTGGGCACCTACAGCGCTCCCTGTCTTTTACACTGAAGTTGGCTTGATTTTGCACCTTCTGACTTGAAAGATAACACACACATTGCCATAAATAGGACTTATTTGACGATGGAAATTGATAAGGAGAACATCTTCTGCCACGCAAAATTTGGTTCGGGCAAAATGTTCAAACCATGCATTAATATAGGCCAAAATATTTCCTTGTGACTGCGTCATTATAACTGATGCCATGTGCAAACTGAAAGCATCATCAAAAGCGGAAACGTTTAACTTTCTTTTCATCTTAACATCTTTCCTTTCATTAGTTCAGAACTGTGTTACAGAACAGGAGGTAAAAATTACATTGAACACCCCTCGTGCAAACAGAACCCACCGCTACCATCTGTTCAATAAAACAACTCTGCATAATGCACGAAAGCACTACGTAATATATCATGACACAATAGTTAGTTTTGTACACAGACCACACCAACCACACAGAATCAAGTGACATACAATGTTGTAGTTAGATTTCTCGATACTTACTATATATAATACATTGGCAGATGCCCCTAAAATGACCACGTATTGTAATCAGCATGGAGGAGGAGGACACAACCAGCAGTGTTCATGCGAGTTTTGATGATCACGATTAGATGTGAGCCCTTTACCTGGCCAATGTGATCCAGTAAACGTCTGCATATGCAAGCCGAGCACATTCAGCACTGCCACAATGAGATTAGGAAAAATGAGAAGGGGGGGTCTCTGATGATTGTTTGCCGACGCCATGGTGCAGGGCTCTAGATTAATTTCAACCGCATGTGCGCTGACAACGCAGAACACAGAGACCTGTTTTTATTTTATCTCTATCGACATGTGGCTGCCCTTGCCTGGATTTGAATCAACGTCCTTGGGCATAGACCACACTGGAGTGAATAAATGTACATCCAAACAACTGTGACGCGCCAACTAAAGAACCTAATACGGACAGGTGGTGACCAAAAGAAAAGTGGGCCCCCTTCAGGGGGGCGAACATGTCCGCTCATCTGAAAACAAACCAAAAATAGTTAAAAGACACCAAGTGTCACCCGCTGAAGAACTTAATAACCTAAACACTACAACACTACCTCTACGCCGATGCAGCGATGGCGTAGAGGTAGAGCATCAGCCTCGCGGGCAAGAGGACCGGGGTTCGAATCCTGGTGCCGCGCAATTCTCCACCGGGTTCCAAAAAGAAAAAAAATCCGCGTGTCGATGGAATTGCATAACCAGGCCTGGAGTGCGGCCTGATCTCGGTGACTAGAAGCGACAACGCACTCTCTCGCCAGAACAGGATTTGGCCCCCCTGGTGTAGTACTTCGCCCCTACCTTCTATGATCAAACCAATTAACCCTCGGCCCTCAATCCCCAGCGGCTGCGGAGCAACTGACCACGGCGGCGGTCAGACCTGTAACGCTGCGGAGGGTGCTAAGAATCTCTGGCTCTGGACAGGCCGCCATTGGAATCTGAACCTGGCAACGTTTAACGCTAGAAATTTAGCTAGTGAGGCTAGCCTAGCAGTGCTGTTTGAGGAAATAGCGGGAATTAAATGGGATGTGATAGGGCCTAGCGAAGTTAGGAGGACCGCTGAGGCGTATACAGTACTAAATGACGGACACTTACTGTGCTATCGCGGATTAGAGGATAGACGAGAACTAGGTGTGGGATTCCTCATTAATATGGATATAGCAGGCAACGTAGAAGAGCTCTATAGTATTAACGAGAGGGTAGCAGTTATAGTAATTAGGCTGAATAGGAGGTAGAAGCTGAAAGCTGTGCAGGCCTACGCACCCCCATTCAGCCATGATGACCAGACCGTTGAAAGTTTCTATGAGGACGTAGAATCGGCAATGAATAAAGTAGAATCACAGTACACTGTACTAATGGGCGACTTCAATGCGAAGATGGGCAAGAAGCAGGCTGACGACCACGCGGTAGGTGACTACGGGATAAGCTCTAGAAATAGCAGGGGAGAGCTATTAGTCGAATTCGCGGATAGAAATAATTTACGGATCATGAATACCTTCTCCCGCAAACGAGAAAAAAGGAAGTGGACCTGGAAGAGTCCCAATGGTGAAACTAAAATTGAAATCGACCTCATACTATGCGCTAAACCTGGCATCATTCAGGATGTGGCCGCCCTCGGAAAGGTGCGTTGGAGCGATCACAGAATGGAAAGGTCTCGAATTAGCTTAGACTTGAAGACGGAACGGAAGAAGCTAGTGAAGAGGAAGACCATTAACGAGTTAGCCGTAAGAGGGAAAGCACAGAAGTTTAGGATAACGCTGCAAAACAGATATTCGGCTTTAACTGAGGAAGACGATCTTGATGTTGCATGCAATGCACGATAATCTGACATCAATAATTACAGAGTGCGCAGTAGAAGTAGGCGGCAGCACAGTTCGACAAGATACCGGAAAGTTATCTCAGGTGACGAAAGATCTGATTAAGAAGCACCAAAGCTTAAGGGCGTCTAACCCTACCGACAGAATAGAACTAACACAGCTATCAAAGTTAATAAATAAGCGCAAGGTAGCCGACATAAGGAAGTTTAATATGGAGAGAATCGAGCATGCTCTAAAGAACGGAGGCAGCCTAAAAGCAGTGAAGAGGAAACTAGGCATAGGTAAAAACCAGATGTATGCATTAAGAGAGAAGCGGGGCAATATCATTAGCAATATGAATAACATAGTTAACGTAGCCGAAGAGTTCTACACAGACCTGTACAGTAGCCAATGTAATCAGAGCGTTAATGAGAAGGACAGAAGTGGACAGCAATGCGTCATCCCGCCAGTAACGAAAGATGAAGTAAAGAAAGCCTTAGAATCAATGAAAAGGGGAAAAGCAGCTGGGGAGGATCAGGTAACAGCAGATCTGTTAAAGGATGGAGGGGACATCGTGCTGGAAAAGCCACCCTGTATACGCAATGCCTTATGACCTCGACTGTACCAGAAGCTTGGAAGAATGCAAACATTATTTTAATTCATAAGAAGGGAGATGCCAAGGACTTGAAAAATTACAGGCCGATCAGCTTACTATCCATTGCCTACAAAGTATTTACTAAGGTAGTCGATAATTGAGCCAGGACAACGTTAGACTTTAATCAACCAAATGATCAGGCAGGCTTTCGTAAAGGGTATTCCACAATCATATTCACACTATCAATCAGGTGGTAGAGAAATGCGCAGAATATAGCCAACCTCTATATATGGCCTTCATTCATTACGAGAAAGCATTGGACTCAGTGGAAACCTCAGCAGTCATACAGGCATTGCGTAATCAGGGGGTAGAAGAGCCTTATGTCAAAATACTGGAAGATATATATAGCAACTGCACAGCTACTATAGTCCTCCCTAAAGTCAGCAATAAAATTCCAATAAGGAAGGGCGTCAGACAAGGAGACACGATCTCGCCAATGCTATTCACCGCATGTTTACAGGAGGTATTCCGAGGCCTGAATTGGAAAAAGTTGGGAATAAGAATAGATGGAGAATACCTAAATAATCTGCGATTCGCTGATGACATTGCCTTGCTGAGTCACTGAGGAGGTGAACTGCAAATCATGATCAATGAGTTAGACAGGCAGAGCAGAACGATGGGTCTAAACATTAACATGCAGAAAACCAAGGTAATGTTCAACAGCCTAGCAAGGGAACACAAGTTCACAATTGGCAGCGAGAGCCTGGAAGTTGTGACGGAATACGTCTACTTAGGGCAGGTAGTGACAGCTGATCCGGATCATGAGAGGGAGATAACTAGAAGGATAAGAATGGGGTGGAGCGCATATGGCAAGTTCTCGCCGATCATGAGTGGCAGTTTACCAGTTTCCCTCAAGAGAGAAGTGCACAACAGCTTTATCTTACCGGTACTCACCTACGGGGCAGAAACGTGGAGGCTAACGAAAAGAGTTCAGCTTAAGTTAAGGACAACGCAGCGAGCCATGGAAAGAAAAATGATAAGTGTAACGTTAAGAGACCGGAAGTGGGCAGAGTGGGTGAGTGAACAAATGCGGGTTAATAACATCCTAGTGGAAATCAAGAGGAAGAAATGGGCAGGACATGTAATGCGAAGGCAAAATAACTTCTGGTCCTTAAGTGTAATGAAGTGGATTCCAAGAGAAGGCAAGAGTAGCAGGGGGCGGCAGAAGCTTAGGTGGGCGGATGAGATTAAGAAGTTTGCAGGAAAAGAGTGGATGCTGCTGGCAAAGGACAGGGTTAATTGGAGAGACATGGGAGAGGCCTTTGCCCTGCAGTGGGTGTAGTAAGGCTGATGATGATGACAACAGATTCCTTCACAGAAATGGAGCTACCTGTCACAAGGCAATGGGTGTGGTAGGCACTCAGCAACCCAATTATATAGTGTGCGCCATACTGATTGGCTCAGCTTGTCGTACTGTCCATAGCAATGCAAACAACTTGTGAGATGAAATGTAGAGAAGCATTTGCGACTTCATTAGTCAGCTGTATTAAACTATAGTTTATATAACACAGAAAAGAAGATATGTACTGCTTTTCAAAGGGCTGCCGAGGACATGTGCATGCAATTTTTGTTCTCAGTAAAAATACGCTGCATGGACCTTCCTAGCCATTGTTATTTTTTCAGCAGCAAAATATGTATTTATTGCTGAAAAAATGAGATTTAAAACTAAGTCTTTTCTCGCTACTTCATTCAAATTCTTAGTGTCCATTTAAACATGCTATCTAACATTGCACTTTTGGTGTTCACACACTAACTAAAAAAAGTACAGTGATGAGCTGTCAAGAAATCATATGACGGGTTATGTCAAACACAGGTTTTAAAGACTGTTTACACCAAAATTGCCTTGGTTAAGGTTAAGAACAGTGTTAAGATACCTTTTATGCAACACACATAAAAGTTATCTCAGGACTGTGAGGGTTGCTTACTGCCATTTAAGTCAGCTGTGAAATGCGTCAAATACATTGGCCTGCGTACAATAAATGTTTATATATTACAGCTCTATCAGAATGATATAAGCAAGGTAGAATTATAGCCACAGCTCTGCCGCGCAAAATATGCAGAAGAGAGGAAGGGGGCTGTTCAGACGTCTGTTACATATAACCCAGTCAAGGCCATGAACAAATTCTCACCTGTGAAGTACCTCTCACAGCAGCTGGTTGACTCAAAGCAGTACACACTGAACTACCTTGTCACGCCCAGCAGCGCGCAGTGCAGGTATTCGACTGTGTAGCATTATGCAAAGACAAGGTACTTCAAATAAAGGTGATAATCCTTTTAGGCCATTGACGAATGTCTTCTGATGCAGGGCAAGTTTCAAGTTTTTGCAGACACCCGTTGACGTTCTCTTCTCTGCCGGTGGCTTAGTGGTGCTGTACAG
This sequence comes from Amblyomma americanum, assembly GCF_052857255.1. Classification (NCBI taxonomy): domain Eukaryota; kingdom Metazoa; phylum Arthropoda; class Arachnida; order Ixodida; family Ixodidae; genus Amblyomma; species Amblyomma americanum. The sequence continues at coordinate 496,409,424 of NC_135497.1, read as the reverse complement.
GCAACGTCCTCAAATGCCCGAATGGTCATCTCAGTTTAACGCCAGAATTGTGTGAAAAACACAAGTTGAAAAAAATCTGTCAGAGGGCTAGAATAAAGCGTAACCTGTATTGTCAAGCTCCCAAAGAGATTCTGCTATAAAAAGCAAAGTCTCTGTTACACATCTGTTTACTGCCTTTTGCCAGAAAGAGTTGTCGGCTTTCTAAGGAGTCGTGCAGTAAGAGCACAAATGCACAAGTGCCATCTCTTGCTTTTTTTTGTTTTTGCTGCTTAAAGTGAATCTGATATATTCGATCTCTTTACTGAGATAACAAATCAGTACACAATGTTAATAATGCTGTGAACGAGAAGAAATTTAACGCAAACGACAGCTGCTCTGATGTTACTGCGACTTCTTTGATGACAAGGCGGTCGGCTCAAAATGGATAGCATGCTTTAAGACAGAATGTTAATGAAATTCATTATTACACTACGAATCAGTGCATCTTATTGAGAGCAATAATCTAAAATAGCATATATGGTGACTTTGCATGCAGATCAAATGGGCAAGTGTAGCAATCACTATTGGTGACGCAACTACCCTATGAATATGAAGTAGTAAAGAAAATTGCACTGGGCTAGCTGACGTCCAAAGTTTTCTTCAAATTGGAGGGCCATCATGAATGTTAACAACTATGTGATCTAAAATAGAAAGATGGCATTTATTAGCACTGCTCTCGGCACCCAACGACAACACAAGCCGAGGACAGTACTTGCTATGCAATAGATGCAGAATAAGCTGCCATAGTTTACTCCTCAATTTTTGCACTGTCAGCGCAAGCAAATGAGGTTACATTGGTGAGCGTGGTATTCCGTAGGCCTTAAATGTGCAAAATGGGTTTTGTTGGATATTTATTAAACTTCCAGCAAAAGGATGGCTCGCCGGCAGTAATAAAATTTTTTTTGTGCAGTTCTTGCCTTCTTCCAGTTTCCCACACGTTAGGCGCCATGGGACAACCGAAAAGACCTTTAGACTACTTATGGTTACCAGCAGATGCACTGGCTGTACATTTTCAAAGCAACAGCTGCAGCCCCATGTTGCCACACAACCTCACCAACAGCCTGAAAAGCTTTCTCAAATTCTCCCACAAATAGAGGAATGTCAGGGTGCTTCCGTCGAAACCCCAACTCAGATATGAAGGAATTCAGTGCAATGAGGCTACTGAATAGGCCAGAATCTGGAATTACTAGATTTGGACTGTGAGCTGCCACCAGTATATTCACTGTCAATGTGAAGTCCCTCCACTTTATAAGTTACAGATAAAGCACTCCGCAAACTGCGGCATTCCTGATGTCAGTTATTATTCTGTTTCCAGTGCTAGCTTCCTCAACCAATTTTGACAGATTGGAAATAAGAAATTTTATAACTTTGTTCATGACAAGGCGAACTGGTACCCGAGCAAGGCATTGTCTAACATCAGCAGGTCATGTAGCGCTGTCCAAATCAGCCCGTTAGCCACCACAAAGCCACAACAATCAGAATAACAAACCACAAAATCAGAGTAACTGCCTTAGCCAATGTAGTCGAAGAGCCCGGTAGTGTTTTGCGCCCAAATTCTTGCACACAGTGATCAACAAGCTCTTCACCGCTAAACTGTGGCAAGGCACCACCAAGCGGTCCATCGGCAGCGTCATATTGGCCGCCGTCCGGTCCCCGTACTCGTCACTGCTGCTGCCGCCGTCACCATCGCTTGTGTCATCTATTTGCGGTTCCACGTAGTCCGTGTGAGACAGAAATAATCGTGGGCTATTCTGGTGTCGTCCAAGTGACAGCATTAATCGCTGCTGCCAGCTTCGCCTGCGGCGTCCGCCAACGGCACAACGCCAAAGTGGGATTCACTGCTAGGCTCAGCGGCACTAGTTCTACATACAACGGGAGCGGATCCGGAGACAAGCCGGGTTCCGGTTACCAGACGTTGAAGGTGGCGTTGCAGCCACTTCGCTCAACGTGAGTGACCGCGACGCTACTTTCGTTAGCCAAGCACACCTTGCGACGCTTTAGAGTCGTTAGTTGGCTGTTCTTGCTCATGGCGATGTGATGTAAAGGGCTTTTGAGACAACTTGCCTGTAGACGCTTTGCAAAGCAGGATTGGCTGAATGCATGGTTGGATGGATGGACGGAAAAATGAATGGGTGGGTGAACAAGGCTCAACACTTGAAATAGGATGCGGCTCAAGCCACCTAGCGCACGTCCACGCGCTAGGGAGTGCTTTCAGATGAACCGCTAGCAGACGACGCACAATGTTTTTGTGACTGCCATTGTAGCAAGGAGTGGATGATGTTGAGAGCTCTTTTTTAATTTGTTTCCTTGACTTGTTTGGTGAAAGCCTGTTATCAGTGACGCATCGGGGATCGTACTTATAACGACACAAAAATGCGCAGCTGCAATGTTCTAATTCTTTGGTTTAAGTCAGAGGAACATGAAACCGGTCGTTATCCAATCATGTTATCCCTGCCGGCAACAGATCCGGGGAAAACGGTCCAAGGTTTTGCCCGACAGCAGAGCTACTAAGCGCCTTGCATGCGTCCGCGAAGTACGTGGAATCATGTTCCGAAACACAAAGCACATTCAGAAGCTTTCTGGACACATATTGCTTGCTTGACGTGCGTGAACACCAATTCCGCTTACTTGTCCAGACTTGTAAAAACAAGGATAGAGGCGAATGGAAGTCACTCATACTGATAATTTTCTCAATTTCTTGAAAGCACTGTAAACAATCCACGCCGAAAAAAATGAATGCAGACGTGAATTCATATACATGAAACACAGCTTTCCGTGAAAATTCGTGGAGCTACAGTGAAAGACCATTTCCGAGGCTGCATCGCATTTGCGCATGCTGTTTTTACTTGAAACTCTGCACGTAGGTGTCTGTTCCTTTGAGTCCAAGCATTATATTCGCATGTACCTCTCGTTCTATGGTTGCTGCACGTCCATGGATCGTAGTTCACCATTTCTCAAGCTTAATTATTTGCCTGTTAGACTGCGAGGACATTTTCATGAACCTCGTTCTCGGTTTGTGTTTTTTCCTTGAATAAATGAAGCTTTATTTGAGATATGTCAATTAATGAACTCCGAAAAGCTTCTAATTCGATGAAAGCTATATATTCGAAAAAAAAACAATTCGATACACTGCTAGCTGCCTTCAAAGATCTTTCCCGATGGAATGCTTCGTCGGAGCGCACATGTCTCACGACACGACACCTTGACGTTATAAAGTTTTACACCAATAGACACCGGCTTCGCGACGAATATTAGATATACAGTATGCGAGATACACACTCCGGCGGGCTGATCACGTGTCCATAGAGTGTCGACGGGCCGCTTACCAGAGTTCAGGTGGGCTATGCTAATTGTCTCGAGCATAGCTCAAACCTTCACCCGCTGCCATTATGATTCGGACATGACAGCGGTGTTCCAGAGAACACTGAGACACTATACTTATTGAATTCAAGAAGGAGCTTCGATCGAGGGCGCGGTTGTGTTACCAAGTTTGGTGTTCTAGTACACACTTGCATTTTATTTTTGAGAGCCTCTTCCTTCTCGTACCTTACACTCTTCAGTTTTCTTCATATAGATTCTATCAGTGGATCAGTTTACCTATAGGGCAATTTATATTTGCGTTTGCATCAGCCTTAGTCGTTTTGGTTGTGGTTATGACCATGATTACATAGTGTGTTTTGCAGCCACATCAAATACACTTCCGCAATGATTTCATCAGCTGCGCCGACCTATACGTACGTGAAGTACTTGGACGGCACCAAAGTGATCATACCTGTTTCTACGTCGTCCTTGTTTGCTTTGCGCTGCACTTCTCCATGTTGCCTCGCCGACTGGCGCGCACGAAGTGCTAATTGATTATTACCCGACATCTGTTAGCGACCTCGCGAAAGAGAAGACCTCTACTGGAGCAGCGCAAGCGATGAGGAGGCATTTTATTCCGTCCAAGTAATGGAGCTTGGAGGTGAGTTTTGCAGTTACTTCGCTAGGTGGCCGGATTTGAAAAGTGGAACAAACGTATGATGAATGTACAGTCTAGCCTAGCGGTTTGAAGGAAGCTTGGTGGCGTTTTACCTTAAGTTGATACACGTGCTTTTTTTACTTTTGCGAGAACTTACGATACACTTCCTCTTTGCTTGCGCTCCGTGCACACAGGAGCCTAGCGCACGCTTCCTAATGAAGGAAGAAACTGCGCGGTCGCGTTGCAGCAAGGCTCGACTTAAGCGTCACTCTAAGCGAAATAATATTTTGTGATTTTTTTCTTGAAATCAAATTATTGCGTATGGCAGGCCAAAAACGGCTGTTTTCCGATCTGCTAATTATTTGGATCATATGCTTTTTGGAATGCAATGAATGCGACACACTAACAGATCCATTTTCTTATCTTGCCTTGTGTTTGCTGTTGCTTTCGTTATTTTAGCTCTCATTTCTTGTGTTCCAATAACAAAAGCGGAGCTTATCCAGAGGTTGGTGAGGAGAAAATCACTACGATGGACTTTGAAAACTCTGAGCCAGCAACAACAGTTGCACAGATATAGGGGCACGTAAGAACAGCATACGACAAAGCAGCATGCGCCAAAACAGCGCACAAAAAATAGTGCAGTGACGAAACAGCACTGGGAAAAGACGGCACAGCAATAACGCAGCGCAACGAAAAAACAGCATAGCGACAAAACAGCATAGTGAAAAACACAGCACGCTTCACAGCACGGCGGACAAAACGGCGTAATGATAAAAAGGCAGAGCTACAAAACAGCGCGACGACAGAAGAGCGCAGGGAAAACAGCACGACGACAAAACAGCGTTGCTTGAAAGATGCAAACGCAGAACTAGTGGTTATGTACATTCCGCGCTTGCTTGAAATTCCCTGCATTCAATCTAGCACTCTGTTTCAATTTACTCCCACCTGTGTTTGTTAGGTTAGGTTAGGTGTTTGTGGTTTCTGAGCAAAAGGTTCAAATCTGTCGAAAATTGATGTTTTAAAGAAATTGGCTTCTAAGCGAAAAACGTAGCTTTTATCATATGTTGCGACAATTGATGTTTCGAGATAAGTCTCTTTCAAGTGAAAAAAAAACCTATGTCAATAATAAATTTCATTCAACAAATGCACGCTGGTGCATGAAATTTCAGGTCAGTTGGTTAGCCCGTTTCGCAATGTACAATAACTGCCGGTAAGCCTCAGAACCACTGTGCAGCGTCTTGGTTAAACATCAAGCAACCTGAAAATCTCGGCTCAGGCAATCCTGCCATTGCTAAAAGTAAGCATCACATGCTGGGTATATTCAGTGTATGAAGACCCAGTAGTTGGCTCCAAACAATATTGCTGGGCATTCAATTGCCGACAGTGACAGTTGGGAATAATAAGGACATATTGTACATATAGAGCCCAATATCGTGCGTATTTGTCCCCATTCAGCATCTTGATTATCAACCCACAGAATCGGTGCTTCCAGAACAGCTCCTCTAGTGTTATTCATTCCATTCCCCTCCAGAAAAGCGCGTATATCAGATAACAAACATTACGCTATCCTGCTCCTGACTTATTATGTGAAACTAGCACTCCACAACTTCAAAGGTCGCATTCGTATGTATTCTGATTTACCGCTCCTGTATGGCTACGATTGTTCGCCCCTCCAGTAGCGCTGCAACGAACTCTGAGTGCCCTTTTGTCGTCGTACTGTTTTTTCCCTGCGCTCTTCTTTCATCCTGCTGTTTTTCGCTATGCTGTTTTGTCGCTGTGCGGTTTTGTCCAGCGTGCTGTTTGGACGCTTGCTGTTTTTTCCTGCGTTCTTATGTCACCATGCTGTTTTTTCCTTGTGCTGTTCGGTCGCTGTTCCGTTTTTTAGCTGGGCTGTTTTGTCGCTGCGGTGATTTTTGTGCGCTGTTTTGACGCATGCTGTTTGGTCGTCTGCTGTTCTCGCATGGCACCGCACAGATATAAGCATGTACTGAGCAAAGTTTTACTGCCGATGTTCCTGCTAGTGCCACTCGGACACTTACGAGTCGCAATATTGTAGCGAAGAGAAAGTTGAAGCGCGATTCCCGCTTGCTGATGACGACGCTGCTTCTGGAGGACATGCCTGTTCCTGTGTTGTGCTCCTGCTGCAACCACCTGTGTTCGCCGCCGGCCTCTACGCCAAGCAAGCCGTGACATTTGGTGGATGTGCTGGGTACCCGCGTCGCAATTCGAGCCCGGTACTAAGTCCTTGCCGTCGGGTTTTCCTGAAGCCCTCGAGAGAAACAGAGGCTCTCGCTAGCCGACGTCAGCAAGGCCAAGCGCCGGAATTCAGACTCTTGCCCCAGGGATCGAGGACATCTAGGACCAACGCCACCATGCCGTCCCAGTCAGGACAAGCCAACCCCGCGATTGCGCCGAGGATCGTCTACGTGCCTATCACCCCAAGATTTGTCGCCCCGTTCCGTGGCGATGGACTTGATGATGTTGAAGACTGGACCCAGCACTATGAGTGGGTAGCTCGACATAATGGGTTGAGACCGGACCAATGTCAGCAGAACCTGTGCTTCTCCTTAGATGCCATAGCGGAATACTGGTTCGAGAACGACGAGGCTTCGCTAACATCATTGGAGACGTGCAAGATCAAACTGTTACGCACATTCGCAAACCAGCACCGGCGATAGCATGCTGAAGATCTCCTCCACGCTCGTATCCAGGCTCCCACCGAGAGCGTGAGAAGTTTCATCGAAGACGTACTGCGTCTGAGTGCCCGCGATGACTCTCAGGCTAATGAAGAGAAGGAGGTGCGGGCCTTGATTAGGGGCGTCCGGAATGACATCTTTAGAGACCTCATCCGCAACCTTCCTACCACAGTGGCCCAATTCGTCTCTCAAGCTACCAACGTCGAGCACGCATTGGCGACAAGACCCAGTCACTTCCAGCGACTGAGCGCCCATCCTGTAGTCTCAAGTCTTGCTTCGTCTGGCCTGAATGGTGTTGGTCTCGCCGATGTTTGCGAAATATTACGCGACGTCGTCCGAGAGGAGCTGAAATGGCTGTTCCCAGCCCCTGAACAGCCTGCATCTGTCTACATCGCGGCGGCTGTTCGGGACGAACTGCGACACGCGCTGGCGTCAGAAGACGTACCCATTGTAGCTGCAGCCGACCAACCATCTCTGAGCTACGCCGCCGCCGTCCGTCGTCCACCTCCCGTACATCGTCAGTACCAGAACGCTGCCGATTCCGGCTCTCGACGCCACTAGTTTGTGCCCCCGTCCGATGCACGCCTGGAACCTCTGGGCCTCAGGAAAACCGACATCTGGAGGACTGCAGACCGGAGGCCATTGTGTTTCCACTGCGGTGAACCTGACCACATATACCGCTACTGTCTGTACCGCGAACTCGGCCTTCGAGGTTTCAACCGGGTAGATCCTCTACCCAGCCACGGTGAACAGCCCCGCGAGATACAGGACTACCTTCGACGCTCTCCATCGCCAGTGTCAGCCCCATCTGGCACCTCCCGGTCGCCGCCGCCTCGCCGATCATCACCCCCTTCTCGCGGATTTCGCCGTGAGAGCCTTTCGTCACTTTGGGAAAACTAAGTACCGCGAAGCCTGGAGGTGGCGTTGCCGGTGTTGCACGCAGTAAAGAACCTCCGCCTACGATGGAATGTCCCCGCTCGGCTTATGGCACCCTTGGAAAAGAAGACTGTTCTGTGGTCTTTAGCAATGTACACGTTTTAATCGACGGTCGTGACGTAACGGCGCTTCTCTACACCGCTGCCGATTAGTGAATGATGATCGCTCACGACAAGAAACGGGCAGCCAAACAAGTACGGTCGAAATTTCGTAACTGCCCACAGCACAGCCAGACATTCCTTTTGCGTCGTGGAATAATTGACTGCGGAACGGGATAAAGTGCGACTGGCCTAAGCAATCATGCGTTATAGACCATGCTGCCAGTGAGCAAGGAATGCAGTGAGACCAACGTTACTGGCATCAGTGTGCAGATCCGTCTCGGCCTCTTCCCCGAAGTGGCTAAGCACAAGCGCACATTGGATACGGGACTTGAGTTCCGTGAAGGCTCTTTTCTGGTTCTGGCCCCAGAAGAAGGGGTCAGCGTCTTTTTTCAGGCGGGTCAGGGGCTCTGCTAGCTTGGAGAAATTGTGAAAAAACCGGTGATAGTACGCGCAAAGGCAAAAGAAACGACGCAGGCTCCGTTTGACTGTTGGCTAAGGAAAGGCAGCTACGGCGGCCGTGTTTTCGTGGCCTGGACTAACACCTCGAGCGCTGACAACGTGACCAAGAAACTTTAACTCATGAAACGCAAAGTGACATTTTTCTGGCTAGAGAGAGAGACCAGCGGAACGTATGGCCTCGAAAACAGCATGAATACATTTCAAGTGCTCATCGAATGTATCAGAGAAGATGACGACATCGTCGAGATATACGAGGCACGACTGCCACTTCAGGCCAGGAAGCACGGTGTCCAACGTTCGTTGGAATATCGCAGGAGAGGAGCACAAACCAAAAGTGAGCACCTTAAACTCGTACAAACCTTCAGGAGTAATAAATACGGTGTTCTCTCGGTCGCGTTCTTCGACCTCTATTTGCCAATATCCACTGCGGAGGTCAAGGGACGAAAAATAGGTGGCATGGCGCAGGTTGTCTAAGAAGTCGTCAATGCGTGGCAGAGGGTACACATCCATTTTCGTGAAGTTATTGAGGCGTCTGTCATCCACGCAAAACCTGAGGGGTCCATCTCTCTTCGTGGCGAGGACAACAGGCGATGCCCAGGGGCTCGTGGACGCCTGTATGACGTCGTCGAGGAGCATTTGTTTAACTTGGCGGCAGTTGGCGTGACGTTCTTTTCAAGACACCCGATAAGGGAGCTGGTATAGTGGTATTTGGTCGTCAGCATCGTTAATTCGGTGCTTGGTAAGCGGCGTCTGTCGCTCCTTGGAAGTCAAGGAAAAACAGTCGCGGAAGGAATAGATGAGGTTTTCCACGCAGCGTTTCTGACTGGCCAAGAGGTGCGGTTTTACGTCGGTCGGAATGGCTGTAGAAGTTGCATTGTCGACTTCTGACGTGGTGGACAAAGAGCACTGCCTGGTACACTCTCCAAGCTCTTCAAAATAAGCGATGACCTCAGTCTTCGTTAAACGCTGCGGTTCATAGGTAAAATTGGTGACTAAGATGTCGGTGCGACCGTTGAAAAGTTCTACTAGGCCTCAAGCTGCACAAACTTGACGAGCGAGTAGCAGCGACATGTTCGCTTCAGAGATGCCAAGAGTGCCGGTGCTGTCATTACACCCGGCTGTGACAAACTTGCTGGCTCGCGGAGGGATTGTTAAGTGGTCGCCGCATGCGCGCACTGTTACTCTGCTGCGCTCGGTGTTGGTGTCAAGGGCTCGCTGGGCGGAAAATGATATCATGAGCTCCCGAAGGTCGATGGCTGCACCATACCCTCGAAGGAAATCGACGCCCAGTATGAGATTTTTTGAACAGTCACGTAATATAGCAAACGAGCCAGTGAAAGCAAGACCGCGGATCTGGATGCGACAGGTGCAGACGCCGATTGGCGTCACTACATGGCCACCGGTGGTGCGGAAGGCGTCAGAACCTTATGAAGAGTCGTTGCGAGCTGCCTACTCATCACAGAAAAATCGCCGACGGTATCGACGAGTGCGGTCATTTCATGACTGTCGGCGGTTACTAAAATTGCAGCAGAAACTAATCGTGCGCAGCACGTCGGTGAGGTCGTCGGAACAGGTCGTCACCGCTCGGGCCGTCGCATCAAACTGTCGGGTGGAGGCGGTTGACTCTGTACAGCGGCGCCGGCCCTACCCCCGTGGACGCTGTATTCAGTTTTCCCGGCGAGAGGACGTGCCCCTGAACTGACAAGATGATGAGGGCCGACTGGGCGAAGCAAAGCGCCTAGGGAACGGCGATCGCGATTGGCGCCGCATCGAGGTCGGGAGCAGCACCTGAGTGACCAGGTACTCCTCGATGTCCTGCGGTGTCCTCTATGTCCGTCTGGTGGGAATCCTCTCAAACCCATCCGCCGGTACGTGCAATTCCACAGAATATGGCCGGGCTATCCACAGTGGTAGCAGATTGGGCGATTGTTGGACGTTCGCCATACGTGCGGTTTCCTAAAGCAGAGCACAGGTCCTGCTGCTCGACTGGACGCAGGTAACGATGGGGTGGTCCTGGTCCGGCAACGGGGCGAAACGCTTGCGGCGCGGGGGCAGGTCGGCGCAGGGCATCGCTGTGAGACAGGACGTGCGGCTCCGATATTGGTGCTGGTGGTGGCTGCACCGCTCGCCGGATTACGTCAAGGAGGATATCGCCTGTCGTAGGTGTGCTTGCTGACGGAGCATTCACGTGGAGAAGTCGCAGTTTTTCGCGGACAAGGCTGCACACAAGCTCTCGCAGCGCCTCATCCCCGGGGGCTGGCAAGAATGTGCGGTAGTGAGCGGCCGCCACATTTGCCTGACAGCCGTATTGGGCACTCCGTTTCTGCAATGAACGCTCCATGCTCGTAGCTTCCTTGGCGAAGGCGGCGACGGTTCTCGGAGGGTCGCTCATGAAGCCAGCAAAAAGCTGCTCCTTTATCCCACAGTTCCGCACCTTTGTAGCTTCGGGCATGGCCGGGTCGGCCCGATTTAAGAGGCGGGTCATGTATCCAACAAACTTGGCTACGCTTTCTTTTGACCGCTGTGACCTTGAGCGTAGGGGTATTTCAGCATTTTCTTTTCGGTTGCTCGAGCTGTATGTGGCGAGCAACTCATGGCGAAAAACTCTCCAGTTGGAAAAGGACGCCTCGTGGTTGTGTAACCACGTTTTCGTCGAGTCTTTCAGTGGGAAATACACATTCATCCCTTTCGGCTTGTCGTCCCATTGGCTGAATGCAGCAACACGGCCAAAACTGCCCATCCAATCTTCAACATCCTCGAAAAGGTCACCGTGGAAGGATGGTGGCGGTCAAGGTGCCAGGACGAATGGCAGGGCACTGACGGAGTACTGACCTGTCTGGCTGCCAGTGGTGAAAGTCATAGCTCACACAGGCCTTGTCAGTGGCTCAAACACGGGTTGGAGGCGTCGCAGGCAACGGCTCGCTTTATGGACAGGTGTGGCGTCCGCGCGTGGGGGAGAAGCGTCAAGGATATCGTCGGGGTCAGCGTACATGGGATGGTACCCAGAACGGCTCCACCAAATGTCACCGACAAACGTAGCAGGATGCGGGACGCAGAGCCGTTTACTGGGGCGAGGCTTGCCGAAAGGCAGAGCTCATTCGAGACAAAGAAGAAGTTCGGCCACGCGCTGGGAGACAGGTTCGGCTACCAGGTGGCGCCGGCAGAATGTCAGCAGTGTGGCAATATGTAATTTACACAGCACCATACTTTAGAGCCAGACACGCGTCTCTCTGGGCGTCTAAATATTTATGGTCGTGGGAAGCAGCCAGGGTGCCTTCAGCAGCAGAGCGCCTTGTAGCGGATCTTTGAATTCCAGTATAGACATATTGCTTAAATGCTGCCAATGTCAAAGATTGCGTAGGACACGCGAGAACTACATGTGGAATAGAAGCATCGTGCTGCTTTTGTTCTGTCATATATTGTGTGCTTGACGTCCGGTCAGTTTCATTTTTCATGATGCGTCCTTGTGCTAGAAAATTAAAAAGCAAAACTGAAACCAAAGAGACGGGCTTTAGAAGCAAACTAAAAGGCGCAGCTTGTCCAGGCACGCAGACTTGACATTTTGGCAGCAGTTTCGGAACACCGGTCATATATGACAAATGGCCAATGGCGTGGTAAGAAAGAGTTAAACGTAATAGGTAAATTGCATAGTGTCATACCTCACAGTTAGGAAGGTATCTCCGCTGTGCGTGTTTAAAATATTTATGATTGCCGGGAGCAGCCAGGCTGCCTTCAGCAAGAGAGAGCCTTGTAGAATATTCTTGAATCGCAGTATTGATATATTACTTAAATGCGGCCTCTTCCGTCGTCGGTCGCGTGTCCCGTCGAACCAGACAAAAGGAAGGTCATCTCCCCCCTCGTGAAGAGCGTGAGAAAGATTCCGCAGGCAGGTTCCCAGAGACATCATTTTTTTTGCAGCGGGAGCTACACTGGGCTGCCAGTCGAGCATTTCGCGGTACATGGGAGAGGTTAGTTGTGCGCATGCGCCGTTACCATGGCAACCGAAGAGGATCAAAGTGTGGCGTGCGCTTCACCGTCACCGCGGCTGCTCACCCGCTCCACCGTCAAAGCCGAGCGTTGTGGACAGTTGTGCGCATGAACAGATGTGCACATGTGCCGATACTATGATAACCAGAGAGACCCCACACTTAAGTCCACCGCGGCCGCTCACCCGCTCCACCGTCAAAGCCGAGCGTTGTGGACAGTTGTGCGCATGAACAGATGTGCACATGTGCCGATACTATGATAACCAGAGAGACCCCACACTTAAGTCATGTTCCTCGTCGCCGCCTCGCCGCACGCCGCTCTATCACCCGAACCCCGCGTCGCATGCGCAGGATTGCGTATAAAAGACGGATATGTAGTGGGCGTCTGTATCAACGTTTGACATGCATGCAGAGGAGGAGAGTACAGCCACTGCTAAACGGCGGTATAGACAAGAGAGAGTAACTCTTCTGATCCTGAGGTTGCCGCCTGGCAGTTGCCTTGAACTAAATCAGAACGCTGGAGTCGGAGTGTACGTGATCAAGGTATCACCGCTGTCAGACATCTCCCCTAGATTACGGAGATTAATGGTGAAACCTGCTCTGTTCGGGTTCTAGAAAGCGTCACTAGCATCCAAGTTGTCTACGTTGCACCAGAAACATCTGTCAAGCATACGATTGATGCGGTCGCCACGTGTGTACCAGCCTACACACGGTTTCACAGTTGTGTGTGACTTCTGGTGATTTCAACAGGAAACAGGACTCTCTTATTCAATGAATGAAAGAAAAGTTTGACGCTAATTTAGCTTTGAAGCCTCGCGTCCAGACTACACTATGGGGATCTAGAATAGAGCTTGTATACCAAAGAGGCTGTACCAAATCCAAATACTGTATCGGCAAAATTGACACCGCTGCATGCTACTTCACAGATCCTCGGGCAGTCTTCTCCTCTGTCAGGCAAAATGAATGTAAGATGTGTATACCGAATGTCTCTCATTTCTAAACAAACAGTGACTTCAGCAAGCTTCGCAAGGGAAACGTACCCCTCGCTACGTATATCCTGCCATAGCCGAGCTAAGCCACTGCCATTTTTTTTTTTCGTGGAGGCTTCGCGTGGTCAAAATAAATTTCGAAATTGCAGCTACCGCGTGTCTTCCCGGTCGACGGAATTTTCGCTTTAATTATCTTCGGCTGTGCATCCGATTCATAGCAGCATGTACACTGCTTCGTGCTCATTCATCTTCTACTTACTGCGTTTTTACTGTTTCGGAGCAGCAGCAGCTGCTCCGCACCAATTTACCAACCCACGTGACCAACAGCCGCTCCACGTCATCAACCCACGTGGCCAACCACGTGACCAACGGCGCCGCCACGCTGAAGGCTCGAAATGCTAGCCTAGTGTAGCTATCGCTACAAAACAGAGAAAAGACACAACTACACAGGAGGCATACACACATGCGTAGGTTTGCATTCCAAGAAATGCTGGAGAGTTTTCGGGTCCCTGCCTCGGATATCCGTTGAGGTCGGACAGTAGGCTATGGGACCCAGCGCGCGCGACTAAAACTCTGGACGTGACCTAAAAAAAATACGGGTGCTGTCTACTTTTCTGAACGGAAAGGCGGCCTCACAGAACAAGCAGGGATGGAGGATTAAAGCTAGTAGAGCAAGCCGAAGAGAGCAAATCTTATGACAGGGAATGGGAGTGAAGCATGGCAAAGTAGCTTATTTGCGATATATGTAACTCCACTATAAATGAGTCTATTAAAGAATTGTTTGCGGCTGTGTGTTCAGGGGACGGTGCCTCACAACCACCTTGGTACAGGACCTTTTCAGCCACAGGGTGGTCGGGACCCTTAAAGTAGAGTCTTCTGGCTGGCGTGCACGTGTGCTCTCCCAAATTTATTGTTAAAAATTTTTGTTCTTTACGGTGGTCATTTTCTTTTGACAGCTGCAGAATATCCTTAATCTTGTATGCGCCAATACGGTCGTTGTCATAAAGCTTGGTGCTCGAGCCTTCTGCCGCAAGGGCTTAAAATAAATGAGAAATAGCGTATGCATACTTCACTTTGCATTTGACTCATTAGATAGAAAAACCTTCCCAGTGCGGATCATCATGCCTGCACACTCAGTGCGGCGCCGACATGCAATGCCAGATTGTAATGCCCTTCATTCCGGTGCTAGTTCTGCGGTAAACCGAAAGCATACAGACACAATGTGCAGCTAAGTTTGTGCCGATATGCACGGTTGTCAAAATTATGCGTGCATTACTTGCTGGCAGCAATATTAACAGCTAGAGGGCTGCAGACTTTACAGTTGAAAACTAAACATTTTGACAGATTTTCCTGTCTGCTTAAATTTGGAGACATAACAAACTGCACACCTCCAACCGAAAACTAATTTTAGCCGAAAGTTTCGAAGCCGACTCGGCTCCTTCATCAAGCGTGACTGAGGGCAGTATCTAGAGTCTTTAAAAAAATTTATTTAAAAACCATTCGATGTAAAAAACAGGGCAACATGCGCCAAGAAAACAACGCACAAAGACAAACGCCACCACCAAAATACGTCACTTTGCCTTATGTCGGAGGTGTCAGCGAAACCATCGCTTGAATACTGGAAAAAGGTGGTCTCCAGGTTGCAAACAAGTCCACAACCACCGTTGCGGTTTGCCTACCTGTTCCCAAAGACCGGGCGCCGAGAGAAAGAGCCCACAGCATTGTTTACAAAATACCTTGAGCCGATTGCGACAGAAGCTACATCGAAGAAAACAAAAATCTCGAAGAATTCGGCAACAGAAAAACGACGTCCACAACTTCGCAAGAGAGCGCAATCCTGTAGCCGGGCATTCCGAGGACTCATTCCCTAGAATCGACATCGAAGAAACCCGCATCCAATTACCACAAAAGGCTCCTTCTTCAATCCTGGCACATCCAAACCACCCCGAACAACATCAACCGAAAAAAAGGAAACCTGCCCCCAGTATATGCCCAGGGACTTCGCTCTTCAACTCAAAGAAAAAAGTAGCCATTGACCGCCACCCTACAGTGCGACTATGTGACTAGCAGATTTAACCCCCCCCTCTTCCTCCCCCTCCCCACGCCTTTCGCTACGCAGCTTTCGTTCCTTTGACCACCTCCTCCCCTCCACACTCAAAGACGCTAGCTACTGCTCTGTCATCCCTGATGAAGGAGCTGATTCGGTTTGTAACCGTTGGGCTAAAATTAAAGTTTTTGGTTGGAGATGTGCAGTTTATTATAAGACTATACAGTTGACCGGAACGTATTCTGATTATTTTCTGCTTACAGCCCACTGTAATTAGTTCACGAATAGAAATCGCCGCTGCCACGTGGAGAGTCAGTATAGGCAGGGTCGATCATTTGCGGCCATATAATTACCGCGCAGTTAACAAATACGCAATAACCTGAGAGTACAACATGTTTGATGAGCAGTGCATGCGCAGTTTTTCCCTCCTATGTGGTGTCAAATGCAAGTCTTTAGAGTGGGATTGGCCGTCACATGTGCTTTTGATGATATCTGGAAGCTTGCATGCAGACAGACACACGCTTGTTTTGTCGCCACCGATGTATGCGTCTGTGAGCGCAGGTGTCTGCGGCTGCCCTCAATAACTTACTGTCTTTTCTTTCCCTCCCAAGGATCCGATTTCTACCGTAGGCATGCGGGCAATGAGACGCAACAGCATGCGAAGCAGCAGAGGGCACTCGCCTTCCGTGATCCACTGACGGCCTTGCCGACATGATTGCCAGTGGGCTGGTTCTTGTGGCGACCATTTCATGTGCGCATGATGCACCTTCCTGTCAGGAGTTATTTTTCTGGCAGCCTTTGGGCTTTCTGAGCGGTGTTTGCTGCGACCTATATATAATTCATAATCGAATTTTTTCTGCCATGCTGTTTCGGATTCAGTTTCAACAGCCAAACGATGGCTGTAACGTTAAAGAGTGCTTTTGTGTCACGTGAGGCTTTGAAAAACGTCCACGTAAACGCTGCATCATCGTTTTAATTTATTGCAGTGTTGAAGCCAGCCTTGCTCAAGAGCCAGAATGGGAACAAATGTAGAATCCGCGATTCTATTGCAGCTTTTTCGTGTCTCACGTGACCTGTAAGCATACGTTGAAGTCAGAGTCCTTATTCGGCTGTTGAAAACGAAACCAATATAGCCCTAGAAAGGAGAATACTGGTAGGCAATGGATGTATAAGGCCTTGCGCCTCACTACAAATAACACAACGCGCACCCAAAAGTTAGTTGTATATAATCCTTCAGTAGTGCCATAATGGCTGTGTCATGCGGCTGAAGCGAAAAGACTTGGGCCTTAGACTTTACCAAACTTACTTTATTCTTGTCGCAAAAGCGAACACTTCATATTTTGCAGGCTTCCATTTTCATGGGTCCTGCTTCACCACAGAACCTAGGAGTTCTTGGTGAGGTCAATGGCCAGGTACGATGGCTTCTCTTATTTACAACTAGTTTTTAAGCTTGAAATGCTGTTAGCCCTGGTTCTTGGTAACTGCATACCAACAATGTAGAAACAGTGGAAACTTATGGGGCTAAGAATAAGCGCAGACTTCTCGGAAATGCGAAATTTTCTGTCCGAATGCTGCCGAGGTGAAAAAAAAATTGCTTGCACAGCAGCCCGCGGCACAAGCTCCCGTGGTAGCTCAGAGCAGCTTTGCTTAATAAGGGCTTAGATCACTAGACCATCACCAGAACCTATCTTTCATGTTCTAATTAGTGCAGGCTCTTGTGCTAAGTTTTCATTGATGTGTTTTAAATATTCATAATCTTTCATCTGTTGGTTTCGTACTTCGAAATAACTGGCGGCATTTGTGTTGGCAGCGTGCAGTGGAGCCTGAAGGAGAGATAAAAAGGCTCGCAAAAAAGCAAACACGCAAAGCTTATTTGGCGGCCCAACGCGCTGCTTACCAGAAGGAAGAAAAGGCGATGTGTCATGTTTTATCATTAGTAACGTTTGCACGGAAATATGCCAATTTTGTAATGTTACAGATGGCTATCCTGAGGCATGGGATTTTATCACTTTTGTCGTGGGAGATAATACCTCTCTCCCCAATCTGTTATAGGGTTTTATAGAAAGCATATGTGCAGCTGTTTTGTTGCAGGTACACCTCAGGAGCGGAAATCGCAGCACAGCGGTGGCGCTGGCGCCTCTCCCGAGGTCGAGAGGCCTTGTTTTGCAAGGACACCACAAAACTTTTGTAGGGATAACACAAAAGTGACGCTCCTTCTTTGGGGATGCTCCTTCCCCGAAGAGCCGAGAAGAGGCTTCGGAGAAGGACCGTCACCGGCTCAGTATGTCGTCAGTTCCTTAAGGCTGGTGCCGCGCAGAAACCTTGGATGAGCTCAGAAAAACTAGCAGCTGTGGGCAGTAAGCCTCTTTTATTTACATTTTCTGACTGACAAAAACTTTCGTTGATTTAAATGTGCACGAATTAATTACTTTTATTTTAGAGCACCCGAATGTATTCAATTATGTCATGATTAATACTCTTTCAGATGCATTTTATGCATACATCAAAGCTGCACGAGCTGCGAGGTTGAGAAAGTGCAGCAAGCAAGTGAATCGCCACCTTACGGACATGCTGAGGGACAGCAAGTAATCATCGCTTGCACCTACCCCTGTAGTCATTGACTTTAGTCAGGTAAAAATGACTAAATAAAAGCAACAAAAAGTATTTCGTCGGCTGCAACAGGGTATTTAGTGCTGGGGAGCAGCATTTGCTGCACTGAAGGGTTGCAAGTTCATTCAAGTAGTCTACCCATTCAGAGCTGTTAATTGTTGCAAGGCCATTGTATATCCATGACTAGGCTCTCGTTGCTGTACGTTGGTTACGAGGCCCTCGTATATACCAGGAGACATATGACACATCCAAACAATGCGTTCATACGAGACACGTAACACATGTATATATGTGTTTCAGCAATCGTATGACATACGAGCACATATATCCATAAGAGCACATATGTGGACACAATCCAATTATTCCGTATGTATGAAACATATAAAATACATATATGAGATTTTCAATAGGGTATATGGGCTTGGCAGCTGCTTGTAAAATACTGACGCCCTCCACTGAATAACTAATTACAAATTTTAGCTTTCATTTCGATTTTCCTCTTTGCACCTATGTACAAACAACCACACTGCGCTGGGAGGACGTAACGCAAGATGGCAAGTTTTTTTAGAAATTCGGAATGTAGTTTATAGGACCCAATGTGTGCAAATAATTAAGATATTCTTTCATCAATTCATTGCCTGCTCTCACCATTTTGTACTTAACGGCCCATAATGCATGCTTACTCACTGCTCAAGGCCGGCAATTCATTGTGCGCTATGTTGCCTGAAACGGTTATGGTGATGATGATGATTATGGATATTTATGGCGCAAGGGCATCTATGGCCAAGGAGCGCCATGGGACAAGTTATATTTCGCTTCTCAAGTTGGGGTCAGAGACCCGTTTAACAGACATTTCACGTTAAAGAAGCCGAGCACCACATCAGGGAATAGCGCGTCCCCACTGTATCCCCGGTGGGTACCCGGCGGCACTGGGGATCGAGCCCTGCTCCTCTGGCACGCCAGGCGGGTGCTCAACCTCTTGGCCACAGCTGCAGTAAATGATTATAGGTTCAGAACAACGCCTTTTCTCGTGTATATACTGAATACCAACCCTGTTTCTAACCATTTAAAAGGTAGCCTATTTCCGCTTATTCAATGTCGTCGCCTTTACTGTCTTATCACGAGCCTGAAAGTTGTAACAAGAATGTTGATGATTTGTTTTCGTTGAAATGATGTAGTCGCAAAATAGCACGTTCCTAAATATGGAATGCGTAGCTAACGAAAGTAGTGGAAGAAGAGGTTATCTCATTTCAACATGGCTTAGGAGCTGCATTATGAGAAAATAGCGATTCCGTAAAGTTTATAAATTTTTAGCCTAGAGTGAAAAGAAGCTCACAGAGCAAAACTTTTGGTAAAAGCTTTCCTGATGAACCCAAGCATCGTTGAAGGAAGTGTAAGAGAACCTTTCATAAAGTACCTTGCGCAAGTGCACACAGCGAGTCCTACAACTAACCGTTTGTAAAGAAAATTAAGTGAGGAACGCTGTCAGACATTGCAAGCTCAAGCAAAACTGAAGAGCACTATAGGAATGAGAATTAAAACGAATTTTAAATTTGAGTATAAGTTTTTATTGATAGTAATTTTCCAAAATGCTACCCTAGAAGAACAACCCGAGAAAAAAAAACACAGCATAGAAAATAGGCTCAAGATGAAACCTTGATGCCGTTTGAAAGGAGCGCGCGAACACTGCTATGCAAAGTCAGGCTGGAAGGAAACGCGATCACGTATATGCAATACTTCTGCCCTTGCAGCTAGATATCCCTTTATAACCATTTTATGACTATTTGCTTCCAGTGGACCTTTTCCCCTTAAACATGAATCACACTAGTTGTGTACAACCGCTGGATGTAAAAAAGGTAAAATATTTTGTTTTGTTGACCGGCGCAGTTCGCCTTTAATTCTGGCCTGACTGTTTTTCTCTCAAAGTGTAGCTTCGGCAACAAAATCTCGTTGTCTTTTTTGCGTACATGCAATTTGAAATATACCGGTACTTCCTACAACTGCTTGAATTAAGCTGCCGTATACGTAATGCCCTTTACATAATATACGCACAAACAAAGAACCAACGCCTTTTGTGCGATGTGTCGGGTTGCAAGACGGTGAATTCACGCGGTTGTTTGCAGCATACCAGCTGCTTCATATCGCCCCACAAATTGCATGGTCCAACGGTGTTCGCAGGTGAAACCTCGCAAAGATAGAATTAAGAAAATAAAGTTGTACTCGGTGTAGTGAACCGTTGACAAATATCACCCAGTGAAAGAACTACAAATCTACAAAACTATTTTACTGGCGCAGCTTCACATTACAATTTCGGCGTAAATTGTACCTTATACTCGGGACAGAATAAGTAGTCTTGGCAGAATGTACTTGCTTAGAATTGCGCATGAAAACTTGGTTGTGATGAACGATTTCACTCACCGTTGAAATTGGGGCAGTTTATGTGAGCCTGGCCTCTTGCTAGTTCGATGCGTCGGGCACTGTTATAAAATGAGCGCACTCCAGCCCCGATGTGCAGCACTAAGAGGAACATTTTAGCGTGGCGTTAACACGGCAGTTCTGTGTAATGTGACACAGGTTTCACGCGTCATAACGTTCGCGTCGACTGTGTGAATTGTGGTATGGCATATTTTTGTCATCTTCGATGCGCTCTAAGGAGGACGATGGGAGCGGGCGCTTTCTACTCTTCCTGCGAGAGGAGCCAGGCGGCTCAAGGAACGCCGGTGGTCCTAATCCTCCTGGACCGAAAAATGGCCACCAACGCGAACCGCGACACGGCCGCAAACCTTTGGCGCTAACGAACCAAAGCTAACAAGCTCAAGACGCAGAGGCAGGCAGAAACCGGGTGGCGAACGAGGAGACTCACAGCAATGGCAGCAAGAGAAACTCTTCAGTCTTCTTGTCATCTTCCCGGCCGCCAATACGACCCGACACAAAGGGCCGCTAAAAACTTGGCCTGAGCCTAAGGGTAAATTCGGAGGTAAAAATGAGAGATCACTGCAGCTACCCGCATTGGAAGAAAGCGTTGACGCCTCCTCGACATTTGTCACCTTTCAAATTTGTCACCATGGTTGTTTTCTCGTTCACTTGATTGATTCGCTGTCGATTTACTCTGATTACACCCTCGTTTCATCCCGGCAACCATTTCGAGTTTGCAATTTTTCCGCCACGCTTCTTGCCCGCCCACTCACTCTTTACCCGTCCTGTCTTTTTGCCCTCTCTTTACCTTTCCCTATCATTAATTACCTAATTGTCTTTAATTTATCATTATT
Source organism: Amblyomma americanum (assembly GCF_052857255.1). Classification (NCBI taxonomy): domain Eukaryota; kingdom Metazoa; phylum Arthropoda; class Arachnida; order Ixodida; family Ixodidae; genus Amblyomma; species Amblyomma americanum. The sequence goes on along the minus strand of NC_135497.1, from coordinate 496,388,334 downwards.
TTTTATAACTCATGGTTAAGCATTGATCGCTTATCACTTGTCACGTGATTGCCCATTTGGAGTTTTCAAACAATTCCCCACGCTTTGGGTCTGTCCACAGTTCCGATTTTTCAAACTTGGCGCGGTGCTGTAACTCCGCCTACTTCCTGCCTTTTCAAACTTCGCGGCACTTTTGCTCTGGCCCCGACCAATTTTGGAACCTTTTGGGTTCAATTAAATAGCTATTCTTCAGATTTCGAAATATTTTTTCTTGAGCATCCTTACGTCATCCTATTTCGATTACAGCCCCTTGTTTAACGCTACATTTTTTGTCACCCACAAATGCTGCCGACATAATTTGCTGACACGATCATAGCTGACATAGCCTAGTCAAGCTTCCTTTGTAATGAGAAGATCCCCTACACTTTACCCTGACACGTCGTAAGTCAAAAAATAGTTGAAAACATATATTGAGCAAAGCCGTTAAAATATTTTGCTTAACAGGATATTCCAAACGACCGTGAATGACCGATGAGCGCCCACAGTCCACATTCAGGGGCGCCATGCCACGCATCAACTATGGCCAGTCATACTCGGTGCTCTTGAACCTACTCCGCGGCACACAAAGCTGGTCAACCTATTGTCAAAGTACCCATAACTTTGTTGCTTCTCCCCCACTTCAATCAATCAATCAATCAATCAATCAATCAAAGGAAGGTTTTTTCATAATTCAAGGAAAATTTGTACAAAATATTTGAACCGATAGCCTACATGACTAATGTCTGGTCCAGTATAAAACAAGACATTTAGGCAACGGCATAAATATGTAAAGAATAAAAAATGAAACAGCGAAATAAGACAGCAAAAACTTCTAGTGTCCGATCGGAAGAAAAACAAGGCGTTTGGGCAAATGTATAAGGAAGTTACACACCAGCATTTCAACAATCTATACGCAGCGAATTCAGACAAAATGCAAACACAGAAACACAAAAGAGAAATCACATCATTAGTTGATCATGCAAGAAATATAATTTCGAAGCCAGTTTAATAGTTCTGGGAAGCGTAATTTTCAGTGGCAATGGATTCCAGACATTCGTCCCAATTAATTCAAGTAATCTCTCATCGTATGTGCTGTGATGGATCAGAATATTAAAATTACCGCTCGCAGCATGCCTTGTGATGGAACTGCAGGCAAAATGAATAAGCTGATCGCGAGTTGAGAATTAGTTATTAATATCTGATTTGCTAGAAGGGAGATTTTGTAGTCGCGTAAAGCGGAAAAGATTAGTACTCAAATTTCCTCGAACAGATTGTTGCTTGTATGATGCATTGAAGTAAATGTCACAATCCTTAGTGCTCTTTTCAGTAAGCGTAGCAGAGGTGTGAGATAAGTGGAGCATGTGTACCCTATAATTCGCTGCAATAACTCATGTGACAATGAACGAATGAAAAGTACAAGCTCCGCAATATGTTTCGATTAAATAATTGTCTAACCTTAATAAGGACGTAGCAGCCAAACACAGTTTATTACAAACGCTGTTCACTTGATGCTTCCAGTTAAGGTTATTGTCAAAGATAACACCAATATATTTAAAGAAGGAACTGATTTTATTACAAACTGTTCAAAGAAATCCTTATTTGATTAAAATCAATGTTTCTACTTCTTCATGGAAGACGACGTATTTAGCTTTTGCAACAATTAACCTTAATCTATTGTCACTGAACAAGCTGAAAACGGCCATTAAATCTTGCTTCATGTCGTCTTGCATGGCAGAAACCGAATTACCTGCGAATATGAGGATCGTGTCGTTTGCATACATGAGAATCTGCGAAAGTGAGACGGAACATGGGACATCATTTATATAAATGGAAAACAGTTGAGGCCCCATGACAGATTCTTGGGGCACTCCGCATTTTATATGACTATTTGAAGAGTCAAGGTTGATAGTTACTACTTTCTGTTGTCGACCTGATAAGTAACTTGTGAAAAATTTCAACGTCTCATTAACAATCCCTTAGGCGGCTTATTTCTTCTTTAATATTGGATGTGATAAAGTGTCGAACGCCTTCTTCAGGTAAAAATATATACATCTTGTGATTTTGTTTTTATTAAGAGTTGAATTTATCAACTGGGAGAGCGTTAGAAGGGCTGTAGAGGTCGACCTGTTTGGGTCGAGACCATGCTTCTGATGTCAGATTATATTATCCTGACTAAGGAATATTTTTAGTTGGATGGCAATTAGTTTCTCAAAAACAGTGCTTAAAATGCTTAGTATAGATACTGGACAATAGCTACTTGGGTCGTTTTCGTCTCCAGATTTATAAATAGGAACGTTAGCGATGATTAGAATTTTTAGATAGCAACTAGTCTCTATCGCATGGCTAAATATATGCATAGTGGGCTGTACAGAATGTCAATGTTATGCTTTAAAACGGCGGTCTGAATACTATCGTGCCCAGCCGCTTTATTAACCGGCAGTGTGCTTACTGCAAATGTAATCATAGATGTACATGTACATTGATTGCATTTACTGTGATTGGATTTAGATTAAAATCGGTCTGAACAACTCTAGGTAGGGTAGTAGAGGCGGACTGAAAAGAGAACTGATTCGCAAGTGATTCACCAATATTTGTGAAGTAGCTAATAAATTCATTGGCAACCTGTATGGAAAGGTCGTTAGGGGTAACGCGTTTCTTTGGTCCAAGTCCTCTGATGTCCTAAACAATTTTCAAACTTGTTTCGTGTCAAGGCCAAGTTTCTAAGTATGTTACTGCAAAAAGTTTTGCTCTCCTCATCATCGCGACAGACTTATTCCTAAAAAGCTTGAATTGACCACGATAATAATTGATTGCTTTGTTTGCTTCCATTTGTGAAAGGAGTCATTTTTCTTTAGAACCACAAATATATTATCAGTTATGCAATGGCACACATCTTCTTCGTAGTTCCAACGTTTGTATTCTAGCATGGATTTTATTACGGTACTTGATACGAAACGGATAAAAGTTTCGCACTCTATATTCACATCACTGTTGTACAATTTCACAAAATCAATGCTCTGCAAGAAGTTTCGAACACAGGCGTAATTTACTCGAGTTCATGTATCTAGAATACGTTTGCAATACGGATATAAATAAGTGAGTGATAAACACATGAAAGTCGGACAGTAATCAGCAATAGTTTATCACAAACGCCAGAGCATACAGTCTTTTCATTGTTGCAGAACATGTGATCAATAAGTAATGAAGATTTCTGTGCTATTCGAGTCGGGGAGGAAATAACGTTTTTAACGTTGAATGTCTGCATGAGAAGCAGGTAGTCGCACTTGAAACATCCATCTTTTAAGAAGTCGCTGTATAAATCACCGCATATAACAAGTGGAGCATTAAAGGTCATTAGCGTGCTGATGATAGTTTCCATAACCGAAAGAAAGTCATTTAGGCCGGCGTTGGGAGGCCGGTATGCCACACCGATATTAAGACCACAGCCGAGGTGTACAAAAAATTAATGTGGATTAGCTCCGCTAATCCAGCATATACAAAGCGAAAGGTGTCGGCGTTCGCTGTGTTCATTGGCGTTGGCGTTGACAATGTTCTTGATGGCGATGACTGAGCAAAGGAAGGGCGCATAACTGGCTCCCTGGATATGCGGACGCTTCATTGTGCTTTGATACATGTGGCGGTGGTGGAAGAGATGTGGCCTGAATGCATTAGCGCTAACAGCGTTGTGGCTGACATGCGGCACTGCAGCAAAAGCTAGGCCGCAGCGTTCATTTGCTGAACAATCTCTCGCGATCAACCATTAACTACATGCCACATCCCAGGGTGGCAGGGAGGGCGCGCTGCTTATCCAGTGTGCGGAAAGCAATCAAAGCAGGCTTTTGCAGTTGGGCACCAACGCCATGCACATGAAAGCGAGATTGAGGTCTCCACTGTCCCACGGATCCGGTTATGCGCCTTTCCTTTCGTGAAAATGAACGGCGTTTGTAAAGTTGTCAACGACAATGAACTGAAAGAACACCGTCAGCTCCATTGTTTTGTTTGGCTTTTAAGGAAAGGAAATAGCACAGTAACCGTCTCACATATCTCGGTGGACACCCGAGCCGCGCCGTAAAGAAAGGGGTAAAGAAACGAGGGAAAGAAGAAAGAGAAAACTTAAAATTGAAAGTTTGATTTTGAGGAAAGGCGCTGCGCTGCGCAGCGGCAGAACACCTGTGGCTCGGTGCTACTAGTCGCGCATGCGCAGTAGTGAATAGGGAGAGAGCGAGAGAAATATCCGCGGCGATTCCATTCCATTCCAAAAACCTTTATTTCCACCAGAGAAGAGGCTCCCCTACTCCCCATCTCTGGCACGCAGGCCTAGGGGTGGGGGCCGGGAGCCTCGCATCTAAAGGCAGGCATAGAGTTCTTGGTCTCTTGCGGCCTCCAGTGCCAGGTGAATGACTTTTTTCTGCACGGCGGGGTCCGCGCTTTGCAGAAGGGTTTCCCAGGCTTCCTTGCTATTTATTCCTTCTTTAATCCCTGGGGAGTGTGTACATTCCCAAATGATGTGATCTAGGGTCCCCCTATTCTCACATTTTTTGCATTTTTCCTCTATTTCCTTTTCCCTAAATACGTGTGATGCCCACACCGGGTTTATGAAGTTCCCAGCTTGTAGTCTACGCCATGTTGTAGCTTCTTTATTCCCTAGTGTTTTGTCCGGCGGAGGGAAAATCCTCCTTTGACTTCTATAGCTCTCTATTATTTCTGCATAGCTGATCAGTCTCTCATCCAGGTCCTTGCAGTCGGGCGGCTCTCCCCTGGCTCGGAAGTAGAGGTCTCGAGCCAGGGTGTTTGCCGCCTCGTTTCCAGGGATGGATGCGTGAGCTGGTACCCACACGATGCGTACGTCCCTCCCAATTTTCTTCTTTTTTAGAATTTGTGCTGCTTCTAAGGCAATCCTCTCTCTGCCATAATTGTAGACTGCAGTTTTGCTGTCACTAGCTATAATTTTGGCCTGCGTTCCTACGCATGCGAGCGCTATTGCGACTTCTTCCGCCGTTTCCGGGTTGCGGCTTCGAATGGATGCTGCTATCTCAGGTTCCCCCTTTCCGTTGACCACTGAGGCCACGGCTGCTCCTAGCTTCCCACTTGCTGCATCTGTGTATGCCACTGCTTTCTTATCTAGACTGTCCAGTCCTCTGGCCATGGCTTCTGCCCTCTTTTCCCTTCTTTCCTTGTTGAATTCTGGGTGCATATTTTTGGGCAATGGGTCTACTCTGATCTTTTCCCTAGCACATTTTGGAATGTCTTGTTTCTTTTGCATCCCCCTGTCGGTTTGCCTGTCGACCGCTTCTAGTATAGCTCTGCCGGTGCTCGTCCTGCTGAGCCTATCTAGCTGCGCTGATCTTACCGCTTCAGCTATCTCACTCCAGTTGTTGTGAAGCCCCATATTTAGTAGCCTTTCGTTTGAGGTGCTTATTGGCAAGCCCAGCGCCTTCTTATAGCTTTTCTTGATTATGGCATCAAGCTGCCTTTTTTCTGTTGCCCCTATCTTGAGGAAGGGGGTCGCGTAGCTGATCCTACTTAGTATATATGCCTGTACTAGTTTCATTAGGCTCTTCTCTTTGAGGCCTCTACCTCTAAGCGATATCCTTCTGAAAATTCCCGTGACTTGCGTCGCAAACTTGTCCAATCTTTTTAGGGTTTCATCATTGTAGCCGTTACTTTGTATGAATAGGCCCAGAATCCTGATCATATCTACCTTAGGCACCAGTTTTCCTTCCACAGTGATTTTAAAGTCCTCACCCTGCTTGAGCCTGTTTCTTTTTGGGTTGTATACCAGAAGCTCAGATTTCTCTGGTGAACATGCCAGTCCTCTTTGTGCTGCATACTCTACCACAGTGTCTGCTGCCTTCTGGAGCTTCCTTTCTATTTGCCCGTCGTCTCCTTTGTTTATCCAGACATTGATGTCGTCTGCATACATACTGAACTTTAGACCCTCTATTCCTTGAAGTAATTTAGGTAACCCTCTCATTGCTATGTTGAAGAGGAGTGGGGATAGTACCGACCCTTGGGGGGTGCCCCTGCTGCCCAGTTCTATGTTCCCTGATTCTATGTCCTGATATTTGATCGTCGCTGTTCTCCCAGTTAGGAAGTCCTTGACATAGTTATATGTTCTCGGACCTACTTCTAGACTATGTAGTTCCTCTAGTATAGCCTCGTGTTTGACGTTATCGAACGCCTTTTTGAGGTCGAGACCTAGGATTACTTTTGCATCTTTGGATTGGGATTCGGTTATGTCGTGCTGCAGCCTCAGCATCACGTTTTGCGTACTCAGCCCCGGGCGGAAGCCAATCATCTCGCTTGGCCAGAGCTCGTTGTCTTCCATGTATCTGGTTAGCCTTGTCTGAATTACGTGTTCCATTAGCTTCCCTACGCAAGATGTGAGGGATATGGGTCTTAAGTTTTCGAGCTTCGGCGCTTTTCCCGGCTTTGGAATGAGTATGATGTTCGCCTCTTTCCATTGCGCGGGAAGCTTTCCGGTTTCCCACACCTTCTGCATATATGCAGTGATTGCTGTTATCGAGCCATCATCTAGGCTCCTCAGGGTTTTGTTGGTGATGCCGTCTGGGCCCGGGGCCGATTTTGACTTTAGCTTAATTATTTCCGCCCTTACCTCCGCTTCTGTTATTGGGCCGTCTAAAAGCTCCATCGGGGGACCCTGGTACTCTGGGAGTTCTACCCTCTTCGTGTCCCCTATATATGTTTGTATAATTTCTTTAACGAACTCCTCGTCCGTCCCCTCATAGATGTGCTTTGTCTTGGCTAGACTAATGCTCGCCTGCGTTTTAGAGTTGGTAGGGTCGAGTAGGTGCCTTAATAGGTTCCAGGTCCTTGTTAAGCTCATACCCCTTTTCATCTCGTCGCACCTGCTGCACCAGTTTTGCTCACACAACTGTCGTGCATATTTTTCTATGTCCCGATTTAGTCTTGCTATTCTTCTCCTGAGGTTCCTATTCCATCTCTGCTTCTTCCATCTGCGTTCGAGTCCATTTTTGGCCTCCCACATGTGCAGCAGTTTGTTGTCTGCTAGTTCTAGAACATATTGCCCCTTCAAAGTTACGGTCGCTTCCGACACGTGCTTCTTAAAGGTTTCTGTCCATTCCTCTATGTTTTGGATGGTTCCCCAATTTTGCTGGTCCCTTTGGGCCCTGAATTTGTCCCATTCCGTGATTTTGGGCAGTCTACCCGCTTTATCTTTGATGCCCGTGCGTACCGTCGTGGCGATAATGAGGTGGTCACTTCCTAGGTCCGTTCCTGTGTTCATCCAAGTGGCTGCCCTAACGTTTTTGGTTAGCGTGAGGTCAGGTGTGGTGTCTGCCATGACGCTATTCCCTCTCCTAGTTGGGCACCCCGGATCTGTTTGCAGGGTTAGGCCTAACTCCTGTATGTCCTCCCATAGGTGTCGTCCCTTCGTGTCCCTCGTACTGTATCCCCACTCCTTGTGATGGGCGTTGAAGTCCCCTACTATGATCAGTGGGCTAATGTTTGCCACTTTCATTGCTTTCCAAAATATTGCCCTGAACCTGACTTTTTGCTGCTTCGGTCTCGAGTACACGTTTAGTAGGAACAGGCTTGGTTCATTCTTTTTGCCCGTTATCATCTCTACTAGGACGACTTCTGCCTCTGCCGTGTTTAGCTCATGCTCAATTGTTGCTATGTTCCTTTTAACGTATGTGGTGACGTGAGATTTCCCCCCTCTATCACTGTGGAATGCTTGATACCCTGGTAGATTTAGCCTCTTACCAGTTTCTTGCAGGGCTATGGCCGCGGCGAGATGCCCGCTGTGACGTCATGTACCTCTTCGAAGCGCCGCTACGGCGAAATCGCAAGTTCGCGGCCAGTAAAGCTTTCGCTGTAAAAAGCGATTTGACAGACTGCTTGCTACATGAACTATCTGCGACAATCTGGTAGTCAACACTACTCTTTATGAAAAGCTATACACCCCCACCACGTGATGTGTGGCACCTTGGTAAAGATATCATGGCATATCCAGGTATTTTGAGTGGTTTCATCTTCCTTTACCCATGTTTCTGTAATTGCAATAACGTCATAATGGAAGGAGAATTGTGGTAAATAGGAAAGAAGATGGTCTAAATTTTTATGCATGCTGCGGATATTACAATGCAAAACAGATATGTTTTCCTTTCTATCCAGGTTTGCTTGATTTGCTTTATACCAACAGCCGTTGTGTTAGAGAACTTGTTGCAAGCCTACTGCACTTGTCACGTGAAGAACATGTGAATTTTCAACTTTGCGCATCAGGATTTTTCCGTTTGACACTCACGTAAAACGTGATCCGAATAGAATGTAGAATCCTGGGAGATCTTATTGCTCAACCACCAAGCAGAACAACGCATTAATCAGTCTCGACAGGGTAGAAAACTGAGCTAGTTTGTAGACGTTCGTTATGAAAATTTGTTAGCGCCTGGATTTTTCATAACATCGGTCTCGCCCTGACCGCCATGCAGTCCCAAGAGATTCCGCCCGACGGTTAATGGTATGAAGGGGGGTTTAGGCTATTGCTTTCTGCCCCGTCCTTTTTGACGCCTGGAAATATTTTTCTATCTCTCTCTCCCCGCTACTCTTCACGATCAGAAACCAATTACTCAATAAGCAAACTTCATTGTTATGCTTTATTTTAGGGCGATGAATAGGTTTAATTAACATTTTGATGTAGCCAAACAAGTACAGTGTTAGACATGGAAGCCCGAAAGTTTGTTATTATTATCTTTGAGTATTCGCTCTTCATCTGCAGCTGCACCAGCGCAGCTTTTGTGCGCTGGTAACGATAGCGTGCTTCACTAAACAGTAGGAAGTTTGAATATATAGCATTCGTTAATGGTGACACCCCACAAAAATATTTGTGTGCTCCACGAGACGGGTGGAATTCCGTAATTGGTCTGAAACGGGATTATTCAGCAGACCATTTCTTTCGAAAAAAAAATGGTAGAGGTTTATGTCTGCTATGCCACGATATACGTAGCGGGAGGTACGGGTGACAGAGTGCCGTTCACAAAGTCTGTTTGAAATGTCCGGGTCGCAGATGCACTTTCGGAAAGTCGAATGGCATGATCATTAACACGACGGGCGTTCACACCCTCTTCGGTTGGTTGACGTTGACTCACGTCTTCCATAGGCTCGAGCTCGGCGGCTATGCGCGGTCTATTACGGTCGGCACTCTGGCGTCCCCGTTTGGCAAGGCGTTCCTCTCTCTTTTCAGGCGTCTCTGCTGCTCTCTTCGCCTTCTGACGCATAAATGTAGAAGCGCAGATGTCGAAGGCCTCTTGCTTGAAATTGTAATTGGCTGCATCGGTGTATACTGCTCCAGGATGATTGAGGTACTCTCTATGCAGGGCCAGCCGCGGCGGATGCGTTTCAAGGGAGGCGAAACGCTAAGGCGCCTGTGAGCTGTGCGATCTCAGTGCACTTGAAAGATCCCCAGGTGGCCGAAATTATTCCGGAGCCCTCCACTACGGCACCTGTTTCTTCCTTTCTTCTCTCAGTCCCTTCTTTATGCCTTCCCTTACGGCGCGGTTCAGGTGACCGACGATACAGTGAGACATATACTCCGTCATTTCCTTTTCCCCAAAACCAAATTTTCATAAACGCCGGTGCACTTTGATGCGTTCAGCGGAACAGTAGACGCCTGCCGTGGAGACCGACACCGTGAACCGCGGTCGTGAGGTTAATAATAATAATTGGTTTTGGAGGTAAAGGAAATGGCGCAGTATCTGTCTCATATATCTTTGGACACCTGAACCGCGCCGTAAGGGAAGGGATAATGGAGGGAGTGAAAGAAGAAAGGAAGAATAGGTACCGTAGTGGAGGGCTCCGGAATAATTTCGACCACCTGGGGATCTTTAACGTGCACTGACATCGCACAGCACACGGGCGCCTTAGCGTTTTTCCTCCATAAAAACGCATCCGCCGCGGTCGGGTTCGAACCCGGGAACTCCGGATCAGTAGTCGAGCGCCCTAACCACTGAGCCACCGCGGCGGGGCCACGGACTTCTGTAAAAGGAGGATTCAAGAACACGCGCATATGAGGCCGATCACCAAGCCTTCCTACTTGCTTAGCAATGCATGCTGCTGCACCTGCTCGATGCATTGGCACCTCCACTATGTCTCAGAAGTGGAGGCAACTTTTAATTCGCTTATAATAATTCACTTTATATAGAACTAACATAGTGTGTCGATGTAGCCTCTATGTGACCCTGGAAGAGTACGATTACGCGTGCGCTGTTTCTGTTGTAGTTTTTTAAAGTTAGCAACCCCTCGCAATGCACATTCGGGGACGCACGTGCTGCTCGTTTTGTCTATCATTTTTCCCAGCTCAATTGCACCCCTAGTACTGCCAAAGTTCTCAGCTGCTTTTATGTATTCGCACACTTTTCTTGCCTTCAGGAGAGAAGTTGAGGCCGTACGTGTCATTTTTTTGGCTGTCTTACTTTTTCTCTTTCAAAGTCACCCAATTCAAAGTCGAAGCCAAGGGCTCCTTCTACTAATGGGTTTTTGAGTGTTTAGCATCCGAAAGCAACTCACGCTATGAGGGACGCCGTAGTGAAGGGCTCCAGAAATTTCGACCACCTGGGGTTATTTAAAGTGCACTGACACATCACACGCTGTAAAAAAATATGCTCCGCTTTACACAGAAACCCGCTGGTAATGCGTTGCCGGAGGGTTTTCCGCAACATGAGCTACGACCTAAATGCCAGAGACAGAGGTTCCGTATGACGGTTGTCATATTCTTGGTGATGAAAAGTTCCGTCATGCTTGCACAGAAAAGAAATCAATTTTTCGCTACAGATTCCTCTGCTGTGATCTTAAGAAAGGTTCTGTAACATGCATTCATACTTCCTTCGTTGACTCTTAACAGAAGTCTCATAGTGTTCATGTATAGTTCCTCCGTTAACTCTTAACGAATGTTTCATATGTGCATGCATAGTTCCACTGTTCACACTTAACGAGGGTTTCGTCATGTGCATGCATACTTTCTGCGTTCACACGGAAGTCATTTGAGCTTAAACGAAATAATCTGTATTGTTTTAATGTACTTTTTTCGTATGGCTTCTGCTGCAGGTACGCAGCTTGTTTACTTGTAGCTCTTTCATGTCTGTTTGTCTGAGGAAAGTGTAATATAGCATTCTAGAGAGCATGCACATATTGGCTTACATGCATATAACAGAGAATACCTTGGTGAAATAGCAAATGATTTGATCTTGAAAAAATGCTGTACATTATTGAGCTCTATATTTTTAAGTGCAAATAATGTGTTGTCTTGTTTCCTGGCTGGAAAGGAGGAGGAAAAACTCAGGTGCAGGATTAGTTGGACCGTTTATTAAATGCATTGTAATAAAATAGTGTAATCATTTATGTGCAGCCGCACTAAGTAGCTAACGCATATTATGCACTAGCCAGACATGAAGGGGTTCTCAGCATTAGGTCGTGTTTACATGCAACATTAATTAAAACCTTCTGGTACTTGGCTGAACATGATTTGGCATCAAATCTCGACATTGCATAATACTTATAACAGGATAAAAAATTTTGAGCTTCAATAACCTGCGTTTTTGTTAAAGCAGCAGCTTTGTTCTTAGCGTTTCATAGAAAAAGAGGAACTATGACAATTTCCACCTGCTCGTGGCACATCAGAATTTGAAAAACATTAGTCCAACTCAGTAATTTTTGCAAGAACCATGCATTATTTCACAATCCGAAAGAATGGAACACTTTTCTGTTTTGTGTGTTGCATGTATCGATGGATGCATAGTGCGGGTTCATCATTTTTGCTGCTCTAACAAGATACATGGAACTTCTGCTAGTCAAAAAGAAAGCAAAGCGCAACATGAAGTCTGTGCTCCACGAGAGAGCTCAGAAACTGAAGCTTGCAATCTAATGCCTTAAAGCATTAAAAAATGCGACATGCCTATTTAAACCTTCAGGTATTGAGTCGGAGATTTGCCGCCAGTTTCATAATTTTAGCATGAACGGTTGTCAGGCACTTTTGCTTCCCATTCCACCTGGTCCCTTTGGTGGGGTTGATGTCAAAGATTTCTCTGTAAGAACAGAAGCATTTTCGAATTCTCCTAATGTCAGCTTTAGAGACCAGATGCGTAATGCTTAGCACCATCAGCATGCATCATTTTTCCTAAAATAAAGAAGATCTAGAAAAAAGTAGACTAATTCTATTGAATACATGTTTTAAATGAAAACGTCATTTTCTTTCCAGAAGCACATTCTGTAGTTATGAGCAATTGCAGAGGATACTCCGCATGCTACAACTGCTGAAACATGCAGACACAGTCATTCGCAAAGACAAGTTGCCATAATTACCAGATTTTCTAGCAAGTAATAGTACTTTACTTTAATCTTTAATCACGTTTAACTGCATATCCATGTGCACTAGCTTGGCAGGTGCTCACAAACTCTTTTAGATACATCAAGTCAGTTCCTTCAAGCTAAAGACTGTCTTTCTAATCGTGCTTTTGAAGATATGGTGCCTAGAATGGCGTTTCTAGCCCAATGAGCAGTTAGGAACGCACAAGAATTTATTTATTTGTTTGTTTGTTTATATCCTGAATGGTCTCAGACTGAGACATTACTTCAGGGTTTGCTGGAACAAGCACTGCATTTTGCATCCCAAAGATATGAAAGCATATAGAATAAAAGGCCCCAAGGTGTACTGAGAGGACCATTGATGGAACCTGAAGGATCTGTTGACTAGCTTTTTCTGGGTGTGGCCTGCGAAAAATCCGCCAAAGATTGAGGACCTAAGCATTTTTCACCGAACTGTGTTACCGGCAACATTATCCTTTTTTAATGCTTTTTTAGCTACAGACAACAGTATGGACTACAATACGATAAAAATGACAGTTTTATTGTATTTGCATAAATATGCAAGGGGCAGTTTGAGAACTCGGTAGAATATAAACAGAAATATAATTATAATGCAATCTCGAGGTATTTAGGCCGACCATAGCTTAGGGCCTCATAAAAAAGCAGATGGCAGGTTAAAATGTGAAAGTAGCAGTTAAATAACAGTTATGTAAGAGGAAAAGCTTCAGATGCGCGCCGCGATCGAGTGAAGCCACGGCTCCAATGCCGCAATGAGCGCAGCCTCACAAGCAGCAGCGGCCGCCGTCATTGCCCCGCTGCTGCTACTTGGTGTTTGGAGCTGCCTAGGCCTGCTAAATTCTGCCCTTTTTGATTTCTCTACTCCAATTTACTCTTTCACTGCCTTCTATTTCTCAGCGACCTCCTCCGTCATCCTTCCATATCCTCAGCCAACTTCTGCTTTGCACTTGCACGCTTTGCTCCGAGAACAGTAATGCTGCATTCTTCCAGCGACTGTGTAGGCGTGCGGCGAAGGTCAATTTAAGTACATAGTCAACCTCGGAAATAAAAAAAAGAATTCACACTCTATTCATGCCTTGCTTCCGAATCTAGTGCGAATGACATTGGGAAGTGCACGGTAAAACATGTGTGTGTCAGGAGAAGCATCGCCCAAACTTCATTTCGTGCAGTGTTGGAGTTATTCAAGTTTTCCGCATTCTTGCTGTGGCGTGTGTATTGGTCAGACCGAACAAAGTGTTAATAACAGGCTTCAGGAACACTCCAATTCCTGCGATAACTCGGCAGAGTCATACATTGACCTCCCTTTGCACCGTCATTTGTGTGGCTCATCCAGGTATTTTGTGCTGCAGCCATTCTTTTTAGGTCCAAGGACCAATGGGCTAGAAAAATAATAGAAGCATATTACATGCATAATTCTGGAGACATTTGCATCAGTCGACTTTCAGTAGTAGTTTCACAAAATGAACTATATTTCCTCAAGGATGCCTATCTAGATTGATAGCACGATTAAGGTTGCGTCCAGCGTTATCTTCCTCTGGTCAGTGTGTTTTTGTTGTTGGACACGTGCGCATATAGTTCGTGCCTAGTATGCTGGAACCGTTTTTGTTTATTTTTTGTAAGATTCGAAGATTTATATATTCTTCCCTTCCCGTAATAAATTTATTTGCACTCAGCGCTTGTTTTGTCTAGTCTTCCTTTTGTCCTTGTTTGCTGCGATGTTGTGAATCAGAAGGTAAGAGACCTACATCAACTCAATGACCACAGGCAGCACAACATAAACGCTCTCAATTCGCTTGGCATTAAAACACAGCTACAGAGCGATGCTAACCTTTTCACTGCTATGAATGCTCCCAAGCAACCTTGTCATTGAATAGCACAAGCGTTGTTCAACAGACAAGGAGGTTGTGGTTTGCATTATTACTTTGCAACATTTATCTGAGAAAAACCGCTACAGTGGCTCAGTGATTATGGAAGTCGGCTGCTGAACCGAAAGATGCGGGTTCGATCCCTGCCGCTGCAGTCGAATTCCAATGGAGGCGAAATTCTAGAGGCCCGTGTACTGTGCGATGTCAGTGCACGTCAATGCACCAGATACATCATGTTCTTTGCCAGGCACCACAGCCATGGAGAAATGTATCGGGCCTTCAATTGCCACTTAATGGTACAAAGAGGCTGCATTCTCTTTATTCAGGCCTAGAAAAGTTTCCACTGGCCACACGAAATGAAATTTTTCTTTGTAACAGTTGTGGCAGCAATGAGATCACCTAAGTGACATAGATGAAGCAGTGTTGACTGTACCTCCTATAAGCAATGACGGTATCCTGTGAAACACGTCACCTGAAACAATTTACCAATCTCTTTCAACACTATCTGCTGGGCTGGTTTAGATTATGAAGGTTCTGCACCTCTTCCATGATATACTGCAATGTTTTTGCAGGAACGTGCTGGGCTTCAAGTTTGAGGAGAAGGAGTGCGAAGTTATCTGTGAAAAGTTTATGGTCTGATTGGCTGCTGGTGCTTGGCTCCTGATCTGATCTACTGTCCGTAGAAAAAGATTTGAAGAACTGCTCTCAGCTACGTCTGTCGCAGGTTCTGCCTCCATCTCAATGTCCATGTTCACTACTTGTAGGCAATTTAAGGTGTCTCTGGCCTCTTGATGATACCTAGAAACGTGTGTTCTGAATGAGCCAGCAGACTTTAACACACTGACACACTCCGAAAAAGGGCACACATCAGCACTTGTTCAGTGTCCAGATGACCAGCAATGTGCGACACAAATTTGGTACGAGATGACTCGTGTCTCATACATGGCGGCACGGGACAGAACAGTCGTCGCTCAGTTCTGGTTGATGGTGTTGCTTTCTATGATGCCTGAACATGTGGCTTTTGAAGCTCACATAATTCTTCAGAACCACGGAACATGCTTCGATGCTACACAGAGCACCGCCCAAGAGACTGCTGTCGTAGGTGAGGTGGTCAAAGTAGGCCACCAGTGTTGAAAAAATTCGTGAACACAGATTGCAAGATGCCATTCCACACAGGTGACAGAACAGGAATAAGAAACAGCATTCGAACCCAATAAACCCAAACGTTGTTTAGTGCCATATCAGCCCACTTATTTGAAAAACTCCTAATCCTCATTTTGAAGTGTCTACGAATGATCCAAGTGTATTCCTCGGAATCTTGTTGATAATTTGAGCCCTCAATTTTTTCTTGTCACTTCATCCTGATGGCCCACAACAATATGTTTCAATGCACTGTGGATAATGCCATTTCTGCTGTTATACATCAGTCCTGTCTGGCAGTTTTTGTCCTGATTGCCAGGTCTGCTCTTGCTGCAATTAGTCAAAGTTGATTTGACTGTAACTTTTTCTCACAGATTTTTGCACAGTACCTAAATCATCTGCAAAAGTTTTTGAGCCAGCCAATGCGGGTAATAATACCTGAGAGTTAACGTCACAGTGCTGCAACTAGCAGTAGAATGTAGCAGGTTAATTTGAACCAACTGTAGCTTTCTAATGCGACCATAAAGCATCTTTTTCCGCATTCACAAAGCCTGAATGCTACACATTTCAATGTTAATTGCAAGTTGAAAGCAAGTTAGACTGCACCACAATGCATGCATCGAATGCTGTTTGCCATGCAGTTAGGTATTGGTGTTGCCAGTAAGATCAGTACAACAATTCAGGTTACTATGATGCCTTTCGTGTTTTAATATATAGCAGCTCTCGTACGAAATTCAGCTTCTTAGTTCAAGCAGTAAACTGTAAACTGTGTTCCTGCGAAGACACATTTTTTTTACTTTAGATTGTTGTTTTCATGAGCAAGGCAATAACACGCCGTTAAATGGTTTTTTATGCTAGTTCCAGAGATATAGCTTAAGGTTTACCTTACAAACAACACTAAAACCTCGGGCGCCTCGGAGGCCCTCGAACCCATAGCCTATGGACTCAAAAGGCATCGAGCGCTGCTACACGGGCAGTTTCATTGGCCATCGAGTAAATAGTCTATCGAGTCAATGGAGCAGCCTGGAACTCTGTCGAGATTTCGAGGGCCTTCGAGCAGTGCCCAAGGTTGCTAGCGTAGCTTCGAGCGGTGCCAATGCACACTTTTTTGCACGATATGCTCACGGTACAAAAGCGTGAACAAACACTCTTCTCCCAAACTTTAATGCAAGCAGTCTATACAGTAATTTAAAAATTGTATTCCTCTGGTTTAAAGTGCATTAAATGTATACCCTCCATCGCAGAACACAGAAACGCCAGCAGTATCAGCGTTGCCAGAGGACTGTGAAACTATGACAGCAAATCATACAAAAGGCAGTGTCTTTCAAGACAATGCAACTGGCCCTTAATAACGAATAAAAACCTCCTGTAACTCCAAATAAGTGTATTTCGCATCTAGTACAGATAATAAAATATTTTTGTTATTTGCGCAAAATCTAAAGCAGGATTACGACAAATCCCAAAGGGCACTGAAATGGTTCTCGAGTCTTATGCCAAGCCTGTGTGGCACCACATTGAAATAGAAAATTGGTTTTCAGGAAATGAAATGACGCAGTAACTATCTGACCTTAAGGAGGGAGTGAGAGAAGAAAGAAAGAGGTGCCATAGTGGTCTCTGGATCGATGTCGACCACCTGGGGATGGCACAGCACTCTGGCTCCTGCGCGCCTTGTGTTTCGTCTGCTTTGAAAAGCAGCCGCCGCTGTAGGGTTCGAACCCGGGTACTCTGTGTGCTGAAGCGGAGTACCTGGGTTCGAACCAGACTGCAGCAGCCGCGTTTAGATGGAGGTGAAACTGAGCCGGAGTACCCGGGTTCAAGCCTGACCGCAGCAGCCGCATTTCGATATATGTGAAATGCAAAGGGTGTCCGTCCTGTGCATTGTCATTGCACTCTTAAGATCCCTAGGTGGTCGAAATTACTCAGGAGGCCTCCACTATTTATAGTACTTCTTTCTCTTCTTTGACTCTTTTCTTCCCTCAAAATTCATCAAAATCATCAAAATTTCCTCAAAATCATTTTTTTTGCCGATATCTCTGCTACTACACATGCTAGATTCAATGAACATCCTTTCAGTGCACCCTTAGGTTGCAAATAATAAGCATCCGATTGTTTGGAAAAAAAATGCAAGTTATGCCCCACTGCTTTTCCTTTACTCTAAGAAAGCAGCTGATGAAATCAGCATAGCTAGAGGCGCAGAACAATATTGTTCAATGCTCTTCTATACAAAAGCGCATGCATACTGTCAAGTCGCGGACGTAGAAGGAAAAACATTAATACTTTGCGCAAGCCCGCAGTAATTATCTCATGATCGACACCAGGCAAAGCTAGAAGGGAAAAGCGTGGGCCGGATTTCGTCATCTATTGTGGTTTTTCACTAGTTTTTCAGGTTACAGAAACTTGTGAGACACCTACTTCCTCCAATACTTTTTTTATTACCAAATAATGCACCCAACAATGCAACCGTTCACGGGACAAAGAACACCCTGTGTACGCGCAGGGATTTCGTTCTGCAGGTCGAGGAACGGAAATCAAAACAATAGACGCCAGCAACAATTCCCGCAGAACCCTCGAAAACTGGCCGCCATGACAGACAGCCCTGGGACCTCAAGTCAACACTCTCCCTCGAACCCTTTCACTCCCGTCACAAAGCCACACCGGCCGCACTCAATCCTCAATCGTTCCCCTCCTCCTCCACCACGCACTTACACCTGTAACCAAATCTTTCCGTCACCCCTTAAAAAGGAGCAAGCCCTCTGTAAACTTCTGAATTTTGTATAAGTTACTGAACCCAACCAGACACAATTCAGTAGAAATGTTAATTTGACTTGTTGAGTTGCACTGGGACAGTAACGAGCAGAACAAGTAGCCCGCGACCGTAACCAATCGATGAAATCCGGCACGATTCTTTTTTTTGCATTCGCGACTTAACAGCGTGAATGTGTTTTTATTCCTGCATGCGTTATGATGCGGGTACATTATAAAAAGCCTAAGACACGCGGTCTACGCGAGTTCCAGCATTGTTGCAGATGCGCGCCGGGAGCGAGTCGCCGCTACTATCAAGCGGCACGAATGCCGAGTCTCGTCGGCGAAAAATCAGCCGATGGTCGCACAACGTCCATCGCCCTAATATTTCTTTTTTATTTCCAAGGGTTCCGTTCGCGCCATGCGGCTTAATGTTGTTCTCGCTCCCCGCGCCGTTGTGCACTCACGTTCAGGCACCGCATGCATGCATTACATTCTATGCGGTGCTCCGGTTTTTGAAGCATGGCGTCGATTAGGGCAGCTTTGCGAAGCAATGATATGCTACCACTCGTTGTTACAGGGACATGTGATGCGCCCGAGTGGAGTATTCAATTACTGTTTTAGCTTAGTATTCAATTTGTGCAGCTTCCTATCGCTAAGAGCTGCGTTTGCTGCTGCAATCTAAACTGCGCAAAATGGCGGGAAAACCGCCAGCTTCCCAAAAGGCGCGAAAACCCCGAGCATGGCAAAAGGCGCCAAAACCACGATGATCTCTTAGTGCAGCACAGGTACTCCAGCTCGCTGTTTTTGCACTCGCTTGAGCAAAACAGATGCGCATAGATTGTTGCTACTACGTTTATTCAACGAGGAGACATCGTGTATTGAAACTGCTGATACTGGGCAAGATATATTGCTGTGAGCGGCGCGTATGAGGGCCCGTAATCCTAAGAAAGCACAAAGTGAACGAAGTCATTGAAACCTCACCTGATGATACGAGAGGCTTGACTAATGATGTGCACAACAACGAGTAATGAAGAAAATCTTCCTTACCTGTTTTCAAAGAGGATGACCTGTTTTTCCTCAGTCCACGCTGCCAGTTCGTTTGTGTTCGACCAGCGGCTCAGTCGGCAACACTGCTGTCAGCGCAGCGCTCGGCACATCTCTAACTCCACAAAATCCGGAACCGGAAGACTCCGTGCATGACTCTGCAAAAATCGGTTTCTGTTTCGTGTGTGGAGTTTATGTCCCAAAGTGGCTCAGGCCAAGCGCGCCGTAGTGGAGGGCTTCTAATAATATCGCACACTTGGATTTCTTTAACGTGCACTGACATCGCACAGCACACGGGCTTCTAGCACTTCGCCTGCATCGATATGCGTCCGGCGTGGCTGGGACAGAACCCGCGTCTTTCGGGCCATCAGCCGAGCAGCATATCCACTGGGCCACCGCCATGGGAAATAAGAGGGGCTCAGTAAAGGGGCTGTGATAGGCGCACCCAGTAAACCAGCTGGGCCGGCTTGCACAAAGCAAAGAAGAGAGTCTTGTTCTCAGTCTAGTCGTATTAGTGGTCTAGAACTTCTATCGGTTTTGAGTAAAGGCGTGCAGCTGGTTCACTTTGTTGTTGGGCACCGCTAGCGCACCACGAACGCCGCTTGATCACTCGGTGTTTTTCCCGGCAGTCGTGGCGCGCTTGTTGCGTCCACCAACGAAGTGAACCAGCTACACGCCTTTCTTTTTCTCAAAACCTGGCCTGGAGAAATATGGCCTGGATAAAACTATAACGCCCGCTGCACATATAACGTAGGTGCTTTCGGCACATTTAACCGCTCGACATTTGCTGTGTACATTATATATATATATAGGCGTGGTATGTCTACTGCGCGTTGTCAAAATAATACAATATATGTGCATTCGATGGTTACATATGCTAGGTGCATGAACGCTAGTGTATGTCATTTGATCGGATTCATTTTAACTGGCAAACAAACTAGTTGCAATATATGTATACTTGATATATTACCAGATTAATATTCGTTATGTATGGGTCCTGTTTGGATTCTATTGCTTTTATTTGACTTTCCATACGGCACAGAAATTTCAATCTGTACATTTTACCATTAGCGACTGGTCAAATAATGTATTGAGTGTGTTGGCCAAATAGCCTGTTAGCCGCCGCGAGAGCTCAATGATTATGGTCCTCGGCTGCTAACCCGAAAGAAGCGAATTCGATTCTGGCCGCGGCGGTCGCATTTCGAAGGAGCTGAAATGCTAAGGCCCGCGTACTGTCCGATATCAGTGCACATTAGAGAACCCCCGTTGGTAGAAATTTCCGAAGCCCTTCACTACGCGGTCTCTGATTGCTTGAGTCGCTTTGGCACTTTGAGCCCTCATAAACCATAAAACCGAGCCAAATAACCTGTAGGCGCTGGTGCTATTGGTCGGAAACAGATATATTTACTGGGCATATTTGAACAGGGCAACTGCCGATCTCTGTGGACATGCGTGAATGCATAAATGTGCCTGTAACATGCGGTAAAAAAACTCCATCTGTCTTTTTTGCCTGCACTAGCTACACAGGTGCGAAATGCAAGACTAATTCTCATTTTTGAACAATGTACCAAAGTTTCATTGATTACTACAACCTCATATCCCTCTGACAAGATTTGGTGTGCAAACTGCACTTTACACCACAGTTATCACCATTGTAGATAGCAGATGAGAAAAGAACAGGCGCTGTAGAATCGGGCGACGCGAACTTCAAGCAAAAGCCACAGTGGGCAACGTTATCTAGGTGCACGAGTTCAGGTAAAACACACTTTTTTTTGAAATTTTTCTGTTTTGGTTACACTGCAATTGAGCCTCCTTGGCGGCGCAAGCTGCGGCGCAATACAAAGAATAAAGACATTAATTCATCCATAGCATAGCCCTATGAATTCATCCACCATCCATTCACCCATTCAACAGTGCTTCTTTGAGGACCATACCATCGCTCACTACTGGACTTCATAGGATCACTAACCTATCTCCATTACTTTAGTCTTTACAGCATCCTTCATCACCCCCCCACACACACACACACACACACACACACACACACACACACACACACACACATATATATATATATATATATATATATATATATATATAATTCAAAGTTTAAAACGCTTCATTTAGTTATAGATTTATTTTGAGTCGACGTTTCGGACAGAGCCTGTCCTTTCTCAAGACTGAGGTTACAGGGGTCTTCTTCCTCTTCTTAAGGAGTTGGCACTGGCACACATGTACGACACATGAACAAAAGAAACAAACGGAGGCAAAGAATACTAGAAAAGATACAGATAGAAAGGGAAAAAAGGGGAACAAATAAAAAAGAAAAACGTGTTGTCCCCCGCCGCCCACCCCGCAGCCGCGGGGAGCCGACCCTGAACGAGGAAAAAAAGGAAAACACGGAGCGGGAGGGGATAATGGCTACCCATCAAGGCAACAGAGCGGCGGCGTGTAAGGTGCACAGGAGCAGACGATGGCGGGATCGCCCTACACACAAAAGTTAAAGACGCGTGCACTCGCGTGCCCCGACCGTAAAGAGTAAACAAATAAACAGAATAAAATGTAGACAGGAACGGAGCTTCCGTCATCTGGAACCACTTCGGCAGCCAGAGCCAAGGCCGAATCAGCAGCGCCGTGAGCTTAACTAAACACACGTGCACTGTGCATGAAAACGCCCAGACACACAGCAGTAAAACATCCGAGCTCATGCCAGTGTCGTGTGGCGGCTAAATGACAATGGCGGGAGCATTTAAGCGAGTAAGGTGTACAGAAACAGGCGGTGGCGGAATTGTACAACATATATAAATTAGAGATGCTTGCACTCGCGTGACCTGGCCAGGAAAAGTAAACAAATAAACAGAATAAAATGCAGACAGGACAGGAGACTTCCGTCATCTGGAACCATTTCCGCAGCCCGAGTCAAGGTAGAATCAGCGGCGCCGTGAGCTTAACTACACACACGTGCACTGTGCCTGAAAACACCCACAAAAGAAAAAAAAGTGGAAAATCATCCGAGTTCGGCCAAGTGTGGCGTGGGAGGTAAATGTGAATGGCGTGAGCACTTAGGCAAGGGTTCTACAATTGCACCCCGTCGTCAAGGTAATCGAACTGGGAAGATAGGGGCAGGATGGGGTAGGGAATGAAGAAATTTGTGTGAGCTTGAAAAAGATGTCGCTGGCAAGAAACGACCGAGGTATGTCAAGCTGGCTCTCGTAATGTCAGCAACGGCCCTGCAAGGGGCGGATAGAGGACAATACACCTGGACTTTCATTAATGCCGTGAGGAATTGTTTCAAATTTGTAAATGAAGTACGACTCGCGTTGTTCTCTTTCCCGGGTGTTGTGGAACCCACCCTGTAGGACTGTTAACTTAATTGCATCAAATGGGTGGTTTCGCTCATTAATGTGTTCTGACAAGGGAAGGTTGGGTAGGGATAAGATATGCGCGCGGTGGTTAATAAAGCGAATTCGTAGAGGGTTGACGGTCTGTCCAATGTACTGCATACTTCACACACTGCATTCTAGGAGGTATATTACGTTGCAGGAATCACAATCAAAGTTGCCATTAATTTCCCATTTGAAGCCTGAAGCTGTGCTTCCAAGCAGTTTGTGCAACCTTGCTTTTCCTGCATTTACATGGCATGCTGCCATTTGCTTCCTGAGTTTTTTTGTACACGCAGTTACTGCTACTTAGCGTTTCCTGAATATATAAGACATCCTGCCTTTTGCTTCCTGTGTTTTTTGTGTACGCAGTTTGTGCTGCTTAGCGTTGCCTGCATGAACATGACATGCTTCCTTTCGCTTCCTGTGTTTTTTGTGCACACATTTAGTGCTACCTAGCGTTGTCTGCCTTTAGATGACATGCTTCCTTTTCCTTCCTGTGTTTTTTGTGCACACAGTTAGCGCTACTTAGCGTTGCCTGCATTTAGATGACATGCTGCCTTTTGCGTCCTTTGTTTTTTGTGTGCACGTAGTTAGTGCTACCTAGTGTTGCCTGCATTTACATGTCATGCTGCCTTTTGCTTCCTGTTTTTTGTGCACGCAGTTAGTGCTACCTGTCGTTGCCTGGATTTACATGACACGCTGCCTTTAGATTCCTGTGATTTTTGTGCACGCAGTTAGTGTTAGTGAGCGTTGCCTGCATATACATCACATGCTGCCTTTTGCTTCCTGTGTTTTTCTTTTTGTGCACGTAGCTAGAGCTACTTATCGTTGCCAGCATATACATGGCATGCTGCCTTTTGCTTCCTGTGTTTTTTGTGCATGCAGTTAGTGCTACCTAGCGTTGCCTGCATTTACATGGCATGCTGAATTTTGCTTCCTGTGTTTTTTGTGCACGCAGTGAGTGCTACCTTTCGTTTCCTGGATTTACATAACACGCTGCCTTTAGATTCCTGTCATTTTTGTGCACGCAGTTAGTGCTACTTAGCGTTGCCTGCATATACATCACATGCTGCCCTTTGCTTCCTGTGTTTTTCTTTTTGTGCACGCAGCGAGTGCTACTTATCGTTGCCAGCATATACATGGCATGCTGCCTTTTGCTTCCTGTGTTTTTTGTGCATGCAGTTAGTGCTTCCTAGCATTGCCTGCATTTACATGGCATGCTGCCTTTTGCTTCCTGTGTTTTTTGTGCATGCAGTTAGTGCTACCTAGCGTTGCCTGCATTTACATGGCATGCTGAATTTTGCTTCCTGTGTTTTTTGTGCACGCAGTGAGTGCTACCTTTCGTTGCCTGGATTTACATAACACGCTGCCTTTAGATTCCTGTCATTTTTGTGCACGCAGTTAGTGCTACTTAGCGTTGCCTGCATATACATCACATGCTGCCCTTTGCTTCCTGTGTTTTTCTTTTTGTGCACGCAGCGAGAGCTACTTATCGTTGCCGGGATATACATGGCATGCTGCCTTTTGCTTCCTGTGTTTTTTGTGCATGCAGTTAGTGCTTCCTAGCATTGCCTGCATTTACATGACATGGTGCCTTTTGCTTCCTGTGTTGTTTGTGCACGCAGTTAGTGCTACTTAGCGTTGCCTGCATATACATGACATCCTGCCTTTAGCTTCCTGTGTTTGTGCAGGCAGTTAGTGCTATTTAGCGTTGCCTGCATTTATATGACGTGATGTATTTTGCTTCCTGTGTTATTTTGTGCACGCAGTTTGTGCTACTTATCGTTGCCTATATTTACATGACATGCTGCCTTTGCTTCCTGTGTTTTTTTCGGACGCAGTTAGTTCTACCTAGCGTTGCCTGCATTTACATGACATGCTGCCTTTTGTTTCCTGTGTTTTTTTGTTCAAGCAGTTTGTGCAACCTGTCGTTGCCTGGATTTACATGACACGCTGCCTTTAGATTCCTGTGATTTTTGTGCACGCAGTTAGTGTTAGTGAGCGTTGCCTGCATATACATCACATGCTGCCTTTTGCTTCCTGTGTTTTTCTTTTTGTGCACGTAGCTAGAGCTACTTATCGTTGCCAGCATATACATGGCATGCTGCCTTTTGCTTCCTGTGTTTTTTGTGCATGCAGTTAGTGCTACCTAGCGTTGCCTGCATTTACATGGCATGCTGAATTTTGTTTCCTGTGTTTTTTGTGCACGCAGTGAGTGCTACCTTTCGTTTCCTGGATTTACATAACACGCTGCCTTTAGATTCCTGTCATTTTTGTGCACGCAGTTAGTGCTACTTAGCGTTGCCTGCATATACATCACATGCTGCCCTTTGCTTCCTGTGTTTTTCTTTTTGTGCAAGCAGCGAGTGCTACTTATCGTTGCCAGCATATACATGGCATGCTGCCTTTTGCTTCCTGTGTTTTTTGTGCATGCAGTTAGTGCTTCCTAGCATTGCCTGCATTTACATGGCATGCTGCCTTTTGCTTCCTGTGTTTTTTGTGCATGCAGTTAGTGCTACCTAGCGTTGCCTGCATTTACATGGCATGCTGAATTTTGCTTCCTGTGTTTTTTGTGCACGCAGTGAGTGCTACCTTTCGTTGCCTGGATTTACATAACACGCTGCCTTTAGATTCCTGTCATTTTTGTGCACGCAGTTAGTGGTACTTAGCGTTGCCTGCATATACATCACATGCTGCCCTTTGCTTCCTGTGTTTTTCTTTTTGTGCACGCAGCGAGAGCTACTTATCGTTGCCGGGATATACATGGCATGCTGCCTTTTGCTTCCTGTGTTTTTTGTGCATGCAGTTAGTGCTTCCTAGCATTGCCTGCATTTACATGACATGGTGCCTTTTGCTTCCTGTGTTGTTTGTGCATGCAGTTAGTGCTACTTAGCGTTGCCTGCATATACATGACATCCTGCCTTTAGCTTCCTGTGTTTGTGCAGGCAGTTAGTGCTATTTAGCGTTGCCTGCATTTATATGACGTGATGTATTTTGCTTCCTGTGTTATTTTGTGCACGCAGTTTGTGCTACTTATCGTTGCCTATATTTACATGACATGCTGCCTTTGTTTCCTGTGTTTTTTTCGGACGCAGTTAGTTCTACCTAGCGTTGCCTGCATTTACATGACATGCTGCCTTTTGTTTCCTGTGTTTTTTTGTTCAAGCAGTTTGTGCAACCTAGCGTTGCCTGCATGTACATAGCATTGTACCTTTTGCTTCCTGTGTTGTTTTTGTTCACGCAGTTACTGCTACTTAGCGTTGCCCTCATATACAAGACATGCTGCCTTTTGCTTCGTGAGTTTTTTTGTGCAATCTTTTAGTGCTACCTAGCGTTTCCTGTATTTACATGACATGTTGCCTTTTGCTTCCTGTGTTGTTTTCTGTGCACGCAGTTAGTGGTACCTAGCGTTGCCTGCATTTAGAAGACATGGTTACTTTTGCTTCTTGTGTTTTTTGTCATACAGTTAGCGCTACTTATCGTTGCCTGCGTATATATGACACGCTGCCTTTTGTTTCCTGTGTTTTTTGTTCAAGCACTTTGTGCAACCTAGCGTTGCCTGCATTTACATGGCATGCTGCTTTTTGCTTCCTGTGTTTTTTGGTGCATGCAGTTACTGCTAGTTATCGTTTCCTGCATTTACATGACATGCTGCTTTTTTCTTCCTGTGTTTTTGTTTGGGCACGCAGTTAGTGCTACCTTGCGTTGCCTCCATTTAGATGACATGCTGCCTTCTGCTTCTTCTGTTGTTTTTTTGTGGACGCAGTGGTACCTAGCGTTGCCTGCATTTAGGCGACATGCTTCCTTTTGTTTCCTGTGTTGTTTTTGTTCACGCAGTTAGCGCTGCTTAGTGTTGCCTGTATTTACATGACAGACTGCCTTTTGCTTCCTGTGTTTCTTTGTGCACACAGTTAGTGCTACTTACCGTTGCCTGCATATACCTGACATGATTACTTTTGCTTCCTGTGTTTTTTTGTGTGTATGCAGTTAGTGCTACCTAGCATTGACTGCATTTAAATGATATGCTGCCTTTTCCTTCCTGTGTTTGCTTTGTGCACGCAGTTAGTGCTACCTAGAGTTGCCTGCATATACATGACATGCCGCCTTTTGCTTCCTTTGTTTTTTGTGCACGTAGTTAGTGCTACCTAGCGTTGCCTGCATATACATGATATGCTGCCTTTTGTTTCCTGTGTTTTTTTGTGCATGCAGTTAGTGCTACCTAGAGTTGCCTGCATATACATGACATGCTGCCTTTTGCTTCCTGTGTTTTTTTTGTGCACGCAGTTAGTGCTACCTAGCGTTGCCTGCATTTACATAACATGTTGCCTTTTGCTTACTGTGTTTTTTTTGCACGCAGTTAGTCCTACCTAGCGTTGCCTGCATTTACATGGCATGCTGCCTTTTGCTTCCTGTGTTTTTTTGTGCACCCAGTTAGTGCTACCTTGCGTTGCATGTATTTACATGACATGCTGCCGTTTGCTTCCTGTGTATTTTTTTGCACGCAGTTAGTGCTACCTAGCGTTGCCTGCATATAGATGACTTGCTGCCTTTTGCTTCCTGTTTTTTTTGCACGCAGTTTGCGCTACTTAGCGTTGCCTGCACATACATGACATACTGCCTTTTGCTTCCTGTGTTTTTTTGTTCACGCAGTTAGTGCTACCTTGCGTTGCCTGCACTTAGATGACATGCTGCCTTTTGGTTCCCGTGTTTTTTGTGCACGCAGTTACTTCTACCTAGTGTTGCCTGCATTTACATGACATGCTGCCTTTTGCTTCCTGTGTTTTTTTGTGCACGCAGTTAGTGCTACCTAGCGTTGCCTGCATTTAGATGACATGCTGCCTTTTGCTTCCTTTGTTTTTTGTGTGCACGTAGTTAGTGCTACCTAGCGTTGCCTACATATTATTGCGTACGCCAGCCGTCTCCTTTCTGTGTCAGAGCGCAACTATTCTATCACCGAGCGGGAATGCCTCGCTCTGGTTTGGGCTATTGCGAAATTCCGCCCTTGGTTGGGCACCCTTTCTCTGTTATCACGAATCACCACGCCTTATGCTGGCTTTCTTCGCTCAAAGACCCAACTGGCCGGCTGGGGCGGTGCGCTCTTCGCCTTCAAGAGTACACATTTTGTGTCGTCCACAAGTCCGGCCGCTTGCACCAGGACGCGGATTGCTTGTCCCGTTACCCTGTCGATCCGCCTTCCTCCAACGAATGCGAGGCTGACGCCTGCGTCTTATCCATCTCGGCCTTCCGCAACATTGCGCAAGAACAGCGTTTGGATTCGTCGCTACGTTCTCTCATCGACCGCCTCACTGCCAACCGCTGAGATGCGTCCCTCGCCCCGTTTGTGCTCCATGAGAACGTCCTCTACCGGCGCAATATGCGGCTTGACGGCGCTGACCTCTTGCTCTTGGTCCCTCAACACCTGCGCAGCAGCGTCCTTGAACAGCTTCATGACGTTCCCACGGCCGGTCATCTTGGAGTCTCCCGCACCTACGACAGCGTGCGCCGCCGCTTCTTTTGGCCCCTGTCTATACCGTTCTGTCCGCCGTTATGTGGCCGCTTGCGAACTGTGCCAAAGGCGGAAGACGCCCTCGGTTCTCGCTCCCGGGCACCTTCAGCCGATTCCCATCCCCATAGACCCATTTTTTTGTGTCGGCCTCGACCTGCTCGGCCCTTTTCCGGTGTCTGCTAAGGGAAACAAATGGATCGCGGTCGCGACGGACTACTCCACGCGCTACGCTATTACTCGAGCGATCCCAACCAGCTGCGCAACTGATGTCGCTGACTTTCTCCTGCACGACGTCATACTCTACCACGGTGCTCCCCGTCACCTGCTCACCGATCGCGGTCGCTGCTTTCTTTCCAAAGTGGTCGCCGAACTCCTCCGCTCTTGCTCCGTCCGTCATCAATTCGCCACGGCCTACCAGCCGCAGACGAACGGCCTCACGGAATGTCTGAAACGTACCCTCACCTAAATGATTTCCATGTACGTCTCCGACAATCACCGCGACTGGGATATTAGCCTCCCATTTGTTACATTCGCCTACAATTCTACGCGTCACGATACAGCCGGTTTCTCCCCTTTTTACCTTCTCTTTGGCCGCGATCCTTTGCTGCCCTTCGACAGTGTACTGCCCGCCACCGCCTCCACGAGTCCTTACGCTCGGGACGCCATCGCTCGCGCCGACGTTGCCCGTCTTGTCGCCCGCCAGCGGCTGTCGGCCTCCCTAGTCAATCTGAAACGACGTCATGACTGTCGCCGTCGTGAAGCCACCTACTCTCCTGGCTCCCTTGTGTTACTCTGGATCCCTTCCCGCCGTGTGGCCTTAGTGAAAAACTGCTCCCCCGATATACAGGCCCTTATCGGGTCGTACGTCCGGTGACCGCGGTGAATTACGAGATCACCCCGCTACATCCGCCATCTCCGGCCAGTGCACCGCGCACCGACATCGTCCATGTGTCCCGCCTCAAAACCTTACAACTCGCCGTCTAGCTGGCCTATGTAGTGCGCACCGGGACGGTGATTTCGCCGTGAGGGGGGGGGGGGGTCCTGCTACGGACGCTGGGAGGACGACGAAGTGGTTGGTAACGAAGATGACGCTGAGGTGCGCGCTTGTGTGCTGAGAGTCTACTCCAAGCCATCCGTTCCTTGCGTAGCAGGTTACCTCTGCTCTTTCTACTGCTGCTTCTAGCCGCCACGTATCAATATAAATGACATGCTGCCTTTTGTTTCCTTTGTTTTTTTGCACGCAGTTAGTGCTACCTAGTGTTGCCTGCATTTACATGTCATGCTGCATTTTGCTTCCTGTTTTTTGTGCACGCAGTTAGTGCTACCTGTCGTTGCCTGGATTTACATGACACGCTGCCTTTACATTCCTGTGATTTTAGTGCACGCAGTTAGAGCTACTTAGCGTTGCCTGCATATACATCACATGCTGCCTTTTGCTTCCTGTGTCTTTCTTTTTGTGCACGCAGCTAGTGCTACTTATCGTTGCCAGCATATACATGGCATGCTGCCTTTTGCTTCCTGTGTTTTTTGTGCATGCAGTTAGTGCTACCTAGCGTTGCCTGCATTTAGATGACATGCTTACTTTTGCTTCTTGTGTTTTTTTGTCATACAGTTAGCGCTACTTATCGTTGCCTGCATATACACGGCAGGCTGCCTTTTGTTTCCTGTGTTTTTTGTCCAAGCAGTTTGTGCAACCTAGTGTTGCCTGCATTTACATGGCATGCTGCTTTTTGCTTCCTGTGTTTTTTGGTGCATGCAGTTACTGCTAGTTCTCGTTGCCTGCATATACATGACATGCTGCCTATTGCTTCGTGAGTTTTTTGAGGGTCTCATTTAGTACTACCCAGCGTTTCCTGCATTTACATGACATGTTGCTTTTTTCTTCCTGTGTTTTTGTTTGGGCACGCAGTTAGTGCTACCTTGCGTTGCCTCCATTTAGATGACATGCTGCCTTCTGCTTCTTCTGTTGTTTTTTTGTGCACGCAGTTAGCGCTGCTTAGTGTTGCCTGTATTTACATGACAGACTGCCTTTTGCTTCCTGTGTTTCTTTGTGCACACAGTTAGTGCTACTTACCGTTGCCTGTACATACATGACATGATTACTTTTGCTTCCTGTGTTTGCTTTGTGCACGCAGTTAGTGCTACCTAGAGTTGCCTGCATTTACATGACATGCTGCCTTTTGCTTTCAGTGTTTTTCTTGTGCACGTAGTTAGTGCCACTTAGAGTTGCCTGCATATACATGACATACCGCCTTTTGCTTCCTTTGTTTTTTTGTGCACGTAGTTAGTGCTACCTAGCGTTGCCTGCATCTACGTGACATGCTGCCTTTTGTTTCCTGGGTTTTTTTGTGCATGCAGTTAGTGCTACCTAGAGTTGCCTGCTTTTACATGACATGCAGCCTTCTTCCTGTGTTTTTCGTGCACGCAGTTAGTGCTACCTAGCGTTGCCTGCATTTACATGACATGCTGCTTTTGCTTCCTGTGTTTTTTTGTGCACGCAGTTAGTGCTACCTTGCATTGCCTGCATTTAGATGACATGCTGCCTTTTGTTTCCTGTGTTTTTTTTTGCACGCAGTTAGTGCTACCTAGTGTTGCCTGCATTTACATGTCATGCTGCCTTTCTTTCTGTTTTTTGTGCACGCAGTTAGTGCTACCTGTCGTTGCCTGGATTTACATGACACGCTGGCTTTAGATTCCTGTGATTTTTGTGCACGCAGTTAGTGCTACTTAGCGTTGCCTGCATATACATCACATGCTGCCTTTTGCTTCCTGTGTTTTTCTTTTTGTGCACGCAACTAGTGCTACTTATCGTTGCCCGCATATACATGGCATGCTGCCTTTTGCTTCCTGTGTTTTTTTGTGCATGCAGTTAGTGCTACCTGTCGTAGCCTGGATTTACATAGCACGCTGCCTTTAGACTCCTGTGATTTTTGTGCACGCAGTTAGTGCTACTTAGCGTTGCCTGCATATACATCACATGCTGCCCTTTTCTTCTTGTGTTTTTCTTTTTGTGCACGCAGCTAGTGCTAGTTATCGTTGCCAGCATATACATGACATGCTGCCTTTTGCTTCCTGTGTTGTTTTTGTGCACGCAGTTACTGCTACTTAACGTTGCCTTCACATACATAACCTGCTGTCTTTTGCTTCGTGAGTTTTTTTGTGCAATCATTTAGTGGTACCTAGCGTTTCCTGCATTTACATGACATGCTGCCTTTTGCTTCCTGTGTTGTTTTTTGTGCACGCAGTTAGTGGTACCTAGCGTTGCCTGCATTTAGATGACATGATTACTATCGCTTCTTGTGTTTTTTTGTGATGCAGTTAGCGCTACATATCGTTGCCTGCATATACATGACACGCTGCCTTTTGTTTCCTGTGTTTTTGTCCAAGCAGTTTGTGCAACCTAGCGTTGCCTGCATTTACATGGCATGCTGCTTTTTGCTTCCTGTGTTTTTTGGTGCATGCAGTTACTGCTAGTTATCGTTGCCTGCATATACATGACATGCTGCCTATTGCTTCGTGCGTTTTTTGTGGACTCATTTAGTGCTACCTAGCGTTTCCTGTATTTACATGATATGCTGCTTTTTTATTCCTGTGTTTTTGTTGGGGCACGCAGTTAGTGCTACCTTGCGTTGCCTCCATTTATATGACATGCTGCCTTCTGCTTCTTCTGTTGTTTTTTGTGCACGCAGTTGGTGGTACCTAGCGTTGCCTGCATTTAGGTGACATGCTTCCTTTTGTTTCCTGTGTTGCTTTTGTTCACGCTGTTAGCGCTGCTTAGTGTTGCCTGTATTTAAATGACAGACTGCCTTTTCCCTCCTGTGTTTGCTTTGTGCACGCAGTTAGTGCTACCTTGAGTTGCCTGCATTTACATGACATGCAGCCTTCTTCTGTTGTTTTTTTGTGCACGCAGTTAGCGCTGCTTAGTGTTGCCTGCATATACATGACATGCTGCCTTTTGTTTCCTGGGTTTTTTTGTGCACGTAGTTAGTGCTACCTAGCGTTGCCTGCATATACATGACATGCTGCCTTTTGTTTCCTGGGTTTTTTTGTGCATGCAGTTAGTGCTACCTAGAGTTGCCTGCTTTTACATGACATGCAGCCTTCTTCCTGTGTTTTTCGTGCACGCAGTTAGTGCTACCTAGCGTTGCCTGCATATACAAGACATGCTGCCTTTTGTTTCCTGTGTTTTTTGTGCATGCAGTTAGTGCTACCTACCGTTACCTGCATTTACATAACATGCTGCCTTTTGCTTACTGTGTTTTTTTGCACGCAGTTAGTGCTACCTAGTGTTGCCTGCATTTACATGGCATGCTGCCTTTTGCTTCCTGTGTTTTTCTGTGCACCCAGTTAGTGCTACCTAGCGTTGCATGGATTTACATGACATGCTGCCTTTTGCTTCCTGTGTATTTTGTGCACGGAGATAATGCTACCTTGCATTGCCTGCATTTACATGGCATGCTGCCTTTTGCTTCCTGTGTTTTTTTGTGCAGGCAGTTAGTGCTACCTAGAGTTGCCCGCATTTACATGACATGCTGCCTTTTGCTTCCTGTGTTTTTTAGTGCACGCATTTAGTGCTACCTAGCGTTGCCTGCATTTACATAACATGCTGCCTTTTATATCCTGTGTTTTTTTGTCCAAACAGTTTGTGCAACCTAGCGTTGCCTGCATTTACATGGCATGCTGCCATTTGCTTCCTGTGCTTTTTTTGTGCACGCAGTTACTGCTACATAGCGTTTCCTGAATATACAAGACATCCTGCCTTTTCCTTCCTGTGTTTTTTGTTCACGCAGTTAGTGCTACCTAGCGTTGCCTGCATTTACATGGCATGCTGCCTTTTGCTTCCTGTGTTTTTCTGTGCACCCAGTTAGTGCTACCTAGCGTTGCATTGATTTACTTGACATGCTGCCTTTTGCTTCCTGTGTTTTTTTGTGCATGCAGTTAGTGCTACCTCTCGTAGCCTGGATTTACATAGCACGCTGCCTTTTGTTTCCTGTGTTTTTTGTCCAAGCAGTTTGTGCAACCTAGCGTTGCCTGCATTTACATGGCATGCTGCTTTTTGCTTCCTGTGTTTTTGGTACATGCAGTTACTGCTAGTTCTCGTTGCCTGCATATACATGACATGCTGCCTACTGCTTCGTGAGTTTTTTGGGGTCTCATTTAGTACTACCTAGCATTTCCTGCTTTTACATGACATGTTGCTTTTTTCTTCCTGTGTTTTTGTTTGGGCACGCAGTTAGTGCTACCTTGCGTTGCCACCATTTAGATGACATGCTGCCTTCTGCTTCTTCTGTTGTTTTTTTGTGCACGCAGTTAGTGGTACCTAGCGTTGCCTGCATTTAGGCGACATGCTTCGTTTTGTTTCCTGTGTTGTTTTTGTTCACGCAGTTAGCGCTGCTTAGTGTTGCCTGTATTTACATGACAGACTGCCTTTTGCTTCCTGTGTTTCTTTGTGCACACAGTTAGTGCTACTTACCGTTGCCTGCATATACATGACATGATTACTTTTGCTTCCTGTGTTTGCTTTGTGCACGCAGTTAGTGCCACTTAGAGTTGCCTGCATATACATGACATGCTGCCTTTTGCTTCCTTTGTTTTTTTGTGCACGTAGATAGTGATACCTAGCGTTGCCTGCATTTACATGACATGCTGCCTTTTGCTTTCAGTGTTTTTCTTGTGCACGTAGTTAGTGCCACTTAGAGTTGCCTGCATTTACATGACATGCTGCCTTTTGCTTTCAGTGTTTGTCTTGTGCACGTAGTTAGTGCCACTTAGAGTTGCCTGCATATACATGACATGCTGCCTTTTGTTTCCTGGGTTTTTTTGTGCATGCGGTTAGTGCTACCTAGAGTTGCCTGCTTTTAGATGACATGCAGCCTTCTTCCTGTGTTTTTCGTGCACGCAGTTAGTGCTACCTAGCTTTGCCTGCATATACAAGACATGCTGCCTTTTGTTTCCTGAGTTTTTTGTGCATGCAGTTAGTGCTACCTAGCGTTACCTGCATTTACATAACATGCTGCCTTTTTCTTACTGTGTTTTTTGGTGCATGCAGTTACTGCTAGTTATCGTTGCCTGCGTATACATGACATGCTGCCTATTGCTTCGTGAGTTTTTTGTGGACTCATTTAGTGCTACCTAGCGTTTCCTGTATTTACATGACATGCTGCTTTTTTCTTCCTGCGTTTTTGTTTGGGCACGCAGTTAGTTCTACCTTGCGTTGCCTCCATTTATATGACATGCTGCGTTCTGCTTCTTCTCTTGTTTTTTGTGCACGCAGTTAGTGGTACCTAGCGTTGCCTGCATTTAGGTGACATGCTCCCTTTTGTTTCCTGTGTTGTTTTTGTTCACGCAGTTAGCGCTGCTTAGTGTTGCCTGTATTTACATGACCGACTGCCTTTTCCTTCCTGTGTTTGCTTTGTGCACGCAGTTAGTGCTACCTTGAGTGGCCTGAATTTACATGACATGCAGCTTTCTTCCTGTGTTTTTCGTGCACGCAGTTAGTGCTACCTAGCGTTGCCTGCATATACAAGACATGCTGCCTTTTGTTTCCTGTGTTTTTTTGTGCATGCAGTTAGTGCTACCTAGCGTTACCTGCATTTACATAACATGCTGCCTTTTGCTTACTGTGTTTTTTTGCACGCAGTTAGTGCTGCCTAGCGTTGCCTGCATTTACATGGCATGCTTCCTTTTGCTTC
The DNA here is from genome assembly GCF_052857255.1 of Amblyomma americanum. NCBI lineage: Eukaryota > Metazoa > Arthropoda > Arachnida > Ixodida > Ixodidae > Amblyomma > Amblyomma americanum. The sequence goes on along the minus strand of NC_135497.1, from coordinate 496,353,584 downwards.
CTGTGTTTTTCTGTGCACCCAGTTAGTGCTATCTAGCGTTGCATGGATTTACATGACATGCTGCCTTTTGCTTCCTGTGTATTTCGTGCAAGGAGATAATGCTACCTTGCATTGCCTGCATTTACATGGCATGCTGCCTTTTGCTTCCTGTGCTTTTTTGTGCACGCAGTTACTGCTAGTTAGCGTTGCCTGCATATACATGACTTGCTGCCTTTTGCTTCCTGTTTTTTTGCACGCAGTTTGCGCTACTTTGCGTTGCCTGCACATACATGACATGCTGCCTTTTGCTTCCTGTGTTTTTTTTTGTGCACGCAGTTAGTGCTACCTTGCGTTGCCTGCATTTAGATGACATGCTGCCTTTTGTTTCCTGTGTTTTTTTTGCACGCAGTTAGTGCTACCTAGTGTTGCCTGCATTTACATGTCACGCTGCCTTTCTTCCTGTTTTTTGTGCACGCAGTCAGTGCTACCTGTCGTTGCCTGGATTTACATGACACGCTGCCTTTAGATTCCTGTGATTTTTGTGCACGCAGTTAGTGCTACTTAGCGTTGCCTGCATATACATCACATGCTGCCTTTTGCTTCCTGTGTTTTTCTTTTTGTGCACGCAGCTAGTTCTACTTATCGTTGCCAGCATATACATGGCACGCTGCCTTTTGCTTCCTGTGTTTTTTGCCGCCACCGAATACGTTGGTTAGCGGTTAAGCGCGGGCTTTGTGAAGGCGCATTTCTACCCCGGCGTAATGCGCGCGGGCGCGCTGCAAGGCGACGTCACGTCGGCCAAAGCGAGACCCTCTTGGCCACCGACGCGTTCGGCGGCTTCGGCGCACTCTGACCGCACTGGCGAAGACTTGGAGCACGTCTCTATCGCGCGCCGAGTGCGCCAGCCGCCGCCGGCTCGGCCAGACCGGTTTGGCTCCGCGGAGAGGCACGTTGTGAAGTCATGTGCCTCCTCGGAACACCGCCATGGCGAAATCGCAAGTTCACGGCCAGTAAAGCATTGGCTTTAATACACCTGTTTTTGTGCCAGCTATGCAGCAACACGCGTGCAGCGGGTTAGTTCGGCAGACAATGCGCGAAAGAGTAGCGGTTGCCTTTTGCTTAAGCCAGTCAGTGTTTGCATTTTAATTTGATTCTTAACGTCTCTAAGCAACTCAGGCTATGATCGACGCCGCAGTGGAGGTCTACAGATAATTTCGACCACCTGGGGTTCTTAGACGTGCACTGACATTGTACCCGACGTCGGCCTCTAGCATTTCGTCTCCACCAAAATGCAACCGACGCGGCAGGGATCGAACCCGCGTCTTTCGTGTCAGCAGCCAAGCACCATAACCAATGAGCCACCGCGGTGGCAAGCGCGCTGGTGAGGAGCACACATTACATTAACTGATTGCTGCCGTGAAATTACAGCAATTAGACTTGAAATTACAGTAATTAGTTTGAATTTTAATGCATCACTTTTATGGAGAACCAATTTAGCAATGTAATTATTAGAGGAGGAATTTTGCGGCAAAATTAATTACTTCGGAAAAAAAATTTCTTAAAATGATTAGCTCCCCTTTGTGTCGGAAAACCTTTGCTCTCTGCAATGCCGAATAGGGCGCTTCTAATGCAGGAACGATGCGCAGTTAGCCTAGCCCTGTGTAACGGCAGGAGTGCACGTGTTGCGAGCCTCTCCCAAGCATAAAGCGCGTTTAGTGGGCTTAAGACGAGCTATGTGAGCGCGCGCAGAGTAGCTTCCATTGCTACACCGGCCAATGGCAATGCGTTGTCCCGTTACGCTCGTACGAGATGAGGAGGGAGAGGTGGAAACACGGACGGCGTGAATGCCCCCCCAAAGGTAGCTGCGATGATGTGGATAGTACCGCCGAATCAAATTGGAGGAGTCACTAAAGCTCCGTAATTAAGGTTGTGACAGGATAGCGCAATGGGTTAATTCCCATGTATGCAAAAGGTCATTCTCTAATTTACATTCGTGGATCCCTGGAAGTGCTCATATCCCTGATGCGGCAATAAATCAGGCTTCGCAGGCTTCCCGTATGCCTGTATTCTCCGCTACAGCGGTCGCTTTCATCGGCGCGCCCATCGCGTGAGCCGTGAGTTAGACGTTGAAGCAAACCGAGTTGTGGAGTCCATGCATGAGTGCGTTGCTTCTACCTCTAGAGCGCAGACTGCGGGCGGCGTCCGCTTCGTGGTTATCGATAACAGCGGCCTTCCTTTCGGGTCATTTGCGTGATTTAATGTGGTGCCTGGATGATGCCTCTCGCTCTTCCTACTCAACCTATCCCTAATCACGCTACCACGGAAACTGGCCGCAATCAAGAGTCTACAACACAACGCTAACCGAAGAAGCCCGGGTTCGAGTGAACCCCTGCGCCACGACAAGTGGTGGCAGCGGTGGGGTCCGAAGCCTCAATGCCCCAACAGCTGTGGGTTAGCGATGGGGATCTTAATCTACAAGCGACATCTGGATGGAAGCTACGGGACTGACGGCGTCACCATACTCAACGGGGTGAGTGCCCGATGTTTGCCTCTCATTTCTCCAGACCGCACTAGCACAGGCAGATAGATGTTAGGTGTTGGATTTTGGTTTTCTGGGCAATGAAAATTTGGCATTTGTGTTTTGATCGCTTCCAGCTGGAGCTTGTAATTTAGTGGGGATTAGCGGCACAACGTGTGATCCGCGATGGACAAGTTCAAAGTAGAGGAGCTCCTTGAAATTCTGGAACATCTGGACATTCCAGAAGGCCCCACTAAATCAAGTGAAGCGATTTGGGACATTATGCGGGCAAAGGTGGTAACGGTCGAGGAGGGAGGCGAGACATGGGAATTGATTCTAGAGCGAAGGCTTCGCGAGGAGAAAGAATACGAAAAAAGAAAACTTCGCGAGGCACGAGAATTGCACGAGAGAGAATTGGAGGCGAAGTATAGCGAGATACGGGCTGAGCTATAAAAAGTACGCGAGCAACAGCAGCAGGAGCTCACGCGTAAATTTCAGTTGCAGAGATGGAAAAGTGCGAGAGCCTGTTTAAAAATTTTCAAACAATAGAAAATTTCGTAACTTTCCTCCAAAAATCTTAGTTGATTTGCGTCATGGAAGAGCTAGACCAGTACTACTGGTCAACAATGTTGGTGACCATCCTCCCATGTTATGTCGGCGGCGTACTTGCGCGCCTATCCGACGAGGAGGTCGACAATTATGAGACCGCGAAAAGAGCACTTTAGAGGTACTTTGGCATTCGTGGAGAATCGGACTTCAAAGTACGAAGAGACGGAAGCAAACACCGCTCCCATCAGTGTGTCAGCGACTAGCCTAGGATCCCCGCTTCGTCAGCTAGGCAGACAGCCGTTGCTCAGGGGAGTAACGAGAGGGCAGGATTACGCCTAGAAAATAACTCTTGTTCGGCTGCTGCCGGGGCAGCATTTGTCGATTTAGAGGCGGACTGTAAAGTCCGAAGTGATCAAAGCTGGCAACGCTCCCATCTGTGTGCCAGCGACCAGCCTAGCAACCCCGCTTGTTCAGCTGGGGACAGAGCCGTTGCTCAGGGGAGTAACGGCAGGGAAGGTTTACGCCCAGAAAGGAACTCCTGTTCGGCAGCTGCAGGGGCAGCGTTTGTCTATTTAGAGCCGGAGAAATAGAGTTGAAGCTAACCCGTCGAAAACAAAGCCAAGCGACCGGCTTCGATAGCGAGTACTGACAACGAGAGGAAAAGCAAAGCGGCCGTCTCTAGCCCAGCAGCAGAGGCTGCTTTGATTAGTGAGGCACATGTTTTCTCTCGAGAGGGGAGTAGAGAGCTCGCAGGCAAGCGCAGTGAGGGAGTCAAGGGAGACACTCCTTCGATGCGGCTGGCTAGCAATAGTAGCCAAGTGTTCGAGACGCTTTACTGTAATGAGAGTGACCGCGAGTCACCTGAGTTCGCCGCTGAAACCCCAGGCCAGAACGCAATGTTAACCAAAGAGTGTGGTTCAGGTAGAATTGCGGGCCGGTGAGTTAGGACTGTAGTGCCGGATAGCGGGCCTCAAGAGAGCAAGCTGCTAGGCTCAGCGGAAAGTAAAGTGCAGTAGGAAGAATTTGTGGATATGGCGTGCAATGACTCACCGAAAGCGCGAGTCTATAGTTCCAGTTCAAGTGGGCAAAGCGGCTCGGTGCCGAGTCAAAGAGCAGATTTGCAGGGTGAGAGCACCGCGAGATAGGGAGGTGCGCAAGAGAGAACAGCTAGGGCAGTTTCTGGAAAGCGGCCGCACGCAAGGAGAGCCAAGCCAAGGGGCAGTCCGCACAGAAAGGATAAAGGACGGGCCCCAAAAAATGTATGGGTGAAGGCCGGTCAACAATGTAAACGTCCGAGACTGCTACCCCGGCACTCCACATGCGATAGGCCCCACAGGAAGGCCAGACTGACTAGAACGGTTCAAACAAAGCGGAAGCCACCTGCCCCATTGTGGAGACACTGCGGAAGTTCTTGCACGTCGATCGAAACTCGCAGCGGGCCACAAAGAAGCACGCACTGATACCACAGGAAAGACTGCAGCAGAACGCGCGCCTGTCAAAAAAAGGAAACGAAGGGTATTCACGAACCGAGAGATGAAGGCACAGCTTTCATACTCGTTCGTCCCCCTCCTCGCATTCTACTTTTCAAGTGCTGTTCAGGTACTGCAGACGCGCGCCCAGGGTGCGGAACGAATCATTTTCGCGTGGCGTCTGGAGGTCGCAGGGGTCAACGCGCACTTAACACCTTCAGTATTTGTCATGTCGTGGCTGCTAAAGCCACTGCCGGTCTGAGGCCACGCAGGGCGCGGCTGAAGTATAAAAAGAAGTGCATTCCTTGAGTCACAACATGGTTTCAAAGGGATTGCATCTTGTATCTATACTCCTGTAGAATTTTTTTTGCGGGGGGGGGGGGTTATACCTGAGTGGATTTTGTAAGCTTCTTGATTTTCACGCAGTGATGTTTTTGAATACTTTCTGTTTTGCAGAGTATAGCTAAGTGTTGCGCGTAAACGGAACGAGCTTTTAAAGAACAGTGTTTTTTGAGCGGTAATTATGTCAGCTTAAGTGGCTGTGCAAGTAATGTTGCCTGCAGTATTTGGATTTTGCAGTAAGTTTTATGTTGTGTTAAGTAAGCAAATTTTTGCAGTGCAAGTTTTGCACATATACGGCAGGTGTCATAGTAATTTTTGAGCATTTACGGCAGGTGTAGTGTTTACTGTCCTCAAAGACGGAAAGGAACACCGCATTGTGGTGGTTACAAATTGAGAATAGGTTGAGGCAAAATTGGTCTCTGTCTGACCTCTCTGTTGATTCCACCCTGCCCGGGTGACGTCCGAGATTGTTCTGACCTTACCGACCAATTACAAACCAATTATAAATTTCCCGTTTGTCTTGAAGTGTCACGCATGATGACACTCATTTTGAGAGGTCCGAGCACCTGAAGCTAGCATCCGGTTCACGCTTCGTGTTCGTTGGGGAAAATTTTAATTTCAGAGGGTTTTTAGGGGATTTCTGCAGTGTAATCAGTCTTGATTTGGTGATGGTCTGGCGGGGCGAGTGGGCTACAGACGGCACTTGCTTTTATTGTGTATGGCTTGGCGTTTGTGGCTTCGTTTGCCTCGCCTCGCAGAGAAATTTCCGGAGCTGGACTTCAGACACCAGGAGAGGAGAGGCCTGGAAGACTGCGGAACGAGAGCCCATTCTCGCACGTCCAGTCATCCGAGCTGCTTAGGAGCAGCTAATCTTTCGGACGTATTAGAAACTTTTAGTTGCTGCCAACGTAGCCACATTGCGTGCGCAACGCTCACTACGTTCCGTACGCTGTAAAGGACACCCTCGTCACACTTATAGTTGGCCGTACCGCCGCAGAGCAGCCGTGTAGTATTTGTTGATGATGATGTTGGTCTGGTAGCTGCTATCGAATGCTTTTAGCGCCATCTATTACCACAAGCAAGAATTGCAATGCGGATTCAATCCAAAGAAATCTCGAGGCCAAGCCTCAGCCTTTCCATACTCGCATTCTCTGTTAGCAGGCAATAGCCGGAGCGAGTTGTTTCCTTCCTCCAAGCCTGAGCCCTTTATACTTTAACATGGCTCGAAAAAATGTTCTTTCGAATGCTCATGTGATCTCTATGTTGTCATGGCAAGATATCGACGACATCGTCACCTGGCGAGCGGAGCGACGGATATTTGGAGCTGCTACGCAACTGCACAACGGCGATGACGACTACGAGATGAGCAGCAACTGGGATGAGTTTTCAAACTTCAAACTACCGCTCACGATACGGGCTGCTAGATATGGACCACTTCGAGCCTACACTTTTCAGGCAGCAATTCACGTTTGCTAAAGAGGATTTTGGTGAACTGTGCAGCGCCCTTCGTATTCCCGACGCAATCACGACTGCACAAGACGACAACGTTCCCGGCCGAGAACCCTTGAGCATTACATTGCGAAGGCTCGCTTATCCAAACAGATGGTGTGACTTGGAAACGATGTTTGGAAGGCATTCGTCTGTAATGTCGAGCACTGCAACAATGGGGATAGACCACGTCTTCGCCGCTTTTGGACATCTTATCGCTGACTGCCACAACCATGACTGGTTATCGACTGCTGTGCTCCAAAAGTTTGCAAATGTAAGTCACAATTGAAAGCTGCGCGTCTGACGCTGTCATTACACAGCAGTACCTCAATGCTTGTCTTCTAATTTTTCGTTATAGGCTGTTAAAGCTAGAGGCGCACCATTGCAGAACTGTTGGGCTTTTATTGATGGGACTGCCCGCCCTATATGTCATCCCAAAAGGAATGAGAGGCTGTTTTACTCAGGACACAAAAGAGTGCATTGCACAAAATACCGATCATTGATGCGCCGAAAAGGAATTATATGTCATCTGGATGGGCACTAGCCAGGGAGCTATCACCGTTCAAGTGAGCCCCTTATATCATTCTCTCTGATAGTTTGGTGTCTTGATTGTCTTCACTGAGTGCAACCAAAAATTCGCACCGAAATGTCAGAAACATACTATAGTGTAATTTACCTCCCGTAAATGGGCTTTTTTCCAGGAATACTTTGAGAGAGTGGACTGTACGCCAAGTTGGAGAAGATAGTGAACGGCGAATACTTGGGTATTTATGGGGACCCTGCATACCCGCTTCGGCCACTTCTGATGAAGCCGTATGGTGGTTGCCATTTGGCACGTGGCCAGGAGGCTTTCAACTATGCAATGAGCGGAGTCCACCAGGTGGTAGAATGGGGATTCGGCAAGGTTATTGCTCAATTTGCCTTCCTCGACTATAGGAAGAACCAAAAACTTCTTTGGCAACAAGTGGAAAAAATGTATAAGTTGGCCAAAATCTTAACGAACTGTCACACAACTATTTATGGCAGCCAGGTGTCCACGTATTTTAACTTAGACCCGCCTATCTTGCGTAAGTACCTGCACCCACTCCCTGTGTATTTATTTACTAATGAATCTTGGCCGCCTAGAAGAGACGGTAGCTGGGCGATCCCTTCTCCAGCGGCTCTGCAAGAGATATGAGTCGAAGGCTTACTTGGCACTCAATACCCTTAGTTCTTTAGGCTTTAATGTCCGAAGGCAAAGGAAACGGTTGAAACCCCCTGGTCTAATCCGACCCTCGACTGTACGGTCACAATTCCCAATGTGAACGCAAAGCGCAGCTCTCCTTTGGCAGCAACTCGTTCGCTCGTACTTGAACATTTGGAAACAGAGTATGCGCGCCATCCTTAAATTTTCACTGATGGTTCCATGGACAAGGCCAGACAAGCTAGTGCAGTGGTTTTTATATTCTTTCTTTGGACTGTAAGTGGTCCGTACGATTTACTGCTGTCGTATCCTCCACAACAGCTGAAAGTGTTGGTATTGAGGCGGCTTTACGGAAGTTAGGGTCTTGTACGGCTCAACCTGTTGTCATCCGAACTGATTCAAAATTTGCGCTTCAGAGGTTAGAGCGTGGATTCCCTACTGATGCCTTGTCTATAAGCTCTCTGCGCTTGGTGCAGAATCTGCACAGCAGAGGCTTTACTCTATATTTCCAATGGGTTCCCTCTCACATAGGAGTCAAAGGTAATGAGGTGGCAGACAATCTCGCCCATAAAGCTCTGTCAAGGAATCCATCAAAAAAGTACCTCAAGATGGAAAAAGTCTCTACAGGAAAACGGTGCTCGATCATTTCAGTACCCTGTGGAGTGCACCCCACAAGCCATGTGTGACCAACGGACTGAGAAGATCCCAGGCGACTCTACTGCATCGAATTCGCACGGCCTTTGCTCGCACTCCTGCCTGGATGCATAAGACGGGGATGGCATCGTCTTCGCTCTGTTCTTTATGTGGTGTGTGCGGAGATATTGAACATTATATTATGTAGTGCCCTGAGTACAACGCGGTAAGGTATGTGATGTTCGCTTCCTTCAAGAAGACAGGAACCCGCACAGTACAGTTCAGGACATTGTCTACCCGAGTGGAAACCAGACACGCAGAAGGGAGGCTGCACGCTTTCTTTTAACATTTCTGCAGGACACGGATCTTGTTTCTAAATGGTGACAGCACGAACGGACTATGCCCTATTGTGATTGAATGTGTGCTTATATGGAGTCTTCTGGAGTGGACTACGTTATACTGTGAGTTAATGTGTGTATGGATTGTGGCACTACAATGGTCTATGTTCTACTGTGACTAAATATGTGCATAGATGACGACCTCTGGAGTGGACTGTGATGTGGACTGTGTGGAGTGATTGTGTGCATAGATGGTGACTGTGGGGAAGGAATGTGTGCTATTATAAGAGACTGTGCGCATAGCGGGGTAGATGCGACAGTCTTTAGGACATTATTGACATAAAAGGGACGCTACGGTGCAGCAATTTCCGGCAGAATAAGCAAGGCTAACCGCACCTGTAGCATTCAAAACCTCAAATAAACTCAACTGTAATTATCTCAGCTGAGATAAAGCGTATTTCAATAAAATGAAACAAGCTTGTGCTTGGGCACCTCCTAATTTATTTTTGCCGTGAGGCTTTGAATCAACTGTATGAGAGCATTGTCCCTTGCATCAGCACGTCTCCGCTCCTCAGCTCGATGTCGTCTCTCCTCTTCTTTTTCTTGGGCGCGTTCTCGGCGTTGCAGAATTCTTTCTTCGCGCTCCATGATTTTCAACTCTTTCTCGCATTGGAGCTTGCTTTCTTCTAACGCCAATCGGTGCATTTCGACTTCGCTTTCTTTTTCTTTCATGATCATATCATGTCTCATACTTTTAAGCATGAAATCGTAGTCGGTGTTCTGATCTGGTTTTCTTTTCCCTGAGAAGACACAATTTTCAAAGGAATAAGCAGGGAACATGTATGGCATTTCATGCCTCAGGCACAATGTCTAGAATACGAACATTTGCAAATAACCTGCCTCGTCCTGGGTAACTCGGGGGCGTTTGCTGTTGCACTCGCTCAGATGGCTGAGTGTTGGGAAGGCTCGATCCTGGCATCAGGCACTGCAGGAGTTGAGTCCATAGGAGGCCTGACATCAGGCACTGCACGAGTTGGGTCCATAGGAGGCGTGCTTGGGGCGCGCTCCTCGTCGTCTGCGTCGTTGCCAGCATGCCGTGCAATAACTCTGCCAGCGTGGCCCCGCTGCTGCCTGTAAACGCAAGTTATGAAAATTTGCTTTCACCAACAAACCTGCATGATGCAAATTCAGCCTCTGTGATCGCAACTGAATTATTGCCGTCTGCAGAAATGCTTACCGGCCATGTCGAGGTCGATACCGGCACTTTCCTGGTGGCGTAGTCCGACATATCGCCGCGTACTTCTACATGTACAAATCCCTGGCAGCGGCCGTCTTCTTCCTCGCTGCGGTGTTGTTCATCGGCTGGGAAGCGGCTGCAAGGTCTTTCCTGCTCGCAGACCTACCATATCTTCTTGAACGTCTAATCTTATAAGGTGTCCCTTCGATTAAACACAATATGTCCTGAAGGAGTTGGTCACGCTCGCTGTGCTCTTCTGTTCCCCCGATCTAAATGGAGCCAAGTACAGAAATTAACGCTTGCGCGCACACATAAAAATAATAGAAAACTTAATTTTTTTCATTCCTCCTATCGTTGGCGGCGTACCGCGAAATCAAGAGGTGGAACCGATCACGCACGCTACGTGACGTCAATGGTTTTTTCAGCATCGCCTCAGTCGAAGGCCGATGTCGTCCCATTGGTCGGGATTTCGAAAGGGGTCACTTGCTTGTACTTCAAGAAGTAAAGCTACATCAAATTTCGGCGTATAAAATAATCTGCCTGCGTTGGCTGCATCTCTTCCGTTACTCGCGTCGGCTTGCATGTTTATCGTGGATGGCAGCACGTGCACCACTGGCGTGTGCTTGTTTACGATGCTGTGGTTCCCTATCGTGCTGCCATCTAGTGACAAACTCTGAAAGCGCTGCAGCACTGGGCTGAACATTTTTCAGTTTCTGACAACGTAATTAGTATATTACTGTTTTTAATGAATGAAAAAAAAACGTATAATGTTTAGGTAAGTGCAAAAACAGGCACATGACTAAAATATTAATCGACAGGTGCGGTTGCTATGACGATAAACGTACACAACGTGGCTGAGGCTTAGAAGGCCAAATATTGCCACATCTGAAAAACGAGAGGCATTTGTCGCTAATATTTTGGCGTGTGGGGGAGAGTAGACAAAATAAAAGCTAACAGCAAAGTTTAGAGCGAGCCATCGCGTTGGATAAAGGAACGACGAAGTGAATTCGGTCCGCAGCGGGCGAGATGTTAGCCGCCATGTTTTCTACGCAGCACGTAGCGTCCCACGTTGCATACGCAACGCTATGTTTCATAGCGGGTGGGCGTCCGCAACGCGCGGCTAGATACGTTGCGTTCTGCGCATGCACATTTGTTACCCGCAGTGTCGTTGCGTACGCAAGCTCACTGCGTACGTCCAACTAAAGGTGTCTATTGTCTGGCGGCGGGGGTGCTGTTATGAACGGTATGCACACCAACCGAAAATAATTAAAGCGAAGATTCCATGGACCAGGATGATCACCACGGTAGGGGTAATTTCCACCTGTCGTTTAACCCCACGAGGGACCCACGAGAAAAAGATGTGCTGAGAATATGCGTGCGGAATCTTTCCCACGCTCTTAAGGAGGGTGGGGGGAGATGACCTTCCCTTTGTCTGGTTCGCTGCGAGACGCTACCACTGATGAACAAGACGACGGAGGGAAGAGGGGACGATGCCTTCCTTATAATCACCGTGGCTGACGAAAACGTCCCGACCGGAGAGAGCCCGCCGAGGTTGTAGCCACGGCGCCGTATGTTTGGATGGACATGTGCAGCTTGGGGCAAAGTAGGAGCGGACCTCCGAATCCTCCTCGCCCATTCCCACGGTGCTCCGCGTGATATGTGCTGTGTAACTCTCCCGATCTGTGCCTCGTGTCCAATTGGTCACCGCCTGGTGAAAGGGGTGGAGCCTGAGTGTATTTAACCAGCGTCCCGAGTACAAACGATCGCTCTGGGCCCTGACGACAAGGCTCATCCAGTATCCTGACGCTATAAACTTTTAATTTGTGACTGTTTGCTCTTTTCTAAATTATGCAGTTTCTTCAAAGTGCCAGTAAGTCCACTTGTTTTTCGTTTTCCCAACCTTCAAGTGCCATCTTTCCTTAGCCCGAAGGCTCGGACACGCTACCCGAAGGAACCCGGGTTCGAGTGAACCCCTGCGCAACGACAACGCGCAGTTCTCGCAATTAAACATAGCTATTCATGTCGGCCTACTTCTCCATCTTTTGCATTTTACATAATCGCAAAAATAAAAAGTGTTTATTTTCTCTCATAGCGGCTTTATGGCTGGCGCAGGTTCTAATGAAATGGGAAGAAGTTTTGAGAAATGCCATTTCTTCGCAGTTGATGACGTTGTTATACAGCAGAAGCTTCTGTGTGGTTGCATATTATGTGAAAATATTGTAAATAGCCACGATTTTTTGTGCAAACGGTTTTTGTGAGAAAAAAAATGTTCTTTAAGATTCAAGTCCTCGAAGTCTTGCGTGCACTCGTATTTTTCTGTTGATATTACAGGGAACGAAACAACTAACCTTCTGGCTTTATTAAAGCAGAAAAATGTCTAAGATATTGTTTGTGCGCAGGCTGTCTTATCTTTTTTTACTGGCGGCTTATAACACCCCTTGAAAAATATTTCTGGCTACGCACTGACAGTGCGCATCCACAGTCAATAAATACTGCACAAATTGGTCCTAATGTACGAAAATTGTAAATTAGGGCCACGCTCTACGTAAGAGTTAAATTTGTACAACATACAGTGAACCGCTTCCATAATTAATGCAAATTATGTTAAACAATTATTGAAATCTCATGTCCACCACGGGAGCTAGTAGGCTTTGGTTTCATAACTTTCATAACTGTCAAAAAGGCTTCATGCAGCGTAATGAAAGTCAATATCACTTTATTGCCTCCAGATGTCTTATCTCATTTAGTTATTTAGCTTGTTGCTTTCAAACCACTAGCTATTTTTGCTCTACAGCTCTGCAAGGAGTGAGCAATGTTTTAGTGTAGGTGGTCTGTATTTCGTTCACTTGAGGTTTCACTCTACGTGAAGAGCACTCTGATCCCTGCTGTTGCAGTTGTTTATGCGAGCCGACGTTGTGATAGCAAATGTGAGTACAAGCACAGCAGCTGCGCAGGAGTTTCGCACCTTAGCAACTTTAGGAGAACATATTAGATACAAGGAAAGAAGAAATCGTACCACTAGAACTGGCGAAAATAGGGCTGTTGGTGTGACTTTTCCCGGATCCGCAGAGAATCGCAGTACGTCGAATCCTCCGGCACCGATCGTTACAGCATGAAGATGTATGGAGCAATGTATCACTGCGTTCATACGGACTGCGGAACGGTGCAGATTTGGTTTCCCGTTCGTTTTTTTTTCTCGGCTTTATGAGCGTTATGCTAACGTGTTCCCATGAGGTTGGCGAGGGGCGTCTGCTGCTGGACCTCAACTTTTCATTTCTTGCCTGCCCTCCAGGTACCGCATAGATTCGTTAAATCGCGGCAGAACCCTCCACTACGGCCCCTCTTCCTTCACTCCCACTTTCTTCCTTCCGTCACGACACAGTTGAGGTGTTGACCGAAGTAAGACTGCTACCGTGCCTTTCCTTTCGTGATAGCCAATCATTAAGAAAGCAGTTCATGCGCTCAGGAACTTGACCCTAATACTGCACGCGCCCCTGCAGTTTTGGAGGCGGGATTGCTCCCAGGGTGCGGAATTGAGCTGCGAATGCTCATGCGGCCTGGCAGGTGTCAGCACCTCAAGTCCATCTACGCATGCGAATATAGCTCCACCACAGAAGCGGTTTGCTGCAGTGTTTAACGGATGGCTCTTCGCTTAAGCTCTCTGTTGTACCCGGATGCGGAAATTTTAACCTAAGAATACTTCGTCACCGCTGCCTCGCAGATGAGTATACGACGCTGGTCTTGGCCGAAAACTACAGGTGTTGACAAGATTATAATGCAACCTCGGAAGACGATAACACCACAAGACCGAAGTCATTCTCCGGAGAGGCTTTGACCTGCTTTTGCTTACGTTGCATACGCCGACGCCGCAGACGAAGCACTGTCATCTGTAAGAGAGAAAAGCTGCTTCATCTGCTTGGCTGCTCGCCTGTCGCCTCCATCCTGCCTCTATCTTTGTAACCAGGCCGTGTGACCAGGAAACAGCCGCCAGGAACCTGCAGCTACTCCAGTCCACCGACGCCAATGTATCTCTTCCACTGTGTCGATAAAGCATAACGCGGAAACCCCCTCTCTCATTGAACACAAAGTATTGGGCTTTCACCGTTCTCGGAGCTGGTGGTGACGTCGACCGGTCCCGCTTAGGTTCGCTGGCAGCCATACTACATTGGAGCGTCCGCCGGAAATTGTCTTGACTTTAGAAACGCTAAACTTACACATTGATCTCAAGCAAAATAATGAGAAAGACAGCCTTATTTGCAAAAGCTTATTGTTAGAAATCTACATAAAGCGGTTTTGTTTGAAAAGTGCTAGCGACAAAAGTGTGGACAACCTCGGCCATAAGAATTTAAAAATACAGCGTTACTGTCCTGACATTCAAAAGTGACTGAAGTAATATCTCAGTTGTACAACTCCACAGGTAGTTTTTCATTTAGCGTGAGCTTATTGTCCTGCTTTTTGTATCTTTTCCTTTCGCACATGATTATTAAGTTAGAGATGTTTTTTTGTATGGCCTCAAATCGATATGAAAGTTGTCTACAGTGAAAGCAGCTCGTAGGAAAAAAGGACGGTAGCGAGTGTTTATTGTCTAAGAGGTCTAACGTGTCAAACGAACTCAGGCTATTAGGGATGCCGCAGTTGAGGGTTCTGGACAATTTCGACCACCTGGGTCCTTTAAGCCTGGACTCCATGTACGCGAAAACTCACGCGAACGCGACGGCGACGGCGGCAAGCGACGAGCGACGCCGTCGCGCGAAGCAAAATGCATGTGTCGCTTGCAGTGTCGCTCGGATCTGCACCCACAGAAAATTTCGCTCGTCGCCCGGAAGTCCCCCACGCGATTGGCCAATCAGAGCCCACAAAGCCGTTTTGCTGTTTGTCCATGGTTTGTCACGGGTACATCTCACGAAACCCTACCAGCGCATCGTCTTAGTGATCGCCACCGTCGAGAAATTATTTGATTTCGTAGCTGAGAGGCAGACCCGCATGATTTAAATAATTAAAACAACCTACTTGTTGGTTGCGGAGGCCTAACAGCATTTGGAGCGGGCTACGCGAGCGGGCGTACTGCAGGGATAGATGTGTGTCGAGCCGCGGGTTCCGGCGCTCGATCCACCGTGCCGCTGCGCTCCAACTGTATATACGTGTAGAAACACTCGCGGTGCGCATTCTCACTGGTATATTACAGTTTGCTCACTTACAATCAGATTGCGGTGATAGTTTATGGGAGTGTTTTTACTAAGCCGGAGTTCACAGGCACCGAACAAAAGCACACCTTCCCCGCGAATCCGTGATGTGACTTCGTCTCCGCAAGCATGCCGTTGGTTATCTCCACTGCCGCTACACCGGTGCCGTAGAGGAAATATTTCTTTTGCCCTGACTATTAGGCACGCTCAGAAAATTTTAGGAGAGAGAACAGTTTACGGGCATGTTTCTAATGGTGTCTTCGACTGGTCGCTCCCGCGATCCGGATATGATCTGTCAGAGTGGGAGCCGCTCTCGCTCTGAGCGCATAGCGAGACTAGTCAAGCCGAATGGTCAGCGAGTTTTAGAGCGGAAACGCAGGAGGCAGAAGGGGGACGTAACTTCCGGAACCACTACGCGGCACCGCTGCTGATGTCAACAGTAGCTGCACGTAAGGTCCCTTGATTACCTTCAGCCACACGTGGCCGCACACAGTTTGCATCGCGGTCGGCGCTTAGCCTGTATCGATCGCTACCCCGGGTTTCCGTCCTACGGGACGCTCATTTTTCGAACATCGCCTTGTGGATAGCACTGGCGTCCTCGTCTGAGCTGCTGCTGGAATCACTGTTGTCGTGCGACAGCAACACAGACGGCATTCCAAGCGTAGTTAACCGGCACCTCTTGGACATTTTTTGTTTCACACAGCGCGGCCCACGCAAAACACAACACAGCAAGGACGCTACAACTGCGTCAGAGCGCTCTGAGCTGGAGGCGAGCGCTCACAAAGAACCAGCCGAATGTAGTCAGAGCGCCCGGTTTCGACCAGCCGAATGTGCGGTTGCCTCTCAGAGCGCTCTAGAGCGATCTAAAGCAATACCACCTAGATAACTTTACAAGGCCCCCGCATGACCTCCTCGCCAAGCGTCTACGTCACTGCTAAGAGATGCAGCGCGCAGCAGGTTGACGTGGCGCCATCTGGGAGAAAACTGACTAAGCGGAAAAATTCTGTTCCCTCGATCGGATTTGGAATTATCCTGGCTTGGCTCGAACTTGGCTATTTTCTTGTCGCTTCAATTAAAACTCAAGAAAGCTCTTTTCCTTATTTTTGCCACGCTTATATTAACGAGTTTATAGTTTGAAATATTGCAAAAATAAATGTCGTGTTAAGCCTTGCATCCTTGCTGTCAACTGCGGCTTTAACAATGTTTAATATCAAACTCTACTTGCGCTTGAAAGCTAATGCCAGTCCGCATCCTAAGTTGGTTGGGAACACTGAGACAACCAGTACGCACATGGTCATATGGTGCTAGCTGACGTGAATGTGTCGCGTTTTCACGGAAGAGCTCAAGAACTGTGCAAGCTTTTTCATCTGCAGAGGCTTCGTTTGCGTGTTTGAACCTGCGTAGCCTCAGTTCTGAAATGCCTGGCTGCTGCTGCGCCCCAGGCTGCAGATCAAATTATGATGGTGGTCCGAGTGTCCGCGTCTTCAAGTTTCCTGCCGACGAGATGCAAAGGGCAGCATGGACAAAGGCTATTTCTCGCGAAGATTTTGTGCCAACCAAGCACACTGTGGTAAGCGTCGCTTTTGGTGCTGTTTTTCAGGATGCTTGCCTTAAACTTTTTGCTTTAGTAAAACTTCTTTTTAGCCTAGTTAGTGCATTTTGAACCAAGGAAAAGGAGCAGCGCAAAAGCATGCAACACGCAAGAAAGGACAAGACACGAGCGCTGTTTTCGCGTTTTGTGCCGTGTCTTGTCCTTTCTTCTCTTGTGGTTGCATGCTTTTGCGCTGCTCCTTTTCCTTGGTTTTGTGCTTCACACATTTTTTTTTATGGCTTGCTTCGGAGAGGGGACTTTTTCGTCACTTTCTTATTACTTCGATTTCCCAGTTATTTCGCTTGCCGAATTTTGTAAGCCTGTCGCCCAAACCTAATGGACTTGTGGTTTTACTTTGTTTTTAGGTGTGTGAAAAACACTTTCAAACGAGTGACTTCATCAGGTTTGCAGCGTACACGGACGAGAACACTGGAAACGTTATCGAAGTTCCGCTGCAGCGTGTCCGCCTGAAGCCAGCTGCTGTCCCGAGTGTGTTTCCCGGCTGCCCGAAATATCTCTCTCAGCCACCATCTTCGCGAGAAGCTCCTGCAGAAAAGAAGGCCCGACTCGAGGCAGCGTCACTGCGAAAAGCGATAGAGCTTTCTGTTGCTGCTCAAGAGGAAGAAGATCGCAGGAACAAAATTTGCAGTTTTGGGGAGCTGTGTTCTGCCTTTCCGAAGCTTAAGACTTCTGACTTCTGGTCTGTGGTCACTACGCAGGCAAATGTTTTGTTCCTGGAGCTCTCCTCGACCAAGCTCCCGCAGTGCGTTCATCAGTGGTGGTTTTAGACGACCTGTCTGTTCAGGTGTTTCTCGGAGGGTCCCGTCTCCACAATCTTGGAGACGAATGTGTGCCGTCACAAATGAAGGATTTAAGGGAGCTTGATAAAGTGCTGCAGTCTGTTGAAAAGCTGCAGAGTTGTGCTAGTGGCAGCGAAAAGGAACACCAGCTTCTCAAAACTGTGCTAATGCTCCTGGATGAGGTGAACAAAGATTAAGAGCTCCAAGAACATCATGAATGGAACTTACAGGTACTGAAATTTGTGCGAAGCCAAGTCGAGCTTGTTTTGAAAAATGTGCCCCGATATCCACCAGATGTACTCGTGTCTTCAGGTCTGCTGTATACCATTTCTCCACATGCATACAGGTTCAGCAGAAGCTCGCTTAAAATTAAGCTGCCGCACCCAGACACTATTCGACGACTGTGTTCGTCATATCACATGAATCCAGCACTTGAACAGCAAGATCCTTGTTTCTTGAACTATGCTAAAACTGTATTGCAAACAATGGCCGAGCATGAGCGCACTGTGACATTAATGATGGATGAGATCCATCTTCAAACCTATTTTGAGTTCAAAGCAGGCTTCTTTACAGGTGCCGCAGCCAATAGTTCCGATCCGGCTAAAACAGCGTATGTGTTCATGCTACAAAGCCTTTTGTCAAGCAACAAGGATGTTGTTCACATTTTGCCAGTCGCACAGATAGATGCAAAAGCACTGCATCTATTTTTGCACGAGCTCATTACTGACCTTGAGTCACTTGGATTTAAGGTACTAGCTGTTGTCCAGACAACAATGCTATCAATCGGAAAGCCATGACATTTTTTGCTAACCCCCTCAAAGCCAGTATAGTTTACACACACCCAGCTGATTCCTTTTGTCCACTGTTTTTTATTTTGGACCCTGTGCACCTTTTGAAGTCAATTAGGAACAATTGGCTAAACCAGAGAAACAGTGGAAAGTGTATATATTATCCTGATCCAAGCAGCAATGACCCAAAGCCACCTATTCTTACGGCATCATTTAAATCTTTGTGTGATCTGCATGAGGCTGAGCAAAATAACCTTTTAAAGCTGGCACCAACACTCTCACTGAAAGCACTGAACCCATCAACTATGGAGCGCCAGAAAGTTAAGCTTGCTCTCAGGATTTTTATTGAATCGACAGCAGCTGCACTGCAATGTTTCGCTGTACAACATGCTAAAGGAACAGCAGATTTCATAAACACCATTTTGACATGGTGGCGAATAGTGAATGTAAAGACGCCAAGAAAAGGTGAACGCCTGCGTGATGAAATGCAGTCTCCGATTGCGTCAACAACATGTCCAAAGCTTGAATTTTTGAGGAAAATACCAGAGTGGCTAGACTACTGGGCTAGCCTCAGACACGATGCTGGCCACCTGACGAAAGAAACTCGCATGGCTTTTGGCCACACGAGCCACGCTCTGCATGAGATTGCTTTATACTGCCTGGAAGAGCTGGGATTTCGGTATGTGCTCCTTGGAAAATTTCAAACAGATTGTCTTGAGGATAGATTCGGGAAGTATCGCCAGCTATCCGGAGCCCAATACCATGTCTCGATCAGGCAGATTTATGAATCTGAGAACAAGCTAAGGCTTCAAAAAGTACTGGACATGCCTGATCTTGACATTATTGCAGAACCGATCTCCGTCATAAGTGTTGAATCACTTTGTGCACAGTTCAGTATAGCAGTGACCAATGCTGATGTAGCAAAAAAAAACGTCGATGATTCCCGTTGTTACGTATGTTGCGGGATACTGTGCCCATGCAACACTGAAAAAGCTCATGTGTATGTCGTGCAAGGACAATCTCGTCCTGGATAACACCAGTTTGGACCATGATGACACACTGCTCATTTCAGGCATGACAAGAGGAGGATTAAAGTTTCCACGAGATGTCGTAGTGAACGCTGTACTTTATACAGAAATAGTCCTTGACAAATTGAGGAGTGAGCAGTATGCATCCAAATTTCTGGCTCTTCCAAATCAGAAGGAAGCCCTTGTTTCTCTTGTGTCAACCATTCTCCACGATTCTGGAGACCTTGATACGTGTGATTCTGGTCATTCGCCAGAAAAAGTCATGCACCATATTTTGAGTGCTGCTGCCAACACGCTGTTAAATATGTGCAAAACGAAAAACAACACAACAGTGTCGAAGGGGCAGCGAAAAATGCAAACTCTAAAGAGTTGAGGATTGATGACTGTATCGTTTAATGGCAAGTGTTTCTGAGAAAGCGGACCTTTCTTGCACACCTGATTACATCATAAAGATAGCTTTGTATTAAGGCATTTTATAATCTGTACGTGTTCTTTTCATACTTAGCAACTGCAGCTATAGAACATTTGATAGAACTGTAGTGAGTGGTAACTTGTGTACCAAATCTTTTTCCCTTCTGTATGATGGACATGTAAATGCAAATGGGTATGTTTGTTCCTGTTTCATACAGTATGGCACTGAACAAATTGTACTGGATTCTTGTGTGCGCATCTCACCAAATCACACAACTTGGTGACAGCTATATTCTTTGTGTATGTGTGTGTGAGTGTGAAGTGCTTAAATAAACTCTTTATTCACTGTATTCGTTGCAACTTTTTTTAGAAATCTTGCTGGTTTGTTGTGAAACATCCGTGCAACGTGAAGTAGTATAGAATAACATATGAAAGAAGCTGACAGTCAATGCAACCAAGGAAAGCATAGGAGAATGTTTGATTTTTACTGAAGTGGTTATGAGTGGGAAGTGAATAGTGTAATCATTTTATGGATGCAAGACAACTGACTAGGAAGAATTAAAAAAAAGTCAAAGGAGCTACAACTGGGGCTAGTTGGAAATGCATTCTTGAAGGGGATGATAAGCGCTGTCAAAATACGACAAGGGACGAACAAACAGGGCAAAGCGCTTTCTGGCAACTGTTTATTCTATGAAGAAACATGAATGTATATACGCATGTTAACGTCAAATCATGCGCAGAAGAGGGAAGACCGCACCGCACTGACAAGAGCGATATGAAGAAAGAAATAAAATAGAATAGAAACGAACAACACGTGCGTTTACAACAGCCGAAGATTACTTATCTTGAGGTAGTTTAATTCAGTTCTCCCTAACAACACCGAAGCGGAGCTGACGCATTGCTTATCTGGAGCAACATGCATAGCGAAGGCGTCGATTATTTCGCGTTCCCGCCTGTTCCTGAAGAATACATATTCTAATCAGAAACCGTTAAATACTAATATTACGCTGGCACAAAACACGCAGTATTTTGAGAAATGGGTGCCCGACGGGCAACCGGAAAAACCGCGTGGGGTGAAGCTGACTTCCAGGCACATCTGTTGTGTGTGACGTCACGGACGGGTGCGGAGGCCTTGAGCTAGTCTAGGTGGTATTGTCTAAAGCGACCAGTCGAAGACACCATAAGCTTGAGTGCGCAAAGCACGGAATCCGCTACGCACGTCGCGGGTGCGCGTCGCCTGCCGCCTTCGCTTGCATGGAGGTTGTCCACAAGCGACGGAGCGAGCGTCGCAGTGCCGCCTTATCGCGTCGCTCGCTCTTTCGTTCGCTTGCATAGAGGCTGCTAACAAGCGACGAAGCGAGCGTCGTAGTGCCGCCTTGTCGCGTCGCTCGCTCTTTCGCGCACATGGAGCCATGCTTTAACGTGCACTGACATTGGACAGTGCACGATCCTGTAGCATTTTCCCTACATCGAAATGAAGCAAGTGCGCTATATATATGTCTCAATCTCAATAGACAGCTGAAAAACCGTGCTAGTGGCTCGATTATGGAAGTAAATATTGGGAGGGATCTTAATTCTGCTTATGTGGAGGAATGCAAAAGCATGTCTTTGATCTTGAATTTTTTCTGACTCGTAACGTGGAGTGTGGCTTTTCGTCATTTCTGGTTGCGATGTACTATACTTCGCAATTTCCGGTTACGACATAACACACCACTCCTGCATTGCATTTACAACGTAGTACACCACTTGGTCATTTCCGGTTACGTCACAGTTATAATACGAAAATTGCTTTTTGATGAAAGAAAAAGGCGGAGTAGCTCTCACATCTCGACATCTCGGTGGACACCTCAACTGCGCCTTAAGGGGAAAGGTAAAGTCTCGGGAAGCATGCATTTTAAGGTGCATATGTCATCGGTCCGAACCACTTCGCAAGCTAGCCTCCAAATTGACTAAAACATGCAAGCAATATCTTCAAAGCGAAATGCTATGACACTACCCAGAAAGCTGTACAACGAATGGTGTCTCAAAATTTTGGCGCGAATATAGTCAGGAATGTTGCCACAACATTGAAGTCAGGTAGTGATGACATCGCTGGGATTTCATCTGCACGTTTACTGGGGAGGAGGTCCACTGGGGTATCTTTTACAGCCGGCTTGTCACTTTGGCGGACGCGGTTGTTGCGACGCGAGCATGGACGCGTCTTTTTCTTTACATCTTTCTTCTCGCATCTTTCTATTCTCCTCTGTCCGCAGGTGGCAGCGATTATAGCTCATCTGGAGCCAGAAGCCAGGCTCGGGAAATTCTTTTTATCTCTTTAATGAGCCAAACGCGAGGAGATGCTTACGTACGGTACTTCTAAGATGTTTTAAGCATTTGCGGCAGAAGGCCTGAGCATCAAGCTGTACGACATTCGGCGACGACAGAATCAGCACTCGCCCCGGCTGCCACGAAAAAAACTCTAAAGTGCCAACTCCAAGGGCCCTTCCTGGGCTTGCGCGCCCAGCGTCGGTGCTCTTGGCGTACGCTAGAACGGGCGTCAAAAAGGGGCATGCATCTCCATGTTCCTGGTTCTGGCTTGCTTCCCCTTTCGATCCGACAGAGAGAATTTCAAGCCCTGAAGAGAAGAGGTTGGGGGGCGATGAAAGGACAACTTAAACCGCTAAGAAAAGTTCGGGGAACCTTAAAGAGCTTCAAGCCATGAAGAAAAGAGCCACCGAGAGCCCCGCGATCCTCCTATTGTTGTAAACTGAACCCCGCTTCCGACGCGTATGCGAGCGCCCGTGCGCTGGCGCCGATATCTAGCACGGTCAGATATCGGCGCCTCGCGAGGTTTGCTGGCGTTTCCAACAGTACGCATGCGCAGATCGGTTCTTGCGTACGTCAAAGCGCCGGCGCTGAGCACGTACGCCCAGGAAGGGCCCTTGGAGTTAGCACTTTAGGCATGGCTTCGGCCCGCAAGTACGAGCACGACTGGAAGTTCCTATGGACACGAAACGGATCCATCTTTGCGCGGCGCACTGCGTCATCCCCAGTCATTCCGATTACTCGAGAAACTGATCTAGACAAGATCAGCAGTGACGCGCAAGGCACTGTGTCACCAGCAGTCGTCCCGAACGGCGATGCTTCTGCGTAGGAAGGTCTTCTGATACTTATCGATGTTCATATCCTAAATGGCCAATGCTTTCGCTTCTCCCGAAGACATCGCTAAACTTAGCAAACCAAACAACAGAGCCAAGTGTCTTAAACTGCTGCATTTCAATGCGAGATAAATCGAGTCAAAGAAAGGATGACATATCTGCATTGCTTAAATCTTGCCATTTCAACTTTGATGTCCTTTTTTAATTGAGACGTGGTACAACCAAACCTCTGAATAATTTTGTGCAACCCGAATATCACCATTTATGTTTAAATCGCATAGACAGGAGAGGAAGCGGCGTGTCGATGCTAACATTATTATCGCATTGTCAAATTTTAAATGAATATAACCTTATCACATATGACTACGATATACTTAGCGTGAAAAAGGATAAAAAATTGCTTGCAGTGGTGTACCGCCTCCCGCCGGTAATGTTCGCTTATTCTTCGAGTTCTTTGAACGCTAGCTTTCTTACAAAAATGACTCGGCATATACATTAACAATTTGAGGGGATTTTAATATAGATATATGCAAAACGTCTACCCAAGGCGCAGAATTTCAATCACTCCTCGAGAGCAATGATTTTGATAGTCATTTCAGTGCCAACACTAGTCACTTCATCATCGTCATCATTACTTGACTTGTTCATTACAAACTCATCTGATATGATTTTAAAGTCAGGAGCTCTAACCTGAGGCATTAATGACTACCTCCCCATATTTTTCTTACGGTGCAAAAAACACACGTGTAAACAGACACAGCTGAGCATGTATCGTTCCATATAACCTGAAGCATTAGCATATTTCAAGGAAATGATTAGACAAAGTGATTGGACAGATATTTTTGACATTTTAGATATGAACACAACATATGAAACATTTCTAGCCAGATTCCAAGCAATATGTGCTGATTATTTCTCTCTTAAATCGTATTATCAGCCAGGGAGGCTCGGAACCCTTGGATCACACGGGAGCTGATGGGGAAAATAAACCAGAAGAACAAACTTTATCAGCGTTTTATAGAAACACGCGATCCGGTAAAGAGGGTGGAATACAAGGCATTTTGCAATACACAAAACAACAAAAAAGGAAAATAAAAAAAGGACTACTACCACCGTATTTCTGACGAAGACTGTCTACGGAAGAGCGACAGAGTATGGAAGAAAATAAACAAATTATTAATCCCAACCAGCACCCCGCCCATTGAAAACCTTATCATAAATGACAAAGAGACACATGAAAGATTACTTTCCGACTGTTTTAACATTTATTTTGCCGAAATAGGTGAAAACAGCGGGCCCAGCAGATCAACCACGCAAATACCAATAAATTTTAAAAGCATATCCCTTCAGTCAACCTCTGCAAACGAAGTCAGTACTGTATTCCAAAGCCTTAACAACCGTCGTATCACGGACGCAGATGGTATAGAGATAAGGCCTATTAAATATGTAATTGATCATATTGCACCTTTGCTAGCACATATTTATTTCAGCACTCTCAACAGGTGTGTTCCCAAAGAACATGCAATTAGCGCGTATTATCGTAAATCATAAGGAAGGTACCAGAAACAATATAACTAACTACCGTCCAATTTCCATTTTAGCAATATTTTCTAAAGGGCGAGAAAAACAATTATTATTCGACTGGATAATTTTTCTCAAAAACATAGTCTGTTAACTGAACGTCAGTTTGGCTTCAGCAAAAGGCGTTCCACGGAAAGTGCTTTGCTGAACCAAAAAGACGTTATCTTAGAAAGTATAGAAAAAAAACTAATGACTTTGGGAATCTATATAAGTATAGTAAGAAACTAATGACTTTGGGAATCTATATAGATTTCAGCGAAGCCTTTGATCGTGTTAATCGCAATGTATTAATAAACAAGGCAAAAACGTATGGTTTCCGTGGTACGTGCACTGGACTAATCCATTCATACTTATCCTCATGCTCACAGTTCTTTGAAATTAATTACCATAAGTAAAAAATACGGTATATACAAAGTGGTGTGCCACAAGGCAGCATCCTTGGTTCCTTTCTTTTTCTATTTTATTTAAATGATCTTGTGCTAATTGATAGTTTGTCCACATTTATAATCTACGCTGATGATTGTAACATATCTTTTAGTGGAAAACATCTAACCGATATTCTACCACTCGCAAGTTCAGTTTGTTTTCGATGGCTGGAGTTGTCTGAGAATAACAACCTATTAAATGAATAAAAAACAAAATGGGTTTTGTTCCGTGCACCCGGTAAATGTGTGGAAATGCCTGAAAGAATTGGTCCATATAAAATTAATAGAGAGACATCAGCGAACACACTTGAAGTTGTTTTCTCTGAACACATGCATTTAAACGACCATTTCGATTCCTTGCTGAAAAGGGCGAAAGGTAGTTGGCGTTCTCGGTAGAAATCGCCATTTATTTCCTGCCAAAATTGAACGGATTTTATATAATTCCTTGTTTATTTCCGTGCCCAGTTACTGCACGCTGGTGTGGGGAAACACCAGTGCACGAAATTTAAACAAGCTAATCTTAATAAAAGAAAAGCTGTTCGGGCAATAGAAAATGTTCCATTCAACGCCCATACTAAAGCTCTGTTCTAGAAATACAAACTAATGAAAGCCGATAACATATACAAGTGCAAACTCCTAAAAAGTTTCACTAGAGCGATACAGGGAAAGCTAGATACACTCCCCTCACTCGCTAATCTCCACAAACAAGAATACGCATACCCTCATCGCCATTAACTGCCATGGAGAGTTCCTGTCACGCGCACAAGTTATGGCCGCCAACGAGTTGAATACACACTCCCCCACACACTCAATGACTTCGCGAAAGAAGATATGGACATTACGGCACTTAACAAAGCTGACACAGTGCAGTTGTTTGTTAACAACCATTAGCGTAGCTAGATACTACTCTTTTATACTTTCTTTTTCACTGTGATTTCTTTTTTTTTTTCCTTGTAATGTGAACAAAAATTGAACTGTTCCAGTGCTCTCATTGTTGCCAGGGTGGTTGGAGCTCTTTGTCAAGCTGCTATAGTGCAGCTTTTTCTCCTACCCCCCCCCCCTTTTTTTCGCATTGTATATTTTATTTTGTTGAAAATGAAAATGATTTATTGATTCATTGATTGACTGATTGGTTGATTGATAAGTGGCAACTTGTGGCCACATATATACCTTCACAGATGCCTCGAGCAATGTGCTCGTGAGGGCTTTTATTAAAGAACTTGTTTAATCAATCAAGAATTTCTCAAAGCCTGTCCGCCTTTCCACTGCGCAGAACGCAACGAAGACCACGCTCTCGTATCGCGCACACTCAACTAACACCTCGCCAAACACGTTCATCATACGCATGCATGAGGGCGTTCTGAGCGCGTACTCGGAGCTGGAATCTGGGGCTGCTCTCGTGAAAGGCCTCCAAAACCATCGCAATATCAGCCCGGCGCACCAAATTAACAGCCAAAATATTTTGTGAATCAGAACTACGCGATAGTAATATGAAGCGTTCTTGCCAGGTGGTGAGACGATCGAATTGAGATCACGCACACCCACGCAAAAAAAATTAACAGCGAAATCGACCGCAAAAGGCATCATTACAGGCGACTGAGACGATATACACGTGTTCTAGTCGAAACAATCGCCTGCGTAGCGCTATAGGGATCAAACAAAACATCGCATGAAGAACCGCGATCCTGCGGTCCTTCTAGTCCATATAAAGATGCCCGCGCGCGCTTCCCGCTACATACCACATCTTCGTTGTCTGCTAGTTGCCCGAGCGTTGCCAGCACAAATTCGTCCAGGCGAATCTGGCTGCCCGCTGGCAGCCCGAAACCGCCCAGTCAGAGAAAAACGAACGCGTTCTGGGCAGCCACCGAAAGTGCGCAGAACCGCGCCAGAAAATCACGCGCTTGGCTCCGCGCTCTGGCATCCTGCAGACAGCCGGCGGGCAGCCAGAGGCGGATAATCGAAGAGGCCCACTGTCTTTCGACATCTGCAAATCCTTTTCAAGAGCCGGGAACTTCTTGAGACGGGCAGCTTCTTTGGTCAGAGCAGTACGCACTTCAAAGGGCCTCTCTTCTAATCTACTACTCTATATGGAAGCGCACCTGAAGTTAATTTTGGCCCCACTGCAATAGCGCCGCCTCTCCCCTGGCGGTCACTTCCAAAATTCTGTCCAGGCACGTCGCCGGTACCCGCCGCGGTGACACGGGGGTTAGGGCGCTCGGTTATTTATCCGGAGTACCTGGTTTCGAACCCGACCGCGGCGGCCGCGTTTCGATGGCGGCGAAACGCAAAGGCGCCCGTGGGTACTGCGACGTCAGTGAACGTTAAATACCCACAGGTGGTCGAAATTATTCCGGAGCCCTCCACTACGGCGCCACGTTCTTCCTTTCTTCTTTCAGTTCCTCCTGTATCCCTTCCCTTAAGGCGTGGTTCAGGTGTCCGCCGAGATGCGAGAGATACTGAGCCATTTCCTTTCCCCAACAACCAATTTAACAATTTATCGCCAGCGGATGGCACTGAGTTACTAACGTCCCAACAGGTACGCGGGCTGCTCGCACCGCTGGCATTCTCTTTTTAATTGTGTACATGTGCTGTCCTGCTCCAATATGGACAAAAAAAGGTGTTGCAGCTCGTTGTGAGTCATGGCTGGAATTCCACGGCGTTCAAAGAGTGGGGAAGCTTTTTGTTGCGTCGAGGGCTGCCACAATAGTTCCTTGAACACCAAGGGCTAAGAGCTGCCGGTGAGATTCTACCCATTTCCTGGATATGT
Source organism: Amblyomma americanum (assembly GCF_052857255.1). Classification (NCBI taxonomy): domain Eukaryota; kingdom Metazoa; phylum Arthropoda; class Arachnida; order Ixodida; family Ixodidae; genus Amblyomma; species Amblyomma americanum. Next base: position 496,326,137 of record NC_135497.1, on the reverse strand, counting down.
CCTGCATTCTTGGACAAAATTTTGAATATTGAAAAATTGTGAGGCACTGCTACGGAAATATAGCTGCACATCCTTTTGATGTGTCACATATTCTTTTAAAACGTTAATAGCAAACAAATCCAAGCCTGTCGACGGGAGATTTGCGTATATATTGATTCTTATAGGGAGATCTTATAATATGAAAAATTTGCGTTCATGAACTCTTTCCCATTCATGAATGGGATGAAATGGTTGAGAACGAGAGACTGCAAGCCTAGGTAGCTGCTGTGCGCAGGGTCAAGTAAGCTTTTTTGTCGTGAGAAGCATTTTGCTTATGTTGCACACGCGTAATATTGTTTCTGACCAGTTTTCGTCGTATTTAACTGATCATGCAGTGTTTAGTAGTAGAACTCGCGCTAAAAGATCCTTCTTTTTTTGCAAGTAAAGACTGCGAGTCAGGTAATGCAAATTTTTATTTGAGAGACGGACATCAACAGCTGTGTTAAGCAGACGTGTGTGAGGTAAATGAGTGATCGCTTCATTGTTCCGGCGTGTGACGCCCGGCTGTTTCCGAAGTTTGTTTACTGCATGTAAAAAATGAACTTCAGGAAGAAGTCAAAATGTTCGCTTGCACATGAATGAGCATTTGTATATGAGCGATGGCTCAGCAAATAAATTGTTTTCGGGATGCGCAAGCGCCGTAATCGGCATTAAAATAAATATTCCAACCGCTTATCTCAATGGTAATGATTAACCAAACGAGCATTTTTAAGAGCGTCACCTCTTAATCATCACGTTTCGAGATTTCGTGGGGTCTGCTACCACCCTGAGATCAAAGCGCGATCTGTGGCAGCAACTATAAATCAGCATATCTCGCACTGAGACTTGTAGCGCCATCTACCACGACCGCTCAATGGCAACGCAAGTGTGTTGCCATTGAGCGGTCGTGCATCTACAATAGAATTGTAGAAACAACCACCTGCCGCCACGGCCAATCTCGAGGGGAGCGAACGCCTTTCTTCTTACGGCCTTCGCAGTGGGGTCAGTTTCCGCCTCCCGCCGCACCTCAGTGGGGTCGCCACTGCCCCACCGCTCCACCGCTGCGACCACCGTTCACTCCGAAGGAGAACGCGCGCTCGCTCTCAGTTCGGCCCGCGTCAGTGGTAACCGTCAAGCCTTTATATTTTGCCTCTTACGCTTCACGTAAAGACCACGTAGTCAGCCCCTTTGCTTGGGAGAAATCTGAAACAACGGATTAACGCTCGAGAAAGGAAAACAGTAGCACTGAAAAAAAAAACACACAGCAGAAGAACAACGTAGGACAAGCGGAACATACGGCGGGGGAAAATTGCGAGCAATGCAAAACGTGTCAACCACAACTTGATGAGATAACGGTTCTGGGCAGGAGCGGTGAAAGTAAGGCACGGGAGGTTTTAGAGGCGTACCACATAAGAAAAAGAGGAAAAGGTTGTGTCAGCGATACATCTGTAGTTGAGTTCCTTTTACCCCTTTTTCTTCTTTGATGTCAGCCTGAAGGGGAAAGGTAGAAGTAGTTGTTGGATGCCGACGTCTTGAGGTTCAAAACTTGCTCAGTCACAATACTCGAGGAACATCAGGAAGTAAACTTTTAATCACATATAAAATAGTTAAGACAGAACGGAAGGTACAACAAGGAGAACAACCATGTACATACTGATTGATCCGCAGAGTGACCAGACGAAATCAACCCCCGGTCCCACCAAAACGTCTTCTTTTAATCTCTAAGTCCCCGCCTTCAGTGCGGACACCAACCAATTAGGTCAAAACACAAGCACTCATCCAATCAAGGACCGGGGAAAGGAAAACACATTGAAAAGGAGACAGAGGAGAGTAAAACACGCCAAATCAAAGATTGGGCAGAGGGGACAGGTTATTGTCACGAATACTAACAGTTATTCCCCTCTCAGATCACTCCATCCTCCCGCGCGGGGCGGCATGTTTACTTGCTTAAAGAGCATGCGGAAACCGCACAGATTGTCGAATGCCATCCCCGAGGGCCACTTAAGGCGCCACTGCTCCCCAATTCTTCTTGATGCACTCACGTGCACAGGAAGTGCCTGGCAGTCATATGGAGCTCACAGTGAGCATGAGGAACGCGTCTCCAAAATTGCCTCCTGGCCACACACTGCACGACCGCCGCGCGGGTCGCGCCTTCGCCAAATGCAGCCGGCACAGCCTGACGGCCGCCGATTGGCCGCGACGGCTTGTGACGGATTTCCGGTGTATTTTTGTTTTGCGCGCTCAGAAATGTTCTGAACTGCAATAAACAGTTCACAAACTAAATAGAATCAATGCAAAAAATACTAAGCGAGATATATATTTTATGCCAACAAAAATGTTTGATTGTTATGACAACTAAGTAGACAAGATCGCGCCCAGCAGTTCGGTGAAACGAGCCGTGAAAGCAAGCACCAGCAGTGGGTGTAAAGAGGTGGCATAGGCGCGCACGAGCGTTGCGCCACGCGCTTCGATGCCGCTCTGCTTTTTTTTTATTAAAGCGATGTTTATTGCCTCAGGGCATAAAAATTATGAAGTGCCGTTCTGCTTCAGCGTGGTCAATAGACGAATTTAGTGACCTCATGGCTGTGCTCCGTCGTGCTTGTTCCTAGTTGCTGTTCCTCAACCAGTCGTCGCGGAATGCTGTGCGTCATGAAAGTCTCGGTTTGCGTGCTCTATTCACCTGCGTGAGCTCTTCACTCTTTAGTAGTGGTCAGCGAGATGTTGGCATGCTGCTTGACGAAAAGATGTTTATCCTTCAGGCCTGCGATTGCCTTACTGTCTTGCCCATGACTGTTGTACTGGGGCGCGATTACGGATCAGTCTCAATCGAAATTGTCTCAAAAAGTATATCATTTGGCTCTCTCCTATTGGTCGGCGGCCATTTTGATTTTTTTCGTCACTGACTGACGTCGTAAATGGCGCAGAAGTGGTGACGTTGACCATCTAATTATGCGAGCAGATTGAGACGATTTTTTGAGACTGGAAAAAGTAGTATCAACACGTTTGAGACAGAAAATGGCGGCTGTTTACATCGTCGTATACGCGGGTGACCGCGCGAGCAACGGTGTCGGAGGGTGCATGAAGACGACTTTGACGCGCGGGAGAGTTATTTCGAGGAGACTGCGCAGTGTCTGTGCGACGAACTCGCCGTTGAACTGGGAAGTGCGCGGGTGAGTGCGCTGTCAGTGGAGCGGCAGTGCTGTGCGCGCTGCGCTTCTTCGCCTCCGGTGGGTTTCAAGGCGCCGTTGGAAATGAAGAAAACGTCGGCGCAGCCCAACCGACAGTGAACAAGCCTTTGCGGCGGGCAGCGGAGACCAATGTCAACGTTGGGTAACAGAAGGGGGGTGTTCGCTTTTCGAGGAGACCCGAGGGGAAGGCGGCGGCGAAGGAGGGCGTCCTTTGCCTAAACGTTCGCCGCGGCAGCATCTCCGGCGTCGTCGGGTGTGTCGATTGGGCACTCATCACTATCAAGGAGTCTGGGGGCAGTGCTGCGAACGAGCCGCAAGCGGTTCTACGCTGCGGACGTAATAGTGAGTATACCTCGGCCACTGTTTTTGACCGCATGAGTTCAAGTGCTACAAGTGCATGAGCTACAAGTGCGGGCCTCGGCAGCGAGAGTGAGTACGGGCTGTGCTTGTTTTTTCTCAGATCTGTGGCGCGAACATGTGCATCCTGGCCGTGGACTCGCGCTGACCCGGATCCTTCCGCGACGCGTTTGTCTGGCGGCATTCCGAGGCGGAGGAAGGCCTGCTGGACGACGGTGATTTTTTTTCTGGGTAAGCAGTAAAATAGCCGTGTCACCAGTCGGGCGAACTCAGTCACATCTATTGAGCTCCAGCACTATGCATTTGGCCGGATCTGCTAAAGCTACAAGAATCAGTCTGGACAGTTACACAAATGCAGACACTTTACAGTATGATACAGTGTATTGCCACCCTTTCCTTTTGTTAAATATAATTGCAGCAGAAACACAGGACACATATTACATTGTTGAAATGCATAGCCTTTCCTGTTGAAGAAACCAAAGCAAAATGCACCTGACAGCGCTTGTGTTTTGTAGGCAATCATAGCGCATCATTTATATGAATATGGTGGTAAAAGACTGACCTTACAGTAGTGCTCACTTATAGATCTAAATCCTGCATGTATGTATGCTCTTGAATGTCATATTCAGCAAAGCCTGGATGTGGGCTACTTGGCGTGAGTTTTCTACTGTATAGCAGAGTGTCCTGTAATGCTGTTGAGATCACTGAGAAAGGACATGCTTAGCTGCATCATTTTTTGTTATGCAGGAGACTATGTCTACCCACTGGAGCCATGGCTGCCTGCACCAGTTGCATGACATTACAGACCTGACTCAGCAGAAGGCCTGTACAACACGCCACATGCTTTCACACAATTTGTGGCTGAGCGCTGTATTGGTGTGCCGAAGAGCTGCTTCCGTTGCTTTCAAGGACACCGGATGCACCAGTGCCAGTGGAAGTGGACAGTGTGCATCATCACCGCACGTGCTGCACTTCACAGCCTCTGTTTGGATGTGCCCATATCAGCAGAGGGTGCAGGCGACACTACCTCTGACCCAGATAACAACGGGCCACCTCTAAATGGTGGCTGCCTCGTACAGACAGGATCCCTCCTCACCTGCCTCCTGAGAAGAGCATACGGTGCTGTACTTTTGGCCTCTCTAGGACGACCCGTCTCCAGAGGAAGGCGTACCGAGGGATGGTGCAGCGGCAGTTGCGATGGAAAATCTAGCGTCCAGAGACGACTCACCATGCTGGCATATAGAGTCATATCAGGCACTCTTCCCCTGTTGCCACTGTCATTTCCTTGTGTCATTGCACAACACACATCTGCAAGTGTGTGAGCAATTGTGTGATGTGGTTGTGCCCTTGGCCAACCTGTGTGCAGCGAGAAGCCAGCAGTGACAAACAAGTGCCCCCACCGGCTGCCACTTCATTTTCAGTATGTTTGCTAGTATATCTTCCAGTCCCTCAGCAGCGTGTTGCACAGTCTCTTCCTGAAGACGGAAAAGGTGTTGAAGCAGCTCGCCCAATTTCTGAAAAGCATCATTTTGAACTCTCTTTTGTCAATGCCCACCTGCCCCTTCTCTGCTGTCTCCTTCCAGCTTGGTGGAGTGCCTGTGGTCATTACCTGTGTGACGAACATGCATGAACCAAACGTGTAGTGCTGGAATAAGGCATGAAATATTTGTGATGCTTGTTGGAATCAAAAAGCTGTTTTTTATTGCATCATACATTCAGTAAGCGCGTTTATTTTTTTAGGCACCGCATTTGACACGAGTGTTTCTATTGCAGAAAAGGCAGTGTACATACAAGCATACTTTACCTTGATGTACAATTACCGTATGGCATTTCTGAGTGCAGTTAAGAAAAAAAAATCTGAAAAATTGAGTTCAAAGTGCATGTTTTCTTTCATACAGAGGCTACCTGTACAATAAATATGGCATAGTACAGTGTACATGATGCATTTTCCGGACTACAAAACATTTTGGCACATATAAGTAGTGTAAATACCAAAGCTAAGCTTTTAGCGTAATGGTATGTGGCTAGGGGTTTCGCTCTGTGCTAAAAGCTGTACCTACTGCAAGGAAACCGCTGTACAACAATGCATAATAAAGATTGTAAGGTGCAGTGGCTACAATGACTGCTGAATGACTAGAACATCTTCACTGATAGACAAAGATGTGTAAACATCACAGACACATCATCAAGGAGATGGTGTGTGATTAGAGGTTAGTTTACAATCACAAATCATGCAACACCGTTACTGGAAATGCTCTACAGCTCTAAGAATATACAGGCAGCTCCATTGTGGGAAATTTTGAGCACTCGGTTATTGCCCCATAACTGACACCTAGCTTGGTTTGCGTAACACAGGGCTATGAAGTCTTGTCCATGATGACACGAGACGGTGACAATGCCGAATGGCCGGACAAGCTCCTTGTGCTATCATATAATATGTGTGATAAGTGCAACTGCTGTCAAGCTACTTTTCGCCTAGGTATTTAATGTCCTAGTCATTTTCAACTGGCTGTTCCCTTTCAAACTGGAGTGGCTTGTATACAGGGTGTCTCAGATATGATGGACCATAATTAAAAAAAAAAAACAAGTGGTCTTCCGACCTGAAAGGAAGTGCATGTTAGAAGCTATGCAAAGTATTTAAAGCCCTTCAAACACTGCCCTCACCAAACCCAGTTATACCAACATCACTCCGCCTGCTGAGCAAAATACAATATTACACATCACTGCCCTGTCCTACCTGCCTCACTGCCCTGGATCATATGCAATTCAAGCGCTGTGTACCAGCAAACATGAACAAACTTGCTCAACTTTCTGCCCAGTTGCAATTAGCCTCTATACAAGCAAACTACTTCTTTCCAGGTTGACCCTGGATCTACTACATGATCAGTAAATAACGTTAATAGAACAAGCTCGTTCTCTCCTCGGTGACAATAGCAAAGTTATCAAGTGCTTCCTTTCTCTCTAAACAAAGTGGAGCATAAGCATCACAATTTCTGCATCTTGCACAGGAAAAAAAAGAAACTACGGCAACAACTGAACATAAACCGAACGGAGCTACAAAAATACAAACGAAACATCAAGTGCTTAGCCCGATGTGGGCGGCAACACTTGATTACGAGGCAGAAGAGTGCTGCCACAGAGGCAGGCCGTGTCGGCTCTCATTTCCCGCACCGAGATTGCAAGCTATCAGCAGCTGCACCTGTCTGTCGGCAGTTGCTTCTATGTGATGATTCATGGTTTTCTGGTATTTTCTAAAGAAAATAAACAGAACCACACGTCACTCGGCGATCGATAGGCGCCGACCGAGAACACAGACTAAAGTTGTCTTCGTCGATTTTCGAGCCGAGCGCTGCTTGTAAGTTGATCTCGGCAGGCCCGTAGCATTCACTGCCTTCAATCAGATTTTTCTGCGCACTTAAGACATCCGCAAAGTACCTTGATTTTAGACGACACGCGAAAAAACAGGAACTAGCCATGGAATCAGCTGTTTTCTTGCAGGCCGCCATGTTCACGTTATGCCACTGCCAGCGCGCCCTCATGGCAAGAGAAGTTAACCTGCAGCAAATTTAATTGCAAAACTGAAAATGCTTCTAATTTTCCTTCATGTTGTTGAGATTGCAACACAGTTTACTACCAAAATAAAACATTGTTTGTTTTTTTCATTGCGTTTTTGTTCATTTTCAGACTAACATGTTCACGCTATACCGCTGACAGCACACCTTCGCGGCAAAAAAAAGTGACTGAACAGCAAACTTAATTGCAAAAATGAAAACACTGGTTCTTTTGCTTGGTGCTGTTGGGTTTCAAATACAGTTACTTAGCAAAATAAAGCATTACTCGTTTTTATTCACTGCGTTTTTACTGCAAAACATTAGTCTACGGTCCCTTGTCGTGCGATTAGTGGTTTCGGGGCGGAGCCCACCGCCTCCTTGCTCCGCATTGGCCGATTCGGCGGTCGGCATTTCTCGGTGTCGTCATTTTGACGTCACTGTCTCAATATTGAGACAGTTTTTTGAGACTGATCCGTAATCGCGCCCCTGGTGACACTGCAGGCGGATGTCACTAGCGCAACCCGCATTGATCTGATTACGCGTTTTTGTTGGCCGTCACCTTGTGCGAAGGGAATATCGCGGCGCCCACACGAGCAAAGTTGTCCTGCACTCGAGATTCAAATAATTCCTTCTGTAGCTCACCAGTCAACAGGAATATGTGTGTTCTTCACTACTTGTCCCACTCCCTCGTCAGTTTTACCACAACTTATTAGGGCAGAACTTATTAATGCATACGTACAACCAAGCTTATTGACAATATTGCCGACTGCAGTGCACATAAAAGTGGACGGTAAAGTAAAAAACGACTTGTTTATTTTTACGCTGCTTTGTTTAGGTGCCAGCGCATCACACAGATTACTCTCACTAGATAGTTGCTGAATTATCATTACAACTCCTTACAGCAGTACTTCACTTGGAAGGACTACATCCTTGCATGGATTAACTGGAATTCATATCTCCTTGAGTAATTTCTAGCATTTTTCTTGTACAGTAATAACTGTGCTGCACGTGACTTCCTCCAAGATGAAAGGCCACTGATTTAGTAAAAACAAAATACTTCCACTCACGTGCTCAACAGTAAGAAAGGTATTAATATTGGTGGGGCAGTGTGCACCCTAGATGAAGTTGTTGCAGTCATCAGGTAATCCAGGTGGGCGTGGACCATGTAGGCGCTTGGCATGTAGGCAATTTCCTCCAGTCCTTGTCCTTTAGCACTGCTTCATATTACCCACGTGGCCCTGGCATAGATGTTATTGCGCGGAGGACAGCACTACAGTTACTGCACTCCTTTGCCGCATGCGAGCGTGAGGAGCCTGAGATTTTTTTTTGTAAATATATGCAATTATATGTAAACTGGCGTGATCGTTCTATCTTTTTCTGTGTCCTAAAATAAATAATTTACCATGCATATTAGGCTAAATCTTGGTGTAAATAAACTGCAATATGTGCAATGCTCTTAACCTGTGCAAATAACATGAAAGCTATCCAATGTGTTTACAACTTCCAGCTGTGGGAGAGTTCATGTGCACTGTCCAGAGATGCAATTACAGTGCCTCCAGCCACTCAGCTTTGATTTTTAGATTTATTAAATGCAGTGGACTGGCTGTCAGGGATCGCACAAATGTTCATAGCAACTTTCCTTACACTCAGTTACTAAAAAGTGAAATATGCATGTACACTAGGCTGAACTTTTCGTTTGTATGCAGGACGAGGAACAAATTTTATTTGTCATATGACAAAGAGGGTAAGGGATGAGGCTTAGACATTGGCCCTCGTGAACTGCGCTAAGTGGCTTGAAGACCATGCTTCTTGGCGACCTCAGGGTCCAGCCCACTATCCAGAGTTTTATCTCCGTGTGAGGGCTGAGCAATGGAGTCTCCAACTGACATTGGAACTGACTTTGATTTCAGATTTGGAAGCTCAAGGGTGGTGGGTCCTTTGGGCACTCGAATAGGATGTGATTGAGAATTTGCTTTAGAATCATTGCAGAGTGTGCAGCGGGAATTGTATTCCGCAGGATACATCAAGGAATAGATATAAGGATTTCGTAATGTCCCCATCTAAAGTTGCCACAAGGAAACCTGCTCTGCTTTGGTGAGGGATTTGTGTGGCGGTGGGTATTTGAAGTTTGAGCTGAGAGTCATTGCCTTCTGTAGTCACCTTCGTCCTTGGTACAGTGTATTGTGCTGCTTCTTGAAGATGTGTACCACCAAGTAATCCAGTTGTCTAAGCTAGTGGGATTTTGTTTCCATGTGGACTCAAACATGTCTGCAGCCATTTAAACATGAGCTTAGAGCTTAAAAAGCAGTTCAGTAATGCAGCAGTTGTTTCTGAATGTTGCAATGTTCTTACTGTTGCTAGTGAAATGCAGCACAATATTTACATACACTTAACCCAGCAGCAGTATATAGTCTGCAAAAGATGCAGAAGCCAGTTTTCATTTGACTGTAGTCAGAGCATAGAGGAATGATTAAACAGGCCCTGCCATCCAAGCTGCATTCCAGAAAGTGTCGTGGTTTTTCACGAAGAGCACCAAGATTTTTTAGCCATCAGTCATGTAAATGGCACCTGCAGCAAGCTCGAAGAGGATTTCCATGGTATCTGCTGCCCTGCACTGCTTTGTGCATGCTCAGGCATTGCTATAGCAAGAGAGATACCAGTTGCTCTCGGCGTCCCAATTGGTCATGTAAGAGGTATTCATGGCAATGCCTACTTGTCGCCACTGAAAAACTGCTGTAATGCAGTACAATGCCCTTTTATTTTTCATCTTTCCGACACACATCTCGATCAGCGGTGAAACACTGTGTGCATATCAGTAAAGCTGACCAGAAACTTCATAGAAATGAAAGTTGAACTTCTTGTGGACTGTCTCTGTAGAATCACAAAACACCACAAAAGTAATTGTTCAACACAGTATGCTGTCAGAAAGACTGTACAAGTTACAGGAGGCAGTAAAGACATTTCAGATATGGCTTTATGCTGTAGAGCTCAGTTGGGCACAGTTAATACGAACGACCCAAAGTATACACAGCTTTTCTACTGACTAAACTTTCTCAATGTGTTCTGTTAAGATGGAGATCTCCTGTTTGGACAATGGACAGAATGAAATGCAGAGAGTCCTTTAAGACCCATGGATGTTCGTTGCTTCATTATGGAGAGCAATGTGAACAAACCTTCACTGTGGTGATCAGATACTATATCACAGAACAAGTACTGATAGAACTGTTGGGCAGAAACATCCAATATACATTGAACCGAACGACATTCTTACTCAGTGGAATGCACATCATACTGCTTATCAGTGTACAGATATTACTTCATTACCCCATGAACTGCAGGCACACTGGCTACCCCTGTTCACACATTTCCTGGCTGCCAGCACCTCCTTATGTAAAATTCATGGGTAGCAAGTTGCGCCCAACGGTTTCGACAACTAACTGTCTGACACGCATCATTTTTATAACACTCAAGAAATGAAGCTACTCAAAAATAAAAGAACACAGCCACTTGCGAACAGGATAATCTTCCCGAAAAGAGCATGCAACAAATAAAAAATGCACGCTTCTCAGCTACTTAACAATAAACAGCAGCAGCAACCACATCACTCAATCCGAACAGTATAGGAATTGGTTCAACTGAAACTTGGTCACCACAGCAGCTGCCTAGCATAGCACTGCGAGCATCCGCCTGATATGTGGCAGGTCCAAGGCTTTATCTCTAGTGCCTTCAGGCACCCACCGGTTTCCAACGCGTACAAGCTTACCGCTGTACTGGTTTTTGGTTTCCCTGGGGTAAAATTATAGGAAAAATTGGATCTTTCACCTCACCTGAAGCACAAACACAATAGCAATGGTTTGTCTTGGCCAAAGTGTCCTTGGCAGGGCTTAAAACCAGGGGCTTAAAATAACTAGTGTTGACAAAGGACCTGAGACCCAATACCCCACCCCCCACCCCCTTACTAGATTGTGGGAACTGCATGAATCTGAAGCAGGCAATTATTTCTTAATCTTGTGAGTGATGGTCGGAACATTTATTTGCTATATTTTCAGAAATTTCATTGTGATTTTTATTAGGAATCACTGATATGTTTTCTAAAACCAGAGAAATAGAAAAATAAAAAGTTGGCAGCACTACACAAAGGCTGGAAGAAAAATGGAAACCTATGCCCTCACACTACGAGGCAATGCAGAGGTGGTCACGTAGCTCCAAGGCTAGACAGAAACAATGCATAACAACGAGCACACTGGCAGAGTGAGAAGATCATTTGTTTCTAGTCTGTGTTAAATTGAGCAAACGACGTTTAAAAATGATTTCTCGCCTTCGTATAAAACGATATGTAAAACAGGCTGCTAGTCACTTTCCCTCCGCCGGTCATTGCACCACTGGAGAACCCCCTTTGATGGAGCCAGACTTTAGCTCTTCGAGCATTAAAGAGAAGCCATCACTAAACGCGATTTGAGCCTCGACGGGCAGGCACTTGTATCAATAATGTAGTATTTGGAAACCGCTCAAAGCTGGCACTGCAGAGTCAACCACCATGTAAGAGCACTAGCACACTTACGAAGAATTGGGATCAGCCCTAATAAGGTGATACAGAAATATGCATGGTTTCACATGGTTCAATGAACACATAAATGGCAAAAGATACACTTACCAGGAAGCATAGCTGGTTACAGCAAAAGTTGCAAATCAGAATCTATGTTTGAACACAGTTTTGACAATGCAAGTGCCTATATTTGTCAATTTTGTTCTTTTGCATTTTTTTTTGTTTTTGATCTTTCCCTGGCACCTGTTTCTGTATCATTTCCACTTGACTGTACATTGGATACAATGCTACTGCTCCTTAGCCAATTGTATGTCACTTCATGGCTCATATCATATATGTACCCTCTGGTGACTTCCAAAATATGTGAAAGTTAGCACCCATACCGACCACTCCTGTGTTTTTGTCTATGTTTCTGTCATGCTTGCCCTACATTGGCTAAGGGTTGGAGGACTAGGGAAAACAAGAACGCAATTTTCATTGGTTAAGCACCGTTATCACTCAGCAGAGAAGAAATCATGTCATTGCAGACGATCAGAAGCAAAATGCAGCAGACGGATGCACATCAATGATATGCCCCGTGCAATGCTTTGAGAATGCCTTCAATAAGATGATGCTGCCGAACAAGGAAGCCTCGCTCAATGCCGGTAAAGAACCCGAGCTGGATGAGCGGCTCAGTGATGGCACTATTCTGAATACGGCAGCAAATACAGAATCAGAAGACAATACAATGAGCACAGTTTCATGGTGAAGAGTTAGGTCAGTGCAAAGCGCAGTACTATGCATACTGTGGCCCAGGAGTCTCTTCATACCTTGTCGCATTTTTGGAAGGCTGTACAAGATGCGACATGTACTTGAAAAATCACCAAATATTTGCCTAATATCGACTGCACTACACACTGCTAGGCACAGAAGCATATTTAATTTACAAGATTTTTTCTGAACCCACGTTATTCATCATCAATAATTATTACAGCCAACTTGCTTTATTGAAAATTTTGGTTGAGAACCAAAGTGTTGATTTCAACAAGACATGACTAAACTGTATGAGACAGGACTCTTATACCTCTTAGCTGCGCTCTGCAACTTTCAATTTCTCAAAGAAGGTATGGAGATGACACTTAGCAATTCTATCACAGCTGTGTGAAGAACCGCATTCCATATATCCTGCACGTCACCTTTTCCATGTTGACTAAGAAAATAGGGCTAATCAGCGGCCCATGCCATTAACCAAGCTAACATAAGCAACCAAAGCTAAATGGAAAGTTGCTTTAATGATGGATGCAACTCCCAATTGCGTAAAGGGCGTTAAAATATGGGCGAAATCTATTGCCACAGGAATTATGAACGACCATGTTCAACATGCATAAAAAGCGTTTCTGGTCTATGTACCATAGGCTGCAGTTTCTGGAAGAAAATTAACAGTGTGATTTCGTTTATGGAGCCCCTCTAATTACTGAACCTGCATTCCAATGCATACTTATACCGCCCAGCATTAGAAAAAAGAAAGTCAAGAATCGCTTTTACTCATTTACGATGCTCGAAAACATTTTCTAATGAAGTCTCAAAATGTTTTCATCACCAAAGGGTGCCGTCTCGAGAATGTTTCAAGCAGCAAAAGCTGCAGTCTTCACTGTATGCCAGACTTTTTTTTCCCCATTTTCTCGTGCGGGGCACAACCTGATGCAATTTGACCATGTGACAGGTGGGTAACAGGGAGGCGGGCATGTGAGGAGTAGTGCAAAGGAAAACATCGCCATGGAGAGAACACACAGCTCGTGCATTCTCAATTTCAAATTTACCGCAAGGGAGGCCGAGTCGATAATTGTGCTGAAGGAGGTGCAAGTTGTATGAAACAGAGATGAATCTCAGAAATATCAAACAACATAAAAGTTGACCGAAAACTGGAGGAGACACTTGAGCTGAAGGGTAGGACGCTATAGCGTTAATGGGTTAATGTCCATATATTCAGAACTGGTCAATCTTTACTTTAAATTCATACATTGCTGAGGGTCCTCATACCCCTAGTGGTGCAGTGCTGTAGCAGTAAGGCGATGTGCCACTTCCCTGGAATGGCAGGTGCTGCCCCAGTGGGAACCGAGAGACCCGAACTGATCTTTTTGAGCAACCTTTCGCGACCAGTCATTAATTTAACTGCCACCTGCCATGGTGGGCACTTCACAATCTGGTGGGCAGGTTATGACGATGCCACAAACCAAACAAAACCAAAGTGTCCCACATGTCCCCTAGGATGCTCCTCTGGGGATCTTTCGTGGATTTTTCGCTCACGGATAATGATGCCGATGACGACACTGGAATTTTGCGCGACATGAGGCCCTTACCGCTAGCACATTAAAAAGCACTGGGAGGAAAATTGTCAAAGGTATCAGAAGCTAGTGTTTCAACAGGCTGCACGAAGATATATAAGACTGGCCAGTGCCTGTTGAAATGAACAAGAAAATTAAAAAAGTGCAGCATGTGAGAAGGATAGCTAGGAAGAAACTGAAGAGCATAGAAAACAATTTGTGGCGATCAATTGGATTGATGTGGAGAAAGTGTGATAGTATTGTTATTCCCCGCGTCAATCGATTCTTTTTCTGATTCCGTCACGGTAGAATTAACTCAGACTTATAAATACCTCGGCGTAACAATGTCCAATGGTCTAGCCTGGAACGCGCATGTAACAAAAGTCATATCCGCTAACAGGAGCCTTGAATTCTTAAACCGACATCTACGCCATGCGCCACAAAACGTAAAATTACTTGTCTACAAATCACTTGTCCGATCTAAATTCGAATACACCTCTGCTATTTGGAGCCCAAACCAAAATTATCGAACAAATTCCCTAAAATCAGTACGAAGTCGAGCCACAAGGTTCATATGCTCGTGCTATTCATATAATGTGTACCACCATATATAATGTTAGTATATCATATAATGTTAGTATACATAATGTTAGTATATCGTCATTAAAAGCAGAGGCAGGCTTAACATCTCTAGCTTGTAGACGTGGTAACACTAGTATGTGCTTGTTTCATAAACTTTATTACAGCTCACTTCGTTCTCCGCCCTACATCAATCCGCCGGCATGCATTTCCCCCCGCATTGGTCATCCCCTTCAAGTTGCCCGGCCTCGTACGCACACTACTACATTTGCATCGTCATTCTTTCCACGTTCAGCCACGGACTGGAACGGCCTTCCACACGACATCGCCGCAATCACCTGTCCAACAACATTTGTGAATTGTTTAAAACACATTTAACAGCGTATAATTTATGTACCTTACGTGTTTTCTTTGTTTATTAAATCTGTTTTATACATGTAACCCGCCCCTTATGTAACACCCCCAATCCCGGGGGCCTTTAAGGTAATAAAGTGAAGTGAATTCCAACTACAGAAAATATGTAACATTGCCAGGTCGTGCCAAGTCCTCACATCACTGCCAGCGCATTGGTTAAGCGATGCGCCACTGCATTGGCCAGCGACTGTTTCAAGCACAGCCACCAATGGGGCTTGCGAGACCCAGGTCACTCTTTCCAAGCAATGTGACAAAGAATAGCTCCCGCAAGCCACATTTTTGCACAGTTTTTCAGGATGATGTATATTTTGCTCATAGGACTTCTGTTGTCCGCATAGTTGTCTGCTCAGTTCCTCGTCTCCCCTGCGAGTGAACAGGGGATAGGAGGCAGCTAAGAAGGGGGGCAACTGGCAGGTGGAGAGAGAGAAATCCCTCTAAACACTACTTGACACGGTTAACAGGTGGAGGATTTATGATGCTGCTGCCGCCGAGGGAGGCTCCAAGACCCTCCCAATGTTACCACACTAAGATGCAGCATTTCTTTTTACTCGTCGGCTACTGAAGAAGTGCATTTCAACAGTAGAAAAGGGAATTTGTTGGCGAAATCTCTCTCGCAAACAGATACAATGTAATAACCTTTTATTGATGTATTTCAACATACCAAAGCAACACCATCAGCCATGAGGCACAGCATAATGAAGGCCTCCTCTTGGAATTCCATAACAAGCACCAAAATGTCAGTACACATAATTTCTGCACTTTGCCTCCATTGAAATGGTGCCATCATGGCCAGGATTGAAACCATAACCTTCAATCTAACAAATGAATGCCATAGTCACTGCGCCACAACTGTGTATCACTGTTTTCAAAGTACAATTGAGGCCCTTTATGGTTTGATGCCATTAGAGAACAAAGCATTGCAGAGAAGCCCCATTTCTCCTGTAAGGTGATACTAAGCAATGTTTTGGGGACCTGCCCGGCACCTGACTCGGCACACACTTGCCAGGGTCATCTACCTGACAAACATTTGGACAAATGACCCTCGACAACACATCATGCTGCAGTTCATCACACAAAAAGGCACTAGCACCACCACAAGTGCTGACATTCCAAGGATGAGTCGTTGGGCATGTACAGAAGAAAATGTTCACAGCGTTCAGACAGATGAAGCTGATATGCTTGGTAGCTAGCTGCCACTCCTCACAGAAGTGCAAGCTGTCAATAAATGTGCAATACCTTTTACCCCATGGCCTTTTCTTTTCATTTATACCTCCTGATAGGGCTCTTAATCAATGCGCACATCGCTATAGAAATCCCAGTGACCGCCTCCCCTTTGCTATTTGCAATACTGGCTTCAGAACACTGCATACATTCAGGCATTGCCTTGTCACTGCAAGGCCAATGACAAATGTAAATACAACTGACCAGGCATTTCTGAAAATGATGGCAGTTTTCAATTTTAGCCACAAGATATTTTGTTACGTTGCATTTGCATTACCTATCAACACAATCAAAGTTTCACTGCAGCACCTCTTCACCCCCCCTCACCAAGCCCCTTCCACTGAGGCCCCTATGGTGATAACGCATCACAAAGATAACGAATGGTTATAAAAGATTTATTTCAATGCAATGAAATTCCATCATATACAAAATATTATTGGACAGCACATAGTTTTTAGCAGTACTGTCAGAAAACCTGCATGGCCATGGTCCTGCATTTTAAACAACGGCGAGACAGGTCTAACCGAGTAAAGCTATAGGCCAAAGTTGACGCTCCCTTTAGAACATTAGGGGAGGAGGGGGGCCCTGCCCTGCCCCCCCTCCCCCCGTACGCACGTGTATATGATGAAGACCATAGAGTTTCTAAATATTAACTAGAGGGCAAGCTGGCAGCCTTGCTGGCATCCAAGGAGGACATCCTAGGTATGCCGAGAAGACATGGCTTTGGACTAACATCTGGTAGCTTGTAGACACTTCTAAATATCAGATTTTTTTGGTTCAGTTTCGTTTTCAATGATGTTTTTCGTGCTTTCAGTGGTGTAGTTATCCAGCTATGCAGGCAGTTCATTTCAGATCCGTAGCATGCGAAGGCTGGAACTGAACTGAACACAGTGTCTGGCTGCATGTTGGAAGAAAAATAGTGCAAAACAGACAAGGACAAATGAAAAGGGGACACATACAGGCGCTTTCTCACAACGAAATTTTATTGGGAAGGCTGCAAAATACATATCAAAGTGGAAGCAGGCAAAAACAAAACAAAAAAGGAAGAAGAAGGGCAAAAACCTAACTGACAACTGCGGAAAAAACAGGTCCGAAAAAAAAACATAAAACATGTATGGCAGCATTATTGTTATGTGGCCCAAGGCGAGAACACAAGAACGACTCGGGCACAGCACAAAGGCTGACGGCACAGGGCCCGCACAGAGCACCCAAGCCCAGAACATGTGCACCACCGAGACACTCCGTTAACCTCTCCACGCACAATATCCGTTGCGCGGCCCCCGGTCGCAAAAACACCGTCTCTGTGTACATCAGGACACGGCCGGGGATGGCGACAGGTAGGGCTTGAGGCAAGAGACGTGGACAATGTCATGCTGAGCTGCACGGGAGATGGTCTCCGGGAAGGCCCGGGCGATCGCGTAGGTGACAGCAATTACCTGGCAGAGCACACGGTTTGGGCCAACATACCGGGACAGAAGTCTTTTACAAAGCCCGACATGGCGAGATGGCGACCAAAGCAAGACGAGGGCGCCAGAGGAGAAAGTGACCATGAGATGGCGGCAGTTGTAGTAGTCCTGCTGTGAGGCCTGCGATGCTAGTAGTCGGGATCGCTCCAGTTGGCGGGCGTGGTCTGCCCGGGCAATTGCGTCGTGTGCGTATTCAGAAGGCTGTGAAGTAGATGTCGGAAGCAGCGTGTCCAGAGGTAATGGGGGCTTGAAGCAGTACAAAAGACAGAATGGTGAGTAACCGGCAGTGCCATGACGGGAAGAGTTATAAGCAAAAGTCACGTACGGAAGGAAGCCCAGTCCTGATGGTCCGGGAAAACATGCATTGCGAGCATATCCGTGAGAGTGCAGCTGAGGCGCTCTATGAGGCCGTTGGTTTGGGGATGATAGGCGGTGGCCAGCTTATGTTTAGTCAAGCAGGAATGGGGAACATAGTCGACAACTTTAGACAGACAGCAATGGCCGCGGTTGGTGAGAAGTTGGTGGGGTGCACCATTATGAAGGATGAGATCGTACAGAAGAAAGTCTGCAACATCAGTAGAAGTACTAGTAGGGAGCGCCCGCATGATAGCGTAGCCAGTGGCATAATTCATAGCAACTGCAGCCCATTTGTTTCCGGAGGTGGACTCAGGAAACAGGCCCAAAAAACCAAGCCAACACGATGTAAAGGTTTGGGGAGCACATCCACAGGTTGGAACATGCCCGCTGAGAGAGTGGTAGGGCGTTTCCAGCGCCTGCACTGGTCGCAGGCACGAACATAGCGGCATACAGACTGGTAGAGGTGGGGACAAAAGAAGCGATGACGCACGCGGGCATAAGTACGCGAGACACCCTGATGTTCAGAAAAGTGGAGGTCATGAAGCTCGTGGAGGACGGGGCTTGGCGGGGTTCAGGCTTCTCTGCGGTATAGTGTGTCATAATGCAGCACAAACTGGCGCACAGCAGGGACAGATGGGGAGGAGTTGAGGTGGTCAATAACAGAGTGCAGCTCAGTATCCCGTTGTTGCTCATCGCCAACGTGAGCAATAGCAGAGTGCGAGAACAGGTCGGCAGCGCAGGCAGTGCAAGATGGTCAGAAGGGTCAACGGGATATCGGGAGAGGCAATCAGCATCTGTGTGTGGCCGACTGGACTTACAGACCACTGCGTAGTCATAGTCTTGTAGGCGCAAAGCCCAGCAACCTAGCCGGCCAGTAGGATCTTTCAGAGAGGTGAGCCAGCAAAGAGCATGGTGGTCTGTGACAACCATAAAAGGGCAGCTATATAAATAACGGGCAAAATTTTCTAATGAGCCATACGAGGGCCAAGCACTCTCATTCTGTGATAGCTTCTCATTCCGTGAGGCGGCTGGCGCAGGAAATGACACGGTCAGAACCAGATTGCCGCCGAGAAAGGACAGCGCAGATTCCATGACCGCTGGCATCAGTGCGGACTTCAGTGGGAATGACCACATCGAAGTGTATCAAGACTGGCGACGTGGTGAGCTTCGAGATTATAGTGGCAAAGACGTTTTCTTGTAGGGGTCCCCAGGTGAAAGTCATGTCCTTTTCGAGCAGATCACCGAGAGGGCGGGCAATGAGAGCAAAGCCTGGCACGAATCGACGGAAGTATGAGCACAGTGCCAGGAAGCTCCGCACATCGTTGCAGGAACGCGGCACCGGGAACTCTTTCACGGCTCAGATTTTAGCTGGATCAGGGTGAACATTCGTGGCATCGACGACGTGGCCCAAGATTGTGATCTGACGACGCACAAAACGGCATTTGGAGGAGTTGAGCTGTAAGCCGGCATGACGGAAAAGGTAAAGAATCTTGGAAAGGTCATCGAGGTGAGAGGAGAAGCTGCATGGGGGGAAGACTATGACATCGTCGAGATAGCAGAGGCACGTGGACCATTTGAATCTGTGCAGAAGGGCGTCCATCGTACGTTCGAAGGTGGCCGGTGCATTGCATAAGCCAAAAGGCATAACTCTGAACTGATACAGCCCATCAGGTGTCATAAATGCAGTATTCTTACGGTCCTGGTCATCCACTGCTATCTGCCAATAGCCAGAGCGTAGATCTATGGAGGAGAAGAATTTGGCACCGTAGAGGCAATCAAGGGCGTTGTCAATGCGTGGGAGACCCAGGTACAAGTCCTTTTTACTTATCTTGTTCAGGTGGCGATAGTCAAAACAAAAATGCCATGTGCCACCCTTTTTCCTCACAAGAACGACTGGCGAGGTCCAGGGGCTGTAGGAGGGTTTGATAATGTTTTTAGCAAGCATCTTCGTAACCTCAGCGTTGATGACCTCGCATTGACGAAGATGGCAGCTTTCTGGACGTTTCGCTGCAGAAACCGCGGTGCAGTGACATCCTGCTGCTGCTCACAGTCGCGACCAAACCGACATCTACTTCCGGTGTTTCGAGCAATCAGGTTTGGCCGCTGCAGCAGATTGTGATGCTTTTGATGATGACACAAACTCAGAATACGGACCTTACTTGCAGTAGACAGGTTCCCGTTTCCAAATTCATGCTATTTTTTTTGCAAGAACCACAAGACAGTGCCAGGACATGGTGACAGCCAGCACTTTGCATGTGCAAACAAGTTTCTCATAGAAAGGTGAAAAGTCAGGCATTTTTTTCATAGCGTGAACCACAGCCTATGCACGAGCATAGTGTGCAAATCCAGAATAGCAGACTACAGCAATGAAACGTTTCGATATTTCACAATGCCAAAAATGGTTTTATGAGAGTTAACGTCCCCAAGCGACTCAGGCTATGAAGGACAACATAGTGAACGTCTCTAGAAATTTCTGACCACCTGGGGTTCTTCAACGTGCACTGACATCGCACAGTGCACGGACCTATAGAATTTTGCCTCCATCGAAATACGACTACAGTGGCTGGGATCAAACCCACGTCTTTTGGATCAGCAGCCGAGCGCTACAACCACTGAGCCACCGCGGCGGCTCAATGCCAAAAATGGAAACTGAAGTGTTAACTTTTTTTCAATGAACATTTTCTCTGATATGTATACATGAGGTTCCATAGTGCAAAATGAAGGGACAAGACAAAAGTGCCCTTGTACTTGTGGCTTGTACTTGTGTCTTGTCCCTTCATTTTGTGCAATGGAATCTCATATGTGAATGACCCACTAGCCTCAATCACCCTTTGGGAAAGTGCATCTACTAACAGCAAAAATTGTTTAACTATATTTGCTAAGATAAAAAGCCCTCTCTAAACTCAGTGCTCATTT
Source organism: Amblyomma americanum (assembly GCF_052857255.1). Classification (NCBI taxonomy): domain Eukaryota; kingdom Metazoa; phylum Arthropoda; class Arachnida; order Ixodida; family Ixodidae; genus Amblyomma; species Amblyomma americanum. The sequence continues at coordinate 496,305,221 of NC_135497.1, read as the reverse complement.
ACAACTATTTGCTTTTCTGTTCCTTTATTGCCATATAAAGTTTTTATTAAGGGTCACTTTGACTGTAATATGAAGTTTCCTTGCTATATATTTTTAAAATTTATTTTTGCAGTCGTAGTTATGTTTTATGGCTAACAGTAGCGAGGCTGCGAAACCTCGTCGCCTCAGCAATCCCCATAGTTGAATAGCTCTTTTAAGGAGTATAGACAACTAATTAAGTATACATTGATAACCATGTGGTATCCACTTATGTATGCAAAATAATTTATATTCGAATTTCTCTGTCAGAATGCTGGCTCCGACGTCACAGTTGCATATAGGTCAAGTGGGGCATGTGAAAACAGATATAATCACTGCTTCGTTGCATTTTTTCACTGCAATGCTAAGCCAGCAGCCTCAAGAACCGAAATAATGAATGAAGGAGCAGCGATTTTATTGCTGTCTTCGCACGCCTCACGTGGCCTATCCGGAACTTTGACATCACTGAGCTGTTGAAACCAAAACCGAAATTGCATGACAGAAATATTCAATTGTAAATTTGTTAAGAGTTGCAAGCAAATATCACGTGATTATCCATATATACAGTTTTATACATAAAGTGCAATGGTGTCAAAGCTATTCCTGTTGTTTGTGCTGCCTGCATCTGTGGCCAAAAAGTAGTGCGTTCCTTGTGGTGAGAAGAAAATATTAAATACTTTGCCTCCAGACTTACTACATGTTACATTTGTCATGAGCTTGATTAAATGCACTCTTATCGCTGACGACACATTGTCGTTTTCTCGTGCCTTAGAACACTACACCACACAAGAAACGCTGAGTAATATGCCTCCCTTTATTTTTTCGTGCGGACTACTTCCGTACCTTTCACAGCGTTGCACCTGATGTATGAAACGGAGTAATGTCTTATGCATCACTACAATGAAGAAAACATGCCACCAAAATTAGGTATCTATACTTCTTTAAGAAACTCGCAGAAACGGTGGCGCCAGCTTTCCCTTTAGGTAATATTTAGAAACTCTATGATGAAGACGATCAGTTGCTTGAGCATGACAACATGGCCTGGGCAAGGTGACAGTTTAAAAACTTTTGTGCACAGTAGAGATGCACTTGTTAGCGAATAATTTTGTAAATAAAAACACCTGCACGCTGCAGTCAATGATGACCAAAATTGAAGGAACAGTCACAGCCAGTCACAGCGAAACGCTTATAATACAGACCATTGACCAGGCTGAAACTGTATGTAAACACGATCAACGGAAAAGCAGTACTGAAGCAAACAGGTGTAGGCACGTCATCGTTCACAATCGACTAGGCCATGAAGAAAGCATCGTGAACAAGAGCAGGTTTACTCCAGACGCAAGACGTGATATTTGTTCACAAGTGCGGCGTCTTTTTCCATGTCTGCTGTTTCAAAATTGAAAGAAATGCAAACTAACCCTCACATGCACCAGCAGCCTCAACTCGAGTACAATGTTTTGTCCGCACATTTAGCAGTAAGGCAATGTAAACAACTGTAAGGCTCGGTTTGCTCCTACTTACGACGCGCAATATCGTACTCAACTGCGAGATTTCTGCGAAGAACACGCCGCCGACGTATGGGACGACCGTTGCTGTGAGGCGTTTTGCCCTCCCGTTCAAGAAGAGGACACCAAGGCAGGCAATGCAGGCCCAGCAAGCTGCGTCTTGTGCACAAAGCAGACACACCGCATCATCATCTTGGAGCTCACCAGAGCCCGTGTTTGCCCGCTGCAAATCCTTTTCGGCACTGCGTCCCATCACAGATTTCCTTGAGTTTTTACCGCAAAATATACTGACAATAACCTGGTTTCTACTTCAGATTAACTCCCAAATTGCTTAACGGGCAAAAGCATGAAGAACCCGACGCCACTTTACACTCCTTTCCATCATGGCGACTTCAACTTTGGATTGGATTGGATATTAGACGATGCGTCAATTAGGCAAGGCAACTATAGACGTCCTCTTTGTTAAAAGATGAATAAAATAAAAACGTTTCTGATATAATACGCGCAAATTTTTTTTCAGAGCTATAAGTACATAAATCGTACTAGTGCGCAAAATACCATTCGCAGAGTATGACACAAACGAAACCGAAACTCTTCACATCGCGCCGCTTCTGAAGCGTTGAATGCGCGCGCTAAACTATTGCGCGAAAGTTTGCAAGTTATCCGTGGTGTGTCTTCTGTAAGCCGACAGCTACGCCTAGCTGAGTGACAGCGACCTGCACAGTCTGATCGCATCCCTTAATGACAATAAAGTTGGCACCATAAAGTGCGCCATGGACCTTGGGCCATACACATATTCGCAGGGGAATGAACCGGCCGCCGGCGCTCTAGAGTGCGTGGAAGATCGCAGGTCATCCACTAGTGATGTGAAGGTGCTCCGCTGCAACTTGTCTGATGGAAAAGCCGCAGAACTGTGGGTGCGCCAATATAGCACGAACACTAACACCTCCTGGATTTGCGAGAAGATCCAAACAAACTGCACCAGGTAAGCGAAACTGCGGTTTTGGCATGACGAAATGTGATGCGTGTTATTCAAATCAGGATGTATATGTAGGTGGCTCCGGATTAATTTCAACCACCTAGGGTTCTTTAAAGTGCGCTGACATCGCACAGCACACGCGCGCCTTTCGCCTCCATCGAAACGCGGCCACCGCGGCCGAGATTGCAACAGGGTCCTCCGCCAGTAGTCGAGCGCTCTCGCAATTATAACCTCAAGAATTTTGGTGTCTCAGGCTTGTTTGATATAAAGTCCCTTCATGAGCTTTATGAAGATCCATCCATTCATCCATCCATCCATCCGTCCGTCCGTCCGTCCGTCCGTCCATTCTCAAGGATGGAGGAAGCCGATGTTGCATGCAAGCAGCTTGAGGAGCCCTAGACTACTGTACAAGCAACAGTCGCAGAAGGCATATATACACTTTATGGAGCACTTTCACAGGGTGACAGATCGTAATGGCTTCAATACAACGAAACAATGTATAAATTCAAGTATACAAAATTGATTCTTTAAAAAAAAGACTAAAAAATTCAGGGGCACTTTGTTAACCTAAAGTGCGGTGAGTCGATAGCCTTTAGCGCGGTGTCACTGATGTGTAGTTAAGATGTTAATTAAGTACACAATTATTTGTGAATCTTAAATGCTGGAGACACTGGAGGGCATTTGGGACGCATCCGCCTGATTCGACGCCTTTCTGCAAACACTCTCCAGCGACGTAGACCAGAACTACATGTGCGTTGACAGGAAGTAGAGTAGTCGTTAGCACGCTTAGCTGCGGAATGGGAGTATGGTAGTTTGAATCCCATCGTGCACAAAGATTTTTTTTCTTATCGAAATGAAGAGTGTCACGGACGGATGGACGAATGGACACCGCGAGTATGAGCCATTAAAGGCTTTCGCCTTAATAATGCAGCTTAAAATATATACAATTAAGTGTGATGAACATATTGATTAGAGGTAAGAGTTCATAAGCAACTTGATTTCTGACAGAGTTTGGTTGAGAATTTCTTTGCCTCTGTTCTGACAACTGTTTAGAACTTTGGGTAGGTGACACTGAAGCCTTTGATCACCATAATTAGTACGGGAGCTGGTAACTTTCCACACATCTGTATGATGATTTAGACGTGCTGATGCAGACTGTTGCAAGTTTGCTATTTCAGTTAATGTCATGCAATGTTTTCAAGAACTGAAATAAAATTGTTTTATCGTCTTCGGTTATAGATCTGCTGATTTTTAGGAAGATTATATTTTTTGAAACAGGTTAAGTGTGCTCTGTATAAGGTAGGTTTTCAAAAAAGATTTTTTTTGCAATAATAGAAGTTTGTTAAAGGAGTATAGATACCTAACTTTTGGGCGCGCGTTTTCTTCTTTGTAATGATGCGTAAGATATTATTATACATGAATCACCACGTGTTATTCTCCTACGACCGCTGAATAATTTATAATCGCATTTCTTTCTCGTGCTGTTTCGGTTTCAGCAGCCCAATGAGGACTGTGATGTCAACTTGTGTTTACAGGTCACGTAAGGCATGAAAAAACTGCAATATAATTGCTGCTTCTACATTCGTTGGCATTTCATCTCTTGAGGAAGGCTCACTTCAGCACTGCAGTAAATTAAAAAAAGAAGCAGCGATTATACGGATAATTTTCCATGCCTCACGTGACACAAAAGCACTTTTTGACATCACAGCCATCGTTCAAATATTGAAACCGACACAGCATGACAGAAAAATTCGATTATAAATTATTTACCAGTTGCAGGTGAATATTGAATGATGATTCATGCGTAGTAGTGTCTTCCGCATCATTGTAGAGAAGAAAACATGCCATCAAAATTAGGTGTCTATAGTCCTTTAATATTGGATTCCGCTGTCGAGCGCCATACCAAATGGGAATACTGTATATTAAATATAACGTATATATTGTATATATGTTATGTTGTGATGATAAAAACGTTTGCAAAGGTTGGTCCTTTGTTTGTTGGTTTGGTTTTATAGAACTTTAGTTAACGTCCTAAAACGGCTGAGGCGAGGGACGCCGTACTGGGGAGCTCCGGAAAATTGTGACTACCTAAGGGTTCTTCAAAGTGCACTGACACTGCACAGTACACGGGCCTCTAGCATTTTGCTTCCATTGAAATGAGACCGCTGTGGCTTGGATAGAACCCGTGTCCTTCAGGTAACTAACAGGAAGTGAGGAACAGAGCTTCAAAAAGTTTCTTTTGATGAAAATAACCCTCTGTATTGTGCTCAGTTCTTTCATAAAGTGTAATAATTTCTCCAGGCGACATAGGTTGACTGCCATCAGAGCCTCTAACTTTTATCTCGGTGTGCCACTACCATCTGTTCTGGCTTGACATTCTTTGCAAATTCAAAATGTAAATCCTTGCTGAAACCCCCAGTTTTCCTATCGTTATTGTCATCATAGGGAAAGGTGTGCAAGAATATGCCAATAATTTAAACTTGTCCAAAAAGTTGACTTTGTTCGTTTAAGGATTTTGGTAAACTGCATTACGAATTTTTACCTGTTCATTAATTATAATAAGCTATGGCTGTAATAACATTTCATACTGAACTATGAAACAGTACTGAAGTATGAAGACAAAAAGAAATCCCTTCCTGGCTCAAAATTTCAGAATTCCTCAAAACTTTTCATAATAAGCATGCCTTATGAGCACTATTTATTTTAGCTCTCCCCAAAGGCACAAGGCACATATATCACACATATATCATGTATGATGTTAAATAATGGCACATAATTTGCTCCATATGCAAACTGTTATGCCATGTTTTTTTTTGCCCTGTAGAGGCCTTCTCAGTTATTACACTCCTTGATGTGTCTGGATTCATTTCAAATAATTTGGCTTGCCTGCTTTGCACAATTACATAAAGACTGTCTTGTTAAGGTCATTAGCAAACCTCATAAGGCCTACATTATGCACGTGTGCACTGACTGTGGCATCTTTTGGTTCTTGTAGGATGGTCTTCCACAAGGTGTGGCGGTGCCAGCATAATCCACGTGACAAATCGTCACACCGCAACACCTCGTGCCCAGCGAAGCTGGATATCAAGATTAAAAAAGTGAATCGCGACACTATGAAAAATGACCTGTTCCTCTGCCGGCAGACACCTCTACAGGCCGTTGTAAAGGTGTCGCAACACAACCACAGCCTGCAGTCAGCTGACTCACTAAGACTTCTTCGACCCAGCGAAGAAACAAAAACTGCTTTTCAAGAATATTTTGAAGATGGAATGACGACAGCTCAAGCAATAAGCCACCATGAGAGGGTTCTCACTGGAAAACCAAATGGGCACACCCTGCTGGCAAATTCCATGGCCAACCCACCACCAAGGAGTGTTTACCGGTGGCACCAGGAATGGCGGAGTCAAAAATATGGACCCCAGGGTAACCCGTCTTTAAAGCTGCAGAAAAACAAGCCCACGTATTTAGCCCAAGGTAAACAGGATTACCTATTCCAAAAAATTCCAGCATTATTCTTTGAAATTTTTAATTTCTGCTACTGCTTCCAATCCTGATAAGTGTTTGCATCACCACATATCAGAGATGTAAGTAATGTACAGTTGTGTGATGGGGAAGACATTCAGGAAAATACCTTGGACAGGTGCTGTACACTCTGCAGTGATTTAGCTCTTCATCATCCGGGCAAGGCAGAGCTAACGCATTGCCAGCATCCGTGCTTATTCATGAGAGCGTATTGTGAAAACAAAAAATGGGCCATCATTTCCAAGCTATACTAGCTGTGCATTTTCAGTGAAAGTCCTTACTGTGGGAAAAAAATTTATGTTATAAATTAGAGTCCTACATTCATGCAAAGAAGAAGCGTGGAGTAAGTTCAGCAGGGTGCATTGCTGGGCAAGTTGGTTTGACATACTCAAATATGCAACACTGGCAGACGACGGAAGTCATCAGCCAGTGCTGCATATATGAATGCAGTAAGTGCTCAGTGTTAATTGCTGACTTCAAAATTATTCTTGTACGCCAATGCACTGCACATGTAAAAGCTGTGTAGTGACAGACCTGTGCCTTGTTTGAGCACAAAAAGCCATAAACAGAGGCATTTCCATGAAATAGTCTCAATACTACACTACAATGTTACAAAGTTCTAAAAGCGGCACTGTTACTACAGTGACCTCAGTTATTGTCAGTCTACGAAGCCATACCGAAATGATGTGTGTTCATTATTATTTACCTGAAAACACCTTAAACGAAATGAGGCCACAATGCAACTGACTGTAACTCTAAGTTGTCTGAGAAATATACATGAATGGTAGATGGGCAATACACTGCATATGTGTACACTCAAGTACATCTTCATCACCCATTTTGAAGAGCCAAAAGCATCATAAAATTGAATACAGCCGCTTTTATACATTTTCTCCTTCCTTCTGTGTATCTTTGAGTCGAAGGATTACCTGTTCGTATGACTACTGTAAAAAATTTATCACCGCCTCTACTGCTGTTGCACTGCATGAGTTGCAGGTTCTTTGTGTCCCACTAGTCCTAATTCTGACAAACTGGCTTATATTTACTGTTGAGCCATTGTTAGAAAGCTGCAAAGCATTGAAGGCAACAAGAGAACTGATGCATGACATGATAAAGGAAATGAACCATGTAAACAGTGCACCAACTCAGGCGGTGCAAAAAGATTCTCAGCATTACGTAAGCGTAGATGGAGACTTTGCAAGTCACTGCTGGTGGTAGCATTCCATCACGCGCACTTATCAATCTATGATTATTTTTTAAAATGCATACAGTCATTTGATCACTTCAATGATATAAAGGTAATGAATAGATTTAGGCAAAGAATCTATAAAGTGCTGCCAGAAACTCAAGAGCTGTGGTATACAAGAGCGATAAACTTCCTGGCTGAAACCGTGCTAATCCTTGTTCACTGTCCAGAGACCTGACCAATGTGGGAGTTACACACATGAGCAACATTATCTTTTAGAGTAAGTGAGAACAAATTTATTGTCGACTTTGTCGCTTACGCTTGCTGCGGTGGACAGAAGAGGAATATGGGAATATCAGATTTGCCCTGCTCTAGAATTCTAAGGAAAAACTAAAACTGTTTATTAACATTTTTTCGCCAAGAGATTACAATACAATATCTTTTTATTTTGCATTAGAAAAAATATTGGCAAATATGCTAAGATAAGTGGCCTCTACAAAGCAATGTAAAGCGTGGCTAAACCAACCGTGTCCTTCATTCATGTATCAATAGACCCCTACTTTTCCCTTTCTTAGCAACCCAATTCCCCAACAAATGGTCTTGAGCCTCCCTTTCCAAATAAACAGCTCATTCATTAATTCATTCATTTTACATGAAACATCAAACTGCTCTGAAAATGCACTGTTAAGATGCAAAGATATTAAAAAGACTGTCTTCGAACAAGCTTGTGTTACTAGAGGGAACATTCTGTGATAAAAATTTACAATGCACAAATAGAAAAGACTGCCTTTGAACAAGCTTATATGTTATCAGAGGCAACATGCTGTGATAAAAATTTAAAATGCATAAAATCTTCTAGACAAAGTACTGCCAGTACAAGAGCTGGAATATGGTATGTGGGAATACCTGCATCAGGATTAGTGACTAGCTAAAATTAGTGATAAGCTCTTGTTCAAAATACCTTGCACACCAGTTGCAGTGCGGAGTAGAAACATGTTCAGTGTGCTGTGGTTTTATAAAAACAATAGCGAGCAAGCTTGTGAAGTCAAATATACAGATTTTACTTTACTCCGTTGCTGTAATCCATAGTGAGTAATAGAGAGTTCTCCTGTATACATAAAAATGTTACGAAAGCTAGCTATTGGGCATAAAGAGAAACACAAAAGGTGGAGAGGCTAACCCTCATGTTTATCAGTCTTTTCATGCTCCTTCAATGATATGCTTGTTTGTTTTGCAGGGACAGATGTCAGCATCACGAGTGTGGCAGATGACAGCTGGGCAGTCCTTGTCGTCACACCCGTCATGCATCGAGCCCAGCAGCTGGAGTCCGCAAGTGACATTATATTCGTGGACTCTACATCATCATGTGACGAAACTAGGAGCACCATAACGGTGCTGCTGACAGCCACAAAGGCAGGGGCAGTGCCTATTGCACTCGTCATACACAGCTCCCAGACCAGGGAGGGGTACAAACAGGCCTTCCAGCAACTCAAAAGCCAGCATCCATTATGCTTTGGAAACAGCCCGGTTTGTTGCTTTAATGAATTATGAGCAAATTAGAATAACATTAATTTTTTTTGCAAGACTTCCCATCCAAACTGCCTTACTATCCGAAATATGACAATGGTGACAGATTGATGTGGCACGATATTGTATTTTGATTTGGTTTTCTGTGCGTCTAACAACTTTTACGTCTGACACTTCTAATATGACCACTGTATTTTTCTCTTAGATGCCTATTTGTCATATGCCCTGCATTAATGCTGTTACGAAGTGTACCTTGTACCTATGTATATTTTTGCCTTTAAGTTTTGCCACGTACAATAGTTTATTTACTTTTTGCCTTCCATCTCATGTTGTATTAATTAGTTTCTCTTGTACATATGCCACTTCTTGTCCCTCTTACTCAATGCATTTCTGACCTTTGTAAGGTATTATGAATAAATAAATGAATAAATACAGTGCATATCTAAAACCAAACACAACTGCAGGAGAAGTTGGGTTTATAATGCAACAAGCTGGACAATTTTTTGGTATAGGTTCGGTCGCATGTCAGGCGAAGGATTACCAACTTTCTTTTTCGAAGAAGATTGGATAGAGGCCAGGACACATGGCAGACAAACAGCTGCGTGTCGAAATTAGCAATTTTTTGGTTAAGGCGTGTCTGCCTACAAGCTGATTTTCTCGACCACGCTGCCTTTCAAAGCATGTTCCCGCCAAGGAATTTTCAAATGGAAACACAATGCAGGAAAAGCAAGCTACCAATTTTTCCACCAACTCGTTCTTGGTTTTTATCAAGGAACTCCTGCAGACTGCTGCTGCAGACTGTTGCTTTACCCCTCATGTAAATCCCTCACCCAAGGACCCTTGAGGTATCTATAACAACAAAAAATAAAATCAAGCACGTTCCTGAATTCTAGATGAATCTTTAGCTTAGTTTTGAGAAGTTATGTAATTAGCTGCATAGTCATCCTTTTCTTCTTATCTTTCCAAGAGTTCTTCACAGTAGAGAATGCTTTCTTCTCTGACTGCTGTTGCAAGGCAGATAGGTTAGAAAATGAAAACCCTTTGGAGTGGCTATTTATTCCTGGCTATATGACCTGATCGAACTCAAAAAGTGGTTATTTTGATAAGGTCATGTTTGGAACAGAAAGTGTGATTTGGAAAACCCTCACAAAACATGGGCTAATCAGTAATCATAATCAACAGCATTGACTGCTTTTTTATACATGCCGAAGTGCTGGTCAGCATTGGTGTTAATGTCCACACAGTAAGTACATGTCCCACTACAACATTTTAAACATGGGCTGTAAGTGCCTCTGCATTTAGAAACCTGCCACCCACAGGCTCTAGTATGTGCCAGAAGTAAGCATAAATTTTTTTTAATCCTCTTGCCACAGTGTTGGCAGAATATTCAAGAAAAAACACGGCATAGAGTTGGCAGATGGGTAGAATGTTAAAATACAATCTTGCCGAGGTGTATACGACTCCGTTAGCCTGTTGGTTTATGCTTGTGATGGGTTCCTTTTCACCTTACAAGCTCCAGCTGTGTTTATGACTGACAATTCAAGACCCGAAAAAGATGCCCTACATGAAACATGGCCCAGCGCACGACAGTTGCTGTGCCACTTTCATGTTCTACAGGCCGAATGGCGTTGGCTGACCTCCACAAAGAACCAGGCAGCCAAGGAAGAGCGACGTCACTTGATGAGAGCTTTTCAGAAGGTGATGCAGACACTGTCATTTGACTACCTGCCTAGGCCATACAATACAAAAGAAAAGAGAGACACTCTGCACATAAAACACTTCGCCATGCCCATTTTGGCTGAAACATTGTATTACTCAGAAATAAGAATGTACAACTAATATTTAAAAGGACGCTAAGGGTAAACTGAAGTTGGCCTGCACTGATACATTCCTGCAAATGAAAAGAGGCTAACCACACCCCTAATGATGTAGCTTTTAGAAGTGAACAAAGACAGAAAAAAATGAGAGTTATCGCTACCACAACTCTAACAAGCAAACTAGAATGACATTAAGACCTAATCTTATACGTAGATTCCCAAGGCAAGGATCCATCACCTCCAACTTCTAAACAGTGATCACAGAGCTCTTTCCAGTCTTGACGGCATGAGTTTTAGTCAAGTGGAGGGAAGAAAACAAGTGTTTCATTTTTACAGCCAACTTTCTAAGAAATAAATGCCTCTTTCACTGCCATATGACTGTGCGGCACTAGTCATATTGTTTTTGATTTTTAACGAAGTAAGTACAACATGCAGAACCTGGCACATATAGTGAACACCTTGAGGTAAACATACTCACGATGACAGGAAAAGAATTCTATGCACTTTTCCTGTCACATACATAGTCTCATTGCCATGCTTCACAACAATGTAGCAAACACAGATGAGAGAGACTGGACATAACAAGCACTTGTTGTGTCTAGTCTCCCTTTCACCCATGTTTGCTGCACTGTTGTGAATCATGAATATATATCAACTCGCCCAACCTTCTATACTCTCATTGCCACTTGATTCAATGGCCACTGAACTGAATGGAAATCCGCTGGTGCCAAACTTTAGTTTTTTCACTCGCCATTCAACTCTATGGGAATAACTTAACAGAGGTTTGAAAATGCAAATAGATAATGTCAAGAAGCCATGAGAACAACCACATGGTCAGCATACATTGGAAAAAATCTGTTGACTTAACTAACTCCTTCAGAAATTACTTTTTATTCGATCATCAAAATAACAGCTCCGCAGATTTCCAGAAGTAAGCAAAGCAATACCATCTTTTTTGTATGCCACGTCTCTGTATTTTTCCGATTTTGCCCATTTAAGCATAACTGCATACTTCATGACAACCAAGAACTGGCAACGCCCTACTGGTGCTACAACACAAAGAGAAGAGAACAGATAACAATTTGTTTGTGAAAGTACCACTGGAAAAAAAATAAATGCTTCTAGCTGAAACGAAATGCACAGTGTTACCTCCCATCTCTGTCTTTGGATTGTGCCTACTCGCAAAGTGTGCAGTGCTTTATTTTCTGAACATGTGTGAATTAAAAACTGCATTTACAACAATAACAAATGTTTTCCTAATCTGCTGCTTCAGGCCGAGTGTTCGTCCCGAATGTACCTTACCTAGTTAGATATATCTTTTGCCAGCCAACAGATTTCATGCTTTCTTATTAACAAATTCATATCTGCGACAGCAACAAACATGTATGGCCCTTGAAAAATTTTATGGTCATTGACTCCTTGTGCATTTAGATTGCTCATGTGACAGAGGATCCCTGGTGAGAAAAACTAAGCAAAGTTAACTGATCGAGGAAGGATGATGAGGAATGCAGAAACAGCTTGTACTTGCGCAAGATATTGGTCCAATCCTTTTGTGATATAGACATTCAGTTCAAAAATGAGTTCACGTGTTATGGTACAGAAATAATGGTACGCAGCTAGTAATACAAAACACCACTGTATGCGTAGACGATATGCTTTTTTTGTTCTGGTTTCAGATTCTGTATGCAAAAACAATGGAAGAGCTCCAGACAGCTAAGGAAGAGCTTCACTGCCACAAACACGAAGCCTTCATAAAGAGAGTGGAAACCTTCCTTCAACACCAGCAAGAGTGGGTGCTCCTCTACCGTGCAGGCACAGTCACCAGAGGCCATAACACGAATAATTATTCAGAGGCATCCATACGAATCCTGAAGGACATCGTTTTGTGCCGCACCAAGGCTTACAATGCAGTAGCCCTGGTAGAGTTTACGATCACAACTTGGGAAAAATATTTTGAGGCACGGTTGCTGAGGCATGCGCATAACCGTGACTCCTCCCACCGTGTTGAATTCCAGCACCTGCTGCAGAAGCTGCCCAATGATTTCGCCAAGTCCATTGTATAGGTGGATGGCGCTTTGTATAGTGTGCCAAGCTCATCTGGCACCAGCTCTTATGAAGTGGATGCGGACATTGGCTTCTGCAGCTGCTGGAGAGGCAGCCAAGGCGCTTTTTGCAAGCATCAGGCTGCTGTCCAGAAGGCTTTTGGTGGCTGTTTTCCGAACAGCCCGGAGCTGACGCCCGAAGACCGCCGACGGCTCGGCTACTTGGCACTGGGTGACCGTTGCCCAAACATAGAATTCTTTCTTCCAATGATGCCAGGAGGCAATGAAGAGGTCACAGTAGCCTGTACATCGGCACACAGTGAACAGGCTATGCATGCAGATGTGAGCCAGCTGCCAGAATCTCCTCCCGGGCCATTTCCAGACAGGAAAGAGAAACCTGAGGTACAGTGGAGCATTAATCCTTTCAACTATTATAATGAACTATTGTAGAAGCGTAACAAAACTTCTTGGAGGTTAATCGCATAGTCATCACTTTCAGCATAGTATATCCCTGTGCTCATTACCTGGCTGATAAGAATATTGTAATGAACCACTAGGTTGTGGACAGTTTCTGTTATGTACTGTGTGCAGCAGGGTTAAAGTTTGGGGCATGCTTGCCCCAACTTGTAACCAGCAGCTCCATAATATTACATAAGTGTAAAACAATATATGAATGCAAGGCCAAGACACGCACCACCAACATCCCATTCCCAATAGCGTTATATCTTGTAGTGAGCCTTCAGATAAATTTTGTGCATCTTGAAGCACTGAAAAGCACATGTGTTTGACATACATGAACACATTAATACACTACATGCAGTCTTATACATGCATGTATATATGCGTGCATGTCTATGCACACATGTTTGGCAAGCATACAGTTGCCACTAGTGAGAAAGTTTCTTTTCAGGTGAGAAGGCCCTGAAGGCCAAATAAAATGAAACAGCAGATCATGCATCAGTGCGTTCACCTTCATTTGGGATGGCGTGCATGCAAGTGTTAATGATTACAGTGCACATATATTCAGGAAGGGCAACCTCCTTGAGAATACTGACAGGGTGATAAATCTAATGGCCAGGATCGAAACTTCACTTATTCTTGAAAACAGAGAGACAGATGCAAGGAAAGGCATAAAGGATCACCAGGAAATGCCCAACAGGCTGCCCTACATGAGGAGAGGGTAAAAAAAGGACAAAACAGAAGAGAGAAGGAACGTTGAATTCAATTACTTGAAAGGATGGAATATGTCTATATTGTAGTCTATAATCTACAAAACAAACAAGAGCTATTGTGTGTATACAGACTGTAGCTTAGGATAAACGTCATGTTTGTGACAGTAGAGGTAGTTTGGCAGCAGCACGTTTTAGGCATGCAACCAAAACAAAAATATACACATATCTGTAACTCAAGCTGGAAAGGCTGATGGTGGGTCAGTTGGTGTAGGATGTTCAGGAGGGTGAAAACCAGAAAAAAAGATACGGTGCAGAAGATAGAGGGCAGGACAGTGGCTTCACTAACAACTAAAGTCTGTATTGAAGACTGGCTGCGAATTAGTAACACAGCCATACATGGGCAAACAGAAATTTATCTATGAAAATTCACAACATCAATGTCTTTGTTATAGATGGTGCACTCACATTTTGTGCTTCCTTATCAGGAAGGTCTGAAGGATTTTGCATACCTTATGTGTTTTCTGGTGGCCTAGAATGAAAACCTTGCCAAAATATGGTGGTACATCTGCTACAGTGAAAGGTAGCATTACAACCAAGGCGGAATGCCTGTTCAGATCGGACTTTCCATCAGGAATGACAAAACAGCAGAATCCGTCTTGAAAAGTAAGAACGGCAGTGCCAAAATAGAAAAAAGGAAAGATGTGACCAAAAAAAGGTACAAAAGTCAGTCATTACTTATTTTCACAACATGATGCACAGCATAAAAAATTTACCAAACATCAAGGCATAAATGATTTTTTTTCAAGTACAGCAAAGCCATCGTGCCTCATGAAATATGCACTGAGTAAAAAAGAAACTGTGCGCCAAAAATATGACAGCCAGCACATGTAATGCACCACAGAAGCGGTTTACAAGATTCCTTTAATTTGTGGAACAAGTTATGCCTGACAGCACATGTGTTAATGATAAGAGAAGTGACAGATTGTAAAAGTACTAAGCTAGTGAGCAATACTGATGCTGGAGAAAATGGTCGTCTTGCCTTTTAACGTAGCAGATGTACCACAGTATCTATAGTCGCAGCCATTTAAATACAAAGCATTTGTTAATGATCAAACTCCTCTCGCACCTCACCTATAGTAAATTAGGAGGTACCCGACATGCACACAAACAAGTTCCGCTGGTGTGTTCATACATAACGTCTAGAAACCTTCACAGTTTCGCTAAATGTACGCAAAAAGTTGAAATGATGGAGCTTGCTCTATATAGTTGTGGCCTTGACTGCACGTCACGTTTAGTGAAGTTTACATTCTAGACCACAGCGACATCCTTGAGGCCTTTCATATCAAGAAGTTTGGTGATTCTTATGCGAGTGTACCACCTCTAGCGCTGATGAAAAAGGAATTTTATGTTATGAATTCTCGTATGTAAATTTCTCTTAGCTGCGGCTTTGGCATATTTAGGCTGTATTATTTGGCAGCCTGCCTTCAATAAATATTTTAGTCCAGCAGTTGTCCACCCCTTTGTGTTGTGTACCGTCTTTTCTGGCTGATTTTCATCTACCTGTTACCCACTCTACCCACCCGTCCATTTAAAAATGTCGCATCAGTTTTTAACCCTTTGAAGTGTTATTTTTGTTTTAATCGAAAACAAACATTCTTCATCCTAAAAGTATATTCAAGCCCCATGAAGAGATAATTTGTTAGTTTGCAAGTGTGAAATACCACTTTATTTTTTAAACGGATGTGCAAAATCCGGTACAATGTGTCACAATTAATCGAAACAGCAATATTGAAATGACAGGAGTTGTCGAGTAAACAGCCGAAAAATAGTGAAATCAATTTTTGTTTTTGAGTTACACATTACGCTTGAAATTGCGAGACAAAAATGACCTTACTGCTAGTGGCAAGATCTATCTGCATAAAAATGGCGAAGGACATGCTAATACCCTGCTCAATGTTTCGCTAAATATTACTTATTGTATTCATTAAGTGGCATAAATAAGAACCACATCATATGTGACATGAAGGACACTAATTCCATATGAAAGAAATTACTGCTAGGCATAGCACCCTCTCAGAAAAGCCCGTTAGTTCGCCCTGTACACAGTTATGTACAAAATGCCTTAAAGGGTTAAGCAGGACTCACTCTTTCAGTATACAGTCAGAGATAGTATCAAGAATATTTTTTTTTATTTTCCATTGCAGGACATGGAGGAAAAATACTGTGCACTTGAAAAGGAGCTGCGACGTGTGCACAAGCTGGCTGAAGACAGCGCTGTTTATCCAAAACTACTGGATGCAGTCACTGCACAGCTCAAAAATGTGACAAGTAGTGGTGCACATGCTCTTCTGCTGAAGCTAAAGGCCTCCTCTGCAGCAGATAGGAGGCGTGGCCAAATAATAAGAGTACAGCCAGCAAGCCTGGCAAGGCGCCGGCCTGGCCTACCAAGGGGCTCGAAACGCGTTCCTGCTGGGCGGCCACTCACAGCAGGACAAGCAAGAAAAATCAAACGTGGCCACAAATTAGGCAGTAGCATTCAGGAAAATGTACCGGGGGCAAAAAGTCACTAGACTTGCTTTCATAGGTAAAGACAAACAGGATGCAGCAGCACAAGGATACAACCACTGCTACTGCATCCTAGTGGCGTCGCTATAACTGCACCCAGTGCGGTAGCAATTGCGTCACCCTCCTCCCCCCTCCACCTTCTCTTCCAGTGTGTGCCGCATGAGCCCTCCTCCGCTTCACTGTTTAGCTTACTTCATACCATATGAATATAATTCAACTAACAGTGGTATGAAAAACATGCTTGGTGAACATTCATATTCATATTAGCAGAGCCAGGAAAACGAAACCTCTGAAATTTGCTTTTTGAACAAAGGTGCACCAATTAAGAGAAATTTACACTTGTGTTTTGAAGACATGAATGAATGCAGCGACTGACAGTGTGAAAAGAATTGCGAAAATTGTGTGGGCGTTTAAAAGGTTTGCAAAGATATGAGTACCAAAAGCTAAAAAGAGTTATAACGGTAACTGCCTAAGGACTGTTTCCGATATACAGAACCACTCAATTGATATCTGCAGAGGTAATTAAAAAGAAACAATAATTAACTGATGCAAACTCCTTTCCAGTATGTGAAAATGTGTGTACTCATTACGCAGGAACCATGAAGGACAATTGAATGTCGAAGTGCACAAGGCCCTGACAAAAGTACAGAAAACAACTGAATTTTATTTCTGTTGGAATAAGCAACAAAAATGTAACCATTCAAGGGAGTTTTGACAGCTAGAAAACTGAATTAAATTGCAAGAATGACAGGGCAACGTTATTTATTACTGCTAAACAAACACCTTCAGAACGACTAGTAAGTCGTTAATTGCAGTATGCAAAACACTTCTGGAGATGTACACACTAGCACTTCATTCCAATTAAAGCACTGGCAGTAACGGGATGACAACTGTAGTTAAGTGTGGGCTAAACAGAAATCAAAGAATTTCGAACTCTGTGCAATGGAATCACAGGGTTCCCAACTCTATCTAAAGAAATGTAGTGTACAAACTTCAACTGGAAAGATTACGGCCATACCCTTTTACAATACAGGAGGCTTTTTATTACTATAATGCATGCCATGTAATACGAAGACTTCAATATGCTTCAGTAACGACAAATATGGGAGAAACCAAAGTGAAATGTCGTGTGAAGCTGACAGCAAATGCGTTACGGCAAGTCTGCTCACGTCGATGCGCCAATATGCAAGCCTTTCAAATCTGAGATATCTGGGAAGGTGGCTTCATGAAGCTTAAGCATTCACCGTGTTGTTCAGGCCTCGGTGGCGGTGATTATTTTATCTTCTGTAATACAAGCAATTTCTGCGTGGGCAATGATTTCCTGACGATAATGTTCCGATAGGTTCCTGCAGCGCCAAGAGGTCTCCTCAGTTGTGAGAGCAATGACGTAAGATGAAATTTGTGTTCATGTCAAGCAGTATTACACTGATAAAAAGACGTACAATTTCTCTCCGACAATTTTGTTTCAAATGCAAGTAGACAACCTATTAGCCCTTGGTGAACAACTCACTCACCTGGGGTTTTATCGCGCAAATAAAACGAGCAATAATTTTTTTATTCAAGGAGAGGGTTGCAAGAAGCTCCTGATCGTTTCTTCAACTTCAGTGCTTTTTCCCAGTTTGCTTTCAAGAGATAATAATGCAAGGCCTGAGAACCTAGCCATCTTATTTGTAGATGTTAAGTAGTTTTTGATAAGTTAGAAATTAGAACCACTGACCACCTCATTGCGCCCCAGGCAGGGGTATCCTGAGGAATATTTGAACGTCTAGTGAAAAAGCTCTGCAAGATGAAAAACCCAACTGAGGGATGAACGCAAAGATGTGCAACAAGGACGAATGCTTGGCCTCATGCAGGTCAGTGCCTGCCGCTTCAATGTGTCTCCGTAGCCAAAATATTTTGGCTCGAACAACTGTTCTGAGAGAGCTGTGAGTTTAGGAAATGAAGCATTAAGCTAAGTGGCAGTTAACAAAGGCACTGCGTGCCCCCCGCCATCCTTCTATCCTGCAGCTGCACCGCCTTGAGCTCTGCTCCCGATGCAGACCGCACCCCTCACCCCCCTCGTGACGCCACTGCTGCATTATGCCACTGACTTTTCAGTGTCGCATTGCTATGCCTGCAACTTCTAGAAAAGGCCTCCCACTCAGTTGTGCTCAGTATACATTCCTATTTCATGTTGGAGTGTGCTATGAGCTGTCCAAAGAAGCTTTAAGGGGCAAAAGAGAAAGGCTGTAAAGCTTTATTTAGTTGTTAAAAAAACTGAACAACTGGAGACTTGAGATTACTGGTACGTTTACGATACCTAAGTGCATTTCTGTTCCATAGAATGTTTTCTGTTCCACCGATCCGTTTTCTGCTTTGCAATAGCTTAGTCGCGGTGCGAACTGTGCAATTTTTACACTTTCCTGTATACTGTTTTTTTTTGTGTGTTGCCTTACGCTACGATACCTCAGTGCATTTCTGTTCCATAGAGTTTATTCTGTTTCACCGATCCGTTTTCTGCTTTGCAATAGCTTAGCCACGTTGCGAACTGTGCAATTTTTACACTTTTCTGTATACTGTTTATTTTTGTGTGCGTTGCCTTACGCTACGATACCTCAGTGCATTTCTGTTCCATAGAAGTTTTTCTGTTTCACTGCTTCATTTTCTGCTTTGCAAAGCTTAGTTGCGGTGCGAACTGTGCAATTTTTACACTTTCCTGTATACTGTTTTTTTTTGTGTGTGTTGCCTTGTGCTACGATACCTCAGTGCATTTCTGTTCCATAGAGTTTATTCTGTTTCACCGATCCGTTTTCTGCTTTGCAATAGCTTAGTCACGGTGCGAACTGTGCAATTTTTACACTTTTCTGTATACTTTTTTTTGTGTTGCTTTACGCTACGATACCTCAGTGCATTTCTGTTCCATAGAATTTTTTTCTGTTTCACTGATCCATTTTCTGCTTTGCAATAGCTTAGTTGCGGTGCGAACTGTGCAATTTTTACACTTTCCTGTATACTTTTTTTTTGTGCTGCCTTATGCTACGTTACATCAGTGCATTTCTGTTACATAGAGTTTATTCTGTTTCACCGATCCGTTTTCTGCTTTGCAATAGCTTAGTCACGGTGCGAACTGTGCAATTTTTACACTTTTGTGTATACATTTTTTTGTGTTGCTTTACGCTACGATACCTCAGTGCATTTCTGTTCCATAGAATTTTTCTGTTTCACTGATCCATTTTCTGCTTTGCAATAGCTTAGTTGCGGTGCGAACTGTGCAATTTTTACACTTTCCTGTATGCTTTTTTTTCTGCTGCCTTATGCTACGTTACCTCAGTGCATTTCTGTTACATAGAGTTTATTCTGTTTCACCGATCCGTTTTCTGCTTTGCAATAGCTTAGTCACGGTGCGAACTGTGCAATTTTTACACTTTCCTGTATACTGTTTTTTTGTGTGTTGCCTTGCGCTACGATACCTCAGTGCATTTCTGTTCCATAGAGTTTATTCTGTTTCACCGATCCGTTTTCTGCTTTGCAATAGTTTAGTCACGGTGCGAACTGTGCAATTTTTACACTTTTCTGTATACTGTTTTTTTTGTGTGTTGCATTATGCTATGATACCTGAGTGCATTTCTGTTCCATAGAATTTTTTCTGTTTCACTGATTCATTTTCTCCTTTGCAAAGCTTAGTTGTGGTGCGAACTGTGCAATTTTTACACTTTCCTGTATACTGTTTTTTTGTGTTGCCTTATGCTACGTTACCTCAGTGCATTTCTGTTACATAGAGTTTATTCTGTTTCACCGATCCGTTTTCTGCTTTGCAATAGGTTAGTCACGGTGCGAACTGTGCAATATTTACACTTTCCTGTATACTGTTTCTTTTGTGTGTGTTGCCTTGTGCTACGATACCTCAGTGCATTTCTGTTCCATAGAGTTTATTCTGTTTCACTGATCCGTTTTCTGCTTTGCAATAGCTTTGTCACGGTGCGAACTGTGCAATTTTTACACTTTTCTGTATAATGTTTTTTTTGTGCGTTGCCTTACGCTATGATACCTCAGTGCATTTCTGTTCCATAGAATTTTTTCTGTTTCACTGATCCATTTTCTGCTTTGCAAAGCTTAGTTGCGGTGCGAACTGTGCAATTTTTACACTTTCCTGTATACTGTTTTTTTTTGTGTTGCTTTACGCTACGATACCTCAGTGCATTTCTGTTCCATAGAATGTTTTCTGTTCCACCGATCCGTTTTCTGCTTTGCAATAGCTTAGTCGCGGTGCGGACTGTGCAATTTTTACACTTTCCTGTATACTTTTTTTTTTGTGTGTTGCCTTATGCTACGTTACCTCAGTACATTTCTGTTACATAGACTTTATTCTGTTTCACGGATCCGTTTTCTGCTTTGCAATAGCTGAGTCACGGTGCGAACTGTGCAATTTTTACACTTTCCTGTATACTGTTTTTTTTGTGTGTGTGTTGCCTTACGCTACGATACCTCAGTGCATTTCTGTTCCATAGAATTTTTTCTGTTTCACCGATCCGTTTTCTGCTTTGCAATAGCTTAGTCGCGGTGCGAACTGTGCAATGTTTACACTTTCCTGTATACTGTTTTTTTTGTGTGTGTTGCCTTACGCTACGATACCTCAGTGCATTTCTGTTCCATAGAATTTTTTCTGTTTCACCGATTTGTTTTCTGCTTTGCAATAACTTAGTCACGGTGCGAACTGTGCAATTTTTACACTTTTCTGTATACTGTTTTTTTTTGTGTTTACTTCCGCTATGATACCTCAGTGCACTTCTGTTACATAAAGTTTTTTCTGTTTCACCGATCTGTTTTCTGCTTTGCAATAGTTTAGTTGCCGTGCGAACTGTGCAATTTTAACGCTTTACTCTATTACTGTTTTTGTTTGTGTGTTTCCTTACGTGCCTGTTTTTCAAGAATCTATTTTCGTACGGGGCCACAGCCAGTATTAAAGCTAAATGTTTGTGGTTCACCCCCTTGCCGAAAGTGGCAAATAAATTAAGGCTTATTAAAATACCCCAAGCTTTGATACCAGGACCAACAGTAGATTTTTATGGCAAATGCACAACAGCTGTGTGCAATTTTCTTATTGTGCATGCAATGTCCATGTGGCAAATTTAATTTAGGCATTGAAGGAATACGTAACCGTTCTTGTCTGCACACACTAGCAAAAGTCATGACTTGTATGCAAAATGCCCCTTTTCATATGTAAATCTATGAGGCCAGTACCTTCAACTGCACAAGAATTTTTATTGATATAAGTCGTCATCAGCACCACCCAAGTGCAGTACCGGACAGAGGCTCCTCCTGTTGGCCCCTAAATTTCCTGTTTTGTGCCAGCCACGGCCATGCTATCACAACTAATTTCATGAACTTGTTACTTCCTCCTGCAGTCAGCCACACTTGAATGCTCTTTCTTAATAGTCCAGAGTGCATGACAAAGAATTGGTGAATTCAACTAGTACGTCAGACTTCCAATCACATCTACCTCACTCCACATCAGCAGCCACACGCTTAAGTTAATTAGTACCTGGCCACTCAGTGTTGAGTGAAAAATTTAGGATGACAAAATTAAAGGGGCTTCTTCCTCTGGCTTCAGTTTTTACCTCATCACGAGTGCACCAACTGATATTTTATCAGTGGATTACTTGGAGACTTGACATATACCTGAGTAATAAAATTCAATCACTAGAATATATCTCAGCAGAGGAGAGGCTACAGTTTAAAAAATAAGCAAACATATAGTCAGAGAACTACAAGAAGATCATCACATCAATGAGCATACCAGTATATTGCAAATATGCAAAAATGCTGTGCACTGAAGACAGCTCAGAAATTCCTTATCAGATTATTGCTTTGAGAACAACTTTTATAACGCAAGTACTCTGCTGATAGGTAGACAAATTGGGAAATTTAGTGTCATGTCACAGGTATGTTACTTCTGAAGAAATGTTAGTTCTGACTCATAATGCCCCATTATTAGGCAAGCACCGAGGTGGCTTTGAGTGATGGAGTAGAACTAAGTTCAATAAGCATGCCTCACGTCCTTGTCACAATCAGCCTCACTGTGTCTACTGTCCAGCTTGCGCAATGACTCACAAGCGTGAAATCTTCACTGCCGCTTCCTTCCATGTCAGCAGTGTTCTCAGCATTGTCAGCAGTTTCCCAAGCATCCTTAGACAAATATGACAGCACCTATGTGTTACTTTAACCTCTCGTGAAAGGCGACATGGTAGGCTCCTCAGTTATGCAAGCTTCCATTGCCATATATTAGTACGTCTCTAACATATCCCATAGGTCACCGCAGGCCCTAGCTAGCTACTCGCCTCATTGCAACGTACAGGGAGTTATCTCCTTCATTTGTGTTTTAACACTCTCATTGACAGCTTCAGGACCGCATGAATGGAAGCAGTAACAAAACACTAGTTGTAGGATAAAAAAAATTATGATGGAGTCGTTATTCCAGTCTCAAGAGAGCTTGCTTTTGGGTTTCTTAAACAGTTCTCAATCGGACATCGGCCTCACTGTCAACATTCCCTTCACACACATGCAAACACTGCCATGAAACTTGCAAGGTCTCCAGTATGTGCCTTTATTATAGTCATAGTTTTTACTCAAGTTCTGAACTGTAGTGCCTAGAATAGGCAGTATAATTGAACCAAAGAACCCTATAATTTTCACGCGATATGTAGATATAAGCGCCTACTTATACACTGCACAGTCCACTGTCAGTCTACAATTCACAGAAGGTAGTAGTGCGTATTGTGGCGCGCATAAACAGTCCACGCGCAAATGCACTTGGAATAACACACCAGTCAATGCCGTGCAGTCTGTCGGCTGCTGTAGGTAACAGTATGGCGTATAAGTATCGAAAACAATCCAACAAGTGAAAAGTTAAGTGACCACCACTCGCCGCATGGAGCGAGTTTCGCGGCCGTACAGCACAGTGCGTGCCAGTTGCATATCGCATATAACTCACAGGAGCCCCTCTTTAGCGCAGGTAAGGAGGCCAAAGTAGCAGAAAAACGCGCGTCCCCGAGGTGCGCAACGAACAGGCCGGGCGCAATGCGAGCGGCCATGGGGAAGCAGTTACCATAGCAATAACAACAACAAACAAGCAGCATAGAAGCATGGGGCGGAAATGACTTCAACGCACAGCGCAGCCAATTGGCGGCCGTCTGGCTGTGCCGGCTGCGTTTGGCGAAGGCGCGCCCGGGTCATGGCCTTGGGCAGCGTCGCCGCGGTAGGGATGAAAGGCGTCGCGCGTCTTCGTTGCTGCTTCTCGGAGCGGGGCTGCGAACAATGGGGCCCGGCCAAGCTGGGTCGCCTGCGCACCCCGCACTCCCCTCCGGCGCCGTCCGCTTGACTCATTTTGTTCCTTGTGGAGTCAAAAAAGAAAATGAATCACAGCGTACGCACTCTTGTCCACACACAGGCGGCGTTCCGTACCTGTTTACTTGGGGCTCCGGATGTGCCCAAGCTAACCGCGCACGACACCTCCCTACCAAGTGTGCTGCATAACATCTTGGAATGAAGCACACACAGAAAACCGAACAGACCAACGTGCCGCGGGCCCGGAGCCCGGAGCACCACCCCCTGCCGCTGCCGAAACATATGCGTTGGCTTTGACATATGCGTTGCCAAAGCCTCAGGGTACACCTCCATAAATGACATAACTTCAGGCCCCGGGTTTCCCCACCCCTCTAGTTGGCAGCTACGAGTCGCGACATCGCATAGGCATTGCCGTTTTGCTCCCCCTTTTTGTGCTCGACCCGGATATCGAATCTGCAGAGCGAGTGCCCAGCGTGTTAGCTTGGCGCCGTGCGGACTACTCAGAGTCAAGTATTTGAGCTCCTTATGGTCCGTTATGACCCGAATTTGTGCGCCACACAACCAGACTTCAAGTCGCCATAACGCCCAAATGATGGCATAAGCCTCCTTCTCGATACTCGCCCAGCGGGTCTGAGCCGGGCTAAGCTTTTTGCTCAGAAAAGCGATAGGCTGCTCGCGGCCCTCGTCGTCGCACTGGGCAAGGCAGGCTCCCACCGCGTAGTCCGAAGCATCGGTTGCGAGCACGAACTCCCGACTTGGGTCAGGTGCATGAAGTGAGGATGCGCTCTTCAAGCAAGCTTTCACCTCATCAAAAGCTTTCTGCGCCTCGTCATCCCATGGGAGCCGCTGCGGTGTCCGCCTGTTAAGCTCGTCAGTGGCAGCACGACGCGAGAGTAGTCGGGGACATATTGTCGGTAATAGTTAGCTATGCCCAGAAAGCTTCTGAGCTCCTTTGTCAGGGGCCTCGGCATCTCGTCTATTGCCCTGACCTTTTCTTGATTAGCGCTGTGCTTCCCCGACCCGACCACAAGCCCAAAAATTCGACTTTCTGTCTCGCGAAACGGCAATTGCCCGCGTTCACGGTGAACCCGGCGGCTGAGATCGAAGCGAGCACCGCCCGAACGTGCCTCACATGCTCCTCCCAGGTGTCTGAATAAATTGCGAGGTCATCTATGTAGGCGCATGCGTACTCGCGGTGCGGTGCTAGTACCTGGTTTATGACCCTCTGAAATCTCGAACTCGCATTCCGAAGGCCGAAGTGCATGACCTTCCATGCGTCCTGCCCCACCGGAATATCGTGAGGGCCTGTGCCTGCTCGTCAAGGGATATTTGCCAATAGCCTCTCAGCATGTCTATTGTCTTCATCAGCATGGCTGATGAAGTTGGCTTTCGTTACTCGCAACAGCAGCTCGGACGGTGGCTCATAGGGATCGCGTCCTGCTCGGTTATCGCGTTCAACTTCCGATAATCGCCGCACAAGCGCAGCCCCTCATCCTTTTTAGCGACGCAAACCACTGGGTGAGCATATGAGGGCTCTCGACGGGATATATTAGTCCCTACTCCAGGAGCTCATCTACTTGCCTCTCCACTTCCGATACGCCATCGGGACCTTGTACGCATGGCCAGCCCGTGGCTGAGCACCCTCTTTTAGCACGATTTTGTGCGCTTCTAGCGTGCATTTGCCGGGACTGCTGCTTAAAACCTGGCCATTCTCCTTGATCAATGCCTCTAGTTCTCAGCGCTGCGCTTCGTTCAAATGTTCGAGAGCACCCAGCGGCAGCGCGTCGCCCGGCACTGAGCGCATGGGGAACGTGGACACGTCGTCGAACTCCGCGTCTCCCTCGAATATCACCCCCACTACATTCACCCGTGCATGATACGGTCTGAGCTTGTTGGCGTGGACAGTCCGACATGCGTCATTGTCGAGTTTGATCAGATAACTGTACGGGCGCGTCTTCCGCATTACCGTCACAGGCCCCGTCCACTTGGACATCAACTTTCCCTCGCCATCCCTTTCAAGCAACAACACTTGCTGCCCATCTGTGAAATGTTTACCGACAGCGCGCAAGTTGTATTGTCCAGTGTACCTGCGTTGCGCTACCGCGCTGTTGTTACCCGCCTTTGCGTCTGCCTCGGCGAGCTTCTCGCGCAAAGCTGACAGGTACTCTGCCGCCGGCGTTGCCAAGTAATCTGGTACCGCCCAGTCTCCCGTCCAAGTTTTTTGGAGAATGGATAGCGGTCCGGTCGGTATTCTGCCATACATTAACTCAAACGGCGACTGCCCGGTCGTCTCATTAGGGACCTCTCTGTAAGCCCAGAGCAAGAATGGCACAAGCGTATCCCACTCACGCCCGTGCTCCTGAATAATCTGAAAGAGCATGGACTTGAATATTCCATTCCAGCGCTCGACCAGTCCGTTGCTTTGAGGGTGGTCAGGCGTGGAGAACCCCGGAGAGGCGCCCAATTTCCTGAGAAGCTCTTGTGTAAGCTTTGCGGTAAAATTTATTCCCTGGTCACATCACACTGTTTCAGGGACTCCCAGGTGCGCGAATATTTGCAAAAGAGCGTCGCACGTGGCCTTAGTGTTCAGCGCTTTTAAACACACCACTTCGGGCTAACGCGTGTTCATGTCGACTACACAAAGCGCATAGCGGTGTCCTCGAGCTGACGGTGGCTCTATCAGTCCTATGCAGTCGATGTTCACCACTTGGAATGCGGCCTCTGGTCTAGCGATCGGTGCGATCGGCACTCAATCTGCTGTGCGTGTAGGCGACTTCACTTGACACGAGTGGCATGAGCGGCAGTACTGCTTCACGTCGCGCGTTACCCCTGGCCAGAAGAACGAAGCCTTTATCTGCTGAAGCGTTTTCCGCTCGCCGAGATGTCCTCCCCACACCGAGTTGTGCGCCATTTTTAACACCTCTGCGCGTCATTCGGTTGGGAGCACAAGCTGAGTGCACTGATCCCCAGCAACAGACTCCTGGTGGAACAAAAGCTCGTCCCGGACCGTCATTCCGTGTGTTCCCTTTCTAGCCTTAGCCCACGCTTCCTGGAGTGATTTGTCTTCAATCTTCGCCTCGCGAAACCGTTGCCGCGTCGTCTGTGCCATAGCGGCTTCCCCTTCGCTGCAATCTGCTGCTACCGCGCCCGCTAAAAACTCGTCAACCCGCTTCTCTCTATCTTCGATTTCTTCGTCAGAAGCCTCGGCTTCTCCCTGTTCTTGCGTCTGGACGCGATCGTTCAGAAGCTGCTCACATTTTTCTGGAGTGATTAACGCGCTTATCCCAGTTATCAGCTCGTCTGTGACTGCACACAGTATGCCCCGCTCCGACGGGTCAAATGACACTCGCGGTGCTCCCTGAGTTGCTACTAGGGGAACGTACACTAGCTCCGCCACAACCTGCTTTCCAAAAGCCGCGGTGAGTTTTGTTGTTGCCCCCGCGCATTCATATCGCGGCACGGGCGACCTGCGGATGACCGTGATGTCGGCCCCTGAGTCAATGTGCGCACTTATAGAGTTCCCACTACTCAACAATGTCAGCTCTCCGGCGCTGACCTTCTCCTCCGCGGGCTGCTTTTCTACTTATCCGTGCACTGCCTCCATGTCATGCAAGGGGACCGATTTTCGGGCGATTACCGGTTTCTGGTCCGCGCGTCCGCCCTCCATATCTGGCTTTCCCGCGGTTTGCCTTTTCGGGCAAAACCTCGCGCTGTGCCCATGCCCATGGCAATGGAAACACTGTCCCCGTCCCCGGGGCTGCGCTTTGCTTGGTCGGGACTGGGTTTTGTCGCGCTGTCTTGAGTGCCTCGTTCGCCGCGCTCGCTGCTTTCCCGACCTTATACCTTCGGCTTCCGTCGTAGTTTTCTGCCAGCGCGACAATCTCACTAGGTTTTAGGAAGCCTGGTTTATCATTTAGAGCAACGTGCGCTCTCGCCTCTGCACTGAGGGCTTCCTTTAATCGGTCCGCGACGGCTAGCAGTTTGAACTCCTCTAACGAAGTTTACCTGACAGCTGTTTAAATAGTATTCCAGGTAGTTCTGCAGGCGTACCGCAAACTGCTCCCATGTCTCCTTTGGGCCTTTGCTCGCGGATGAGTAAAGACGCTTGTATTCAGCGGCAGTGAGCCTCAAGCCGTCTAACACTACCTTTCAGGAGTGCGTACTCGCTCCTTTCCTCGGCGGACAACCGCGTGAGCAGCGTGCGTGCCCTCTCGCTTAGGTGCGACAAAACTAGTCCAGCCCACCATTGGGTTGGAGCTTCGTATGACCCCAACGTGGCCTCTACGTCCTCTAACCACCCCGGCACCAGGGCTTCTTGAAGCGGCATCGGCGTGAGGACACCTTTCATAAGGTTAGCGAATTTCAACCTTCTGTCCTCGTCAATTCTCCCGCTCGCTCCCGCGCTCTCACCAAGCCCACTCGCTGTTGCGCTCTGCTTAAGATTCAGCCTTGTATTCTCCAAAGCTAACCGCTCCTTTTCCACCGCTAGTTCAGCAATTCGTAATTGCACTTGCAACTCTGTAATTTGTTGCGCCGGCGCGCTAACTGTCAGAGGGTGCGTCGGGCCCTCATTTGCCTGACTCGTGGCTGCCAACTCTCCGTTTCCTGCTCCGTTCTCAATCTCTTTCTGTTTAACACTGTCACTCCTCAAAACCCAAGGCTTTGGCTTAAGCACAAGCCCGACAGAAACAGAAAGGTACTCGCCTGGCTACCGAAGCTCCGCTTTACGAGGCTGCCGGTGCCCCAGCATGGAAGACTGGCCCGGAATTTGGTCGCTGCGCCGCACGGTCCCGGTTGGAACTCGTCTCCTTGATCCGCGTCGTCGTCGGCTCCTCCTGATCAGCAGAGCTCTCCTTGACTCTGGTCACCTGGTTCCTTCAGCTGCCCGCTGACTTGAGCCTTCAGCGTCACGTCGGCGTTGACCAGCTGTCACTCTTAAAGTCTTCTCTGGACGTGCCGCGCTTTGGTTCGTCCGCCGCCTTGTACTTCCGCCCTCCTTCAGTTGTCTCGAGTAGGAAGACGTCGCAATCCTGTCGACTGCGCCAGTTGCGTTCCTTTTAACCCCTCTCTCTTCTTTGACGTCAGCCCGAAGGGGAAAGGTAGAAGAAGTTGTTGGATGCCGACATCTTGAGGTTCTACACTTGCTCAGTCACAATACTCGAGGAACTTCAGGAAGTAAACTGTTTAATCACATATAAAATAGTTAAGACAGAATGGAAGGTACAACAAGGAGAACAACTATGTACATACTGATTGATCCACAGAGTGACCAGACGAAATGAACCCCCGGTCCCACCAAAACGTCTTCTTTTAATTCCTAAGCCCCGCCCTCAGTGAGGACACCAACCAATTAGGTCAAAACACAAGCACTCATCCAATCAAGGACCGGCGAAAGGAAAGCACATCCAATATAACACATGGGAAAGAAAAACACATTGAAAAGGAGACAGAGGAGAGTAAAACACGCCAAATGAAAGATTGGGGAGAGGGGACAGGTCATTGTCACGAATACTAACAGTAATTCCCCTCTCAGATCACTCCATTCTTCCCCGCGGGGCGGCATGTTTACTCGCTTAAAGAGAATGCGGAAACCGCACAGATTGTCGAATGCCGTCCCCGAGGGGCCACTTAAGGCGCCATCGCTCCCTAATTCTTCTTGATGCCCCCACGTGCACAGGAAGTGCCTGGCAGCCATATGGAGCTGATACGCGCTCACAGTGAGCATGAGGAACGCGTCTCTAAAATTGCCTCCTGGCCACACACTGAACGACCGCCGCCCGGGTCATGGCCTTGGGCAGCGTCGCCGCGGTAGGGATGAAATTCGTCGCGCGTCTTCGTTGCTGCTTCTCGAAGCGGGGCGGCGAACAATGGGGCCCGGCCAAGCTGGGTCGCCTGCGCACCCCGCACTCCCCTCCGGCACCGTCCGCTTGACTCATTAGTTCCATGTGGTGTCAAAAAAGAAAATGAATCACAGCGTACGCACTCTTGTGCACACACAGGCGGCGTTCCGTACGTGTTTACTTTGGGCTCCGGATCTGCCCAAGCCAGCCGCGCACGACAGCTGTGAACCTGTTTAAAGCTGCGATTACATATCTTGAACGGTTTTGTTGATCGCGCATGAGATTTCTTTCTGCGCATGCCTAGATTTTCTTTATATATTTTCGCTTTTCAAAGTATAGCCAGATGAAGTAAGCGCTTGTCCTACGTCGTTCTTCTGCTGTGTGTGTGTTTTTTCGGCGCTACTTTCTTCCTTTCTCGAGCAATATGAACCATCTAGCCCGAATATAAGTTCTTCTAAACCAACGGATTATCGTTTGCACGCTCTCTCCTTGTGCCCGACTGTGTATAGTCGAACGTATGCTTCGAGCACAGACGTCAACACGTTCTACCCTTATATTTGGCTAAAAAGCAAGGCTATTAGCTTTTGTATTTCGTATTTCGGCTGGTCTGAATGAGCGTGTGTAGATATGCGACGTGTGACACTTGGACGGGAAGTATCAAAGAGTAAAGCGGATTCTGCAGCGTAAATATAGCTAGTGAAATTTCATGCGCAGCTTCTTTAATTTTGCACAGCAGCGGCATTAGCAAGAATTCATGGTGCTCCCTAGGAAAACGCATCATGTCTTTCGAGAAAGGAACGCGATTACGGACGGAACCCAACCCTGGCTGCAGGAGCAGAGCACGTTGCAAGCACGCGATGGCCAAGATTCCCTCTTGAAAAGGCATTTTGAAGTTTGGCGGCGTCTAACATTGCGTAGTCTAACATTGCGAAGGTAACGTCGCCGCCTTCCTGAAAGATTCGCAGCCGACGATGTGCTTCGTTTAGGCGGCGCGTGAGTCTTATCAGCAGCTCCCGCCACTCGGCTTCCACTCATTCCGCTCCCAATAACACTGCGAGTGACGCTTCGCTCTCGCGGTTTCCTAAAATAGAGTGGTCCATGCGCCACAGGCGCGCGCGAGACGCGGGGTCCCCGAAGCTCACCGTTACCGACACCGGACTGTTGATCGGAAAGTCGCGGATTGAACAGCGGCGGAAAATCGTGGCCGCCCGCGACATACAGGCTTAGTTCGCTCGGGAAGAAAATATCGAGTCGCCAGGCAGACTGATCCCGTTTCCTCGTCGCTGCAAAAATCTCCTCGTGAACTTGCACCCAAGCGTCTGTGATGCGGAACTGCGTCACCATATGCCGAAGCGCTTGCGCGCCGGGATAGGGACGACCACCGATAGGGACGATAGAGATAGGGACGACCCGATCCACCGACATCTCAGAGCGGATCCAACACGCAGTTAAAATCACATACCAAAAATGTGGGGTAACAGTGGAGTGGGAACATATCAATCGAGTCGTAAAAAGCGGAGGAATGAGAGTGTTGCGCGAGGCCATAAACAACCAGTGCCCGCACTCTCCTGTTCTTGAGGCTGAAATCTACAGCGAGGGTGCGGCCTTCGAGAGCGAGTGTGCATTGTGCTCCGCTGCGAATGTTCCGGTTTAGGAAAACAACGCCCAGGCGAGCAGGCCACGGAATCGGTCAGGGGGAAAAGGGTTCAATACAAAACCGGTCTCGGAAAGTAAAGACGTCTAGAGGAGTGCGCAAGTTGCATTCTGAAGAAATAAGAGATCGGGTCCTAGAACGAGTGCGAGGGGAAGTACCTCGAGCGCTTTGTTAGGATCTGGCAGACCACGGGCATTGAAGGTAACGAAAGTGAGTTTAGCCATGCCGAGCAGAAAAGAGAACAGTGATACAAAAGAGAGGGATAAAATCGGCGAAAGCAAAACTGCTGGCATATCAAGCGGATGAGCGGGCGCCCTGCCGCGTATGATAGCGCGGAGTTTGTGTCGCCTGTGCAACACCGGAGACGGCAGCATTGTCTATGGGCGAGGTTGGCGCCCTTGCTGGGCGAAGGCTTTGAGGCCGTCATGGGAGAACGTCCCGTCGGTGTGGGACGTTCCTGCGGCCGAAAGGGACACGGTTAATTCCGCTGTCTGATGTAGGTGTGTGACCTGGCAGACTACCACGCTTTGCGTTAAACCACCCACGCCCAAGCGGTCCTCCACCGACCGGGACTACTCCGGGCAACATTCGAGTGGGACAGGCATTTGGCAAAAGCACGCACTAAAGCACGCACGAAGACACGCACAGTCATTCGCACACAAATACCAACCACTACTCACGCACCGGCCTGTCGCAGCTCCCACCGACGAATGGGTCGCGCTGAGCAGCTGGTACAGTGATGGGAGGCAGCCGCAACCGGCGTAAGCCGGCAACGCGGCGGCAGCTCAACCACCACTATGAAGGCAGCGAGGCCTGAACAACCCGGAGGGCCGGCTGTACGTGTTGGCGGGGTTACGACGATTACGCCTCGGAGTCCGAGACATCCATCTTGGCTGCATTCTCGGCCGTCGTTTTGGCTTTCTTCTTGGGAGCTGCGGGGCCCGCTAAAGAAGCGCCGCTGTCCGACGACGAATGCTGGCGCTTGGCCTCGTCCATTCCGTGCGCTTCTGAGGCCCTGCGCATTCCCGGTAGGTGAGAACCTGGGCGTTGTGTCCGCGGGGAATTAGGGCTCGCCGTGCGGGGGGTGCCGGGGATGCTACAGAGCTGTGGTTCCCTCGAATGCAGCAAGTGGGCAACTTCGCTGATCGGATTCACCCAGGAGCTGCCTCTTTAATGACAAAGAGCTATTTTGCCTTCATATTACATGGCCTGCCTAAGCCCATTTCTTCTTTGATGTTGACTGAGATGTCATTAACCCCTGTTTGTTCCCTGACCCACTCTTCCTTTCCTGTCTCTTAACGTCACACCTATCAATTTTCTTTCCATAGCTCACTGATTTGTCTTCAGAAGTTGAACCGTTTTTGTTAGCCTTCAAGTTTTTTCTTATCAGTGCGTGCCAAAAAAGTACAGCTGTTATTTACTTTCATCTTGTGGAATATTGATAAACTGCCATTCATGGTTTGAGAATACCTGTAAAATGCGCTCCACCCCATTCTTTGTCTTCTAGTTACTGCCCTCTCGTGCTCCGGATCTGTAGTCAGTATACCTGCCCTAAATAGATGTATTCTCTTATCACTTCCAGCGCCTTGCTACCAATCAAACTGCTGTTCCCTTCCGAGACTGTCTAATATTTCTAAATTTCCCACATATTAATTTTTAGACCCGCCATTCTGCTTTCCCTGTCATTGATCATGCTTTGAAATTCACCACCTGATCAGTGATTCAGCAAGGCAATATTAAACCTGCAAATTGCAGATTGCTGAGGAATTCTGCACTAACTCGTATCCCCAACAGTTCCCAACTGTTCCAGGTTTCTTAACGCCTCCTGTAAATAGGCGGTGATTAGCATTGTTGAGATCATGTCTACCTACCTGACACCCTTCGTTATTGGAATTTTATTGCTTGCAGAAAAGAAGCATGCATATGGAATCATGAGGTACGTGCTGGCATACAAGAAATTTGAAGATGCTTCTGAACACTGTTATCCTTCATACATCTATTAAAGACTGAGTAGGGCAGAGAACGGGGCCAGTTGGTATATAGTTCTAAGGGAAAAAAACCAGTGGAAGGACGCAGCCACAGAGCGTGCCGTCCTGTGTACCTCTCTATGTCTGCGTCCTTCCACTGTTTTTTTTTCCTTAGGTCTATTAACGATCTCTATGAAACAACGCCGCCTTGCGTGGTCGGCAACAAGACTCGTGCGCACGTTGAAGCTGGCAGTTCAGGTTACGCGCCTTTTCAATGGCTTGAGTGACAGCACTGCAGATGGCGACACTGGTGAGACTCAACAAACGGTTTTTTTTTTCAACACGAAAATCTCTTAAAAAGAAATTAAATTTCGTCCTTGTAATCTTGTGCACTGTTAATCTGTCCTTAACTGAAAGGCGTAGTTTTGCTTACAGCAAAAATTTAGTAGTTGCGCTGCGTGCGCTTTTCCTCCCCCCCCCCCCCCCCAAACACTTTTTTTTTTGCGCAGACTCTGGGCATCGGCGAGTTAAATGAAATATGGTGTAAATTATCTTTGTCGTGTTATTGTTCCCGATTGCTGTCCTTTTTCTGCTCCGCTGCGACTTTCGATGCTTTTTCCGGATGCTGTTAATACAAACGAACGATAAAATGACTATGTTGAGAGAGGCATCTCTGCAGTGCCTTCGAAAGTTTCCATGCAATGAACATTTTCGGTAAGAGCAGCAAGACAACGGTAGTCTTATTGATTATTGATTTCTAGAATCTCAACATACTTGAGTGCCATTGTGGCAGTTACGGTGCATACGCCAGAAGGTACCGTATTGGCCGGTCGCGTTTCGTCCGCAAATCAATGTGAAATAAACAGGAACGATTTGCTTCGGAACGTTGAACTCCAAGTAACTTAGCGGCAAAAAAGTATTTTCTGGGTGCATATGAGCTTGTCTGCGCGAAACTTAGCCAGAGATGCTTTGACTTGAATTTAGCGCGAAC
The DNA here is from genome assembly GCF_052857255.1 of Amblyomma americanum. Taxonomy (NCBI): domain Eukaryota; kingdom Metazoa; phylum Arthropoda; class Arachnida; order Ixodida; family Ixodidae; genus Amblyomma; species Amblyomma americanum. Next base: position 496,271,113 of record NC_135497.1, on the reverse strand, counting down.
ATGATGCACGCGGCTTTCACTGGCAGTTCTAGGATCATCGAAACGAACGTAGGGTTTACACTCGCAACTGACTTCGGACGCAACCTTTTATTCTCGTATTGCAAGTTTACTGCTCGGTACCAATCCTTTATGCGTGGTCAACCTATGGTAATAGCTTCCCGAGTGTATGTTTGAAATGTGCTGGCTGCTTGTTTGCTTTGTGGAGTGGAAAACTAGTTGGACTAGGAAGGAAGCTTTTGCACAAATGGGAAGCTTTGCTCAAGTGGTGCACTGTCGAGCAAAAAAAAGCGTGATTATTTGTTAGCTGAGGGGGTTACATAATCGCTAACCTGACCTTTGTAAATGCACTGCACTAAAGCGGGTGTAATAGCTATCAGTTGATTCTTTCCTTGTGTATTTTTTAAAACCGATTAACTGAGCAGAGCCACATAAAAATGTGTGTTGTCTCCTATTTTCTAAGTTTTTAGGGAACGCACTGAAACAGGCTCACTGAAAGAGATGGCGTGGGGTCTTCCTCTGTTCTTGCTCAAGTGTAAATGCAGTAGATTTCATTTGATTGTCAACTTGATTATAGCTTAATTCACTTGCTTAAGAATGTTGTGAATAGCCATTTGGCTTCCCAGTGCTTGTCCCTCTGCCTGTTGAAAGCCATGTTGGTGAACGAGAGCATGGAGGAAGCCTCTTCGTCCATCTAATCCGCTGATAGCTGCCTGCCCCGTGGAAATTCTTAATTCCGCCTTCTTATAACGACTATGGCTAGCGGGCCTGAGAAGCACTGCTGTGAAGGCTTGGAAGCATCTTCCCCGGGTTGTTCTGTCTACATTTTATAAATTATACACAACAGCATCGGATAAATATTTTTGGCACAGGTTTCTTGATCATGGTGTTAAAATGCAATGAGTAAAAAAAAAAAATCGGCGTGGTCACAGGTTAAGTCGACAAATGTTTTTTTTTCAAGTTGGTGTACATTTCTAATAAGGGAATAATTACACGTGTGCAATGTATTTTATTCTTGTTGTTGATGTTCTAAAAAGTTTAATAATGATTTCTTATAGTTGGGAGAATGTTATCTTTGCAAATGATCCCGTGAAATGTGTAATATTTTTCGTTTATTTTATTCTTGTTTGTGTTTTTGTGTTCGTACATGCTCGCTTCCGCCTCATTCTTAATACTTAGGCGAATTGGATCCGAAATAGCCTGCAGCTATGGATCCGTTCTATACATATGTACCCTCAAATGACAATAAATTGAAATTGAAATGGTGCATGGTTTGAAGTTTAGTTTATTTCTTATAATTCATGAGAAATGCATGCATACACTCTTTGATAATACAAAGAAAGGTCCCAGAGCAATATGCTTTAATGGGTCCTCTACACCATCATGTGCGAGTCATCACATGTTGCTTTTATGCACTCCAGCTTCGTGCACTTTGATGTAATGCTCTTTCATGCTTCTCAGTAAGGGCAGTATTTATTCTTTTCTGGCATCTTTTATGGAGATCACTCTTGCATTTTTGCACTGCTCAAATTATAGGCATCTGAAAACTGTATGGAACCTTTAAGATTCACGCAAAGCATCCAACTCGTGCAGCATTATGTGCATGCAGTCAGTAAAAGAACCTTTGTTTTTGAGTGTACAAAATAAATTTCTACCTTTTGCATGTTCGCTTTTATTGTCCAGAATGTATTAATTGCTGCTAGGAAAGGCGGCAGTGCAAAATATGAGAACATATTTACTTTACTTATCAACAAAAAGCAGAAAAAAGTGCTTCAGTCCGGCAAGGTGTCTAATTCTGTACATACACCAGTGTGATACGTCACTCCTCTGCTATTTAACATAAAACCGCACTAAACCAACCTGAAGAGTCGTTCTTCAATCACACTTTGCCATTGATCCCGGCCGCGGCGGTCGAATTTCGATGGAGGCGAAATTATAGAGGCCCGTGTGCTGTGTGATGTCAGTGCACGTAAGAGAACCCCAGGTGGTCGAAATTTCCGGAGCCCTTCACTACGGCGTTCCTCATAGCCTTAGTCGCTTTGGGACGTTAAACCCCCATAAACCAAACCAAACCAAACACTTTGCCATTGATGCTAATTAATAACCAACAATTTCAGACCATTATTAACGAAACAGATAACTCTACAAATAGTCTAAAAACGTCAGGTGGCCAGGTAATTCCCAATTAAGTGTATGCAGGTATTCTGATATACGTTGAAGGCTGTTTTTACAAAATTTAAAATCCACAATGTAATTTCTTTCTTATGGACCCGATTATTATACATCCTGCTGGGGTCGGATAAATCGAGATGTCACCTCCATGCGGTGTGGAACATCAACTCTAAACTTCTAAAAAATATGAAAGCTTAGATTGCTATTATTCTTTTCTGAACTATTTGAGGAATCTCTTGAGCCTGGTTGTGTCCCTAATGATTGGAAAGTGGGCAGGGTGGTTTCCTCGCAAAAGTCTGGAGACAAGCATTCTTCTAATAACTGCTGACTCATTTCATTTACAGGAATCACATGTAAGATCATCTGCTCTCTCCGCGCAAGATTCTAAGAGTCAAATTTATTTCTCGTTCATTGCTTACAAGGGTTTCATAAAATAAGTTATTGCAAGACACATCTTCTTCGTGCTACGCACAATGGGAATTTTAACTTGGCCAGGGTTTTGTGGCAGACTGCATATTCCGCCACCAGTGGACTGCCTTATCCGGTTTTTTTCACCGCGATGCAAGAGCTGTCCGACGTATGGCTGTTAAACAATACCGGATGGTTTTCGAGGATTTGCGATCATGTGTGGCCAGTTACGCACCATTTAGGCTTTCTCATGAAGATGCGTATGGCATAGGCGTATGAAGATGAAGTATAGCTGACCGACTCAACCATTTCAGTCCTGACAACTGGTTTAGAATACAGCTGTTCTCATTTCTTTGTGAACAATTATCCCGCCAAAAAAGTTGGGTTCTACAGTTCCTGCATGCTCGTCATCTCAGTTGGTGTCTCTGACTCTTGCTATGTGATGGCACGTTTGCCAAGGACACTTGCACGTGTTGCCAAGCATATGCTGTAATTTTCTGGAGGGAAAAGAAAACCTGCTGTGAAGATCCCATATTCACTGTAATCTATTTGGCTTAATAAACGTTTAAAGGGTTAGGAACCAGAAGCCTTAATGAACTAAAATTGGTTTATGCACTTTATAGTTACTGGTTTTGAGGCGAAGGTTGCAATAGTAGGTACAAAGGAGCTAAACTTGGCTGCCTTACATGATCTCAACCATTCTTGATATATTTGTCAGCAGTCTTGAAATGCATTTTTTCTGCCATTCATGAAAGACAAGGGACGAAGAAAATGACACACAACGCACACCAGACCAATGACCGTCTAGTGCAGCGACATGAGTTAAAGGAGTGGAGGCACCAAATTTTTCTGAGTGTGTTTTTGCCCTGGAATGATGTACGAAACATTAGTAAACACTGATCATCGCGTGGAGTTCAGTACTCAATAAATAATTTAACTTCCACTATAGTTTCGGTTGCCAGATGATAGTCGCGACATCACAAGTGGGTGTGAGATCACGTAAGGCATAATAAACTGCAAAATAACCACTGCTTTATAGTTGTAATTATTTCATGCTCTTGCACTAAACTGTTTCCGAAGCCCGTATGGCCGCAAATGAACAAGAGCTATTATATTTCAGATTTTGTATGCCTCGCGTGATTAATGCTTGCTTGTAATGTCGCTGCTGAAACCGAAACTGCATGGAAGAATAAATTAAATAAGAAGTAGAGGTTGGACTTTTCCGTTTAAACAAAATAAAATACACTGAATTCACTTTTCAAAATTTAGTGTTAACCAAAAATAGATGGTCAGTATTCCTTAATATACACGACACAACTAGCTGGCTATCGATGGGAGCTACACACACTCAGGCAAAGAAGAAAACTGATGCGCAGTCATGCGTTTCGACGTATTACTCCGCTTTTTTACACGCCTCTGCAAATCGGGAGGCTCCAAGCAACCGAAATGGTGGACTGCTGTGCAGATGGTCATAAAGCAGCCAACACCCGGACGTCGTTAGCTTGTTGTTATACAATAAATGGCGGGCATAATTTCTCGGTTTGGTTTAATTTATGGGAGTTTAACGTCCCAAATCGACGCAGGCATAAATTTTTCAAAAAAAAAACAAAGGCACAGAACGGCAAAGCGTAAGAGCATGAGAGATAACACAAAAGACATCAGATACCAATGGGCAATGAATAGATGCAGAGATTATACTAACGGAAGCGGAGACAAGTGAAAATAATTCAGATGAGGAACAACTTGACTGTTTGCTGTCGGAGTGGTGAACAGAGAGTGAGATTATGGCAACCTTCGGAATGGCATGAAGTTGAATGAGTCGATAAGAGATGTTTTTTTAGTAAAGTGCAGGAAGAGGGCTGCGAACGTGCTGGTTTGACTGCTAGCGGTAATGATTTCCACGTTTTTATGGCAGAGAAAAAAGCAATTTGTGTTCACTTTTTGTGGTTGCATATTGTTTTGTTCAGAGAATCGAGTGTTATTACTATTAGCGAGGAAAGATGCGGAGAAGTAGAGAAGTTGCTTGTTATCATTGCAATTGCAGTAAGTTAGGAGACCTCTGTTGTATATGTGGTTTCGGTTTCGGTTTGGGGATCACCTGCCGCCAGAGGCACCAGTGTCGCTATGTGTATATATATGACTGTATGTGGAAATAAACCGGGATGGTTTTGGTTGCTAGCAGTTCATGTACTTGAGCGGCACCCGCCGCTACATCATTGGCGACGAGGATGGGATCCGAGTCAAGTCCGGGGGCAAGTCGAGCTAGCTATTCAAACGTGTAGTATATGCCAGGCAGCGGACAAGAGCACGAAGGTTATGGCTGCACCATTGAACCCGGTCCCCTTACCAAAGGAACCGTGGCTAAAGCTTGGCATGGACATTGTTGGCCCATTTGAGAGAGCACCACACGATTGTCGATATGCGATCACGCTGGTCGACTACTTTTCTAAGTGGCCCGAAGTATACTTTTGCAACCAAGTCACAACACGCACAGTAACAGGCTTCTTGGTGTCAGTGTTCGCACGTGAAGGTTACCCAGAGGAAATTGTTTGCGATAACGGGCCACAGTTTTCATCTCGAGAGTTCCAAGTTTTTCTCCAGGATCGCGGCATCCGCTTGCGGCATTCGTCCGTATACTACCCGCAAGCAAACGGACAGGTAGAACGGTTCAACAGAGTTTTTAAAAGCTTTGTTCAAGTGGCTACACTCGAGCAGCGTCCCTTACGCCAAACGGTAACAGAATACTTGGGCATTTACGGTTGTACGCCGCATGCCACAACTGCAGTTGCTCCAGCACTTCTCCTGCATGGACGTCTACCAAGGACTCGGCTCGATGTCGTTGGGTATCCGTCAGCAATATTTGCAACCGACCCTACTTCAGAGCTCCACCGCCTACGCGAGCGGGTGAAGCAAAAGCAGCAATCCAGTAAACTATACACAGACGCTCGCAGGGCCGCAAGGAAAACCAAAGTGAATGTTGGTGACCTTGTACGAGTACGCAGACAAACTGCTTTTAAAGGTGACCTGGCTTTTAGCCGTCCAAGAAAAGTGATAAGAAAACAGGGGCAATCGTCCTTCCAACTTGATGATGGAAAAACGTGGAACGCTTCAAAGTTGTCAAGGATGCCACGAGCTTCTGCAAATATCTGTGGGTGGGGGGAAAGGAGTGATACAAATGACACCGCTAGGGAAAGCAGCTCACCGCCTACCTTGGAGAGACCCGTTTCAGAAGCGCCAACCGGAACTTCAGCTGTGGCTGCTGCGAAGCAGCCGCCTATGTCACCAGTGACCGGCTGTGAGCCGGAAGAAACTTCGCCTGCCGCCAGTGGTTTCTCAGAAGCATCGGGACCTCAGCGTAGGGTACAGCCATCAAGGAATAGACGACCTCCAGACCGCTATGGACAATAAGTACAGAAAGACACGTTTTGCAGTGAACGTGAACGTGTCACAATCTGCACGAGTGTTGAGTTTGCTGACGTTGTGAAATATGGACATAAATGGAGTTCTATCTTGTTTTCCTTTTTTTGTTTTATATTTTTGTATTAAGTGCATAAGACAAGCACATTGTTGTTACTGTAAATATAATTCTGTAAAAGAGTACTAACGTACTACCACTACTAAATCACTAACCCATATAGCTGTTTTTTTTTATAAGGAAGGGAATATGTTGTATATGTGGTTTCAGTTTCGGTTTGGGGATCACCTGCCGCCAGAGGCACCAGTGTCGCTATGTGTATATATATGACTGTATGTGGAAATAAACCGGGATGGTTTTGGTTGCTAGCAGTTCATGTACTTGTGCGGCACCCGCCGCTACAACAACCTCACCTAAGATTAAGGAGGTATTTCAACGGCAGAATGTGCAGCTCAGAGTAAAGAGGTGAAGCAGAGGTTGTGTATGGGCTGAAAGGTAGAATTCGAAGCGCTTTATTTTAATGATGAGAAATATTTCTTGACAAATGGCATGAATAGATAATACCCCACTATGATATGCAATAATTAGAGACTGGTAATGAACACATAGTAGAGGGATAAGCGAACATGGCGTTGAAAGAAATGTCTAGTTTTTATTAACATCCTTATTCGAAATGAACTTTTTTTACTCATAGATTTGGTGTGTAGATCAAATTTTAGGTGGCAGTCAAGCGTGATGCCGAGAAATGCAACGGATTTCGGAGGCAGGGATAATATGATCTCCCAGATAAATGTCCGAGTTCGTGATAATTGGTTTTGTAGAGAGCAGAATATCATCAAATTGGTTTTGTCGGGTTAAGTTGTAGGAAATTGTTTTCACACTATAAAACAATATTCTCTAAGTCCATGTTTAAATTGTTTATTAGGAATGTGAAATTGCTATTCTGAGTGAATATTTTCATATGGTACGTGTAAAGTATACATCTTGTGTTAGGGGCAAAGGTGTAAATGGAAATTGGATGTAAATGAGAAAAATAAGACGTAAAATGGAACCTTGGGGCGCTTCTAAATTTATAGTTAAAGGGCAGGAGAGCATTTCTTGTAACTGGACAACTTGTACACAGTTAGTGAGATAACTGCCTAAAAGAGCTAAAGCAGGTTCACAGATCCCTGGGACTCTAATTTAGTGCAAAATATAGTGTGGTTGCAAATGCTTTCTTGAAATCGAAGAAAACAGCACCCGCAAAAAACCCATTATCTATATTGTTAAGTTCTGCTTGTGAATTGGATTAATGCTAGCTTGTGGAGTAATAAGGACGGTATCCGAATTGCTCATCTGCTAACAGTTTGAATTCAAGGAGGTAGTTCATTACACGAATAACTATTAGGTTTTCTATTTTTACTAAGGAAAGGTAATATAGTTATTGGACGGTAGTTAGGTGTTCTTTGTCGCCTTTCTTGAAGATTTTTATCACCTTGCCTTTGTTAAATTCAGTGCGAAAAACATCAGTCCTAAATACTAAATTAGTAATGTTGTTAAACCCTGTCTGTCAATTCGATTAATGCTAGCTCAGTGAAGTAATTATGGTGGAATCCAAATTGCTCATCTGCGAACAGTTTGAATTTAAGGAGGTAGTTCATTGTACGAATAACTATTAGCTTTTCTATTTTTACTAAAGAGAGATAATATAGTTATTGGACAGCAGTTAGGCATTCTTTGTCGCCTTTCTTCAAGATTGGTATCACCTTGCCCTTTTAAGTTCCGTGGGAAAAACACCAGTCCTAAATACTAAATTAGTAATGTGACTAAGAACATTGGATAGCTCATGGCCAACCAGCTTTATTAAAAAGAAGGATTTAATCGATTCTAGGAGCGATATATTTTGGAATAGAAATTACCTGAAAGACTTCGTCTGTACGAGTAGGGCGTAAGTAAAAAGAATGAGGGCATCGACGAGGACCGCAGAAACTGTTTGGAGGCAAGAAACCGCAGTGCGAGAAAAAGGATTTAAATGCATTAGCAATGTCGGTTTGATTAGTTAAAGTACTCTCGCCATCAGCAACATTTGTTATCCTCGTTTTGTTTTCTCCTAGATTCAAGAATTCCTTAATCGTTACGCAATTCTTGTCAGTGTCATTTCCATTTCTAAGTATTTCATTTTGGTAGTACTCTTGTTTAGAGCGTTTGAGAATATCCGAGTAATTTTTAAAACGTTCTTTTAGGTGAATGTTAAATGTCTGTGTTCTAACCTTTTCGAAAGGTTATACATTTATTTATACAGTTTAGAAGGTTTTTGGTGATCCATGGGTTCCAGCGAACTGAATAACAATGAGTGTTCAGACTTCCTGATGTGCATGAGCTAAATATTTCTTTGAGCTTAGCGGAAAATTTAATGAACGCAATATTGGCGAATGTTTCTTGTAGTATACTATCCCAGTTGGTCTCAGTTACTATCTCAACAAACCGGTTCATACCAAGTAGTAGTGAAGTGGTTTATTAAAATAATAATAAAAAAGAAGGATAAGGTTTTTGCTGGCCCCGGCATCTGTCATCAATACTGAAGCACTTGAGCTGGGACAGCGAAAATAAAGGATAGCAGGCAGAATGGAGAAATGAAATGAAAGGTGTGAGGGGACTGGAAGGGAGGATAGAGGGAGAGGTAATATACACAAACGATTTACACACCAAGAAATGTGTACAGGTTTCGCACGTGATTAAGTTTTCAAGTGATTGCTTATAGCGTTTTCTGGGGATCGCATTGTTAGGGCGTTCGATTAACAGGAAAATGGGGTAATGGTCCGTGATAGCAAAGTTGATGGCTCCTGCGATCAGAGGCGTAGTAACATTAGATAATACATTATCAATGAGGGTGCTAGAGCCTTGATGAGCAATGCGTGTAGGTGACACTAATAATGACTCTAATCCATAGCCGAGCAAGCAGTTTGTGCATAACGAACAAGAGCTATCACAAATGTCTCGTATGTCAGTATTAATGTCACCAAAGACGACTATGTTCTTGATTTCACGATTCAAAATTTGAAGGATGACTTTTCATGGCAAAAGTGCTTGTAAGATGCGGAAGGTGATTGATAGATACTACCAATGATAGTTTTTCTGTTTGAAGCAAAACGGATTTGTCAAAATTGAGCCAGATTATTTCGCACTTTTCTGTTTGAAATGTGATATCGCGTTTGTATGATGTAGCGTTAGAAATAAAGATTGAAGATCCACCATGTCGATCAGTTGACATATAATAGTGTCACAGGTCAGCGGGACGTGGCCCATTGGGAGAGAGCAGAGGAGAGGGCTCACGTAGAGCAGTAACTGGGTCGCAGCACGGCTGCTTGCGGGGGATCCGTCGAGGTCTTTCTCGGAGCTCGGCCATCGGCAAACCAAACGAGCATTGAGTTCCGAGGAAGCGTGACGTTTTCAAGGACAGTGGCGCATATGCGCTGGTTGCCGAAACTCGAGCGTGCAGGCCCGGCCGACTCGGCGACGGCTGTGACAGAAGGCATAAGTCTTGTGCGCTTTCTTCTGCCCTGCTGAGGGCGCGGCTTTTCGGCGCGCTCCGGGGGTGCTCTGCCGGTTACGGCGTCCCCTCTTCCCCGTCGTCCCCACGGGGAAAAACAAAGATTAAGCGTCCCGATGATGGGAGGGAAACTGTGCGCTGGTCGCCGGCCCCGTCCGGGTTGCGGCGAACTGAGGAGAACACAGTCGAGGGAAGACAGGCAACGAAAGAGGTTTGGTGGTGCGTCCGCGGCGTTGAGGGCCGAATTACCGCGCCGAGGCACGCGTTCCATCGCAGCAGGCCCGCCGCCTTCGAGATCGCCGCATCGACAGCCACCCGAACCGGAGTCGTCACCTTGGCCCCCGTATGTGAACTGTCCGCCGGACTTCTCCTTTTCTTTGCTATGTAATGTTGTATTTTCGACATCTAATGCATTGTATGCCTCTGTTGTTCGTGCCCTAACTGGACGGATTAACTTTTGTATTGTGTGCCTCCTGCTTGTCGCGTTCCGTGTTTTGTATTGTTCTTCCTGTCACTCCCCGTGTTCGTTTTTACCTTTTTGTGTTGTTCCCTGCCGACAAGTAAAGTGATTGTTTTAGAAACCTCAACCCATTGAGTTCCTTCTCGATCCCCGATGCACCGACACACGTGCACCACGCACGGGCTGACCAACCTTTACAAATAAATGTTGTCCAACACCCGCCTTTAGGCCACAGGGAAGCGTAAAGCGGCCCCTGTGCCTCGACTGCTTGCGCTAGGCAGCCGGTCGACGAGCGGTAGTGGTGACAATAATTGGCGTCCACGACAGGATTGGTCAGCCGCGTGTCGGGGCTGAGGCTCCGAAGGGACTCAACGAGAGGGTCAAAAGAGGTTCGTGCCAGTGGTTTGATTTCCACTCTTTGCTGAGCACGATGGCGGAGGCCGAGTTTGACAAACTGGTAGAGCAGGGAAGAAGCTTCGGCTTGGAAGGTAGAGAACTATTCTCGTGGATTGAACAGGAGCGGGCTAAGCGCCGAGAAGAGAGAAATGCAGAACGCACTTAGCGCAAGGAAGAATCCGAACGCGAAAGTCGTATGAGGGATGAGGAGTTAGAGAGGCAAAGGGAAGAATCCAAAATGAGAATGGCTTTGCTTGAAAGGAAAAAGGAGGTGTTGCTGTTGAGGCGGGAACCCGCAGGTACCTGTGGAACGGACTCCAGGTCCGGGTCGGAAGAGAGGGGAGCGGTCCAAGGAAACAAAGTGAATCCGCAAAAAGTTATGCCTGTTTTCAATGAACAGCGCGATGACCTCGATGCTTATTTCAGGCGTTTTGAGCGCGTGGCACAGAGCCAAAGCTGGCCACGGGACCAATGGTCCACTTTTTTGAGTCTGTGTTTGAGTGGCGAGGCGCTCAGCGTTTTTAGTCGAATGTCCGCGCCTGATTGTACGAGCTACGACAAGTTAAAGCAAGCTCTAATGCTGCGATTTCGGTTGACGGAGGAAGGATTTAGAGAGAAGTTTAAGGTGGCATCGCCCATGAATAGGGAAACGTGCTCCCAGTTTGTGACGACTCAGGAACTTCCTCGAGCGGTGGGTACAGCTTTCCAGCACCAAAAAGGAGTATAAGGCTTTGTTTGAGCTGATGGTTAAGGACCAGTTCCTTTCAAGCTGCGCGGCGCCGCTGGAACTCTTTCTTAAAGAGAAGAAGGACCCTACTCTTGGGGAAATGGTGGAAAGAGCGGAGCAGTACGTGGACGCTCACGCATGGGCGAATTTTCAAAACGGCCAGCTGCAAGGAGGGAGTCGTCAGGTACCGCAAGCCCTCAACAAATTGGTGACAGGAAAGACGGGAGCAAGCCGGCTACGAAGCCGAAGGATCAGGAAGAGCAGAAATGCTTCCTCTGTTCACGCCCCGGCCACCGGGCAGAAAACTGCCGCGTTGGCAGGGCGGGAGGCAAGAGCCAACCTACAAAATGTTTTAAGTGCGGCCGAACAAGTCATACTAGCTGGAAGTGTTGGCAGAAGGCTTCGACGAAGCCAACAGACGCCGCTGAGGAATCCGCATCGTTATGCATCGAGGACGGATATATTGAGTTAAAAAATGGGGCAAAGGTTCCCGTTGTTGGAGCCCGTCTGACTGATAAGGCCGGAGCTGCGAGCGAGAAGCTTCCTGTAGTCACCGGTTTGGTTGGCGAAAAAAGGGTTCGAGGACTTAGAGACACCGTGTGTAACACGGTGATAGTGAGAAGGAGCCTGGTCGAAGATGGCGATCTCACGGGATTGAATTTCCCCGTTTACCTCCTCGATCGGTCGGTTCTAATGCTCCCCGAGGTTTGGGTCGACGTTGACACCCCATACCTCAAAGGACGGCTTCGGGCGAAGTGTATGGAGGACCCCTTTTACGATCTCGTATTAGGCAACATTCAAGGAGCCAGACATGCCACCGACCCGGATCCCAGTTGGAAGCTAGAGACGAAGGCGGCGACGATGCCCTCCTTGAAAGAGTTAGAGACACCGGGGAGTAGTAGCGCTGAGGATGCGGACGCCACCGCTGAAAATGAGCGAGCAGCTGCCGCACACAGAGATGATGACCAGGCAAACGCCGTTGTGACAAGGGGGCAGGCCCGGGAGAAGGGACAACTGAGGGGGCTGAGAGTGTCGGGTAACTCCGAAAACGTAATCCGCGAAGACCTGTGCGAAGAGCAGAAGCATGACCCCACGCTTCGGGCATGCTTTGATCGAGTGGGTCAGGTGGCACATAGCAGAAATGGAGAGAACCATCAGTTCTTCCTCCAAGGCGGAGTTTTCCAGCGCAAATTCGCGTCCAAATTTGGGGGAATACATTCAAGTGGTCGTTCCCAAGAAATTTCGGACGGCAGTGCTCGAACTCGCTCATGACGGTGGAATGGGAGGTCATCAGGGCACTAGAAAAACAGTGCTCAAGGTTCAAAGTGAATTTTTCTGGCCGGGACTGCAGGCCGACGCGAAACGGTTCGTCGCGTCATACGACTCGTGCCAGCGGACAACTCTCAGAGGCCACACCCGAAAGGCACCCCTTGTGAGGGTTCCAGTCATTGAGATGCCCTTTCAGAGAGTGGCTACTGATATTGTAGGGCCACTGAACCCGAGGTCTGCTCAGGGAAACCGATACATATTAACGATGGTAGACTACGCCACCCGGTATCCTGACGCGGTTGCGCTCCCAAGTATTGAAACGGAGAGGATGGCCGAGGCCCTCGACGAGATGTTTTCTCGCGTGGGAGTCCCGCGAGAAGTTTTGAGCGACCGAGGCACCAATTTTACCTCGGACGTAATGAAAGAGGTGAGCCGACTGCTGTCGATAAAGCAGCTACATACGACTCCTTATCATCCCATGGCCAACAGGTTGGCGGAGCGTTTTAACGGGACACTCAAACAGATGCTGAAACAAATGTGTCAAGATAGGCCAAGGGATTGGGACCGTTATCTCGATCCGCTCCTTTTTGCGTATCGTGAGGTTCCGCAAGAAAGCCTCCAGTTCTCCCCCTTCGAGCTCCTTTGCGGGCGAAATGTAAGGGGGCCACTTGCTGTACTGCGAGAGCTGTGGACGAACGACGCCATTCCGGAGGAGCTGAGGACGACCTACGAGTACGTTCTGGCACTTCGCGAGAGGCTGGAGCACACCTGTAAGCTTGCACATGAAGAGCTGCAGCGAGCAGGAGAGCGGTATGGCCGCTACTACAACTTGAAGAGCCGAAAGCGATCGCTGATGCCGGGTGATCAAGCTCTGATCCTCTTGCCCACGGAACACAACAAACTGCTGATGCAGTGGAGGGGGCCCTATACCATTATGACTCGAAAGGGAGACGTCGACTACGAAGTGGATATCGGCCACACTACTAAAGTCCTGCATATAAATATGCTCAAAAAGTATAATCGAAGATAAGACCCGAGTATGGCTGCAGTAGGCGCTGTGGTCTCCGCAGAGGAAGCGGATACAAGTGAAATGGAAGTGCCACAGAGCCACCAGTCGCAGACTTTTCATGACGTGAGCATCGGAGACCAGCTGACCAGGAAACAAAGGGAAGAAATCTGGCAGCTTCTGCAAGATTACGAAGAAATATTTTCAGATATCCCAGGTCGGACCAGGCTAACCGAGTGCAAGCTAGAACTGCGGACCGAACAACCAGTCCACGTGAAACAGTACCCTCTGCCGTTCACAATGAGAGAGACCATAGAGAAGGAGGTTGCTAGCATGCTACAGCTAGGAATCATGGAGCGGTCCGAGCCGGCGTATAATTCGCCGCTAATAGCAGTGCGAAAACCGGATGGCACGCACCGGCTATGCATCGACTTTCGCCGGCTGAATGAGGTTCTGACAGCTGATGCTGAGCCCATTCCTCGCTCTGACGAGCTACTAGCGACTGTAGGCTGCAAACATTTTTTTCAAAGTTAGATTTTGCCAGGGGCTACTGGCAAATCCCTCTCTCGGCTGACCCAAAAACTAAGACAGCTTTCACTTCAGGAAATGGGCATTTATATTTCCGCTACATGCCATTTGGCATAAAGACCGCTCCCGCGGTCTTCACTATCAGCTGATGCGTAGATTCCTTTCGGGGTTAGCGGACGTCGCATATTACTACGACGACGTTCTCATCGCCAGCGCGACATGGGAGGAGCACTGTGCAGCTCTCCGCGAAGTGTTTCGGCGGATCAAGGATGCTGGATTGACCGTCAAGCCGGCGAAATGTGAGGTGGGAATGAAGGAAGTCTCTTTTCTGGGCCACAAGATTCGGTCTGGAGAAATGTCACCTCTTCATTCCACCCTGGAGATAATTCAGAACGCTCCTCGGCCTGAGACGAAAAAGCAGGTCCGTTCGTTTCTGGGACTAACCGGGTATTATAGAGACTTCATTCCAGGATATGCTACTTTGACTTGTCCGCTGTCTGACCTGACCCGGAAGGGGGAGCCCACGACCGTTCGCTGGGGCTCCGACCAGGAACGGGCATTCGTCAGCCTCAAAAACCTACTGACAACTGACCCGATATTGAAGCTTCCCGACTTTGATAGACAGTTCGTACTAAGGACGGATGCTTCTGACAGGGGACTCGGGGCAGTTCTACTTCAGGAACACGATCAGGTGCTGCACCCAGTGGCTTATGCGAGCCGCAAGTTGCTACCGCTGGAGGTAGCCTATTTCACAGTAGAAAAGGGGGCCCTGGCTCTCGTGTGGGGAATTAAAAAATTCCACGTGTTTCTGTATGGTAGGCGATTCGTCGTGCAAACCGACCACCAACCACTGCAGTTCATCAAAGACACTAAGTCGGGAAATAACCGGGTGCTTCGCTGGAGTATCAAGCTCCTGGAGTATGACTTTCGGGTGCAGTATATTAAAGGCAGTGACAACGTCAGAGCAGACTGCATGAGTAGGGTAGGCTAATTGCCATAGGCGTGTTGTGTCTATTGTTAACACACATTTATAGCGGCAGTTTTTTTTGTGTGTGTCCGCTATCAAGATCCAGTGCAAAGATATTTTATACATTCTCTGCTGTGTTCAGTGTGATGACATTGTGGCGTAATACCAATGTGAAGTGTACGCTGTTATAGCGTGGCCATTAGCCATGTGCCAGGATGTGTGAATTGGACTTCATGTGGACTTCGCGAGTGAGTGCAATTCAGTGCGCGCGAACTGACAAGCGTCCGCGAGATCGGGTGCAGATACTCTTACGTGTGTGAGGGGGATGCCGTGCCAGTGCGCGTGTGAAGTGATTGAATATCCGCACGTATGGCTGTAGGTTGTAACTTGAAAGCCACTTCTGAGTGCTGATTGCTATTATTTTATGTGACGCGGAACTTCTAAATGTTTTCGTGTTATTATTGTTGCGATTTGTCGCTGGTCTGTGCCTAGCAAAATATTATTGTATAATATTCTTTATTGGGGGCTGTGTCACAGATCAGCGGGACGTGGCCCATTGGGAGAGAGCAGAGGAGATGGCTCACGTAGAGCAGTAACTGGGTCGCAGCACGGCTGCTTGCGGGGGATCCGTCGAGGGCTTTCTCGGAGCTCGGCCATCGGCAAACCAAACGAGCATTGAGTTCCGAGGAATTGTTTTTTTGGGGGGAGAAAGGAAATGGCGCAGTATCTGTCTCATATATCGTTGGACACCTGAACCGCGCCGTATGGGAAGGGATAAGGGAGGGAGTGAAAGAAGGAAGGAAGAAATAGGTGCCGTAGTGGAGGGCTCCGGATTAATTTCGACCACCTGGGGATCTTTAACGTGCACCGACATCGCACAGCACACGGGCGCCTTAGCGTTTTTCCTCCATAAAAACGCAGCCGCCGCGGTCGGGTTCGAACCCGGGAACTCCGGCTCAGTAGTCGAGCGCCCTAACCACTGAGCCACCGCGGCGGGTGAGTTCCAAGGAAGCGTGGCGTTTTCAAGGACAGTGGCGCATGTGCGCTGGTTGCCGAAACTCGAGCGTACAGGCCCGGCCGACTCGGCGACGGCTGTCACAGAAGGCATAAGTCTTGTGCGCTTTCTTCTGCCCTCCCGAGGGCGCGGCTTTCCGGCGCGCTGCGGGGGTGCTTTGCCGGTTACGGCGTCCCCTCTTCCCCGTCGTCCCCACGGGGAAAAACAAAGATTAAGCGTCCCGATGATGGGAGGGAAACTGTGCGCTGGTCGCCGGCCCCGTCCGGGTTGCGGCGAACTGAGGAGAACACAGTCGAGGGAAGACAGGCAACGAAAGAGGTTTGGTGGTGCGTCCGCGGCGTTGAGGGCCGAATTACCGCGCCGAGGCACGCGTTCCATCGCAGCAGGCCCGCCGCCTTCGAGATCGCCGCATCGACAGCCACCCGAACCGGAGTCGTCACCTTGGCCCCCGTATGTGAACTGTCCGCCGGACTTCTCCTTTTCTTTTCTATGTAATGTTGTATTTTTGACATCTAATGCATTGCATCCCTCTGTTGTTCGTGCCCTAACTGGACGGATTAACTTTTGTATTGTGTGCCTCCTGCTTGCCGCGTTCCGTGTTTTGTATTGTTCTTCCTGTCACTCCCCGTGTTCGTTTTTACCTTTTTGTGTTGTTCCCTGCCGACAAGTAAAGTGTTTGTTTTAGAAACCTCAACCCATTCAGTTCCTTCTCGATCCCCGACGCACCGACACACGTGCAAAACGCACGGGCTGACCAACCTTTACAAATAAACACCCGCCTTTAGGCCACAGGGAAGCGTAAAGCGGCCCCTGTGCCTCGACTGCTTGCGCTAGGCAGCCGGTCGACGAGCGGTAGTGGTGACAAATAGCATCCATTTTTGATAACCAGTTAAAGCAAATAGCTTATCATCTTCGGATGACAGCCATGTCTCGCAAAGACAAATGAGTGGAAAGGCGTGATCAGCGAGCATTAAAAAGTTTGCTAAGTCATTGTAGTGCCTTGGTAGACTGCGAGAATAAAAATGGGTACTAGACTTACGGGTATCAGCTGAATTAATAAGTAGGCTTTTGAGGTGATCTCGTGACTAGTGCACAATGAATGTCGATGTGTGGTGCATGGTTTAAGGGAAAAAAGGCAGATCATCAACTCTGGAGATATGGTAAATGTCGCTTTCTTTAGTCTTCCTTGCCTTTATCCGACCATTGTCTACGCACACAAACTACCCGGTCAAACCTGTGACGCAGCGGAGGGTGCTAGAATCTCTGGCACTGGACAGGCCGCCATTGGAAAACTGCAAAACATGGTCAATGAGTTAAGCAGGTGGAGCATACGGTGGGTCTGAAATTTAATATGCAGAAAAACTAAGTAATGTTCAACAGTCTCGGAAGGGAACAGTAGTTCGCAATTGGTAGCAAGATGCTGCAAGTGGTAAGGAAATACGTCTACATAGGGCAGGTAGTGACCGCTGATCTTAATCACGCGAGCAAAATAACTGGAAGAATAAGATTAGGGTGGAACGCACTTGGCAGGTTTTCTCAGGTCATGAATGGCGGTTTACCAATATCCCTCAAGAGAAAAGTATATAACAGCTGTATCTTACCAGTACCTATAGGGCAGAAATGTGGAGGCTTATGAAAAGGGTTCAGCTTAAGTTAATGGCAACGCAGCGAGCTGTGGAAAGAGAAATGATAGGTGTAATCTTAAGCGACTGGAAGAAGGCGGAGTGGGCGAGGGATCAAATATTGGTTAATGGCATTCCAGTCAAAATCAAGAGGAAGAAATGGCTTGGACAGGGTATGTAATGCGTAGGCAAGATAACCTATGGTCTTTAAGAGTAACGCACTAGATTCCAAGAGAACGCAAGCATAGCAGGAGGCAGCGGAAAGTTATGTGGATGAGAAAAAGAAGTTTGCGGGGATGGGTGGCCGCAGCTGGCACAGGATAGGGTTAATTGGAGAGGCCTTTGTCCTGCAGTGGGCGTAGTCAGGCGAATGATGATGATGAAAACTCATCGGCGAGAGATACGCGAGTGGGCTGTACTGTTTTTCAAAGCAAAGAGGCAATTTGATGCTGCAATCATCCAATTATTGTCTGGCTGGCTAGGGCTGCACCAGTTTCTGATTCCTCAGTTTTTCCAGTGTCCAATTGCTACTCCGCTCACTAATCACTGCTTCCAACATTGGGGTACTAAAGGAGAGAGTGTGCACTGATCAAAACTTTATCCAGAAAATGCTATGCTATTTCTAACGATCCCTTTGTCGAATCAGACGTCTTTTGTACTAAGGAATACATTGTGCAAAAAAAAAGGCTGCCATCGTCTGGAAGACGTTGAAGTAACGAGCGTTAGCTGATTGGTTTACTAGATGAAGAAAGCGAAGAATGCGCCGCTCGTCTCGAGAAACAGAATGTCATACCCTTTGAAACGGGGTGCATTGCCACCATGCTCGGCTACACGTGCACGCACGCCGCCTAGCGGAACGATCGCCGCCTAGTGCCACCTATTGGAAATCACAATGCATGTCTGCCCTTTGTCGAGTTGCAAACCTCAACGAAGTTTGCTTCGTTTGGGGGGTGAAGGTGGGCCTAGAATTCGGCTTGCGGTGCATTATGGTAATATTTCAATTAGTAATTGCATGTATAAAATGTTTACCTACTATTTTATTGTGGTTTTAGTTCTATACCACAACCCATGGGGTTGTATTTGCCTACCAAATTCGGTATACAACTGTTACCGGATGGGTGCCCGTTGTTGTTGGAGTGTATATAGCGGAACGAATGTATACATGCACAGCGGTCCCGTAACGGGACAGGGGCTGAGACGCTAACCGTCGAGCCAGCGTGTTTTCCCATCGTCGCTGACAGGCGGGCCCCCGCATCCTGCTTCCCGGAGGTCCTGCCTGCCGTCCTGCAGCCCGGCGCCGCGCTTCTGTCGTGGTGACCCGGGCTCGCCATGGAGCGACCCTGTCCTGCAGTGTGCCCTATCAAGACACAATGTTTTTCGTTTACAGTGCCGGAACCTGTTCCGGCCGACCGCCTCATCGACATCTTCGAGGAGGTGGTCTGAGTGGGGGGGCCGAGACGGCCTTCCTGAGCAACAACAGCATCGGGGATGGGACGCGCATCGGCAAGTTTGCGATGAAGTCTCCACTTCACTTCATGACGGTGGCCGGGACTCGAGCCATGATCGAGTACCGCGACGTGAGGCTCGTCTGTTCCCGCTGCGGGGGAGAGGGCCACTTCGGTGCTGCCTGCAAGTCGGTGCGCTGCGGCCGGTGCGCCGCTTACGGGCACGTGGGACCGGATTGCGGGCCCGAGTGCAAGTGCTGCGGTAGGGCCCATCCCACGCCCGACTACTTCCGGCCGCGTTCCTACGCCTCAGGAGCCTGCCGATCAACCCGGACTGGCAGAGTCCACTCAGGCGGCTGGCGCCGTTTCCAGCGGCGCGACGGAGGAGGTGGCGGCGAGCCCGACCGAGCCTGCTGTCCAGCACAACGACGCCGTGGCCAGGCGGGGAAGGAGCTGACAAGCTCCTCGTCATCCCATTCCGCGGCGGAGCAGTCGGAGGGCGCCTCCGACGCCGAGAAGTCTGCTTCGGCCGACTCATACGGATCGCTGAGCGAGCCGTCGTTTGAAGGGCCTCCGAGCTTGGAGGCCTCCCTTCTCGATGCGCCGACGGCGACGCAACTCGAAGGCACGGAAACGGGCACCAAGTCGCCCGCCTCGACCTCACCCATTGATGCCCTGCACACGTCTGTTAAGGGCAGCGGTAGCGCGAGCGGGTTGCGCGTCCCGCACATCCCGGTCGCCCTACCCTCGCAGCCCCCGTGCGTCGCAAAGGCAGTGCGTGCGGGCGCTCGCGTCGCCGTCCGACGGCGGCGCGACTTCGTCCATCACCCCGGCGCCGAAGAAGGCGTGGACGGTCGACGAGGATGACGCGCTGATGGACGTCACCGGAAACATTCAGCATCCGCCATGGCGCTCTCGTCCTGCACTTCGTGCCTTCACGGCCCTCCTCCTCCCCTGGATCTTAAAGGGGCATTTGACAATGTAACACATGAGATCATACTCACTAACCTAAGTCACACCGACTGTGGCCTCAACACATTCCAATACATAAGCCAATTTTTAATGGATCGTCAATCCTACATTCGAATTCAAGATAGAGACCGTGGTCCTTACCTACTCGGCACACGGGGAACCCCTCAAGGCGCGGTACATTCCCCGCTGCTCTTTAATCTGGCCATGATGCACCTGCCGGCCCAGCTGAGTGGTGTCGCCGGCGTGCAACACGCCCTGTACGCCGATGACATCACTCTGTGGGCCACACAGGGCAGCGCAGGAGACATTGAAACCAGCCTGCAAACAGCGGCGACGATAGTAGACCGCTACGCCCGCCGCTGCGGTCTTCAATGATCCCCTCAATAATCAGAAATTGTGCACCTCCGCCCCTCACAGAAGTGCACAACTAAACAATCTCTCTCTCTTGAGAGCGGTCCCATACGCGAAAGTGATGAGATACGGGTACTCGGACTCTACATCCACAAACACAGGCGGCCAGACATTGCCAAACTCCGTAAGGTGGGGGACCAGGTGGGCCGCATGGTCCGCCGGGTTTCCAACAAACGCGGAGGGTTACGAAGTAAGGATGCCTTACGGCTGGCAAACGCTTTCGTAACTAGTTGAATTCTCTATTCGACTCCTTATCTCCACCTACGGAAACAAGAGGAGGACGCCCTTGAGGTCATCCTTCGCAAAATTGTTAAACGTGCCCTTGACCTCCCCATCACTACTTCAAACAGCCGGCTTATGGCTCTTGGGGTGGTGAACACTTTCCGGGAGCTCCGGGAGCGCACCTTACAAACCAGTACACGCGCCTGTCGCTAACGGAGTCGGGTCGCCGCCTTCTTGCTCGACTCCATATCCAACACACCCCTCCAATAGAAGACAGGTTTCGCATCTTCCAGCAAACATGTCACACGAAGACCATAATGGTCGGCGCCTGGCACGAGCGGAAGCGCTAGCCCGATATTATGGCAACAAAACAGGTGTCAACTACGTGGACGCCTCCGGCCCTCACCACGGGGGATGGTACACGGCCGCGGTAGTTCACAACAGCAACACAGTTAACAGCCTAACTTTCAGAGCCCGCAGTGTAACACAAGCAGAAGAGGTCGCGATTGCTCTCGCGGCCTCACATTCCAATTCAAAATATATAATCACCGACTCGCGAGGGGCCTGTCGGAACGTCGAACAAGGCTGCACTCCCTTCCTAGCCTATCGAATATACCAAAATTGCATACGGGATACGGACCCCGCACACCGTTACCTCATATGGGCCCCTGCTCATCAGGGGTTGGCAGGAAACGAGGCAGCAGACGCAGCCGCCCGCGCGCTCTCTCACCGGGCTGTTTTCTCCTCCCCATCCGATCAGGAACCCGATTTTAATCCGGTCTATACATTCAAAGATATTACAACATATTATCAAAATTGTCATCGCCTTTACCCTAGTCCATGTAAAGGCCTGAAGAAGGCGGATGAGCGGCTCCTTCTGCGCCTTCTCACCAATACATTGCTGTGCCCGGCAGCGCTAAAACATTTTGACCCCTCCTTTAGTGGCAGCTGCCCACACTGTAGTGCAGTGTCCTCTGACACCTATCACATGGTTTGGGCCTGCCCCTCCAACCCCGCTATTCCCCCCATCCCCAACCCAACCCGGGAGGACTGGGAGGCGACCCTGCTCGGCTGCCACGACTTACAGGCCCAACAAGCCTTAGTCGGGCGCGCCCGGGCGGCGGCAACCGCCACTGCGGTCCCATACCAGGGACCTCCACCTAGTGCTTGTACGGATCGGTCCCTTACGGGCTGATCCAAACATACCTCCTATTCATCCGTAATAAATGTTTTCACCATCACCACCACCACCTCCCCTGCTCGGCGGTTGCTCGGGCGCCGCCTTTTCAGCGCTCGCTCAGCGCCGCCATCTCATCGGCGCGCGGGCTTCGTCGCCGCGTTTGGCGAACGGTAAACTGTGCGTGCGCTGTGGAGTGTCGCGTGTGATTGTTTGTGATTGCAGAGCCTCGTGTGCTGCACGGACCTTCCTGCGGCCCGCAGCGATCAACATCTCGTCGCCAGCCTGCTGCCGCCGGAGAGTCGACAGCCGGAGCCCCAGCGCGGAGGTACGCCGCCTCCCCGAGCGCTTACCCTACGCCGGTGTTTCGTCACGCCAACAGACTTTGCCCGACGAACTTTTCCGTGAGTTCGTCGTGTTTTTCTTTGGTTTTTAGTTCCGCAGTTTTGTTTTGTTGTCCGGGTTTTCTCTTTTGTCTTTATGATGGCATCGTTTCGTTTCGCTTCCTTTAACGCGGAAGGCTTTCGCCATCCCGACAAGCAGCGGGAGGTGCTGCATCTTGCGCGGGCGCATCGGGTAGATGTTTTTGCAGGAGTGTGTAACTTTCGCACTCCTGCCGACATTTGGAATTTTCTTTCGCGCTTTAATGTCGATGCCTTCTTTTCGTTAACGGACTCGGTGTTGTGGCGTGGGCGTGATCTTCCTCTCGCCGGCGCACAGGTCTAGTGCACATTGCACTTTTGGCATTGATGGTCGCGGCATCACAGATGTGTTTTGAGACGGCCGGAGGGTTTGTTTTGTTACCGTTTACGCGCCAGTAACGCATAGCATGACAGACAATTTCTTCCTGTCGATCCCGTCGTACTTTCTCGATGATATGCCTCATGTCTTGCTCGGGGATTTCAAGTGTGTCCTCGACTCGTTGCGTGATATCAGGGGGCTGCGCCACGGTGCCTCTAACTGCCATGCGAAAGAGCTGGCGAAACTCGTTCGCCAGTTCAGTCTCCATGACGCAAGGGTCGCTCTGCATGGCGATGTGTTTGCCGCCACGCGTGTCCAGGGCCAGAGCTCGAGTAGGATATATCACGTCTACCTTCCCTCCGCTCTAGTGCCGAGTTTGTTAGAGTGCGCGGTAGTGCCGTTCCCGCCGGGAACGCGCAAACTAAGCGAACACTTCCCGGTCTGCGTCTCTTTGCGGGCTACGCCCGGCCGCACCACCGGCCCCCTCACGTGAGGGCGCTGTGAGCGCGCGAAGCGAGTGGACATACAGCGCATCGTCTCCACCAACTTTTGGCTGGAGCCACGGTTCCTCGGCCGGAACCCCGTCAACACAGCCGCGTCTGTGTTCGCGAAGTCGGCAGCTACCTGTGGACACCACTCACACACAGGTGGGGCAACATTTACGTATTTTAGGGCCGATCCTCACTTGCGTTTCGTGGCGACGGCGCTAGGCCTAACGCCTACGCCGACGCTCGGCCGTGAGTGAGTCGCCCACCCGTGTCAAGATGGCTGCCCAAACAGTACAACGCGGCTACCACCCGGACGCCATGGCCTGGTCCGAGGTTCCTTCAGCTCCAACGCCTGAGAGTCCGGGTTCTGCGCCCATCGAAAACCCCAGGCTCTTCAAACTAGTGGAACGCCGCTCCCGCAAGCGGGACGCCGCCTCCAAGAAAGCGGACGCCACGAAGGCAGGCCGGTCAACACGGCACAGCGCTGCAGCGCGCGCTGCAGCGCTTCACGGAGGGGCACAGTCCAAGACCGGACCCTCTTGGAAACCAAAGCCACTGCCGCGTCTTCATCCAGAAGACATCGTCATCATCCTGAAGCCCCGGGTGACCGTCGCTCTCAGGGATGTCTACCAACATGGCGAGCTGGGAGCAGCGTTCGCGGACTACCTGGGCGCCAAGGCCGCAGCATCCCTCAGCCTGCTCCCCACATGGGAGCAAAACCTGATCGTCGCAGGCACCAGAGAGCCGCACGTCGCGGACTAGCTTCTGCGGGATTTTCAACTAACATCACCGAAGGGCCAGCTCTCCATGTACGGCCAGTTGAAACTCACTGGAGACGTGTGCCGCAGCGTCATCACCGTGGCCAAGCACGAGACCAGTGTGTCCCTCCAAAACAAGTTCCAGTGGCGTGCTGGAGAGCTTGCCGATATCCGCAAGCTTGGCAAATCCGACGTCGCGTCGCTCACCTTCGTGGGAAAAGTGGTGCCGCGATATGTGCATTACAACTCTGAGGTGACCCTTGTGCGTCCGTACAAGAGATCCATTCCGGCCTGCGTGCGGTGCGGCACTGTGGGCCACCGAGCAGACACCTGCCCCTGCCCGGATGAAAAGTGCGGCCTGTGTGGCCAAACGGCGCCGACCGTCGACGGAGTCAAGGCGCAGCATGAATGCAGTCTGTCCTGTGCAGTCTGTGGGCAAGCGCACGCTATCAACTCCCGCGACTGCACGGGAAAATTCCGGCAGCTCAAGGTGCATGGCCCCAAGGCTAAGCGCCCAGAGGTGCCAAAAAATCAGCGACCTGGCAAGCCGCCAAGTCATTCAAAACCATGTGCCGGTGGCGGAACGCCGCGTGGTGCTCACGGCACCGACCACAAGACATCGTCACCTTCTTCACCGTCGGTGAAACCAGCGCCCGGGAAGAAGACGGCGCCTCCACCGCCCAGCGGCAGAGACACTGGCCACTTCCCGGCCCTCAAGACAATTGGCGCTGCCGACGCCCGGGCATCAGCGCCTCAACACCACAAACAGGTGAGCAGCTGGGCTGAGATCACCTCCTCTTCCTCCCATCCCTCACCCTCCCCCGTAACCGTCTCCGCACTCGACGCGGAATACAAAAAACAGATAGACGCGCTCCGGGCACAGAATGAGCTTTTGCTCAACAAAATTCAAAATTTAGAATCAAAATTGGCGTCCGCCGCACCGAGCCCGCAGAACTCGGACGCAATGGAGAGCGACGCGGAGATCTCGCCTGCCCTCGTGACAGCCATCTCTGCGATGGAGGAGCGCTTAACCTCTAAATTGCGATATATGATCGAGACCGCCATGGACCAGATCTTGACAAAGGTCAAATCTGCCGTCCCCGCGGTGGTCTCAAAACACATCTCGAACAACCCCCGCCTCCTCCGTCGGACGGGACCCATTAGGGACGTATCCCGCCCTTCAAAATTCACCCGTCTGATTATTGATTCGGACAATGAGGACAACTGCCCCGCTCCTTCCGTCATCACCCCCTTGATGGCGCAAGTAGCTGGCTCTGAGGCAGCCAATCCCTCCTCCTCCCCCCCAAGAATTTTAAATCATGGTGAGACACCTTAATCAAACGAATTCCGCCATCTCCAATTCGGCCATGTCAACTTCAATAACACAGTGGAACTGTAGAGGCTTTAAGGACCGCACTAAGCGGGCCAATTTCCGCCTCTACCTTGAAAATTTCGAGTCCTTACCAGCCGTGGTTGCCCTCCAAGAGCCAGGCCTGGGCGCCACAATTTCAAATTACACGACGTTCCAACAGGATCCCGCGTCTTGTCTTCTTGTCCACAAAGACTACACAGCAAATCTAGTGGATCTCGACCTCCCACTAGAGTACTCTTATGTAATGGTGACCCTCCTACCAGTCCGCCGCAGGGACCCACCGTTGCATATACTCAACGTGTACTGCTCTCCCAAACTAAAGCGAGTGACTTTTGCGGACCTCTTTAGCCGCGCGCTAAGAGTAGCGGGCCGCGATCCCCTGCTTATTGTGGGCGACTTTAACGCTCCCAGTCAGCATTGGGGGTATCGCAAGGAGGAGTCACGCGGGCGTAAGCTGGCGGAGCTTGCGTCCACGTTGGGCCTCACCCTCCACACGGACCCTGTCCACCCAACCCGGCTAGGAAATTCCGTGACACGGGATACGTGTCCGGACTTAACCTTCACTCGCAACATACAACACGCAGACTGGCTCAACACCGAGGAGACCCTCGGTAGCGACCACTGCATCATTAACACTACACTACGCACACGCCCCCTCAAGCGTCCCAGAACACAAGCCCATATCTCAGATTGGACGAAATTCAGACAAAATTTTAACTCACTTGATAATACACCAATTTCCGCGCAAGGCTACACAGCATGGTCCCAACAGCTGCTGGCACACCTTTCCTCGCATGAAACACACATCCAGCTCTCAGAGGCGGTCACGGACGTGGATAACCACTTTCTACACCTCTGGGAAGCCCGTCGCAGCCTCGTCCGCCGTTGGCGACGCCAGAAACACAACAGAAAGCTTAAAGCTCGAATTGCCGAGCTTACCCAGAAAGCGGCAGAGTACGCGGCCCAACTCGCCGACTCCAACTGGGTAGATAGATGCAACACGGCCGCGCGACAAATGTCCAGCCGAAACACTTGGCGTCTCTTTCGAGCGCTACTCGACCCAACCCAAACACGAACCGAAACACAAAAACATTTGCAGCGAGCCATGCACCATTTTCCTGGCAACACGACTCAACTGGCACAGAAACTTCGGGACCACTATCTGTGTACAGCCCAAGACCCCCGTGTATCTGCGTACTCTTATGCAGGCAGAGAGAACACGGAGCTGGATCAACCTTTCCAGCTCCATGATCTGCGGGCGGCTCTCGCCAAAATGAAACGGGGCACTGCGCCAGGACGGGATAAGGTCACCGTCAAGCTTTTGACGAACCTGCCCGACTTGGCATACCAGTCCCTCCTGGAATACGTCAATGCAATTTGGCGCGGGGACACCCCCCTGCCAATCGAATGGAAAACGGCTTTGGTGACTTTTATTCCTAAAGCTGGCAAACCAATTGACACAGATAACCTCCGCCCCATCTCTCTCACCTCATGTGTGGGCAAACTAATGGAGACGATGGTGCGGGATCGGTTATCTACATATCTTGAACACAAACAAGTCTTTGCGAGCACCATGTTCGGATTCCGCCCACACAGATCCGCACAGGATGTCCTCCTGCAACTCAATCGGGAAGTCCTTGACCCCCTCGAATGCCCCCATAATGACCGGGTAGTACTCGCCCTGGATCTTAAAGGGGCATTTGACAATGTAACACATGAGATCATACTCACTAACCTAAGTCACACCGACTGTGGCCTCAACACATTCCAATACATAAGCCAATTTTTAATGGATCGTCAATCCTACATTCGAATTCAAGATAGAGACCATGGTCCTTACCTACTCGGCACGCGGGGAACCCCTCAAGGCGCGGTACTTTCCCCGCTGCTCTTTAATCTTGCCATGATGCACCTGCCGGCCCAGCTGAGTGGTGTCGCCGGCGTGCAGCACGCCCTGTACGCCGATGACATCACTCTGTGGGCCACACAGGGCAGCACAGGAGACATTGAAACCAGCCTGCAAACAGCGGCGACGATAGTAGACCGCTACGCCCGCCGATGCGGTCTTCAATGTTCCCCTCAAAAATCGGAATTTGTGCACCTCTGCCCCTCACAGAAGTGCACAACTAAAATATCTCTCTCTCTCTTGAGAGCGGTCCCATACGCGAAAGTGATGAGATACGGGTACTCGGACTCTACATCCACAAACACAGGCGGCCAGACACTACATTGGCCAAACTCCGTAAGGTGGGGGACCAGGTGGGCCGCATGGTCCGCCGGGTTTCCAACAAACGCGGAGGGTTACGAAGTAAGGATGCCTTGCGGCTGGCAAACGCCTTAGTAACTAGTCGAATTCTCTATTCGACTCCTTATCTCCACCTACAGAAACAAGAGGAGGACGCTCTTGAGGTCATCCTTCGCA
The DNA here is from genome assembly GCF_052857255.1 of Amblyomma americanum. Lineage (NCBI taxonomy): Eukaryota > Metazoa > Arthropoda > Arachnida > Ixodida > Ixodidae > Amblyomma > Amblyomma americanum. The sequence goes on along the minus strand of NC_135497.1, from coordinate 496,243,594 downwards.
AAATTGTTAAACGTGCCCTTGACCTCCCCATCACTACTTCAAACAGCCGGCTTATGGCTCTTGGGGTGGTGAAAACTTTCCGGGAGCTCCGGGAGGCGCACCTTACAAACCAGTACACGCGCCTGTCGCTAACGGGGTCGGGTCGCCGCCTTCTTGCTCGACTCCATATCCAACACACCCCTCCAATGGAAGACAGGTTTCGCATCCCGGAACTGTGGAGACGTGCCCTCCACGTGCGGCCTCTTCCAGCAAACATGTCACACGAAGACCATAATGGTCGGCGCCTGGCACGAGCGGAAGCGCTAGCCCGATATTATGGCAACAAAACAGGTGTCTACTACGTGGACGCGTCCGGCCCTCACCACGGGCGATGGTACACGGCCGCGGTAGTTCACAACAGCAACACAGTTAACGGCCTAACTTTCAGAGCCCGCAGTGTAACACAAGCAGAAGAGGTCGCGATTGCTCTCGCGGCCTCACATTCCAATTCAAAATACATAATCACCGACTCGCGAGGGGCCTGTCGGAACGTCGAACAAGGCTGCACTCCCTTCCTAGCCTATCGAATATACCAAAATTGCATACGGGATACGGACCCCGCACACCGTTACCTCATATGGGCCCCTGCTCATCAGGGGTTGGCAGGAAACGAGGCAGCAGACGCAGCCGCCCGCGCGCTCTCTCACCAGGCTGTTTTCGCCTCCCCATCCGATCAGGAACCCGATTTTAATCCGGTCTATACATTCAAAGATATTACAACATATTATCAAAATTGTCATCGCCTTTACCCTAGTCCATGTAAAGGCCTGAAGAAGGCGGATGAGCGGCTCCTTCTCCGCCTTCTCACCAATACATTGCTGTGCCCGGCAGCGCTAAAATATTTTGACCCCTCCTTTAGTGGCAGCTGCCCACACTGTAGTGCAGTGTCCTCTGACACCTATCACATGGTTTGGGCCTGCCCCTCCAACCCCGCTATTCCCCCCATCCCGAACCCAACCCGGGAGGACTGGGAGGCGACCCTGCTCGGCTGCCACGACTTACAGGCCCAACAAGCCTTAGTCGGGCGCGCCCGGGCGGCGGCAACCGCCACTGGGGTCCCATACTAGGGACCTCCACCTAGTGCTTGTACGGATCGGTCCCTTACGGGCTGATCCAAACATACCTCCTATTCATCCGTAATAAATGTTTTCACCACCACCACCCCCCCTCACGTGGCGCATGGATGTTTCCGTTTTACACGGTGTCATGTGCCTAGCGGATATTCGTGCCGAGTTGGTGGATTCAGTTGACGCGGTTGAAGACTTTACTCCCGAAGTGTGGGACGCTTTGAAAGATTCGTAGAGGGATGTGCTGATACGTGCGGAGAAAACCCGCCGTGTCCGTCTGACCGGCGCTCTCAACGACATCATGCGCCGTATGTGCATCGTCAAAGCGGGCGGAGAACTGACTTTTGCCATGCGCGAATATCTCGACACTTTGCGCGTGCGCTATTACCGCGTCTTGGAGCAAAGCCTACGTGCGTCGCGTTTGGCGGGCGGCTGTCAACTGCCTCTAGATGTCATCGCCGACCTAGGTTACGCACGCTCCCTTAGAAGAATGCGCGACTGCCGCGTACCGAGGAGGTGTCTCTCGAAGACGGCGCGACTTCGTCGGCACCTTCCGAGATTCAGCGAGTTTTCGCGTCGCACTTTGCGGCGCTCTTTTCGACGCGCGGTCTGTCAGCTCAGGAGGACCTTGAAGGAGCGGTCGCGGCTTTCTGCGGTTCGCTTCCCCAGCTTTCAGACCAGATCTCCGGCGCACTTTGCTCCCCGGCAACATTAGAGGAAGTTCCCGAAGCCTTGCGGGCGATGAACCAGTCCACCGCTCGCGTACCGGACGGCTTAGTTGCAGGCTTTTACTCTGCCTTTTTCGACATCCTCGGGAGCTTGCTGCCCCGACTGATGAACGGTCTTTCGGTGTCTCGGCAGAATGCAGCCTCTATCAGTGTGGGTCGGATAGTATTGCTGTCGAAGGAAGGCATGCCACCATCGGAGCCCGCGACCTGGAGGCCCATTACTCTCCTCAACAGCGACTACAAGTTGATTGCCAAGCTACTAGTCAGACGGTTGCAGGCTTTTTGAGCAGTCTAGTCAGCCCCTTCCAATCGTGTGCCTTTCCGGGGCGATCTGTATTTGCCTCCCTTGCGTTAACGCGGGATGCATTTGCATACGCCTGCGCGAAACGGGTCGGCGGAGTCCGTGTCGCTCGATCACGTCAAAGCGTTTGACAGCGTGGAGCATGCCTACCTTTTTGCGATGCTGCGCTGCTTTGGCCTGCCGGCGGATTTCGTCCAAGTCGTTGAGCTGCTATACACCGTACTTTGAAGCCAGCTTTTTATGAACGGCACTATTGCCACCGAGTTCGCGGGCAGTGCGGCAGGGGTGCCCGCTTTCCCGGCCCTCTTTGTGCTGCCACTTTCTGCAGGGCAGCGTTGGATAGGCGCGTTCGCGGCTTCCCCATGGTTGGTCAGGAGTCTAATGTTGTCTCCGCCTACGTGGACGACATTTCCGTCTTTGCCAGGGACGCGGACAGCTTCCAGGCTTTTCTGCGGATTTTTGAGCAATACGCTTCCCTCTCAGGTGCCGAGCTTAACCCGACCAAGAGGAGGGCTCTCGCTTTTGGCTCCTTTCGGGGCCCCTGCCTGCGGCGGTGCCCTTCGTAGACGCCGTGCGAGTTTTGGGGGTCTTGTTCGAGCCGGGTGGAGTCTTGCCTCACGCCTGGCAGGAGGTACTGTCGCGTGCGACGCGGGTTCTCGCGGAAGCCGCGCCCCACCAATTTTCGTTGCACTCGAAGGTGACGACTGTCAAGACGAGAGTTTGCGCATTCGCCTTTTACGTCGCGCGCGTCGCAACCATGCCGCGCCGTACAGCGGGACCGATCGCGTCCCTTATTGACACTTTTGTGTGGGACGGTGGCCCCGCACTTGTCGCTCGCCTCTTCCTCGAACTGCCTGTCATTAGGAGAGGCCTTGGGCTTCCATCCGTTCCCACAGTTGCTCGGGTCCTGGGAGCTAGACTTGTGTCCAGTCTTTTGGAATCGGGGAGGTACCCAGGCCGCGGGCTCATGATTTATTAGATGGGTTCCGTGCGCCGCGTCTTTTCGCCTCTCCGGTACTCGGGTCCGCAAGCTGAGAGGCCGTCTTCCTATTACAGGGCATTGGCAGGCTTAAAGTTAGCCTTGGAGACCGACGCGCCCGATATCAACATCTTTGAAGCGTCTGCCTCTCGTGTGAGCGTGGTGGTCTGTTGCAGCCGCCCCACTCAGGACGATCAGAGAAAGACCTCGGTATCTAAGTGGCGATCCTGGACAGATACTAGGCTGCCAGATGAGGTGCGGGATTTTGAGTGGCACAGGCGCTAGGGCGTCCTTCCAACGCGCCAGCGCCTGGCCGCGTGGGGCATCGTCCCCAACGAGCAGTGCGCAAACTACGGCGCGCAGGAAACACCGCAACATGTGTTTTACGAGTGCGTTGTCGCAAGATCGATATGGCGCCTCGTGCAGCGCATGTTTCATGTGCGTGTGGGTAGAGGGGCCAGGCGTCAACGAGGCCCCTTGGCTGGTTTAGGGGTGGCCACCACTATGTTTGTTTTGTGGCGTCGGCGTTGCCTTGCGGAGGCTCGTCGAACCCCCGCTCGGGCTATGTACCCAGCGCTGCAGAACCTGCGCCTCGTCATCTGGGGATACTTGTCTGGCCAGTTAGCAACAGATAGTGAGGCGCTGTTTCTGCGGCGCTGGAGCACACGATTCTTTGTAATCACCAACGGCAGGCTAGAAATTGGGACTTTACTAGCCTGCCCCCCCCCCCACCCTTTTGTTTTCATATTGTCTCTGTTGCACATGTGACTCCAAGTGTAATTTTTTTCTGTGTGCCCCTGAATTTGAAGTTGTGAGGGCTCTCCTCCTTTTCATGATCTTTTTCAATGGAGGGCCAAACTTGGCTGTCAGTGTACAATTGTATAAAGTTCACTCTTGGAATTTTGTTCTGGATGAGAGTGCTGTTTCGTATGTTTTAGAGTAATAAACATCTCTTTGTTTAGGATATTTCTTGGTGAGGGGGAGAAGAGATGAGAAGGCACAACTAAATGTAATGGCCGTCATCTTGAATTCGAGAAACCAAAACTATGCCGCCATTTTGTCCCCTGACGTCACACTCGCATAGCGCCACCTCCATCCAACATATTGGACCGTGACGTCATCATTGGCACATCGCAGTTGGTTGTTTCTACAATGCTCTTGTAGATGGCGCTACAAGTCTCAATGTGAGATGCGCTGTTTTCTGTTGCAGCCACATATGGCGCTTTGCTCTCAGGGTGGTAGACCTCACGAAATCTCGCAACGTGATGAGTAGTTGCTGCCACAGATGGCGCTGTGATCAAGAGTGGTAGCAGACCTCACGAAATATCGAAATTTGACGAGTAAGAGCTTACGCTCTTAAAATCTGTATCCTCAAGTTCAGTCCGCAGTCCTTCTAAACAAACAGAATTAGGTGGTTGAAGATAACAAGGACACTCATGATTAATGCTGTGCAACGAAATGTTGCTGTGACAGCTCTAAAATGGAAAAGATAAAGTGAATGGCCTGTATCAACAGATTTTAACACACTAAAAAAGAGGCTAGTTTCACTGAAAATGGAAAAGAGGCTAAATTACGAAACACCGCAGTCACTATCACCGACCAATTTCGAAAGTAACCTACATGCCAATTTCCGCCGTAGATTCCGGAGGCTATGCTACTGCACCATTTACTTCAAAACAGCGGCAACCAGTCCTTCACGGTGCATGATGATGATGGATCAATATGGCGCAAGGGCATCTGTGGCCAAAGGGCGCCATTGCACAAGGTGTTTTCGATTACTCAAGGTGAGGTCAAAGACGCATTTCACAAGCATTTTGCCCTAAACAAGCCTTTACGGTGCAGATGTTGTAAACTTGAATCGAGTGCCAGCAAAATTTTAAATGCAACTTTCTCAGCAATGAATACGTATTTTGCTGCTGGACAAACATCAACATACCAGAAAGAAATAAAACCAGCCAAAAGAGACGTGCACAGGAAAACTGAGAAGGGGCCACTTCCCTATCTTCCCCTTCTCAGTTTTCTTGTGAGAGTCCTTTTGGCTGGTTTAATTTCTTCATGCAGTGTACCAACTAGCCCAACTGCGTGTTTTACTGAATACCAGAAAGAGCCATGTATCCATCTTAATCGGTATAATATGTCGAGTCTCTTGTTGAGCCCTATCCCTTGCTCTCCCACTTCTGAAACCAGACAGAAGGCAGGTGTCGTCCAGTATGAAAACAGCGGAATTGTTCTGAGGGCATTGTTGACGGCACTCTTTTCTTCAGTGTCCGCATTTACATTTCTTGCAGCTGCAGTGTCACGGAATCTACTGAAACACTATATGGTGGCCTTTTTAGGATTAATCCAAAAAATAAAACAGTGTGGACGTGATGTGAACGCAGAGTGGGACAAAATTTTAGGGGGATTGGGCAGTGAAGAGACTGTTTGATGAGAACGTGGACATCCTGGTGTGCACTGGCCAGTCTTGTACATATTACAGAAAATAAGTAACGGATTACAATTAGAATTACTCTATTTGAATGGTAACTGATCTGAATGGTAACTGAGTACAGTGGTCAATTACAGCCCCAGAACATTAATCAATTACTATTGCGTCATTTGCTTTCCAGCTTTTATTGCCATAATACAAACTTAATAAGAGAACAATAAACTACAGCTTTTTATTAGTTGTTGTTTTGTTACGTGCTGTTAATTTGCAGGACTTATTGTTCCATGTTGTCACCAAAGATCAGCGACGACACTGAACACTCTCTCAATGTATGCGCTGGATGGAACGGCAGCATTACAATGGATGAAAGCCTTGCGCACGAGCTCATAGTTGCATGCACATGCCGGCCACTGGCACTTTCATGCCCCGTAGCTTGTACCACAGCAGAGAGCAACCTGCTTATTAAGAGCTGCACCAGCGTGCCGGGTTTATTTTGTCACTTCACGAGGTCAAACCAGCTCACCCAGTTTGAATGAAGCTTGACTTTTAAGGTGACCTTGGGCAAACTAAAAATAAATAAATACTTCCGCGACTGGGATTCGAACCTGCGGTGGCACAAACAGATCAGCTTCGCTGGGCACTGCATGAGAGCACCATGTTTTCGCCACAGGAGAACACGCCTGGTGTTAAACTGCAACACACTCTCGCACTGTGGATTGCGCGTCGTCATCTTCATCAACTAGTACTACTGGAATGAAGGCGATCACGCGCTGACACAAATGACAATAAAGCTCACAAGGCGGCTGGCTGACGCTCATGATTGAGAACTGCTCCTTGTGACCCTGCCCATCACCCTGTTGCTTCATTGATTACTTCTGGAAGAGTCTTTGTCGCCGGCGTTTCTGAAGTCCCAATAAACCATCCTTCACTATTATCAACTAATATTGTCACCAGACGTGCCGACGACCCAGCAAAGCAAAACCATGAGCCAACCAGGCTAGACACTTTGGTATGTCTGCTTGGTTTAATTATATTAAAACCCTACCACATTTTTTGTTTGCTTAACTGCCATTACCGCCACTGACACTGCAAGGTACTCAATGTTGCCATAATGCTGCCTGCCAATGTCCCTTTGCGCCTGTGTTTACCTGGGTTTGGATGAGTTTGTTGGGTTGTGGGCGTGTGCTTCACGTGTTTTAATGCTGTGGGCTGCGGCCAACGTATCCCGAACTTCTGAAAGAGCTTGCAATATTAGTGCGCTAGCACTAGAGGCCTCGCTAGCGAATAAGAGTTCCTGTCTACGAATGCAGCCTGAGAAGCAAGCAGGTGAACCACCTGCCACCTGGGTCACATGGCCTTGTGAAGTCATCACCGCCTGTCAAACTTAAAATGTCGCAAACTGCTCATCATATTGCAAGAAAATTATTCACCGTGGCACGCGACTGTTAAATTAATCACTGCACGCGAGACAACGCTAGAGGAGAGCAACCTGGGTCTCGCAAGCCCTGCCATTGGCTGTCTTCCAAATAGTCGCCTGTCTGGGCATGGACGCATTGCTTAACTGCTGCACCACTGTGCCAGGAGAGGTGCAATGACACCCCCTACCTAGGGTCTATGAATGTAAAGTATAGAATAACTGATTCCGCTTATATGGGCATGTTGGCAGAACCTAGGCGAATTTGCACACTAAAGTGGCTAAACTACGCTAAACAAGGGCAGACGTGCTCGTGCATCCAAGTCTCACTTACCTTAACCAGGTAAATCAGAAGTCAATTTTTTCTTAAAATCATCATCATCATCATCATCATCAGCCTTACTACACCCACTGCAGGGCAAAGGCCTCTCCCATGTCTCTCCAATTAACCCTATCCTTTGCCAGCTGCATCCACCCTTTGCCTGCAAACTTCTTAATCTCATCCGCCCACCTAACCTTCTGCCGCCCCCTGCTACGCTTACTTTCTCTTGGAACCCATTCCGTTTCCCTTAAAGACCAGCGGTTATCCTGCCTTCGCATTACATGCCCTGCCCAAGCCCATTTCTTTCTCTTGATTTCGACTAGGATATCATTAACCCGTGTTTGTTCCATCACCCACTCTGCCCGCTTCCGATCTCTTAACGTTACACCTATCATTTTTCTTTCCATGGCTCGCTGCGTTGTCCTTAACTTAAGCTGAACTCTTTTCGTTAGCCTCCACGTTTCTGCCCCGTAGGTGAGTACCGGTAAGATCATGCTGTTGTACACTTTCCTCTTGAGGGAAATTGGTAAACTGCCACTCATGATCTGCGAGAATTTGCCATATGCGCTCCACCCCATTCTTATCCTTCAAGTTATCTCCCTCTCATGATCAGGATCAGCTGTCACTACCTGCCCTAAGTAGACGTATTCCGGCACAATTTCTAGGCTCTCGCTGCCAATTGTGAACTGTTGTTCCCTTGCTAGCCTGTTGAACATTATCTTGGTTTTCTGCATGTTAATTTTTAGACCCATCGATCTGCTCTGCCTGTCTAACTCGTTGATCATGATTTGCAGTTCACCTCCTGAGTGACTCAGCAAGGCAATGTCATCAGCAAATCGCAGATTATTTAGGTATTCTCCATTTATTCTTATTCCCAACTGTTCCCAATTCAGGCCTCGAAAAACCTCCTGCAAACATGCGGTGAACAGCATTGGCGAGATCGTGTCTGCTTGCCTGACGCCCTTTCTTATCGGAATTTTATTGCTGACTTTATGGAGGACTATAGTAGCTGTGCAGTTGCTATATATATCTTCCAGTATTTTGACATAAGGCTCTTCTACCCCCGATTACGCAATGCCTGTATGACTGCTGAGGTTTCCACTGAGTCGAATGCTTTCTCGTAATCAATGAAAGCTATATATAGAGGTTGGTTATATTCTGCGCATTTCTCTATCACCTGATTGATAGCATGAATATGATCTATTGTGGAATATCCTTTACGAAAGCCTGCCTGATCATTTGGTTGATTAAAGTCTAACGTTGCCCTGACTCTATTAGCGATTACCTTAGTAAGTACTTTGTAGGCAACGGATAGTAAGCTGATCGGCCTGTAATTTTTCAAGTCCTTGGCGTCTCCCTTCTTATGAATTAAGATAATGTTTGCATTCTTCCAAGCTCCTGGTACAGTCGAGGTCATAAGGCATTGCGTATACAGGGTGGCTAGTTTTTCTAGCACGATGTCCCCTCCATCCTTCAACAGATCTGCTGTTACCTGATCCTCCCCAGCTGCTTTTCCCCTTTTCATTGCTTCTAAGGCTTTCTTTACTTCATCTTTCGTTACTGGCGGGATAACGCATTGCTGTGCACTGCTGTCTTTCTCATTAGCGCTCTGATTACATTGGCTACTGTACAGGTCTGTATAGAACTCTTCGGCTACGTTAACTATCTTATCCATATTGCTAATGACATTGCCCTGCTTGTCTCTTAATGCATACATCTGGTTTTTACCTATGCCTAGTTTCCTCTTCACTGTTTTTAGGCTACCTCCGTTCTTTATAGCATGCTCGATTCTCTCCATATTAAACTTCCTTATGTCGGCTACCTTGCGCCTATTTATTAACTTTGATAGCTCCGTTAGTTCTTTTCTATCGGTAGTGTTAGATAGTAAAATAGTCGCGTGAAATGTGATATTTTGCAGCTGTGTTCCGCTCTGCAAGCCGAACACCCGTACACATAGAGTTTCTAAATATTAATTAGAGGGAAAGCTGGTGCCACCGTCTTTGTGAGTTTCTGAAGGAGCCACGAAAGAGCACTTCATCCACCGTGGGAAGGCCGGGAAGACAGCAAAGCGCACTTGGCTTGGCCCTAAAACATGAATACGACTGCAGAAATACAAATGTTTGCAAATTATATGTTGTAAGGAAGCGTTAGTTTGCAATAAATATGTCCTGTAATAAAATATGCTTACTTTAGATTTCAATGAATCAGCAGAAAAGCTAATGATAACCGAATTTGATCATGACTTTCTCTTCATGCCGCCAAATGTAGCTAACCGTAGAAAATAAATTTTGCATTTAAGATGTGCACTTTTCACAGCGATTGTTCTTTAAGAAAAATTGCTAGTGCTTAATATACTACGTTTCAGAACCTTCTGTTTTCGTATTGTGAAAAATAGAAACGTTCCATTGGTGTAGTCTGCTACTGTTGGATGCGCCCTATGTCCGTGCATAGGATATGTTCGCGCCGTGAGAAACTTACCCGAACCCCCGCTTTTCTATGAGAGACTAGTTTTCGCGCACTAATGCAGTGCCGGCTCTCGGCATGTCCTGGCGGTGCGTTTACGAATTTGCCAAGAAAGACATGAATTAGGAAGCGAAACCTCTCTTATGACAAGTAAGTGACGGCCATGTTCATGCTGACGAGTTCCGCATGCGAGTATTTGTGTCAGTTAATTCATGGAGTGGAATTCGTTCCTTAATGCAATGCGCGGCAATCGCCAGTCTTCGAAATGAATCAAACGCAATCCTCAGCGAGTACGGTTATCATAAGTTGCGCTGGTCAAAGTGCTAAATTTGGCGCTTTTCAATTGTCTCTGAAACTCCTACGAGAAATGTGCACAGTGGTCACTGCAGCGGACTGTTGCGTTGTCAGTTCACACAAAACTTGTTCCCTTGTTTCACATTTAAAGCACAGCTAGCCCAGGTTCCCGCTGAGCAAGACCCAGCTTACTGCATAAATGGCTCCCAGTGAGGGAGCAAACGGAATTTAGGCCTAGCAGGCACCAGGCAGTGTGCTCAGCTCACTTCTAGTCAAGCGCCTTCGGATGTTTGATCTCAAATGAACTGCGTGAGTAGCTGCAGTACACGACGACAAACCTCACAAAACATCAGTGAAAACTTCAGTACTGAAAGAGAAACCGAACAACAAAAAAATCCAATCTGTAGCACAGTCAACAAGCCACTAGATGTCAATCCAGTTTCCTGTCTTCAGAACATGCCTCGGGCGTTCATGGTGGATGAAATGAAAAGCCGCCAGCTTTCTCTCTAGGACACCGTAAGGAACTCTGGGCCCATACACTCCTGCGACTTCTGCCCAATCAGCTGTTTGATAGGACATGTTGAGAAGCAGACAGTGAACCAGTAAATGAAACATCCATGAGGCACGAGGCTCCCTCACAGTGGTGGGATTTTAAGGCACAGGCTACTTTCCCAAGCCTTGCACTCAAGAAAGCAGAGCACCAGCCCGGGCCATAGCTTGTACCCATTTGATGGACACCTGGGTCAGTGGAGTGCAGAAGCGGCAGCCTAATGGCCAGGGCACCCGCCTCGCATTTGGGAGGTGCTGGCCTCAATAACCAGTGCCGGCTGGTACCCATCGGTTTTCTGATGGGCACAAGGTTTCCCCTGACGTGGTGCTCTGCTCTTTTGGGGTGAAACATTTGGGAAAGGGGTCTTAGGTCAACTCACGCTCAGTAGCAAACTCAAATAATGTTACCTCTTTCCATGAAACGAAGGCACGAATACCAAATGCCTTATTATTTTTGAAAGGTCCAGTCGTGCCTTGTTGATATGGACACTTTGGTTCCATAGTAAAAGTGTACATAAAGCGAGTCGTCTGTAAAATAATGAATGATTAAGAAAAAAATATATAAAAAAATTTTTTATTACAGCTTGCTTCTGTGCATATGGCAGGTGGTGAAGTATGAATCGAGCAGTCTTAGCAGCTCAAGGTGCATTATTCTGGGCGCCATTATCTTGAAAACCATACGGTGTAGGTTCAAGCTTGTTTGAAGCGCCTAGTAGTCGCTGAGGCGCACGCCAGTGATTCCTGATATGATGAAATATTTTCTACTATGACTGTTGACATCCCAAAAGCTCTGTACTCACTGGACGGACAGTGCTGAATATGGTTTTAAATTTGGAGCACAAAGAAAACTTTTTCGCAGCCATTCATACAATGCAGTAAATGGTAAGTTGCTTCGACCGCTCAACTTGGCACTGTAAAGCATGAACCCATGCACACACAAAAAGTCCATCACTATGGCATTTACACATTCACGCTACCTACCGCAGGTGTTGTGCACAGAAATTATGAGGAGCTGAACATCTGGTAGTGGCACTCGGGATTTTGTTTTCATCAGTGTCCATAATAAAGGGTCCCTGAAAGGGGCTCTAATAAAGTTGCGGTATGCCTGGGATGTTAAAGCACGCCGCTTCATAAATATTGTCCAGCAAGAATTTTTTTAATGTGCTTTGTAGAAGCCGAGTTATCTGTACTCAAAATATGAATTTCAGCGTTTTTGTGCCTCTCCTTCTCCTCTCGTTACCTTTTCAATGCTCAGGTTTTCATGACAACACAATGCTGTGATTGAGCAAGTTGATGTGCTCTCCTCGGAAGGTGTTTCAGAGCTCCTTTAACGGTTTGTCAAAAGCACAGGGATCCCAATTGGCTCCATGCATTTTCACCTAGTGCATTGTCCGGAGACCTAGTTTTCATATTAGTGAACCCTTAATAGATTGAGGAAGTGTGGTCCCCAGGAAAACTGTCCATAATTCAAGCTGTCCATATTAATGGAGGTCGTATTAACGGGGCACGACTGTATTCTCAAATCACTACCGCTGATGTTCGTTCCTCATATTTATGGGCACTAGCCACAAGAGAAATAGATGCGCTGTGGAAGCAGATTAAAGTTTTTATTCCTTGCAACTTGATATCACAACGCAAGTTCATGCTGCCAGTAGGCATATGCTTGGTTGGCGGACAGCCATTTCCGTGCTCCTGATTTCTTGACAGCATAGTTAGGTGCTTCTACAATACAACCTTAAAGGCAACGAGCGTCAAACTTCAATCTCGTTAGTTGTAAATACTGAGGAAAAGATAGAAGAGGGCAAAAAACGCTTGGACAGAAAGGCACATACACAGCACCACCATGCCTGTGTCATGTCGTCTTTGCTGCGCTGTTATTTTTTCCACAATAGAAGCCGACATGGTCCGCATACTTTTCCTTCTGATAATACTAAACACTGTAGCAGTAGTGCTGGTTTCAATAGACTCCTTGGTTTATTGTTTTACGTGCCTTCTTGAGCTATATCCCCGCCTCCATGCTCTTTGTGGAAGCTCGGTGTAGAGGTAAGTTGCGGCGCCATCTGACAAGATGGGGGGCAACCATACAGAGTGGTCACTTGATATTTCTAGGGACGAGAACTGCCGCAGAAGATGGCAGTGACCCGGTTGTGGTACAAACACAATTGCGCGTGATGCTTTTCGGCCGTCGGTCCATTGTCGCTCTGTCACGAAGGAAACATTCCCGTTAGCTCTACCCTCCGTTTTATATATAGTGTGCAGCGCCGTGAAAGGTACGGGAGTAGTCTGCATGAAAAAAAATAAGGGATTCATGTTACTTCGCACTTGTTTTGTAGTGGATTGGTCTAAGGCACAAGAAAGTGACAGCATGCTGCCAGCAATAAGAATGCATTTAGTCAGGCTCACGGCAAATGGATCGTGTAATAAGCCAGCAGGCAAAGCATTACGTATCACTCACCACAAGGAACGCACAACGTTTTGATCGCAGTATAGGCAGCACAAACAAGATAGCCGCAAGGGAAGGGAGTAATGTGGGGGTGAAAGAGCAATTAGAAAAAGGAACGCGATAGCTTTCCATTAAATAGAGGTTCTCAAAGCTGTACCGTTGGGTACAAGTTGTTTTTGGAAAAAACAGTAACTGATTACCAGTAATCAATTACAGAAAAAAGTAACTGAATTACCCAGAATGTTACCACTTCAAAAACAAACTGATTAATTACAAATAATCAATTACCTGTAACACATTCCGTACAACTCTGGCACCGGCTCCCTGTGTGTGTGTGTTGGTTTGAGGTTGTGGTGCATGGTGTCAAAATGTACAATGGCGCTTTTCAATCCAACAATCCCATCGTCGCTACATACCGATGGCTTTTGCATTTATCTCTCTTTGGATATCGTGTAAATGGCACCCAATAGCTGCCTACCTGTGGCATCCTTGTCAGTTTTCTGATGTGACCTTTTACAATTAAAATCTAATTTCAAAAATGTATTTGGCGTATTGTTATAAACTTCTGCTTTTCAAAGAAAAGCCAACCTCTACCTCTGTGCGACCAAGTTCTTTCTTGGAGCTCTATTCTCAAGTTCATCAACTCTATCGTAAAGTGCTAACTGCATGAGGTGATGAATCGCAGCAATGAGCTGAGGGCCGCTGAACCTCTCAAGTTCTCAATTTGTAGAAAACTCCGCACATCGCCCGAAAACGGCCCATGAAAGCAGCCTACAGAAAAATGTGTTGGGGGTACATACGTGACTTCTGATCTAGTTTGTATCATACCTGCTTGCGCTGGCGCACGCATGCGCACCAAGCATGGGCTTCAGCGATCAGGAGTATGCCGCTGTCGGAAGCACGATAACACACTCGCTCTATTACATATAGAGTGCGCTATAAGTACCTTTGTTTAATAAATACATCGGTTCACTATTCCCTTGCTGCATCCGCGCTTCACTTTGGCAAGCCCAGCAATGATTCATATTTTGCAAGTAAAACTTGTTTATTTTCCCATGGTTTAAGTTATGAAGCTGCCAACATGCATGTATAATTTACTGAAAGTTTGGTAGAAGCTTTGGAGCAGTAAAAAGAAGATCGGGTGCATCTCATTTATTGCATGTCACAGCATCTCAGAAATGTAATTAGGCACCACTGTGCAATGTACTAGTGCAGGTATAATTATCTGATAACACAAGGTGACTGAACGCTGCAGCAGCAACAATCGAGCAACACTGCTGAAAGCACCACTCTGCCGTTGAGTTTCACTTCGTGTGTGTATACCAGCGGCAGTGGCAGAGGTAGGCAATGGCTGTCATCACTGTACGGCATGTCGCGAGGAATCTGTTCATGCTGTTCCCGTTTCAGGTGAGATCAAATGAGCTTTTTTCTGCCGAAGTACATTTTCTCTTTAATCGTTTGCATCTGTTTTTGCTCGAATAAGGTTCTTTTCTTTTTCTTTCCCTTTGTTTTCAGTTATTAACAGAGGATCTCATGTTCCTTTCCCCAACCACATACCGTAGTAGCATTTCTTTGTCATTTGGGACATGGTTTGACTCGATACCACAGAACATGAAAAATTTTATTGGCAAAAATGTGATATTTCTGACAGTGAGTGAGCCGGGCAACAGGTAAAAAAATTGTCACTTCTGTAGACATAAGCAGAGTATAATTTTGAGCTTAGTGCCCAGCCTGCTGCTTCCAAGCCCACTCTGCAGTACACACTGCAAAATGACTACAAACATCCGTGGCTGATTTCATGATGCGTGTCTGTGAACAAAACACTCGCCAGTTGTAAAAGTGCTCATACTGAAAAAGGGATCTCAAGTTGCTGTGGAACCCGGTGTTGTCCCGTCTTCATACCTTCTTGACATGAACAAAAAATCACATCGACAAGGAGGACAAAATTACCGAAATGCATTAAGTAACAACTGGATGAATGGTGAAATATTCTGCTATGAGCACATATTATTAATCAGTCCCATAATAAAGTGGGTAAAGGAAAGAGTGCAGAGAAAGGAGAGATTTCGGGAATCAATAAAGTACTCCAAGGGACCCATTTCCGAACCTTTGCTGTATAAGGGACCTGAGTCTAGCTTGTTTGATATGTCACACTTGTGGAAATATGGGGGGACAAAGCCTTTCGCCCCGCCCGCACTCCCACTCCGCGGATGCAGCGTTCCCGCCCGCTAACCGCGGAGGGGTTCGTGCTCGAGGGACAAAGGGAAGGGACGACACAGCGTTAACACTCAAATGCTATTTATTACACTTGCAATTAATACACAGAGCGGGCCAGCTAGCTAGAAAACATCAACGAGGCATTCCTCGGAAATAGAAGGCTACGTAAGAAGGACTTCCGACTTACCGGCTGTGGCGGGGGCGCGACTTCGGAGGGATCGGCGGCGAACGTTTGTATGCGCCGATAATGGCGGCTGGGTTTTCCCGTGCGCGCCGCATTATTAGGGCAAAGCCATTCCCTAGCATTTGCTGGGGAAGGCAACCAGAGCGCGCGTCTGCTGCGCTCGCTTCACTGCCTGGAACCACAAGTCCAGCGGCAAGGCACAACGGATCCCCGTGTGCTTGCCGCGGAAGGTGACGGGAGCGTGCGGCTCCAACCGCTCACGACGCTGGCCGGATCCCGAAGCGCCTCTCTCCGGTTCCGCAGAATTCCGCGTAACCTACGAGGTGGCGCTCCCGTCGCCGTACCCTTTCCCCCATGAGGGAGACTTCCCTCCTCGCCCAGCCGGGGGCTGTCCGTCCCGACAGCCAACCATGAAGATGGGCCGCATCGAAATGGAGGGGGAAACAGGTTCTCCACATCCCTCCCTCCTTAAATGTCGGCCTACGGTTGAGCCCGTACATGGATGACATGGACGAAGGGGCCACGAGCGCTGCGGTGATGACTGCAAGGCAGCGCGTACAGGCGGGGTGCCGGGGTCATCCGATGAGCAGCAAGGTCACCAGGCACCCGTCCTTGTCCCGCGGCAGGCATCCAAAATTAGCGTGTCGGGAGGGTGTTGTTCGCTCCGACGCGTCTTTGTTGGAAGGTAGAGGGGCTGGCCCCCGCCTCTCGTAGCCGCTGCAAACTGCTCGCCGGAGACTCCGGAGTTCGATGACTCACGGCCGCAAGGCAGCAGGCAGGGACCCATACAATGGACAGCTGGCCGGGGCAGCTTCTCTTGAACTCTGCATATCGCTCCTAGGATCTCCAACAGTTTATATCAAAAACAATGGAGACCGCGCAAACTCACCATTTGGTTAAATGCGGAGCAATGCAAGTGCCAAACAATCCTATCCGGCACCGCCCGAACGCTTGGTTCATTTGAACGTAGCTGGCTGTCTTCGGTCGAAGCACATTCGCGCTTCGCTTTCCGGCATGGTGATGTTAAGCTCACTTGAGCTGCGTTAGCGTCTCTGGTTACGCGAAATTATAAATTCGCTTCGCAGCCCAAATAATAAGTTCGAACAAAGTCAGCTTTCTGTAGTTGAGCGACACTTCTCGGCTCTAGCGAGGTTAAATATGCAACAAGCAAGCCCGTTTGCGCGTGCTTGTACCACGCCACGACTGTGTCCTCCAAAAGCGACAGGCAGCTCCCGAAGAGCCTTAGGCCTACTCGCTCTTACACTTCCGCGTGCCAACAAAGGGCCAAGAACAATAGCTAGAACACAACGCCACGAGGAGATACGTTTCTGCAAAGGTGACCCTAACGCGAACGGTGCCTAACACTTCTCGCGGTGTCGCAGCGCCCCGGTGCTTTTCCTGTAATCACGACTGAAATCCAAATCAGCTGACTACGGCACCCGGCTCCCAGAGCCAAAGAGACAGAACAGAGAATATTTACAACTATGCACAAGAAAAATCGGGCCACCCTTCCGACTTCCGCATTCACTCGCTTCTGGCTTGCTATTCTCCGTGGACGTCTCGGTCTCCATGAGCGGACCTCGTAGGTTCACCTTCCACAGGTGTACCGATGAAGTGCTCATCAAAAGCGTAGCATGCACGGCAATCCTCCCATGCTGCTATTACACTCATCTCGCTGTCAAGAAAGCATCTTCGCCTTGCTAGCAACTCCAAATTCGGGTCAGGCCTAACGCTGTTCCAAATCCGGGCGGGCATTCCACGAACCGAACTGACTGTCGTCCCTCGTCCCAAGAGCTTGCCACACGTTGGGGCGCCATTGTGGAAATATGGGGGTACAAAGCCTTTCGCCCCGCCCGCACTCCCACTCCGCGGATGCAGCGTTCCCGCCCGCTAACCGCGGAGGGGTTCGTGCTCGAGGGACAAAGGGAAGGGACGACACAGCGTTAGCACTCAAATGCTATTTATTACACTTGCAATTAATACACAGAGCGGGCCAGCTAGCTAGAAAACATCAACGAGGCATTCCTCGGAAATAGAAGGCTAGGTAAGGACTTCCGACTTACCGGCTGGGGCGGGGGCGCGACTTCGGAGGGATCGGCGGCGAACGTTTGGATGCGCCGATAATGGCGGCCGGGTTTTCCCGTGCGCGCCGCATTATTAGGGCAAAGCCATTCCCTAGCATTTGCTGGGGAAGGCAACCAGAGCGCGCGTCTGCTGCGCTCGCTTCGCTGCCTGGAACCAGAAGTCCAGCGGCAAGGCACAACGGATCCCCGTGTGCTTGCCGCGGAAGGTGACGGGAGCGTGCGGCTCCAACCGCTCACGACGCTGGCCGGATCCCGAAGCGCCTCTCTCCGGTTCCGCAGAATTCCGCGTAACCTACGAGGTGGCGCTCCCGTCGCCGTACCCTTTCCCTCATGAGGGAGACTTCCCTCCTCGCCCAGCCGGGGGCTCTCCGTCCCGACGGCCGACGATGAAGATGGGCCGCATCGAAATGGAGGGGGAAACAGGTTCTCCACACACTGCATGCTTATTTATCAAGTGTAGTTTTGCCCAGGCCTAAATCTTGCATTCATTCCGAATCTGTCAAGAAGTTACACAGGCACAATGGTGTTTCCCCAAATTCTCTTTCTGCAAATCATGTAGCTGAAAGTGCTCAGAATAATTTTCAAAGAGCAGCGTAGCAGGAAATGCAGCTACAAATGATTGTGGCGACTTGTTCGAATCGTGTATCTATTTTAGCTACAGTGCTGAAACATTCCGGAAGAAGTACTGAAACTTCTTGGCGGAAATGTGAAATCACAGGGCAAAGGTAGTTAGTAATAGGTTTGCTATATTGGTTTGTGTTTCAGTCATGTTTAGTAACGAATATGAGAGAAGGAAAAAACATAATAAATGTCGTAAATCCTCACGAGAAGGCATTTTTCTAAACTTGCAAGTATCAACAGTTTCAAGCCGTCGCTCTAGTTTTCCCAGGGTAAGCTGTCATCGGTACGACGACATTATGTTTTTCTCTGTTCGTGTCATCTGTCCGCAACAATTGTTTTAAGAAGCGAAACGCGCATTCTATTCTCAAATCATCTCGCCGCAAGTGATGCCAAAGCACTTCCTGGCTGCCAGGTTAGCGGCTTATCCTCAGCTTTATAATTATGCGATGATGAGATTTATTTGTCGTAGTATTCTGCTTAGCAGCGATGGCGTGTTCAACCCACGACCATGGTGGCCTCATTTTGGTAAACAATGAATGGAAAAACGCTCGTGTATTGACACTTAAGCACACGTTAATCTGGAGGCCTGCATTATGACACGCCTCGAATACGGCATGCCCCAATTAATCACCCTATTACCGCCTAAAATGTTTGAATAAGGTTGTACACATGTAGTAAAGGCGTGCGTGCCATGGTGCTTCGGCAAATACAACATGCTGCTTCGACGAGAAAACGGCGCGCTACAGAAATTTTTATAAAGAAGGGCATTCTTGGCCAGCACCTCGCACTTTATGTGATGCTGTGCGAACTGTGAGTATTGTTGCTATAATAACATACGCGCGTCGTTGCTGAATAGTCGCTTATAAATTTTCACGAGAAATAAGATAACATGCAGCAGTAGTGGATGTTTCATGCTTCAAAGGCGCGGTGCTTTCCGAAAAGATGTTTTTGCGTTGCTAATTTGAGCTCGTGTGCAGCGTATGCAGTGGCTCAGGTTTTCGCGTCCGTTGAGGTCAGTGCACTCGTCGGCCATGTAACAAAGCTCCTTAAGCATCAAAACAGGGGTTTGCTCTGTTTTCAAGAGTTCAGTTCTTCACCGTTTCCGCTTCCACTCCTTGCAGAAAGGTCATGGTGATTTGTGGGTCTTCCCCTGAAGCACTGCTAGATCAAGATGCAATATGGCAAACGTACTGAACTTTCTACCACGTGGAAGTCTTGGTTACTTTCACCACAAACCACTATGGGCGATGTGCCCTTTCGGGTATCTGCTCTTCTTCCTGCGCTATTAAGTAAAATTTCTCGTCGGGTGTAAAAAAAACATATTGGCGACTTAGGGAGGCAAGACGTGGGGGGGGGGCTTCGGAAAAACCAGCTCCTCGTCTATTTTTAGAAATAGAGGGCGCGCTGGGAAAAACAGTTAAGGGGTGCGTACGTAGGAAACTCACTTTCGGCGACTCACTGTACGGACGTTCTGCTCGGTGCTGACGGCAACAAACGGCTGAGAAAGCGATACAAAAATGAAAAGCGCTGGTAGAAGAAGAGGCAAATAAAACAAAAATCATGTCCGCTTCAGCGCGTGGTCAGACGCAGTCATCGTAACATCGATGAGTGAGCGTGACCAAAGCGAATTTTCATACCGACCGGTTCAGTAACTGCTCCAGATAAGATGCGCCTTCACGTCTTCAGCTTCAAAGCTTGGAAGCTAGCTTTTACCTCGTATTCCTTGCTTCTTTTCCTAAGGTGATACAGCGCAGTCTGCGGGATTCCATTTTTTGGTGCACGATGCGTTACTGCTGTGTGCCATCGGGCAGGTCGAGGACAGACAGCAGCGATGCTAATGTCTCGTTTCACGAGATTCCCAGTGACGATGTGCTGCGTGCGCAATGGCTGAAAGTGATCGGACGCAAGGACTAGCCACCCAACTACGCGCCGTCTCGCTCCACCGCCTGCAGCAAGCATTTTCTACCTGAGGACTTCAGAGAGGTCTGCAAAAGGCGCACACTGAAAAAAGGGTCGGTTCCGAGTATTCTCACCTCATGTGCCCCACAAATGCAAGCAGCGAGCTCGCCTGAAAGCTGAAGTTATATTCCGGCCAAACGTCTGTCAGAGGCGGCACATGAACTCGACGAGGACGGCGTAGCAGTTACGCGATCACACGTGATCACACGCAGACACGTGATCAGCGGCGGGCTGATCACGTGTCCATAGAGTGTCGACGGGCTGCTTACCAGAGTTCAGGTTGGCCATGCTAATTGTCTCGAGCTTAGCTCGAACCTTCACCCGCTGCCATGATGATCCGGACATGATAGCGGTGTGCCAGAGAACACTGAGACACCATACTTAAAGAATTCAAGAAGGAACCTCGATCGAGGGCGCGGTTCTGCTACCCAGTTGCGTGTTCTAGCACACACTTGCATTTTATTTTTCAGAGCCTCTTCCTTCTCGTACCGTATACTCTTCAGTTTTCTTCATATAGATTCTATCAGTGGATCAATTTACCTTTAGGGCAATTTATATTTGCGTTTGCGTCAGCCCTGTGTCGTTTTGGTTGTGGTTATGACCATGATTACATAGTGTGTTTTGCAGCCACATCAAAGACACTTCCGCAATGATTTCATCAGCTGCGCCGAGCTATACGTACGTGAAGTACTTGGACGGCACCAAAGCGATCGTACCTGTTTCTACGTCGTCCTTGTTTGCTTTGCGCTGTACTTCTCCATGATGCCTCGCCGACTGGCGCGCACGAAGTGCTAATTGATTTTTACCTGTATCTGTTAGCAACCTCGCGAAAGAGAAGACCTCTACTGGAGCAGCGCAAACGATGAGGAGGCATTTTATTCCGTCCAAGTAATGGAGCTTGGAGGTGAGTTTTGCAGTTACTTCGCTAGGGGGCCGGATTTGAAAAGTGGCACAAACGTATGATGCATGTACAGTCTAGCCTGGCGGTTTGAAGGAAGCTTGGTGGCGTTTTACCTTAAGTTGATACACGTGCTTTTTTGACTTTTGCGAGAACTTACGATACACTTCCTCTTTGCTTGCGCTCCGTGCACACAGCAGCCTAGCGCACGCTTCCTAATGAAGGAAGAAACTGCGCGGTCGCGTTGCAGCAAGGCTCGACTTAAGCGTCACTCTAAGCGAAATAATATTTTGTGATTTTTTTCTTGAAACCAAGTTATTGCGTATGGCAGGCCAAAAACTGCTGTTTTCCGATCTGCTAATTATTTGGATCATATGCTTTTTTAGAATGCTATGAATGCGACACACTAACAGATCCATTTTATTATCTTGCCTTGTGTTTACTGTTGCTTTCGTTATTATAGCTCTCATTTCTTGTGTTCCAATAACAAAAGCGGAGCTTATCCAGAGGTTGGTGAGGAGAAAATCACTACGATGGACTTTGAAAAGTCCGAGCCAGCAACAACAGTTGCACAGATATAGGGGCACGTAAGAACAGCACACGACAAAGCAGCATGCATCAAAACAGCGCACAAAAAAACAGTGCAGTGACGAAACAGCCCTGGGAAAAGTCGGCACAGCAATAACGCAGCACAACGAAAAAACAGAATAGCGACAAAACAGCATAGTGAAAAAAACAGCGCGCTTCAAAACAGCATGGCGGACAAAACGGCGTAATGACAAAAAGGCACAGCTACAAAACAGCGCGACAACACAAGAGCGCAGGGAAAACAGCACGACGACAAAACAGCGTTGCTTGAACGGTGCATACGCAGAACTAGTGGTTATGTACAGTCCGTGCTTGCTTGAAATTCCCTGCATTCAATCTAGCACTCTGCTTCAGTTTACTGCCACCTGTGTTTGTTAGGTTAGGTTAGGTGTTTGTGGTTCCTGAGCAAAAGGGTCAAATCTGTCGAAAATTGATGCTTTAAAGAAATTGGCTTCTAAGCGAAAAACGTAGCATTGTTCATGTGTCGCGACAATTGATGTTTCGAGATAAGTCTCTTTCAAGTGAAAAAAAAAACCATTTCAATAATAAATTTCATTCAACAAATGCACGCTGGAGCATGAAATTTCAGGTCACTTGGTTAGCCCGTTTCGCAAAGTACAATACCTGCCGGTAAGCCTCATACAACCACTGTGCAGCGTCCTGGTTAAACATCAAGCAACCTGAACCTCTCGGCTATGGCAATTCTGCCATCGCTAGAAGTAAGCATCACATGCTGGATATATTCAGTGTATGAAGGCCCAGTAGTTGGCTACAAACAATATTTCTGGGCATTCAATTGCCAACAGTGACAGTTTGGAACAATAAGGACATATTGTTCATATAGAGCCTAAGATAGTGCGTATGTGTCCCAATTCAGCATCTTGATTATCAACGCGCAAAATCGGTGCTTCCAGAACAACTGCTCTAGCGTTATTCGTTCCATTCCCCGCCAGAAAAGCGCGTATTTGAGACAACGAACATTATGCTATCCTGCTCCTTACTTATTATGTGAAACTAGCACTCGACAGCTTCAATGGTCGCTGCCGTATGTATTCTGATTTACCGCTCGTCTATGGCTACGATTGTTGGCCCCTACAGTAGCGCTGCAACGAACACTGAAGCGCCCTTTTGTCGTCGTACTGTTTTTTCTCTACGCTCTTCTTTCATCCTGATGTTTTTCGCTGTGCTGTTTTGTCGCTGTGCGGTTTTGTCCAGCGTGCTGTTTGGACGCTTGCTGTCTTTTCCTGTGTTCTTATGTCACCATGCTGTTTTTTCCCTGTGCTGTTCTGTCGCTCTGCTGTTTTGTCGCGGCGGTGTTTTTTTTGTGCGCTGTTTTGGCGCATGCTGTTTTGTCGTCTGCTGTTCTCGCATGACACCGCACAGATATTTGCATGTACTGAGCAAAGTTTTATTGCCGATGTTCCCGCTAGTGCCATTCGGACACTTACCAGTCGCAATATTGTAGCGAAGAGAAAGTTGAAGCGCGATTCCCGCTTGCTGACGACGACGCTGCTGCTGGCGGACATGCCTGTTCCTGTGTTCTTGTGCTCCTGCTATAACCACTTGTGCTCGCCGCCGGCCTCTACGCCAAGCAAGCCGTGACATTCGGTGTAGGTGCTGGGTGTCCCCATATCATGCAACGCACCCCGCCTCGCAATTCGAGCCCGGTACTCAGTCCTGGCCGTCGGGTTTTCCTGGAGCCCTCGGGAGAAACAGAGGCTCTCGCTAGCCGACATCAGCAAGGCCAAGCGCCGGAATTCAGACTCTTGCCCCAGGGATCGAGGACATCTCGGACCAACGCCACCATGCCTTCCCAGTCAGAACAAGCCGACCCCGCGATTGCGCCGAGGATCGTCTACGTGCCTGTCACCCCAAGATCTGTCGCCCCGTTCTGTGGCGATGGACTTGATGATGTTGAAGACTGGGCCCAGCACTATGAACGGGTAGCTCGACATAATGGGTTGACACCCTACCAATGTCTGCAGAACCTGTGCTTCTCCTTAGATACCACAGCGGAATACTGGTTCGAGAACGACGAGGCTTCGCTAACATCATTGGAGACGTGCAAGATCAAACTGTTACGCACATTCGCAAACCAGCACCGGCGATAGCATGCTGAAGATCTCCTCCACGCTCGTATCCAGGCTCCCCCCGAGAGCGCGAGAAGTTTAATCGAAGACGTACTGCGTCTGAGTGCCCGCGATGACCCTCGGGCTAATGAAGAGAAGGAAGAGCGGGCCTTGATGAGGGGCGTCAGGAGTGACATCTTTAGAGACCTCATCCGCAACCTTCCTACCACAGCGGCCCAATTCGTCCCTGAAGCTACCAACGTCGAGCACGCATTGGCGACAAGACCCAGTCACTTCCCGCGACTGAGCGCCCTTCCTGTCGTCTCAAGTCTTGCTTCGTCTGGCCTGAATGGTGTTGGCCTCGCCGATGTTTTTAGAAATTATCCGCGACGTCGTCCGAGAGGAGCAGAAAAGGCTGTTCCATGACCCTGAACAGCCTGCATCTGTATACATCGCGGCGGCTGTTCGGGACGAACTGCGACACGCGCTGGCGTCAGAAGACGTACCCATTGTAGCTGCAGCCGACCAATCATCTCTGAGCTACGCCGCCGCCGTCCGTGGTCCACCTCCCGTACATCGTCAGTAACAGAACGCGGCTGATTCCGGCTCTCGACGCGACGAGTTTGTGCCGCCGTCCGATGCACGCCTGGAACCGATGGGCCTCAAGAAAACCGACATCTGGAGTACTGCAGACAGGAGGCCGCTGTGTTTCCACTGCGGCGAGCCTGACCACATGTACCGCTACTGTCTGTACCGCGAACTCGGCCTTCGAGGTTTCAACCGGGCAGATCCGCCACCCCGCCACGGTTAACAGCCCCGCGAGATACAGGATTACCTTCGACGCTCTCCATCGCCAGTGTCAGCCCCTTCTGGCACCTCCCGGTCGCCGCCGCCTCGCCGATCATCACCTCCTTCTCGCGGATCTCGCCGTGAGAGCCTTTCGTCACTTTGGGAAAACTAAGTACCGCGACGCCTGGAGGTGGCGTTGACGGTGTTGCACGCAGTAAAGAACCTCCGCCTACGATGGAATGTCCCAGCTCGACTGATGGCACCCTTGGAAGAGAAGACTGTTCTGTGGCCTTTAGCAATGTACACGTTTTAATCGACGGTCGTGACGTAACGGCACTTGTCGACACCGGTGCCGATTACTCGGTCTTCAGCGGCAACGTTTCTAGGCGTCTTCGCAAGGTTACCACCCAGTAGGACGCCCGCCCATACGTACCGCGGGGGGTCACCTCGTAAACCCTTGTTGGCCAGTGCTCTGCCCGCGTTGAGATTCACGGTGAGACGTGCCCAGCCACTTTCGTGATCTTGGAGAATTGCTCCAAAGATGTCATTCTTGGCATGGACTTTCTCCGTGAGTATGGCGCTGTAATCGACGTAGGGAGGAGCAAGTTGACCCTCCGCGCATGTTCTTCATCGCCAATACCTCCTCGGGCCCCTCGCGCTGCGATGAAAGTTGATGCCGACCATGTTCACTTGCCGCCGTTGTCGACAGTTTTTCTTCCGGTCCGAGCCAATACAACAGCGTGTGGCGAAGGCGTTCTCGAAGGAAGTGTCGAGAGGCTACTTACGCGGGGCATTGGTGTAGCGCGGGGGATCGCCAGTGTTGAACGTGGGCGTGCCAACATTTTAGTGACCAACATCAGGAACGAGCCGCAGCACCTGACGAAAGGGGTAGTTATAGCCCAACTGGAAGAACTTAGCGACGTTCGCGAAGCTGTTGCGCTGACTCACGACGAGGCCCCGCCCGGGTCATGTTACCCTACAACGTTGCCCCTGGACATCAATCACAAGCTTGAGCCTGCCCAGACACGCGAATTGCTCTCTCTTTTGCATCGGTACCGCAGCTGTTTCGCGACGACATCCCGAGTTCGCCAGACGCCCGTCGCCAAGCATAGAAATATTGGCGATACCGCAACGCCCCCCGATTCGCCAACCACCGTACTGCGTTTCCTTGAAAGAGAGAGAAGCCATACAAGAGCAAGTGCGCGAAATGATTAACGACGACGTCATCCAGCCATCCAACAGTCCGTGGGCCGCCCCTGTGGGCCGCCGGCCTCTACGAGAAGCAAGCCGTCACAAAATTGTCAACGACAAACGTAGCAGGACGCGGGAAGCACTGCCGTTCACTGGGGTGAGGCTTGTTGCCGAACGGCAGCGCTTATTCGAGACAAATAAGACGTTCGGCCACGCGCTGGGAGACAGGTTCGGCTACCAGGTGGCGCCGGCAGAACGTCAACAGTGTGGCAATGCCCCCCTCCATTCCAAGAGGCATCGACTCGATGCCGCACGCGAGGGGGTAAAATAGACGTAAGGCGGAAAGTTAACGGCACGAGTGTGTTCGTGGAAAGGGGCTGACGGGAGTAAAACGGCTTCAGTCGCGCCACGTGGACTACATCGGACGTCGGCTGTCGAGACATCCGGAATGTTACTTGAGGGAGCACCTCGTAGGTCACCGCGCTGAGGTGGCGGAACACCTGGTGTGGAGCAAAGTAAGAGCGAAGAAGCTTCTCAGAGCGCTCTCGCAAACGGATCGGGCTCCATACCCTAATTGCTTACCGGGTGTGTAAATCGCCTCCCTGCGGCGGAGGTTGTAGCACTCGGTGTCGCGTTGTTCTTGGCAGCGGATTTGCTGTCGAGCAACTTGTCGAGCGGCTTTGGCGTCACGAACAAATTGGGCAGCGTCCACGACAGAAGACGGACTACGATCCGGAAAAAGCATGGCGTTCAGAATGGTAACGGCTTCGCGACCATGCACCAAATGAAACGGAGTGAAGCGCGTCGTTTCGTGGAGAGTAGTTTTGTACGCGAACGTTTTGTATGGCAGTATCCGGTCCCAGTTCGCATGGTCATCGTCCACATAATAGAAATCATATCGCCAATTGTCTTGTTAAGCCGCTCAGTCAGTTCGTTTGTGGGTGGTATGCTGTAGTCTTGTGATGGCTGGTGCCACTGAGTCGGAGTACCTCGCTCGTAAGTGCCGACGTAAACGCGGTTCCCTTGTCAGTTAATACGACTGTTGCGGCTCTGTGACGAAGCACAATGTTGTCGATGAAATAATGTGCAACTTCGGCGGCGGTACCGTGGGGAAGGGCATTGGTCTCACAGTAGCGGCTAAGATAGTCAGTGGCAACAGCAATATGCCGGTTACCCATGGAAGACGCCGGAAATGGGCCGAACATTCTATGCCGACCTGTTGAAATGGGAGGCCCAGGAGATCGATAGGCTGCAGGAGCCCGGCTGGTTTAGTCGGTGGCGTCTTCCGGAGCTGACACTCACGACAGGTTCGCACGTAGCGGTGGACAACTGCAGCAAGCATGGGCCAGTAGTACTTGTGGCGTATGCGTGCCAACGTGCGGGAAAAGACGAGGTGGTCTGAAGGAAGGTCGTCGTCGCACGCATGCAGAACTTCATCACAAAGCTTTGTAGGCACTGCGATAAGATACACAGTCTCCGTTGGGCCGTAGTTTGTTTTGTAGAGGACACCACCACGCAAGCAAATTGATAACAGCCCGCGCTTGCAGAGTCGAGGTGGAGATGGAGCGGTTCCTCCGAGGTACTGGATGAGGGGCAGCAGTTCAGCGTCGTCCCTCTGTTAGCGGGCTATGGTGGATGTGGCGACAGACCCGAGAAAAGCGGAATCGTCGGGCTCGTCCGTGGGGCACGAAATGGGAGCGCGGGAGAGACAGTCAGCATCACTGTGTTTCTGGCCGGACTTGTGCACGATGGTGACATCAAATTCTTGTAACCGAAGGCTCCGTCGAGCAAGTTGCACCGAGGGATCTTTCAGGTTCGCCAGCCAACAGAGTGAATGATGATCGCTCACGACAAGAAACGGGCAGCCAAACAAGTACGGTCGAAATTTCGTAACTGCCCACAGCACAGCCAGACATTCCTTTTCCGTCGTGGAATAATTGACTTCGGAACGGGATAAAGTGCGACTGGCGTAAGCAATAATGCGTTATAGACCATCCTGCCAGTGAGCAAGGGACGCACTGAGACCAACGTTACTGGCATCAGTGTGCAGATCCGTCTCGGCCTCTTCCCCGAAGTGGCTAAGCACAGGCACACATTGGAGACGCGACTTGTGTTCCGGGAAGGCCCTTTTCTGGTTCTGGCCCCAGAAGAAGGGGTCAGTGTCTTTCTTCAGGCGGGTCAGAGGCTCTGCTAGCTTGGAGAAATTGTGAAAAAACCGCCGACAGTACGCGCAGAGGCAAAAGAAACGACGCAGGCTCCGTTTGACTGTTGGCTAGGGAAAGGCAGCTACGGCGGCCGTATTTTCGGGGCCTGGACTAACACCTCGAGCGCTGACAACGTGACCAAGAAACTTTAACTCATGAAACGCAAAGTGACATTTTTCTGGCTGGAGAGAGAGACCAGCGGAACGTATGGCCTCGAAAACAGCATGCATACATTTCAGGTGCTCATCGAACGTCTCAGAGAAGATGACGACATCGTCGAGATATACGAGGCACGACTTCCACTTCAGGCCAGAAAGCACGGTGTCCATCATTCGTTGGAATATGGCAGGGGCCGAGCACAAACGAAAAGGAAGCACCTTAAACTGGTACAAACCTTCAGGATTAATAAATACGGTGTTCTCTCGGTCGCGTTCGTCGACCTCTATTTGCCAATATCCACTGCGGAGGTCAAGGGACTAAAAATAGGTGGTATGGCGCAGGTGGTCTAAGAAGTCTTCAATGTGCGGCAGAGGGTACACATCCATTTTCGTGAAGTTATTGAGGCGTCTGTCATCCACGCAGTACCTGAGGGGTCCATCTATCTTCGTGGCGAGGACAAGAGGCGATGGCCAGGGGCTCGTGGACGCCTGTATGACGTCGTCGAGGAGCATTTGTTTAGTTTGGCTGCGGATGGCGTCACGTTCTTTTCAAGACACCCGATAAGGGAGCTGGCATAGTGGTCATTGGTCGTCAGCATCGATAATTCGTTGCTTGGTAAGTGGCGTCTGTCGCTCCTTGGAAGTCAAGGCAAAACAGTCGCGGAAGGAATAGATGAGGTTTTCCACGCAGCGTTTCTGACTGCCCAAGAGGGGCGGTTTTGCATCGGTCCGAATGGCTGTAGAAGTTGCATTGTCGACTTCTGACGTAGTGGACAAAGAGCACTGCCTGGTACACTCTCCAAGCTCTTCAAGATAAGCGATGACCTCTGTCTTCTTTAAACGCTGCGGTTCATGGGTAAAAGTTGTGACTAAGATGTCGGTGCAATCGTTGACAAGTTCTACTAGGCCTCGAGCTGCACAAACTTGACTAGCGAGTAGCAGCGACATGTTCGCTTCAGCGATGCCAAGAGTGCCGGTGCTGTCATTACACCCGCCTGTGACAAACTTGCTGGCTCGCGGAGGGATTGTTAAGCGGGCGCCGCATACGCGCAACATTACTCTGCTGCGCTCGGTGTTGCTTTCAAGGGCTCGCTGGCCGGAAAATGATATCATGAGCTCCCGAAGGACGATGGCCGCACCATACCCTTGAAGAAAATCGGTGCCCAGAATGAGATTTTTTGAACAGTCACGTAATATGGCAAACGAGCCAGTGAAATCAAGACCGCGGATCTGGATGCGAGAGGTGCAGACGCCGATCGGCGTCACTACATGGCCACCGGTGGTGCGGATCACGGGTCCGCACCAAGGCGTCAGAACCTTATGAAGAGTCGTGGCGAGCTTCCTGCTCATCAAAGGAAAATCGCCGATGGTATCGACGAGTGCGGTCACTTCATGACTGTCGGCGGTTACTAAAATCCGCCTTTTTCACGACGCGACTGCGCTTGCGCCCATCCCCTGGCGGCGGTGTCGCGAAACATATTGGAAGGGTCGCGCGCCCCTTTCGTGACCGGCAGTGGAAGTGTAAACTAACCGGCTTCGTCCGCAGGGTGCGTTGCTGCAGTCGTCGGGCGTTCAGCGCGAAGCATTTCGCGATACCTATGAAATGTGTTGCATACGGCTGCAATGCCCAATATGTAAAGGGAAGCAAACTCGGATTTTTTCACTTTCCTAGCGCTTCTCGGGACAGCCTTCGACGCAAAGCGTGGATAAAAGAAGTTCGCCGGCTCGACGATCGTGGCCGCCCTTGGGCACCGTCAAGCACGTCAAGACTGTGCGGGAATCACTTTGTGACAGGTACGGACGAGGTACTGCGGTTAAATGCGTGTGAAGTCTATCACAAAAGGTTTTATTCATGGGAAGAAAGGCCTCGAATGTCACCGCGGCATTTAGACTTCGTTCCGACGCTTTTTGCTTTCTCGAGCAAGAAGGCCGAATGGGCAAGTGCGTGAGCCGCTTTCAACGCGCGATGGAGCGGGCAACGAAAAAGAAGCTACGAGAGCATTCACGCATGGTGCTAAAATTTTGTCATAATCTCCTACGGAAATTTCCTTGTTTATGCCACTACACCCTGGGCAATCCCCCCGTGTGGGTATGTGCCATGTATTAAGAGGCAGAAGAAGAAGATGCGTTATGCGTGTGTTCGAATCATATCCATGATGAAGACCTCTACGTGGTATCGCCGGAATGGATCAATGTGCGCCTCTCGCGCTCGTCTTTATGGATGCGCACGCTTGTTTAAGCTATGCAGCGGTGTGCCGTGGGAAAATAAAATGAAATGCTAGCAGAGCTGCGCCATGTTGTGAGTACGCTTGTGCTTTTATAGCTCGTGTAGCTATTCGGCAGCTCTTGAGCACTACGATTGCTTGTGAAAACTGTTGTCCCCAGTCGTTTTCTGTGCTATGCGGCGTGCACGATGTTGTATCCACCTTTCATGGATGGCAGACATATACAGCGGAAAACGTCAACCTCACTGATCGGGGATATTTCATTGAACATTATGTTCCGAATGTAGCCTTCATTTCTGAAGCGGCGGCCCTTGCTCAGCTGGCGATCGCATCGCATGCCGGATGATCGGAGATACTGAAGAATTTGCCCTTCGGTGGGCACTGTAGCCTGCCTCGGACTTCACACCCAGCCATAAGTCAACCCTAGAAATCGTCCAAGTACCAGGTGTTGCCCAGGACACGCCATCGTCGACAGATTCCAACAAAACGTGCTCCGGAGAGGCACTCAGTCCGGCCGGGCTGGCAGCGCAGTACCCTACCAGTGAGCTTCCATCGTTGTTCGCGAGGTGGCAGCACAGGAAAATGAAAAAGGCGGATTGCAGCAGAAACTAATCGTGCGCAGCACGTCGGTGAGGTCGTCGGAGCAGGTCGTCGCCGCTCGGGCCGTCGCATCAAACCGTCGGGTGGAGGCTGTTGACTCTGTACAGCGGCGCCGGCCCTACCCCAGAGGACGCTGTATTCAGTTTTCCCGGCGAGAGGACGTGCCTATGAACTGACCAGAGGATGAGGGCCGTCTGGGCATAGCAAAGCGCCTAGGGAACGGCGATCGCGATTGGCGCCGCATCGAGGTCGGGGGCAGCACCTGAGTGACCAGGTACTCCTCTATGTCCTGCAGTTCTTCACCATAGCGCGCTCGAGGTGCGTCTGGTGGGAATCCTCTCAAACCCATCCGCCGGTACGTGCAATTCCACAGAATATGGCCGGGCTATCCACAGTGGTAGCAGATTGGGCGATTGTTGGACGTTCGCCATACGTGCGCTTTCCTAAAGCAGAGCATAGTTCCTGCTGCTCGATTGGACGCAGGTAACGATGGGGTGGTCCTGGTCCGGCAACGGGGCGAAACGCTCGCGGCGCGGGGCAGGTCGGCGCAGGGCATCGCTGTGAGACATGACGTGTGGCTCCGATAGTGGTGCTGGTGGTGGCTGCACCGCTCGCCGGATTACGTCAAGGAGGATATCGCCTGTCGAAGGTGTGCTTGCTGACGGAGCATCCAAGTGGAGCAGTCGCAGTTCTTCGCGGACAAGGCTTCGCACAAGCTCTCGCAGCGACTCGTCCTCGGGGGCTGGCAAGAATGTGCGGTAGTCAGCGGCCGCTACATTTGCCTGACGGTCGTATTGGGCACTCCGTTTCTGCAATGAACGTTCCATGCTCGTAGCTTCCTTGGCAAAGGCGGCGACGGTTCTCGGAGGGTCGCGCATGAGACCAGGAAACAGCTGCTCCTTTACCCCACAGGTCCCCACCTTTGTAGCTTCGGGCAGGGCCGGGTCGGTCCGATTGAAGAGGCGGTTCATGTCCTCAATAAACTTGGCCACGCTTTCACCTGACCGGTGTGACTTTGAGCGAACGTTAATTTCACCATTTTCTTTTCGGTTGCTCGAGCTGTATGTGGCGATCAACTCACGGCGAAAAACTGCCGAGTTGGAAAAGGACGCCTCGTTGTTCTGTAACCACGTTTTCGTCGAGTCTTTCAGTGCGAAATACACATTCATCCCCTTCCCTCGTCGTCCCATTGGCTGAATGCAGCAACACGGTCAAAACTGCCCATCCAATCTTCAACAGCCTCGAGCAGGTCACCATGAAAGGATGGTGGCGACCGAGGTGCGAGCACGAATGGCGGGGCACTGCCGGAGTACTGACCTGTCTGGCTGCCAGTGGTGGAAGTCAGCTCGCACAGGCCTTGTCAGTGGGTCAAACACGGGTTGGAGGCCTAGCAGGCGACGGCTCGCTTTGTGGACAGGTGTGGCGTCCGCGCGTCGGGGAGAAGCGTCAAGGATATCGCCGGGGTCAGCGTACATGGGATGGTACCCAGAAGGGCTCCACCAAATGTCACCGACAAACGTAGCGGGATGCGGGACGCACAGCCGTTTACTGGGGCGAGGCTTGCCGAAATGCAGAGCTCATTCGAGACAAAGAAGACGTTCGGCCCGCGCTGGGAGACAGGTTCGGCTACCAGGTGGCGCCGGCAGAATGTCAGCAGTTTGGCAATATGTAATTTACACAGCACCATACTTTAGAGCCAGACACGCGTCTCTCTGGGCGTCTAAAATATTTATGGTTGTGGGAAGCAGCCAGTGTGCCTTCAGCAGCAGAGCGCCTTGTAGCGGATCTTTGAATTCCAGTATAGCCATATTGCTTAAATGCTACCAATGTCAAAGATTGCGTAGGACACGCGAGAACTACATATGGAATAGAAGCATCGTGCTGTTTTTTGTTCTCTCATATATTGTGCGGTTGATGTCCGGTCTGTTTCATTTTTCATTATGCCTCCTTGTGCTAGAAAATGAAAAAGCAAAACTGAAATCAAAGAGCCGGGCTTTATAAGCAAACTAAAAGGCGCAGCTTGTCTAGGCACGCAGACTTGACATTTTGGCTTCAGTTTGGAAACACCGGTCATATATGACAAATGGCCAATGGCGTGATAAGGAAAGAGTTAAACGCAATAGGTAAATTACATAGTGTCATACCTCACAGTTAGGAAGGTGTCTCTCGCAGTGCGTGTTTAAAATATTTATGATTGCCGGGAGCAGCCAGGCTGCCTTCAGCAAGAGAGAGCCTTGTAGAATATTCTTGAATCGCAGTATTGATATATTACTTAAATGTGGCATATGGGAAGCCTATGCACATGTGGACTTGTCTTTGTATTATTGTGTTTGTCTTTTCTCTGTTGCTAAGTTCGTGGCTCTCAACGGAGCAGATAAAAACCAGGATAGTGGCGGCGTAGACGAGGACAAGCGAAAAGCAGGCGTGCGCGGAGCGGTCAAGTGTTAAAAAAAGTGGAAGGCTCTACAAGACTGCACAGCGCAGATTACGCTGAAGCATATATGAATTCGGACAAGTGACTGAACACTTCTTTTTTGTGTGCTTCTTTGCGTGTGTGAAAATGAAAGGCGTGACGGAAAGCGTGCGTGCAACAAGCAGACGAGGCGATGTGTCAGCTATGCCGGCCCCTCACCCACCAGTTAGTATGATGGACTAATGGAATGCCTTTCGCGAAGGCTTGAAAGTTGACGTCATCTGCAAGGCTTGGGATTCCAGCGTTGCGGATGAGGAGATAGCTTTCTCGAAACGAAGAGGAAAGAAGCTTTGATTTTAATTTTTAAATTTTTGGGTCTCTTGTATCTAGTATATTTAGAGGTTATCTTCGGTGCCTCATCGATGCACTGAGCTTGTTTGTTTAAAATGTAAAAACCCGCTGGTCAACGGTCCTTCAATGAGATTGACTTCGTAGTTCAACTCAAAGCGGCTCAGACAATTTAAACAAGTTTAACGGTTGGGCCAGGCATTGAAGATTGTATGAGCAAGTACCAAAGCCATGCGCGCCCTGAGAATCGACAAAATTTTTTATGCAAATGCAACCTCCTCATCTACATTGCCAATGGCATGTGAGCCATTGTTCGAGACTTTGCTGTGACGTCTCAGTAAAATGTGCTCCATTGGTTCGTCACTCTCACTGCAGGATGAAGGGCGGTGTAGATTGATGTGTTTCGTGCTATATAGCGTTGTTTGCTCGTTGCGCGCGTTCTTTTCATTACACCATTTATTTTTGCACACGCACACGCATAAAAAACTACGTTTTTAGCTTCTTGGCCTTGTTAATGTATACGTCAAAGTGTTGTGTGTGTCGTCGCGTTCGTACAGCCTTCCCCTTATTCGAACACTCAAACAGTACGCATTGTTGTAAGTTTTGTCTCTCCCACTGATGGCACCAACAATTGTTACGGGCCGCGTAGCGTGGCCAGTTGTTGTGATGCAAGGTAGCGTTGTTCGGCCGAAGAAATGATGAGGAAGGATGAAATCTGACATTTGCGACAACGAAAACACACACAGGCTTACTGGCGCTTAGGTGACCAGAACATATTTTACATATTTTACGAAAGAAAGAACAAACAGTCAAGAGTCCTTAGCGTCGAGCGACTGATGAGCCTTGCCGCTAAGACCCAGAGCATTCATTCCTACTCAGTACGCTCGTTCAATACACTAAGGCTCCTCCCCTTTCACCAGGCAGTGACCAAGTGAACACGAGGCACAGATTGGGAGAGTGTCGCACAGTACATATCACGCGGAGGCATGGTGACATTGAGCGAGGAGGACTCCGAGGTCCATTGCTACTTCAGCCCAAGCTGTATGTGTCCATCCAAACGCAGGTGCGGTGCCGTGGCTACAACCTCGGCCGGCTCTCTCCGGTCGGGACAGCTCATCAGACGCAGTTAATTAAAGGAAGGCGCCGTTCTCCTCTTGCCTCCTCCGTCGTCGGTCGCGTGTCCCGTCGAACCAGACAAAAGGAAGGTCATCACCCCCTCGTGAAGAGCGTCAGAAAGATTCCCCAGGCAGGTTCCCAGAGACATCATTTTTTGCAGCGGGAGCTACACTGGGCTACCAGTCGATCATTTCGTGGTACATGGGAGAGGTTAGTTGTGCGCATGCGCCGTTACCATGGCAACCGAAGAGGATCAAAGTGTGGCGTGCGCTTCACCGTCACCGCGGCCGCTCACCCGCTCCACCGTCAAAGCCGAGCGTTGTGGGCAGTTGTGCGCATGAGCAGATGTGCGCATGTGCCGATACTATGATAACCGGAGAGACCCCACACTTAAGTCCTGTTCGTCGTCGCCGCCTCGCCGCACGCCGCTCTATCACCCGAACCCCGCGTCACATGCGCAGGATTGCGTATAAAAGACGGATATGTTGTGGGCGTCTGTATCAACGTTTGACATGCATGCAGAAGAGGAGAGTCCAGCCAGTGCTAAACGGCGGTATAGACAAGAGAAGAGTAACTCTTCTGATCCTGAGGTTGCCGCCTGGCAGTTGGCTTGAACTAAATAAGAACGCTGGAGTCGGTGTGTACGTGAAACAAGGTATCACCGCTGCCAGACATCTCCCCTAGATTACGGCGAATAATGGTGAAACCTGCTGTGTTCGGCTTCTAGAAAGCGTCGCTATCATCCAAGGAGTCTACGTGGCACCAGGAACATCTGTCAAGCATACGATTGATGCGGTCGCCACGTGTGTACCAGCCTACACACGGTTTCACAGTTGTGTGTGACTTCTGGTGATTTCAACAGTAAACAGGACTCTCTTATTCAATGTATGAAAGAAAAGTTTGACGCTAATTTAGCTTTGAAGCCTCACGTCCAGACTACACAATGGGGAACTAAAATAGAGCTTGTATACCTAAGAGGCTGTAGCAAATCCATATACTGTATCGGCAAAATTGACACCGCTGCATGCTACTTCACAGATCCTCGGGCAGTCTTCTCCTCTGTCAGGCAAAATGAATATAAGATGTGTATACTGAATGTCTCTCATTTCTAAACATGCAATGACTTCAACAAGCTTAGCAAGTGAAACGTACCCCTCGCTACGTATATCCTGGCATAGCCCAGCTAAGCCACTGCCATTTTCTTTCGTGGAGTGCTCGCGGGGTCAAAATAAATTTCGAAATTGCCGCTACCGCGTGTCTTCCCAGTCGACGGAATTTTTCCTTTAATTATCTTCGGCTGTGCATCCCATTCATAGCAGCATGTACACTGCTTCGTGCTCATTCATCTTGTACTTACTGCGCTTTTACTGTTTCTCTCGGCGCTGTTAGCAGTCACGCCCCCTAACAAAATTGGTTGATTTGTAGCTCTGGTCAAACTTGGAGTGACGCGATATTTACAGCTGGCCGAGTGGAACTCGCTCAGTCGAACTGGAAAATCAGTCTTTCGCCGCTCTGTTGTTGGACTTGTTGCCTCAAATACGATAGCACATACCCACTTTGGGAGATTGGCCGGGGCTTAGTGCAGATACAAACAGGAAAAAACGCATCCATGTTTACCTCAAGCGGCTCATAAATATAGTGGAATCTTAGAGAAAGAAAATAAATAATATCGAGAGATTTTGAGGAAGTCTCGCAGGGCGTTCCCTCTTGATATTTGTCCCCTTTGACACTGCGTATGTGCGCAGCTGTTGCGCGCCCCGCCGGCGGCAGCAGCAGATGCTCCGCACCACTTTACCAACCCACGGGACCAACAGCCGCTCCACGTCATCAACCCACGTGGCCAACCACGTGACCAACGGCGCCGCCACGCTGAAGGCTCGAAATGCTAGCCTACTCTAGCTATCGCTACAAAACAGAGAAAAGACACAACTACACAGGAGGCATACACACATGCGTAGGTTTGCATTCCAAGAAATGCTGGAGAGTTTTCGGGTCCCTGCCTCAGATATTCGTTGAGGTCGGACAGTAGGCTATGGGACCCAGCGCGCGTGACTAAAACTCTCCACGTGACCTAAAAAAAGCGGGTGCTGTCTACTTTTCTGAACGGAAAGGCGGCCTCACAGAACAAGCAGGGATGGAGGACTAAAGCTAGTAGAGCAAGCCGAAGAGAGAAAATCTTCTGAAAGGGAATGGGCGTGAAGCATGGCAAAGTAGCTTGTTTGCGATATATGTAACTCCACTATAAATGAGTCTATTAAAGAATTGTTTGTGGCTGTGTGTTCAGGTGACGGTGCCTCACAACCACCTTGGTACAGGACATTTTCAGCCACAGGGAGGTCGGGACCCTTTAATTGGAGGCTGCTGGCTGGCGTGCACGTGTGCTCTCCCAAATTTATTGTTAAAAATTTTTGTTCTTTACGGTAGTCATTTTCATTTGACAGCTGCAGAATATCCTTAATCTTGTATGTGCCAGTTCGGTCGTTGCCATGAAGCTTGGTGCTCGAGCCTTCTGCCTCAAGGGCTTAAAATAAATGAGAAATAGCGTATGCATACTTTACTTTGCATTTGACTCATTAGAAAGAAAAACTTCCCAGTGCGGATCATCATGCCTCCACAATCAGTGCGGCGCCGACATGCAATGCCAGATTGTAATGCCCTTTATTCTGGTGCTAGTTCTGCGGTAAACCGAAAGCATACAGACACAATGTGCAGCTAAGTTTGTGCCGATATGCACGGTTGTCAAAATTATGCGTGCATTACTTGCTGGCAGCAATATTAACAGCTAGAGGGCTGCAGACTTTACAGTTGAAAACTAAACATTTTGACAGATTTTTCTGTCTGCTTAATTTTGGAGACATAACAAATTGCACACCTCCAATCGAAAACTAATTTTAGCCGAAAGTTTCGAAGCCGACTCGGCTCCTTCATCAAGCGTGACTGAGGGCAGTATCTAGAGTCTGTAAAAAACTTTATTTAAAAACCATTCGATGTCAAAAACAGGGCAACATGCTCCAAGAAATCAACGCACAAAGACAAACGCCACCACCAAAATACGTCACTTTGCCTTATGTCGGAGGTATCAGCGAAACCATCGCTTGAATACTGGAAAAAGGTGGTCTCCAGGTTGCACACAAGCCCACAAACACCGTTGCGCTTTGCCTACTTGTTCCCAAAGACCGGGCGCCGAGAGAAAGAGCCCACAGCATTGTCTACAAAATTCCTTGGGCCGATTGCGACAGAAGCTACATCGAAGAAAACAAAAATCTCGAAGAATTCGGCAACAGAAAAACGACGTCCACAACTTCGCAAGAGAGCGCAATCCGGTAGCCGGGCATTCCGAGGACTCATACCCTAGAATCGACATCGAAGAATCCAATTACCACAAAAGGCTCCTTCTTGAATCCTGGCACATCCAAACCACCCCGAACAATATCAACCGCAAAAAAGGTAACCTGCCCCCAGTATATGCCCTGGGACTTCGCTCTTCCATCTCAAAGAAAAAAGTAGCCATTGACCGCCAACCTACAGTGCGACTATGTGACTTGCAGACTTAACCCCCCCCCCTTCCTCCCTCTCCCCACGCCTTTCGCTACGCAGCTTTCGTTCCTTTGACCGCCTCCTCTCCTCCGCACTCAAAGACGCTAGCTACTGCTCTCAGTCATCCCTGATGAAGGAGCTGATTCGGTTTGGAACCTTTGGGCTAAAATTAAAGTTTTTGGTTGGAGATGTCGAGTTTATTATAAGACTATACAGTTGACCGGAACGTATTCTGATTATTTTCTGCTTACAGCCCACTGTAATTAGTTCACGAATAGAAATCGCCGCTGCCACGTGGAGAGTCAGTATAGGCAGGGTCGATCATTTGCGGCCATATAATTACCGCGCAGTTAACAAATACGCAATAACCTGAGAGTACAACATGTTTGATGAGCAGTGCATGCGCAGTTTTTCTCTCCTATGTGGTGTCAAATGCAAGTCTTTAGAGTGGGATTGCCCGTTACATGTGCTTTTGATGATATCTGGAAGCTTGCATGCAGACAGACACACGCTTGTTTTGTCACCACCGATGTATGCGTCTGTGAGCGCAGGTGTCTGCGGCTGCCCTCAATAATTTACCGTCTTTTCTTTCCCTCCCAAGGATCCGATTTCTACCGTAGGCATGCGGGCAATGAGACGCAACAGCATGCGAAGCAGTAGAGGGCACTCGCCTTCCGTGATCCATTGACGGCCTTGCCTGCCATGATTGCCAGTGGGCTGGTTCTGGTGGCGACCATTTCATGTGCGCATGATTCACCTTCCTGTCAGGAATTATTTTTCTGGCAGCCAGTGGGCTTTCTGAGCGGTGTTTGCTGCGTCCTATATATAATTCATAATCGAATTTTTTTTGCCATGCTATTTGGGTTTCGGTTTCAACAGCCAAACGATGGCTGTAACGTTAAAGAGTGCTTTTGTGTCACGTGAGGCTTTGAAAAACGTCCACGTAAACGCTGCTTCATCGTTTTAATTTACTGCAGTGTTGAAGCCAGTCTTGCTCAAGAGCCAGAATGGGAACAAATGTAGAATCCGCGATTCTATTGCAGCTTTTTCGTGTCTCACGTGACCTGTAAGCATACGTTGAAGTCAGAGTCCTTATTCGGCTGTTGAAAACGAAACCAAAATAGCCCTAGAAAGAAATACCGTTGAAAACCATTTAGCGATCGTAGGAGAATACTGGTAGGCAATCGATGTATAATGCCTTGCGCCTCACTACAAATACCACAACATGCTCCCAAAAATTAGGTGTATATAATCCTTCAGTAGTGCCATAATGGCTGTGTTATGCGGCTGAAGCGAAAAGACTTGCGCCTTAGACTTTACCAACACTGTACATTATTGTTGTCGCAAAAGCGAACACTTCATATTTTGCAGGCTTCTATTATTATGGGTCCTGCTCCACCACGGAACCTAGGATTTCTTGAAGAGGTCGATGGCCAGGTACGATGGCTTCTCTTATTTACTAGTTTTTAAGCTTGAAATGCTTTTGGCTCTGGTTCTTGGTGACTGCAGGCCAACAATCTAGAAACAGTGGAAAGTTGTGGGGATAAGAATCAGCGCTGACTTCTCGGAAATGCGAAGTTTTCTGTCGGAATGCTATGGAGGTGAAAAAAATTGCTTGCACAGCAGCCCACGGCACAAGTTCCAGTGGTAGCTCAGAGCAGCTTTGCTTAATAAGGGCTTAGATCACTAGACCATCACCAGAACCTCTCATCTTTCATGTTCTAATTAGTACAGCCTCTTGCGCTAAGTTTTCACTGATGTGTTTAAATTATTCATAATCTTTTTTTCTGTTAGTTCTGTGCTTCCAAATAAATGGCGGCATTCGTGTTGGCAGCGTGCAGTGGAGCCTGAAGGAGAGATAAAAAGGCTCAGCTGTGTTGTCAAAGGCAAAAAACTAACACACAAAGCTTATTTGGCTGCCCAGCGCGCTGCTTACTCGAAGGAAGAAAGGGCGATGTGTCATGTTTTATCATTAGTAACGTTTGCACGGAAAATTGCCAATTTTGTAATGTTACAGATGGCAATCCTGAGGCATGGGATTTTATCAGTTTTGTCGTGGGAGATAATACCTCTCTCCCCATACTGTTATAGGGTTTTATAGAAAGCATAAGTACAGCTGTTTTGTTGCAGGTACACCTCAGGAGCGGATATCGCAGCACAGTGGTGGCGCTGGCGCCTCTCCCGAGGTCGAGAGGCCTTGTTTTGCAAGGACACTATAAAACTTTTGTATTGATCCCACAAAAGTGACGCTCTTTCTTTGGGGATGCTCCTTCCTCGAAGAGCCGAGAAGAAGCTTCGGGGAAGGAGCATAACCGGCTCAGTATGCCGTCAGTTCCTTAAGGCTGGTGCCCCGCAGAAGCCTCGGATGAGCTCAGAAAAACTAGCAGCTGTGGGCAGTAAGCCTCTTTTATTTACATTTTCTGACAGACAAAAGCCCGTTGATAGAAATGTGCACGACTTTAATTCGTTTATTTTAGAGCACCCGAATGTATTCAATTATGTCATGATTAATACTCTTTCAGATGCATTTTATGCATACATCAAAGCTGCACGAGCTGCGAGGTTGAGAAAGTGCAGCAAGCAAGCGAATTGCTACCTGGCGGACATGCTGAGGGGCAGCAAGTAATCATCGCTTGCACCTGTCCCTGTAGTCATTGACTTTAGTCAGGTAAAAATGACTAAATAAAGGCAACAAAAAGTATT
This sequence comes from Amblyomma americanum, assembly GCF_052857255.1. Lineage (NCBI taxonomy): Eukaryota > Metazoa > Arthropoda > Arachnida > Ixodida > Ixodidae > Amblyomma > Amblyomma americanum. The sequence goes on along the minus strand of NC_135497.1, from coordinate 496,202,663 downwards.
TTATTGACTGCAACAGGGCATTTAATGCTGGGATGCAGCATTTGCTGCACTGAAGGGTTGCAAGTTCATTCAGGTAGGCTACCCATTCAGAGCTGTTAATTGTTGCAAGGCCATTTTATCTCCATGAGTAGGCTGTCGTGTCTGTACATGGGTAACGAGGCCCTTGTATATACCAGGATGCATATCACACATCAAAACAATGCGTTCATACGAGACACGTAACACATGTATATATGTGTTTCAGCATTCGTATGACATACGAGCACATATATCCATAAGAGCGCATATGTGGACACAAACCAATTATTCCGTATGTATGAGACATATATAATTCATATATGAGATTTTCAATAGGATATATGGGTTTAGCAGCTACTTGTAAAATAAAGACGCCCTCCACTTATTAACTTATTACAAAACTTAGCTTTCATTTCAATTTTCCTCTTTGCACCCATGTGCAAAACAACTACACTGCGCTTGGAAGACGGAACGCAAGATAGCTAGTTTTTTTAGAAATTCGGAATTTGGTTTATAGGACCCAAAGTGTGCAAGTAATTAAGATATTCTTTCATCAATTCATTGCCTGCTCTCACCATTTTGTACTTAACGGCCCATAATGCATGCTTACTCACTGCTCAAGGCCGGCAATTCATTTTGCGCTATGTTGCCTGAAACGGTTATGGTAATGATGATGATTGTGAATTTTTATGGCGCAAGGGCATCTATGGCCAAGGAGCGCCATGGCACAAGGTATATTTCACTTCTCAAGGTGGGCTCAGAGACTCGTTTCCCAGGCATTTCATGTTAAAGAAGCCGAACACCACACCAGGGGAAAGCGCGCACCCATTGTATCCCCGGTGGGTACCCGGCGGCACTGGAGATCGAACCCTGCTCCTCCGGCATGCCAGGCGGGTGCTCAACCACTTGGCCACAACTGCAGTAAACGATTATAGGTTCAGAATGACGCCTTTCCTCGTGTATATACTGAATACCAACCCTGTTTCTAACAATTTAAAAGGTAGCCTATTTTCGCTTATTCAGTGTCGTCGCCTTTACAATCTTATCGTGAGCCTGAAAGTTGTAACAAGAAACTTGATGATTTGTTTTCGTTGAAACGCTGTAGTCGCAAAATAGCATGTTCCTAAATATGGAATTCGTAGGTAACGAGAGTAGTGGAAGAGGAGGTCATCTCATTTCAACATGGTTTAGGAGCTGCATTATGAGAAAATAGCGATTCCGTAAAGTTTATTAATTTTATAGCCTAGAGTAAAAAGAAGCTCACAGAGCAAAAATTTTGGTAAAAGCTTTCCTGACGAACTCAAGCATCGTTCAAGGAAGTGGAAAAGAACCTTTCATAAAGTACCTTCCGCAAGTGCACACAGCGAGTCCTACAACTAACCGTTTTTAAAGAAAATTAAGTGAGGAACGCTGTCAGACTTTGCAAGCTCAAGCAAAGTTGAGGAGCACTATAGGAATGAAAATTAATACGAATTTTAAATTTGAGTGTAAGTTTTTATTGATAGTAATTTTCCAAAATGCTACCCTAGAAGAACAACCAGAAAAGAACAACATAAAACTAGAAAATATGCTCAAGATGAAACCTTGATGCCGTTTGAAAGGAGCGCGTGAACACTGCTATGCATAGTCAGGCTGGAAGGAAACGCGATCACGTATATGCTGTACTTCTGCCCTTGCAGCTAGATATCCCTTTATAACCATTTTATGACTGCTTGCTTCCGGTGGACCTTTTCCCCTTAAACATGAATCGCGCTAGTTGTGTATAACCGCTGGATGTAAAAAGGTAAAATATTTTGTTTTGTTGACCAGCGCAGTTCGCCTTTCATTCCGGCCTGACTGTTTTTCTCTCAAAGTGTAGCTTCGGCAAAAAAATCTCGTTGTCTTTTTCCGTACATGCAATTTGAAATATACCTGTACTTCCTACAACTGCTTGAATAAAGCTGCCGTATACGTAATGCCCTTTACATAATATACGCACAAACTAAGAACCAAAGCCTATTGTGCGATGTGTCGGGTTGCAAGACGACGAATTCACGCGGTTGTTTGCAGCATACCAGCTGCTTCATATCGGCCAACGAAATGCACGGGCCAACGGTGTTCGCAGGTGAAACCTCGCAAAGATAGAGTTAAGAAAATAAAGTTGTACTCGGTATAATGAACCGCTGACAAATCTCACTCAGTGAAAGAACTACAAATATACAAAACTATTTTACTGGCGCAGCTTCACATTGCAATTTCGGCGTAAATTGTTCCTTATACTCGGGTCAGAATAAGTAGTCTTGGCAGAATGTACATGCTTAGAATTGCGCATGAAAACTTGGTTGTGATGAACGATTTTACTCACCGTTGAAATTGGATCAGTTTATGTGAGCCTGGCCTCTTGCTAGTTCGATGCGTCGGGCACTGTCACAAAATTAGCGCACTCCAGCCCCGATGTGCAGCACTAAGAGGAACATTTTTAGCGTGGCGTTAACGCGGCGGTTCTATGTAATGTGACACAAGTTTTCACGCGTCGTAATGTCTGCGTCGACTGTGTGTATGGCGGTAAGGCATATTTTTGTCATTTTCGATGTGCTATACGGAGGACGATGGGAGCAGGCGCTTTCTACTCTTCCTGCGAGAGGAGCCAGGCGGCTCAAGGAACGCCGGTGGTGCTAATCCTCCTCGACCGAAAATGGCCACCAACGCGAACCGCGACACGGCCGCAAACCTTTGGCGCCAGCGAACCAAAGCTAAGAAGCTCAAGACGGAGAGGCAGGCGGAAACCGGATGGCGAACGAGAAGACTCACAGCAATGGCAGCAAGAGCAACTCTTCAGTCTTCTTGTCATCTCTCCCGGCCGCCAATACGACCCGACTCAAAGGGCCGCTAAAAACTTGGCCTGAGCCTAAGGTCAAGTTAGGAGGTAAAAAATGAGAGATCACTGCAGCTACCCGCATTGGAAGAAAGCGTTGACGCCTCGTCGACATTTGTCACCTTTAAAATTTGGCACCATGGTTGTTTTCTCGTTCACTTGATTGATTCGCTATCGAATTATTCTGATTACGCCCTCGTTTTATCCCGGCAACCATTTCGAGTTTTCAAATTTTCCTCCACGCTTCTTGCCCGCCCACTCACTCTTCACCCGTCCTGTCTTTTTGCCCATCCTTTACCTTTAATTATCATTAATTACTTAATTGCCTTTAATTTATCATTATTTTTATAACTCCTGGTTAACCATTGATCGCTTATCACTTGTCACGTGATTGCCCACTTCGAGTTTTCAAACAAGGACCCATGGTTTGGCTCTGTCCACAGTTCCGATTTTGAAAACTTGGCGCTGTGCTGTAACTCCGCCTACTTCCTGCCTTTTCAAACTTCGCGGCACTTTTGCTCTGGCCCCGACCAATTTTGGGACCTTTTGGCTCCAATTAAATAACTATTCATCAGATTTCGAAATATTTTTCCTTGAGCCTCCTTACGTCATCCTATTTCGATTGCAACCCCTTGTTTAACGCTACATTTGTTGAGTCGCCCACAAATGCTGCCGACACAATTTGCTGACACGATCATAGCTGACATAGCCTGGTCAAACTTCCTTTGCAATGAGAAGATCCCCTACACTTTACCGTGTACACGTCGTAAGTAAAAAAATAGTTCAAAAACATATATTGGGCAAGGCCGTTAAAATATTTTGCATAACAGGATATTCCAAACGACCGTGAATGGCCGATGAGGGATCACAGTCCACAGTCAGGGGCGCCATGTCGCCCATCAACTATGGGCAATCATACTCGGTGCTCTTGAACCTACTGCGCGGCACACAAAGCTGGTCAACCTGTTTTCAAAGTACTCATAACATTGTTGCTTCTCCCCCACTTCAATCAATAAATCAATGAATCAATCAACCAATCAATTAATCAATCAATCAAAGGAAGGTTTATATCATAATTCAAGGATAATTTGTAGAAAATATTTGAACCGATAGCCTACATGACTAATGTCCGGTCCATTATAAAACAAGACATTTAGGCAACGGCATAAATATGTAAAGAATAAAAAATGAAACAGCGAACTAAGACAGCAAAAACATCTGGAGTCAGATCGGAAGAAAACAAGGCGTTTGGGCAAACGTATAAGGAATTTACACACCAGCATTTCAACAATCTATACGCAGCGAATTCAGACAAAATGCAAACACAGAAACACAAAAGAGAAATCACATCATTAGTTGATTATGCAAGAAATATTATTTCGAAGCAAGTTTAATAGTTCTGGCAAGCGTATTTTCCAGTTGCAATGTATTCCAAAGTTTCGTCCCAATGAATTAAAGTAATCTCTCTTCGTATGTGCTGTGATGGATCAGAATATTAAAATTACCGCTCGCAGCATGCATTGTGTTGGAACTGCAGCCAGAATGAATAAGCTCATCGGGAGCGGAGAATTAGTTGTTAATATGCGATTTACTAGAAGGGAGATTTTGTAGTCGCGTAGAGCGGAAAAGATTAGTACTCGAATTTCCTCAAACAGATTGTTGCTTGTATGATGCATTGAAGTAAATGTTATAATTCTTACCGCTCTCTTCAGTTAGCGTAGCAGAGGTGTGAGATAAGTTGAGCATGTATGCTCCCATAATTCGCTGCAATAACTCATGTGACAATGAACGAATGAAAAGTACAAACTCCGTAATATGTTTCGAGGAAAGTATTGTCTAACCTTAATAAGGACGTTGCAGCCAAACACAGTTTATTACAAACGCTGTTCACTTGATGCTTCCAGTTAAGGTTGTTGTCAAAGATAACACCAAGATATTTAAAGAAGGAACTGATTTTATTTCAAAACTCTTCAAAGAAATCCTAATTTGATTAAAATCAATGTTTCTACTTCTTGCATGAAAGACGACATATTTAGCCTTTGCAACATTTAACGTTAATCTATTGTCACTGAACAAGTTGAAAACGGCCATTAAATCTTGCTTCATGTCGTCTTGCATGGCAGAAACCGAATTAGCGGCCAATATGAGGATCGTGTCGTCTGCATACATGAGAATCTGCGAAAGTGAGACTGAACATGGGACATCATTTATATAAATAGAAAACAGTTGAGGTCCCAGGACAGATCCTTGGGGTACTCCGCATTTTATATGGCTATTTGAAGAGTCAAGGTTGATAATTACTACTTTCTGTTGTCAACCTGATAAGTAACTTGTGAAAAAATTGCAACGTCTCATAACAATCCCTTAGGCGGCTTATTTCTTCATTAATATTGGATGTGATAAAGTGCCGAACGCCTTCTGCAGGTAAAAATATATACATCTTGTGAATTTGTTTTCATTAAGAGTTAAATTTATGAACTGGGAGAGCGTTAGAAGGGCTGTAGAGGTCGACCTGTTTGAGTCGAGACCATGCTTCTGATGACAGATTATATTATACTGACTAAGGAATATTTTTAGTTGGATGGCAATTAGTTTCTCAAAAACAGTACCTAAAATGCTTAGTATAGATACTGGACTATAACTACTTGGGTCGTTTTCGTCTTCAGATTTATAAATAGGAACGTTAGCGATGCTTAGAATTTTTAGATAGCAACTAGTCTCTATCGCATAGTTAAATATATGCATATAATGGGCTATACAGAATGTCAATGTTATGCTTTAAAACGACGGTCTGAATACTATTGTGCCCAGTCGCTTTTTTAACCGGCAGTGTGCTTACTACAAATGTAATCGTAGATGTACATGTACAGTGATTGCATTTACAGTGATTGGATTTAGATTAAAATCGGTGTGAACAACTCTAGGTAGGGTAGTAGAGGCGGACTGAAAAGAGAACTGATTTGCATGGGATTCACCAATATTTGTGAAGTAGCTAATAAATTCATTGGCAACCTGTATGGAAAGGTCGTTAGGGGAAACGCGTTTCTTTGGCCCAAGTCCTGTGATGTCCTTAACCATTTTCAAACTTCTTTCGTGTCAAGGCCAGGTTTTTAAGTATATTACTGCAATATATTTTTTCGCTCTCCTCATCATCGTGACAGACTTATTCCTAAAAAGCTTGAATTGACCATGATAATAATTGATTGCTTTGTTTGCTTTCTTTTGTGAAAGGAGTCATTTTTCTTTAGAACCGCAAGTATATTATCAGTTATCCATGGGCACACAGCTTCTTCGTAGTTCCAACGTGTGCATTTGAGCATGTATTTTATTACGGCATTTGATACGGAACGGATAAAAGTTCCGCACTCTATAATCACATCACTGTTGTACAATTTCACAAAATCAATGCTCTGGAAGAAGTTTCGAACACAGGCGCAATTTACTCGATTTCATGTATCTAGAATACGTTTTGCAATACGGATATAATTATGTGAGTAGTAAACAGATGAAAGTCGGACAGTAATCAGCAATTGTTTATCACAAACGCCAGAGCATACAGTCATTTCTGTTGTATAGTTAGTTCTTGTTTCCTTTTCAATGTGAACACCGCCAGAGGGCTACAGTTGTGTGCATACATATGTGCGTGCGTCACTGAATAAACTGGGTTTCGTTCCATGCGTTTGCTGTCATGGTTCACGGTCTTCAAGGGCGGTTCACGCCTACACTACATTGGCGACGAGGATGAACGGAAGAGCGGGCGTATCAACCTTTTCGCTTCCAGTCATGAGCTTTTCTGGACTCGCACCACCGCCCCCATTTCTGCCTGTTCCAGGTCACCCGGCTGCTCCTTGTTCACAATGGGTGCGACTATTCGAGAACTACATGCTGGCTTCGGGAGCGTCTGATTTTTCGGCAGAGCGTCGCAAAGTCCTTCTTATCCACAGTCTGGGCGTCGAAGGCCAGCGAATATTCTTCACGCTTCCTGGGTCAGCCAAAGACGCCAATGAAGGTGAGAGCGCTACCGCTAAGGATCTGCCAGCAGATAGTGAGGGCGCAAGCACCGGACTGTTGCCAAAACAGACAGAGACGGCACCTTCGCCATATGACGATGTGGTTACAGCCTTGGGGAACCATTTTACCACCCGAACTAATATCGTCGGAGAACGTCACCGTTTTCGCAAACGCGTCCAGCAGCCAGGTGAATCTATCAACGAGTATGTTGTTGCATTACGTGAGCATGCAGCTGCTTGTTCGTTCGCGATCAGTTCCTGACAGGCATTTCTTCGCAACATGTCCGTGAGCGTCTGTTGCTCGATGGCTCGAGTCTTTCTTTTTCGCGTGCTGTGCTTGTGGCCACTCAGATAGAACAGACAACTCAAGACGTCCAAGCTTTTGCGTCTACAAGTGTAGAGCATGTCGCAGCTAAGAACAACGCCCCCTTCCACTGCTTTCGTTGCGGTTCTAATCAGCACTCGGCTGCGTCGTTCCACTGCCCGGCTAAAGGGAAACGCTGCCATTGCTGCGGTCGGGTCGGTCATTTCAAGTCAGTGTGCAATAAGGATCGACGCGTTGCTTCTGTTCGGGAACTAAGCAGCGAAGAACGCAGTGACGTTGCAAACATTCTGGTAGTGGCCGCATCCACTCACCCTGGTATTCATATTGATGTCTTAGTAGGAAACACCAGCGTAGCATTCTTAGTTGATTCGGGATCAGCAGTTTCCATTATGTCGTACAGCCTCTTCAACCAGCATTTCTCCAGTAAAGCACACTGTACTGCCCCGCTAGTTAAATTATTGGACTATTCAAGACAGCCCATACCGGTGCATGGATGTTTTCTCTCTGAGGTTACGTACATGGCTCGTACAGCATCCATTTTGTTTTATGTCGTGTATCGGGGCACTTCGCTTCTCGGTATCGATGCGATTAGAGCTCTTAATCTACGAATTGAGGGCTCATCCCTTTGTTGCCTTGAGACAACTGCCACTGTAGCTGGTAGCCAAGAACGATGTTCTGTAAAAGAAACGCATCCGTGTTATGCTGGGCTCCCCAGCTACTTAAGAAAAGAGTTCCATTGTCTGTTTGGAGAGGGCATTGGTCTGGATAAGACTTTTGTTCACCTGGTCAAAGCGCGTCCATCCGTCCAACCCACTGCGTCTAAGCTTCGCCGCCTACCACTGTCATTATGACCTTTGGTCTCAGAAGAACTTCGTCGGCTGGAAGAGACGGATGTGATTGAGCGCGTCAACGCATCAGAATGGGTCTCCCCTATCGTCGTGGTAAAAAAAAATGTAGGGATTCGCCTCTGTGTCGACCTTCGAGAAGCCAACACGGCCGTCGTGCCGGACAATTTTCCGCTTCCGCACACTGAAGAACTTCTGCACAGCCTTGTGGGTGCAACACACTTTTCCAAGTTAGGTCTGGCATCTGCTTATCACCAAGTTTTGCTACATCCAGAGAGCCGTGATTTAACAGCCTTCGTAACACACGACGGACTTTATCGCTTCAAGCGTGTGTGCTTTGGATTGCTTCCGCCCCCTCGGCCTTCCAACGCATGATGTCGCAAATTCTTCAAGGATGTTCTGGTGTCTTGTTTTACATCGATGACATCATCGTTTTTGGAAAGAGTGAAAAAGACCACTGGGCAAACCTTGCGACCGTTCTCAGGCGTATAAAAGAAGCAGGGCTCAAGCGAAATGACAAGTGTGTATTTTGCACAAATGAACTTTCATTCTTGGGCCACAAAGTCACGCCCGATGGCATCATTCCACAACCTGAGAAGGTAGAATCCATCAAAAACATCCCTGCTCCCACGGATGGTGCTGGTCTTCGATCCTTCCTTGGCTTAGTGGAATATTACTCAAAGTTCGTTCCAAATTTAGCACATGTTTCCGAGCCTATGCGGGCCCTTCGTCGCAAGAATGTGCCTTTTATTTGGTCTGAGAATATTGATGCCAGCTTTCAAAAGATTAAGTCCATGCTCGATTCCGGAACAGTGCTCCGGATGTTCGACGCATCTCTTCCAGTCGTTGTCGCCACAGATGCATCCGACTGCGGCCTCGGAGCAGTTCTTCAACAGATGCATGGGCACAAGTTATTCACAGTGGCGTTTGCGTCAAGGACTCTGACGCCTGCAGAAAGAAGGTACGCCGTGGGAGAACTCGAAGCGCTCGCGTGTGTCTGGGCTATTCCAGTTGCGTTACAGCAGGACGAAACGTCTATAGACGAAGTGGTGGCATTCATTCAAGCGCCATCGTGCATCACCAAAGAGCAATTCCAGCAGAGTCTAGCTGAAGACAACACGTTACAACAAGTCATTTCTTACGTCCAGTCGTCGTGGCCTTCGCACAAATTGCTTCCGGTTGAACTTAAGCCATATGGCAAGGTACAGAAAGAATTTTCCGTTGTTGATAACTTGTTGCTCCGCGGAGAGCGTCTTATTGTTCCAGAAGCACTGACTCCGCAAGTGATCGCCACAGCACATGAGGCCCATCCCGGAATTGTCAGGACGAAGGCGCGTCTACGAGAGTGGTTTTGGTGGCCGGGCATGGATCGGCAAGTCAAGCTCGCGATTCAGACCTGCAGCATCTGCCAGGGAGCAGACAAGAGCGCCAAAGTATCTGCTACACCACTGCAGCCAGTGCCATTCCCAGACGGTCCATGGCAAAAGATAGCACTCGACATCGTGGGACCCCTGGAGCGAGCTCCGCATGACTGTCGGTTTGCGATTACTCTGGTGGACTATTTTTCGAAGTGGCCCGAGGTACACTTCAGCTCCGATGTCTCCACCACTACAGTCACAAAGTTTTTGCTTTCTGTATTTTCCCGTGAAGGTTACCCGGATGAAGTCGTTTGTGATAATGGGCCACAGTTCACGTCTAGAGAGTTTGAGCAATTTCTAAAAGATCGTGGCATCCGCCTTCTGCACTCATCCTTGTATCATCCTCAAGCGAACGGGGAAGTTGAACGCTTCAACAGAGTTTTCAAGTCGTATGTTCAAGTGGCAGCGTTAGAGCAGCGTCCGTTTCGTCAAGCAGTAATCGAGTACCTTGGAATTTACCGCTGCACTCCCCACGCTACTACGGGGCTTACCCCTGCATTACTGCTCCATGGACGCGTACCAAGTACAAGACTTGATATTGTCGGATACCCGTCGCCTGCCTTTTTCAGCTCCCTAGACTCTGAGCTGGAGCGCCTGCGCGAACGGGTGAAGAAGCAACAGCAGTACAGTAAGAAGTATACGGATAGCCGCAGGTCTGCGAAAGCGACTATTGTGAAAGTTGGGGACTATGTGCGGGTGAAGAAGCCAGCTACTTCGTTGAAGGGAGACTTCGCTTTCACGGGTCCCCGAAAGGTAACGAAGAAATATGGGCGATCGTCTTTCCGTCTCGACGACGGCAAGATATGGAATGCGGCCATGCTGTCGAGGATTCCAGCGGCGCTTCAATCGTGGAACCCCAGCGAGAGTAGTGAGTGTGTCCGCATCCAGCATGGGTCGCCTTCTGACGCCCCACGATTGCTCGGACCAGTTCTTTACACTACGGACCCACCTCAAGACACAACAGAGGCGTTGCTTCCAACGCCGGAACCTCCGCGCCGTGTGCTGCCACCTCGCAAGAGACGACCGCCTGACCGATATGGCTACATTTGTTGTGATCATTTTTGTCAAACTGTAATGGTTTACATGTACATGTGCATTTGTTATTAGTGAATCCTTTGAGATGTTCAAATACGTACTAATCCACTAATTCACTAACCTTAAAACAAAGGGAGGGAATATGTTGCATAGTTTGTTCTTGTTTACTTTTCAATGTGAACACCGCCATAGGGCTACAGTTGTGTGCATATATATGTGCGTGCGTCACTGAATAAACTGGGTTTCGTTCTATGCGTTTGCTGTCATGGTTCACGGTCTTCAAGGGCAGTTCACGCCTACACTACAATTTCATGGTTGCAGAACATATGATCAATAAGTAATGAAGATTTCTGTGCTATTCGAGTCGGGGAGGAAATGACGTTTTTAACGTTAAATGACTGCATGAGAATCAGGTAGTCCCACTTGAAACATCCATCTTTTACGAGGTCAATATAGAAATCACCGCATATAACAAGTAGCGCATTAGAGGTCATTAGCGCACTGATGATAGTTTCCATAACCGAAAGAAAGTCATTTACGCTGGGGTTGGGGGGCCGGTATGCCACACCGCTATTAAGACCACAGCCGAGGTGTACAAAAAATTAATGTAGATTAGCTCAGCTAATCCAGCATATACAAAGCGAAAGGTGTCGGCGTTCACTGTGTTCATTGGCGTTCGCGTTGACAATGTTCTAGACGGCGATGACATTGAGCAAAGGAAGGGCGCATAACTGGCTCCCTGGATATGCGGACGCTTCGTTGTGCTTTGATACATGTGGCGGTGGTGAGAGAGATGTGGCCTGAATGCATTAGCACTGACAGCGTTGTGGCTGACATGCGGCCCTGCAGCAAAAGCTAGGCCGCAGCGTTCATTTGCTGAACAATCTCGCTATCAACCATTAACTACATGCCACATCCCAGGGTGGCAGGGAGGGCGCGCTGCTTATACAGTGTGCGGAAAGCAATCAAAGGAGCTTTTGCAGTTGGACACCAACGCCACGCACATGAAAGCGAGATTGAGGTTTCCACTGACCCACGGAGCCGGTTATGCGACTTTCCTTTCGTGAAAATGAACGGCGTTTGTAAAGTTGTCAACGCCAATGAACTCTAAGAACACCGTCAGCTCACTTGTTTTGTTTTTAAGGAAAGGAAATAGCACAGTAACCGTCTCACATATCTCGGTGGACACCCGAACCGCGCCGTAAAGAAAGGGATAAAGAAGGGAAGGAAAGAAGAAAGAGAAAACTTAAAATTGAAGGATTGATTTTGGGGAAAGGCGCTGCGCTGCGCAGCGGCAGGACACCTGTGGCTCGGTACTACTAGTCGCGCATGCGCAGTAGTGAATAGGAACAGAGAGAGAAATATCCGCTTCTAGATGCCCGTTGTGACGTCATGTGCCTCTTCGAAGCACCGCTACGGCGAAATCGCAAGTTCGCGGACAGTAAAGCTTTCGCAGTAAAAAGCGATTTGACAGACTGCTTGCTACATGAACTATCTGCGATAATCTGGCAATCAACACTATTCTTCATGAAAAGCAATACGCCCCCCCCCCCCCCCCCGCGTGATGTGTGGCACCTTGGTAAAGATATCATGGCATATCCAGGTATTTTGAGTGGTTTCATCTTCCTTTACCCATGTTTCTGTATTTGCAATAACGTCATAATGGAAGGAAAATTGTGGTAAATAGGAAAGAAGATGGTCTAAATTTTTATGCATGCGGCGGATATTACAATGCAAAACATATGTTTTTATTTTTTCTCCAGGGTTGCTCGATTTGCTTTATACCAACAGCCGTTGTGTTAGAGAACTTTTTGCAAGTCTTCTGCACTTGTCACCTGAAGGACATGTGAATTTTCAACTTTGCGCATCGGGATTTTTCCGTCTGACACTCACGTAAAACGTGATCTGAATAGAATGTCCAACCCTGGGAGATCTTTTTGCTCCACCACTAAGCAGAAGAACAACGCAGTAATCGGTCTAGACAGGGCAGAAAACCGAGCTAGTTGGTACACGTTCGTTATGAAAATGTGTTAGCGCCTGGATTTTTCATAATCATCGGTCGCGCTCTGACCGCCGCCGAGTCCCAAGAGATTCCGCCCGACGGTTAAGGGAATGAATGGGGGTTTAGCCTATAGCCTTCTGCCCCTTCATTTTTGACGGCTGGAAATAAAGTTATTTCTATGTCTCCCTCTCCGCTACTCTTCACGATCAGAAACCATTACTCAATAAGCAAACTTCTTTGTTACGCTTTAATTTTAGAGCGATGAATAGGTTTATTTAACATTTTGATGTAGCCAAACAAGTACAGTGTTAGAGATAGAAGCCCGAAAGTTTGTTATTATTATCTTTGAGTATTCGCCCTTCATCTGCAGCTGCACCAGCGCAGCTTTTGTGCGCTGGTAACGATAACGTGCTTCACTAAACAGTAGGAAGTTTGAATATATAGCAGTCGTTAATGGTGACACCCCACAAAAATATAGCAATCAGGTTTGGTGTGCTACACGAGACAGGTGGAATTGCGTAATTGGTCTGAAATGGTATTATTCAGCAGACCATTTCTTTCGAAAAAAAAAATGGAAGAGGTTTATGTCCGCCATGCCACGATATACGTAGCGGGAGGTACGAGTGACAGAATGCCGTTGACAAAGTCTGTTTGAAATGTCCGGGTCGCAGATGCACTTTCGGAAACTCGAATGAGGAGATCAATAACACGACGAGCGTTCATCCCCTCTTCGGTTGGTTGACGTTGACTGACGTCTTCCATAGGCTCGATCTCGGCGGCTATGCGGCGTGTATTACTCTGAAGAGGCCGGTTGCCCCAACCGCTCCAGTTGCGAAGGTTCAAACGGTCGCCTACTGCAACGCCGCAAAACTTATTTCTGACATGGGGTGCTATACGCTCTGGCGTTAAAAATAAAATTGGTAATGCGGATTTTAGAGACAAAGAAGCCTTAGTCTCAATCTGCGGCGCCTCACTTGCTCTGTGCGGGAAAGAACGAACGATAGGGAGAAAATGAATTGAGAAAGTGGTAATTAAGAAGTAATTACACAATAACATTCACCAAAGGAAGCCATAAACTGCTACAAGGAACGAAATACAGCTTTCACAGATGCTTGCATTTTAATAATTCCTCCTGCTCCATGATCGGGCTACTCGCTCTACCAACTGAGCTGTCCACTATCTTTATAATACCATCCTATAATCGGTAAGATCTCAAAACTATCTTGGAGCACAAAGTACGTCGCATCTTAAGTTATCCTTGATTTTTTCGTGGGACATCGCAGACCTTTTTGTGCGGGAAGATAATCTGCGTCTAAGCGTTTCTTTTTTGTCTTTGTTACTGGCCTTCTTATTTCAGCCAGTTTTGTTGCTTGTTAAAGTCATAAACACACCCCGTTCTCTTTTCACCCTTTTGTTTTCGTACGCCATCGCCTGTTTCGCTGCAATTATAAAATGACGTCTGCACTAAGGTGCCGTTATTAAATGTTGAAATTTGTGCCTTGTGTGTCGTGTTTGTTCTCCTGCCTCCGCCTTCTTCTCTTAAGCGCACACTTGTTTTACAGAGAGTAATAAAAAACGTAAGCTTGTCGACTGCTCCGCCACCTAGGACGTAACTTTCCTCCCAATCCTTAAAATTATTCTTCATAAAACAATAGTCAGCACTAGACCTGTGTTTCTTTTGCATGGTATCTTAGCCGTGCCAAGCAAATTAGTTTGTTCACACATGTTCAAGACAGTTTCACTCTAATCATTCTTCACAATCACAGTTGCAGTGCAAGTATTTCAGTCATGAAACAAAGGCTAAACCTATGCGCATTTGCTTTTTGCTGTCACTGTTTTCGCTTCAGCCAATTTTATGAAAGATACTACAATAATATTGACATTCACAATGAATTAATCACTAATTTGTCGTGTAGGCTTGTGCGAGTTATCAGCATATACTGCCTCACTAACTGACGTTCCGAAACTTTTGTACCACGTCCATCAACGGAGAGGAACCACCTCCTAGACTAACGCTGTCGTTGAAGACCACTGACACTTAAAATTAGGGACAAGCGCCTCTAGTTCCCTTGGCCGGAACCACATGGTTCTTAACATTGAGCATTCAAAAATGGCGCGTTCACATCATCCCTCTCATAAAAAAGAAAGAGAATGACAAAGTGGCCGCAGAACAGAACGTGATAGAACCCCACCTTAGCGGCACTGGCTCGGAGCTCTTCCAAATTCCTCTTAATGCCTAACAAATTTTATGCACTTTCTCTCCCTACTGTGTTTTAGTTTTTCTGTAATATGCTATGAATTCCAATTCCTTCCGTAGAACCGCTTAACCTTCACGGTCCTAATATATCAAATAAAAATCATAATAATGAGGGGAAGGAGCGGAAATGCTTTATAACGAAGGAATATAATTTCGAAATTGAAAGCAACATTTACGGTGTATTAGAGCAAAAATTGTAGAGAGGGCGATGGTAGCTTTTAGCCGTGTTCATCATGATTAATCGACAAATATAACGCAGGACAAGATTTTCGATATTTGGCGTACGTCATCACAGCTTGTTCCGGTTTGAGTGCGCCAACGTTCAGTCTTTTATCGCCAATATCAGTTCGTCTTTAAACGATCGAATTAGTGCACGCGTTTAATTTTGGTGAGTTGAATAGACATGGTATGTTTTGGCAGGAAATCTCGATTATTTTCTTTTCAGTCTCGTCCCAGCCTTCACGCACTACGTATTTACAAGATTATAGCTGTGGGTCTTGCCTTCATCATAATCCAGATTGCTGGTTGGTCAAGGCAGTAATTTTTTGCCGCTGTCGGCGGCGAGTGCCTTCATCAAGGGCAGCATTTGTTGCGACTTGAGAGAAGAAAGCTTGTTGCTTTCTTGCGAAACTCTTATCGAGCGCATTGGCATTCTTGTGCTTTTCAGCCTGCTTATTATGAGTAGTCCTTATTTCTTTGAGGATATAGGTTCCTCAATATATAATTTATTCTAAGAGGGCTAATAAGATAGAAGACGCTTACGAAGACAGAAAACGTGTACGACGTCCGCTGTTCTTCTCGACACCGGAGGACAGGGTAAAAAGACGGGCGAGAATATGGGAACATTCATATGAAGCAGCAACGTAATAATGTGATCTCGGTGGCGCAAAATTAACGGGACGAGTAACTAAATGTGGTTATATTTTCTCCGCGAAGAGAAGAGCCTGGGGACTAAAGTGTGCGCGCAGCTCAGCCCCCTGCAGGAAGGAGTCAGCAAGCTCGTCCTCCTACCGTGGCGCCATGAGGCAGGAGGAAATTCAGACGCTCAAGGGGACGGTCAGGGGGGACACTGCAAAGAAGAAGCATCGGATGGGAAACCACTGTTACTTGAGCAGCCTATGGATAGTAGACCACTGCGATCCGCTGGCAGCGGTGTTCAGCAAGCAAGCAGGGAACATCACAGGTGCGGGGATGACCGGCGAAACTTCCCGAAATAAATGGGAGCAAGAAATTATGTGCAAAGACAAGACGAGAGGGCGATTGCGAGCCGGCTGCCGATACCACACAGCACATGGCGAGGAAACTGCGATTGCGAACTATACCGTATGTGTCACCAAAGATACTGTACAGTTTTGAAAATAGGCTAATTTAAAGAGGTCATGTTTCGGCATAAATTATCAGTGGTATAGCGCATCAAAATAAACCCTGTATAAGTAATGTCGATATCATCTGTTAGAATTTCAAAAACGCAGTTACCTTTGGTGCTGAGTTCCAACAAATTTTGCCTACAGAGCGGCCAAACGCATGCGCTTCGAAAGAAGCTTGGAGGCAAATCAACCGCATGAGTGCGTATAACTCGTCAAATTAGACAAAATTTTCTGGGCCACAGCGCCGAGGGTCAATGCGTTTTCAAAATTCTGATAACTGATATGGATATTACAATGGGCAGGATCCACGCCTCTAATAAAAAAGAAGACCAGCAGCCATAGTTAAAAAGTTAACTATTCAATACTAGTCAACCACCCTTCCAGTCAGCACGTCTTCGCTCTATTCTGATGCCCTATACAGTTGACAATGCTATACTCAGGAAAGCGGTCTTTTAACTCGAACGATTATTTTTAAAACTTGCTGAACATCTGAGCTGCCACACGCGGTGTATTAAAGATGGCGACGCACAAGCCGAAGTCAAGGCAAATGCCACGGGGGAAGACGTCTTTCACAGCGCACTCTGCACTCTCTCAGACAGCGCAACAGCTATTGATATCTAGCAAGCATACGCCGCAAGCGTAAGTTGTCACTTTTTCAGCGACAGCTGTACAGGTGTTGTTGTTGTTAGCCTGTCAAAAGATGGCACATACCCACACTGGGGGATCGGCCAAGAATCGGGTGGCTATTCACCTGAACGCAGTTAACAAAAAGGAAAAGCACGTCTCGTTTATCCCACGCACACTGTTCAGGTGGCATTCTTCGAAATCATGCCATCGTCGCCCTCGTCATCGTTGTAGTCGTCCGCGCACAGCGCTGCCCCAAAGCACTCACCCCACCACGCATTGCATCGATACTTAATGTCACTCAATCTCTTGAAGCATGCCGGCATAACAACTATTGTGAAATAAAAGTACGTATTGGCATTTATATTGGAGCTTTTCGTCGCTAACGTGACCTAAAGATAACGTACACATCGCAGACCTGATTCGGTTGATAAAACCGAAGACGAAACAGCACCAAGAAGAAATTCAATTATAAATTTTTTAGCGGTCGTAGGCGAATGCTACACGGTGATTCATGTAATCTGTCCGAAGCATCATCTAAAAGAAAACACGCAGCTAAAATTTAGTGCCTCTTACATTGCCCATAGCGGCGCTATGGTGACTCGGACACCACTGTCCACCGGAAATGATCAGATTTATAGCATTCTGCGAACCGCTTCCACGCCCCGGCACAGTGGGCACGTGTTGATTGGTCCCGACTCAGTAGGCGCGCGCAGCTGGCCGGGCACATGGTGCCATCTGGTGCTCGCGAGGCGATCTGCGCATGCGCCGTGGCGCTACGCAGAAGTTGACCCTAGTGTTCCTGTATATGCACCGCAGGGAGCATATACAGCATATATGCCTCTTGGAGTAGCACATGTAGGAACAATAGCTGATCCCGGTAGCGGATCGCGCTATGCAATAACTCAATATTGTCGCTTGCGCACACACCAAAAATCTCGTGCGGGTAGACTGCGGCGTCGTGAACTGTGCAGAAACTCTTACAGCCTGTGAAACAGGATACAAATTCACCTGTGCTCATTGCAGGGATCTTGCCATAAATTACACGCTCCGTATAAGCGAAGAGGGTATGACGCGCTAGACCTGAGCAGTTAAGCCGCAAGGTGAAGCTACATGGCATAGTGGGCGAGTTGGTACTGCATCTTAAGGAACGAAGCAGCGCAACTAAAACGAAGAACCAGAAAAGGAGATACACGGAGAGGCGCTACGGACAGCGCGTGCCCGTGAATCTCTTTTTTTGGTGCTGCCTTTTATTTGCGCTGTTTCGTTCCTTAAGGTGAAGCTAGTGCCACTGCAAGCGTTCAAAGGTTAGTGCTGCTCACACCCTCGGCACGTACAGAAACGGGGGGAGGTATGCGCACCCCGCGAACGGAGGTGCGAGGTACTGTAAAAAAGCTGCAGTGCACAGCTGGGGATCCGTTCATACTTGAGACTCCCTCAGTGAGCGAAGGCTTGCATAGAGGCTCACCTTACTGGCAGAGAAACTACTGCGAGCTTAGCACGAACAGCTTTGGCACTCCTTGGGGGCAGCATTGTGTCCTCGCTCAGCCGAACTGCCGCTCCTCCGGCGCTCACCCCATGGCCACCTTTGTGTGCATAAAAAAGGGCGTAGGCTTGCGCAGGTTGGTAATTCACAGTATGTCTGGAAACTTAGCGCGAGAAGAACGAAAGACGATGACGAGACGTCATCGTCCTTCGTTTCTCCCGCGCTATGCGTCTCGGATACTCGGGATAAAATCTGTAACTACGTGCGACGGTAGATAAAACGGGGACAATTAGCGCAGACAAGAAAGCACCTCAAAGTAAGAAAGCAGTCGTGACACGCCGCAGGAACGTCCTGAGATGAGCTGCGCCTCTCAGTCGCATGAATTTGGTCCTCGAGACCATTTCGCTTATTCTTCCGTGGCAGCGAGCGAGATGAAACGCAAAGATCAGCTCCAGTAATTTTCACTCACATTTGTTCTTTTCTATAGCAGATAGCTGTGCGGTCTTTCCTGGGGGACATTTTTCAAGTTAAAAGTGTGCACGAATTTAGTTCTATACACGATTTCTTGTTTACGTTTTATTTTTTCATCAACGCTTTCTATTGCCTTAAAATGACTCTGAAAGGGGCTCTCAATAAAGGTACGGCATTCCTGGGATGCAAATAGATGCTGCCTTAAAAATTTCCTATAGGAAAAATTGTTTTATTTCTTTTTGTGCAACCTGAGTATCCTGTAGTTTTGAATTTCAGCGTCTTCGCGCCGGTCTGCCTACTCGGCACGACCGCAGGCTGCTAACGCGCGCGGGAACTGCCCGTTGGGGCGGAGCTTCCTGACCCACCGGAGGGACGCGGCTGGCTCGCCGCGGCCATGGTAGCTGTGTGGGGTCTGATACAATTCAGCTTATAACCATTTCTCAACGTGCACATGCAAGAGCGTGTGAAACGGAGGAGGTTGAGAGCTTGAAAAGTAGCCGCACGGGGCTCGCCATATTTGCGCGCGGCAATGTGTTTCGTGTTGCGTGTAGAATTGTGTTATTTGGTCCGGGCGTTCATGACAGCACAATGTAATGACTGAGAGCTTGTGTACTCTCCTCAGAAGGAGTTTAGAGCGCCTTTAACAATGCTTTCTGCCCTGGTCTCCTCACTTTAGGACCAACAAATGATAAATTTTTGGTATAATTATAATCAAAATAGTCACTGATATCGAAAGCAAAATCGGTGCAAAATGGCTCTCTTAATGTTCCACTTTATCAATCTCGTTTTTTTCATTGTGCTTGAAAATCACGAGAAAGTTGGCGAATGACACGATCGAGCGCTCTCATAGGAGGTGCGATTTATGACGATTTATATTCTATAAATACTAGCTTGGGGGCGCTCATAATTTTTTACTCTTTTTCAACTTTACTGAATACAATATTCCAACTGATGACTTTTTGCTTAAAACGATAATAAATGTAGTGCATCGTTCTTTACACGTCCTGATATGAGGTCTCCAGGGCTTAGTGGAATGCGTGTCGCCAAGTGAATCTCGGAAAGGCTTGTTCAAAAATTTTTACAGCTGCACCTCGGATCTTTATGTCGATGAGAAACTTCCTGGTGCGGTAGAAGTTTTGAAACATGACGAATGAGTTGAAGAAGATGCACGAGTCCAGCATTCTTGGACAGTGATTTTAATTGTTAGGCAACTGCGGAATATTGCAAGATGCTATTATGAACATACTGATGGCAATTGCTTAATCTTTCGATGCGTAGCAAAATCTTTAAAGCTTGATCTGTGCTCGCTCCAAGTGGTAAACACTGAAATAGAAAAGCAATGGGTTGTGGTTTTGACAAGAAATAGCAGAAGACTACAGGCGTCTCGAGAAGGGATCTTGGTGAGTGATTAAATTGACGAAATCTTAAGATATGCAAAAAAATTGCATTCCTAAAGAACTGCTCATTGGAAAAATGCCATTGTCTAGAATTCGCCAGTAGAAGCTGTGGAGGGAGAAAAAGTCTAAAACTAGGCTCCCTCAAATTCCACGCGAACATAGTGGGCGCAATGGCAAGAATTAGAAGTATGGTCCGACGTGAAAACAGCCGAACGTGGCCAAGTCACGCAGTGCACTCATAGCAATGACAAGGCCTTCTTGTGCGGTCAACAGTAGGAACGTTTCGTGGAACCGAAGCGGCCACTGGATAGTCGCAGCAAGAAGCAGATTCGATTCAATGTAGAAGGTTTCAACTAAGGTTCCTTCATTGTCGCTGACGCTTTTTTTAAGTGACGTCAAGCTTTCAAGTGATCCGCTGCCTTCTTTCCGTATCCGCTAATGGCTTCTCCAGTTCTGATTTCTGCTTTCCGCCGGAAGTCGGCATCAATTTTTGTATCTGCTCGCATGGAGCAAAAAAAAAAACGGACCCAGTCAAGTCGTTACCGTCGCCTAGGTTAACCACTGTCGCGCGCCGCGTTTTCACGAGACATTGATCGACCGAATACAAGTGTGTGAAGCTAGCACAGAATTCGAGAGCGCCGATGTTATCAATAAGGTGCGAAGGCGCACCACGGCATCCACAAGCAGCGCCTCTGATCGCTGTCCCTCGGCGTCGGTCCACTTCGCGGCTTGAACGCTCAAAAATTTCGACGCTTTTCACACGGTGTAATCATCGCATGCGTACACGAACCATGCACAAGCGCGATATGCTTCTTTATTGCTACACTGTTCGAAAAAAAATATCATCCAAACAGCAATACAACGATTGATGAAAACAGCTGCGATGATCGTAGCCACAGGCTCGCTCCGAGAATCGAGAAACAAAACGACAGTGCTTCCTTTCGTTTAAGACTAAATTTCGGAAAGCTAGGCGAGGAAGAAGAGCCGTGGGGGAGGGGAGGCGTGCGCTATTTATAACCTGGTCGACAGAAAACGTCACGGAGGGGCTTCAGTTGTGACGGGACGCTCAGAATTAATTTGACGAAAGGATATGCACAGTAGTGATTGAGCAACTGAAGACTTAAAAACAAGCGCTCTAAAGCTTTTTATTGAAGTAAACATCTGCCTGTTATGCTGAGACTAACGTGACACTAAAGGGAATATTGAATTAGGCGAGACTGAAAATTACCCACGTTTTTTCTACGCGTTTTTTATTTGCTGAAAAAACTCCAATGGAAGTCCCGAAATCCTTCCAGAATCAAAGCGCCTGCGAAAAATGAACTGCCGTGTGGCGTTCTTACAAAAGTACGGCCAATCAGAGGCGCCACTTCTAAACACCGCAAACTAGGCCGCAAACCGAAATAATGGTGACGGCGGCAACGAGCAAATGCGGGCCATCTCTTGCCTCCACTATTTGAATGAGGTCTTTCCTCTGCATTGCGTGTTTGTGCGTCACATTGGATGCTCCGTGGGTGCGAAAGAAACTACGTCAAGTTATGGAAGGCAGGAGCAGACTGCAGAAAAAACAGCTAACCGCTATTGCGCATGTATGCGTTGGCGACGAAAACGCGGACGTGTGGCCTACCGCGGCTACACGCTGCAGCAGGCTCTCTGTCCTGCGGCAGAAATATCTTACCTGAACAAATTAAACTTCAGTAATACCATGCGCTATTCCTACCTCAAATATTACTCTAGCCTTATCAGGAGCTCCACAACAAAACGAAATATTGATAAAAGCAATTTGTTTCACAAAACGTAGTGTGTTATTTGGCAAATGTTGACATGCAGACAACAACAATCTATTCCCGAAATACGGCATCATTACATTGATCCACAGTAATGAAGATCAGTTGTTAAACTCCGTCTATTTCTCCTCTGCCGAATCTGCAAATTTCCTTAAACTTCTGGCGCCATTACAGCAGCGAACAACAAATTTGAGCATTTGAAACCTTCCATATTAGTTAGTTCTCTTTTTCCGCACAAAATTCAAGTTTCAGTATTTAAAACAGAATCTGCCATCACTTCTAAACAAATACCGAAACGAGCCTTTTTCATCTAAGGAAGAGTTTAATATTTTTTTTTAAACCTCCGCTGCAACGATATGTCACTCTGATATGCCGAAAGTTCTCATTGATTTGTGATTTTTATTAAGATTTGTTAAAGGAATTGAACTGTCCTGCATTGTGTGCTTGCGTATTATTTTTCATTATGTGTGCGTTTGATACAAATACCTTTCTACATGTTCTTCCAAGTTTTAGGAGAGTGTAGTTTTCATCATTTAATAACCTCTGTTGGCTGCTGTTTTGTTCTGAGGACCCTGGGCATCGTTAAGTGGCTGTGGGCAAGTTTTAGCCCCGGAGACCTTTAGATTTGTGTGTGCAACCGCTCTGAAAAATATAAAAATTGAATTTATTGAATTGTGTGCTTTTGTGAAGTGCAGACGCATGCTCGGAGGTATACTCGAATGCATGCGAGCAGCTGTCGCGCTCTAACGTATTCATTTAACACCACATCTGAGTTAAAACTGCAAGAGCATTTCTCACGAAACGACGCATTGTGCTGTCGATTATCCCGTATTTTCCGACTAACTACGCATTACACCAGTGTGATCGCAGACAAGCCTTGTGATTGCCTCTGCTACGGTCGTTGCGATTCCTACGTTAGTGAATTGCTTCCCGTGGGTTGGAAGCGGAACCGAATCAGGGTACGTTCCGCCCAGCTATAGTCTGCCGCCTTCCGGCTGTGTAGCCGTCGGCAGGGGATACACATATATTCTTGTGGAACGCGCATAAGCTGGTTGAACATTTTTCTCGTGGAAAACCTTGCCTCCCGTGCCGGCGCAGTAAGTAATGCGTGCACGATGGACCGCTTTGGGAAACTTTTTAATTCACGAATGGACTTTGCAGCTCCATTTGCACCTATATTCTTCCGCAGACTCTATCTGCACAGTGCACAACATGAGTGCAGAAAACTGGTTCAAAATTACTTGTTTCCTGTTTCTTGTATTACTTGACGACATCGCCAATTTGAGCGGGCGCAAGTACGCGCGTCTTCAAATTATTACCCACGATAAAAACGTTACATAAGCACTCCTTCTCATTGGAGTTTGTTGTATACCACCAGGCAATGACAGCTGGAAGAAGCTCCCACCGCGACTGCAACGGCGGCTCAAGAGCGTACACGAAAGTTCCGCCGTGAGTGGGCTAGATAGCGCCACGTCAGGATACGGTAAAGCTGCCACCGTCAGGATAGCTGCCATGTCCGCTACCTACTCCACGCGTCCTGGGTACCACTCGTTAAGAGAGCATGCACTGTGGCCGTCAACAAGAACGTGGGCCCACATACTGGAAAATCCACTTTCCAATGATGCTCGTGAGTTCGCTCACAATTCACAAACCTCACAGAGCGATGTTCGACGCGATGGTGCTGACATTAAGCGCACGTGTGCCGAGTCTTGAGTACGTGGCACTTTCGCGGGCGATGTCCCTGGAGTGCCTCTACTGATAAACGTCAGCGTGGACATTAAGTTATGTCATGTCATGTCTAATCCGAACCCGCAGTCCCTGTACGCGAAATCCTGCACCTTTATGCACGATGGGGTAGCTGCTCGTGTGACCGCCGTCACTGAACGTGCGGTCGCTCGCATGTTAACACTAGGGTCCACTTACACAGACGACTACTTCGCCCAGTCGAAAGTGCCGACTCAGAGAGAGATTTGTATCGAGCAGCTTGTTGCTCTTCACGGATTCGTCGCTCTTGATTTCTTCAAACATCACGACGTTCGAGCAGGCGGCGTCGCCACTGAAACGTCGTGTGGACAGGACACCAACAGCTGTTGAAAGAACAAGCATCATGTTGGTAGACATGTAGGGCTTAAAGTGCGACGTAGGCGGAAAAGACGTGGGTTAGCCTGCGTATAAATTTCGTCCAACACCCAGAAAGACGCAAAATATTTCATTGCCACTGCCTTTAAGCAGTACGATAATGTCGACACATGAATCGCGTGTAAATTGTGCGTTCTTCTCGTCATTTGTGGAGATATTAACGGTGGCGCTAATCAATAGCAGTGGTTACCGGAGTTTAGGCACATACCTCTCGGCGTCACCATTGTGAAAAAGCCTCTCCAAGCAACCACCAGAACCGCCAAGTCCATCTCACAAGCATGAACTATATGTTGTATTTCAGCTCCCACATGCCGTTACTCGCCGTCCTGAGCGAAAAGACACGACACACGCACGAAGAATGTAGGTTTACCGTAAAACTCTTCTTTCTTTACACAATTGAACACAAGTCAGCAGGCATGCATTCCTGCATTCGGGTAATCGATGCGTCGCACAGATTACACTGATACTTTTTTTTTTCATGAGACAAATGAAAGACGATGGTGCATACAAGTGGCACTTCTCTTAAGTTTTTCTCTAAAACCATGTTTACCTTTGCTCAGAAAACATGGAATACCAGGCGATCGTATAGCGTCCCACATGTTGGCGACGTACATGGACGCGGGTGTCGGCATTAGCGCGTAATAAAAATAAATGAACAAACACTTTGCAATTTCACAACACCTGCATTCTGAACTAAATAGCCTACTCGACGGGTTGAGACAAAACGAAATTGCTTTACCGGCTTCGTAACAAGCAAACACAGCGTGAATGAAGTTGAGAGATTGCGGTTGTGAACTTGCTGCGAACAACGGCTACACGCAGCCTGAGGGTACAGAATGCGAGGAGAAAGCGTCAGTTTAATTTAGTTATTTTATGGGTGTTTAACGTCACAAAGCGACTCAGGCTATGAGAGACGCCGCAGTGAAGGGCTTCAAAAATTTCGACCACCTGGGTTTCTTGAACGTGCACTTACATCGCACAGCACTCAGGCCTGTAGAATTCCGCCTCAATCGAAATTCGACCGCCGCGGCCTGGATCGAACCCTAGTCTTTCGGGCCAGCAGCCGAGCGCCATAACTACTCATAGGCCGCGGCGGCGAGGACAAAGCTTCGGTGCTGGTGTTTGTGATTAGCCTTTCTCACCGCCATCTGTTTTGCGTCGTTTTAATTACACGACACTTCGTACTATCGTTTATGCTGGCCACGTTGCTTTCCTCGTATTTCGACGGTAACTGTCCAAATAGGCGGCGAAATAGCATTCGCCAAGGAGTGCGTCAGTCATCGCAGCTGCAGGAATCCCTGTGGCGGTGCCACGTGCACCTTACTTTCACGCTATTCTCTGACTTATGAAAGCTCTGATTTCGTTAAATAACAACATATTTGCTATCAGGTGATCCTACCCTAACAGTCCAGCCGAACTAAGTATTCTCGTTTAGTTTCCCTTGGAGACTTCATTCCTGTCATATGCATAATTGTTCATCTAGGGGCTTGGGTAAAAGATCATGAGCCGATTTAATGCCGATCAACCATTCGGCACTGGCGTCCTCATGTGAGGTCACACTTCAGTTATTTAGCCCATGAACATATACAGTCTTGCACACAATTACACAATTCAAAGGTCAAATAGTTTAAAAATGCACGGTTTGTTCACTAATAATCTTGAAAAAAGCGAGGTCTGTCTGAAGTGTGTCAGATACATTCAGAAATAAAATAAATGTTACCACGACTGGATTTGGAGTCCGTGGCGGCGAGAACAGATCAGCTTCGTTGGCCACTGCACGATACCACTATACTACAATCCGCAGCCGATCACGCCTTGCGCTAAACTTTTATTCTCGTGCTGCGCTTTGCACGTCGCCGTCTTCCTCAGCTTCCAAATGTACGCTGAAGTCATAAAAAGAAAGGAAACGCGCATAACCGGCTCCCTGGGTCAGCAGATACCGCAATAGCTACGTGGCGGTAGTGACAGAGAGATGTGCGCTGCTTGCGTCTGCGATGACGTTTGAGCAGAAACGGGACACTGTAGCAATAGGCTTCCAGCGTTCATTGGGTTTATTGGTGATGGCGTCGACAGCGTTGTCGACTCAGTTGATTTTGCGGAAACGAAAGGCGCATGAGTGACTCCATGGGTTAGTTGAAACCTCAATCGCCCCCCCCCCCCCGCCCCCCAGTGTAAAGGGGCCATAGTGGCGACCTAAGTGCGCAAGACGATAGCAGGGTCGTTGTACGGTTTCAGGGGATTAGAGAGCAATTTCACGACCGCGGCAACAGTGATAAGTCTAAAGGTATGAGGGGATCGACGAGGTAATTGGCTGGACAGGTTTGGTCCAGAACGCAGTAGGGGTCCACGCAATTTCAAGCTTTGAAGATTGGCCTGATCTGGAGGAGGGCACGAAAGTCAAATTAAGGTGTCTTGTGGTGGTGGTAAAAACCTCTATTATGACAGAGGTGCCTGGGCCATTCAGGCTCCTGGGCCCCCATTAGCCCACTAGACTCAAACGCTCATATTCGTAACGTACATGGCGTCAGCAGCCCGGTCCGTGGCAGTATTCTGCCAGACCTTGTCCTCAGCACGGAGCTGGGTCTCTCAGTTCTCCCAGCTGGTGACTTGCTCCAGGCCCCGCAGAATAGGATCCGCCGGGCATTGTAATATAATTTGGGCGAGGGTGGCGCTGGTGCGTTTGCAGAGGGTGCAAGAGGGGTTGGTTAGCGTTTGCTGGCAGCGGGGTCTGGTATAAGGGGATGCGAGGGTTCGTGTCTGGAGGCGGCGCCTTAGGGTTTGGTGGTAATTATCAAGTGAGTGGTGTGGTGGCAGTTAGAGCTGTCTCTCGTCACGGTGAGCCTTAGTCAGCTCACTGAATGTGCACATGCGCTCCCGGGAGAACTCCGACGTGGGCGCCGCCTGTGTCCGGTGTTTCAGACCTCGGGTTTACCTATCGGCGGCCTCGTTGCCGGAGTTCGTCGATTGCGCAGGCACCCAGAGCAGATCCCCGTGGCGGGGCGGATTGGGACCGGGCGAGGTCAGCAGGCAAATATCAGGGACATGAACTCGCCCGTGCGTGAAATTTAGTAGTGCAGTTTTTTAATCTGTGAGAATATAACGGCCTTCCCTGTGGGCAATCGCAAGGGCAATGGCTGGCTGCTCAGCAACTTCTGAGGAGGAAAGGGAAGGGAGAGGGAGAGTAGCAAGAGTTGGAGGGTACGCCTCACCACGGCTGGCGCCGCTTCCTTGCCCGAGCATGCAGCGTCCATCCACAAGGCAAACTCCTCGGAGCCGTATTATTTCTGGAGAGCCTTTGTCCTAGATGGGTGGTGTGGCCTGTGGTGTTGCGTATGGGTGTTTTGGGAGAAGGCGGTAGACAGGCAGAAGCGGCGTGGTTGATTTTCTGACGGTGCTGGTGGTCGTGGTGGGAACAACCTTGTTTTAAAGCAAAAATAAAAAAAAACATCCTCAAGAGTGTGCTCCTACTTGTCCAGGAATCCACGGGCCGGGGCTTCATGGACCGCTCGGTCCACCACGCATGTTTGGCCAGCTGCTTCAGCAGCTCGCAGAGCGGCCCCCATGAGAAAGAAAATGGCTTGTGTATGAGTGGAGCCGCAACGGTTTGGGACACTCCCGAAGGTAGTAATGAAGGTGTCCTTGGCTGCCTGAAATGTTAAGCAGAGTGGGAGGGTCAGGGTAGAGCGGCAGCGAGAAGGGAGACAAGGTGAGATGTAGTAAATTGACAGCAGTTGCCGCCCGACCGCACTGTGTATTGAATCTATTGCACGGTGAAGTGTTGGTGGGAAAGTGAAGCGCCTGTTTCTGTAATAAGTGGTGATTCCGTGGCATGTGCGTAGAGCCCACGAAGTTTTCTGCGTTGGTTTGGGTTTCCGATGTTCCGTGGCCTAGAGGGATAGTTTTCGTGCCAGCACATGAACTCGCTGATTACCGGAGATCGAGGCATGTCCAGGAACTCGCATGAGGATTATCTCTTGGGTAAGGGTGTGTCCTGATACGAGAATGCATTGGGTGGTTGGTGTTATAATGCTCTGTTGATAGTGATGGCACACATGTTGGGAGTCGGTGCATTTTTCCGTGATGTTGGAATCTTGTGTAGCGTGTATGAGCGCCAAGGTGTGGGCCGCGCCCTCAACTTTGGTATAGAGTTGTTGGCGCGGAGTGTGGCTGCGGCTCCGATGGTGCCATCCTCATAGGCAGCGACAGCAGTATATAGCCTGGTAGGGTGTGTTGAGCCGCGTCCGCCTATATAATGTGGGGCCAGCCTCTGTAGAGTTTGGTGCAATGCTCTGTTCAAGTCTGGCTTCAGGCCATGTGTAGCTCGAGGTTCATATTTCTGGGTGGAGGTTGGGTGCGCATTTGACCCTGGATGTTGGGTGGATACATTTGGTCGTTAGGGTCAGGTGGACATGCAATAGGACGTGTTGGCCGGTTTCTGTACGCGTTAGACAAAGTATTTAGTTGCTTAGTTGGGCACGAGCAGTTTGAGATAATATTGTAGGTACCCGTAGCAAGATTTGTGCTAACTGATGGTGGAAGGCGGAGTGCTGAGAGTGCTGGTAGTGAGATGTGAAGTAACGGACAATTTGACGGCATTCCTCGGCATGCGTAGCGGCTTAGAACACGGTTGTAAATTCTGAAGAATCGGGTCGATGAGGGAGTATGGTGTAAACTATGTAGGAAGACTGACTGCCATACATTAGAAAATGCGATGCGAATCAAGTGGCTGCTTGCGCTGCAGATTTGTAAGCTTAGGTTACGCAGGGTTTGAACATGATCGCAATTTCGGTAAAGGGAAGAAATATACTTAGACATCATGTCGCCAGGGGTACTGTTAAACCGTTCGCGGTCATGCCGTTTGTCTTCGGATGCTACAAAGACGTTGTGAAGTGAACTATATGGTACTATTGAAGAAGGGCTTCCACGAAGTCGAAAAAAGGCGCGACCCCAATCGCTGCGCAATTCCTTGGGTGCACCATGGCGCATAATGATGTTCTGAAAAATGAAACATTTGACGTCATTTGCCGTTGCAGTTATGTTAACGGGGCAGTTTCTGTGTCGCGCACGAGGTGATGGATGGCGACAGTGATCTAGCGGTTCTTGTTAAGTTCAGAGAAAAGACCCATAAGGGTCAATCTCACTGCCGCGGTGAAGTTGTGTCGAGGGCTGATGACTGCAGTAAAATTTCTGACAAAGCAGCGAATGACGAGCAAAAAGCAATAAGCCTTCTGCATTTGTGGGCTTCGGAAAATTAGTATCTGCACGAAGCTTGGCCGGGCCCGGCAGGACACGGTCCTTGGAGATGATGTGGCCAGAATGGTCAGCTGTCGGGCGCCAAAGTGACACTACTTTGAGCAGCAAGCCAGATTTTCTAAGACGTCGAAGGACAGTCTCGAGGCGAAAATGAGATGAATATTCCTTCGAACAGATGCTAACATTGTCCAGGAGGCAGAGGCAAGCCAGCCATTTCACCCCTCGGAGGATGTTGTCCGTCATGAGCTCAAAAGTGACACTAGCGTTGCAGAGATTGAAAGGCATGACATTAAATTCATGCAGCCCGCTAGGTGTGTTGAAAGCTGTTTTGTGGCGATAGAACTCTGCCATCAGTACCTGCCAGCCCCCAGAGCGCAGATCCAATGAAGAAAAGTACCCCGCTGCCAGCAGGCACTCAAAAGCGTCATCGATCCGAGGCAATAGGCAGACTTCCTTCAGAGTAATTTTTTTAGCCGGTGTTAGCGCAGAATCGAATGGAGCCATCATTTTTCTTTACGAGCAGAACAGGAGAAGCCCACGGGCCGTGAGAAGGCTGGATCTCTCCGCGCTGTAATATGTGACTCACCTCTTCATTATTCATATGGCGCTCAGCGCCGGAGACGCGGTAGGGGCGCTGACACAAAGCACTATGAGTTACAGTATCGATATGGTGGCTAACCTCTGTCGTACGACCAAACGTTGTTTTGTGTGAGCCCAAGGATGCGCGGAAGCGCTGAAGCAAGGCGACGAGCTTGGCGCGTTGGAGAGGCTTTAGAGCCGCATCGACGCAACAGCAAAAAAAAACAACTCTGGGGTCGGGTCAGTGATTTCTACGGGGGAATTAATACCGTTGATATGATCCGCGTCAGGGTCATCAACCACAGTAGAATGGTCGCCGGGATCGATGAAATCCACCGTGGCGAGCGACTCTCCCGAAGTGAAGTGGAGGAACAAGGTCAATGTGGCTCGTCCTTGTTTGTCTACTCTGTCCCAGTCTGTTGTGCGCTACTGTGCCTGTAATTAGGAAAAGGTAATAAGTTTGCAACGCACAAACACCAGATAATGTCAACACGGCATGCTGTAGCAGTACATTTTTGCGATGAGCCTAGAGGAGAGAGGGGGTATAAAGGACACTATGTGAGAGAGGCCAGCAAAAGTCAGGGGCACAAGAAGAGACGAGAAAGCTGGCACGCCGGTGTCGTCGGTGGCGACAACATTCCTGGTGGTAACAAGGGAGACATCCAAGACAGCGGCGACAAATCAACGTGGGCATGTGCGCAGTCTATGACGGCGTGCTGCCCGCACAGAAAGTCCTACCCGAGGATGATGTCGTGAGAGAAGCGTACGAGAACAATGAATTCAGTTGTGTAGGAGAGATCATGGATGATGCGGGTAGTACACGCTGCTAGAGATGAAATGTTCAGCCCTGGAGGTTCGAAGCGAAATGTCGGAAAGCGGCCTCGTGCTGCCCAGGTTGCATCTAATGACATAGGTGGCAGCACCTGTGTCCACAAGCGCATCGCCAGTAATAATTTCAATAAGAATTTCAACAAAGTTAAAGGGGCTTGGGACGGTCGTTGACGGCGCAGTTCTTGCCTCTGGAACTGCGGCGGCCACTTTTCCGCTTGGAGAGGTGGTGACCGGAGGAGAGCGAGAATGGCGTCGATGAGACGGCGACCAGTGGGTGTAGGAGTCGCAACGAGGCGAAGAGGGATTAAGAACCGTACGACAATACACAGGTGCGGAGGGCAATTGGATGTCGTGAGTACAGGAGAATGTTAATTTCAAATTAAGCACAGACATCAGAGCTAAGTAGACCACACCGATGAACAGCTGTGAGTTCACAATGTGCACAACTATGTACAAACTACATTAAGGAGTTAAAAAATCCACAATCATTATCGCGAATAACATTCAATTATGGTGGCAGGATGGTGGCAGGAACATGATTCGAGTTTCTACTGCACTTGCAGAATCAATCAGAAGTCAAGTTCGTTTTAGGTCATGCGTTAGGCAGATGAGTCAAAAAATGTTTTTTCTTCGTGTCTTCGTGTTTTTGTTTTTGTCTGGTGCAGTCCGTCATTTTCGGCTGACTGCATTATATTTTAGGTTTTTATCTTTCTTGTGTCAATGAGCAGTTGTGAATATGCTTCGCCGTGTTCACATGTGCCTTATTCTTGCCCGTGTTTTTTTTTGTGCTCAGCCAGCAGTATGAACCTATAACAAACTGCCCAGCTCTCGATACTGCTTCAGGTGCTTTCTGTTCTTCGCCGCAAATGGTGTCTTCGAATAGAATGTGCGATCGTAAAACACTGCGAAACTCTTCTAAACATCAATCAGACGCTCTGTTAACGCATGTAATGAGTTTCAGAAGAGCTGTAAGAAAAGATACGATGAGATTTTCTAAGCGGTAGCGTTAAGAGTAAAGTCACCAGAGTTCTGCGTTGTCCGAGTCTTCACCGGGGATTCCGGGACCAAGTGGCCACCATGAAAGGAAGAGGCAGGAGAGAATGAGCTAGAGAAGAATTTGGAAGAGGGCCACTGTTGAAGACAGCGCGCCAAATTGGACGCACTTAACACGCGCTGCTGGCTGATTACAGACGTTCGACGGCTGCGCAGAGAGGAGCCTGTCATGAGTGATTCATCTACGCCTCCATGAAAGTACGCATACCACCGACGTGGCAGGTCTGTTCCGGAGGCAGCAGGTACCACGAACGAGTGGCAACCGCGCCGGAAAGCAAGACGCCGAGCTTAGGGAAGACGAACCCACTTGGAAACCAGCTGCTTCTGAGCCCAGCATGAAGCGCTTCAGTCACAAAGCTCTTCAAAAGCATTCAACAGAAGAAGGCATGTAAAGGGTTGAGAACTCCTAGCCCATCCCTGCCCTGAGTTATCTCTTCGAAAGTTGGCAAGAAGGCGTGACCTTCAGCTGTAGCTTAGGAAGTGGAGCGCAAATATGAGGCGTGTGTTGGGGAGGTGGTTGACAACCAGCAAACGGCACAATCCGCCTCTTCAGGGGATGAACGCTCGCGCAGTTTTTATGTTGTGAACACTTGGACTTTACCGAGAGGAAAAGAAAAAAAAGGCAGAGATTAAAGAAAAGTTAACGTTTACGCTTGAGATCACAGCATAGCGCAAGCGCGCTCAATTATTTTTGATGCGCCAGCACTTACTGTGGCTCTTCCTTGCACTTAGCCGCTGTCTATCTATCTGTCTATTTTTCTGAAGCATGATTTTCCGCAAGCTGCTCACCTGCCCACCAGGTTGTCGGCAAACTACTGAGGTGTGTGCACAATTATTGTCGCCGACAAACGTAGGGCGACACAAAAGGGGGCTTTTAATCCGAAGGCCAAGAAGACCAGCAGCGCTCGTCCGAGCGGGAACGTCGTCTTCTTCGCTTCCACACGAGCCCAGCCATGCCGTTCGGCCGCATGGCGCCGCTCGCAGAATGTGAGCAGTGTGGCATTGCCTACCCCCCTTCCAACAGGCATCGCCTCGATGCCTCCGACAAGGGGAAAAACAGAATTGAATCACCGAAAGTCGAAGGTGCGTGTGGCAGCGGCACTGAATGTGAACTCCGACAATGGCTAACGGGCGTGATACGGTTTCATCCTGGACACGTGGACGACTTCAGACTTGGCCGGTCGAGAAGAGAGCACGACTCCTTGAGGGAACACATCGTAGTTTACCTCGCTGAGTTGCCGTAGAGCTTCGTAGGGGCCGAAGTAGCGGCGCATAAGCTTTTCAGAGCGCCCGCGCAAACGTATAGGGCTCTATACCCAGACGTGCTCACCGGGTTGTTAAATCACCGCCCTGTGGCGGAGGTTGTAACGCCGGGTGTCAGTTTTCTGCTGGTGTCGAATCTGTTGTCTAGCAAGGTGGCGAGCGGCTTCTGCATCACGAATAAATTGGTCAGGGCCGGTGACAGACGAAGGGGCACAATCTGGGAGCAGCATGGCGTCGAGCATGGTCAGGGCGTCCCGGCGATACACCAAACGAAAGACAGTGAAGCGCGTCGTTTCTTGGAGGGCGGTGTTGTACGCACAGGTGACGTAAGAGAGTATTTTGTCCCAATTGCGATAGTCAGCGTCGACATACATAGACATCATATCTGCAATGGTCTTGTTCAACCTCTCGGTCAGACCATTCGTTTGAGGATGGTAAGCAGTCGTTTTTCTATGACTGGCGCCACTGAGACGCAGGACCTTATGTGTAAGAGCCGAGGTAAACGCGGTTCCCCGTCCGTGGCAAGAATATACCGGTTACCCATGGAGGACACTGGGAATGGGTCCAGTAAGTCCATGCCGACTTGCTGAAATGGGATCTGTGGTTGACCAATTGGCTTCAGGAGGCCGCCTGGTTTTGTCGGCGGTATCTTCCGTCATTGACACTCACGACAGCTTGTAACGTAGCGTTGGACGACCGCAAAAAGCCGAGGCCAGTGGTACCTGTGGCGGAGGCGTCCCAATGTTCTGGAAAAACCAAGGTGGCCAGAAGAAAGGTCGTCGTGGCATGCAGCGAGAACTTCCTGACGAAGCGCGGTGGGGACAACGAGGAGATACGCAGTTTCGGTCTGGCCGTAGTTTTTCTTGTAGAGGACTCCATCTATTAAGCAAAACGACGAAAGTCCGCGAGAGAAGAGTCTGGGCGGACACTGAGCGGTTCCTCTGAGGTATTCGATTAGAGGCAGCAGTTCGCAGTCGGCCCTCTGGTGGCGGGCAAGGTCGGATGTGGTGACAGCGCCGAGGAAAGCAGAATCGTCGTCGGGTTCATCTGGTGGGCACGGAAGAGGAGCTCTTGAGAGACAGTCTGCATCGCTATGTTGCTAACCCGACTTATACGCGATAGTAACGTCGAACTCTTGCAACCGAAGGCTCCACCGTGCAAGGCTCCGCGATGGATCTTTGAGGTTCGCAAGCCAACACAAGGAGTGATGATTGCTGACGACTAAAAACGGGCGGCCGTACAGGCAGGGACGAACTTTGGTGATTGCCCACACAACAGCGAGACACTCCTTTTCCGCGGTGGAATAATTCATTTCGGCACGGGACAAAGCGCGACTTGCGTATGCGAGCACGCGTTCCACACAGTCTTGCCACTGCACAAGCACCGCACCGAGGCCAACATTGCTGGCATCTGTGTGCCGTTCCGTGGCGGCTTTTTCGTCGAAGTGGCCAAGGATAGGTGTAGATTGGAGGCGGGCCTTAAGTTCTGTGAAAGCTGTTTCCTGATTCTGGCCTCAGAAGAAGGGTTCGGAGTATTTTGTCAGGCGAGTCAGCGGCTCTGCGAGCTTAGAGAAGTTTGCAACGAACCTCCGATAATAGGCGCAAAGCCCCAGAAAACGCCGCAAGCTTCGTTTATCTGTTGGCTGGGGAAATGCAGCAACGGCGGCCGTCTTTTCTGGGTCAGGGCTGACGCCCTGAGCGCTCACAATATGGCCAAGAAACTTGAGCTCTCTAAATGCGAAGTGGCACTTTTCAGGCTTCAGAGGCAGACCTGGGGAACGAATGGCCTCGAAAACAGCACGCAAACGTTTCAGGAGCTCCTCGAACGTGTCGGAGAAAATCACGACGTCGTCGAGATACACAAGGCAGGACTGCCACTTGAGGTCAGTTAGTACGGTGTCCATCATACGTTGGAACGTTACAGGGGCTGAACACAAGCCGAAAGGAAGCACCTTAAATTCGTAAAATCCGCCAGGAGTAAATAAGGCGGTCTTTTCTCGGTCACATTCATTGACCTCGATTTGCCAGTAACCGCTACGCAGGTCGAGAGACGAAAAGTAGGTAGCATGGCGGAGGCGATCTAATGAGTCATCAATGCGCGGCAGTGGATATATATCCTTTTTGGTAACGTTGTTGAGACGTCGATAATCCATGCAGAACCGTAGGCTGCCATCTTTCTTTGCGACGAGAAGAACAGGTGATGCCCAGGGACTCGTCGATGGTTGTATGACGTCGTCGCAGAGCATTTCGGCAATTTGGCGGTGGATGGCATCACGTTCCTTCGACGAAACACGATAAGGACGCTGACATAGTGGTCTCTGGTCACTATCGACGATAATGCGGTGCTTAGTTATTCGCGTCTGAAGAACCTTAGAGGTCGACGCAAAACAGTCGCGGAAAGAGTCAGTAAGGCTTTCAACGCGGCGTTTCTGACTGGTCAGAAGGTCAGGGTTCACGTCGATCGTAATGGCTGGTGCCGTGTCCTGTTCCGCTGTTCCGGGGTCTGTTGTGGATAAGGCACATTGGACGGCATGCTCGCCAAGTTCTTCAAAATGTGCAGTCACTGTAATTTTCGTCAAATGTTGGGGTTCGCTACTAAATTTGGTCACTAAGAGCACGGCACGCGCGTGAAGAAGGTCGACAAGGGCGCGAGCAACGCAAACTTGCCGAGACAGTAGCAGCGACATGTTCGCTTCGGCAATGCCCCGAGTACCGAAGCTGGTATCACACTTGACTGTGAAAAACTTCATTGCTCCCGGCGGTATTGTTGTGTGGTCGTCAGAGATGCGTAGTGCTGCTCTGTGCGGCTCGGGGTCTGTAGCAACAGCTCGCTGTGTCGAAAACGATACCAATTGCTCATGCAGGTTGACGACCGCGCCATATTCATTAAGGAAGTCCATGCCGAGAATCAGTTCCTTGGAACACTCGTAGCACGGCGAAGGAGCCAATGAAAGTTGCACCTCGGATCTTTATACGGCAGGTGCAGACGCCAACCGGCGTCACCACATGGCAACCAGCTGGCCCATGCCAAGGTGTTAGAACGTTTCTGAGGGTCGTGGCTAGGTGGCTGCTCATGACCGAAAAGTCGTCTCCGGTATCTACGAGTGCTGACACGTCATAGCCATCGGCGGCAACAAGAATTTTGGTGGCGGCAACAATTCTTTGACAACTCTTCGGTGAGGCGTTTGGTGCCGTCGTCGCTGGGGTCGTCGGTGAGGTAATCGGTGTGGTCGTCGACGCGGTCGTCGGTGGGGTCGGCGGTGGCATCGTCGTTGCGGTCGGTGGTGAGATCGTCTTTGAAGTCGGCGGCTGGTGTCGTCGGCGCTCGGGTCGTCGCAAACAACCGTCGGATGGAGGCTGTTCACTCTCTGCGGGAGCGTCGGTGCTACCCCCGAAGGCCACCGTCGTCAGTTTTCCCGGCGGGGGGATGTGCGTCTGAATTGGCCAGCGAATGATGCGTGACTGGGGATCCGTCTTGGAGATGGCGACCTAGACTGACGTCGTGGAGGCGGTGAGGGCAGCACATGATCGGCCAGGTACTGCTCAATGTCTCGCGGTCTCTCACCATAGCGTGGTCGGGGTGCGCTCGGTGGAAATCCTCTTAATCCCATCCGCCGGTATGGGCAGTTGTGGAGGACATGACCAGGCTCCCCTCAGTGGCAGCATAGTGGCCGGTTGTTGGGTGTGCGCCACACGTCCGCTTTTCTAACAGGGCGCGGGTCACGCAGCTCGACGGGGGAAGGGATCCCTGCGTTGGTTCGGCAGCAGGGCGGAATGCGTGTGGCACTGGCGCAGGTCTCCGCAGGGCTTCACTGTAGCTCATGATTCCGGTTGTAGTCCTCACACCTCGCTCGCCGCCAACCTTCACGGCGATCAGTGCGAGGATGTCGAGGACTACAACCGGTGGGATAGTGCAGGAAGGCAGACCTGTCTGACTGCCAGTAGTAAACGTCATGGTACGCACCGACCTCGTCAGTGGCTTCACTCAGGTTGCAGGCGTCGCAGGCGGCGGCTCGCTTTGTGGATGGGTGTTGTGTCCAAGCGGCGCTGATGATCGTCAGAATTGTCCTCGGGCTCGGCGCTCATGGGAGGATACCCAGCGGCTCCACCAAAATATTACCGACAAACGTAGGGCGGCACAAAAGGGGGCTTTTAATCCGAAGGCCAAAAAGACCAACAGCGTGCGTCCGAGCGGGAACGTCGTCTTCTTGGCTTCCACGCGAGCGCAGCCATGCCGTTCGGCCGCATGGCGGCGCTTGCAGAATGCGAGCAGTGTGGCAATACATACACCTGTGTGCTGTGCGATGTCAGTGCACGGTAAAGAACCCTACGTGGTAGAAATTTTCGGAGCCCTTCACTACGGCGTCTATAATAGTCTTAGTCCCTTTGGGACGTTAAACCACCATAAAACAAACTAAAACATAAATATATACACCTGGCAGGTTGCTCTTTTGCCACTGCCCACCGGGTTGTGGGCAAACTGCCCAGCGCAGCAGGTGGCAGTTAAATTAATGATTGGTCGCGAGAAGTTGCTTGGGAAATGCGACTTCGCTCTCAGGAGCCGTATCAATGGGGGCATCTGCCATTGCAATGAAGCAGCCTGCCACTTAACCTCTGCCTCATGCGCCAGAAGTGATATGAGAACTCCCAGGTGTGTGGATGTATAAGTACAGTCTACAATTATTCACGCTTTGCTAGCGTGAGTGTCGATGATTTTTTTTGCAGGCTTGCTTTAAGCGTGGCGTGTTTTCAAGCTGAATATTCTCGATTCGTACGCGTGAATTATGGGGTTCTTAACGAGTGCGAAGCATGAGTGAAGGCAATTTTTTGCACGCTTGCTTAGGCGTGGTGCATTTTCGGCGCGCACGCTTGCAATTCCTAACTGACGTTGTACTTAACGCTGAACGCGAAATAGAGGTTTTTACTTACTTCATGCGGCATGCTCCTGCTCTGTAGGCCATCAGAGATTATACAAAACGAAAGCAGAGAGGAAGTAATTCTTTTTGTATCTCCCTTACCCTACCAAAGTCTCCTATTGATGCATATGTGTCTCTCGTATCTCTTGTTTGATCCGAAATATGGTCGTCGTATCACTCGCATGGGGCGATATGTATCTTTCGTATCGCACATTTGAGCCAATATGCAGCTCTCGTATCACTCGCATGAGTCAACTGCGTCAGCTCATAGGTTTGCCTTTTATATGGCTCATATGAAATTATTATATTTATTCTTGTCTTTCACGTGGTGCACTTGTGCTCATAATTAAAACCCTTCAGATGGTCAAAATTGGTCCTTCCAACATAATGTCTGTTATAGTTAATGTGCAGCTTTGGGATGTTAAATCCCACGTATCGCACTATTCCACGTTGTATCTGCTCAGCACAACATGTGCGAATAAGCTTATGGCATTCCGATAAAATGCTGTTTCAAAGCTACATCTCATCTGGAGAACACACATTCGACAAGAAATTTATTTGGAAAAACCATCAGGAAATAAAAAGTATAATTAAGCCAAGAACACCATCTAAAACATAACAAATAATAAGACCACAGTACATTGGTCTAAGGGATAAATGATTCAAGTAGCCTTCAATAATAAGGAAATGACTATACCGATGCAAAATTTTTATACATGATTATAAGCTTGAGAGCTGTGTTGAATAATTTGCCTCCTTGTCTGTACGCGTACTGAAAAATGAGATATTACATCATAATAAAGCTCCAGTAGTCTTTTTTAAGGGCCTAATTCATTTTTTAATGTAATCCTCCAGTGACACTGATGCCCTTGCGTCATAGATGCACTATTATTTACATGCTCTCAGACAAGAATGAGGCTGATAGCCCCAACTGGGCACTAAATGTCTTCAAATGTTTCTTCACCTACGGAATAGCAAGAAGCTACAAGGCGCTAGGTTGGAACTATGGATGGGTTAGGCAGAACATCCCGAAACTGCAGCTTATTCAAGACAGTGGTTTTGCCACCCGACTTACTGCCATGCGAAGCGTTGTCAGGTTAAATTATGAATTTTTTAGGACAAACTTTAAGCAAAAGTGCACAGTGCTTCAGCATCGTCAAGTTCAAGAATGCCAGCATTAACCGTCTGTTTAATGTGACAATCATCACAAATAAATTTCTCCACATGTGCCACTAGCTCAGGTGCGAGATGGAGACAGTGGGCACCTACAGCGCTCCCTGTCTTTTACACTGAAGTTGGCTTGATTTTGCACCTTCTGACTTGAAAGATAACACACACATTGCCATAAATAGGACTTATTTGACGATGTAAATTGATAAGGAGAACATCTTCTGCCACGCAAAATTTGGTTCGGGCAAACTGTTCAAACCATGCATTAATATAGGCCAAAATATTTCCTTGTGACTGCGTCATTATAACTGATGCCATGTGCAAACTGAAAGCATCATCAAAAGCGGAAACGTTTAACTTTCTTTTCATCTTAACATCTTTCCTTTCATTAGTTCAGAACTGTGTTACAGAACAGGAGGTAAAAATTACATTGAACACCCCTCGTGCAAACAGAACCCACCGCTACCATCTGTTCAATAAAACAACTCTGCATAATGCACGAAAGCACTACGTAATATATCATGACACAATAGTTAGTTTTGTACACAGACCACACCAACCACACAGAATCAAGTGACATACAATGTTGTAGTTAGATTTCTCGATACTTACTATATATAATACATTGGCAGATGCCCCTAAAATGACCACGTATTGTAATCAGCATGGAGGAGGAGGACACAACCAGCAGTGTTCATGCGAGTTTTGATGATCACGATGAGATGTGAGCCCTTTACCTGGCCAATGTGATCCAGTAAACGTCTGCATATGCAAGCCGAGCACATTCAGCACTGCCACAATGAGATTAGGAAAAATGAGAAGGGGGGGTCTCTGATGAGTGTTTGCCGACGCCATGGTGCAGGGCTCTAGATTAATTTCAACCGCATGTGCGCTGACAACGCAGAACACAGAGACCTGTTTTTATTTTATCTCTATCGACATGTGGCTGCCCTTGCCTGGATTTGAATCAACGTCCTTGGGCATAGACCACACTGGAGTGAATAAATGTACATCCAAACAACTGTGACGCGCCAACTAAAGAACCTAATACGGACAGGTGGTGACCAAAAGAAAAGTGGGCCCCCTTCAGGGGGGCGAACATGTCCGCTCATCTGAAAACAAACCAAAAATAGTTAAAAGACACCAAGTGTCACCCGCTGAAGAACTTAATAACCTAAACACTACAACACTACCTCTACGCCGATGCAGCGATGGCGTAGAGGTAGAGCATCAGCCTCGCGGGCAAGAGGACCGGGGTTCGAATCCTGGTGCCGCGCAATTCTCCACCGGGTTCCAAAAAGAAAAAAAATCCGCGTGTCGATGGAATTGCATAACCAGGCCTGGAGTGCGGCCTGATCTCGGTGACTAGAAGCGACAACGCACTCTCTCGCCAGAACAGGATTTGGCCCCCCTGGTGTAGTACTTCGCCCCTACCTTCTATGATCAAACCAATTAACCCTCGGCCCTCAATCCCCAGCGGCTGCGGAGCAACTGACCACGGCGGCGGTCAGACCTGTAACGCTGCGGAGGGTGCTAACAATCTCTGGCTCTGGACAGGCCGCCATTGGAATCTGAACCTGGCAACGTTTAACGCTAGAAATTTAGCTAGTGAGGCTAGCCTAGCAGTGCTGTTTGAGGAAATAGCGGGAATTAAATGGGATGTGATAGGGCCTAGCGAAGTTAGGAGGACCGCTGAGGCGTATACAGTACTAAATGACGGACACTTACTGTGCTATCGCGGATTAGAGGATAGACGAGAACTAGGTGTGGGATTCCTCACTAATATGGATATAGCAGGCAACGTAGAAGAGCTCTATAGTATTAACGAGAGGGTAGCAGTTATAGTAATTAGGCTGAATAGGAGGTAGAAGCTGAAAGCTGTGCAGGCCTACGCACCCCCATTCAGCCATGATGACCAGACCGTTGAAAGTTTCTATGAGGACGTAGAATCGGCAATGAATAAAGTAGAATCACAGTACACTGTACTAATGGGCGACTTCAATGCGAAGATGGGCAAGAAGCAGGCTGACGACCACGCGGTAGGTGACTACGGGATAAGCTCTAGAAATAGCAGGGGAGAGCTATTAGTCGAATTCGCGGATAGAAATAATTTACGGATCATGAATACCTTCTCCCGCAAACGAGAAAAAAGGAAGTGGACCTGGAAGAGTCCCAATGGTGAAACTAAAATTGAAATCGACCTCATACTATGCGCTAAACCTGGCATCATTCAGGATGTGGCCGCCCTCGGAAAGGTGCGTTGGAGCGATCACAGAATGGAAAGGTCTCGAATTAGCTTAGACTTGAAGACGGAACGGAAGAAGCTAGTGAAGAGGAAGACCATTAACGAGTTAGCCGTAAGAGGGAAAGCACAGAAGTTTAGGATAACGCTGCAAAACAGATATTCGGCTTTAACTGAGGAAGACGATCTTGATGTTGCATGCAATGCACGATAATCTGACATCAATAATTACAGAGTGCGCAGTAGAAGTAGGCGGCAGCACAGTTCGACAAGATACCGGAAAGTTATCTCAGGTGACGAAAGATCTGATTAAGAAGCACCAAAGCTTAAGGGCGTCTAACCCTACCGACAGAATAGAACTAACACAGCTATCAAAGTTAATAAATAAGCGCAAGGTAGCCGACATAAGGAAGTTTAATATGGAGAGAATCGAGCATGCTCTAAAGAACGGAGGCAGCCTAAAAGCAGTGAAGAGGAAACTAGGCATAGGTAAAAACCAGATGTATGCATTAAGAGAGAAGCGGGGCAATATCATTAGCAATATGAATAACATAGTTAACGTAGCCGAAGAGTTCTACACAGACCTGTACAGTAGCCAATGTAATCAGAGCGTTAATGAGAAGGACAGAAGTGGACAGCAATGCGTCATCCCGCCAGTAACGAAAGATGAAGTAAAGAAAGCCTTAGAATCAATGAAAAGGGGAAAAGCAGCTGGGGAGGATCAGGTAACAGCAGATCTGTTAAAGGATGGAGGGGACATCGTGCTGGAAAAGCCACCCTGTATACGCAATGCCTTATGACCTCGACTGTACCAGAAGCTTGGAAGAATGCAAACATTATTTTAATTCATAAGAAGGGAGATGCCAAGGACTTGAAAAATTACAGGCCGATCAGCTTACTATCCATTGCCTACAAAGTATTTACTAAGGTAGTCGATAATTGAGCCAGGACAACGTTAGACTTTAATCAACCAAATGATCAGGCAGGCTTTCGTAAAGGGTATTCCACAATCATATTCACACTATCAATCAGGTGGTAGAGAAATGCGCAGAATATAGCCAACCTCTATATATGGCCTTCATTCATTACGAGAAAGCATTGGACTCAGTGGAAACCTCAGCAGTCATACAGGCATTGCGCAATCAGGGGGTAGAAGAGCCTTATGTCAAAATACTGGAAGATATATATAGCAACTGCACAGCTACTATAGTCCTCCCTAAAGTCAGCAATAAAATTCCAATAAAGAAGGGCGTCAGACAAGGAGACACGATCTCGCCAATGCTATTCACCGCATGTTTACAGGAGGTATTCCGAGGCCTGAATTGGAAAAAGTTGGGAATAAGAATAGATGGAGAATACCTAAATAATCTGCGATTCGCTGATGACATTGCCTTGCTGAGTCACTGAGGAGGTGAACTGCAAATCATGATCAATGAGTTAGACAGGCAGAGCAGAACGATGGGTCTAAACATTAACATGCAGAAAACCAAGGTAATGTTCAACAGCCTAGCAAGGGAACACAAGTTCACAATTGGCAGCGAGAGCCTGGAAGTTGTGACGGAATACGTCTACTTAGGGCAGGTAGTGACAGCTGATCCGGATCATGAGGGGGAGATAACTAGAAGGATAAGAATGGGGTGGAGCGCATATGGCAAGTTCTCGCCGATCATGAGTGGCAGTTTACCAGTTTCCCTCAAGAGAGAAGTGTACAACAGCTTTATCTTACCGGTACTCACCTACGGGGCAGAAACGTGGAGGCTAACGAAAAGAGTTCAGCTTAAGTTAAGGACAACGCAGCGAGCCATGGAAAGAAAAATGATAAGTGTAACGTTAAGAGACCGGAAGTGGGCAGAGTGGGTGAGTGAACAAATGCGGGTTAATAACATCCTAGTGGAAATCAAGAGGAAGAAATGGGCAGGACATGTAATGCGAAGGCAAAATAACTTCTGGTCCTTAAGTGTAATGAAGTGGATTCCAAGAGAAGGCAAGAGTAGCAGGGGGCGGCAGAAGCTTAGGTGGGCGGATGAGATTAAGAAGTTTGCAGGAAAAGAGTGGATGCTGCTGGCAAAGGACAGGGTTAATTGGAGAGACATGGGAGAGGCCTTTGCCCTGCAGTGGGTGTAGTAAGGCTGATGATGATGACAACAGATTCCTTCACAGAAATGGAGCTACCTGTCACAAGGCAATGGGTGTGGTAGGCACTCAGCAACCCAATTATATAGTGTGCGCCATACTGATTGGCTCAGCTTGTCGTACTGTCCATAGCAATGCAAACAACTTGTGAGATGAAATGTAGAGAAGCATTTGCGACTTCATTAGTCAGCTGTATTAAACTATAGTTTATATAACACAGAAAAGAAGATATGTACTGCTTTTCAAAGGGCTGCCGAGGACATGTGCATGCAATTTTTGTTCTCAGTAAAAATACGCTGCATGGACCTTCCTAGCCATTGTTATTTTTTCAGCAGCAAAATATGTATTTATTGCTGAAAAAATGAGATTTAAAACTAAGTCTTTTCTCGCTACTTCATTCAAATTCTTAGTGTCCATTTAAACATGCTATCTAACATTGCACCTTTGGTGTTCACACACTAACTAAAAAAAGTACAGTGATGAGCTGTCAAGAAATCATATGACGGGTTATGTCAAACACAGGTTTTAAAGACTGTTTACACCAAAATTGCCTTGGTTAAGGTTAAGAACAGTGTTAAGATACCTTTTATGCAACACACATACAAGTTATCTCAGGACTGTGAGGGTTGCTTACTGCCATTTAAGTCAGCTGTGAAATGCGTCAAATACATTGGCCTGCGTACAATAAATGTTTATATATTACAGCTCTATCAGAATGATATAAGCAATGTAGAATTATAGCCACAGCTCTGCCGCGCAAAATATGCAGAAGAGAGGAAGGGGGCTGTTCAGACGTCTGTTACATATAACCCAGTCAAGGCCATGAACAAATTCTCACCTGTGAAGTACCTCTCACAGCAGCTGGTTGACTCAAAGCAGTACACAGTGAACTACCTTGTCACGCCCAGCAGCGCGCAGTGCAGGTATTCGACTGTGTAGCATTATGCAAAGACAAGGTACTTCAAATAAAGGTGATAATCCTTTTAGGCCATTGACGAATGTCTTCTGATGCAGGGCAAGTTTCAAGTTTTTGCAGACACCCGTTGACGTTCTCTTCTCTGCCGGTGGCTTAGTGGTGCTGTACAGGCAACGTCCTCAAATGCCCGAATGGTCATCTCAGTTTAACGCCAGAATTGTGTGAAAAACACAAGTTGAAAAAAATCTGTCAGAGGGCTAGAACAAAGCGTAACCTGTATTGTCAAGCTCCCAAAGAGATTCTACTATAAAAAGCAAAGTCTCTGTTACACATCTGTTTACTACCTTTTGCCAGAAAGAGTTGTCGGCTTTCTAAGGAGTCGTGCAGTAAGAGCACAAATGCACAAGTGCCATCTCTTGCTTTTTTTGGTTTTTGCTGCTTAAAGTGAATCTGATATATTCGATCTCTTTACTGAGATAACAAATCAGTACACAATGTTAATAATGCTGTGAACGAGAAGAAATTTAACGCAAACGACAGCTGCTCTGATGTTACTGCGACTTCTTTGATGACAAGGCGGTCG
Source organism: Amblyomma americanum (assembly GCF_052857255.1). Taxonomy (NCBI): domain Eukaryota; kingdom Metazoa; phylum Arthropoda; class Arachnida; order Ixodida; family Ixodidae; genus Amblyomma; species Amblyomma americanum. Next base: position 496,157,693 of record NC_135497.1, on the reverse strand, counting down.
GCTCAAAATGGATAGCATGCTTTAAGACAGAATGTTAATGAAATTCATTATCACACTACGAATCAGTGCATCTTATTGAGAGCAATAATCTAAAATAGCATATATGGTGACTTTGCATGCAGATCAAATGGGCAAGTGTAGCAATCAGTATTGGTGACGCAACTACCCTATGAATATGAAGTAGTAAAGAAAATTGCACTGGGCTAGCTGACGTCCAAAGTTTTCTTCAAATTGGAGGGCCATCATGAATGTTAACAAGTATGTGATCTAAAATAGAAAGATGGCATTTATTAGCACTGCTCTCGGCACCCAACGACAACACAAGCCGAGGACAGTACTTGCTATGCAATAGATGCAGAATAAGCTGCCATAGTTTACTCCTCAATTTTTGCACTGTCAGCGCAAGCAAATGAGGTTACATTGGTGAGCGTGGTATTCCGTAGGCCTTAAATGTGCAAAATGGGTTTTGTTGGATATTTATTAAACTGCCAGCAAAAGGATGGCTCGCCGGCAGTAATAAAATTTTTTTTGTGCAGTTCTTGCCTTCTTCCAGTTTCCCACACGTTAGGCGCCATGGGACAACCGAAAAGACCTTTAGACTACTTATGGTTACCAGCAGATGTACTGGCTGTACATTTTCAAAGCAACAGCTGCAGCCCCATGTTGCCACACAACCTCACCAACAGCCTGAAAAGCTTTCTCAAATTCTCCCACAAATAGAGGAATGTCAGGGTGCTTCCGTCGAAACCCCAACTCAGATATGAAGGAATTCAGTGCAATGAGGCTACTGAATAGGCCAGAATCTGGAGTTACTAGATTTGGACTGTGAGCTGCCACCAGTATATTCACTGTCAATGTGAAGTCCCTCCACTTTATAAGTTACAGATAAATCACTCCGCAAACTGCGGCATTCCTGATGTCAGTTATTATTCTGTTTCCAGTGCTAGCTTCCTCAACCAATTTTGACAGATTGGAAATAAGAAATTTTATAACTTTTTTCATGACAAGGCGGACTGGTACCCGAGCAAGGCATTGTCTAACATCAGCAGGTCATGTAGCGCTGTCCAAATCAGCCCGTTAGCCACCACAAAGCCACAACAATCAGAATAACAAACCACAAAATCAGAGTAACTGCCTTAGCCAATGTAGTCGAAGAGCCCGGTAGTGTTTTGCGCCCAAATTCTTGCACACAGTGATCAACAAGCTCTTCACCGCTAAACTGTGGCAAGGCACCACCAAGCGGTCCATCGGCAGCGTCATATTGGCCGCCGTCCGGTCCCCGTACTCGTCACTGCTGCTGCCGCCGTCACCATCGCTTGTGTCATCTATTTGCGGTTCCACGTAGTCCGTGTGAGACAGAAATAATCGTGGGCCATTCTGGTGTCGTCCAAGTGACAGCATTAATCGCTGCTGCCAGCTTCGCCTGCGGCGTCCGCCAACGGCACAACGCCAAAGTGGGATTCACTGCTAGGCTCAGCGGCACTAGTTCTACATACAACGGGAGCGGATCCGGAGACAAGCCGGGTTCCGGTTACCAGACGTTGAAGGTGGCGTTGCAGCCACTTCGCTCAACGTGAGTGACCGCGACGCTACTTTCGTTAGCCAAGCACACCTTGCGACGCTTTAGAGTCGTTAGTTGGCTGTTCTTGCTCATGGCGATGTGATGTAAAGGGCTTTTGAGACAACTTGCCTGTAGACGCTTTGCAAAGCAGGATTGGCTGAATGCATGGTTGGATGGATGGACGGAAAAATGAATGGGTGGGTGAACAAGGCTCAACACTTGAAATAGGATGCGGCTCAAGCCACCTAGCGCATGTCCACGCGCTAGGGAGTGCTTTCAGATGAACCGCTAGCAGACGACGCACAATGTTTTTGTGACTGCCATTGTAGCAAGGAGTGGATGATGTTGAGAGCTCTTTTTTAATTTGTTTCCTTGACTTGTTTGGTGAAAGCCTGTTATCAGTGACGCATCGGGGATCGTACTTATAACGACACAAAAATGCGCAGCTGCAATGTTCTAATTCTTTGGTTCAAGTCAGAGGAACATGAAACCGGTCGTTATCCAATCATGTTATCCCTGCCGGCAACAGATCCGGGGAAAACGGTCCAAGGTTTTGCCCGACAGCAGAGCTACTAAGCGCCTTGCATGCGTCCGCGAAGTACGTGGAATCATGTTCCGAAACACAAAGCACATTCAGAAGCTTTCTGGACACATATTGCTTGCTTGACGTGCGTGAACACCAATTCCGCTTACTTGTCCAGACTTGTAAAAACAAGGATAGAGGCGAATGGAAGTCACTCATACTGATAATTTTCTCAATTTCTTGAAAGCACTGTAAACAATCCACGCCGAAAAAAATGAATGCAGACGTGAATTCATATACATGAAACACAGCTTTCCGTGAAAATTCGTGGAGCTACAGTGAAAGACCATTTCCGAGGCTGCATCGCATTTGCGCATGCTGTTTTTACTTGAAACTCTGCACGTAGGTGTCTGTTCCTTTGAGTCCAAGCATTATATTCGCATGTACCTCTCGTTCTATGGTTGCTGCACGTCCATGGATCGTAGTTCACCATTTCTCAAGCTTAATTATTTGCCTGTTAGACTGCGAGGGCATTTTCATGAACCTCGTTCTCGGTTTGTGTTTTTTCCTTGAATAAATGAAGCTTTATTTGAGATATGTCAATTAATGAAGTCCGAAAAGCTTCTAATTCGATGAAAGCTATATATTCGAAAAAAAAAACAATTCGATACACTGCTAGCTGCCTTCAAAGATCTTTCCCGATGGAATGCTTCGTCGGAGCGCACATGTCTCACGACACGACACCTTGACGTTATAAAGTTTTACACCAATAGACACCGGCTTCGCGACGAATATTAGATATACAGTATGCGAGATACACACTCCGGCGGGCTGATCACGTGTCCATAGAGTGTCGACGGGCCGCTTACCAGAGTTCAGGTGGGCTATGCTAATTGTCTCGAGCATAGCTCAAACCTTCACCCGCTGCCATTATGATTCGGACATGACAGCGGTGTTCCAGAGAACACTGAGACACTATACTTATTGAATTCAAGAAGGAACTTCGATCGAGGGCGCGGTTGTGTTACCAAGTTTGGTGTTCTAGTACACACTTGCATTTTATTTTTGAGAGCCTCTTCCTTCTCGTACCTTACACTCTTCAGTTTTCTTCATATAGATTCTATCAGTGGATCAGTTTACCTATAGGGCAATTTATATTTGCGTTTGCATCAGCCTTAGTCGTTTTGGTTGTGGTTATGACCATGATTACATAGTGTGTTTTGCAGCCACATCAAATACACTTCCGCAATGATTTCATCAGCTGCGCCGACATATACGTACGTGAAGTACTTGGACGGCACCAAAGTGATCATACCTGTTTCTACGTCGTCCTTGTTTGCTTTGCGCTGCACTTCTCCATGTTGCCTCGCCGACTGGCGCGCACGAAGTGCTAATTGATTATTACCCGACATCTGTTAGCGACCTCGCGAAAGAGAAGACCTCTACTGGAGCAGCGCAAGCGATGAGGAGGCATTTTATTCCGTCCAAGTAATGGAGCTTGGAGGTGAGTTTTGCAGTTACTTCGCTAGGTGGCCGGATTTGAAAAGTGGAACAAACGTATGATGAATGTACAGTCTAGCCTAGCGGTTTGAAGGAAGCTTGGTGGCGTTTTACCTTAAGTTGATACACGTGCTTTTTTTACTTTTGCGAGAACTTACGATACACTTCCTCTTTGCTTGCGCTCCGTGCACACAGGAGCCTAGCGCACGCTTGCTAATGAAGGAAGAAACTGCGCGGTCGCGTTGCAGCAAGGCTCGACTTAAGCGTCACTCTAAGCGAAATAATATTTTGTGATTTTTTTCTTGAAATCAAATTATTGCGTATGGCAGGCCAAAAACGGCTGTTTTCCGATCTGCTAATTATTTGGATCATATGCTTTTTTGGAATGCAATGAATGCGACACACTAACAGATCCATTTTCTTATCTTGCCTTGTGTTTGCTGTTGCTTTCGTTATTTTAGCTCTCATTTCTTGTGTTCCAATAACAAAAGCGGAGCTTATCCAGAGGTTGGTGAGGAGAAAATCACTACGATGGACTTTGAAAACTCTGAGCCAGCAACAACAGTTGCACAGATATAGGGGCACGTAAGAACAGCATACGACAAAGCAGCATGCGCCAAAACAGCGCACAAGAAATAGTGCAGTGACGAAACAGCACTGGGAAAAGACGGCACAGCAATAACGCAGCGCAACGAAAAAACAGCATAGCGACAAAACAGCATAGTGAAAAACACAGCACGCTTCACAGCACGGCGGACAAAACGGCGTAATGATAAAAAGGCAGAGCTACAAAACAGCGCGACGACAGAAGAGCGCAGGGAAAACAGCACGACGACAAAACAGCGTTGCTTGAAAGGTGCAAACGCAGAACTAGTGGTTATGTACATTCCGCGCTTGCTTGAAATTCCCTGCATTCAATCTAGCACTCTGTTTCAATTTACTCCCACCTGTGTTTGTTAGGTTAGGTTAGGTGTTTGTGGTTTCTGAGCAAAAGGTTCAAATCTGTCGAAAATTGATGTTTTAAAGAAATTGGCTTCTAAGCGAAAAACGTAGCTTTTATCATATGTTGCGACAATTGATGTTTCGAGATAAGTCTCTTTCAAGTGAAAAAAAAACCTATGTCAATAATAAATTTCATTCAACAAATGCACGCTGGTGCATGAAATTTCAGGTCAGTTGGTTAGCCCGTTTCGCAATGTACAATAACTGCCGGTAAGCCTCAGAACCACTGTGCAGCGTCCTGGTTAAACATCAAGCAACCTGAAAATCTCGGCTCAGGCAATCCTGCCATTGCTAAAAGTAAGCATCACATGCTGGGTATATTCAGTGTATGAAGACCCAGTAGTTGGCTCCAAACAATATTGCTGGGCATTCAATTGCCGACAGTGACAGTTGGGAATAATAAGGACATATTGTACATATAGAGCCCAATATCGTGCGTATTTGTCCCCATTCAGCATCTTGATTATCAACCCGCAGAATCGGTGCTTCCAGAACAGCTCCTCTAGTGTTATTCATTCCATTCCCCTCCAGAAAAGCGCGTATATCAGATAACAAACATTACGCTATCCTGCTCCTGACTTATTATGTGAAACTAGCACTCGACAACTTCAAAGGTCGCATTCGTATGTATTCTGATTTACCGCTCCTGTATGGCTACGATTGTTCGCCCCTCCAGTAGCGCTGCAACGAACTCTGAGTGCCCTTTTGTCGTCGTACTGTTTTTTCCCTGCGCTCTTCTTTCATCCTGCTGTTTTTCGCTATGCTGTTTTGTCGCTGTGCGGTTTTGTCCAGCGTGCTGTTTGGACGCTTGCTGTCTTTTCCTGCGTTCTTATGTCACCATGCTGTTTTTTCCTTGTGCTGTTCGGTCGCTGTTCCGTTTTTTAGCTGGGCTGTTTTGTCGCTGCGGTGATTTTTGTGCGCTGTTTTGACGCATGCTGTTTGGTCGTCTGCTGTTCTCGCATGGCACCGCACAGATATAAGCATGTACTGAGCAAAGTTTTACTGCCGATGTTCCTGCTAGTGCCACTCGGACACTTACCAGTCGCAATATTGTAGCGAAGAGAAAGTTGAAGCGCGATTCCCGCTTGCTGATGACGACGCTGCTTCTGGAGGACATGCCTGTTCCTGTGTTGAGCTCCTGCTGTAACCACCTGTGTTCGCCGCCGGCCTCTACGCCAAGCAAGCCGTGACATTTGGTGGATGTGCTGGGTACCCGCGTCTCAATTCGAGCCCGGTACTAAGTCCTTGCCGTCGGGTTTTCCTGAAGCCCTCGAGAGAAACAGAGGCTCTCGCTAGCCGACGTCAGCAAGGCCAAGCGCCGGAATTCAGACTCTTGCCCCAGGGATCGAGGACATCTAGGACCAACGCCACCATGCCGTCCCAGTCAGAACAAGCCAACCCCGCGATTGCGCCGAGGATCGTCTACGTGCCTATCACCCCAAGATTTGTCGCCCCGTTCCGTGGCGATGGACTTGATGATGTTGAAGACTGGACCCAGCACTATGAGTGGGTAGCTCGACATAATGGGTTGAGACCGGACCAATGTCGGCAGAACCTGTGCTTCTCCTTAGATGCCATAGCGGAATACTGGTTCGAGAACGACGAGGCTTCGCTAACATCATTGGAGACGTGCAAGATCAAACTGTTACGCACATTCGCAAACCAGCACCGGCGATAGCATGCTGAAGATCTCCTCCACGCTCGTATCCAGGCTCCCACCGAGAGCGTGAGAAGTTTCATCGAAGACGTACTGCGTCTGAGTGCCCGCGATGACTCTCAGGCTAATGAAGATAAGGAGGTGCGGGCCTTGATTAGGGGCGTCCGGAATGACATCTTTAGAGACCTCATCCGCAACCTTCCTACCACAGTGGCCCAATTCGTCTCTCAAGCTACCAACGTCGAGCACGCATTGGCGACAAGACCCAGTCACTTCCAGCGACTGAGCGCCCATCCTGTAGTCTCAAGTCTTGCTTCGTCTGGCCTGACTGGTGTTGGTCTCGCCGATGTTTGCGAAATATTACGCGACGTCGTCCGAGAGGAGCTGAAATGGCTGTTCCCAGCCCCTGAACAGCCTGCATCTGTCTACATCGCGGCGGCTGTTCGGGACGAACTGCGACACGCGCTGGCGTCAGAAGACGTACCCATTGTAGCTGCAGCCGACCAACCATCTCTGAGCTACGCCGCCGCCGTCCGTCGTCCACCTCCCGTACATCGTCAGTACCAGAACGCTGCCGATTCCAGCTCTCGACGCCACTAGTTTGTGCCCCCGTCCGATGCACGCCTAGAACCTCTGGGCCTCAGGAAAACCGACATCTGGAGGACTGCAGACCGGAGGCCATTGTGTTTCCACTGCGGTGAACCTGACCACATATACCGCTACTGTCTGTACCGCGAACTCGGCCTTCGAGGTTTCAACCGGGTAGATCCTCTACCCAGCCACGGTGAACAGCCCCGCGAGATACAGGACTACCTTCGACGCTCTCCATCGCCAGTGTCAGCCCCATCTGGCACCTCCCGGTCGCCGCCGCCTCGCCGATCATCACCCCCTTCTCGCGGATTTCGCCGTGAGAGCCTTTCGTCACTTTGGGAAAACTAAGTACCGCGAAGCCTGGAGGTGGCGTTGCCGGTGTTGCACGCAGTAAAGAACCTCCGCCTACGATGGAATGTCCCCGCTCGGCTTATGGCACCCTTGGAAAAGAAGACTGTTCTGTGGTCTTTAGCAATGTACACGTTTTAATCGACGGTCGTGACGTAACGGCGCTTGTCGACACCGCTGCCGATTAGTGAATGATGATCGCTCACGACAAGAAACGGGCAGCCAAACAAGTACGGTCGAAATTTCGTAACTGCCCACAGCACAGCCAGACATTCCTTTTGCGTCGTGGAATAATTGACTGCGGAACGGGATAAAGTGCGACTGGCCTAAGCAATCATGCGTTATAGACCATGCTGCCAGTGAGAAAGGAATGCAGTGAGACCAACGTTACTGGCATCAGTGTGCAGATCCGTCTCGGCCTCTTCCCCGAAGTGGCTAAGCACAGGCGCACATTGGATACGGGACTTGAGTTCCGTGAAGGCTCTTTTCTGGTTCTGGCCCCAGAAGAAGGGGTCAGCGTCTTTTTTCAGGCGGGTCAGGGGCTCTGCTAGCTTGGAGAAATTGTGAAAAAACCGGTGATAGTACGCGCAAAGGCAAAAGAAACGACGCAGGCTCCGTTTGACTGTTGGCTAAGGAAAGGCAGCTACGGCGGCCGTGTTTTCGTGGCCTGGACTAACACCTCGAGCGCTGACAACGTGACCAAGAAACTTTAACTCATGAAACGCAAAGTGACATTTTTCTGGCTGGAGAGAGAGACCAGCGGAACGTATGGCCTCGAAAACAGCATGAATACATTTCAAGTGCTCATCGAATGTATCAGAGAAGATGACGACATCGTCGAGATATACGAGGCACGACTGCCACTTCAGGCCAGGAAGCACCGTGTCCAACGTTCGTTGGAATATCGCAGGAGAGGAGCACAAACCAAAAGTGAGCACCTTAGACTCGTACAAACCTTCAGGAGTAATAAATACGGTGTTCTCTCGGTCGCGTTCTTCGACCTCTATTTGCCAATATCCACTGCGGAGGTCAAGGGACGAAAAATAGGTGGCATGGCGCAGGTTGTCTAAGAAGTCGTCAATGCGTGGCAGAGGGTACACATCCATTTTCGTGAAGTTATTGAGGCGTCTGTCATCCACGCAAAACCTGAGGGGTAAATCTCTCTTCGTGGCGAGGACAACAGGCGATGCCCAGGGGCTCGTGGACGCCTGTATGACGTCGTCGAGGAGCATTTGTTTAACTTGGCGGCAGTTGGCGTGACGTTCTTTTCAAGACACCCGATAAGGGAGCTGGTATAGTGGTATTTGGTCGTCAGCATCGTTAATTCGGTGCTTGGTAAGCGGCGTCTGTCGCTCCTTGGAAGTCAAGGAAAAACAGTCGCGGAAGGAATAGATGAGGTTTTCCACGCAGCGTTTCTGACTGGCCAAGAGGTGCGGTTTTACGTCGGTCGGAATGGCTGTAGAAGTTGCATTGTCGACTTCTGACGTGGTGGACAAAGAGCACTGCCTGGTACACTCTCCAAGCTCTTCAAAATAAGCGATGACCTCAGTCTTCGTTAAACGCTGCGGTTCATAGGTAAAATTGGTGACTAAGATGTCGGTGCGACCGTTGAAAAGTTCTACTAGGCCTCAAGCTGCACAAACTTGACGAGCGAGTAGCAGCGACATGTTCGCTTCAGAGATGCCAAGAGTGCCGGTGCTGTCATTACACACGGCTGTGACAAACTTGCTGGCTCGCGGAGGGATTGTTAAGTGGTCGCCGCATGCGCGCACTGTTACTCTGCTGCGCTCGGTGTTGGTGTCAAGGGCTCGCTGGGCGGAAAATGATATCATGAGCTCCCGAAGGTCGATGGCTGCACCATACCCTGGAAGGAAATCGACGCCCAGTATGAGATTTTTTGAACAGTCACGTAATATAGCAAACGAGCCAGTGAAAGCAAGACCGCGGATCTGGATGCGACAGGTGCAGACGCCGATTGGCGTCACTACATGGCCACCGGTGGTGCGGAAGGCGTCAGAACCTTATGAAGAGTCGTGGCGAGCTGCCTACTCATCACAGAAAAATCGCCGACGGTATCGACGAGTGCGGTCATTTCATGACTGTCGGCGGTTACTAAAATTGCAGCAGAAACTAATCGTGCGCAGCACGTCGGTGAGGTCGTCGGAACAGGTCGTCACCGCTCGGGCCGTCGCATCAAACTGTCGGGTGGAGGCGGTTGACTCTGTACAGCGGCGCCGGCCCTACCCCCGTGGACGCTGTATTCAGTTTTCCCGGCGAGAGGACGTGCCCCTGAACTGACAAGATGATGAGGGCCGACTGGGCGAAGCAAAGCGCCTAGGGAACGGCGATCGCGATTGGCGCCGCATCGAGGTCGCGAGCAGCACCTGAGTGACCAGGTACTCCTCGATGTCCTGCGGTGTCCTCTATGTCCGTCTGGTGGGAATCCTCTCAAACCCATCCGCCGGTACGTGCAATTCCACAGAATATGGCCGGGCTATCCACAGTGGTAGCAGATTGGGCGATTGTTGGACGTTCGCCATACGTGCGGTTTCCTAAAGCAGAGCACAGGTCCTGCTGCTCGACTGGACGCAGGTAACGATGGGGTTGTCCTGGTCCGGCAACGGGGCGAAACGCTTGCGGCGCGGGGGCAGGTCGGCGCAGGGCATCGCTGTGAGACAGGACGTGCGGCTCCGATATTGGTGCTGGTGGTGGCTGCACCGCTCGCCGGATTACGTCAAGGAGGATATCGCCTGTCGTAGGTGTGCTTGCTGACGGAGCATTCACGTGGAGAAGTCGCAGTTTTTCGCGGACAAGGCTGCACACAAGCTCTCGCAGCGCCTCATCCCCGGGGGCTGGCAAGAATGTGCGGTAGTGAGCGGCCGCCACATTTGCCTGACAGCCGTATTGGGCACTCCGTTTCTGCAATGAACGCTCCATGCTCGTAGCTTCCTTGGCGAAGGCGGCGACGGTTCTCGGAGGGTCGCTCATGAAGCCAGCAAAAAGCTGCTCCTTTATCCCACAGTTCCGCACCTTTGTAGCTTCGGGCATGGCCGGGTCGGCCCGATTTAAGAGGCGGGTCATGTATCCAACAAACTTGGCTACGCTTTCTTTTGACCGCTGTGACCTTGAGCGTAGGGGTATTTCAGCATTTTCTTTTCGGTCGCTCGAGCTGTATGTGGCGAGCAACTCATGGCGAAAAACTCTCCAGTTGGAAAAGGACGCCTCGTGGTTGTGTAACCACGTTTTCGTCGAGTCTTTCAGTGGGAAATACACATTCATCCCTTTCCGCTCGTCGTCCCATTGGCTGAATGCAGCAACACGGCCAAAACTGCCCATCCAATCTTCAACATCCTCGAAAAGGTCACCGTGGAAGGATGGTGGCGGTCGAGGTGCCAGGACGAATGGCAGGGCACTGACGGAGTACTGACCTGTCTGGCTGCCAGTGGTGAAAGTCATAGCTCACACAGGCCTTGTCAGTGGCTCAAACACGGGTTGGAGGCGTCGCAGGCAACGGCTCGCTTTATGGACAGGTGTGGCGTCCGCGCGTGGGGGAGAAGCGTCAAGGATATCGTCGGGGTCAGCGTACATGGGATGCTACCCAGAACGGCTCCACCAAATGTCACCGACAAACGTAGCAGGATGCGGGACGCAGAGCCGTTTACTGGGGTGAGGCTTGCCGAAAGGCAGAGCTCATTCGAGACAAAGAAGACGTTCGGCCACGCGCTGGGAGACACGTTCGGCTACCAGGTGGCGCCGGCAGAATGTCAGCAGTGTGGCAATATGTAATTTACACAGCACCATACTTTAGAGCCAGACACGCGTCTCTCTGGGCGTCTAAATATTTATGGTCGTGGGAAGCAGCCAGGGTGCCTTCAGCAGCAGAGCGCCTTGTAGCGGATCTTTGAATTCCAGTATAGACATATTGCTTAAATGATGCCAATGTCAAAGATTGCGTAGGACACGCGAGAACTACATGTGGAATAGAAGCATCGTGCTGCTTTTGTTCTGTCATATATTGTGTGCTTGACGTCCGGTCAGTTTCATTTTTCATGATGCGTCCTTGTGCTAGAAAATTAAAAAGCAAAACTGAAACCAAAGAGACGGGCTTTAGAAGCAAACTAAAAGGCGCAGCTTGTCCAGGCACGCAGACTTGACATTTTGGCAGCAGTTTCGGAACACCGGTCATATATGACAAATGGCCAATGGCGTGGTAAGAAAGAGTTAAACGCAATAGGTAAATTGCATAGTGTCATACCTCACAGTTAGGAAGGTATCTCCGCTGTGCGTGTTTAAAATATTTATGATTGCCGGGAGCAGCCAGGCTGCCTTCAGCAAGAGAGAGCCTTGTAGAATATTCTTGAATCGCAGTATTGATATATTACTTAAATGCGGCCTCTTCCGTCGTCGGTCGCGTGTCCCGTCGAACCAGACAAAAGGAAGGTCATCTCCCCCCTCGTGAAGAGCGTGAGAAAGATTCCGCAGGCAGGTTCCCAGAGACATCATTTTTTTTGCAGCGGGAGCTACACTGGGCTGCCAGTCGAGCATTTCGCGGTACATGGGAGAGGTTAGTTGTGCGCATGCGCCGTTACCATGGCAACCGAAGAGGATCAAAGTGTGGCGTGCGCTTCACCGTCACCGCGGCTGCTCACCCGCTCCACCGTCAAAGCCGAGCGTTGTGGACAGTTGTGCGCATGAACAGATGTGCACATGTGCCGATACTATGATAACCAGAGAGACCCCACACTTAAGTCCACCGCGGCCGCTCACCCGCTCCACCGTCAAAGCCGAGCGTTGTGGACAGTTGTGCGCATGAACAGATGTGCACATGTGCCGATACTATGATAACCAGAGAGACCCCACACTTAAGTCATGTTCCTCGTCGCCGCCTCGCCGCACGCCGCTCTATCACCCGAACCCCGCGTCGCATGCGCAGGATTGCGTATAAAAGACGGATATGTAGTGGGCGTCTGTATCAACGTTTGACATGCATGCAGAGGAGGAGAGTACAGCCACTGCTAAACGGCGGTATAGACAAGAGAGAGTAACTCTTCTGATCCTGAGGTTGCCGCCTGGCAGTTGCCTTGAACTAAATAAGAACGCTGGAGTCGGAGTGTACGTGATCAAGGTATCACCGCTGTCAGACATCTCCCCTAGATTACGGAGATTAATGGTGAAACCTGCTTTGTTCGGGTTCTAGAAAGCGTCACTAGCATCCAAGTTGTCTACGTTGCACCAGAAACATCTGTCAAGCATACGATTGATGCGGTCGCCACGTGTGTACCAGCCTACACACGGTTTCACAGTTGTGTGTGACTTCTGGTGATTTCAACAGGAAACAGGACTCTCTTATTCAATGAATGAAAGAAAAGTTTGACGCTAATTTAGCTTTGAAGCCTCACGTCCAGACTACACAATGGGGATCTAGAATAGAGCTTGTATACCAAAGAGGCTGTACCAAATCCAAATACTGTATCGGCAAAATTGACACCGCTGCATGCTACTTCACAGATCCTCGGGCAGTCTTCTCCTCTGTCAGGCAAAATGAATGTAAGATGTGTATACCGAATGTCTCTCATTTCTAAACAAACAGTGACTTCAGCAAGCTTAGCAAGGGAAACGTACCCCTCGCTACGTATATCCTGCCATAGCCGAGCTAAGCCACTGCCATTTTTTTTTTCGTGGAGGCTTCGCGTGGTCAAAATAAATTTCGAAATTGCAGCTACCGCGTGTCTTCCCGGTCGACGGAATTTTCGCTTTAATTATCTTCGGCTGTGCATCCGATTCATAGCAGCATGTACACTGCTTCGTGCTCATTCATCTTCTACTTACTGCGTTTTTACTGTTTCGGAGCAGCAGCAGCTGCTCCGCACCAATTTACCAACCCACGTGACCAACAGCCGCTCCACGTCATCAACCCACGTGGCCAACCACGTGACCAACGGCGCCGCCACGCTGAAGGCTCGAAATGCTAGCCTACTGTAGCTATCGCTACAAAACAGAGAAAAGACACAACTACACAGGAGGCATACACACATGCGTAGGTTTGCATTCCAAGAAATGCTGGAGAGTTTTCGGGTCCCTGCCTCGGATATCCGTTGAGGTCGGACAGTAGGCTATGGGACCCAGCGCGCGCGACTAAAACTCTGGACGTGACCTAAAAAAAATACGGGTGCTGTCTACTTTTCTGAACGGAAAGGCGGCCTCACAGAACAAGCAGGGATGGAGGATTAAAGCTAGTAGAGCAAGCCGAAGAGAGCAAATCTTATGACAGGGAATGGGAGTGAAGCATGGCAAAGTAGCTTATTTGCGATATATGTAACTCCACTATAAATGAGTCTATTAAAGAATTGTTTGCGGCTGTGTGTTCAGGGGACGGTGCCTCACAACCACCTTGGTACAGGACCTTTTCAGCCACAGGGTGGTCGGGACCCTTAAAGTAGAGGCTTCTGGCTGGCGTGCACGTGTGCTCTCCCAAATTTATTGTTAAAAATTTTTGTTCTTTACGGTGGTCATTTTCTTTTGACAGCTGCAGAATATCCTTAATCTTGTATGCGCCAATACGGTCGTTGTCATAAAGCTTGGTGCTCGAGCCTTCTGCCGCAAGGGCTTAAAATAAATGAGAAATAGCGTATGCATACTTCACTTTGCATTTGACTCATTAGATAGAAAAACCTTCCCAGTGCGAATCATCATGCCTGCACACTCAGTGCGGCGCCGACATGCAATGCCAGATTGTAATGCCCTTCATTCCGGTGCTAGTTCTGCGGTAAACCGAAAGCATACAGACACAATGTGCACCTAAGTTTGTGCCGATATGCACGGTTGTCAAAATTATGCGTGCATTACTTGCTGGCAGCAATATTAACAGCTAGAGGGCTGCAGACTTTACAGTTGAAAACTAAACATTTTGACAGATTTTCCTGTCTGCTTAAATTTGGAGACATAACAAACTGCACACCTCCAACCGAAAACTAATTTTAGCCGAAAGTTTCGAAGCCGACTCGGCTCCTTCATCAAGCGTGACTGAGGGCAGTATCTAGAGTCTTTAAAAAAATTTATTTAAAAACCATTCGATGTAAAAAACAGGGCAACATGTGCCAAGAAATCAACGCACAAAGACAAACGCCACCACCAAAATACGTCACTTTGCCTTATGTCGGAGGTGTCAGCGAAACCATCGCTTGAATACTGGAAAAAGGTGGTCTCCAGGTTGCAAACAAGTCCACAACCACCGTTGCGGTTTGCCTACCTGTTCCCAAAGACCGGGCGCCGAGAGAAAGAGCCCACAGCATTGTTTACAAAATACCTTGAGCCGATTGCGACAGAAGCTACATCGAAGAAAACAAAAATCTCGAAGAATTCGGCAACAGAAAAACGACGTCCACAACTTCGCAAGAGAGCGCAACCCTGTAGCCGGGCATTCCGAGGACTCATTCCCTAGAATCGACATCGAAGAAACCCGCATCCAATTGCCACAAAAGGCTCCTTCTTCAATCCTGGCACATCCAAACCACACCGAACAACATCAACCGAAAAAAAGGAAACCTGCCCCCAGTATATGCCCAGGGACTTCGCTCTTCAACTCAAAGAAAAAAATAGCCATTGACCGCCACCCTACAGTGCGACTATGTGACTAGCAGATTTAACCCCCCCCCCTCTTCCTCCCCCTCCCCACGCCTTTCGCTACGCAGCTTTCGTTCCTTTGACCACCTCCTCCCCTCCACACTCAAAGACGCTAGCTACTGCTCTGTCATCCCTGATGAAGGAGCTGATTCGGCTTGTAACCGTTGGGCTAAAATTAAAGTTTTTGGTTGGAGATGTGCAGTTTATTATAAGACTATACAGTTGACCGGAACGTATTCTGATTATCTTCTGCTTACAGCCTGCAGCAATTAGTTCACGAATAGAAATGGCAACTGCCACAGGATAGTCAGTATAGGCAGGGTCGATCATTTGCGGCCATATAATTACTGCGCAGTTAACAAATACGCAATAACCTGAGAGTACAACATGTTTGATGAGCAGTGCATGCGCAGTTTTTCCCTCCTATGTGGTGTCAAATGCAAGTCTTTAGAGTGGTATTGGCCGTCACATGTGCTTTTGATGATATCTGGAAGCTTGCATGCAGACAGACACACGCTTGTTTTGTCGCCACCGATGTATGCGTCTGTGAGCGCAGGTGTCTGCGGCTGCCCTCAATAACTTACTGTCTTTTCTTTCCCTCCCAAGGATCCGATTTCTACCGTAGGCATGAGGGCAATGAGACGCAACAGCATGCGAAGCAGCAGAGGGCACTCGCCTTCCGTGATCCACTGACGGCCTTGCCGACATGATTGCCAGTGGGCTGGTTCTTGTGGCGACCATTTCATGTGCGCATGATGCACCTTCCTGTCAGGAGTTATTTTTCTGGCAGCCTTTGGGCTTTCTGAGCGGTGTTTGCTGCGACCTATATATAATTCATAATCGAATTTTTTCTGCCATGCTGTTTCGGATTCAGTTTCAACAGCCAAACGATGGCTGTAACGTTAAAGAGTGCTTTTGTGTCACGTGAGGCTTTGAAAAACGTCCACGTAAACGCTGCATCATCGTTTTAATTTATTGCAGTGTTGAAGCCAGCCTTGCTCAAGAGCCAGAATGGGAACAAATGTAGAATCCGCGATTCTATTGCAGCTTTTTCGTGTCTCACGTGACCTGTAAGCATACGTTGAAGTCAGAGTCCTTATTCGGCTGTTGAAAACGAAACCAATATAGCCCTAGAAAGGAGAATACTGGTAGGCAATGGATGTATAAGGCCTTGCGCCTCACTACAAATAACACAACGCGCACCCAAAAGTTAGTTGTATATAATCCTTCAGTAGTGCCATAATGGCTGTGTCATGCGGCTGAAGCGAAAAGACTTGGGCCTTAGACTTTACCAAACTTACTTTATTCTTGTCGCAAAAGCGAACACTTCATATTTTGCAGGCTTCCATTTTCATGGTTCCTGCTTCACCACAGAACCTAGGAGTTCTTGGTGAGGTCAATGGCCAGGTACGATGGCTTCTCTTATTTACAACTAGTTTTTAAGCTTGAAATGCTGTTAGCCCTGGTTCTTGGTAACTGCATACCAACAATGTAGAAACAGTGGAAACTTATGGGGCTAAGAATAAGCGCAGACTTCTCGGAAATGCGAAATTTTCTGTCCGAATGCTGCTGAGGTGAAAAAAAAATTGCTTGCACAGCAGCCCGCGGCACAAGATCCCGTGGTAGCTCAGAGCAGCTTTGCTTAATAAGGGCTTAGATCACTAGACCATCACCAGAACCTATCTTTCATGTTCTAATTAGTGCAGGCTCTTGTGCTAAGTTTTCATTGATGTGTTTTAAATATTCATAATCTTTCATCTGTTGGTTTCGTGCTTCGAAATAACTGGCGGCATTTGTGTTGGCAGCGTGCAGTGGAGCCTGAAGGAGAGATAAAAAGGCTCGCAAAAAAGCAAACACGCAAAGCTTATTTGGCGGCCCAACGCGCTGCTTACCAGAAGGAAGAAAAGGCGATGTGTCATGTTTTATCATTAGTAACGTTTGCACGGAAATATGCCAATTTTGTAATTTTACAGATGGCTATCCTGAGGCATGGGATTTTATCACTTTTGTCGTGGGAGATAATACCTCTCTCCCCAATCTGTTATAGGGTTTTATAGAAAGCATATGTGCAGCTGTTTTGTTGCAGGTACACCTCAGGAGCGGAAATCGCAGCACAGCGGTGGCGCTGGCGCCTCTCCCGAGGTCGAGAGGCCTTGTTTTGCAAGGACACCACAAAACTTTTGTAGGGATAACACAAAAGTGACGCTCCTTCTTTGGGGATGCTCCTTCCCCGAAGAGCCGAGAAGAGGCTTCGGAGAAGGACCGTCACCGGCTCAGTATGTCGTCAGTTCCTTAAGGCTGGTGCCGCGCAGAAACCTTGGATGAGCTCAGAAAAACTAGCAGCTGTGGGCAGTAAGCCTGTTTTATTTACATTTTCTGACTGACAAAAACTTTCGTTGATTTAAATGTGCACGAATTAATTACTTTTATTTTAGAGCACCCGAATGTATTCAATTATGTCATGATTAATACTCTTTCAGATGCATTTTATGCATACATCAAAGCTGCACGAGCTGCGAGGTTGAGAAAGTGCAGCAAGCAAGTGAATCGCCACCTTACGGACATGCTGAGGGACAGCAAGTAATCATCGCTTGCACCTACCCCTGTAGTCATTGACTTTAGTCAGGTAAAAATGACTAAATAAAAGCAACAAAAAGTATTTCGTTGGCTGCAACAGGGTATTTAGTGCTGGGGAGCAGCATTTGCTGCACTGAAGGGTTGCAAGTTCATTCAAGTAGTCTACCCATTCAGAGCTGTTAATTGTTGCAAGGCCATTGTATATCCATGACTAGGCTCTCGTGTCTGTACGTTGGTTACGAGGCCCTCGTATATACCAGGAGACATATGACACATCCAAACAATGCGTTCATACGAGACACGTAACACATGTATATATGTGTTTCAGCAATCGTATGACATACGAGCACATATATCCATAAGAGCACATATGTGGACACAATCCAATTATTCCGTATGTATGAAACATATAAAATACATATATGAGATTTTCAATAGGGTATATGGGCTTGGCAGCTGCTTGTAAAATACTGACGCCCTCCACTGAATAACTAATTACAAATTTTAGCTTTCATTTCAATTTTCCTCTTTGCACCTATGTACAAACAACCACACTGCGCTGGGAGGACGTAACGCAAGATGGCTAGTTTTTTTAGAAATTCGGAATGTAGTTTATAGGACCCAATGTGTGCAAATAATTAAGATATTCTTTCATCAATTCATTGCCTGCTCTCACCATTTTGTACTTAACGGCCCATAATGCATGCTTACTCACTGCTCAAGGCCGGCAATTTATTGTGCGCTATGTTGCCTGAAACGGTTATGGTGATGATGATGATTATGGATATTTATGGCGCAAGGGCATCTATGGCCAAGGAGCGCCATGGGACAAGGTATATTTCGCTTCTCAAGTTGGGGTCAGAGACCCGTTTAACAGACATTTCACGTTAAAGAAGCCGAGCACCACATCAGGGAATAGCGCGTCCCCACTGTATCCCCGGTGGGTACCCGGCGGCACTGGGGATCGAGCCCTGCTCCTCCGGCATGCCAGGCGGGTGCTCAACCTCTTGGCCACAGCTGCAGTAAATGATTATAGGTTCAGAACAACGCCTTTTCTCGTGTATATACTGAATACCAACCCTGTTTCTAACCATTTAAAAGGTAGCCTATTTCCGCTTATTCAATGTCGTCGCCTTTACTGTCTTATCACGAGCCTGAAAGTTGTAACAAGAATGTTGATGATTTGTTTTCGTTGAAATGATGTAGTCGCAAAATAGCACGTTCCTAAATATGGAATGCGTAGCTAACGAAAGTAGTGGAAGAAGAGGTTATCTCATTTCAACATGGCTTAGGAGCTGCATTATGAGAAAATAGCGATTCCGTAAAGTTTATAAATTTTTAGCCTAGAGTGAAAAGAAGCTCACAGAGCAAAACTTTTGGTAAAAGCTTTCCTGATGAACCCAAGCATCGTTGAAGGAAGTGTAAGAGAACCTTTCATAAAGTACCTTGCGCAAGTGCACACAGCGAGTCCTACAACTAACCGTTTGTAAAGAAAATTAAGTGAGGAACGCTGTCAGACATTGCAAGCTCAAGCAAAACTGAAGAGCACTATAGGAAAGAGAATTAAAACGAATTTTAAATTTGAGTATAAGTTTTTATTGATAGTAATTTTCCAAAATGCTACCCTAGAAGAACAACCCGAGAAAAAAAAAACACAGCATAGAAAATAGGCTCAAGATGAAACCTTGATGCCGTTTGAAAGGAGCGCGCGAACACTGCTATGCAAAGTCAGGCTGGAAGGAAACGCGATCACGTATATGCAATACTTCTGCCCTTGCAGCTAGATATCCCTTTATAACCATTTTATGACTATTTGCTTCCAGTGGACCTTTTCCCCTTAAACATGAATCACACTAGTTGTGTACAACCGCTGGATGTAAAAAAGGTAAAATATTTTGTTTTGTTGACCGGCGCAGTTCGCCTTTAATTCTGGCCTGACTGTTTTTCTCTCAAAGTGTAGCTTCGGCAACAAAATCTCGTTGTCTTTTTTGCGTACATGCAATTTGAAATATACCGGTACTTCCTACAACTGCTTGAATTAAGCTGCCGTATACGTAATGCCCTTTACATAATATACGCACAAACAAAGAACCAACGCCTTTTGTGCGATGTGTCGGGTTGCAAGACGGTGAATTCACGCGGTTGTTTGCAGCATACCAGCTGCTTCATATCGCCCCACAAATTGCATGGTCCAACGGTGTTCGCAGGTGAAACCTCGCAAAGATAGAATTAAGAAAATAAAGTTGTACTCGGTGTAGTGAACCGTTGACAAATATCACCCAGTGAAAGAACTACAAATCTACAAAACTATTTTACTGGCGCAGCTTCACATTACAATTTCGGCGTAAATTGTACCTTATACTCGGGTCAGAATAAGTAGTCTTGGCAGAATGTACTTGCTTAGAATTGCGCATGAAAACTTGGTTGTGATGAACGATTTCACTCACCGTTGAAATTGGGGCAGTTTATGTGAGCCTGGCCTCTTGCTAGTTCGATGCGTCGGGCACTGTTATAAAATGAGCGCACTCCAGCCCCGATGCGCAGCACTAAGAGGAACATTTTAGCGTGGCGTTAACACGGCAGTTCTGTGTAATGTGACACAGGTTTCACGCGTCGTAACGTTCGCGTCGACTGTGTGAATTGCGGTATGGCATATTTTTGTCATCTTCGATGCGCTCTAAGGAGGACGATGGGAGCGGGCGCTTTCTACTCTTCCTGCGAGATGAGCCAGGCGGCTCAAGGAACGCCGGTGGTCCTAATCCTCCTGGACCGAAAAATGGCCACCAACGCGAACCGCGACACGGCCGCAAACCTTTGGCGCCAACGAACCAAAGCTAACAAGCTCAAGACGCAGAGGCAGGCAGAAACCGGGTGGCGAACGAGGAGACTCACAGCAATGGCAGCAAGAGAAACTCTTCAGTCTTCTTGTCATCTTCCCGGCCGCCAATACGACCCGACACAAAGGGCCGCTAAAAACTTGGCCTGAGCCTAAGGGTAAATTCGGAGGTAAAAATGAGAGATCACTGCAGCTACCCGCATTGGAAGAAAGCGTTGACGCCTCCTCGACATTTGTCACCTTTCAAATTTGTCACCATGGTTGTTTTCTCGTTCACTTGATTGATTCGCTGTCGATTTACTCTGATTACACCCTCGTTTCATCCCGGCAACCATTTCGAGTTTGCAATTTTTCCGCCACGCTTCTTGCCCGCCCACTCACTCTTTACCCGTCCTGTCTTTTTGCCCTCTCTTTACCTTTCCCTATCATTAATTACCTAATTGTCTTTAATTTATTATTATTTTTTTAACTCATGGTTAAGCATTGATAGCTTATCACTTGTCACGTGATTGCCCATTTCGAGTTTTCAAACAATTCCCCACGCTTTGGGTCTGCCCACAGTTACGATTTTTCAAACTTGGCGCGGTGCTGTAACTCCGCCTACTTCCTGCCTTTTCAAACTTCGCGGCACTTTTGCTCTGGCCCCGACCAATTTTGGGACCTTTTGGCTCCAATTAAATAACTATTCATCAGATTTCGAAATATTTTTCCTTGAGCCTCCTTACGTCATCCTATTTCGATTGCAACCCCTTGTTTAACGCTACATTTGTTGAGTCGCCCACAAATGCTGCCGACACAATTTGCTGACACGATCATAGCTGACATAGCCTGGTCAAACTTCCTTTGCAATGAGAAGATCCCCTACACTTTACCGTGTACACGTCGTAAGTAAAAAAATAGTTCAAAAACATATATTGGGCAAGGCCGTTAAAATATTTTGCATAACAGGATATTCCAAACGACCGTGAATGGCCGATGAGGGATCACAGTCCACAGTCAGGGGCGCCATGTCGCCCATCAACTATGGGCAATCATACTCGGTGCTCTTGAACCTACTGCGCGGCACACAAAGCTGGTCAACCTGTTTTCAAAGTACTCATAACATTGTTGCTTCTCCCCCACTTCAATCAATCAATCAATCAATCAATCAAAGGAAGGTTTTTTTCATAATTCAAGGAAAATTTGTACAAAATATTTGAACCGATAGCCTACATGACTAATGTCTGGTCCAGTATAAAACAAGACATTTAGGCAACGGCATAAATATGTAAAGAATAAAAAATGAAACAGCGAAATAAGACAGCAAAAACTTCTAGTGTCCGATCGGAAGAAAAACAAGGCGTTTGGGCAAATGTATAAAGAAGTTACACACCAGCCTTTCAACAATCTATACGCAGCGAATTCAGACAAAATGCAAACACAGAAACACAAAAGAGAAATCACATCATTAGTTGATCATGCAAGAAATATAATTTCGAAGCCAGTTTAATAGTTCTGGGAAGCGTAATTTTCAGTGGCAATGGATTCCAGACATTCGTCCCAATTAATTCAAGTAATCTCTCATCGTATGTGCTGTGATGGATCAGAATATTAAAATTACCGCTCGCAGCATGCCTTGTAATGGAACTGCAGGCAAAATGAATAAGCTGATCGCGAGTTGAGAATTAGTTATTAATATCTGATTTGCTAGAAGGGAGATTTTGTAGTCGCGTAAAGCGGAAAAGATTAGTACTCAAATTTCCTCGAACAGATTGTTGCTTGTATGATGCATTGAAGAAAATGTCACAATCCTTAGTGCTCTTTTCAGTAAGCGTAGCAGAGGTGTGAGATAAGTGGAGCATGTGTACCCCATAATTCGCTGCAATAACTCATGTGACAATGAACGAATGAAAAGTACAAGCTCCGCAATATGTTTCGATTAAATAATTGTCTAACCTTAATAAGGACGTAGCAGCCAAACACAGTTTATTACAAACGCTGTTCACTTGATGCTTCCAGTTAAGGTTATTGTCAAAGATAACACCAATATATTTAAAGAAGGAACTGATTTTATTACAAACTGTTCAAAGAAATCCTTATTTGATTAAAATCAATGTTTCTACTTCTTCATGGAAGACGACATATTTAGCTTTTGCAACGATTAACCTTAATCTATTGTCACTGAACAAGCTGAAAACGGCCATTAAATCTTGCTTCATGTCGTCTTGCATGGCAGAAACCGAATTACCTGCGAATATGAGGATCGTGTCGTTTGCATACATGAGAATCTGCGAAAGTGAGACGGAACATGGGACATCATTTATATAAATGGAAAACAGTTGAGGCCCCATGACAGATTCTTGGGGCACTCCGCATTTTATATGACTATTTGAAGAGTCAAGGTTGATAGTTACTACTTTCTGTTGTCGACCTGATAAGTAACTTGTGAAAAATTTCAACGTCTCATTAACAATCCCTTAGGCGGCTTATTTCTTCTTTAATATTGGATGTGATAAAGTGTCGAACGCCTTCTTCAGGTAAAAATATATACATCTTGTGATTTTGTTTTTATTAAGAGTTGAATTTATCAACTGGGAGAGCGTTAGAAGGGCTGTAGAGGTCGACCTGTTTGGGTCGAGACCATGCTTCTGATGTCAGATTATATTATCCTGACTAAGGAATATTTTTAGTTGGATGGCAATTAGTTTCTCAAAAACAGTGCTTAAAATGCTTAGTATAGATACTGGACAATAACTACTTGGGTCGTTTTCGTCTCCAGATTTATAAATAGGAACGTTAGCGATGATTAGAATTTTTAGATAGCAACTAGTCTCTATCGCATGGCTAAATATATGCATAGTGGGCTGTACAGAATGTCAATGTTATGCTTTAAAACGGCGGTCTGAATACTATCGTGCCCAGCCGCTTTATTAACCGGCAGTGTGCTTACTGCAAATGTAATCATAGATGTACATGTACATTGATTGCATTTACTGTGATTGGATTTAGATTAAAATCGGTCTGAACAACTCTAGGTAGGGTAGTAGAGGCGGACTGAAAAGAGAACTGATTCGCAAGTGATTCACCAATATTTGTGAAGTAGCTAATAAATTCATTGGCAACCTGTATGGAAAGGTCGTTAGGGGTAACGCGTTTCTTTGGTCCAAGTCCTGTGATGTCCTAAACAATTTTCAAACTTGTTTCGTGTCAAGGCCAAGTTTCTAAGTATGTTACTGCAAAAAGTTTTGCTCTCCTCATCATCGCGACAGACTTATTCCTAAAAAGCTTGAATTGACCACAATAATAATTGATTGCTTTGTTTGCTTCCATTTGTGAAAGGAGTCATTTTTCTTTAGAACCACAAGTATATTATCAGTTATGCAATGGCACACATCTTCTTCGTAGTTCCAACGTTTGTATTCTAGCATGGATTTTATTACGGTACTTGATACGAAACGGATAAAAGTTTCGCACTCTATATTCACATCACTGTTGTACAATTTCACAAAATCAATGCTCTGCAAGAAGTTTCGAACACAGGCGTAATTTACTCGAGTTCATGTATCTAGAATACGTTTGCAATACGGATATAAATAAGTGAGTGATAAACACATGAAAGTCGGACAGTAATCAGCAATAGTTTATCACAAACGCCAGAGCATACAGTCTTTTCATTGTTGCAGAACATGTGATCAATAAGTAATGAAGATTTCTGTGCTATTCGAGTCGGGGAGGAAATAACGTTTTTAACGTTGAATGTCTGCATGAGAAGCAGGTAGTCGCACTTGAAACATCCATCTTTTAAGAGGTCGCTGTAGAAATCACCGCATATAACAAGTGGAGCATTAAAGGTCATTAGCGTGCTGATGATAGTTTCCATAACCGAAAGAAAGTCATTTAGGCTGGCGTTGGGAGGCCGGTATGCCACACCGATATTAAGACCACAGCCGAGGTGTACAAAAAATTAATGTGGATTAGCTCCGCTAATCCAGCATATACAAAGCGAAAGGTGTCGGCGTTCGCTGTGTTCATTGGCGTTGGCGTTGACAATGTTCTTGATGGCGATGACTGAGCAAAGGAAGGGCGCATAACTGGCTCCCTGGATATGCGGACGCTTCATTGTGCTTTGATACATGTGGCGGTGGTGGAAGAGATGTGGCCTGAATGCATTAGCGCTAACAGCGTTGTGGCTGACATGCGGCACTGCAGCAAAAGCTAGGCCGCAGCGCTCATTTGCTGAACAATCTCTCGCGATCAACCATTAACTACATGCCACATCCTAGGGTGGCAGGAAGGGCGCGCTGCTTATCCAGTGTGCGGAAAGCAATCAAAGCAGGCTTTTGCAGTTGGGCACCAACGCCATGCACATGAAAGCGAGATTGAGGTCTCCACTGTCCCACGGATCCGGTTATGCGCCTTTCCTTTCGTGAAAATGAACGGCGTTTGTAAAGTTGTCAACGACAATGAACTGAAAGAACACCGTCAGCTCCATTGTTTTGTTTGGCTTTTAAGGAAAGGAAATAGCACAGTAACCGTCTCACATATCTCGGTGGACACCCGAGCCGCGCCGTAAAGAAAGGGGTAAAGAAACGAGGGAAAGAAGAAAGAGAAAACTTAAAATTGAAAGTTTGATTTTGAGGAAAGGCGCTGCGCTGCGCAGCGGCAGAACACCTGTGGCTCGGTGCTAGTAGTCGCGCATGCGCAGTAGTGAATAGGGAGAGAGCGAGAGAAATATCCGCGGCGATTCCATTCCATTCCAAAAACCTTTATTTCCACCAGAGAAGAGGCTCCCCTACTCCCCATCTCTGGCACGCAGGCCTAGGGGTGGGGGCCGGGAGCCTCGCATCTAAAGGCAGGCATAGAGTTCTTGGTCTCTTGCGGCCTCCAGTGCCAGGTGAATGACTTTTTTCTGCACGGCGGGGTCCGCGCTTTGCAGAAGGGTTTCCCAGGCTTCCTTGCTATTTATTCCTTCTTTAATCCCTGGGGAGTGTGTACATTCCCAAATGATGTGATCTAGGGTCCCCCTATTCTCACATTTTTTGCATTTTTCCTCTATTTCCTTTTCCCTAAATACGTGTGATGCCCACACCGGGTTTATGAAGTTCCCAGCTTGTAGTCTACGCCATGTTGTAGCTTCTTTATTCCCTAGTGTTTTGTCCGGCGGAGGGAAAATCCTCCTTTGACTTCTATAGCTCTCTATTATTTCTGCATAGCTGATCAGTCTCTCATCCAGGTCCTTGCAGTCGGGCGGCTCTCCCCTGGCTCGGAAGTAGAGGTCTCGAGCCAGAGTGTTTGCCGCCTCGTTTCCAGGGATGGATGCGTGAGCTGGTACCCACACGATGCGTACGTCCCTCCCAATTTCCTTCTTTTTTAGAATTTGTGCTGCTTCTAAGGCAATCCTCTCTCTGCCATAATTGTAGACTGCAGTTTTGCTGTCACTAGCTATAATTTTGGCCTGCGTTCCTACGCATGCGAGCGCTATTGCGACTTCTTCCGCCGTTTCCGGGTTGCGGCTTCGAATGGATGCTGCTATCTCAGGTTCCCCCTTTCCGTTGACCACTGAGGCCACGGCTGCTCCTAGCTTCCCACTTGCTGCATCTGTGTATGCCACTGCTTTCTTATCTAGACTGTCCAGTCCTCTGGCCATGGCTTCTGCCCTCTTTTTCCTTCTTTCCTTGTTGAGTTCTGGGTGCATATTTTTGGGCAATGGGTCTACTCTGATCTTTTCCCTAGCACATTTTGGAATGTCTTGTTTCTTTTGCATCCCCCTGTCGGTTTGCCTGTCGACCGCTTCTAGTATAGCTCTGCCGGTGCTCGTCCTGCTGAGCCTATCTAGCTGCGCTGATCTTACCGCTTCAGCTATCTCACTCCAGTTGTTGTGAAGCCCCATATTTAGTAGCCTTTCGTTTGAGGTGCTTATTGGCAAGCCCAGCGCCTTCTTATAGCTTTTCTTGATTATGGCATCAAGCTGCCTTTTTTCTGTTGCCCCTATCTTGAGGAAGGGGGTCGCGTAGCTGATCCTACTTAGTATATATGCCTGTACTAGTTTCATTAGGCTCTTCTCTTTGAGGCCTCTACCTCTAAGCGATATCCTTCTGAAAATTCCCGTGACTTGCGTCGCAAACTTGTCCAATCTTTTTAGGGTTTCATCATTGTAGCCGTTACTTTGTATGAATAGGCCCAGAATCCTGATCATATCTACCTTAGGCACCAGTTTTCCTTCCACAGTGATTTTAAAGTCCTCACCCTGCTTGAGCCTGTTTCTTTTTGGGTTGTATACCAGAAGCTCAGATTTCTCTGGTGAACATGCCAGTCCTCTTTGTGCTGCATACTCTACCACAGTGTCTGCTGCCTTCTGGAGCTTCCTTTCTATTTGCCCGTCGTCTCCTTTGTTTATCCAGACATTGATGTCGTCTGCATACATACTGAACTTTAGACCCTCTATTCCTTGAAGTAATTTAGGTAACCCTCTCATTGCTATGTTGAAGAGGAGTGGGGATAGTACCGACCCTTGGGGGGTGCCCCTGCTGCCCAGTTCTATGTTCCCTGATTCTATGTCCTGATATTTGATCGTCGCTGTTCTCCCAGTTAGGAAGTCCTTGACATAGTTATATGTTCTCGGACCTACCTCTAGACTATGTAGTTCCTCTAGTATAGCCTCGTGTTTGACGTTATCGAACGCCTTTTTGAGGTCGAGACCTAGGATTACTTTTGCATCTTTGGATTGGGATTCGATTATGTCGTGCTGCAGCCTCAGCATCACGTTTTGCGTACTCAGCCCCGGGCGGAAGCCAATCATCTCGCTTGGCCAGAGCTCGTTGTCTTCCATGTATCTGGTTAGCCTTGTCTGAATTACGTGTTCCATTAGCTTCCCTACGCAAGATGTGAGGGATATGGGTCTTAAGTTTTCGAGCTTCGGCGCTTTTCCCGGCTTTGGAATGAGTATGATGTTCGCCTCTTTCCATTGCGCGGGAAGCTTTCCGGTTTCCCACACCTTCTGCATATATGCAGTGATTGCTGTTATCGAGCCATCATCTAGGCTCCTCAGGGTTTTGTTGGTGATGCCGTCTGGGCCCGGGGCCGATTTTGACTTTAGCTTAATTATTTCCGCCCTTACCTCCGCTTCTGTTATTGGGCCGTCTAAAAGCTCCATCGGGGGACCCTGGTACTCTGGGAGTTCTACCCTCTTCGTGTCCCCTATATATGTTTGTATAATTTCTTTAACGAACTCCTCGTCCGTCCCCTCATAGATGTGCTTTGTCTTGGCTAGACTAATGCTCGCCTGCGTTTTAGAGTTGGTAGGGTCGAGTAGGTGCCTTAATAGGTTCCAGGTCTTTGTTAAGCTCATACCCCTTTTCATCTCGTCGCACCTGCTGCACCAGTTTTGCTCACACAACTGTCGTGCATATTTTTCTATGTCCCGATTTAGTCTTGCTATTCTTCTCCTGAGGTTCCTATTCCATCTCTGCTTCTTCCATCTGCGTTCGAGTCTATTTTTGGCCTCCCACATGTGCAGCAGTTTGTTGTCTGCTAGTTCTAGAACATATTGCCCCTTCAAAGTTACGGTCGCTTCCGACACGTGCTTCTTAAAGGTTTCTGTCCATTCCTCTATGTTTTGGATGGTTCCCCAATTTTGCTGGTCCCTTTGGGCCCTGAATTTGTCCCATTCCGTGATTTTGGGCAGTCTACCCGCTTTATCTTTGATGCCCGTGCGTACCGTCGTGGCGATAATGAGGTGGTCACTTCCTAGGTCCGTTCCTGTGTTCATCCAAGTGGCTGCCCTAACGTTTTTGGTTAGCGTGAGGTCAGGTGTGGTGTCCGCCATGGCGCTATTCCCTCTCCTAGTTGGGCACCCCGGATCTGTTTGCAGGGTTAGGCCTAACTCCTGTATGTCCTCCCATAGGTGTCGTCCCTTCGTGTCCCTCGTACTGTATCCCCACTCCTTGTGATGGGCGTTGAAGTCCCCTACTATGATCAGTGGGCTAATGTTTGCCACTTTCATTGCTTTCCGAAATATTGCCCTGAACCTGACTTTTTGCTGCTTCGGTCTCGAGTACACGTTTAGTAGGAACAGGCTTGGTTCATTCTTTTTGCCCGTTATCATCTCTACTAGGACGACTTCTGCCTCTGCCGTGTTTAGCTCATGCTCAATTGTTGCTATGTTCCTTTTAACGTATGTGGTGACGTGAGATTTCCCCCCTCTATCACTGTGGAATGCTTGATACCCTGGTAGATTTAGCCTCTTACCAGTTTCTTGCAGGGCTATGGCCGCGGCGAGATGCCCGCTGTGACGTCATGTACCTCTTCGAAGCGCCGCTACGGCGAAATCGCAAGTTCGCGGCCAGTAAAGCTTTCGCTGTAAAAAGCGATTTGACAGACTGCTTGCTACATGAACTATCTGCGACAATCTGGTAGTCAACACTACTCTTTATGAAAAGCTATACACCCCCCCCACGTGATGTGTGGCACCTTGGTAAAGATATCATGGCATATCCAGGTATTTTGAGTGGTTTCATCTTCCTTTACCCATGTTTCTGTAATTGCAATAACGTCATAATGGAAGGAGAATTGTGGTAAATAGGAAAGAAGATGGTCTAAATTTTTATGCATGCTGCGGATATTACAATGCAAAACAGATATGTTTTTCCTTTCTATCCAGGTTTGCTTGATTTGCTTTATACCAACAGCCGTTGTGTTAGAGAACTTGTTGCAAGCCTACTGCACTTTTCACGTGAAGAACATGTGAATTTTCAACTTTGCGCATCAGGATTTTTCCGTTTGACACTCACGTAAAACGTGATCCGAATAGAATGTAGAATCCTGGGAGATCTTATTGCTCAACCACCAAGCAGAACAACGCAGTAATCAGTCTCGACAGGGTAGAAAACTGAGCTAGTTTGTAGACGTTCGTTATGAAAATTTGTTAGCGCCTGGATTTTTCATAACATCGGTCTCGCCCTGACCGCCATGCAGTCCCAAGAGATTCCGCCCGACGGTTAATGGTATGAAGGGGGGTTTAGGCTATTGCTTTCTGCCCCGTCCTTTTTGACGCCTGGAAATAAAGTTTTTTCTATCTCTCTCTCCCCGCTACTCTTCACGATCAGAAACCAATTACTCAATAAGCAAACTTCATTGTTATGCTTTATTTTAGGGCGATGAATAGGTTTAATTAACATTTTGATGTAGCCAAACAAGTACAGTGTCAGACATGGAAGCCCGAAAGTTTGTTATTATCTTTGAGTATTCGCTCTTCATCTGCAGCTGCACCAGCGCAGCTTTTGTGCGCTGGTAACGATAGCGTGCTTCACTAAACAGTAGGAAGTTTGAATATATAGCATTCGTTAATGGTGACACCCCACAAAAATATTTGTGTGCTCCACGAGACGGGTGGAATTGCGTAATTGGTCTGAAACGGGATTATTCAGCAGACCATTTCTTTCGAAAAAAAATGGTAGAGGTTTATGTCTGCTAGCCACGATATACGTAGCGGGAGGTACGGGTGACAGAGTGCCGTTCACCGTTCACAAAGTCTGTTTGAAATGTCCGGGTCGCAGATGCACTTTCGGAAAGTCGAATGGCATGATCATTAACACGACGGGCGTTCACACCCTCTTCGGTTGGTTGACGTTGACTGACGTCTTCCATAGGCTCGAGCTCGGCGGCTATGCGCGGTCTATTACGGTCGGCACTCTGGCGTCCCCGTTTGGCAAGGCGTTCCTCTCTTTTTTCAGGCGTCTCTGCTGCTCTCTTCGCCTTCTGACGCATAAATGTAGAAGCGCAGATGTCGAAAGCCTCTTGCTTGAAATTGTAATTGGCTGCATCGGTGTATACTGCTCCAGGATGATTGAGGTACTCTCTATGCAGGGCCAGCCGCGGCAGATGCGTTTCAAGGGAGGCGAAACGCTAAGGCGCCTGTGAGCTGTGCGATCTCAGTGCACTTGAAAGATCCCCAGGTGGCCGAAATTATTCCGGAGCCCTCCACTACGGCACCTGTTTCTTCCTTTCTTCTCTCAGTCCCTTCTTTATGCCTTCCCTTACGGCGCGGTTCAGGTGACCGACGATACAGTGAGACATATACTCCGTCATTTCCTTTTCCCCATAACCAAATTTTCATAAACGCCGGTGCACTTTGATGCGTTCAGCGGAACAGTAGACGCCTGCCGTGGAGACCGACACCGTGAACCGCGGCCGTGAGGTTAATAATAATAATTGGTTTTGGAGGTAAAGTAAATGGCGCAGTATCTGTCTCATATACTATTGGACACCTGAACCGCGCCGTAAGGGAAGGGATAAAGGAGCGAGTTAAAGAAGAAAGGAAGAACGAGGTGCCGTAGTAAAGGGCTGCGGAATAATTTCTACCACCTGGGGATCTTTAACGTGCACTGACATCACATAGCACACGGGCGCCTTAGCGTTTTGCTTCCATACAAACGCAGCCGCCGCAGTCGGGTTCGAAACCGGAAACTCCGGATCAGTAGCCGAGCGCCCTAACCACTGACCCACCACGGCATGTAGGGCCGTAAGGTTAAATTCTTTTTTGGGGAATAGAAATGGCGCAGTATGTGTGTCACTTATCGATGGACACCTGAACCGCGCCATAAGGGAAGAGATAAAGGAGGGACTCCGGAAGAAAGAGCGGCGACGAAGCGCGCGGTGCACCCACTCCTCCTCCCTGGTTGCCATGGTAGCGGCACATGCGCACAACTGACCTCCCGCACGTACTATGGTAAAGGCGCATGCGCACAACTGGTCTCTCGCCTGAACCGCGAAATGCTCGACTGGTAGCCTAGTGTAGCTCCCGCTACAAAAAAAATTGGCAGTGACTAAGCTCGGCTATGCCAGGATATACGTAGAAAATGCTAAGGCATCGAATGGTTAACGTTGGTTAATCCTGATTGCCAGATTAATCCAGAAGTCCAGGTTAGTCTGGCTGTCTAGCTATGTTGTTGCGCATTAAAGACGACATAGCTGTGGTTGCGCGCACTCTAGCTCTCCTTTTCAATCCTCCGACATGTTTCCAGGCATGCGATGCAGCTGGCGAAGCGAGCGGGGGCGAGCGCAACGACGAGGAACGTGGTGGGACGTCATGCCAAACGGAGCAGGCGGCGAGCCGTGCGGTGTGACATCATGCTAGATGGCGCGGCAAGCGCACGAAGCACAGCAACCGTCTCACATATCTCGGCAGACACCCGGACCGCGCCGTAATGGAAGGGATAAAGGAGGGCGGGAAAAGAAAGAGAAAACTGAAAATTGAGAGTTGCATTTTGAGGAAAGGCGCGGCGCTGCGCAGCGGCGGAACACATGTGGCTCGTTGCTACAAGTAGCGCATGCGCAGTTGTGTCTAGGGAGCGAGAGAGAGAAATATCCGCGGCGATGGATGGATGGGTGAAAAAACTTTAATGGTGAAAAATTTGAAATGTTCGTGTACCTTACCGGTCACTGAGCGCCGTGGTCGATGCATATTGTGTGCACATCTCTGGTGAGGTGCGCGCTGTGATGTCGTGTGCCTCCTCAGAGCACGGCCACGGCGAAATCGCAAGTTCACGGCCAGTAAAGCTTTAGCTTTAAAAAGAGGTCAGAGGGCGGACTTAATAATAATAATAATTGGTTTTTGGGGAAAGGAAATGGCGCAGTATCTGTCTCATATATCTTTGGACACCTGAACCGCGCCGTAAGGGAAGGGATAATGGAGGGAGTGAAAGAAGAAAGGAAGAATAGGTACCGTAGTGGAGGGCTCTGGAATAATTTCGACCACCTGGGGATCTTTAACGTGCACTGACATCGCACAGCACACGGGCGCCTTAGCGTTTTTCCTCCATAAAAACGCATCCGCCGCGGTCGGGTTCGAACCCGGGAACTCCGGATCAGTAGTCGAGCGCCCTAACCACTGAGCCACCGCGGCGGGGCCACGGACTTCTGTAAAAGGAGGATTCAAGAACACGCGCATATGAGGCCGATCACCAAGCCTTCCTACTTGCTTAGCAATGCATGCTGCTGCACCTGCTCGATGCATTGGCACCTCCACTATGTCTCAGAAGTGGAGGCAACTTTTAATTCGCTTATATTAATTCACTTTATATAGAACTAACATAGTGTGTCGATGTAGCCTCTATGTGACCCTGGAAGAGTACGATTACGCGTGCGCTGTTTCTGTTGTAGTTTTTTAAAGTTAGCAACCCCTCGCAATGCACATTCGGGGACGCACGTGCTGCTCGTTTTGTCTATCATTTTTTCCCAGCTCAATTGCACCCCTAGTACTGCCAAAGTTCTCAGCTGCTTTTATGTATTCGCACACTTTTCTTGCCTTCAGGAGAGAAGTTGAGGCCGTACGTGTCATTTTTTTGGCTGTCTTACTTTTTCTCTTTCAAAGTCACCCAATTCAAAGTCGAAGCCAAGGGCTCCTTCTACTAATGGGTTTTTGAGTGTTTAGCATCCGAAAGCAACTCACGCTATGAGGGACGCCGTAGTGAAGTGCTCCAGAAATTTCGACCACCTGGGGTTATTTAAAGTGCACTGACACATCACACGCTGTAAAAAAATATGCTCCGCTTTACACAGAAACCCGCTGGTAATGCGTTGCCGGAGGGTTTTCCGCAACATGAGCTACGACCTAAATGCCAGAGACAGAGGTTCCGTATGACGGTTGTCATATTCTTGGTGATGAAAAGTTCCGTCATGCTTGCACAGAAAAGAAATCAATTTTTCGCTACAGATTCCTCTGCTGTGATCTTAAGAAAGGTTATGTAACATGCATTCATACTTCCTTCGTTGACTCTTAACAAAAGTCTCATAGTGTTCATGTATAGTTCCTCCGTTAACTCTTAACGAATGTTTCATATGTGCATGCATAGTTCCACTGTTCACACTTAACGAGGGTTTCGTCATGTGCATGCATACTTTCTGCGTTCACACGGAAGTCATTTGAGCTTAAACGAAATAATCTGTATTGTTTTAATGTACTTTTTTCGTATGGCTTCTGCTGCAGGTACGCAGCTTGTTCACTTGTAGCTCTTTCATGTCTGTTTGTCTGAGGAAAGTGTAATATAGCATTCTAGAGAGCATGCACATATTGGCTTACATGCATATAACAGAGAATAACTTGGTGAAATAGCAAATGATTTGATCTTGAAAAAATGCTGTACATTATTGAGCTCTATATTTTTAAGTGCAAATAATGTGTTGTCTTGTTTCCTGGCTGGAAAAGAGGAGGAAAAACTGAGGTGCAGGATTAGTTGGACCGTTTATTAAATGCATTGTAATAAAATAGTGTAATCATTTATGTGCAGCCGCACTAAGTAGCTAACGCATATTATGCACTAGCCAGACATGAAGGGGTTCTCAGCATTAGGTCGTGTTTACATGCAACAATAATTAAAACCTTCTGGTACTTGGCTGAACATGATTTGGCATCAAATCTCGACATTGCATAATACTTATAACAGGATAAAAAATTTTGAGCTTCAATAACCTGCGTTTTTGTTAAAGCAGCAGCTTTGTTCTTAGCGTTTCATAGAAAAAGAGGAACTATGACAATTTCCACCTGCTCGTGGCACATCAGAATTTGAAAAACATTAGTCCAACTCAGTAATTTTTGCAAGAACCATGCATTATTTCACAATCCGAAAGAATGGAACACTTTTCTGTTTTGTGTGTTGCATGTATCGATGGATGCATAGTGCGGGTTCATCATTTTTGCTGCTCTAACAAGATGCATGGAACTTCTGCTAGTCAAAAAGAAAGCAAAGCGCAACATGAAGTCTGTGCTCCACGAGAGAGCTCAGAAACTGAAGCTTGCAATCTAATGCCTTAAATCATTAAAAAAAATGCGACATGCCTATTTAAACCTTCAGGTATTGAGTCGGAGATTTGCCGCCAGTTTCATAATTTTAGCATGAACGGTTGTCAGGCACTTTTGCTTCCCATTCCACCTGGTCCCTTTGGTGGGGTTGATGTCAAAGATTTCTCTGTAAGAACAAAAGCATTTTCGAATTCTCCTAATGTCAGCTTTAGAGACCAGATGCGTAATGCTTAGCACCATCAGCATGCATCATTTTTCCTAAAATAAAGAAGATCTAGAAAAAAGTAGACTAATTCTATTGAATACATGTTTTAAATGAAAACGTCATTTTCTTTCCAGAAGCACATTCTGTAGTATGAGCAATTGCAGAGGATACTCCGCATGCTACAACTGCTGAAACATGCAGACACAGTCATTCGCAAAGACAAGTTGCCATAATTACCAGATTTTCTAGCAAGTAATAGTACTTTACTTTAATCTTTAATCACGTTTAACTGCATATCCATGTGCACTAGCTTGGCAGGTGCTCACAAACTCTTTTAGATACATCAAGTCATTTCCTTCAAGCTAAAGACTGTCTTTCTAATCGTGCTTTTGAAGATATGGTGCCTAGAATGGTGTTTCTAGCCCAATGAGCAGTTAGGAACGCACAAGAATTTATTTATTTGTTTGTTTGTTTATATCCTGAATGGTCTCAGACTGAGACATTACTTCAGGGTTTGCTGGAACAAGCACTGCATTTTGCATCCCAAAGATATGAAAGCATATAGAATAAAAGGCCCCAAGGTGTACTGAGAGGACCATTGATGGAACCTAAAGGATCTGCTGACTAGCTTTTTCTGGGTGTGGCCTGCGAAAAATCCGCCAAAGATTGAGGACCTAAGCATTTTTCACCGAACTGTGTTACCGGCAACATTATCCTTTTTTAATGCTTTTTTAGCTACAGACAACAGTATGGACTACAATACGATAAAAATGACAGTTTTATCGTATTTGCATAAATATGCAAGGGGCAGTTTGAGAACTCGGTAGAATATAAACAGAAATATAATTATAATGCAATCTCGAGGTATTTAGGCCGACCATAGCTTAGGGCCTCATAAAAAAGCAGATGGCAGGTTAAAATGTGAAAGTAGCAGATAAATAACAGTTATGTAAGAGGAAAAGCTTCAGATGCGCGCCGCGATCGAGTGAAGCCACGGCTCCAATGCCGCAATGAGCGCAGCCTCACAAGCAGCAGCGGCCGCCGTCATTGCCCCGCTGCTGCTACTTGGTGTTTGGAGCTGCCTAGGCCTGCTAAATTCTGCCCTTTTTGATTTCTCTACTCCAAGTTACTCTTTCACTGCCTTCTATTTCTCAGCGACCTCCTCCGTCATCTTTCCATATCCTCAGCCAACTTCTGCTTTGCACTTGCACGCTTTGCTCCGAGAACAGTAATGCTGCATTCTTCCAGCGACTGTGTAGGCGTGCGGCGAAGGTCAATTTAAGTACATAGTCAACCTCGGAAATAAAAAAAAGAATTCACACTCTATTCATGCCTTGCTTCCGAATCTAGTGCGAATGACATTGGGAAGTGCACGGTAAAACATGTGTGTGTCAGGAGAAGCATCGCCCAAACTTCATTTCGTGCAGTGTTGGAGTTATTCAAGTTTTCCGCATTCTTGCTGTGGCGTGTGTATTGGTCAGACCGAACGAAGTGTTAATAACAGGCTTCAGGAACACTCCAATTCCTGCGATAACTCGGCAGAGTCATACATTGACCTCCCTTTGCACCGTCATTTGTGTGGCTCATCCAGGTATTTTGTGCTGCAGCCATTCTTTTTAGGTCCAAGGACCAATGGGCTAGAAAAATAATAGAAGCATATTACATGCATAATTCTGGAGACATTTGCATCAGTCGACTTTCAGTAGTAGTTTCACAAAATGAACTATATTTCCTCAAGGATGCCTATCTAGATTGATAGCACGATTAAGGTTGCGTCCAGCGTTATCTTCCTCTGGTCAGTGTGTTTTTGTTGTTGGACACGTGCGCATATAGTTCGTGCCTAGTATGCTGGAACCGTTTTTGTTTATTTTTTGTAAGATTCGAAGATTTATATATTCTTCCCTTCCCGCAATAAATTTGTTTGCACTCAGCGCTTGTTTTGTCTAGTCTTCCTTTTGTCCTTGTTTGCTGCGATGTTGTGAATCAGAAGGTAAGAGACCTACATCACCTCAATGACCACAGGCAGCACAACATAAACGCTCTTAATTCGCTTGGCATTAAAACACAGCTACAGAGCGATGCTAACCTTTTCACTGCTATGAATGCTCCCAAGCGACCTTGTCATTGAATAGCACAAGCGTTGTTCAACAGACAAGGAGGTTGTGGTTTGCATTATTACTTTGCAACATTTATCTGAGAAAAACCGCTACAGTGGCTCAGTGATTATGGAAGTCGGCTGCTGAACCGAAAGATGCGGGTTCGATCCCTGCCGCTGCAGTCGAATTCCAATGGAGGCGAAATTCTAGAGGCCCGTGTACTGTGCGATGTCAGTGCATGTCAATGCACCAGATACATCATGTTCTTTGCCAGGCACCACAGCCATGGAGAAATTTATCGGGCCTTCAATTGCCACTTAATGGTACAAAGAGGCTGCATTCTCTTTATTCAGGCCTAGAAAAGTTTCCACTGGCCACACGAAATGAAATTTTTCTTTGTAACAGTTGTGGCAGCAATGAGATCACCTAAGTGACATAGATGAAGCAGTGTTGACTGTACCTCCTATAAGCAATGACGGTATCCTGTGAAACACGTCACCTGAAACAATTTACCAATCTCTTTCAACACTATCTGCTGGGCTGGTTTAGATTATGAAGGTTCTGCACCTCTTCCATGATATACTGCAATGTTTTTGCAGGAAGGTGCTGGGCTTCAAGTTTGAGGAGAAGGAGTGCGAAGTTATCTGTGAAAAGTTTATGGTCTGATTGGCTGCTGGTGCTTGGCTCCTGATCTGATCTACTGTCCGTAGAAAAAGATTTGAAGAACTGCTCTCAGCTACGTCTGTCGCAGGTTCTGCCTCCATCTCAATGTCCATGTTCACTACTTGTAGGCAATTTAAGGTGTCTCTGGCCTCTTGATGATACCTAGAAACGTGTGTTCTGAATGAGCCAGCAGACTTTAACACATTGACACACTCCGAAAAAGGGCACACATCAGCACTTGTTCAGTGTCCAGATGACCAGCAATGTGCGACACAAATTTGGTACGAGATGACTCGTGTCTCATACATGGCGGCACGGGACAGAACAGGCGTCGCTCAGTTCTGGTTGATGGTGTTGCTTTCTATGATGCCTGAACATGTGGCTTTTGAAGCTCACATAATTCTTCAGAACCACGGAACATGCTTCGATGCTACACAGAGCACCGCCCAAGAGACTGCTGTCGTAGGTGAGGTGGTCAAAGTAGGCCACCAGTGTTGAAAAAATTCGTGAACACAGATTGCAAGATGCCTTTCCACACAGGTGACAGAACAAGAATAAGAAACAGCATTCGAACCCAATAAACCCAAACGTTGTTTAGTGCCATATCAGCCCACTTATTTGAAAAACTCCTAATCCTCATTTTGAAGTGTCTACGAATGATCCAAGTGTATTCCTCGGAATCTTGTTGATAATTTGAGCCCTCAATTTTTTCTTGTCACTTCATCCTGATGGCCCACAACAATATGTTTCAATGCACTGTGGATAATGCCATTTCTGCTGTTATACATCAGTCCTGTCTGGCAGTTTTTGTCCTGATTGCCAGGTCTGCTCTTGCTGCAATTAGTCAAAGTTGATTTGACTGTAACTTTTTCTCACAGATTTTTGCACAGTACCTAAATCATCTGCAAAAGTTTTTGAGCCAGCCAATGCGGGTAATAATACCTGAGAGTTAACGTCACAGTGCTGCAACTAGCAGTAGAATGTAGCAGGTTAATTTGAACCAACTGTAGCTTTCTAATGCGACCATAAAGCATCTTTTTCCGCATTCACAAAGCCTGAATGCTACACATTTCAATGTTAATTGCAAGTTGAAAGCAAGTTAGACTGCACCACAATGCATGCATCGAATGCTGTTTGCCATGCAGTTAGGTATTGGTGTTGCCAGTAAGATCAGTACAACAATTCAGGTTACTATGATGCCTTTCGTGTTTTAATATATAGCAGCTCTCGTACGAAATTCAGCTTCTTAGTTCAAGCAGTAAACTGTAAACTGTGTTCCTGCGAAGACACATTTTTTTTACTTTAGATTGTTGTTTTCATGAGCAAGGCAATAACACGCCGTTAAATGGTTTTTTATGCTAGTTCCAGAGATATGGCTTAAGGTTTACCTTACAAACAACACTAAAACCTCGGGCGCCTCGGAGGCCCTCGAACCCATAGTCTATGGACTCAAAAGGCATCGAGCGCTGCTACACGGGCAGTTTCATTGGCCATCGAGTAAATAGTCTATCGAGTCAATGGAGCAGCCTGGAACTCTGTCGAGATTTCGAGGGCCTTCGAGCAGTGCCCAAGGTTGCTAGGGTAGCTTCGAGCGGTGCCAATGCACACTTTTATGCACGATATGCTCACGGTACAAAAGCGTGAACAAACACTCTTCTCCCAAACTTTAATGCAAGCAGTCTATACAGTAATTTAAAAATTGTATTCCTCTGGTTTAAAGTGCATTAAATGTATACCCTCCATCGCAGAACACAGAAACGCCAGCAGTATCAGCGTTGCCAGAGGACTGTGAAACTATGACAGCAAATCATACAAAAGGCAGTGTCTTTCAAGACAATGCAACTGGCCCTTAATAACGACTAAAAACCTCCTGTAACTCCAAATAAGTGTATTTCGCATCTAGTACAGATAATAAAATATTTTTGTTATTTGCGCAAAATCTAAAGCAGGATTACGACAAATCCCAAAGGGCACTGAAATGGTTCTCGAGTCTTATGCCAAGCCTGTGTGGCACCACAATGAAATAGAAAATTGGTTTTCAGGAAATGAAATGACGCAGTAACTATCTGACCTTAAGGAGGGAGTGAGAGAAGAAAGAGGTGCCATAGTGGTCTCTGGATCGATGTCGACCACCTGGGGATGGCACAGAACTCTGGCTCCTGCGCGCCTTGTGTTTCGTCTGCTTTGAAAAGCAGCCGCCGCTGTAGGGTTCGAACCCGGGTACTCTGTGTGCTGAAGCGGAGTACCTGGGTTCGAACCAGACTGCAGCAGCCGCGTTTAGATGGAGGTGAAACTGAGCCGGAGTACCCGGGTTCAAGCCTGACCGCAGCAGCCGCATTTCGATATATGTGAAATGCAAAGGGTGTCCGTCCTGTGCATTGTCATTGCACTCTTAAGATCCCTAGGTGGTCGAAATTACTCAGGAGGCCTCCACTATTTATAGTACTTCTTTCTCTTCTTTGACTCTTTTCTTCCCTCAAAATTCATCAAAATCATCAAAATTTCCTCAAAATCATTTTTTTTGCCGATATCTCTGCTACTACACATGCTAGATTCAATGAACATCCTTTCAGTGCACCCTTAGGTTGCAAATAATAAGCATCCGATTGTTTGGAAAAAAATGCAAGTTATGCCCCACTGCTTTTCCTTTACTCTAAGAAAGCAGCTGATGAAATCAGCATAGCTAGAGGCGCAGAACAATATTGTTCAATGCTCTTCTATACAAAAGCGCATGCATACTGTCAAGTCGCGGACGTAGAAGGAAAAACATTAATACTTTGCGCAAGCCCGCAGTAATTATCTCATGATCGACACCAGGCAAAGCTAGAAGGGAAAAGCGTGGGCCGGATTTCGTCATCTATTGTGGTTTTTCACTAGTTTTTCAGGTTACAGAAACTTGTGAGACACCTACTTCCTCCAATACTTTTTTTATTACCAAATAATGCACCCAACAATGCAACCGTTCACGGGACAAAGAACACCCTGTGTACGCGCAGGGATTTCGTTCTGCAGGTCGAGGAACGGAAATCAAAACAATAGACGCCAGCAACAATTCCCGCAGAACCCTCGAAAACTGGCCGCCATGACAGGCAGCCCTGGGACCTCAAGTCAACACTCTCCCTCGAACCCTTTCACTCCCGTCACAAAGCCACACCGGCCGCACTCAATCCTCAATCGTTCCCCTCCTCCTCCACCACGCACTTACACCTGTAACCAAATCTTTCCGTCACCCCTTAAAAAGGAGCAAGCCCTCTGTAAACTTCTGAATTTTGTATAAGTTACTG
Source organism: Amblyomma americanum (assembly GCF_052857255.1). Taxonomy (NCBI): domain Eukaryota; kingdom Metazoa; phylum Arthropoda; class Arachnida; order Ixodida; family Ixodidae; genus Amblyomma; species Amblyomma americanum. The sequence goes on along the minus strand of NC_135497.1, from coordinate 496,117,450 downwards.
AACCCAACCAGACACAATTCAGTAGAAATGTTAATTTGACTTGTTGAGTTGCACTGGGACAGTAACGAGCAGAACAAGTAGCCCGCGACCGTAACCAATCGATGAAATCCGGCACGATTCTTTTTTTTTGCATTCGCGACTTAACAGCGTGAATGTGTTTTTATTCCTGCATGCGTTATGATGCGGGTACATTATAAAAAGCCTAAGACACGCGGTCTACGCGAGTTCCAGCATTGTTGCAGATGCGCGCCGGGAGCGAGTCGCCGCTACTGTCAAGCGGCACGAATGCCGAGTCTCGTCGGCGAAAAATCAGCCGATGGTCGCACAACGTCCATCGCCCTAATATTTCTTTTTTATTTCCAAGGGTTCCGTTCGCGCCATGCGGCTTAATGTTGTTCTCGCTCCCCGCGCCGTTGTGCACTCACGTTCAGGCACCGCATGCATGCATTACATTCTATGCGGTGCTCCGGTTTTTGAAGCATGGCGTCGATTAGGGCAGCTTTGCGAAGCAATGATATGCTACCACTCGTTGTTACAGGGACATGTGATGCGCCCGAGTGGAGTATTCAATTACTGTTTTAGCTTAGTATTCAATTTGTGCAGCTTCCTATCGCTAAGAGCTGCGTTTGCTGCTGCAATCTAAACTGCGCAAAATGGCGGGAAAACCGCCAGCTTCCCAAAAGGCGCGAAAACCCCGAGCATGGCAAAAGGCGCCAAAACCACGATGATCTCTTAGTGCAGCACAGGTACTCCAGCTCGCTGTTTTTGCACTCGCTTGAGCAAAACAGATGCGCATAGATTGTTGCTACTACATTTATTCAACGAGGAGACATCGTGTATTGAAACTGCTGATACTGGGCAAGATATATTGCTGTGAGCGGCGCGTATGAGGGCCCGTAATCCTAAGAAAGCACAAAGTGAACGAAGTCATTGAAACCTCACCTGATGATACGAGAGGCTTGACTAATGATGTGCACAACAACGAGTAATGAAGAAAATCTTCCTTACCTGTTTTCAAAGAGGATGACCTGTTTTTCCTCAGTCCACGCTGCCAGTTCGTTTGTGTTCGACCAGCGGCTCAGTCGGCAACACTGCTGTCAGCGCAGCGCTCGGCACATCTCTAACTCCACAAAATCCGGAACCGGAAGACTCCGTGCATGACTCTGCAAAAATCGGTTTCTGTTTCGTGTGTGGAGTTTATGTCCCAAAGTGGCTCAGGCCAAGCGCGCCGTAGTGGAGGGCTTCTAATAATATCGCACACTTGGATTTCTTTAACGTGCACTGACATCGCACAGCCCACGGGCTTCTAGCACTTCGCCTGCATCGATATGCGTCCGGCGTGGCTGGGACAGAACCCGCGTCTTTCGGGCCATCAGCAGAGCAGCATATCCACTGGGCCACCGCCGTGGGAAATAAGAGGGGCTCAGTAAAGGGGCTGTGATAGGCGCACCCAGTAAACCAGCTGGGCCGGCTTGCACAAAGCAAAGAAGAGAGTCTTGTTCTCAGTCTAGTCGTATTAGTGGTCTAGAACTTCTATCGGTTTTGAGTAAAGGCGTGCAGCTGGTTCACTTTGTTGTTGGGCACCGCTAGCGCACCACGAACGCCGCTTGATCACTCGGTGTTTTTCCCGGCAGTCGTGGCGCGCTTGTTGCGTCCACCAACGAAGTGAACCAGCTACACGCCTTTCTTTTTCTCAAAACCTGGCCTGGAGAAATATGGCCTGGATAAAACTATAACGCCCGCTGCACATATAACGTAGGTGCTTTCGGCACATTTAACCGCTCGACATTTGCTGTGTACATTATATATATATATAGGCGTGGTATGTCTACTGCGCGTTGTCAAAATAATACAATATATGTGCATTCGATGGTTACATATGCTAGGTGCATGAACGCTAGTGTATGTCATTTGATCGGATTCATTTTAACTGGCAAACAAACTAGTTGCAATATATGTATACTTGATATATTACCAGATTAATATTCGTTATGTATGGGTCCTGTTTGGATTTTATTGCTTTTATTTGACTTTCCATACGGCACAGAAATTTCAATCTGTACATTTTACCATTAGCGACTGGTCAAATAATGTATTGAGTGTGTTGGCCAAATAGCCTGTTAGCCGCCGCGAGAGCTCAATGATTATGGTCCTCGGCTGCTAACCCGAAAGAAGCGAATTCGATTCTGGCCGCGGCGGTCGCATTTCGAAGGAGCTGAAATGCTAAGGCCCGCGTACTGTCCGATATCAGTGCACATTAGAGAACCCCCGTTGGTAGAAATTTCCGAAGCCCTTCACTACGCGGTCTCTGATTGCTTGAGTCGCTTTGGCACTTTGAGCCCTCATAAACCATAAAACCGAGCCAAATAACCTGTAGGCGCTGGTGCTATTGGTCGGAAACAGATATATTTACTGGGCATATTTGAACAGGGCAACTGCCGATCTCTGTGGACATGCGTGAATGCATAAATGTGCCTGTAACATGCGGTAAAAAAACTCCATCTGTCTTTTTTGCCTGCACTAGCTACACAGGTGCGAAATGCAAGACTAATTCTCATTTTTGAACAATGTACCAAAGTTTCATTGATTACTACAACCTCATATCCCTCTGACAAGATTTGGTGTGCAAACTGCACTTTACACCACAGTTATCACCATTGTAGATAGCAGATGAGAAAAGAACAGGCGCTGTAGAATCGGGCGACGCGAACTTCAAGCAAAAGCCACAGTGGGCAACGTTATCTAGGTGCACGAGTTCAGGTAAAACACACTGTTTTGTTGAAATTTTTCTGTTTTGGTTACACTACAATTGAGCCTCCTTGGCGGCGCAATACAAAGAATAAAGACATTAATTCATCCATAGCATAGCCCTATGAATTCATCCACCATCCATTCACCCATTCAACAGTGCTTCTTTGAGGACCATACCATCGCTCACTACTGGACTTCATAGGATCACTAACCTATCTCCATTACTTTAGTCTTTACAGCATCCTTCATCACCCCCCCCACACACACACACACACACACACACACATATATATATATATATATATATATATATATATATATATATATATATATATATATATATATATATATATATATATATATATATATATATAATTCAAAGTTTAAAACGCTTCATTTAGTTATAGATTTATTTTGAGTCGACGTTTCGGACAGAGCCTGTCCTTTCTCAAGACTGAGGTTACAGGGGTCTTCTTCCTCTTCTTAAGGAGTTGGCACTGGCACACATGTACGACACATGAACAAAAGAAACAAACGGAGGCAAAGAATACTAGAAAAGATACAGATAGAAAGGGAAAAAAGGGGAACAAATAAAAAAGAAAAACGTGTTGTCCCCCGCCGCCCACCCCGCAGCCGCGGGGAGCCGACCCTGAACGAGGAAAAAAAGGAAAACACGGAGCGGGAGGGGATAATGGCTACCCATCAAGGCAACAGAGCGGCGGCGTGTAAGGTGCACAGGAGCAGACGATGGCGGGATCGCCCTACACACAAAAGTTAAAGACGCGTGCACTCGCGTGCCCCGACCGTAAAGAGTAAACAAATAAACAGAATAAAATGTAGACAGGAACGGAGCTTCCGTCATCTGGAACCACTTCGGCAGCCAGAGCCAAGGCCGAATCAGCAGCGCCGTGAGCTCAACTAAACACACGTGCACTGTGCATGAAAACACCCAGACACACAGCAGTAAAACATCCGAGCTCATGCCAGTGTCGTGTGGCGGCTAAATGACAATGGCGGGAGCATTTAAGCGAGTAAGGTGTACAGAAACAGGCGGTGGCGGAATTGTACAACATATATAAATTAGAGATGCTTGCACTCGCGTGACCTGGCCAGGAAAAGTAAACAAATAAACAGAATAAAATGCAGACAGGACAGGAGACTTCCGTCATCTGGAACCATTTCCGCAGCCCGAGTCAAGGTAGAATCAGCGGCGCCGTGAGCTTAACTACACACACGTGCACTGTGCCTGAAAACACCCACAAAAGAAAAAAAAGTGGAAAATCATCCGAGTTCGGCCAAGTGTGGCGTGGGAGGTAAATGTGAATGGCGTGAGCACTTAGGCAAGGGTTCTACAATTGCACCCCGTCGTCAAGGTAATCGAACTGGGAAGATAGGGGCAGGATGGGGTAGGGAATGAAGAAATTTGTGTGAGCTTGAAAAAGATGTCGCTGGCAAGAAACGACCGAGGTATGTCAAGCTGGCTCTCGTAATGTCAGCAACGGCCCTGCAAGGGGCGGATAGAGGACAATACACCTGGACTTTCATTAATGCCGTGAGGAATTGTTTCAAATTTGTAAATGAAGTACGACTCGCGTTGTTCTCTTTCCCGGGTGTTGTGGAACCCACCCTGTAGGACTGTTAACTTAATTGCATCAAATGGGTGGTTTCGCTCATTAATGTGTTCTGACAAGGGAAGGTTGGGTAGGGATAAGATATGCGCGCGGTGGTTAATAAAGCGAATTCGTAGAGGGTTGACGGTCTGTCCAATGTACTGCATACTTCACACACTGCATTCTAGGAGGTATATTACGTTGCAGGAATCACAATCAAAGTTGCCATTAATTTCCCATTTGAAGCCTGAAGCTGTGCTTCCAAGCAGTTTGTGCAACCTTGCTTTGCCTGCATTTACATGGCATGCTGCCATTTGCTTCCTGAGTTTTTTTGTGCACGCAGTTACTGCTACTTAGCGTTTCCTGAATATATAAGACATCCTGCCTTTTGCTTCCTGTGTTTTTTGTGTACGCAGTTTGTGCTGCTTAGCGTTGCCTGCATGAACATGACATGCTTCCTTTCGCTTCCTGTGTTTTTTGTGCACACATTTAGTGCTACCTAGCGTTGTCTGCCTTTAGATGACATGCTTCCTTTTCCTTCCTGTGTTTTTTGTGCACACAGTTAGCGCTACTTAGCGTTGCCTGCATTTAGATGACATGCTGCCTTTTGCGTCCTTTGTTTTTTGTGTGCACGTAGTTAGTGCTACCTAGTGTTGCCTGCATTTACATGTCATGCTGCCTTTTGCTTCCTGTTTTTTGTGCACGCAGTTAGTGCTACCTGTCGTTGCCTGGATTTACATGACACGCTGCCTTTAGATTCCTGTGATTTTTGTGCACGCAGTTAGTGTTAGTGAGCGTTGCCTGCATATACATCACATGCTGCCTTTTGCTTCCTGTGTTTTTCTTTTTGTGCACGTAGCTAGAGCTACTTATCGTTGCCAGCATATACATGGCATGCTGCCTTTTGCTTCCTGTGTTTTTTGTGCATGCAGTTAGTGCTACCTAGCGTTGCCTGCATTTACATGGCATGCTGAATTTTGCTTCCTGTGTTTTTTGTGCACGCAGTGAGTGCTACCTTTCGTTTCCTGGATTTACATAACACGCTGCCTTTAGATTCCTGTCATTTTTGTGCACGCAGTTAGTGCTACTTAGCGTTGCCTGCATATACATCACATGCTGCCCTTTGCTTCCTGTGTTTTTCTTTTTGTGCACGCAGCGAGTGCTACTTATCGTTGCCAGCATATACATGGCATGCTGCCTTTTGCTTCCTGTGTTTTTTGTGCATGCAGTTAGTGCTTCCTAGCATTGCCTGCATTTACATGGCATGCTGCCTTTTGCTTCCTGTGTTTTTTGTGCATGCAGTTAGTGCTACCTAGCGTTGCCTGCATTTACATGGCATGCTGAATTTTGCTTCCTGTGTTTTTTGTGCACGCAGTGAGTGCTACCTTTCGTTGCCTGGATTTACATAACACGCTGCCTTTAGATTCCTGTCATTTTTGTGCACGCAGTTAGTGCTACTTAGCGTTGCCTGCATATACATCACATGCTGCCCTTTGCTTCCTGTGTTTTTCTTTTTGTGCACGCAGCGAGAGCTACTTATCGTTGCCGGGATATACATGGCATGCTGCCTTTTGCTTCCTGTGTTTTTTGTGCATGCAGTTAGTGCTTCCTAGCATTGCCTGCATTTACATGACATGGTGCCTTTTGCTTCCTGTGTTGTTTGTGCACGCAGTTAGTGCTACTTAGCGTCGCCTGCATATACATGACATCCTGCCTTTAGCTTCCTGTGTTTGTGCAGGCAGTTAGTGCTATTTAGCGTTGCCTGCATTTATATGACGTGATGTATTTTGCTTCCTGTGTTATTTTGTGCACGCAGTTTGTGCTACTTATCGTTGCCTATATTTACATGACATGCTGCCTTTGCTTCCTGTGTTTTTTTCGGACGCAGTTAGTTCTACCTAGCGTTGCCTGCATTTACATGACATGCTGCCTTTTGTTTCCTGTGTTTTTTTGTTCAAGCAGTTTGTGCAACCTGTCGTTGCCTGGATTTACATGACACGCTGCCTTTAGATTCCTGTGATTTTTATGCACGCAGTTAGTGTTAGTGAGCGTTGCCTGCATATACATCACATGCTGCCTTTTGCTTCCTGTGTTTTTCTTTTTGTGCACGTAGCTAGAGCTACTTATCGTTGCCAGCATATACATGGCATGCTGCCTTTTGCTTCCTGTGTTTTTTGTGCATGCAGTTAGTGCTACCTAGCGTTGCCTGCATTTACATGGCATGCTGAATTTTGCTTCCTGTGTTTTTTGTGCATGCAGTGAGTGCTACCTTTCGTTTCCTGGATTTACATAACACGCTGCCTTTAGATTCCTGTCATTTTTGTGCACGCAGTTAGTGCTACTTAGCGTTGCCTGCATATACATCACATGCTGCCCTTTGCTTCCTGTGTTTTTCTTTTTGTGCACGCAGCGAGTGCTACTTATCGTTGCCAGCATATACATGGCATGCTGCCTTTTGCTTCCTGTGTTTTTTGTGCATGCAGTTAGTGCTTCCTAGCATTGCCTGCATTTACATGGCATGCTGCCTTTTGCTTCCTGTGTTTTTTGTGCATGCAATTAGTGCTACCTAGCGTTGCCTGCATTTACATGGCATGCTGAATTTTGCTTCCTGTGTTTTTTGTGCACGCAGTGAGTGCTACCTTTCGTTGCCTGGATTTACATAACACGCTGCCTTTAGATTCCTGTCATTTTTGTGCACGCAGTTAGTGCTACTTAGCGTTGCCTGCATATACATCACATGCTGCCCTTTGCTTCCTGTGTTTTTCTTTTTGTGCACGCAGCGAGAGCTACTTATCGTTGCCGGGATATACATGGCATGCTGCCTTTTGCTTCCTGTGTTTTTTGTGCATGCAGTTAGTGCTTCCTAGCATTGCCTGCATTTACATGACATGGTGCCTTTTGCTTCCTGTGTTGTTTGTGCACGCAGTTAGTGCTACTTAGCGTTGCCTGCATATACATGACATCCTGCCTTTAGCTTCCTGTGTTTGTGCAGGCAGTTAGTGCTATTTAGCGTTGCCTGCATTTATATGACGTGATGTATTTTGCTTCCTGTGTTATTTTGTGCACGCAGTTTGTGCTACTTATCGTTGCCTATATTTACATGACATGCTGCCTTTGCTTCCTGGGTTTTTTTCGGACGCAGTTAGTTCTACCTAGCGTTGCCTGCATTTACATGACATGCTGCCTTTTGTTTCCTGTGTTTTTTTGTTCAAGCAGTTTGTGCAACCTAGCGTTGCCTGCATGTACATAGCATTGTACCTTTTGCTTCCTGTGTTGTTTTTGTTCACGCAGTTACTGCTACTTAGCGTTGCCCTCATATACAAGACATGCTGCCTTTTGCTTCGTGAGTTTTTTTGTGCAATCTTTTAGTGCTACCTAGCGTTTCCTGTATTTACATGACATGTTGCCTTTTGCTTCCTGTGTTGTTTTCTGTGCACGCAGTTAGTGGTACCTAGCGTTGCCTGCATTTAGAAGACATGGTTACTTTTGCTTCTTGTGTTTTTTGTCATACAGTTAGCGCTACTTATCGTTGCCTGCGTATATATGACACGCTGCCTTTTGTTTCCTGTGTTTTTTGTTCAAGCACTTTGTGCAACCTAGCGTTGCCTGCATTTACATGGCATGCTGCTTTTTGCTTCCTGTGTTTTTTGGTGCATGCAGTTACTGCTAGTTATCGTTTCCTGCATTTACATGACATGCTGCTTTTTTCTTCCTGTGTTTTTGTTTGGGCACGCAGTTAGTGCTACCTTGCGTTGCCTCCATTTAGGTGACATGCTGCCTTCTGCTTCTTCTGTTGTTTTTTTGTGGACGCAGTGGTACCTAGCGTTGCCTGCATTTAGGCGACATGCTTCCTTTTGTTTCCTGTGTTGTTTTTGTTCACGCAGTTAGCGCTGCTTAGTGTTGCCTGTATTTACATGACAGACTGCCTTTTGCTTCCTGTGTTTCTTTGTGCACACAGTTAGTGCTACTTACCGTTGCCTGCATATACCTGACATGATTACTTTTGCTTCCTGTGTTTTTTTGTGTGTATGCAGTTAGTGCTACCTAGCATTGACTGCATTTAAATGATATGCTGCCTTTTCCTTCCTGTGTTTGCTTTGTGCACGCAGTTAGTGCTACCTAGAGTTGCCTGCATATACATGACATGCCGCCTTTTGCTTCCTTTGTTTTTTGTGCACGTAGTTAGTGCTACCTAGCGTTGCCTGCATATACATGATATGCTGCCTTTTGTTTCCTGTGTTTTTTTGTGCATGCAGTTAGTGCTACCTAGAGTTGTCTGCTTTTACTTGACATGCAGCCTTCTTCCTGTGTTTTTGTGCACGCAGTTAGTGCTAGTAAGCGTTGCCTGCATATACATGACATGCTGCCTTTTGCTTCCTGTGTTTTTTTTGTGCACGCAGTTAGTGCTACCTAGCGTTGCCTGCATTTACATAACATGTTGCCTTTTGCTTACTGTGTTTTTTTTGCACGCAGTTAGTCCTACCTAGCGTTGCCTGCATTTACATGGCATGCTGCCTTTTGCTTCCTGTGTTTTTTTGTGCACCCAGTTAGTGCTACCTTGCGTTGCATGTATTTACATGACATGCTGCCGTTTGCTTCCTGTGTATTTTTTGCACGCAGTTAGTGCTACCTAGCGTTGCCTGCATATACATGACTTGCTGCCTTTTGCTTCCTGTTTTTTTTGCACGCAGTTTGCGCTACTTAGCGTTGCCTGCACATACATGACATACTGCCTTTTGCTTCCTGTGTTTTTTTGTTCACGCAGTTAGTGCTACCTTGCGTTGCCTGCACTTAGATGACACGCTGCCTTTTGGTTCCCCTGTTTTTTGTGCACGCAGTTACTTCTACCTAGTGTTGCCTGCATTTACATGACATGCTGCCTTTTGCTTCCTGTGTTTTTTTGTGCACGCAGTTAGTGCTACCTAGCGTTGCCTGCATTTAGATGACATGCTGCCTTTTGCTTCCTTTGTTTTTTGTGTGCACGTAGTTAGTGCTACCTAGCGTTGCCTACATATTATTGCGTACGCCAGCCGTCTCCTTTCTGTGTCAGAGCGCAACTATTCTATCACCGAGCGGGAATGCCTCGCTCTGGTTTGGGCTATTGCGAAATTCCGCCCTTGGTTGGGCACCCTTTCTCTGTTATCACGAATCACCACGCCTTATGCTGGCTTTCTTCGCTCAAAGACCCAACTGGCCGGCTGGGGCGGTGCGCTCTTCGCCTTCAAGAGTACACATTTTGTGTCGTCCACAAGTCCGGCCGCTTGCACCAGGACGCGGATTGCTTGTCCCGTTACCCTGTCGATCCGCCTTCCTCCAACGAATGCGAGGCTGACGCCTGCGTCTTATCCATCTCGGCCTTCCGCAACATTGCGCAAGAACAGCGCTTGGATTCGTCGCTACGTTCTCTCATCGACCGCCTCACTGCCAACCGCTGAGATGCGTCCCTCGCCCCGTTTGTGCTCCATGAGAACGTCCTCTACCGGCGCAATATGCGGCTTGACGGCGCTGACCTCTTGCTCTTGGTCCCTCAACACCTGCGCAGCAGCGTCCTTGAACAGCTTCATGACGTTCCCACGGCCGGTCATCTTGGAGTCTCCCGCACCTACGACAGCGTGCGCCGCCGCTTCTTTTGGCCCCTGTCTATACCGTTCTGTCCGCCGTTATGTGGCCGCTTGCGAACTGTGCCAAAGGCGGAAGACGCCCTCGGTTCTCCCTCCCGGGCACCTTCAGCCGATTCCCATCCCCATAGACCCATTTTTTCGTGTCGGCCTCGACCTGCTCGGCCCTTTTCCGGTGTCTGCTAAGGGAAACAAATGGATCGCGGTCGCGACGGACTACTCCACGCGCTACGCTATTACTCGAGCGATCCCAACCAGCTGCGCAACTGATGTCGCTGACTTTCTCCTGCACGACGTCATACTCTACCACGGTGCTCCCCGTCACCTGCTCACCGATCGCGGTCGCTGCTTTCTTTCCAAAGTGGTCGCCGAACTCCTCCGCTCCTGCTCCGTCCGTCATCAATTCGCCACGGCCTACCAGCCGCAGACGAACGGCCTCACGGAATGTCTGAAACGTACCCTCACCTAAATGATTTCCATGTACGTCTCCGACAATCACCGCGACTGGGATATTAGCCTCCCATTTGTTACATTCGCCTACAATTCTACGCGTCACGATACAGCCGGTTTCTCCCCTTTTTACCTTCTCTTTGGCCGCGATCCTTTGCTGCCCTTCGACAGTGTACTGCCCGCCACCGCCTCCACGAGTCCTTACGCTCGGGACGCCATCGCTCGCGCCGACGTTGCCCGTCTTGTCGCCCGCCAGCGGCTGTCGGCCTCCCTAGTCAATCTGAAACGACGTCATGACTGTCGCCGTCGTGAAGCCACCTACTCTCCTGGCTCCCTTGTGTTACTCTGGATCCCTTCCCGCCGTGTGGCCTTAGTGAAAAACTGCTCCCCCGATATACAGGCCCTTATCGGGTCGTACGTCCGGTGACCGCGGTGAATTACGAGATCACCCCGCTACATCCGCCATCTCCGGCCAGTGCACCGCGCACCGACATCGTCCATGTGTCCCGCCTCAAAACCTTACAACTCGCCGTCTAGCTGGCCTATGTAGTGCGCACCGGGACGGTGATTTCGCCGTGAGGGGGGGGGGGGGGGTCCTGCTACGGACGCTGGGAGGACGACGAAGTGGTTGGTAACGAAGATGACGCTGAGGTGCGCGCTTGTGTGCTGAGAGTCTACTCCAAGCCATCCGTTCCTTGCGTAGCAGGTTACCTCTGCTCTTTCTACTGCTGCTTCTAGCCGCCACGTATCAATATAAATGACATGCTGCCTTTTGTTTCCTTTGTTTTTTTGCACGCAGTTAGTGCTACCTAGTGTTGCCTGCATTTACATGTCATGCTGCATTTTGCTTCCTGTTTTTTGTGCACGCAGTTAGTGCTACCTGTCGTTGCCTGGATTTACATGACACGCTGCCTTTACATTCCTGTGATTTTAGTGCACGCAGTTAGAGCTACTTAGCGTTGCCTGCATATACATCACATGCTGCCTTTTGCTTCCTGTGTCTTTCTTTTTGTGCACGCAGCTAGTGCTACTTATCGTTGCCAGCATATACATGGCATGCTGCCTTTTGCTTCCTGTGTTTTTTGTGCATGCAGTTAGTGCTACCTAGCGTTGCCTGCATTTAGATGACATGCTTACTTTTGCTTCTTGTGTTTTTTGTCATACAGTTAGCGCTACTTATCGTTGCCTGCATATACACGGCAGGCTGCCTTTTGTTTCCTGTGTTTTTTGTCCAAGCAGTTTGTGCAACCTAGTGTTGCCTGCATTTACATGGCATGCTGCTTTTTGCTTCCTGTGTTTTTTGGTGCATGCAGTTACTGCTAGTTCTCGTTGCCTGCATATACATGACATGCTGCCTATTGCTTCGTGAGTTTTTTGGGGTCTCATTTAGTACTACCCAGCGTTTCCTGCATGTACATGACATGTTGCTTTTTTCTTCCTGTGTTTTTGTTTGGGCACGCAGTTAGTGCTACCTTGCGTTGCCTCCATTTAGATGACATGCTGCCTTCTGCTTCTTCTGTTGTTTTTTTGTGCACGCAGTTAGCGCTGCTTAGTGTTGCCTGTATTTACATGACAGACTGCCTTTTGCTTCCTGTGTTTCTTTGTGCACACAGTTAGTGCTACTTACCGTTGCCTGTACATACATGACATGATTACTTTTGCTTCCTGTGTTTGCTTTGTGCACGCAGTTAGTGCTACCTAGAGTTGCCTGCATTTACATGACATGCTGCCTTTTGCTTTCAGTGTTTTTCTTGTGCACGTAGTTAGTGCCACTTAGAGTTGCCTGCATATACATGACATGCCGCCTTTTGCTTCCTTTGTTTTTTTGTGCACGTAGTTAGTGCTACCTAGCGTTGCCTGCATCTACGTGACATGCTGCCTTTTGTTTCCTGGGTTTTTTTGTGCATGCAGTTAGTGCTACCTAGAGTTGCCTGCTTTTACATGACATGCAGCCTTCTTCCTGTGTTTTTCGTGCACGCAGTTAGTGCTACCTAGCGTTGCCTGCATTTACATGACATGCTGCTTTTGCTTCCTGTGTTTTTTTGTGCACGCAGTTAGTGCTACCTTGCATTGCCTGCATTTAGATGACATGCTGCCTTTTGTTTCCTGTGTTTTTTTTGCACGCAGTTAGTGCTACCTAGTGTTGCCTGCATTTACATGTCATGCTGCCTTTCTTTCTGTTTTTTGTGCACGCAGTTAGTGCTACCTGTCGTTGCCTGGATTTACATGACACGCTGGCTTTAGATTCCTGTGATTTTTGTGCACGCAGTTAGTGCTACTTAGCGTTGCCTGCATATACATCACATGCTGCCTTTTGCTTCCTGTGTTTTTCTTTTTGTGCACGCAACTAGTGCTACTTATCGTTGCCCGCATATACATGGCATGCTGCCTTTTGCTTCCTGTGTTTTTTGTGCATGCAGTTAGTGCTACCTAGCGTTGCCTGCATTTACATGGCATGCTGCCTTTTGCTTCCTGTGTTTTTTTGTGCATGCAGTTAGTGCTACCTGTCGTAGCCTGGATTTACATTGCACGCTGCCTTTAGACTCCTGTGATTTTTGTGCACGCAGTTAGTGCTACTTAGCGTTGCCTGCATATACATCACATGCTGCCCTTTTCTTCTTGTGTTTTTCTTTTTGTGCACGCAGCTAGTGCTAGTTATCGTTGCCAGCATATACATGGCATGCTGCCTTTTGCTTCCTGTGTTGTTTTTGTGCACGCAGTTACTGCTACTTAGCGTTGCCTTCACATACATAACCTGCTGCCTTTTGCTTCGTGAGTTTTTTTGTGCAATCATTTAGTGGTACCTAGCGTTTCCTGCATTTACATGACATGCTGCCTTTTGCTTCCTGTGTTGTTTTTTGTGCACGCAGTTAGTGGTACCTAGCGTTGCCTGCATTTAGATGACATGATTACTATCGCTTCTTGTGTTTTTTTGTGATGCAGTTAGCGCTACGTATCGTTGCCAGCATATACATGACACGCTGCCTTTTGTTTCCTGTGTTTTTGTCCAAGCAGTCTGTGCAACCTAGCGTTGCCTGCATTTACATGGCATGCTGCTTTTGCTACCTGTGTTTTTTTGTGCACGCAGTTAGTGCTACCTTGCATTGCCTGCATTTAGATGACATGCTGCCTTTTGTTTCCTGTGTTTTTTTTGCACGCAGTTAGTGCTACCTAGTGTTGCCTGCATTTACATGTCATGCTGCCTTTCTTTCTGTTTTTTGTGCACGCAGTTAGTGCTACCTGTCGTTGCCTGGATTTACATGACACGCTGGCTTTAGATTCCTGTGATTTTTGTGCACGCAGTTAGTGCTACTTAGCGTTGCCTGCATATACATCACATGCTGCCTTTTGCTTCCTGTGTTTTTCTTTTTGTGCACGACACTAGTGCTACTTATCGTTGCCCGCATATACATGGCATGCTGCCTTTTGCTTCCTGTGTTTTTTGTGCATGCAGTTAGTGCTACCTAGCGTTGCCTGCATTTACATGGCATGCTGCCTTTTGCTTCCTGTGTTTTTTTGTGCATGCAGTTAGTGCTACCTGTCGTAGCCTGGATTTACATAGCACGCTGCCTTTAGACTCCTGTGATTTTTGTGCACGCAGTTAGTGCTACTTAGCGTTGCCTGCATATACATCACATGCTGCCCTTTTCTTCTTGTGTTTTTCTTTTTGTGCACGCAGCTAGTGCTAGTTATCGTTGCCAGCATATACATGGCATGCTGCCTTTTGCTTCCTGTGTTGTTTTTGTGCACGCAGTTACTGCTACTTAGCGTTGCCTTCACATACATAACCTGCTGCCTTTTGCTTCGTGAGTTTTTTTGTGCAATCATTTAGTGGTACCTAGCGTTTCCTGCATTTACATGACATGCTGCCTTTTGCTTCCTGTGTTGTTTTTTGTGCACGCAGTTAGTGGTACCTAGCGTTGCCTGCATTTAGATGACATGATTACTATCGCTTCTTGTGTTTTTTTGTGATGCAGTTAGCGCTACATATCGTTGCCTGCATATACATGACACGCTGCCTTTTGTTTCCTGTGTTTTTGTCCAAGCAGTTTGTGCAACCTAGCGTGGCCTGCATTTACATGGCATGCTGCTTTTTGCTTCCTGTGTTTTTTGGTGCATGCAGTTACTGCTAGTTATCGTTGCCTGCATATACATGACATGCTGCCTATTGCTTCGTGCGTTTTTTGTGGACTCATTTAGTGCTACCTAGCGTTTCCTGTATTTACATGATATGCTGCTTTTTTCTTCCTGTGTTTTTGTTGGGGCACGCAGTTAGTGCTACCTTGCGTTGCCTCCATTTATATGACATGCTGCCTTCTGCTTCTTCTGTTGTTTTTTGTCCACGCAGTTGGTGGTACCTAGCGTTGCCTGCATTTAGGTGACATGCTTCCTTTTGTTTCCTGTGTTGCTTTTGTTCACGCTGTTAGCGCTGCTTAGTGTTGCCTGTATTTAAATGACAGACTGCCTTTTCCCTCCTGTGTTTGCTTTGTGCACGCAGTTAGTGCTACCTTGAGTTGCCTGCATTTACATGACATGCAGCCTTCTTCTGTTGTTTTTTTGTGCACGCAGTTAGCGCTGCTTAGTGTTGCCTGCATATACATGACATGCTGCCTTTTGTTTCCTGGGTTTTTTTGTGCACGCACTTAGTGCTACCTAGCGTTGCCTGCATATACATGACATGCTGCCTTTTGTTTCCTGGGTTTTTTTGTGCATGCAGTTAGTGCTACCTAGAGTTGCCTGCTTTTACATGACATGCAGCCTTCTTCCTGTGTTTTTCGTGCACGCAGTTAGTGCTACCTAGCGTTGCCTGCATATACAAGACATGCTGCCTTTTGTTTCCTGTGTTTTTTGTGCATGCAGTTAGTGCTACCTACCGTTACCTGCATTTACATAACATGCTGCCTTTTGCTTACTGTGTTTTTTTGCACGCAGTTAGTGCTACCTAGTGTTGCCTGCATTTACATGGCATGCTGCCTTTTGCTTCCTGTGTTTTTCTGTGCACCCAGTTAGTGCTACCTAGCGTTGCATGGATTTACATGACATGCTGCCTTTTGCTTCCTGTGTATTTTGTGCACGGAGATAATGCTACCTTGCATTGCCTGCATTTACATGGCATGCTGCCTTTTGCTTCCTGTGTTTTTTTGTGCAGGCAGTTAGTGCTACCTAGAGTTGCCCGCATTTACATGACATGCTGCCTTTTGCTTCCTGTGTTTTTTAGTGCACGCATTTAGTGCTACCTAGCGTTGCCTGCATTTACATAACATGCTGCCTTTTGTATCCTGTGTTTTTTTGTCCAAACAGTTTGTGCAACCTAGCGTTGCCTGCATTTACATGGCATGCTGCCATTTGCTTCCTGTGCTTCTTTTGTGCACGCAGTTACTGCTACATAGCGTTTCCTGAATATACAAGACATCCTGCCTTTTCCTTCCTGTGTTTTTTGTTCACGCAGTTAGTGCTACCTAGCGTTGCCTGCATTTACATGGCATGCTGCCTTTTGCTTCCTGTGTTTTTCTGTGCACCCAGTTAGTGCTACCTAGCGTTGCATTGATTTACTTGACATGCTGCCTTTTGCTTCCTGTGTTTTTTTGTGCATGCAGTTAGTGCTACCTCTCGTAGCCTGGATTTACATAGCACGCTGCCTTTTGTTTCCTGTGTTTTTTGTCCAAGCAGTTTGTGCAACCTAGCGTTGCCTGCATTTACATGGCATGCTGCTTTTTGCTTCCTGTGTTTTTGGTACATGCAGTTACTGCTAGTTCTCGTTGCCTGCATATACATGACATGCTGCCTACTGCTTCGTGAGTTTTTTGGGGTCTCATTTAGTACTACCTAGCATTTCCTGCTTTTACATGACATGTTGCTTTTTTCTTCCTGTGTTTTTGTTTGGGCACGCAGTTAGTGCTACCTTGCGTTGCCACCATTTAGATGACATGCTGCCTTCTGCTTCTTCTGTTGTTTTTTTGTGCACGCAGTTAGTGGTACCTAGCGTTGCCTGCATTTAGGCGACATGCTTCGTTTTGTTTCCTGTGTTGTTTTTGCTCACGCAGTTAGCGCTGCTTAGTGTTGCCTGTATTTACATGACAGACTGCCTTTTGCTTCCTGTGTTTCTTTGTGCACACAGTTAGTGCTACTTACCGTTGCCTGCATATACATGACATGGTTACTTTTGCTTCCTGTGTTTGCTTTGTGCACGCAGTTAGTGCCACTTAGAGTTGCCTGCATATACATGACATGCTGCCTTTTGCTTCCTTTGTTTTTTTGTGCACGTAGATAGTGATACCTAGCGTTGCCTGCATTTACATGACATGCTGCCTTTTGCTTTCAGTGTTTTTCTTGTGCACGTAGTTAGTGCCACTTAGAGTTGCCTGCATTTACATGACATGCTGCCTTTTGCTTTCAGTGTTTTTCTTGTGCACGTAGTTAGTGCCACTTAGAGTTGCCTGCATATACATGACATGCTGCCTTTTGTTTCCTGGGTTTTTTTGTGCATGCAGTTAGTGCTACCTAGAGTTGCCTGCTTTTAGATGACATGCAGCCTTCTTCCTGTGTTTTTCGTGCACGCAGTTAGTGCTACCTAGCTTTGCCTGCATATACAAGACATGCTGCCTTTTGTTTCCTGAGTTTTTTGTGCATGCAGTTAGTGCTACCTAGCGTTACCTGCATTTACATAACATGCTGCCTTTTGCTTACTGTGTTTTTTGGTGCATGCAGTTACTGCTAGTTATCGTTGCCTGCATATACATGACATGCTGCCTATTGCTTCGTGAGTTTTTTGTGGACTCATTTAGTGCTACCTAGCGTTTCCTGTATTTACATGACATGCTGCTTTTTTCTTCCTGCGTTTTTGTTTGGGCACGCAGTTAGTTCTACCTTGCGTTGCCTCCATTTATATGACATGCTGCGTTCTGCTTCTTCTCTTGTTTTTTGTGCACGCAGTTAGTGGTACCTAGCGTTGCCTGCATTTAGGTGACATGCTCCCTTTTGTTTCCTGTGTTGTTTTTGTTCACGCAGTTAGCGCTGCTTAGTGTTGCCTGTATTTACATGACAGACTGCCTTTTCCTTCCTGTGTTTGCTTTGTGCACGCAGTTAGTGCTACCTTGAGTGGCCTGAATTTACATGACATGCAGCTTTCTTCCTGTGTTTTTCGTGCACGCAGTTAGTGCTACCTAGCGTTGCCTGCATATACAAGACATGCTGCCTTTTGTTTCCTGTGTTTTTTTGTGCATGCAGTTAGTGCTACCTAGCGTTACCTGCATTTACATAACATGCTGCCTTTTGCTTACTGTGTTTTTTTGCACGCAGTTAGTGCTGCCTAGCGTTGCCTGCATTTACATGGCATGCTGCCTTTTGCTTCCTGTGTTTTTCTGTGCACCCAGTTAGTGCTATCTAGCGTTGCATGGATTTACATGACATGCTGCATTTTGCTTCCTGTGTATTTCGTGCAAGGAGATAATGCTACCTTGCATTGCCTGCATTTACATGGCATGCTGCCTTTTGCTTCCTGTGCTTTTTTGTGCACGCAGTTACTGCTAGTTAGCGTTGCCTGCATATACATGACTTGCTGCCTTTTGCTTCCTGTTTTTTTGCACGCAGTTTGCGCTACTTTGCGTTGCCTGCACATACATGACATGCTGCCTTTTGCTTCCTGTTTTTTTTTGTGCACGCAGTTAGTGCTACCTTGCGTTGCCTGCATTTAGATGACATGCTGCCTTTTGTTTCCTGTGTTTTTTTTGCACGCAGTTAGTGCTACCTAGTGTTGCCTGCATTTACATGTCACGCTGCCTTTCTTCCTGTTTTTTGTGCACGCAGTTAGTGCTACCTGTCGTTGCCTGGATTTACATGACACGCTGCCTTTAGATTCCTGTGATTTTTGTGCACGCAGTTAGTGCTACTTAGCGTTGCCTGCATATACATCACATGCTGCCTTTTGCTTCCTGTGTTTTTCTTTTTGTGCACGCAGCTAGTTCTACTTATCGTTGCCAGCATATACATGGCACGCTGCCTTTTGCTTCCTGTGTTTTTTGCCGCCACCGAATACGTTGGTTAGCGGTTAAGCGCGGGCTTTGTGAAGGCGCATTTCTACCCCGGCGTAATGCGCGCGGGCGCGCTGCAAGGCGACGTCACGTCGGCCAAAGCGAGACCCTCTTGGCCACCGACGCGTTCGGCGGCTTCGGCGCACTCTGACCGCACTGGCGAAGACTTGGAGCACGTCTCTATCGCGCGCCGAGTGCGCCAGCCGCCGCCGGCTCGGCCAGACCGGTTTGGCTCCGCGGAGAGGCACGTTGTGAAGTCATGTGCCTCCTCGGAACACCGCCATGGCGAAATCGCAAGTTCACGGCCAGTAAAGCATTGGCTTTAATACACCTGTTTTTGTGCCAGCTATGCAGCAACACGCGTGCAGCGGGTTAGTTCGGCAGACAATGCGCGAAAGAGTAGCGGTTGCCTTTTGCTTAAGCCAGTCAGTGTTTGCATTTTAATTTGATTCTTAACGTCTCTAAGCAACTCAGGCTATGATCGACGCCGCAGTGGAGGTCTACAGATAATTTCGACCACCTGGGGTTCTTAGACGTGCACTGACATTGTACCCGACGTCGGCCTCTAGCATTTCGTCTCCACCAAAATGCAACCGACGCGGCAGGGATCGAACCCGCGTCTTTCGTGTCAGCAGCCAAGCACCATAACCAATGAGCCACCGCGGTGGCAAGCGCGCTGGTGAGGAGCACACATTACATTAACTGATTGCTGCCGTGAAATTACAGCAATTAGACTTGAAATTACAGTAATTAGTTTGAATTTTAATGCATCACTTTTATGGAGAACCAATTTAGCAATGTAATTATTAGAGGAGGAATTTTGCGGCAAAATTAATTACTTCGGAAAAAAAATTTCTTAAAATGATTAGCTCCCCTTTGTGTCGGAAAACCTTTGCTCTCTGCAATGCCGAATAGGGCGCTTCTAATGCAGGAACGATGCGCAGTTAGCCTAGCCCTGTGTAACGGCAGGAGTGCACGTGTTGCGAGCCTCTCCCAAGCATAAAGCGCGTTTAGTGGGCTTAAGACGAGCTATGTGAGCGCGCGCAGAGTAGCTTCCATTGCTACACCGGCCAATGGCAATGCGTTGTCCCGTTACGCTCGTACGAGATGAGGAGGGAGAGGTGGAAACACGGACGGCGTGAATGCCCCCCCAAAGGTAGCTGCGATGATGTGGATAGTACCGCCGAATCAAATTGGAGGAGTCACTAAAGCTCCGTAATTAAGGTTGTGACAGGATAGCGCAATGGGTTAATTCCCATGTATGCAAAAGGTCATTCTCTAATTTACATTCGTGGATCCCTGGAAGTGCTCATATCCCTGATGCGGCAATAAATCAGGCTTCGCAGGCTTCCCGTATGCCTGTATTCTCCGCTACAGCGGTCGCTTTCATCGGCGCGCCCATCGCGTGAGCCGTGAGTTAGACGTTGAAGCAAACCGAGTTGTGGAGTCCATGCATGAGTGCGTTGCTTCTACCTCTAGAGCGCAGACTGCGGGCGGCGTCCGCTTCGTGGTTATCGATAACAGCGGCCTTCCTTTCGGGTCATTTGCGTGATTTAATGTGGTGCCTGGATGATGCCTCTCGCTCTTCCTACTCAACCTATCCCTAATCACGCTACCACGGAAACTGGCCGCAATCAAGAGTCTACAACACAACGCTAACCGAAGAAGCCCGGGTTCGAGTGAACCCCTGCGCCACGACAAGTGGTGGCAGCGGTGGGGTCCGAAGCCTCAATGCCCCAACAGCTGTGGGTTAGCGATGGGGATCTTAATCTACAAGCGACATCTGGATGGAAGCTACGGGACTGACGGCGTCACCATACTCAACGGGGTGAGTGCCCGATGTTTGCCTCTCATTTCTCCAGACCGCACTAGCACAGGCAGATAGATGTTAGGTGTTGGATTTTGGTTTTCTGGGCAATGAAAATTTGGCATTTGTGTTTTGATCGCTTCCAGCTGGAGCTTGTAATTTAGTGGGGATTAGCGGCACAACGTGTGATCCGCGATGGACAAGTTCAAAGTAGAGGAGCTCCTTGAAATTCTGGAACATCTGGACATTCCAGAAGGCCCCACTAAATCAAGTGAAGCGATTTGGGACATTATGCGGGCAAAGGTGGTAACGGTCGAGGAGGGAGGCGAGACATGGGAATTGATTCTAGAGCGAAGGCTTCGCGAGGAGAAAGAATACGAAAAAAGAAAACTTCGCGAGGCACGAGAATTGCACGAGAGAGAATTGGAGGCGAAGTATAGCGAGATACGGGCTGAGCTATAAAAAGTACGCGAGCAACAGCAGCAGGAGCTCACGCGTAAATTTCAGTTGCAGAGATGGAAAAGTGCGAGAGCCTGTTTAAAAATTTTCAAACAATAGAAAATTTCGTAACTTTCCTCGAAAAATCTTAGTTGATTTGCGTCATGGAAGAGCTAGACCAGTACTACTGGTCAACAATGTTGGTGACCATCCTCCCATGTTATGTCGGCGGCGTACTTGCGCGCCTATCCGACGAGGAGGTCGACAATTATGAGACCGCGAAAAGAGCACTTTAGAGGTACTTTGGCATTCGTGGAGAATCGGACTTCAAAGTACGAAGAGACGGAAGCAAACACCGCTCCCATCAGTGTGTCAGCGACTAGCCTAGGATCCCCGCTTCGTCAGCTAGGCAGACAGCCGTTGCTCAGGGGAGTAACGAGAGGGCAGGATTACGCCTAGAAAATAACTCTTGTTCGGCTGCTGCCGGGGCAGCATTTGTCGATTTAGAGGCGGACTGTAAAGTCCGAAGTGATCAAAGCGGGCAACGCTCCCATCTGTGTGCCAGCGACCAGCCTAGCAACCCCGCTTGTTCAGCTGGGGACAGAGCCGTTGCTCAGGGGAGTAACGGCAGGGAAGGTTTACGCCCAGAAAGGAACTCCTGTTCGGCAGCTGCAGGGGCAGCGTTTGTCTATTTAGAGCCGGAGAAATAGAGTTGAAGCTAACCCGTCGAAAACAAAGCCAAGCGACCGGCTTCGATAGCGAGTACTGACAACGAGAGGAAAAGCAAAGCGGCCGTCTCTAGCCCAGCAGCAGAGGCTGCTTTGATTAGTGAGGCACATGTTTTCTCTCGAGAGGGGAGTAGAGAGCTCGCAGGCAAGCGCAGTGAGGGAGTCAAGGGAGACACTCCTTCGATGCGGCTGGCTAGCAATAGTAGCCAAGTGTTCGAGACGCTTTACTGTAATGAGAGTGACCGCGAGTCACCTGAGTTCGCCGCTGAAACCCCAGGCCAGAACGCAATGTTAACCAAAGAGTGTGGTTCAGGTAGAATTGCGGGCCGGTGAGTTAGGACTGTAGTGCCGGATAGCGGGCCTCAAGAGAGCAAGCTGCTAGGCTCAGCGGAAAGTAAAGTGCAGTAGGAAGAATTTGTGGATATGGCGTGCAATGACTCACCGAAAGCGCGAGTCTATAGTTCCAGTTCAAGTGGGCAAAGCGGCTCGGTGCCGAGTCAAAGAGCAGATTTGCAGGGTGAGAGCACCGCGAGATAGGGAGGTGCGCAAGAGAGAACAGCTAGGGCAGTTTCTGGAAAGCGGCCGCACGCAAGGAGAGCCAAGCCAAGGGGCAGTCCGCACAGAAAGGATAAAGGACGGGCCCCAAAAAATGTATGGGTGAAGGCCGGTCAACAATGTAAACGTCCGAGACTGCTACCCCGGCACTCCACATGCGATAGGCCCCACAGGAAGGCCAGACTGACTAGAACGGTTCAAACAAAGCGGAAGCCACCTGCCCCATTGTGGAGACACTGCGGAAGTTCTTGCACGTCGATCGAAACTCGCAGCGGGCCACAAAGAAGCACGCACTGATACCACAGGAAAGACTGCAGCAGAACGCGCGCCTGTCAAAAAAAGGAAACGAAGGGTATTCACGAACCGAGAGATGAAGGCACAGCTTTCATACTCGTTCGTCCCCCTCCTCGCATTCTACTTTTCAAGTGCTGTTCAGGTACTGCAGACGCGCGCCCAGGGTGCGGAACGAATCATTTTCGCGTGGCGTCTGGAGGTCGCAGGGGTCAACGCGCACTTAACACCTTCAGTATTTGTCATGTCGTGGCTGCTAAAGCCACTGCCGGTCTGAGGCCACGCAGGGCGCGGCTGAAGTATAAAAAGAAGTACATTCCTTGAGTCACAACATGGTTTCAAAGGGATTGCATCTTGTATCTATACTCCTGTAGAATTTTTTTTGCGGGGGGGGGGGGGGTTATACCTGAGTGGATTTTGTAAGCTTCTTGATTTTCACGCAGTGATGTTTTTGAATACTTTCTGTTTTGCAGAGTATAGCTAAGTGTTGCGCGTAAACGGAACGAGCTTTTAAAGAACAGTGTTTTTTGAGCGGTAATTATGTCAGCTTAAGTGGCTGTGCAAGTAATGTTGCCTGCAGTATTTGGATTTTGCAGTAAGTTTTATGTTGTGTTAAGTAAGCAAATTTTTGCAGTGCAAGTTTTGCACATATACGGCAGGTGTCATAGTAATTTTTGAGCATTTACGGCAGGTGTAGTGTTTACTGTCCTCAAAGACGGAAAGGAACACCGCATTGTGGTGGTTACAAATTGAGAATAGGTTGAGGCAAAATTGGTCTCTGTCTGACCTCTCTGTTGATTCCACCCTGCCCGGGTGACGTCCGAGATTGTTCTGACCTTACCGACCAATTACAAACCAATTATAAATTTCCCGTTTGTCTTGAAGTGTCACGCATGATGACACTCATTTTGAGAGGTCCGAGCACCTGAAGCTAGCATCCGGTTCACGCTTCGTGTTCGTTGGGGAAAATTTTAATTTCAGAGGGTTTTTAGAGGATTTCTGCAGTGTAATCAGTCTTGATTTGGTGATGGTCTGGCGGGGCGAGTGGGCTACAGACGGCACTTGCTTTTATTGTGTATGGCTTGGCGTTTGTGGCTTCGTTTGCCTCGCCTCGCAGAGAAATTTCCGGAGCTGGACTTCAGACACCAGGAGAGGAGAGGCCTGGAAGACTGCGGAACGAGAGCCCATTCTCGCACGTCCAGTCATCCGAGCTGCTTAGGAGCAGCTAATCTTTCGGACGTATTAGAAACTTTTAGTTGCTGCCAACGTAGCGACATTGCGTGCGCAACGCTCACTACGTTCCGTACGCTGTAAAGGACACCCTCGTCACACTTATAGTTCGCCGTACCGCCGCAGAGCAGCCGTGTAGTATTTGTTGATGATGATGTTGGTCTGGTAGCTGCTATCGAATGCTTTTAGCGCCATCTATTACCACAAGCAAGAATTGCAATGCGGATTCAATCCAAAGAAATCTCGAGGCCAAGCCTCAGCCTTTCCATACTCGCATTCTCTGTTAGCAGGCAAGAGCCGGAGCGAGTTGTTTCCTTCCTCCAAGCCTGAGCCCTTTATACTTTAACATGGCTCGAAAAAATGTTCTTTCGAATGCTCATGTGATCTCTATGTTGTCATGGCAAGATATCGACGACATCGTCACCTGGCGAGCGGAGCGACGGATATTTGGAGCTGCTACGCAACTGCACAACGGCGATGACGACTACGAGATGAGCAGCAACTGGGATGAGTTTTCAAACTTCAAACTACCGCTCACGATACGGGCTGCTAGATATGGACCACTTCGAGCCTACACTTTTCAGGCAGCAATTCACGTTTGCTAAAGAGGATTTTGGTGAACTGTGCAGCGCCCTTCGTATTCCCGACGCAATCACGACTGCACAAGACGACAACGTTCCCGGCCGAGAACCCTTGAGCATTACATTGCGAAGGCTCGCTTATCCAAACAGATGGTGTGACTTGGAAACGATGTTTGGAAGGCATTCGTCTGTAATGTCGAGCACTGCAACAATGGGGATAGACCACGTCTTCGCCGCTTTTGGACATCTTATCGCTGACTGCCACAACCATGACTGGTTATCGACTGCTGTGCTCCAAAAGTTTGCAAATGTAAGTCACAATTGAAAGCTGCGCGTCTGACGCTGTCATTACACAGCAGTACCTCAATGCTTGTCTTCTAATTTTTCGTTATAGGCTGTTAAAGCTAGAGGCGCACCATTGCAGAACTGTTGGGCTTTTATTGATGGGACTGCCCGCCCTATATGTCATCCCAAAAGGAATGAGAGGCTGTTTTACTCAGGACACAAAAGAGTGCATTGCACAAAATACCGATCATTGATGCGCCGAAAAGGAATTATATGTCATCTGGATGGGCACTAGCCAGGGAGCTATCAAAGTTCAAGTGAGCCCCTTATATCATTCTCTCTGATAGTTTGGTGTCTTGATTGTCTTCACTGAGTGCAACCAAAAATTCGCACCGAAATGTCAGAAACATACTATAGTGTAATTTACCTCCCGTAAATGGGCTTTTTTCCAGGAATACTTTGAGAGAGTGGACTGTACGCCAAGTTGGAGAAGATAGTGAACGGCGAATACTTGGGTATTTATGGGGACCCTGCATACCCGCTTCGGCCACTTCTGATGAAGCCGTATGGTGGTTGCCATTTGGCACGTGGCCAGGAGGCTTTCAACTATGCAATGAGCGGAGTCCACCAGGTGGTAGAATGGGGATTCGGCAAGGTTATTGCTCAATTTGCCTTCCTCGACTATAGGAAGAACCAAAAACTTCTTTGGCAACAAGTGGAAAAAATGTATAAGTTGGCCAAAATCTTAACGAACTGTCACACAACTATTTATGGCAGCCAGGTGTCCACGTATTTTAACTTAGACCCGCCTATCTTGCGTAAGTACCTGCACCCACTCCCTGTGTATTTATTTACTAATGAATCTTGGCCGCCTAGAAGAGACGGTAGCTGGGCGATCCCTTCTCCAGCGGCTCTGCAAGAGATATGAGTCGAAGGCTTACTTGGCACTCAATACCCTTAGTTCTTTAGGCTTTAATGTCCGAAGGCAAAGGAAACGGTTGAAACCCCCTGGTCTAATCCGACCCTCGACTGTACGGTCACAATTCCCAATGTGAACGCAAAGCGCAGCTCTCCTTTGGCAGCAACTCGTTCGCTCGTACTTGAACATTTGGAAACAGAGTATGCGCGCCATCCTTAAATTTTCACTGATGGTTCCATGGACAAGGCCAGACAAGCTAGTGCAGTGGTTTTTATATTCTTTCTTTGGACTGTAAGTGGTCCGTACGATTTACTGCTGTCGTATCCTCCACAACAGCTGAAAGTGTTGGTATTGAGGCGGCTTTACGGAAGTTAGGGTCTTGTACGGCTCAACCTGTTGTCATCCGAACTGATTCAAAATTTGCGCTTCAGAGGTTAGAGCGTGGATTCCCTACTGATGCCTTGTCTATAAGCTCTCTGCGCTTGGTGCAGAATCTGCACAGCAGAGGCTTTACTCTATATTTCCAATGGGTTCCCTCTCACATAGGAGTCAAAGGTAATGAGGTGGCAGACAATCTCGCCCATAAAGCTCTGTCAAGGAATCCATCAAAAAAGTACCTCAAGATGGAAAAAGTCTCTACAGGAAAACGGTGCTCGATCATTTCAGTACCCTGTGGAGTGCACCCCACAAGCCATGTGTGACCAACGGACTGAGAAGATCCCAGGCGACTCTACTGCATCGAATTCGCACGGCCTTTGCTCGCACTCCTGCCTGGATGCATAAGACGGGGATGGCATCGTCTTCGCTCTGTTCTTTATGTGGTGTGTGCGGAGATATTGAACATTATATTATGTAGTGCCCTGAGTACAACGCGGTAAGGTATGTGATGTTCGCTTCCTTCAAGAAGACAGGAACCCGCACAGTACAGTTCAGGACATTGTCTACCCGAGTGGAAACCAGACACGCAGAAGGGAGGCTGCACGCTTTCTTTTAACATTTCTGCAGGACACGGATCTTGTTTCTAAATGGTGACAGCACGAACGGACTGTGCCCTATTGTGATTGAATGTGTGCTTATATGGAGTCTTCTGGAGTGGACTACGTTATACTGTGAGTTAATGTGTGTATGGATTGTGGCACTACAATGGTCTATGTTCTACTGTGACTAAATATGTGCATAGATGACGACCTCTGGAGTGGACTGTGATGTGGACTGTGTGGAGTGATTGTGTGCATAGATGGTGACTGTGGGGAAGGAATGTGTGCTATTATAAGAGACTGTGCGCATAGCGGGGTAGATGCGACAGTCTTTAGGACATTATTGACATAAAAGGGACGCTACGGTGCAGCAATTTCCGGCAGAATAAGCAAGGCTAACCGCACCTGTAGCATTCAAAACCTCAAATAAACTCAACTGTAATTATCTCAGCTGAGATAAAGCGTATTTCAATAAAATGAAACAAGCTTGTGCTTGGGCACCTCCTAATTTATTTTTGCCGTGAGGCTTTGAATCAACTGTATGAGAGCATTGTCCCTTGCATCAGCACGTCTCCGCTCCTCAGCTCGATGTCGTCTCTCCTCTTCTTTTTCTTGGGCGCGTTCTCGGCGTTGCAGAATTCTTTCTTCGCGCTCCATGATTTTCAACTCTTTCTCGCATTGGAGCTTGCTTTCTTCTAACGCCAATCGGCGCATTTCGACTTCGCTTTCTTTTTCTTTCATGATCATATCATGTCTCATACTTTTAAGCATGAAATCGTAGTCGGTGTTCTGATCTGGTTTTCTTTTCCTGGAGAAGACACAATTTTCAAAGGAATAAGCAGGGAACATGTATGGCATTTCATGCCTCAGGCACAATGTCTAGAATACGAACATTTGCAAATAACCTGCCTCGTCCTGGGTAACTCGGGGGCGTTTGCTGTTGCACTCGCTCAGATGGCTGAGTGTTGGGAAGGCTCGATCCTGGCATCAGGCACTGCAGGAGTTGAGTCCATAGGAGGCCTGACATCAGGCACTGCACGAGTTGGGTCCATAGGAGGCGTGCTTGGGGCGCGCTCCTCGTCGTCTGCGTCGTTGCCAGCATGCCGTGCAATAACTCTGCCAGCGTGGCCCCGCTGCTGCCTGTAAACGCAAGTTATGAAAATTTGCTTTCACCAACAAACCTGCATGATGCAAATTCAGCCTCTGTGATCGCAACTGAATTATTGCCGTCTGCAGAAATGCTTACCGGCCATGTCGAGGTCGATACCGGCACTTTCCTGGTGGCGTAGTCCGACATATCGCCGCGTACTTCTACATGTACAAATCCCTGGCAGCGGCCGTCTTCTTCCTCGCTGCGGTGTTGTTCATCGGCTGGGAAGCGGCTGCAAGGTCTTTCCTGCTCGCAGACCTACCATATCTTCTTGAACGTCTAATCTTATAAGGTGTCCCTTCGATTAAACACAATATGTCCTGAAGGAGTTGGTCACGCTCGCTGTGCTCTTCTGTTCCCCCGATCTAAATGGAGCCAAGTACAGAAATTAACGCTTGCGCGCACACATAAAAATAATAGAAAACTTAATTTTTTTCATTCCTCCTATCGTTGGCGGCGTACCGCGAAATCAAGAGGTGGAACCGATCACGCACGCTACGTGACGTCAATGGTTTTTTCAGCATCGCCTCAGTCGAAGGCCGATGTCGTCCCATTGGTCGGGATTTCGAAAGGGGTCACTTGCTTGTACTTCAAGAAGTAAAGCTACATCAAATTTCGGCGTATAAAATAATCTGCCTGCGTTGGCTGCATCTCTTCCGTTACTCGCGTCGGCTTGCATGTTTATCGTGGATGGCAGCACGTGCACCACTGGCGTGTGCTTGTTTACGATGCTGTGGTTCCCTATCGTGCTGCCATCTAGTGACAAACTCTGAAAGCGCTGCAGCACTGGGCTGAACATTTTTCAGTTTCTGACAACGTAATTAGTATATTACTGTTTTTAATGAATGAAAAAAAAACGTATAATGTTTAGGTAAGTGCAAAAACAGGCACATGACTAAAATATTAATCGACAGGTGCGGTTGCTATGACGATAAACGTACACAACGTGGCTGAGGCTTAGAAGGCCAAATATTGCCACATCTGAAAAACGAGAGGCATTTGTCGCTAATATTTTGGCGTGTGGGGGAGAGTAGACAAAATAAAAGCTAACAGCAAAGTTTAGAGCGAGCCATCGCGTTGGATAAAGGAACGACGAAGTGAATTCGGTCCGCAGCGGGCGAGATGTTAGCCGCCATGTTTTCTACGCAGCACGTAGCGTCCCACGTTGCATACGCAACGCTATGTTTCATAGCGGGTGGGCGTCCGCAACGCGCGGCTAGATACGTTGCGTTCTGCGCATGCACATTTGTTACCCGCAGTGTCGTTGCGTACGCAAGCTCACTGCGTACGTCCAACTAAAGGTGTCTATTGTCTGGCGGCGGGGGTGCTGTTATGAACGGTATGCACACCAACCGAAAATAATTAAAGCGAAGATTCCATGGACCAGGATGATCACCACGGTAGGGGTAATTTCCACCTGTCGTTTAACCCCACGAGGGACCCACGAGAAAAAGATGTGCTGAGAATATGCGTGCGGAATCTTTCCCACGCTCTTAAGGAGGGTGGGGGGAGATGACCTTCCCTTTGTCTGGTTCGCTGCGAGACGCTACCACTGATGAACAAGACGACGGAGGGAAGAGGGGACGATGCCTTCCTTATAATCACCGTGGCTGACGAAAACGTCCCGACCGGAGAGAGCCCGCCGAGGTTGTAGCCACGGCGCCGTATGTTTGGATGGACATGTGCAGCTTGGGGCAAAGTAGGAGCGGACCTCCGAATCCTCCTCGCCCATTCCCACGGTGCTCCGCGTGATATGTGCTGTGTAACTCTCCCGATCTG
Organism: Amblyomma americanum; assembly: GCF_052857255.1. Classification (NCBI taxonomy): domain Eukaryota; kingdom Metazoa; phylum Arthropoda; class Arachnida; order Ixodida; family Ixodidae; genus Amblyomma; species Amblyomma americanum. Next base: position 496,088,251 of record NC_135497.1, on the reverse strand, counting down.
TGCCTCGTGTCCAATTGGTCACCGCCTGGTGAAAGGGGTGGAGCCTGAGTGTATTTAACCAGCGTCCCGAGTACAAACGATCGCTCTGGGCCCTGACGACAAGGCTCATCCAGTATCCTGACGCTATAAACTTTTAATTTGTGACTGTTTGCTCTTTTCTAAATTATGCAGTTTCTTCAAAGTGCCAGTAAGTCCACTTGTTTTTCGTTTTCCCAACCTTCAAGTGCCATCTTTCCTTAGCCCGAAGGCTCGGACACGCTACCCGAAGGAACCCGGGTTCGAGTGAACCCCTGCGCAACGACAACGCGCAGTTCTCGCAATTAAACATAGCTATTCATGTCGGCCTACTTCTCCATCTTTTGCATTTTACATAATCGCAAAAATAAAAAGTGTTTATTTTCTCTCATAGCGGCTTTATGGCTGGCGCAGGTTCTAATGAAATGGGAAGAAGTTTTGAGAAATGCCATTTCTTCGCAGTTGATGACGTTGTTATACAGCAGAAGCTTCTGTGTGGTTGCATATTATGTGAAAATATTGTAAATAGCCACGATTTTTTGTGCAAACGGTTTTTGTGAGAAAAAAAATGTTCTTTAAGATTCAAGTCCTCGAAGTCTTGCGTGCACTCGTATTTTTCTGTTGATATTACAGGGAACGAAACAACTAACCTTCTGGCTTTATTAAAGCAGAAAAATGTCTAAGATATTGTTTGTGCGCAGGCTGTCTTATCTTTTTTTACTGGCGGCTTATAACACCCCTTGAAAAATATTTCTGGCTACGCACTGACAGTGCGCATCCACAGTCAATAAATACTGCACAAATTGGTCCTAATGTACGAAAATTGTAAATTAGGGCCACGCTCTACGTAAGAGTTAAATTTGTACAACATACAGTGAACCGCTTCCATAATTAATGCAAATTATGTTAAACAATTATTGAAATCTCATGTCCACCACGGGAGCTAGTAGGCTTTGGTTTCATAACTTTCATAACTGTCAAAAAGGCTTCATGCAGCGTAATGAAAGTCAATATCACTTTATTGCCTCCAGATGTCTTATCTCATTTAGTTATTTAGCTTGTTGCTTTCAAACCACTAGCTATTTTTGCTCTACAGCTCTGCAAGGAGTGAGCAATGTTTTAGTGTAGGTGGTCTGTATTTCGTTCACTTGAGGTTTCACTCTACGTGAAGAGCACTCTGATCCCTGCTGTTGCAGTTGTTTATGCGAGCCGACGTTGTGATAGCAAATGTGAGTACAAGCACAGCAGCTGCGCAGGAGTTTCGCACCTTAGCAACTTTAGGAGAACATATTAGATACAAGGAAAGAAGAAATCGTACCACTAGAACTGGCGAAAATAGGGCTGTTGGTGTGACTTTTCCCGGATCCGCAGAGAATCGCAGTACGTCGAATCCTCCGGCACCGATCGTTACAGCATGAAGATGTATGGAGCAATGTATCACTGCGTTCATACGGACTGCGGAACGGTGCAGATTTGGTTTCCCGTTCGTTTTTTTTTCTCGGCTTTATGAGCGTTATGCTAACGTGTTCCCATGAGGTTGGCGAGGGGCGTCTGCTGCTGGACCTCAACTTTTCATTTCTTGCCTGCCCTCCAGGTACCGCATAGATTCGTTAAATCGCGGCAGAACCCTCCACTACGGCCCCTCTTCCTTCACTCCCACTTTCTTCCTTCCGTCACGACACAGTTGAGGTGTTGACCGAAGTAAGACTGCTACCGTGCCTTTCCTTTCGTGATAGCCAATCATTAAGAAAGCAGTTCATGCGCTCAGGAACTTGACCCTAATACTGCACGCGCCCCTGCAGTTTTGGAGGCGGGATTGCTCCCAGGGTGCGGAATTGAGCTGCGAATGCTCATGCGGCCTGGCAGGTGTCAGCACCTCAAGTCCATCTACGCATGCGAATATAGCTCCACCACAGAAGCGGTTTGCTGCAGTGTTTAACGGATGGCTCTTCGCTTAAGCTCTCTGTTGTACCCGGATGCGGAAATTTTAACCTAAGAATACTTCGTCACCGCTGCCTCGCAGATGAGTATACGACGCTGGTCTTGGCCGAAAACTACAGGTGTTGACAAGATTATAATGCAACCTCGGAAGACGATAACACCACAAGACCGAAGTCATTCTCCGGAGAGGCTTTGACCTGCTTTTGCTTACGTTGCATACGCCGACGCCGCAGACGAAGCACTGTCATCTGTAAGAGAGAAAAGCTGCTTCATCTGCTTGGCTGCTCGCCTGTCGCCTCCATCCTGCCTCTATCTTTGTAACCAGGCCGTGTGACCAGGAAACAGCCGCCAGGAACCTGCAGCTACTCCAGTCCACCGACGCCAATGTATCTCTTCCACTGTGTCGATAAAGCATAACGCGGAAACCCCCTCTCTCATTGAACACAAAGTATTGGGCTTTCACCGTTCTCGGAGCTGGTGGTGACGTCGACCGGTCCCGCTTAGGTTCGCTGGCAGCCATACTACATTGGAGCGTCCGCCGGAAATTGTCTTGACTTTAGAAACGCTAAACTTACACATTGATCTCAAGCAAAATAATGAGAAAGACAGCCTTATTTGCAAAAGCTTATTGTTAGAAATCTACATAAAGCGGTTTTGTTTGAAAAGTGCTAGCGACAAAAGTGTGGACAACCTCGGCCATAAGAATTTAAAAATACAGCGTTACTGTCCTGACATTCAAAAGTGACTGAAGTAATATCTCAGTTGTACAACTCCACAGGTAGTTTTTCATTTAGCGTGAGCTTATTGTCCTGCTTTTTGTATCTTTTCCTTTCGCACATGATTATTAAGTTAGAGATGTTTTTTTGTATGGCCTCAAATCGATATGAAAGTTGTCTACAGTGAAAGCAGCTCGTAGGAAAAAAGGACGGTAGCGAGTGTTTATTGTCTAAGAGGTCTAACGTGTCAAACGAACTCAGGCTATTAGGGATGCCGCAGTTGAGGGTTCTGGACAATTTCGACCACCTGGGTCCTTTAAGCCTGGACTCCATGTACGCGAAAACTCACGCGAACGCGACGGCGACGGCGGCAAGCGACGAGCGACGCCGTCGCGCGAAGCAAAATGCATGTGTCGCTTGCAGTGTCGCTCGGATCTGCACCCACAGAAAATTTCGCTCGTCGCCCGGAAGTCCCCCACGCGATTGGCCAATCAGAGCCCACAAAGCCGTTTTGCTGTTTGTCCATGGTTTGTCACGGGTACATCTCACGAAACCCTACCAGCGCATCGTCTTAGTGATCGCCACCGTCGAGAAATTATTTGATTTCGTAGCTGAGAGGCAGACCCGCATGATTTAAATAATTAAAACAACCTACTTGTTGGTTGCGGAGGCCTAACAGCATTTGGAGCGGGCTACGCGAGCGGGCGTACTGCAGGGATAGATGTGTGTCGAGCCGCGGGTTCCGGCGCTCGATCCACCGTGCCGCTGCGCTCCAACTGTATATACGTGTAGAAACACTCGCGGTGCGCATTCTCACTGGTATATTACAGTTTGCTCACTTACAATCAGATTGCGGTGATAGTTTATGGGAGTGTTTTTACTAAGCCGGAGTTCACAGGCACCGAACAAAAGCACACCTTCCCCGCGAATCCGTGATGTGACTTCGTCTCCGCAAGCATGCCGTTGGTTATCTCCACTGCCGCTACACCGGTGCCGTAGAGGAAATATTTCTTTTGCCCTGACTATTAGGCACGCTCAGAAAATTTTAGGAGAGAGAACAGTTTACGGGCATGTTTCTAATGGTGTCTTCGACTGGTCGCTCCCGCGATCCGGATATGATCTGTCAGAGTGGGAGCCGCTCTCGCTCTGAGCGCATAGCGAGACTAGTCAAGCCGAATGGTCAGCGAGTTTTAGAGCGGAAACGCAGGAGGCAGAAGGGGGACGTAACTTCCGGAACCACTACGCGGCACCGCTGCTGATGTCAACAGTAGCTGCACGTAAGGTCCCTTGATTACCTTCAGCCACACGTGGCCGCACACAGTTCGCATCGCGGTCGGCGCTTAGCCTGTATCGATCGCTACCCCGGGTTTCCGTCCTACGGGACGCTCATTTTTCGAACATCGCCTTGTGGATAGCACTGGCGTCCTCGTCTGAGCTGCTGCTGGAATCACTGTTGTCGTGCGACAGCAACACAGACGGCATTCCAAGCGTAGTTAACCGGCACCTCTTGGACATTTTTTGTTTCACACAGCGCGGCCCACGCAAAACACAACACAGCAAGGACGCTACAACTGCGTCAGAGCGCTCTGAGCTGGAGGCGAGCGCTCACAAAGAACCAGCCGAATGTAGTCAGAGCGCCCGGTTTCGACCAGCCGAATGTGCGGTCGCCTCTCAGAGCGCTCTAGAGCGATCTAAAGCAATACCACCTAGATAACTTTACAAGGCCCCCGCATGACCTCCTCGCCAAGCGTCTACGTCACTGCTAAGAGATGCAGCGCGCAGCAGGTTGACGTGGCGCCATCTGGGAGAAAACTGACTAAGCGGAAAAATTCTGTTCCCTCGATCAGATTTGGAATTATCCTGGCTTGGCTCGAACTTGGCTATTTTCTTGTCGCTTCAATTAAAACTCAAGAAAGCTCTTTTCTTATTTTTGCCACGCTTATATTAACGAGTTTATAGTTTGAAATATTGCAAAAATAAATGTCGTGTTAAGCCTTGCATCCTTGCTGTCAACTGCGGCTTTAACAATGTTTAATATCAAACTCTACTTGCGCTTGAAAGCTAATGCCAGTCCGCATCCTAAGTTGGTTGGGAACACTGAGACAACCAGTACGCACATGGTCATATGGTGCTAGCTGACGTGAATGTGTCGCGTTTTCACGGAAGAGCTCAAGAACTGTGCAAGCTTTTTCATCTGCAGAGGCTTCGTTTGCGTGTTTGAACCTGCGTAGCCTCAGTTCTGAAATGCCTGGCTGCTGCTGCGCCCCAGGCTGCAGATCAAATTATGATGGTGGTCCGAGTGTCCGCGTCTTCAAGTTTCCTGCCGACGAGATGCAAAGGGCAGCATGGACAAAGGCTATTTCTCGCGAAGATTTTGTGCCAACCAAGCACACTGTGGTAAGCGTCGCTTTTGGTGCTGTTTTTCAGGATGCTTGCCTTAAACTTTTTGCTTTAGTAAAACTTCTTTTTAGCCTAGTTAGTGCATTTTGAACCAAGGAAAAGGAGCAGCGCAAAAGCATGCAACCACGCAAGAAAGGACAAGACACGAGCGCTGTTTTCGCGTTTTGTGCCGTGTCTTGTCCTTTCTTCTCTTGTGGTTGCATGCTTTTGCGCTGCTCCTTTTCCTTGGTTTTGTGCTTCACACATTTTTTTTATGGCTTGCTTCGGAGAGGGGACTTTTTCGTCACTTTCTTATTACTTCGATTTCCCAGTTATTTCGCTTGCCGAATTTTGTAAGCCTGTCGCCCAAACCTAATGAACTTGTGGTTTTACTTTGTTTTTAGGTGTGTGAAAAACACTTTCAAACGAGTGACTTCGTCAGGTTTGCAGCGTACACGGACGAGAACACTGGAAACGTTATCGAAGTTCCGCTGCAGCGTGTCCGCCTGAAGCCAGCTGCTGTCCCGAGTGTGTTTCCCGGCTGCCCGAAATATCTCTCTCAGCCACCATCTTCGCGAGAAGCTCCTGCAGAAAAGAAGGCCCGACTCGAGGCGGCGTCACTGCGAAAAGCGATAGAGCTTTCTGTTGCTGCTCAAGAGGAAGAAGATCGCAGGAACAAAATTTGCAGTTTTGGGGAGCTGTGTTCTGCCTTTCCGAAGCTTAAGACTTCTGACTTCTGGTCTGTGGTCACTACGCAGGCAAATGTTTTGTTCCTGGAGCTCTCCTCGACCAAGCTCCCGCAGTGCGTTCATCAGTGGTGGTTTTAGACGACCTGTCTGTTCAGGTGTTTCTCGGAGGGTCCCGTCTCCACAATCTTGGAGACGAATGTGTGCCGTCACAAATGAAGGATTTAAGGGAGCTTGATAAAGTGCTGCAGTCTGTTGAAAAGCTGCAGAGTTGTGCTAGTGGCAGCGAAAAGGAACACCAGCTTCTCGAAACTGTGCTAATGCTCCTGGATGAGGTGAACAAAGATTATGAGCTCCAAGAACATCATGAATGGAACTTACAGGTACTGAAATTTGTGCGAAGCCAAGTCGAGCTTGTTTTGAAAAATATGCCCCGATATCCACCAGATGTACTCGTGTTTTCAGGTCTGCTGTATACCATTTCTCCACATGCATACAGGTTCAGCAGAAGCTCGCTTAAAATTAAGCTGCCGCACCCAGACACTATTCGACGACTGTGTTCGTCATATCACATGAATCCAGCACTTGAACAGCAAGATCCTTGTTTCTTGAACTATGCTAAAACTGTATTGCAAACAATGGCCGAGCATGAGCGCACTGTGACATTAATGATGGATGAGATCCATCTTCAAACCTATTTTGAGTTCAAAGCAGGCTTCGTTACAGGTGCCGCAGCCAATAGTTCCGATCCGGCTAAAACAGCGTATGTGTTCATGCTACAAAGCCTTTTGTCAAGCAACAAGGATGTTGTTCACATTTTGCCAGTCGCACAGATAGATGCAAAAGCACTGCATCTATTTTTGCACGAGCTCATTACTGACCTTGAGTCACTTGGATTTAAGGTACTAGCTGTTGTCCAGACAACAATGCTATCAATCGGAAAGCCATGACATTTTTTGCTAACCCCCCCAAAGCCAGTATAGTTTACACACACCCAGCTGATTCCTTTTGTCCACTGTTTTTCATTTTGGACCCTGTGCACCTTTTGAAGTCAATTAGGAACAATTGGCTAAACCAGAGAAGCAGTGGAAAGTGTATATATTATCCTGATCCAAGCAGCAATGACCCAAAGCCACCTATTCTTACGGCATCATTTAAATCTTTGTGTGATCTGCATGAGGCTGAGCAAAATAACCTTTTAAAGCTGGCACCAACACTCTCACTGAAAGCACTGAACCCATCAACTATGGAGCGCCAGAAAGTTAAGCTTGCTCTCAGGATTTTTATTGAATCGACAGCAGCTGCACTGCAATGTTTCGCTGTACAACATGCTAAAGGAACAGCAGATTTCATAAACACCATTTTGACATGGTGGCGAATAGTGAATGTAAAGACGCCAAGAAAAGGTGAACGCCTGCGTGATGAAATGCAGTCTCCGATTGCGTCAACAACATGTCCAAAGCTTGAATTTTTGAGGAAAATACCAGAGTGGCTAGACTACTGGGCTAGCCTCAGACACGATGCTGGCCACCTGACGAAAGAAACTCGCATGGCTTTTGGCCACACGAGCCACGCTCTGCATGAGATTGCTTTATACTGCCTGGAAGAGCTGGGATTTCGGTATGTGCTCCTTGGAAAATTTCAAACAGATTGCCTTGAGGATAGATTCGGGAAGTATCGCCAGCTATCCGGAGCCCAATACCATGTCTCGATCAGGCAGATTTATGAATCTGAGAACAAGCTAAGGCTTCAAAAAGTACTGGACATGCCTGATCTTGACATTATTGCAGAACCGACCTCCGTCATAAGTGTTGAATCACTTTGTGCACAGTTCAGTATAGCAGTGACCAATGCTGATGTAGCAAAAAAAATCGTCGATGATTCCTGTTGTTACGTATGTTGCGGGATACTGTGCCCATGCAACACTGAAAAAGCTCATGTGTATGTCGTGCAAGGACAATCTCGTCCTGGATAACACCAGTTTGGACCATGATGACACACTGCTCATTTCAGGCATGACAAGAGGAGGATTAAAGTTTCCACGAGATGTCGTAGTGAACGCTGTACTTTATACAGAAATAGTCCTTGACAAATTGAGGAGTGAGCAGTATGCATCCAAATTTCTGGCTCTTCCAAATCAGAAGGAAGCCCTTGTTTCTCTTGTGTCAACCATTCTCCACGATTCTGGAGACCTTGATACGTGTGATTCTGGTCATTCGCCAGAAAAAGTCAGGCACCATATTTTGAGTGCTGCTGCCAACACGCTGTTAAATATGTGCAAAACGAAAAACAACACAACAGTGTCGAAGGGGCAGCGAAAAATGCAAACTCTAAAGAGTTGAGGATTGATGACTGTATCGTTTAATGGCAAGTGTTTCTGAGAAAGCGGACCTTTCTTGCACACCTGATTACATCATAAAGATAGCTTTGTATTAAGGCATTTTATAATCTGTACGTGTTCTTTTCATACTTAGCAACTGCAGCTATAGAACATTTGATAGAACTGTAGTGAGTGGTAACTTGTGTACCAAATCTTTTTCCCTTCTGTATGATGGACATGTAAATGCAAATGGGTATGTTTGTTCCTGTTTCATACAGTATGGCACTGAACAAATTGTACTGGATTCTTGTGTGCGCATCTCACCAAATCACACAACTTGGTGACAGCTATATTCTTTGTGTATGTGTGTGTGAGTGTGAAGTGCTTAAATAAACTCTTTATTCACTGTATTCGTTGCAACTTTTTTTAGAAATCTTGCTGGTTTGTTGTGAAACATCCGTGCAACGTGAAGTAGTATAGAATAACATATGAAAGAAGCTGACAGTCAATGCAACCAAGGAAAGCATAGGAGAATGTTTGATTTTTACTGAAGTGGTTATGAGTGGGAAGTGAATAGTGTAATCATTTTATGGATGCAAGACAACTGACTAGGAAGAATTAAAAAAAAGTCAAAGGAGCTACAACTGGGGCTAGTTGGAAATGCATTCTTGAAGGGGATGATAAGCGCTGTCAAAATACGACAAGGGACGAACAAACAGGGCAAAGCGCTTTCTGGCAACTGTTTATTCTATGAAGAAACATGAATGTATATACACATGTTAACGTCAAATCATGCGCAGAAGAGGGAAGACCGCACCGCACTGACAAGAGCGATATGAAGAAAGAAATAAAATAGAATAGAAACGAACAACACGTGCGTTTACAACAGCCGAAGATTACTTATCTTGAGGTAGTTTAATTCAGTTCTCCCTAACAACACCGAAGCGGAGCTGACGCATTGCTTATCTGGAGCAACATGCATAGCGAAGGCGTCGATTATTTCGCGTTCCCGCCTGTTCCTGAAGAATACATATTCTAATCAGAAACCGTTAAATACTAATATTACGCTGGCACAAAACACGCAGTATTTTGAGAAATGGGTGCCCGACGGGCAACCGGAAAAACCGCGTGGGGTGAAGCTGACTTCCAGGCACATCTGTTGTGTGTGACGTCACGGACGGGTGCGGAGGCCTTGAGCTAGTCTAGGTGGTATTGTCTAAAGCGACCAGTCGAAGACACCATAAGCTTGAGTGCGCAAAGCACGGAATCCGCTACGCACGTCGCGGGTGCGCGTCGCCTGCCGCCTTCGCTTGCATGGAGGTTGTCCACAAGCGACGGAGCGAGCGTCGCAGTGCCGCCTTATCGCGTCGCTCGCTCTTTCGTTCGCTTGCATAGAGGCTGCTAACAAGCGACGAAGCGAGCGTCGTAGTGCCGCCTTGTCGCGTCGCTCGCTCTTTCGCGCACATGGAGCCATGCTTTAACGTGCACTGACATTGGACAGTGCACGATCCTGTAGCATTTTCCCTACATCGAAATGAAGCAAGTGCGCTATATATATGTCTCAATCTCAATAGACAGCTGAACAACCGTGCTAGTGGCTCGATTATGGAAGTAAATATTGGGAGGGATCTTAATTCTGCTTATGTGGAGGAATGCAAAAGCATGTCTTTGATCTTGAATTTTTTCTGACTCGTAACGTGGAGTGTGGCTTTTCGTCATTTCTGGTTGCGATGTACTATACTTCGCAATTTCCGGTTACGACATAACACACCACTCCTGCATTGCATTTACAACGTAGTACACCACTTGGTCATTTCCGGTTACGTCACAGTTATAATACGAAAATTGCTTTTTGATGAAAGAAAAAGGCGGAGTAGCTCTCACATCTCGACATCTCGGTGGACACCTCAACTGCGCCTTAAGGGGAAAGGTAAAGTCTCGGGAAGCATGCATTTTAAGGTGCATATGTCATCGGTCCGAACCACTTCGCAAGCTAGCCTCCAAATTGACTAAAACATGCAAGCAATATATTCAAAGCGAAATGCTATGACACTACCCAGAAAGCTGTACAACGAATGGTGTCTCAAAATTTTGGCGCGAATATAGTCAGGAATGTTGCCACAACATTGAAGTCAGGTAGTGATGACATCGCTGGGATTTCATCTGCACGTTTACTGGGGAGGAGGTCCACCGGGGTATCTTTTACAGCCGGCTTGTCACTTTGGCGGACGCGGTTGTTGCGACGCGAGCATGGACGCGTCTTTTTCTTTACATCTTTCTTCTCGCATCTTTCTATTCTCCTCTGTCCGCAGGTGGCAGCGATTATAGCTCATCTGGAGCCAGAAGCCAGGCTCGGGAAATTCTTTTTATCTCTTTAATGAGCCAAACGCGAGGAGATGCTTACGTACGGTACTTCTCAGATGTTTTAAGCATTTGCGGCAGAAGGCCTGAGCATCAAGCTGTACGACATTCGGCGACGACAGAATCAGCACTCGCCCCGGCTGCCACGAAAAAAACTCTAAAGTGCCAACTCCAAGGGCCCTTCCTGGGCTTGCGCGCCCAGCGTCGGTGCTCTTGGCGTACGCTAGAACGGGCGTCAAAAAGGGGCATGCATCTCCATGTTCCTGGTTCTGGCTTGCTTCCCCTTTCGATCCGACAGAGAGAATTTCAAGCCCTGAAGAGAAGAGGTTGGGGGGCGATGAAAGGACAACTTAAACCGCTAAGAAAAGTTCGGGGAACCTTAAAGAGCTTCAAGCCATGAAGAAAAGAGCCACCGAGAGCCCCGCGATCCTCCTATTGTTGTAAACTGAACCCCGCTTCCGACGCGTATGCGAGCGCCCGTGCGCTGGCGCCGATATCTAGCACGGTCAGATATCGGCGCCTCGCGAGGTTTGCTGGCGTTTCCAACAGTACGCATGCGCAGATCGGTTCTTGCGTACGTCAAAGCGCCGGCGCTGAGCACGTACGCCCAGGAAGGGCCCTTGGAGTTAGCGCTTTAGGCATGGCTTCGGCCCGCAAGTACGAGCACGACTGGAAGTTCCTATGGACACGAAACGGATCCATCTTTGCGCGGCGCACTGCGTCATCCCCAGTCATTCCGATTACTCGAGAAACTGATCTAGACAAGATCAGCAGTGACGCGCAAGGCACTGTGTCACCAGCAGTCGTCCCGAACGGCGATGCTTCTGCGTAGGAAGGTCTTCTGATACTTATCGATGTTCATATCCTAAATGGCCAATGCTTTCGCTTCTCCCGAAGACATCGCTAAACTTAGCAAACCAAACAACAGAGCCAAGTGTCTTAAACTGCCGCATTTCAATGCGAGATAAATCGAGTCAAAGAAAGGATGACATATCTGCATTGCTTAAATCTTGCCATTTCAACTTTGATGTCCTTTTTTAATTGAGACGTGGTACAACCAAACCTCTGAATAATTTTGTGCAACCCGAATATCACCATTTATGTTTAAATCGCATAGACAGGAGAGGAAGCGGCGTGTCGATGCTAACATTATTATCGCATTGTCAAATTTTAAATGAATATAACCTTATCACATATGACTACGAAATACTTAGCGTGAAAAAGGATAAAAAATTGCTTGCAGTGGTGTACCGCCTCCCGCCGGTAATGTTCGCTTATTCTTCGAGTTCTTTGAACGCTAGCTTTCTTACAAAAATGACTCGGCATATACATTAACAATTTGAGGGGATTTTAATATAGATATATGCAAAACGTCTACCCAAGGCGCAGAATTTCAATCACTCCTTGAGAGCAATGATTTTGATAGTCATTTCAGTGCCAACACTAGTCACTTCATCATCGTCATCATTACTTGACTTGTTCATTACAAACTCATCTGATATGATTTTAAAGTCAGGAGCTCTAACCTGAGGCATTAATGACTACCTCCCCATATTTTTCTTACGGTGCAAAGAACACACGTGTAAACAGACACAGCTGAGCATGTATCGTTCCATATAACCTGAAGCATTAGCATATTTCAAGGAAATGATTAGACAAAGTGATTGGACAGATATTTTTGACATTTTAGATATGAACACAACATATGAAACATTTCTAGCCAGATTCCAAGCAATATGTGCTGATTATTTCTCTCTTAAATCGTATTATCAGCCAGGGAGGCTCGGAACCCTTGGATCACACGGGAGCTGATGGGGAAAATAAACCAGAAGAACAAACTTTATCAGCGTTTTATAGAAACACGCGATCCGGTAAAGAGGGTGGAATACAAGGCATTTTGCAATACACAAAACAACGAAAAAGGAAAATAAAAAAAGGACTACTACCACCGTATTTCTGACGAAGACTGTCTACGGAAGAGCGACAGAGTATGGAAGAAAATAAACAAATTATTAATCCCAACCAGCACCCCGCCCATTGAAAACCTTATCATAAATGACAAAGAGACACATGAAAGATTACTTTCCGACTGTTTTAACATTTATTTTGCCGAAATAGGTGAAAACAGCGGGCCCAGCAGATCAACCACGCAAATACCAATAAATTTTAAAAGCATATCCCTTCAGTCAACCTCTGCAAACGAAGTCAGTACTGTATTCCAAAGCCTTAACAACCGTCGTATCACGGACGCAGATGGTATAGAGATAAGGCCTATTAAATATGTAATTGATCATATTGCACCTTTGCTAGCACATATTTATTTCAGCACTCTCAACAGGTGTGTTCCCAAAGAACATGCAATTAGCGCGTATTATCGTAAATCATAAGGAAGGTACCAGAAACAATATAACTAACTACCGTCCAATTTCCATTTTACCAATATTTTCTAAAGGGCGAGAAAAACAATTATTATTCGACTGGATAATTTTTCTCAAAAACATAGTCTGTTAACTGAACGTCAGTTTGGCTTCAGCAAAAGGCGTTCCACGGAAAGTGCTTTGCTGAACCAAAAAGACGTTATCTTAGAAAGTATAGAAAAAAAACTAATGACTTTGGGAATCTATATAAGTATAGTAAGAAACTAATGACTTTGGGAATCTATATAGATTTCAGCGAAGCCTTTGATCGTGTTAATCGCAATGTATTAATAAACAAGGCAAAAACGTATGGTTTCCGTGGTACGTGCACTGGACTAATCCATTCATACTTATCCTCATGCTCACAGTTCTTTGAAATTAATTACCATAAGTAAAAAATACGGTATATACAAAGTGGTGTGCCACAAGGCAGCATCCTTGGTTCCTTTCTTTTTCTATTTTATTTAAATGATCTTGTGCTAATTGATAGTTTGTCCACATTTATAATCTACGCCGATGATTATAACATATCTTTTAGTGGAAAACATCTAACCGATATTCTACCACTCGCAAGTTCAGTTTGTTTTCGATGGCTGGAGTTGTCTGAGAATAACAACCTATTAAATGAATAAAAAACAAAATGGGTTTTGTTCCGTGCACCCGGTAAATGTGTGGAAATGCCTGAAAGAATTGGTCCATATAAAATTAATAGAGAGACATCAGCGAACACACTTGAAGTTGTTTTCTCTGAACACATGCATTTAAACGGCCATTTCGATTCTTTGCTGAAAAGGGCGAAAGGTAGTTGGCGTTCTCGGTAGAAATCGCCATTTATTTCCTGCCAAAATTGAACGGATTTTATATAATTCCTTGTTTATTTCCGTGCCCAGTTACTGCACGCTGGTGTGGGGAAACACCAGTGCACGAAATTTAAACAAGCTAATCTTAATACAAGAAAAGCTGTTCGGGCAATAGAAAATGTTCCATTCAACGCCCATACTAAAGCTCTGTTCTAGAAATACAAACTATACAAAGCCGATAACATATGCAAGTGCAAACTCCTAAAAAGTTTCACTAGAGCGATACAGGGAAAGCTAGATACACTCCCCTCACTCGCTAATCTCCACAAACAAGAATACGCATACCCTCATCGCCATTAACTGCCATGGAGAGTTCCTGTCACGCGCACAAGTTATGGCCGCCAACGAGTTGAATACACACTCCCCCACACACTCAATGACTTCGCGAAAGAAGATATGGACATTACGGCACTTAACAAAGCTGACACAGTGCAGTTGTTTGTTAACAACCATTAGCGTAGCTAGATACTACTCTTTTATACTTTCTTTTTCACTGTGATTTTTTTTTCCTTGTAATGTGAACAAAAATTGAACTGTTCCAGTGCTCTCATTGTTGCCAGGGTGGTTGGAGCTCTTTGTCAAGCTGCTATAGTGCAGCTTTTTCTCCTACCCCCCCCCTTTTTTTCGCATTGTATATTTTATTTTGTTGAAAATGAAAATGATTTATTGATTCATTGACTGACTGATTGGTTGATTGATAAGTGGCAACTTGTGGCCACATATATACCTTCACAGATGCCTCGAGCAATGTGCTCGTGAGGGCTTTTATTAAAGAACTTGTTTAATCAATCAAGAATTTCTCAAAGCCTGTCCGCCTTTCCACTGCGCAGAACGCAACGAAGACCACGCTCTCGTATCGCGCACACTCAACTAACACCTCGCCAAACACGTTCATCATACGCATGCATGAGGGCGTTCTGAGCGCGTACTCGGAGCTGGAATCTGGGGCTGCTCTCGTGAAAGGCCTCCAAAACCATCGCAATATCAGCCCGGCGCACCAAATTAACAGCCAAAATATTTTGTGAATCAGAACTACGCGATAGTAATATGAAGCGTTCTTGCCAGGTGGTGAGACGATCGAATTGAGATCACGCACACCCACGCAAAAAAAAATTAACAGCGAAATCGACCGCAAAAGGCATCATTACAGGCGACTGAGACGATATACACGTGTTCTAGTCGAAACAATCGCCTGCGTAGCGCTATAGGGATCAAACAAAACATCGCATGAAGAACCGCGATCCTGCGGTCCTTCTAGTCCATATAAAGATTCCCCGCGCGCGCTTCCCGCTACATACCACATCTTCGTTGTCTGCTAGTTGCCCGAGCGTTGCCAGCACAAATTCGTCCAGGCGAATCTGGCTGCCCGCTGGCAGCCCGAAACCGCCCAGTCAGAGAAAAACGAACGCGTTCTGGGCAGCCACCGGAAGTGCGCAGAACCGCGCCAGAAAATCACGCGCTTGGCTCCGCGCTCTGGCATCCTGCAGACAGCCGGCGGGCAGCCAGAGGCGGATAATCGAAGAGGCCCACTGTCTTTCGACATCTGCAAATCCTTTTCAAGAGCCGGGAACTTCTTGAGACGGGCAGCTTCTTTGGTCAGAGCAGTACGCACTTCAAAGGGCCTCTCTTCTAATCTACTACTCTATATGGAAGCGCACCTGAAGTTAATTTTGGCCCCACTGCAATAGCGCCGCCTCTCCCCTGGCGGTCACTTCCAAAATTCTGTCCAGGCACGTCGCCGGTACCCGCCGCGGTGACACGGGGGTTAGGGCGCTCGGTTATTTATCCGGAGTACCTGGTTTCGAACCCGACCGCGGCGGCCGCGTTTCGATGGCGGCGAAACGCAAAGGCGCCCGTGGGTACTGCGACGTCAGTGAACGTTAAAGACCCACAGGTGGTCGAAATTATTCCGGAGCCCTCCACTACGGCGCCACGTTCTTCCTTTCTTCTTTCAGTTCCTCCTGTATCCCTTCCCTTAAGGCGTGGTTCAGGTGTCCGCCGAGATGCGAGAGATACTGAGCCATTTCCTTTCCCCAACAACCAATTTAACAATTTATCGCCAGCGGATGGCACTGAGTTACTAACGTCCCAACAGGTACGCGGGCTGCTCGCACCGCTGGCATTCTCTTTTTAATTGTGTACATGTGCTGTCCTGCTCCAATATGGACAAAAAAAGGTGTTGCAGCTCGTTGCGAGTCATGGCTGGAATTCCACGGCGTTCAAAGAGTGGGGAAGCTTTTTGTTGCGTCGAGGGCTGCCACAATAGTTCCTTGAACACCAAGGGCTAAGAGCTGCCGGTGAGATTCTACCCATTTCCTGGATATGTCCTGCATTCTTGGACAAAATTTTGAATATTGAAAAATTGTGAGGCACTGCTACGGAAATATAGCTGCACATCCTTTTGATGTGTCACATATTCTTTTAAAACGTTAATAGCAAACAAATCCAAGCCTGTCGACGGGAGATTTGCGTATATATTGATTCTTATAGGGAGATCTTATAATATGAAAAATTTGCGTTCATGAACTCTTTCCCATTCATGAATGGGATGAAATGGTTGAGAACGAGAGACTGCAAGCCTAGGTAGCTGCTGTGCGCAGGGTCAAGTAAGCTTTTTTGTCGTGAGAAGCATTTTGCTTATGTTGCACACGCGTAATATTGTTTCTGACCAGTTTTCGTCGTATTTAACTGATCATGCAGTGTTTAGTAGTAGAACTCGCGCTAAAAGATCCTTCTTTTTTTGCAAGTAAAGACTGCGAGTCAGGTAATGCAAATTTTTATTTGAGGGACGGACATCAACAGCTGTGTTAAGCAGACGTGTGTGAGGTAAATGAGTGATCGCTTCATTGTTCCGGCGTGTGACGCCCGGCTGTTTCCGAAGTTTGTTTACTGCATGTAAAAAATGAACTTCAGGAAGAAGTCAAAATGTTCGCTTGCACATGAATGAGCATTTGTATATGAGCGATGGCTCAGCAAATAAATTGTTTTCGGGATGCGCAAGCGCCGTAATCGGCATTAAAATAAATATTCCAACCGCTTATCTCAATGGTAATGATTAACCAAACGAGCATTTTTAAGAGCGTCACCTCTTAATCATCACGTTTCGAGATTTCGTGGGGTCTGCTACCACCCTGAGATCAAAGCGCGATCTGTGGCAGCAACTATAAATCAGCATATCTCGCACTGAGACTTGTAGCGCCATCTACCACGACCGCTCAATGGCAACGCAAGTGTGTTGCCATTGAGCGGTCGTGCATCTACAATAGAATTGTAGAAACAACCACCTGCCGCCACGGCCAATCTCGAGGGGAGCGAACGCCTTTCTTCTTACGGCCTTCGCAGTGGGGTCAGTTTCCGCCTCCCGCCGCACCTCAGTGGGGTCGCCACTGCCCCACCGCTCCACCGCTGCGACCACCGTTCACTCCGAAGGAGAACGCGCGCTCGCTCTCAGTTCGGCCCGCGTCAGTGGTAACCGTCAAGCCTTTATATTTTGCCTCTTACGCTTCACGTAAAGACCACGTAGTCAGCCCCTTTGCTTGGGAGAAATCTGAAACAACGGATTAACGCTCGAGAAAGGAAAACAGTAGCACTGAAAAAAAAAACACACAGCAGAAGAACAACGTAGGACAAGCGGAACATACGGCGGGGGAAAATTGCGAGCAATGCAAAACGTGTCAACCACAACTTGATGAGATAACGGTTCTGGGCAGGAGCGGTGAAAGTAAGGCACGGGAGGTTTTAGAGGCGTACCACATAAGAAAAAGAGGAAAAGGTTGTGTCAGCGATACATCTGTAGTTGAGTTCCTTTTACCCCTTTTTCTTCTTTGATGTCAGCCTGAAGGGGAAAGGTAGAAGTAGTTGTTGGATGCCGACGTCTTGAGGTTGAAAACTTGCTCAGTCACAATACTCGAGGAACATCAGGAAGTAAACTTTTAATCACATATAAAATAGTTAAGACAGAACGGAAGGTACAACAAGGAGAACAACCATGTACATACTGATTGATCCGCAGAGTGACCAGACGAAATCAACCCCCGGTCCCACCAAAACGTCTTCTTTTAATCTCTAAGTCCCCGCCTTCAGTGCGGACACCAACCAATTAGGTCAAAACACAAGCACTCATCCAATCAAGGACCGGGGAAAGGAAAACACATTGAAAAGGAGACAGAGGAGAGTAAAACACGCCAAATCAAAGATTGGGCAGAGGGGACAGGTTATTGTCACGAATACTAACAGTTATTCCCCTCTCAGATCACTCCATCCTCCCGCGCGGGGCGGCATGTTTACTTGCTTAAAGAGCATGCGGAAACCGCACAGATTGTCGAATGCCATCCCCGAGGGCCACTTAAGGCGCCACTGCTCCCCAATTCTTCTTGATGCACTCACGTGCACAGGAAGTGCCTGGCAGTCATATGGCGCTCACAGTGAGCATGAGGAACGCGTCTCCAAAATTGCCTCCTGGCCACACACTGCACGACCGCCGCGCGGGTCGCGCCTTCGCCAAATGCAGCCGGCACAGCCTGACGGCCGCCGATTGGCCGCGACGGCTTGTGACGGATTTCCGGTGTATTTTTGTTTTGCGCGCTCAGAAATGTTCTGAACTGCAATAAACAGTTCACAAACTAAATAGAATCAATGCAAAAAATACTAAGCGAGATATATATTTTATGCCAACAAAAATGTTTGATTGTTATGACAACTAAGTAGACAAGATCGCGCCCAGCAGTTCGGTGAAACGAGCCGTGAAAGCAAGCACCAGCAGTGGGTGTAAAGAGGTGGCATAGGCGCGCACGAGCGTTGCGCCACGCGCTTCGATGCCGCTCTGCTTTTTTTTTATTAAAGCGATGTTTATTGCCTCAGGGCATAAAAATTATGAAGTGCCGTTCTGCTTCAGCGTGGTCAATAGACGAATTTAGTGACCTCATGGCTGTGCTCCGTCGTGCTTGTTCCTAGTTGCTGTTCCTCAACCAGTCGTCGCGGAATGCTGTGCGTCATGAAAGTCTCGGTTTGCGTGCTCTATTCACCTGCGTGAGCTCTTCACTCTTTAGTAGTGGTCAGCGAGATGTTGGCATGCTGCTTGACGAAAAGATGTTTATCCTTCAGGCCTGCGATTGCCTTACTGTCTTGCCCATGACTGTTGTACTGGGGCGCGATTACGGATCAGTCTCAATCGAAATTGTCTCAAAAAGTATATCATTTGGCTCTCTCCTATTGGTCGGCGGCCATTTTGATTTTTTTCGTCACTGACTGACGTCGTAAATGGCGCAGAAGTGGTGACGTTGACCATCTAATTATGCGAGCAGATTGAGACGATTTTTTGAGACTGGAAAAAGTAGTATCAACACGTTTGAGACAGAAAATGGCGGCTGTTTACATCGTCGTATACGCGGGTGACCGCGCGAGCAACGGTGTCGGAGGGTGCATGAAGACGACTTTGACGCGCGGGAGAGTTATTTCGAGGAGACTGCGCAGTGTCTGTGCGACGAACTCGCCGTTGAACTGGGAAGTGCGCGGGTGAGTGCGCTGTCAGTGGAGCGGCAGTGCTGTGCGCGCTGCGCTTCTTCGCCTCCGGTGGGTTTCAAGGCGCCGTTGGAAATGAAGAAAACGTCGGCGCAGCCCAACCGACAGTGAACAAGCCTTTGCGGCGGGCAGCGGAGACCAATGTCAACGTTGGGTAACAGAAGGGGGGTGTTCGCTTTTCGAGGAGACCCGAGGGGAAGGCGGCGGCGAAGGAGGGCGTCCTTTGCCTAAACGTTCGCCGCGGCAGCATCTCCGGCGTCGTCGGGTGTGTCGATTGGGCACTCATCACTATCAAGGAGTCTGGGGGCAGTGCTGCGAACGAGCCGCAAGCGGTTCTACGCTGCGGACGTAATAGTGAGTATACCTCGGCCACTGTTTTTGACCGCATGAGTTCAAGTGCTACAAGTGCATGAGCTACAAGTGCGGGCCTCGGCAGCGAGAGTGAGTACGGGCTGTGCTTGTTTTTTCTCAGATCTGTGGCGCGAACATGTGCATCCTGGCCGTGGACTCGCGCTGACCCGGATCCTTCCGCGACGCGTTTGTCTGGCGGCATTCCGAGGCGGAGGAAGGCCTGCTGGACGACGGTGATTTTTTTTCTGGGTAAGCAGTAAAATAGCCGTGTCACCAGTCGGGCGAACTCAGTCACATCTATTGAGCTCCAGCACTATGCATTTGGCCGGATCTGCTAAAGCTACAAGAATCAGTCTGGACAGTTACACAAATGCAGACACTTTACAGTATGATACAGTGTATTGCCACCCTTTCCTTTTGTTAAATATAATTGCAGCAGAAACACAGGACACATATTACATTGTTGAAATGCATAGCCTTTCCTGTTGAAGAAACCAAAGCAAAATGCACCTGACAGCGCTTGTGTTTTGTAGGCAATCATAGCGCATCATTTATATGAATATGGTGGTAAAAGACTGACCTTACAGTAGTGCTCACTTATACATCTAAATCCTGCATGTATGTATGCTCTTGAATGTCATATTCAGCAAAGCCTGGATGTGGGCTACTTGGCGTGAGTTTTCTACTGTATAGCAGAGTGTCCTGTAATGCTGTTGAGATCACTGAGAAAGGACATGCTTAGCTGCATCATTTTTTGTTATGCAGGAGACTATGTCTACCCACTGGAGCCATGGCTGCCTGCACCAGTTGCATGACATTACAGACCTGACTCAGCAGAAGGCCTGTACAACACGCCACATGCTTTCACACAATTTGTGGCTGAGCGCTGTATTGGTGTGCCGAAGAGCTGCTTCCGTTGCTTTCAAGGACACCGGATGCACCAGTGCCAGTGGAAGTGGACAGTGTGCATCATCACCGCACGTGCTGCACTTCACAGCCTCTGTTTGGATGTGCCCATATCAGCAGAGGGTGCAGGCGACACTACCTCTGACCCAGATAACAACGGGCCACCTCTAAATGGTGGCTGCCTCGTACAGACAGGATCCCTCCTCACCTGCCTCCTGAGAAGAGCATACGGTGCTGTACTTTTGGCCTCTCTAGGACGACCCGTCTCCAGAGGAAGGCGTACCGAGGGATGGTGCAGCGGCAGTTGCGATGGAAAATCTAGCGTCCAGAGACGACTCACCATGCTGGCATATAGAGTCATATCAGGCACTCTTCCCCTGTTGCCACTGTCATTTCCTTGTGTCATTGCACAACACACATCTGCAAGTGTGTGAGCAATTGTGTGATGTGGTTGTGCCCTTGGCCAACCTGTGTGCAGCGAGAAGCCAGCAGTGACAAACAAGTGCCCCCACCGGCTGCCACTTCATTTTCAGTGTGTTTGCTAGTATATCTTCCAGTCCCTCAGCAGCGTGTTGCACAGTCTCTTCCTGAAGACGGAAAAGGTGTTGAAGCAGCTCGCCCAATTTCTGAAAAGCATCATTTTGAACTCTCTTTTGTCAATGCCCACCTGCCCCTTCTCTGCTGTCTCCTTCCAGCTTGGTGGAGTGCCTGTGGTCATTACCTGTGTGACGAACATGCATGAACCAAACGTGTAGTGCTGGAATAAGGCATGAAATATTTGTGATGCTTGTTGGAATCAAAAAGCTGTTTTTTATTGCATCATACATTCAGTAAGCGCGTTTATTTTTTTAGGCACCGCATTTGACACGAGTGTTTCTATTGCAGAAAAGGCAGTGTACATACAAGCATACTTTACCTTGATGTACAATTACCGTATGGCATTTCTGAGTGCAGTTAAGAAAAAAAAATCTGAAAAATTGAGTTCAAAGTGCATGTTTTCTTTCATACAGAGGCTACCTGTACAATAAATATGGCATAGTACAGTGTACATGATGCATTTTCCGGACTACAAAACATTTTGGCACATATAAGTAGTGTAAATACCAAAGCTAAGCTTTTAGCGTAATGGTATGTGGCTAGGGGTTTCGCTCTGTGCTAAAAGCTGTACCTACTGCAAGGAAACCGCTGTACAACAATGCATAATAAAGATTGTAAGGTGCAGTGGCTACAATGACTGCTGAATGACTAGAACATCTTCACTGATAGACAAAGATGTGTAAACATCACAGACACATCATCAAGGAGATGGTGTGTGATTAGAGGTTAGTTTACAATCACAAATCATGCAACACCGTTACTGGAAATGCTCTACAGCTCTAAGAATATACAGGCAGCTCCATTGTGGGAAATTTTGAGCACTCGGTTATTGCCCCATAACTGACACCTAGCTTGGTTTGCGTAACACAGGGCTATGAAGTCTTGTCCATGATGACACGAGACGGTGACAATGCCGAATGGCCGGACAAGCTTCTTGTGCTATCATATAATATGTGTGATAAGTGCAACTGCTGTCAAGCTACTTTTCGCCTAGGTATTTAATGTCCTAGTCATTTTCAACTGGCTGTTCCCTTTCAAACTGGAGTGGCTTGTATACAGGGTGTCTCAGATATGATGGACCATAATTAAAAAAAAAAAACAAGTGGTCTTCCGACCTGAAAGGAAGTGCATGTTAGAAGCTATGCAAAGTATTTAAAGCCCTTCAAACACTGCCCTCACCAAACCCAGTTATACCAACATCACTCCGCCTACTGAGCAAAATACAATATTACACATCACTGCCCTGTCCTACCTGCCTCACTGCCCTGGATCATATGCAATTCAAGCGCTGTGTACCAGCAAACATGAACAAACTTGCTCAACTTTCTGCCCAGTTGCAATTAGCCTCTATACAAGCAAACTACTTCTTTCCAGGTTGACCCTGGATCTACTACATGATCAGTAAATAACGTTAATGGAACAAGCTCGTTCTCTCCTCGGTGACAATAGCAAAGTTATCAAGTGCTTCCTTTCTCTCTAAACAAAGTGGAGCATAAGCATCACAATTTCTGCATCTTGCACAGGAAAAAAAAGAAACTACGGCAACAACTGAACATAAACCGAACGGAGCTACAAAAATACAAACGAAACATCAAGTGCTTAGCCCGATGTGGGCGGCAACACTTGATTACGAGGCAGAAGAGTGCTGCCACAGAGGCAGGCCGTGTCGGCTCTCATTTCCCGCACCGAGATTGCAAGCTATCAGCAGCTGCACCTGTCTGTCGGCAGTTGCTTCTATGTGATGATTCATGGTTTTCTGGTATTTTCTAAAGAAAATAAACAGAACCACACGTCACTCGGCGATCGATAGGCGCCGACCGAGAACACAGACTAAAGTTGTCTTCGTCGATTTTCGAGCCGAGCGCTGCTTGTAAGTTGATCTCGGCAGGCCCGTAGCATTCACTGCCTTCAATCAGATTTTTCTGCGCACTTAAGACATCCGCAAAGTACCTTGATTTTAGACGACACGCGAAAAAACAGGAACTAGCCATGGAATCAGCTGTTTTCTTGCAGGCCGCCATGTTCACGTTATGCCACTGCCAGCGCGCCCTCATGGCAAGAGAAGTTAACCTGCAGCAAATTTAATTGCAAAACTGAAAATGCTTCTAATTTTCCTTCATGTTGTTGAGATTGCAACACAGTTTACTACCAAAATAAAACATTGTTTGTTTTTTTCATTGCGTTTTTGTTCATTTTCAGACTAACATGTTCACGCTATACCGCTGACAGCACACCTTCGCGGCAAAAAAAAGTGACTGAACAGCAAACTTAATTGCAAAAATGAAAACACTGGTTCTTTTGCTTGGTGCTGTTGGGTTTGAAATACAGTTACTTAGCAAAATAAAGCATTACTCGTTTTTATTCACTGCGTTTTTACTGCAAAACATTAGTCTACGGTCCCTTGTCGTGCGATTAGTGGTTTCGGGGCGGAGCCCACCGCCTCCTTGCTCCGCATTGGCCGATTCGGCGGTCGGCATTTCTCGGTGTCGTCATTTTGACGTCACTGTCTCAATATTGAGACAGTTTTTTGAGACTGATCCGTAATCGCGCCCCTGGTGACACTGCAGGCGGATGTCACTAGCGCAACCAGCATTGATCTGATTACGCGTTTTTGTTGGCCGTCACCTTGTGCGAAGGGAATATCGCGGCGCCCACACGAGCAAAGTTGTCCTGCACTCGAGATTCAAATAATTCCTTCTGTAGCTCACCAGTCAACAGGAATATGTGTGTTCTTCACTACTTGTCCCACTCCCTCGTCAGTTTTACCACAACTTATTAGGGCAGAATTTATTAATGCATACGTACAACCAAGCTTATTGACAATATTGCCGACTGCAGTGCACATAAAAGTGGACGGTAAAGTAAAAAACGACTTGTTTATTTTTACGCTGCTTTGTTTAGGTGCCAGCGCATCACACAGATTACTCTCACTAGATAGTTGCTGAATTATCATTACAACTCCTTACAGCAGTACTTCACTTGGAAGGACTACATCCTTGCATGGATTAACTGGAATTCATATCTCCTTGAGTAATTTCTAGCATTTTTCTTGTACAGTAATAACTGTGCTGCACGTGACTTCCTCCAAGATGAAAGGCCACTGATTTAGTAAAAACAAAATACTTCCACTCACGTGCTCAACAGTAAGAAAGGTATTAATATTGGTGGGGCAGTGTGCACCCTAGATGAAGTTGTTGCAGTCATCAGGTAATCCAGGTGGGCGTGGACCATGTAGGCGCTTGGCATGTAGGCAATTTCCTCCAGTCCTTGTCCTTTAGCACTGCTTCATATTACCCACGTGGCCCTGGCATAGATGTTATTGCGCGGAGGACAGCACTACAGTTACTGCACTCCTTTGCCGCATGCGAGCGTGAGGAGCCTGAGATTTTTTTTTGTAAATATATGCAACTATATGTAAACTGGCGTGATCTTTCTATCTTTTTCTGTGTCCTAAAATAAATAATTTACCATGCATATTAGGCTAAATCTTGGTGTAAATAAACTGCAATATGTGCAATGCTCTTAACCTGTGCAAATAACATGAAAGCTATCCAATGTGTTTACAACTTCCAGCTGTGGGAGAGTTCATGTGCACTGTCCAGAGATGCAATTACAGTGCCTCCAGCCACTCAGCTTTGATTTTTAGATTTATTAAATGCAGTGGACTGGCTGTCAGGGATCGCATAAATGTTCATAGCAACTTTCCTTACACTCAGTTACTAAAAAGTGAATTATGCATGTACACTAGGCTGAAATTTTCGTTTGCATGCAGGACGAGGAACAAATTTTATTTGTCATATGACAAAGAGGGTAAGGGATGAGGCTTAGACATGGGCCCTCGTGAACTGCGCTAAGTGGCTTGAAGACCATGCTTCTTGGTGACCTCAGGGCCCAGCCCACTATCCAGAGTTTTATCTCCGTGTGAGGGCTGAGCAATGGAGTCTCCAATTGACATTGGAACTGACTTTGATTTCAGATTTGGAAGCTCAAGGGTGGTGGGTCCTTTGGGCACTCGAATAGGATGTGATTGAGAATTTGCTTTAGAATCATTGCAGAGTGTGCAGCGGGAATTGTATTCCGCAGGATACATCAAGGAATAGATATAAGGATTTCGTAATGTCCCCATCTAAAGTTGCCACAAGGAAACCTGCTCTGCTTTGGTGAGGGATTTGTGTGGCGGTGGGTATTTGAAGTTTGAGTTGAGAGTCATTGCCTTCTGTAGTCACCTTCGTCCTTGGTACAGTGTATTGTGCTGCTTCTTGAAGATGTGTACCACCAAGTAATCCAGTTGTCTAAGCTAGTGGGATTTTGTTTCCATGTGGACTCAAACATGTCTGCAGCCATTTAAACATGAGCTTAGAGCTTAAAAAGCAGTTCAGTAATGCAGCAGTTGTTTCTGAATGTTGCAATGTTTTTACTGTTGCTAGTGAAATGCAGCACAATATTTACATACACTTCCCCCAGCAGCAGTATATAGTCTGCAAAAGATGCAGAAGCCAGTTTTCATTTGACTGTAGTCAGAGCATAGAGGAATGATTAAACAGGCCCTGCCATCCAAGCTGCATTCCAGAAAGTGTCGTGGTTTTTCACGAAGAGCACCAAGATTTTTTAGCCATCAGTCATGTAAATGGCACCTGCAGCAAGCTCGAAGAGGATTTCCATGGTATCTGCTGCCCTGCACTGCTTTGTGCATGCTCAGGCATTGCTATAGCAAGAGAGATACCAGTTGCTCTCGGCGTCCCAATTGGTCATGTAAGAGGTATTCATGGCAATGCCTACTTGTCGCCACTGAAAAACTGCTGTAATGCAGTACAATGCCCTTTTATTTTTCATCTTTCCGACACACATCTCGATCAGCGGTGAAACACTGTGTGCATATCAGTAAAGCTGACCAGAAACTTCATAGAAATGAAAGTTGAACTTCTTGTGGACTGTCTCTGTAGAATCACAAAACACTACAAAAGTAATTGTTCAACACAGTATGCTGTCAGAAAGACTGTACAAGTTACAGGAGGCAGTAAAGACATTTCAGATATGGCTTTATGCTGTAGAGCTCAGTTGGGCACAGTTAATACGAACGACCCAAAGTATACACAGCTTTTCTACTGACTAAACTTTCTCAATGTGTTCTGTTAAGATGGAGATCTCCTGTTTGGACAATGGACAGAATGAAATGCAGAGAGTCCTTTAAGACCCATGGATGTTTGTTGCTTCATTATGGAGAGCAATGTGAACAAACCTTCACTGTGGTGATCAGATACTATATTACAGAACAAGTACTGATAGAACTGTTGGGCAGAAACATCCAATATACATTGAACCGAACGACATTCTTACTCAGTGGAATGCACATCATACTGCTTATCAGTGTACAGATATTACTTCATTACCCCATGAACTGCAGGCACACTGGCTACCCCTGTTCACACATTTCCTGGCTGCCAGCACCTCCTTATGTAAAATTCATGGGTAGCAAGTTGCGCCCAACGGTTTCGGCAACTAACTGTCTGGCACGCATCATTTTTATAACACTCAAGAAATGAAGCTACTCAAAAATAAAAGAACACAGCCACTTGCGAACAGGATAATCTTCCCGAAAAGAGCATGCAACAAATAAAAAATGCACGCTTCTCAGCTACTTAACAATAAACAGCAGCAGCAACCACATCACTCAATCCGAACAGTATAGGAATTGGTTCAACTGAAACTTGGTCACCACAGCAGCTGCCTAGCATAGCACTGCGAGCATCCGCCTGATATGTGGCAGGTCCAAGGCTTTATCTCTAGTGCCTTCAGGCACCCACCGGTTTCCAACGTGTACAAGCTTACCGCTGTACTGGTTTTTGGTTTCCCTGGGGTAAAATTATAGGAAAAATTGGATCTTTCACCTCACCTTAAGCACAAACACAATAGCAATGGTTTGTCTTGGCCAAAGTGTCCTTGGCAGGGCTTAAAACCAGGGGCTTAAAATAACTAGTGTTGACAAAGGACCTGAGACCCAACACCCCACCCCCCACCCCCTTACTAGAATGTGGGAACTGCATGAATCTGAAGCAGGCAATTATTTCTTAATCTTGTGAGTGATGTTCGGAACATTTATTTGCTATAGTTTCTGAAATTTCATTGTGATTTTTATTAGGAATCAATGATATGTTTTCTAAAACCAGAGAAGGAGAAAAATAAAAAGTTGGCAGCACTACACAAAGGCTGGAAGAAAAATGGAAACCTATGCCTTCACACCACGAGGCAATGCAGAGGTGGTCACGTAGCTCCAAGGCTAGACAGAAACAATGCATAACAACGAGCACACTGGCAGAGTGAGAAGATCATTTGTTTCTAGTCTGTGTTAAATTGAGCAAACGACGTTTAAAAATGATTTCTCCCCTTCGTATAAAACGATATGTAAAACAGGCTGCTAGTCACTTTCCCTCCGCCTGTCATTGCACCACTAGAGAACCCCCTTTGATGGAGCCAGATATAGCTCTTGGAGCATTAAAGAGAAGCCATCACTAAACGCGATTTGAGCCTCGACGGGCAGGCACTTGTATCAATAATGTAGTATTTGGAAACCGCTCAAAGCTGGCACTGCAGAGTCAACCACCATGTAAGAGCACTAGCACACTTACGAAGAATTGGGATCAGTACTAATAAGGTGATACAGAAATATGCATTGTTTCACATGGTTCCATGAACACATAAATGGCAAACGATACACTTACCAGGAAACATAGCTGGTTACAGCAAAAGTTGCAAATCAGAATCTATGTTTGGACAAAGTTTTGACAATGCAAGTGCCTATATTTGTCAATTTTGTTCTTTTGCATTTCTTTTGTTTTTGATCTTTCCCTGGCACCTGTTTCTGTATCATTTCCACTTGACTGTACATTGGATACAATGCTACTGCTCCTTAGCCAATTGTGTGTCACTTCATGGCTCATATCATATATGTACCCTCTGGTGACTTCCAAAATATGTGAAAGTTAGCACCCATACCGACCACTCCTATGTTTTTGTCTATGTTTCTGTCATGCTGGCCCTACATTGGCTAAGGGTTGGAGGACTAGGGAAAACAAGAAAGCAATTTTCATTGGTTAAGCACCGTTATCACTCAGCAGAGAAGAAATCATGTCATTGCAGACGATCAGAAGCAAAATGCAGCAGACGGATGCACATCAATGATATGCGCCGTGCAATGCTTTGAGAATGCCTTCAATAAGATGATGCTGCCGAACAAGGAAGCCTCGCTCAATGCCGGTAAAGAACCCGAGCTGGATGAGCGGCTCAGTGATGGCACTATTCTGAATACGGCAGCAAATACAGAATCAGAAGACAATACAATGAGCACAGTTTCATGGTGAAGAGTTAGGTCAGTGCAAAGCGCAGTACTATGCATACTGTGGCCCAGGAGTCTCTTCATACCTTGTCTCATTTTTGGAAGGCTGTACAAGATGCGACATGTACTTGAAAAATCACCAAAAATTTGCCTAATATCGACTGCACTACACACTGCTAGGCACAGAAGCATATTTAATTTACAAGATTTTTTCTGAACCCACGTTATTCATCATCAATAATTATTACAGCCAACTTGCTTTATTGAAAATTTTGGTTGAGAACCAAAGTGTTGATTTCAACAAGACATGACTAAACTGTATGAGACAGGACTCTTATACCTCTTAGCTGCGCTCTGCAACTTTCAATTTGTCAAAGAAGGTATGGAGATGACACTTAGCAATTCTATCACAGCTGTGTGAAGAACCGCATTCCATATATCCTGCACGTCACCTTTTCCATGTTGACTAAGAAAATAGGGCTAATCAGCGGCCCATGCCATTAACCAAGCTAACATAAGCAACCAAAGCTAAATGGAAAGCTGCTTTAATGATGGATGCAACTCCCAATTGTGTAAAGGGCGTTAAAATATGGGCGAAATCTATTGCCACAGGAATTATGAACGACCATGTTCAACATGCATAAAAAGCGTTTCTGGTCTATGTACCATAGGCTGCAGTTTCTGGAAGAAAATTAACAGTGTGATTTCGTTTATGGAGCCCCTCTAATTACTGAACCTGCATTCCAATGCATACTTATACCGCCCAGCATTAGAAAAAAGAAAGTCAAGAATCGCTTTTACTCATTTACGATGCTCGAAAACATTTTCTAATGAAGTCTCAAAATGTTTTCATCACCAAAGGGTGCCGTCTCGAGAATGTTTCAAGCAGCAAAAGCTGCAGTCTTCACTGTATGCCAGACTTTTTTTTCCCCATTTTCTCGTGCGGGGCACAACCTGATGCAATTTGACCATGTGACAGGTGGGTAACAGGAAGGCGGGCATGTGAGGAGTAGTGCAAAGGAAAACATCGCCATGGAGAGAACACACAGCTCGTGCATTCTCAATTTCAAATTTACCGCAAGGGAGGCCGAGTCGATAATTGTGCTGAAGGAGGTGCAAGTTGTTTGAAACAGAGATGAATCTCAGAAATATCAAACAACATAAAAGTTGACCGAAAACTGGAGGAGACACTTGAGCTGAAGGGTATGACGCTATAGCGTTAATGGGTTAATGTCCATATATTCAGAACTGGTCATTCTTTACTTTAAATTCATACATTGCTGAGGGTCCTCATACCCCTAGTGGTGCAGTGCTGTAGCAGTAAGGCGATGTGCCACTTCCCTGGAATGGCAGGTGCTGCCCCAGTGGGAACCGAGAGACCCGAACTGATCTTTTTGAGCAACCTTTCGCGACCAGTCATTAATTTAACTGCCACCTGCCATGGTGGGCACTTCACAATCCGGTGGGCAGGTTATGACGATGCCACAAACCAAACAAAACCAAAGTGTCCCACATGTCCCCTAGGATGCTCCTCTGGGGATCTTTCGTGGATTTTTCGCTCACGGATAATGATGCCGATGACGACACTGGAATTTGCGCGACATGAGGCCCTTACCGCTAGCACATTAAAAAGCACTGGGAGGAAAACTGTCAAAGGTATCAGAAGCTAGTGTTTCAACAGGCTGCACGAAGATATATAAGACTGGCCAGTGCCTGTTGAAATGAACAAGAAAATGAAAAAAAATGCAGCATGTGAGAAGGATAGCTAGGAAGAAACTGAAGAGCATGGAAAACAATTTGTGGCGATCAAATGGATTGATGTGGAGAAAGTGTGATAGTATTGTTATTCCCCGCGTCAATCGATTCTATTTCTGATTCCGTCACGGTAGAATTAACTCAGACTTATAAATACCTCGGCGTAACAATGTCCAATGGTCTAGCCTGGAACGCGCATGTAACAAAAGTCATATCCGCTAACAGGAGCCTTGAATTCTTAAACCGACATCTACGCCATGCGCCACAAAACGTAAAATTACTTGTCTACAAATCACTTGTCCGATCTAAATTCGAATACACCTCTGCTATTTGGAGCCCAAACCAAAATTATCGAACAAATTCCCTAGAATCAGTACGAAGTCGAGCCACAAGGTTCATATGCTCGTGCTATTCATATAATGTGTACCACCATATATAATGTTAGTATATCATATAATGTTAGTATACATAATGTTAGTATATCGTCATTAAAAGCAGAGGCAGGCTTAACATATCTAGCTTGTAGACGTGGTAACACTAGTATGTGCTTGTTTCATAAACTTTATTACAGCTCACTTCGTTCTCCGCCCTACATCAATCCGCCGGCATGCATTTCCCCCCGCATTGGTCATCCCCTTCAAGTTGCCCGGCCTCGTACGCGCACTACTACATTTGCATCGTCATTCTTTCCACGTTCAGCCACGGACTGGAACGGCCTTCCACACGACATCGCCGCAATCACCTGTCCAACAACATTTGTGAATTGTTTAAAACACATTTAACAGCGTATAATTTATGTACCTTACGTGTTTTCTTTGTTTATTAAATCTGTTTTATACATGTAACCCGCCCCTTATGTAACACCCCCAATCCCGGGGGCCTTTAAGGTAATAAAGTGAAGTGAATTCCAACTACAGAAAATATGTAACATTGCCAGGTTGTGCCAAGTCCTCACATCACTGCCAGCGCATTGGTTAAGCGATGCGCCACTGCATTGGCCAGCGACTGTTTCAAGCACAGCCACCAATGGGGCTTGCGAGACCCAGGTCACTCTTTCCAAGCAATGTGACAAAGAATAGCTCCCGCAAGCCACATTTTTGCACAGTTTTTCAGGATGATGTATATTTTGCTCACAGGACTTCTGTTGTCCGCACAGTTGTCTGCTCAGTTCCTCGTCTCCCCTGCGAGTGAACAGGGGATAGGAGGCAGCTAAGAAGGGGGGCAACTGGCAGGTGGAGAGAGAGAAATCCCTCTAAACACTACTTGACACGGTTAACAGGTGGAGGATTTATGATGCTGCTGCCGCCGAGGGAGGCTCCAAGACCCTCCCAATGTTACCACACTAAGATGCAGCATTTCTTTTTACTCGTCGGCTACTGAAGTGCATTTCAACAGTAGAAAAGGGAATTTGTTGGCGAAATCTCTCTCGCAAACAGATACAATGTAATAACCTTTTATTGATGTATTTCAACATGCCAAAGCAACACCATCAGCCATGAGGCACAGCATAATGAAGGCCTCCTCTTGGGATTCCATAACAAGCACCAAAATGTCAGTACACATAACTTCTGCACTTTGCCTCCATTGAAATGGTGCCATCATGGCCAGGATTGAAACCATAACCTTCAATCTAACAAATGAATGCCATAGTCACTGCGCCACAACTGCGTATCACTGTTTTCAAAGTACAATTGAAGCCCTTTATGGTTTGATGCCATTAGAGAACAAAGCATTGCAGAGAAGCCCCATTTCTCCTGTAAGGTGATACTAAGCAATGTTTTGGGGACCTGCCCGGCACCTGACTCGGCACACACTTGCCAGGGTCATCTACCTGACAAACCTTTGGACAAATGACCCTCGACAACACATCATGCTGCAGTTCATCACACAAAAAGGCACTAGCACCACCACAAGTGCTGACATTCCAAGGATGAGTCGTTGGGCATGTACAGAAGAAAATGTTCACAGCGTTCAGACAGATGAAGCTGATATGCTTGGTAGCTAGCTGCCACTCCTCACAGAAGTGCAAGCTGTCAATAAATGTGCAATACCTTTTACCCCATGGCCTTTTCTTTTAATTTATACCTCCTGATAGGGCTCTTAATCAATGCGCACATCGCTATAGAAATCCCAGTGACCGCCTCCCCTTTGCTATTTGCAATCCTGGCTTCAGAACACTGCATACATTCAGGCATTGCCTTGTCACTGCAAGGCCAATGACAAATGTAAATACAACTGACCAGGCATTTCTGAAAATGATGGCAGTTTTCAATTTTAGCCACAAGATATTTTGTTACGTTGCATTTGCATTACCTATCAACACAATCAAAGTTTCACTGCAGCACCTCTTCAACCCCCCTCCCCAAGCCCCTTCCACTGAGGCCCCTATGGTCATAACGCATCACAATGATAACGAACGGTTATAAAAGATTTATTTCAATGCAATGAAATTCCATCATATACAAAATATTATTGGACAGCACATAGTTTTAAGCAGTACTGTCAGAAAACCTGCATGGCCATGGTCCTGCATTTTAAACAACGGCGAGACAGGTCTAACCGAGTAAAGGTATAGGCCAAAGTTGACGCTCCCTTTAGAACATTAGGGGAGGAGGGGGGCCCTGCCCTGCCCTGCCCCCCCCTCCCCCCGTACGCACGTGTATATGATGAAGACCATAGAGTTTCTAAATATTAACTAGAGGGCAAGCTGGCAGCCTTGCTGGCATCCAAGGAGGACATCCTAGGTATGCCGAGAAGACATGGCTTTGGACTAACATCTGGTAGCTTGTAGACACTTCTAAATATCAGATTTTTTTGGTTCAGTTTCGTTTTCAATTGTTTTTCGTGCTTTCAGTGGCGTAGTTATCCAGCTATGCAGGCAGTTCATTTCAGATCCGTAGCATGCGAAGGCTGGAACTGAATTGAACACAGTGTCTGGCTGCATGTTGGAAGAAAAATAGTGCAAAACAGACAAGGACAAATGAAAAGGGGACACATACAGGCGCTTTCTCACAACGAAATTTTATTGGGAAGGCTGCAAAATACATATCAAAGTGGAAGCAGGCAAAAACAAAACAAAAAAGGAAGAAGGGCAAAAAACTTAACTGACAACTGCGGAAAAAAACAGGTCTGAAAAAAAAACATAAAACATGTATGGCAGCATTATTGTTATGTGGCCCAAGGCGAGAACACAAGAACGACTCGGGCACAGCGCAAAGGCTGACGGCATAGGGCCCGCACAGAGCACCCAAGCCCAGAACATGTGCACCACCGAGACACTCCGTTAACCTCTCCACTCACAATATCCGTTGCGCGGCCCCCGGTCGCAAAAACACCGTCTCTGTGTACATCAGGACACGGCCGGGGATGGCGACAGGTAGGGCTTGAGGCAAGAGACGTGGACAATGTCATACTGAGCTGCACGGGAGATGGTCTCCGGGAAGGCCCGGGCGATCGCGTAGGTGACAGCGGTTACCTGGCAGAGCACACGGTTTGGGCCAACATACCGGGACAGAAGTCTTTTACAAAGCCCGACGCGGCGAGATGGCGACCAAAGCAAGACGAGGGCGCCAGAGGAGAAAGTGACCATGAGATGGCGGCAGTTGTAGTAGTCCTGCTGTGAGGCCTGCGATGCTAGTAGTCGGGATCGCTCCAGTTGGCGGGCGTGGTCTGCCCGGGCAATTGCGTCGTGTGCGTATTCAGAAGGCTGTGAAGTAGATGTCGGAAGCAGCGTGTCCAGAGGTAATGGGGGCTTGAAGCAGTACAAAAGATAGAATGGTGAGTAACCGGCAGTGCCATGACGGGAAGAGTTATAAGCAAAAGTCACGTACGGAAGGAAGCCCAGTCCTGATGGTCCGGGAAAACATGCATTGCGAGCATATACGTGAGAGTGCAGCTGAGGCGCTCTATGAGGCCGTTGGTTTGGGGATGATAGGCGGTGGCCAGCTTATGTTTAGTCAAGCAGGAATGGGGAACATAGTCGACAACTTTAGACAGACAGCAATGGCCGCGGTTGGTGAAAAGTTGGTGGGGTGCACCATTATGAAGGATGAGATTGTACAGAAGAAAGTCTGCAACATCAGTAGAAGTACTAGTAGGGAGGGCCCGCATGATAGCGTAGCCAGTGGCATAATCCATAGCAACTGCAACCCATTTGTTTCCGGAGGTGGACTCAGGAAACAGGCCCAAAAAACCAAGCCAACACGATGTAAAGGTTTGGGGAGCACATCCACAGGTTGGAACATGCCCGCTGAGAGAGTGGTAGGGCGTTTCCAGCGCCTGCACTGGTCGCAGGCACGAACATAGCGGCATACAGACTGGTAGAGGTGGGGACAAAAGAAGCGATGACGCACGCGGGCATAAGTACGCGAGACACCCTGATGTTCAGCAAAGTGGAGGTCATGAAGCTCGTGGAGGACGGGGCTTGGCGGGGTTCAGGCTTCTCTGCGGTATAGTGTGTCATAATGCAGCACAAACCGGCGCACAGCAGGGACAGATGGGGAGGAGTTGAGGTGGTCAATAATAGAGTGCAGCTCAGTATCCCGTTGTTGCTCATCGCCAACGTGAGCAATAGCAGAGTGCGAGAACAGGTCGGCAGCGCAGGCAGTGCAAGATGGTCAGAAGGGTCAACGGGATATCGGGAGAGGCAATCAGCATCTGTGTGTGGCCGACTGGACTTACAGACCACTGCGTAGTCATAGTCTTGTAGGCGCAAAGCCCAGCAACCTAGCCGGCCAGTAGGATCTTTCAGAGAGGTGAGCCAGCAAAGAGCATGGTAATCTGTGACAACCATAAAATTGCTCTATAAATAACGGGCAAAATTTTCTAATGAGCCATACGAGGGCCAAGCACTCTCATTCTGTGATAGCTTCTCATTCCGTGAGGCGGCTGGCGCAGGCAATGACACGGTCAGAACCAGATTGCCGCCGAGAAAGGACAGCGCAGATTCCATGACCGCTGGCATCAGTGCGGACTTCAGTGGGAATGACCACATCGAAGTGTATCAAGACTGGCGACGTGGTGAGCTTCGAGATTATAGTGGCAAAGACGTTTTCTTGTAGGGGTCCCCAGGTGAAAGTCATGTCCTTTTCGAGCAGATCACCGAGAGGGCGGGCAATGAGAGCAAAGCCTGGCACGAATCGACGGAAGTATGAGCACAGTGCCAGGAAGCTCCGCACATCGTTGCAGGAACGCGGCACCGGGAACTCTTTCACGGCTCAGATTTTAGCTGGATCAGGGTGAACATTCGTGGCATCGACGACGTGGCCCAAGATTGTGATCTGACGACGCACAAAACGGCATTTGGAGGAGTTGAGCTGTAAGCCGGCATGACGGAAAAGGTAAAGAATCTTGGAAAGGTCATCGAGGTGAGAGGAGAAGCTGCATGGGGGGAAGACTATGACATCGTCGAGATAGCAGAGGCACGTGGACCATTTGAATCTGTGCAGAAGGGCGTCCATCGTACGTTCGAAGGTGGCCGGTGCATTGCATAAGCCAAAAGGCATAACTCTGAACTGATACAGCCCATCAGGTGTCATAAATGCAGTATTCTTACGGTCCTGGTCATCCACTGCTATCTGCCAATAGCCAGAGCGTAGATCTATGGAGGAGAAGAACTTGGCACCATAGAGGCAATCAAGGGCGTTGTCAATGCGTGGGAGACCCAGGTACAAGTCCTTTTTACTTATCTTGTTCAGGTGGCGATAGTCAAAACAAAAATGCCATGAGCCACCCTTTTTCCTCACAAGAACGACTGGCGAGGCCCAGGGGCTGTAGGAGGGTTTGATAATGTTTTTAGCAAGCATCTTCGTAACCTCAGCGTTGATGACCTCGCATTGACGAAGATGGCAGCTTTCTGGACGTTTCGCTGCAGAAACCGCAGTGCAGTGACATCCTGCTGCTGCTCACAGTCGCGACCAAACCGACATCTACTTCCGGTGTTTCGAGCAATCAGGTTTGGCCGCTGCAGCAGATTGTGATGCTTTTGATGATGACACAAACTCAGAATACGGACCTTACTTGCAGTAGACAGGTTTCTGTTTCCTAATTCATGCTATTTTTTTTGCAAGAACCACAAGACAGTGCCAGGACATGGTGACAGCCAGCACTTTGCATGTGCAAACAAGTTTCTCATAGAAAGGTGAAAAGTCAGGCATGTTTTTCATAGCGTGAACCAAAGCCTATGCACGAGCATAGTGTGCAAATCCAGAATAGCAGACTACAGCAATGAAACGTTTCGATATTTCACAATGCCAAAAATGGTTTTATGGGAGTTAACGTCCCCAAGCGACTCAGGCTATGAAGGACAACATAGTGAACGTCTCTAGAAATTTCTGACCACCTGGGGTTCTTTAACGTGCACTGACATCGCACAGTGCACGGACCTATAGAATTTCGCCTCCATCGAAATACGACTACAGTGGCTGGGATCAAACCCACGTCTTTTGGATCAGCAGCCGAGCGCTACAACCACTGAGCCACCGCGGCGGCTCAATGCCAAAAATGGAAACTGAAGTGTTAAATTTTTTTCAATGAACATTTTCTCTGATATGTATACATGAGGTTCCATAGTGCAAAATGAAGGGACAAGACACAAGTGCCCTTGTACTTGTGGCTTGTACTTGTGTCTTGTCCCTTCATTTTGTGCAATGGAATCTCATATGTGAATGACCCACTAGCCTCAATCACCCTTTGGGAAAGTGCTTCTACTAACAGCAAAAATTGTTTAACTATATTTGCTAAGATAAAAAGCCCTCTCTAAACTCAGTGCTCATTTACAACTATTTGCTTTTATGTTCCTTTATTGCCATATAAAGTTTTTATTATGGGTCACTTTGACTGTAATATGAAGTTTCCTTGCTATATATTTTTAAAATTTATTTTTGCAGTCGTAGTTATGTTTTATGGCTAACAGTAGCGAGGCTGAGAAACCTCGTCGCCTCAGCAATCCCCATAGTTGAATAGCTCTTTTAAGGAGTGTAGACAACTAATTAAGTATACATTGATAACCATGTGGTATCCACTTATGTATGCAAAATAATTTATATTCGAATTTCTCTGTCAGAATGCTGGCTCCGACGTCAAAGTTGCATATAGGTCACGTGGGGCATGTGAAAACAGATATAATCACTGCTTCGTTGCATTAATTCACTGCAATGCTAAGCCAGCAGCCTCAAGAACCGAAATAATGAATGAAGGAGCAGCGATTTTATTGCTGTCTTCGCACGCCTCACGTGGTCTATCCGGAACTTTGACATCACTGACCTGTTGAAACCAAAACCGAAATTGCATGACAGAAATATTCAATTGTAAATTTGTTAAGAGTTGCAAGCAAATATCACGTGATTATCCATATATACAATTTTATACATAAAGTGCAATGGTGTCAAAGCTATTCCTGTTGTTTGTGCTGCCTGCATCTGTGGCCAAAAAGTAGTGCGTTCCTTGTGGTGGGAAGAAAATATTAAATACTTTGCCTCCAGACTTACTACATGTTACATTTGTCATGAGCTTGATTAAATGCACTCTTATCGCTGACGACACATTGTCGCTTTCTCGTGCCTTAGAACACTACACCACACAAGAAACGCTGAGTAATATGCCTCCCTTTATTTTTTCGTGCGGACTACTTCCGTACCTTTCTCAGCGTTGCACCTGATGTATGAAACGGAGTAATGTCTTATGCATCACTACAATGAAGAAAACATGCCACCAAAATTAGGTATCTATACTTCTTTAAGAAACTCGCAGAAACGGTGGCGCCAGCTTTCCCTTTAGGTAATATTTAGAAACTCTATGATGAAGACGATCAGTTGCTTGAGCATGACAACATGGCCTGGGCAAGGTGACAGCTTAAAAGCTTTTGTGCACAGTAGAGATGGACTTGTTAGCGAATAATTTTGTAAATAAAAACACCTGCACGCTGCAGTCAATGATGACCAAAATTGAAGGAACAGTCACAGCCAGTCACAGCGAAACGCTTATAATACAGACCATTGACCAGGCTGAAACTGTATGTAAACACGATCAACGGAAAAGAAGTACTGAAGCAAACAGGTGTAGGCACGTCATCGTTCACAATCGACTAGGCCATGAAGAAAGCATCGTGAACAAGAGCAGGTTTACTCCAGACGCAAGACGTGATATTTGTTCACAAGTGCGGCGTCTTTTTCCATGTCTGCTGTTTCAAAACTGAAAGAAATGCAAACTAACCATCACATGCACCAGCAGCCTCAACTCGAGTACAATGCTTTGTCCGCACATTTAGCTTTAAGGCAATGTAAACAACTGTAAGGCTCGGTTTGCTCCTACTCACGACGCGCAATATCGTACTCAACTGCGAGATTTCTGCGAAGAACATGCCGCCGACGTATGGGACGACCGTTGCTGTGAGGCGTTTTGCCCTCCCGTTCAAGAAGAGGACACCAAGGCAGGCAATGCAGGCCCAGCAAGCTGCGTCTTGTGCACAAAGCAGACACACCTCATCATCTTGGAGCTCACCAGAGCCCGTGTTTGCCCGCCGCAAATCCTTTTCGGCACTGCGTCCCATCACAGATTTCCTTGAGTTTTTACCGCAAAATATACTGACAATAACCTGGTTTCTACTTCAGATTAACTCCCAAATTGCTTAACGGGCAAAAGCATGAAGAACCCGACGCCACTTTACACTCCTTTCCATCATGGCGACTTCAACTTTGGATTGGATTGGATATTAGACGATGCGTCAATTAGGCAAGGCAACTATAGACGTCCTCTTTGTTAAAAGATGAATAAAATAAAAACGTTTCTGATATAATACGCGCAAATTTTTTTTCAGAGCTATAAGTACATAAATCGTACTAGTGCGCAAAATACCATTCGCAGAGTATGACACAAACGAAACCGAAACTCTTCACATCGCGCCGCTTCTGAAGCGTTGAAATGCGCGCGCTAAACTATTGCGCGAAAGTTTGCAAGTTCTCCGTGGTGTGTCTTCTGTAAGCCGACAGCTACGCCTAGCTGAGTGACAGCGACCTGCACAGTCTGATCGCATCCCTTAATGACAATAAAGTTGGCACCATAAAGTGCGCCATGGACCTTGGGCCATCCACATCTTTGCAGGGGAATGAACCGGCCGCCGGCGCTCTAGAGTGCGTGGAAGATTGCAGGTCATCCACTAGTGTTGTGAAGGTGCTCCGCTGCAACTTGTCTGATGGAAAAGCCGCAGAACTGTGGGTGCGCCAATATAGCACGAACACTAACACCTCCTGGATTTGCGAGAAGATCCAAACAAACTGCACCAGGTAAGCGAAACTGCGGTTTTGGCATGACAAAATGTGATGCGTGTTATTCAAATCAGGATGTATATGTAGGTGGCTCCGGATTAATTTCAACCACCTAGGGTTCTTTAAAGTGCGCTGACATCGCACAGCACACGCGCGCCTTTCGCCTCCATCGAAACGCGGCCACCACGGCCGAGATTGCAACAGGGTCCTCCGCCAGTAGTAGAGCGCTCTCGCAATTATAACCTCAAGAATTTTGGTGTCTCAGGCTTGTTTGATATAAAGTCCCTTCATGAGCTTTATGAAGATCTATCCATTCATCCATCCATCCATCCATCCGTCCGTCCGTCCGTCCGTCCGTCCATTCTCAAGGATGGAGGAAGCCGATGTTGCATGCAAGCAGCTTGAGGAGCCCTAGACTACTGTACAAGCAACAGTCGCAGAAGGCATATATACACTTTATGGAGCACTTTCACAGGGTGACAGATCGTAATGGCTTCAATACAACGAAACAATGTATAAATTCAAGTATAAAAAAATTGATTCTTTAAAAAAAAGACTAAAAAATTCAGGGGCACTTTGTTAACCTAAAGTGCGGTGAGGCGATAGCCTTTAGCGCGGTGTCACTGATGTGTAGTTAAGATGTTAATTAAGTACACAATTATTTGTGAATCTTAAATGCTGGAGACACTGGAGGGCATTTGGGAGGCATCCGCCTGATTCGACGCCTTTCTGCAAACACTCTCCAGCGACGTAGACAAGAACTACATGTACGTTGACAGGAAGTAGAGTAGTCGTTAGCACGCTTAGCTGCGGAATGGGAGTATGGTAGTTTGAATCCCATCGTGCACAAAGATTTTTTTTCTTATCGAAATGAAGAGTGTCACGGACGGATGGACGAATGGACACCGCGAGTATGAGCCATTAAAGGCTTTCGCCTTAATAATGCAGCTTAAAATATATACAATTAAGTGTGATGAACATATTGATTAGAGGTAAGAGTTCATAAGCAACTTGATTTCTGACAGAGTTTGGTTGAGAATTTCTTTGCCTCTGTTGTGACAACTGTTTAGAACTTTGGGTAGGTGACACTGAAGCCTTTGATCACCATAATTAGTACGGGAGCTGGTAACTTTCCACACATCTGTATGATGATTTAGACGTGCTGATGCAGACTGTTGCAAGTTTGCTATTTCAGTTAATGTCATGCAATGTTTTCAAGAACTGAAATAAAATTGTTTTATCGTCTTCGGTTATAGATCTGCTGATTTTTAGGAAGATTATATTTTTTGAAACAGGTTAAGTGTGCTCTGTATAAGGTAGGTTTTCAAAAAAGATTTTTTTTGCAATAATAGAAGTTTGTTAAAGGAGTATAGATACCTAACTTTTGGGCGCGTGTTTTCTTCTTTGTAATGATGCGTAAGATATTATTATACATGGATCACCACGTGTTATTCTCCTACGACCGCTGAATAATTTATAATCGCATTTCTTTCTCGTGCTGTTTCGGTTTCAACAGCCTAATGAGGACTGTGATGTCAACTTGTGTTTACAGGTCACGTAAGGCATGAAAAAACTGCAATATAATTGCTGCTTCTACATTCGTTGGCATTTCGTCTCTTGAGGAAGGCTCACTTCAGCACTGCAGTAAATTAAAAAAAGAAGCAGCGATTATACGGATATTTTTCCATGCCTCACGTGACACAAAAGCACTTTTTGACATCACAGCCATCGTTCAAATATTGAAACCGACACAGCATGACAGAAAAATTAGATTATAAATTATTTACCAGTTGCAGGTGAATATTGAATGATGATTCATGCGTAGTAGTGTCTTCCGCATCATTGTAGAGAAGAAAACATGCCATCAAAATTAGGTGTCTATAGTCCTTTAATATTGGATTCCGCTGTCGAGCGCCATACCAAATGGGAATACTGTATATTAAATATAACGTATATATTGTATATATGTTATGTTGTGATGATAAAAACGTTTGCAAAGGTTGGTCCTTTGTTTGTTGGTTTGGTTTTATAGAACTTTAGTTAACGTCCTAAAACGGCTGAGGCGAGGGACGCCGTACTGGGGAGCTCCGGAAAATTAGTGACTACCTAAGGGTTCTTTAAAGTGCACTGACACTGCACAGTACACGGGCCTCTAGCATTTTGCTTCCATTGAAATGCGACCGCTGTGGCTTGGATAGAACCCGTGTCCTTCAGGTAACTAACAGGGAGTGAGGAACAGAGCTTCAAAAAGTTTCTTTTGATGAAAATAACCCTCTGTATTGTGCTCAGTTCTTTCATAAAGTGCAATAATTTCTCCAGGTGACATAGGTTGACTGCCATCAGAGCCTCTAACTTTTATCTCGGTGCGCCACTACCATCTGTTCTGGCTTGACATTCTTTACAAATTCAAAATGTAAATCCTTGCGGAAACCCCCAGTTTTCCTATCGTTATTGTCATCATAGGGAAAGGTGTGCAAGAATATGCCAATAATTTAAACTTGTCCAAAAAGTTGACTTCGTTCGTTTAAGGATTTTGGTAAACTGCGTTATGAATTTTTACCTGTTCATTAATTATAATAAGCTATGGCTGTAATAACATTTCATACTGAACTATGAAACAGTACTGAAGTATGAAGACAAAGAAATCCCTTCCTGGCTCAAAATTTCAGAATTCCTCAAAACTTTTCATAATAAGCATGCCTTATGAGCACTATTTATTTTAGCTCTCCCCAAAGGCACAAGGCACATATATCACACATATATCATGTATGATGTCAAATAATGGCACATAATTTGCTCCATATGCAAACTGTTAGGCCATGTTTTTTTTTGCCCTGTAGAGGCCTTCTCAGTTATTACACTCCTTGATGTGTCTGGATTCATTTCAAATAATTTGGCTTGCCTGCTTTGCACAATTACATAAAGACTGTCTTGTTAAGGTCATTAGCAAACCTCATAAGGCCTACATTATGCACGTGTGCACTGACTGTGGCATCTTTTGGTTCTTGTAGGATGGTCTTCCACAAGGTGTGGCGGTGCCAGCATAATCCACGTGACAAATCGTCACACCGCAACACCTCGTGCCCAGCGAAGCTGGATATCAAGATTAAAAAAGTGAATCGCGACACTATGAAAAATGACCTGTTCCTCTGCCGGCAGACACCTCTACAGGCCGTTGTAAAGGTGTCGCAACACAACCACAGCCTGCAGTCAGCTGACTCACTAAGACTTCTTCGACCCAGCGAAGAAACAAAAACTGCTTTTCAAGAATATTTTGAAGGTGGAATGACGACAGCTCAAGCAATAAGCCACCATGAGAGGGTTCTCACTGAAAAATCAAATGGGCACACCCTGCTGGCAAATTCCATGGCCAACCCACCACCAAGGAGTGTTTACCGGTGGCACCAGGAATGGCGGAGTCAAAAATATGGACCCCAGGGTAACCCGTCTTTAACGCTGCAGAAAAACAAGCCCAGGTATTTAGCCCAAGGTAAGCAGGATTACCTATTCCAAAAAATTCCAGCATTATTCTTTGAAATTTTTAATTTCTGCTACTGCTTCCAATCCTGATAAGTGTTTGCATCACCACATATCAGAGATGTAAGTAATGTACAGTTGTGTGATGGGGAAGACATTCAGGAAAATACTTTGGACAGGTGCTGTACACTCTGCAGTGATTTAGCTCTTCATCATCCGGGCAAGGCAGAGCTAACGCATTGCCAGCATCTGTGCTTATTCATGAGAGCGTATTGCGAAAACAAGACATGGGCCATCATTTCCAAGCTATATTAGCTGTGCATTTTCAGTGAAAGTCCTTACACTGTGGGAAAAAAATTTATGTTATAAATTAGAGTCCTACATTCATGCAAAGAAGAAGCGTGGAGTAAGTTCAGCAGGGTGCATTGCTGGGCAAGTTGGTTTGACATACTCAAATATGCAACACTGGCAGACGACGGAAGTCATCAGCCAGTGCTGCATATATGAATGCAGTAAGTGCTCAGTGTTAATTGCTGACTTCAAAATTATTCTTGTACGCCAATGCACTGCACATTTAAAAGCTGTGTAGTGACAGACCTGTGCCATGTTTGAGCACAAAAAGCCATAAACAGAGGCATTTCCATGAAATAGTCTCAATACTACACTACAATGTTACAAAGTTCTAAAAGCGGCACTGTTACCACAGTTACCTCAGTTATTGTCAGTCTACGAAGCCATACCGAAATGATGTGTGTTCATTATTATTTACCTGAAAACACCTTAAATGAAATGAGGCCACAATGCAACTCACTGTAACTCTAAGTTGTCTGAGAAATATACATGAATGGTAGATGGGCAATACACTGCATATGTGTACACTCAAGTACATCTTCATCACCCATTTTGAAGAGCCAAAAGCATCATAAAATTGAATACAGCCGCTTTTATACATTTTCTCCTTCCTTCTGTGTATCTTTGAGTAGAAGGATTACCTGTTCGTATGACTACTGTAAAAAATTTATCACCGCCTCTACTGCTGTTGCACTGCATGAGTTGCAGGTTCTTTGTGTCCCACTAGTCCTAATTCTGACAAACTGGCTTATATTTACTGTTGAGCCATTGTTAGAAAGCTGCAAAGCATTGAAGGCAACAAGAGAACTGATGCATGACATGATAAAGGAAATGAACCATGTAAACAGTGCACCAACTCAGGCGGTGCAAAAAGATTCTCAGCATTACGTAAGCGTAGATGGAGACTTTGCAAGTCACTGCTGGTGGTAGCATTCCATCACGCGCACTTATCAATCTATGATTATTTTTAAAAATGCATACAGTCATTTGATCACTTCAATGATATAAAGGTAATGAATAGATTTAGGCAAAGAATCTATAAAGTGCTGCCAGAAACTCAAGAGCTGTGGTATACAAGAGCGATAAACTTCCTGGCTGAAAACGTGCTAATCCTTGTTCACTGTCCAGAGACCTGACCAACGTGGGAGTTACACACATGAGCAACATTATCTTTTAGAGTAAGTGAGAACAAATTTATTGTCGACTTTGTCGCTTACGCTTGCTGCGGTGGACAGAAGAGGAATATGGGAATATCAGATTTGCCCTGCTCTAGATTTCTAAGGAAAAACTAAAACTGTTTA
This sequence comes from Amblyomma americanum, assembly GCF_052857255.1. Lineage (NCBI taxonomy): Eukaryota > Metazoa > Arthropoda > Arachnida > Ixodida > Ixodidae > Amblyomma > Amblyomma americanum. The sequence goes on along the minus strand of NC_135497.1, from coordinate 496,043,702 downwards.
TTAAACTTTTTTTCGCCAAGAGATTACAATACAATATCTTTTTATTTTGCATTGGAAAAAATATTGGCAATATGCTAAGATAAGTGGCCTCTACAAAGCAATGTAAAGCGTGGCTAAACCAACCGTGTCCTTCATTCATGTATCAATAGACCCCTACTTTTCCCTTTCTTAGCAACCCAATTCCCCAACAAATGGTCTTGAGCCTCCCTTTCTATATAAACAGCTCATTCATTAATTCATTCATTTTACATGAAACATCAAACTGCTCTGAAAATGCACTGTTAAGATGCAAAGATATTAAAAAGACTGTCTTCGAACAAGCTTGTGTTACTAGAGGGAACATTCTGTGATAAAAATTTACAATGCACAAATAAAAAAGACTGCCTTTCAACAAGCTTATATGTTATCAGAGGCAACATGCTGTGATAAAAATTTAAAATTCATAAAATCTTCTAGACAAAGTACTACCAGTACAAGAGCTGGAATATGGTATGTGGGAACACCTGCATCAGGATTAGTGACTAGCTAAAATTAGTGATAAGCACTTGTTCAAAATACCTTGCACACCAGTTGCAGTGCGGAGTAGAAACATGTTCAGAGTGCTGTGGTTTTATAAAAACAATAGCGAGCAAGCTTGTGAAGTCAAACATACTGATTTTACTTTACTCCGCTGCTGTAATCCATAGTGAGTAATAGAGAGTTCTCCTGTATACATAAAAATGTTACGAAAGCTAGCTATTGGGCATAAAGAGAAACACAAAAGGTGGAGAGGCTAACCCTCATGTTTATCAGTCTTTTCATGCTCCTTCAATGATATGCTTGTTTGTTTTGCAGGGACAGATGTCAGCATCACGAGTGTGGCAGATGACAGCTGGGCAGTCCTTGTCGTCACACCCGTCATGCATCAGCAGCTGGAGTCCGCACGTGACATTATATTCGTGGACTCTACATCATCATGTGACGAAACTAGGAGCACCATAACAGTGCTGCTGACAGCCACAAAGGCAGGGGCAGTGCCTATTGCACTCGTCATACACAGCTCCCAGACCTGGGAGGGGTACAAACAGGCCTTCCAGCAACTCAAAAGCCAGCATCCATTATGCTTTGGAAACAGCCCGGTTTGTTGCTTTATTGAATTATGAGCAAATTAGAATAACATTAATTTTTTTTGCAAGACTTCCCATCCAAACTGCCTTACTATCCGAAATATGACAATGGTGACAGATTGATGTGGCACGATATTGTATTTTGATTTGGTTTTCTGTGCGTCTTACAACTTTTACGTCTGACACTTCTAATATGACCACTGTATTTTTCTCTTAGATGCCTATTTGTCATATGCCCTGCATTAATGCTGCTACGAAGTGTACCTTGTACCTATGTATATTTTTGCCTTTAAGTTTTGCCACGTACAATAGTTTATTTACTTTTTGCCTTCCATCTCATGTTGTATTAATTAGTTTCTCTTGTACATATGCCACTTCTTGTCCCTCTTACTCAATGCATTTGTGACCTTTGTAAGGTATTATGAATAAATAAATGAATAAATACAGTGCATATCTAAAACCAAACACAACTGCAGGAGAAGTTGGGTTTATAATGCAACAAGCTGGACAATTTTTTGGTATAGGTTCAGTCACATGTCAGGCGAAGGATTACCAACTTTCTTTTTCGAAGAAGATTGGATAGAGGCCAGGACACATGACAGACAAACAGCTGCGTGTCGAAATTAGCAATTTTTTGGTTAAGGCGTGTCTGCCTACAAGCTGATTTTCTCGACCATGCTGCCTTTCAAGGCATGTTTCCGCCAAGGAATTTTCAAAAGGAAACACAATGCAGGAAAAGCAAGCTACCAATTTTTCCACCAACTCATTCTTGGTTTTTATCAAGGAACTCCTGCAGACTGCTGCTGCAGACTGTTGCTTTACCCCTCATGTAAATCCCTCACCCAAGGACCCTTGAGGTATCTATAACAACAAAAAATAAAATCAAGCACGTTCCTGAATTCTAGATGAATCTTTAGCTTAGTTTTGAGAAGTTATGTAATTAGCTGCATAGTCATCCTTTTCTTCTTATCTTTCCAAGAGTTCTTCACAGTAGAGAATGCTTTCTTCTCTGACTGCTGTTGCAAGGCAGATAGGTTAGAAAATGAAAACCCTTTGGAGTGGCTATTTATTCCTGGCTATATGACCTGATCGAACTCAAAAAGTGGTTATTTTGATAAGGTCATGTTTGGAACAGAAAGTGTGATTTGGAAAACCCTCACAAAACATGGGCTAATCAGTAATCATAATCAACAGCATTGACTGCTTTTTTATACATGCCGAAGTGCTGGTCAGCATTGGTGTTAATGTCCACACAGTAAGTACATGTCCCACTACAACATTTTAAACATGGGCTGTAAGTGCCTCTGCATTTAGAAACCTGCCACCCACAGGCTCTAGTATGTGCCAGAAGTAAGCATAAATTTTTTTTAATCCTCTTGCCACAGTGTTGGCAGAATATTCAAGAAAAACAGGGCATAGAGTTGGCAGATGGGTAGAATGTTAAAATACAATCTTGCCGAGGTGTATACGAGTGCGTCAGCCTGTTGGTTTATGCTTGTGATGGGTTCCTTTTCACCTTACAAGCTCCAGCTGTGTTTATGACTGACAATTCAAGACCCGAAAAAGATGCCCTACATAAAACATGGCCCAGCGCACGACAGCTGCTGTGCCACTTTCATGTTCTACAGGCCGAATGGCGTTGGCTGACCTCCACAAAGAACCAGGCAGCCAAGGAAGAGCGACGTCACTTGATGAGAGCTTTTCAGAAGGTGATGCAGACACTGTCATTTGACTACCTGCCTAGGCCATACAATACAAAAGAAAAGAGAGACACTCTGCACATAAAACACTTCGCCATGCCCATTTTGGCTGAAACATTGCATTACTCAGAAATAAGAATGTACAGCTAATATTTAAAAGGACGCTAAGGGTAAACTGAAGTTGGCCTGCACTGATAGATTCCTGCAAATGAAAAGAGGCTAACCACACCCCTAATGATGTAGCTTTTAGAAGTGAACAAAGACAGAAAAAAATGAGAGTTATCGCTACCACAACTCTAACAAGCAAACTAGAATGACATTAAGACCTAATCTTATACGTAGATTCCCAAGGCAAGGATCCATCACCTCCAACTTCTAAACAGTGATCACAGAGCTCTTTCCAGTCTTGACGGCATGAGTTTTAGTCAAGTGGAGGGAAGAAAACAAGTGTTTCATTTTTACAGCCAACTTTCTAAGAAATAAATGCCTCTTTCACTGCCATATGACTGTGCGGCACTAGTCATATTGTTTTTGATTTTTAACGAAGTAAGTACAACATGCAGAACCTGGCACATATAGTGAACACCTTGAGGTAAACATACTCACGATGACAGGAAAAGAATTCCATGCACTTTTCCTGTCACATACATAGCCTCATTGCCATGCTTCACAACAATGTAGCAAACACAGATGAGAGAGACTGGACATAACAAGCACTTGTTGTGTCTAGTCTCCCTTTCACCCATGTTTGCTGCACTGTTGTGAATCATGAATATATATCAACTCGCCCAACCTTCTATACTCTCATTGCCACTTGACTCAATGGCCACTGAACTGAATGGAAATCCGCTGGTGCCAAACTTTAGTTTTTTCACTCGCCATTCAACTCTATGGGGATTAACTTAACAGAGGTATGAAAATGCAAACAGATAATGTCAAGAAGCCATGAGAACGACCACATGGTCAGCATACATTGGAAAAAATACACAGGATTGAAACAAGAACAATGAAAATTTTCTGTTCATTATTTTATTAACTGTTGACTTAACTAACTCCTTCAGAAATTACTTTTTATTCGATCATCAAAATAACAACTCCGCAGATTTCCAGAAGTAAGCAAAGCAATACCATCTTTTTTGTATGCCACGTCTGTATTTTGCCGATTTTGCCCATTTGAGCATAACTGCATACTTCATGACAACCAAGAACTGGCAATGCCCTACTGGTGCTACAACACAAAGAGAAAAGAACAGATAACAATTTGTTTGTGAAAGTATCACTGGAAAAAAAATAAATGCTTCTAGCTGAAACGAAATGCACAGTGTTACCTCCCATCTCTGTCTTTGGATTGTACCTACTTGCAAAGTGTGCAGTGCTTTATTTTCTGAACATGTGTGAATTAAAAACTGCATTTACAACAATAACAAATGTTTTCCTAATCTGCTGCTTCAGGCCGAGTGTTCCTCCCGAATGTAAGTTACCTAGTTAGATATATCTTTTGCCAGCCAACAGATTTCATGCTTTCTTATTAACAAATTCATATCTGCGACAGCAACACACATGTATGGCCCTTGAAAAATTTTATGGTCATTGACTCCTTGTGCATTTAGATTGCTCATGTGACAGAGGATCCCTGGTGAGAAAAACTAAGCAAAGTTAACTGATCGAGAAAGGATGATGAGGAATGCAGAAACAGCTTGTACTTGCGCAAGACATTGGTCCAATCCTTTTGTGATATAAAGACATTCAGTTCAAAAATGAGTTCACGTGTTATGGTACAGAAATAATGGTACGCAGCTAGTAATACAAAACACCACTGTATGCGTAAACGATATGCTTTTTTTGTTCTGGTTTCAGATTCTGTATGCAAAAACAATGGAAGAGCTCCAGACAGCTAAGGAAGAGCTTCACTGCCACAAACACGAAGCCTTCATAAAGAGAGTGGAAACCTTCCTTCAACACCAGCAAGAGTGGGTGCTCCTCTACCGTGCAGGCACAGTCACCAGAGGCCATAACATGAATAATTATTCAGAGGCATCCATACGAATCCTGAAGGACATCGTTTTGTGCCGCACCAAGGCTTACAATGCAGTAGCCCTGGTAGAGTTTACGATCACAACTTGGGAAAAAATATTTTGAGGCACGGTTGCTAAGGCATGCGCATAACCGTGACTCCTCCCACCGTGTTGCATTCCAGCACCTGCTGCAGAAGCTGCCCAATGATTTCGCCAAGTCCGTTGTATAGGTGGATGGCGCTTTGTATAGTGTGCCAAGCTCATCTGGCACCAGCTCTTATGAAGTGGATGCGGACATTGGCTTCTGCAGCTACTGGAGAGGCAGCCAAGGTGCTTTTTGCAAGCATCAGGCTGCTGTCCAGAAGGCTTTTGGTGGCTGTTTTCCGAACAGCCCGGAGCTGACGCCCGAAGACCGCCGACGGCTCGGCTACCTGGCACTGGGTGACCGTTGCCCAAACATAGAATTCTTTCTTCCAATGATGCCAGGAGGCAATGAAGAGGTCACAGTAGCCTGTACATCGGCACACAGTGAACAGGCTATGCATGCAGATGTGAGCCAGCTGCCAGAATCTCCTCCCGGGCCATTTCCAGACAGGAAAGAGAAACCTGAGGTACAGTGGAGCATTAATCCTTTCAACTATTATAATGAACTATTGTAGAAGCGTAACAAAACTTCTTGGAGGTTAATCGCATAGTCATCACTTTCAGCATAGTATATCCCTGTGCTCATTACCTGGCTGATAAGAATATTGTAATGAACCACTAGGTTGTGGACAGTTTCTGTTATGTACTGTGTGCAGCAGGGTTAAAGTTTGGGGCATGCTTGGCCTAACTTGTAACCAGCAGCTCCATAATATTACATAAGTGTGAAACAATATATGAATGCAAGGCCAAGACACGCACCACCAACATCCCATTCCCAATAGTGTTATATCTTGTAGTGAGCCTTCAGATAATTTTTGTGCATCTTGAAGCACTGAAAAGCACATGTTGTGTTTGACATACATGAACACATTATTACACTACATGCAGTCATATACATGCATGTATATATGCGTGCATGTCTATGCACACATGTATGGCAAGCATACAGTTGCCACTAGTGAGAAAGTTCCTTTTCAGGTGAGAAGGCCCTGAAGGTCAAAATAAAATGAAACAGCAGATCATGCATCAGTGCGTTCACCTTCATTTGGGATGGCGTGCATGCATGTGTTAATGATTACAGTGCACATATATTCAGGAAGGGCAACCTCCTTGAGAATACTGACAGGGTGATAAATCTAATGGCCAGGATCGAAACTTCACTTATTCTTGAAAACAGAGAGATAGATGCAAGGAAAGGCATAAAGGATCACCAGGAAATGCCCAACAGGCTGCCCTACATGAGGAGAGGGTAAAAAAAGGACAAAACAGAAGAGAGAAGGAAAGTAACACACACAGCAGTAACACACAGCAGGGAAACAAAAGCATGCAGCATCAACAGTGATTTGCATATGCCTTGTCGAGTGCTGCGCAGAGATTGCACAATAACAGTTGTATCTTACACTTTGGCCAAACGGGCGAGTTGGCTGTACATTTTTAAGGCGAACAGTGCGAAAGACATAGCCGGAAAGCACAGGAAACACAGGATGAGCACTCGTCCTATGTTTTCTTTGCTTTCCGTCTAAGTCTTACACGCTGTTTGCCCCTTAAAAAAAAGCTTCATCTTGACTGCCAGCTTGAATGCTAGTAATCACAGGTTTGGCACGTTGTGCAGACTTGTAGGCCCGATGTAGCCCTGGTTTGCACTTTGCTGAAACATATTACATAACTGGTGGAATGCACAGCAAGTGCTACACAAGACATTGCTCTTCGTAGATTTTACTGGACTAAAAAATCATGTTACGTGTAAAAGACACACGAGTATCACAGACGATGATGCCAACATGGCTGCGTTTGAAGTTGTAAAGGGACCCACAAACGAGAGACATTAACATTGTTGCATCATACCTTTAAAGGCGGAGCTCAAGCATCCGCCAAATTTTTTTTTGCCTGCATTCAACACTAGTTCAGAAGCGACTTTGGACGAATGCTGGCAAGCCTCATTTTTCCTCGGGTCTACTGAGGATAGAACATGTTACAATGCACACAATGGACACTTTACGGAAAAGCAGGAAAAGTAATGCGAAAAAAAAATGACTCAGGAACATGCAAACAACCTTAACAGACACAAAATCGAAGTGTTCAAAATTTATCCAGAATCCCCATATTATGATGCCCTTCATAACTACAGTCACTTCAGAACAACTTTGCCCCACATATTGCACTTGCCCACATATTGCAATGAAAGAAAACAAGCACTAGAAATTGCACCTTGTGCACCTGCCACAGCTGCAGGTAAACATTTGAAAGGAATGGAAAATAAAAGAGTATAGGAGGCTTTCACACCTGGCAGAGCTTAAATTACATAACTGGAAGAAAATAAACAGTGTGAAGCATCCGGGCCTGCAGAGCTTACAAGAATTAAAAAAATGATGCTATGGCACATGGCAGAGATGATCTTGAATAAATACAAAAACAGAAACCTGACAGAGAAGCAGACAATGTAAATAAACAAACACATAAAACAGAAATTTTAACAAGCAAACTAAAAATAGTTCAATGAGTCTGCACCTGGCAGAGAAGTAAATAATGTTCTTGAATAAATATAAACATATGAAGAGGTTCTTTCATAAAAATAAAAACAAGCAAATAATGACATAAATATGAACAATTCAATGTGGTGCAGGTGGCTCAAGCTGCTTTTGTAAGATTAGCGTCAGTAGGTTCACATTCTGGATGAGCAGCTCTTGCTGACCATTTCACACCTGCACAGCATCTGTCACCTCCCATATGGCCTGCATGTAAAAATACTTCCAATTACAAATTATTACTGACAACCAATTTTGAGATCTCGCTAATGCTTTATGTAAAATTTCAGGTGCTGAGATATTTTAGACAAAGTATGGCTGTAGAAGACTCGTGTCAGTTTCATAAACTCAGCTGTCCCTACCACCTCCCACAAGAGGCGTCAAAACAGAAGTAGAGGTGCTCAAAAGAGAGCACTGATATTTATGCTTCAGGTGACGGCTTCAACTCTTCAAAGTGCAGTGTGCGCAGCGAGTACACACCTCCAGCATGCTTTGCTGAAAAGCAGCGTCCTGGCGGTTCCGGGCGTCAGTAAGGGAATCCAAACGATGCGATTCATACAGCATCTGGCGCAGCACCTTATTGGCCCCATCGTCTCGCCGTCGCTTCCCAAGAAGGCTAGGCGTGGCACGCGTTGAGGGCTGCAGTGGGGGCTCTGGTGTGTGCTGCTGTGAGGGCTGCGGCGAGGGCACCGGTGTAGCTGTCGGGAAAGAAAATGTGCTCATCACGTGGTGGAATACGCAAAACATTTGGTACAATGTGTTAGAGGACTTGACAAAAATATACAGGACAGCAATCTTGGGCAGCATTGTAGTAGCATATTTCATGTGCACATTTGCTAGACTGCTAGACTGTCACAGCCTCACTGCAAGAGAAATAAACATTCTGCACTGCGTGGCAAAGCCAGAGAGAGATAGTTTTGTGTGTACTGTAGAATCACTGCAGTATTTTGGCTACTGCTGCAAATGCTGCCAGAGAGTATAGTGCTATTACTTTCAATCAGCTGCCAGAAAGGGTAGTATAGAGCTTGAATAATGGAAAGCCAACTCACGATCTGTGGGGCTCCGTGTGTCTTGTCGACAACTTGCTGAGGCTCCCCGTTCATCTCCTCTGCTGTAACAGGGTAAAAGGTGCGGCTGATTGGTACTGGCAAACCATGAAACTAAAAGAGCACTAGCAAAAGAGAAGCAATCAATAATGCTCAACCACTTGTCTATGCATTCCTGCACCTCCTCCGAGACTAAAATACACCACAGATGGAATAAACAGTGCTAGCAAGGCGCAAGGCAAAGACATCATGTTTTTAAACGGCCGACTCCTTGTTGTTGAGAATCGACGTAAGCTGGATCCACAGCTCGCGCTTTTCAACAGCTGTGTATGAGTTTGTTAGGTCGGCAGAAGCCCGAGCCAAGAGCGGATGGCTCTTCATAGACTCTATTACGATTAGCTCTTGCTCACTAGGCATTCTTCGTGTTGGCGCCATTTCGAGACTATAATTCCCGCTTAGAGAATTGCAGCAGCGAACACAGCGGGGAAAACAAACAGGGAATAGTTGCTGTTCCGCTTTTCGAAAGCAGGGAATAACAGGGAAAAACCTTTGCTCTGAGTTCGGGCTAATAAGTTTTTACAGGAACATATGCGTGTGCTGCGCTGCAGCAACTTATAGCACAGCCAAGAACGACCGAAAACGAGCAAGGTTGTTAGCGTGCGCCCAACCGCCTTGCTTGGTTCTTGCTCCTTCCCAACTGAATCATTTGTGCCAGACGTTTATGAAGCCAAAAAAGTTGATTTTATCCAACAAGCCGTGCTTCGTGGACGCCTTGTATTTGCTAAAGTGAAAGAAAAAGAACCCAAATCATATGCTTGGCATGTGGCATCTTTAAACCAATAACACAGGCTTACCTCAAGTTGTCTTCGTCGATTTTCGGGCCCGACGTTTCGTGCAGGTTCCTTTCTGGAGGCCCGTGACCTTCACTGGCTTCGATAATTGTTATCCGCTCACTTTGGACAACCAAATAGAACCTTGATTTCAGACGACGCCTAAAAAAGCAGGAACTAGCCGTGGGATCAGCTGTTTTTTAGAAGGCCGCCATGTTCAGTGTTTACATCTGCCAGCGCGCCCTCATGGCAACAAAACTTACCCACGAAAGCAGTTATTTGCAAAAGTGAATGTCCTTCTTGTTTTACTTCATGGCAGTGAGAGTGAAATACACTTTTATGAAAGAATAAAACAATGTTTATTTTATTCACTGCGTATTCTTATAAAAAAGTTAGCATACGGCCCCTTGCCGTGCAAATTGGCCTCTTGTCGTGCAAATCAACTCTTCCGGGGCGGCACCCTACTAGCCATTGGTTGATTCCGCGTTCCGTCACGCGTTGACGTCTAGCCTTGTCGTCATGCTGTCGTCATTTTGACGTAACGCTCTACAACTTTAGAGCGAGTTCCGTAATTCGGGCCCTGGCCAAGTATGGTCTGCGCTACACGACCGTCTTCTCTGATGGAGACAGCCGGACTTTTCATGCTTTGTCAGAAGCTAAAGTGTACGGATTCATAAAGATTGACAAGGTTTACATCAACCACGTTCATAAGCGAATCGGGACTGCTCTGCAGAACCTGGTTGATAGAAAGAAGGCTCAAGGTGAATCTCTTGGCGGAAGAGGCAAGCTGACGCAGGACAAGATCAAGATCACCAACTACTACTGCTATGCCCTGAGGAGCAACAGTAATGACGTTCCAAACATGAAGAAGGCAGTGGAAGCTACACTCCTGTACGACTTCTACAGATGATGTCCCGAACCACTCCAAGTGCCCTGAGGGTGCTGACTCTTGGTGCAAGTTCAACAGAGCCTTGGCCAATGTTGAACATCCACCTCTACACAAGAGTGCCCTCCCGGCTTGTGTTGGGGCTGCTCTGGAGCCAGTGTTTGCAGGGCTCAGTGGTGAGAACCTGTTGGCACGGTGCAGTGAAGAAAGACTCAGAATACGAGTGAGAGCCTACACTCTCTCATTTGGACGCAAGCTTCAAAGAATGGGAATGCTTCTTTGGAAAGTGTGAAGCGGGCTGCTGAGGCTGTTGCCATCTACAACCAAGGAAGGAGGGCAACTAATGAATCCATCACTGCAAGTCTGGGCAATGCTGTTGGTGGCTGCCTTGCTCGCCGAAGCCTAGAAAAAGACGCCGTGCATTTGCGCAAGGCAAATGGAGCTCAGCTAAAGAGCACTAATACAAAATAGAGACTGACAAGGCGGCACAAAATGGGAGCAACTGAGGATCACAGTCCTGGACTGCTATGAAGAAGTCCTCCAGCAGCAGAGGGCAGCATGCTGCCTAACATCCAGGCGGTTCTTTTCAAAGGCAGGGTAGGAGACGTGTCAAGCGTCGCACCCAACGGTCCTTTTCAGGACCACCCAACTGCTTGCCATGGTGGAGGCTCAGATCTCCTTGGCTCCGGACCACTAGGTCTCTCAAAGAAGTTTTCAGGATTTAAAATATTGTCTTTAGAGCTCAACACCATAGCCCTGCACTCCATTGTCTCTAAACAATGCACCGATAACTTCATCAGAAATCAATTTTTTACAACTTCATCACGCTTACATCTTCGACATTTTTTTATTAATGTTTCCTTGGATGGAATAAGACACTTTTTGTTTTGCTTTGTAGGAAAACAGATAGAAAAAATCTAAGTAAAATCCATTGTAGAAGATTCCTTCTAAAATTTTCTGTAGTCAGTGTCAAAACTTTAAATGCGATTTTCTCAGCTTCATATTTTCTGCCGTCACTAGCCTTACGGAACTTTTTATTGTTTTTTTGGCGCTATTTTAATAAATTTTACACTGTTAACTTTAGAAGGAATTGAAGTGTGGAGCTATGCTATTTTTATGGGGCTAAGTTGAACATATCAAATTTTGTGAACAATAATACCAGCTAATTATATTCCAGAATTGTGATGCAACATAATTGAACATTTTTATATGATTGTTTACCTTAATAACAATATAAATAGCATAGCCCCGCATGGCAGGTCTTTGGCTACTGCTACATTTTAATAGGAACCAAAAAATGTTCAGGGAAAGTGTCTTAATGATCCGTAAGAAATTACTTATTTTGGCTTGTTACTTTTTCCATAAGTAGAGAACTAATTGAGATAAGCTGAACCTAATTATATTTTTGAAAACAGGAGGAAGAAATACATGTGCATATTTAATTTTATTAAAATATCTCTAATAATAAAAAATTTTTGTTTTAAGACCAGTGTCTCCCCTTAATTGATGCCACCTCCTCGGCATCCGAATAAACGAGCTCCGAATGCAATAGACTAAGTGGGACTCTGACGCAAACTGTTTTATCAGAGTTAATGGGGGTTAACGAAGAGGAATAAGCATTTATTGAATTGGGTCAAATTAATGAATTTCCCAGTACAATGTTGCAGCTGCTGCTGCTGCTGCTGCTGCTGATAATTTCACAGACGATACTATCAGCAAGAAATAAAACGCGAACCAGAAAACAGAAGCAGCAATACAAAAGCAGCTGCATATAAGCTCCTAGAGAACGAATAGAAGCGCAGTTGATTAGCACTTCCGAAAGAGAGTGCTTGCGCTTTCGAAGTGAAATTGCCCTCGGCAAGTATTGAACTTCCCCTGGCTAAGAGCTTATTTTTTGCTGTTTATAGAGCAGTTGTGTTGTTCCTATTTCATTTCTTGCTGATGGTACATATTCCTCTCTTGGCGGCACGCGGTACCACCAGCAATAGTGTCATTTTAATAGAATTTATGCAACTTTTGTCTCGTAGCAAGTTTTACAACACTCACTTGATTCAGCTGCGAATGATGCAACTTTGTAACCATCTGCACCGAGATCAACGAACTGAAAGCCGCCGGCGCGGACTGCCGTGAAGGGCGGCAGTTGCACCATTAAAGGACCTGCACAGCTTATAAAGCTGACCTCGGCGCCCTTTGTGTTGCGGCGCTTTCCTATGCAAACATCACATGGCGCCACTAATGCTCTTCGGCAAAAACCCAGAGTTGGTGGCTTTCGGTTCATCGATTTTGGGGCAGACGATTAGGGGTTTGCATCATGCGCAGCTGAGCCAAGTAAGTACCGTTGACAAACTTACTACGAGACAAAAGTTACTGCAATACCCAAGTTCTGTGCGCAGTTTCAGTGTAAATGAGCCAGCGGTTGAGGGGAGAAAGTTTTTAAAAGCTTGCACTGTAAAGATGCACAATATTGTATGCAATATCTTCACTGCATGCAGGCTGACTGCTAAAACTTGCCTGTCACGTATTAGAGCATGGTACCCCTGAAGACCTGTGAAGTGTAGGAGTCAGCCAGGCCAGTACTTTAACCATTTCAGACAATGCTCACCACTTTCATTCAAAAAACAAAATTTCTCGCCTAAACAGTCCATGCAGACCTCAAAAAAAGCCTTTTTGTCTTGCAATATGAAACACCAACTGTCATCACCTACAGAAATGCACAAAATTAAGCACATGACAACAGTTGCAGATAGTAACAATGAAGCACCAAGATTTTCCAAAAAACTACTTCGTGGATTGTGGAATCACATTTCACACTAAAAAGCAACAATAAAATGGCGTTATAGGTGACAAAATCTGTCCACAAGACCATGCCAAAATACATGCTGCAAAGCTCACCAATTTGAGCAACACTACTTACTGCGTTCATCAGCTAAAACAAAAAGCAACCAAATTGCGATAAGAAGAGTGCTTTATTCATATTGTGACGAAGAAGACGACGAACTGCGCAGTGGCGCGGGCAGGAGCGCTCGCGCTAGTCCAGCAGCCATTAAATCATCTCATTTCCATCGATCATCGTGTCTCTTTCTTCGGCTGGCTGCCACGTAACATTTGGTGGAGGTGCTGGAGTCCCTTCATCGCCATCCTGGTCCGGGAGCTTCGACGTCCTGCGCCTGCCGTGGTCGTCGGCCGTGTGTGCCTGGTCCGCACCGCCCGGCTGTGCCCAGCCCGCCAGACCTGAACCGACCTCGCCGCTTACCCCAGCCCCGTCCACCGCCCCGACCACTAGACACGACGAACTGACCACGTTGCCGCGACCGGAATGACCCGACCGACCCGAGACGCTGCCCACACGTGAGGACACCGCCCCCCCTGCCTCTGCCGTTCGGTGCGTCCAGGGACATCGGCCGTCGTCTCCTGGCAACCTGCGGCCCGGATGCTTTGTGGACCGGGACTCATTCGCCGATCGTCTCATTCACCGTGGCGGCAAGCCCTTCACCTCCTTCTTCTGTATCCAACCATTTTACAAGCCCATCGTCATCTGCAGCATTTCATCTTCAGTGCCGATCTTCTCGTTCGCGATCGGGACGATCACTCGGTGGCCCCGAGTAGTGTGACGAAGAAGACGACGAACTGCACAGTGGCGCGGGCAGAAGCGCTCGCGCTAGTCCGGCAGCCATTAAATCATCTCATTTCCATTGATCATCGTGTCTCTTTCTTCGGCTGGCCGCCACGTAACAATATGAAACAAACCTATCACTTCTAGTTGTAGTAAACTCTCAGAAAAAACTGCATTTGCTATGTACAAAAATGTATACACAGCATCGAAAAGCACAGATCAGCATTTAATAGAATTCACTAAAACTAAAGCTCTGACCACCAGCCTCTCATATTTGAACGTAGAAATGGACTTGGTCAGGGCATGCAATGCAATTGCTAGATAATTGATGGTCATTAAGGGCAACGAATGGACTGGCTGCCAAGAGAAGGCAAGCATAGCAGGGGGCATCACAAATTTAGGTGGGCGGATGAGATAAGTTTGTGGGGACAAGGTGGCTGCAGCTGGCACCGGACAGGGCTAAGTGGAGAGGTATGGGAGAGGCCTTTGTCCTGCAGTGGGCGTAGTCAGACTGATTTCGGGCGTAGTAAGCACTATTTCACATGGGACAACAAAAATGTAAAGAGCTCCGAAATAACCTCTATGCAAAACTAGACCGGAGAATCGGCAGCGCCTAACAAACGCAATAAACCAACCAAATATGGCCCTTTCTTCCTCCTATACAATTTCCATGCTCAACCCTTTCAACACAAAGCAAAAGGAAAGAGTAAAGCAGCATATAAGTTTCTTCTTGTAGCATATGAATTCGGAGTGTAAATGTAGTGGAGAAATTTAACAGTATGCTCTTGTACATAACATGTGCAAACTTGTCTTGGAAAAACATTGTAACAGACCTTGTAACCAGATGATCAATGAGGTCCACTACTTGACAAGCACTCCTACCACAAATCAAATTATTCTTAACGACTAAAGGCCGCTGCGGTGGCTCAGTGATTACGGTGCTCGGCTACTCACCCCAAAGGCATGGGTCCAATTCCGGCCGCAGCAGTGGCGTTTGGGTGGAGGCGAAATGCTAAAGGCCTTTTACTATGTGACAGCCGTGAACGTTAAAGAACCCCAGGTAGTCGAAATTAATCTGGAGCCTTCCACCACAGTCTCTCTCATGACCAGAGTTGCTTTGGGACATTAAACCCTATAAAACTAAACCAAAACCTTAACCATTAAAGAGCAAATTATTATCCAAAGAGGGAAAAATCCTAAAATGTCCACATGTTATTGAGGAAAAAAATTGACAAACTCCCAGGTGTTTAGCTATGCAGTTTCTGTTGAGACCTCAAATCCCCACATCGTGACTGCACATCGGTTTCAGGGTCTCAATTATACTGCTTTTGGCTCGTCTCTATTACAGGAACACGTAATGTTTGTGTAAACAAGCACCTTTTAAACAATATAAAAACTTATTGTAACAAAGGAAACAAAATAAAATGTGCACTGACTGGAGGCTTAGCAGGGCTAACACAAAACATAAAGGCATCAGTCTCAAAAATGATTTTTGTTTATACTGGAGGCTTAGCAGGGCTAACACAAAACATAAAGGCATCAGTCTCAAAAATGATTTTGTTTAGTTCTTATGCCTGGCCTGAAATGTTTCTACAGACAATTCTGCACATTTCGGTATATTGCGCCTTCTATACGGAAATTTCGTAATACTGAGCAGACATGTATCAATGTTAGCAGTGCAACTTGCTCTCGTAAGAAGCAACAATTTGAATAAACATTAACTTCTACTTAACCTCATAATAGGGCATTCATTGCTTGCCATGCTAACTACGCTCTTATTCCAGAGCCATGCGATAGTCAGATTCGTCTACACTCCTGAACACCTCTTCCCCAACTCAATGGCAGCAAACACTGTGTGAGTATTGTTCAAAGGGACATACCTGTGTGTCCCTGCAGCTTCTGTATGACTTCCTTGGTCTGTAGGTTCCAAATATACACAGTTGTCCTCTGATCCTGACACGATCCACTGCACACACAATGTAGCAAATTATTCGCAAACACGTTATTTAGTCAATATCAGAATGAGTACTCTGCATAACTTGATGGGCATTAGGCCCAGCTACATGGCCTCCAGAGCCCCAAATGCCTTAAAATTGAGACTTCCTGCTATGCTATGAAACACACAGCACAAGTGTCTTCATACAGTAAAGGCTGCCTTGAACGAAACTTTGTACACTACAACAAGAATGTTTTTTCATAGTATCCCTTGGGAGAATCCCATGCACAAAATATTACGTTCCAGTTTTAGGCAGGTATGGCACAAATGATGCACAAAAATAAGCTTTGGCGCCGACACAAGAAAAATGTGCCACCATTACTACTGGCTGGAAATGACGAAGGACTAAGAATTGAGGTCAGGAGAATCTGCTCTCAGTATAGCCCATGCAAAGCAGTGGAAGCTGTGGCCTGTACGGCATTTTGCTCTGCATAGTGTTGCATAAGAAGCAAGTCATTTGACAACAGCATTGCACTCATGCACGCTAGGATGCAACACATGAGAAAAAGTGCCAAAAGCATGCTTCCTTTGCTAGAGCAGACCAAACAGCCCCTAGCACCACAGCAGTGGAGATCCATGCCATTGCACTGGAGAGTGCTCCTGGCCTGGCAGACATTAATTACAGCACACATGAGCTTCTTGCACTGTGAAGGAAGGCAGAGGAGGAATATTTCATTATAAAGATAAAAACCTTCCCTGAAGGGCTCCTCAGTCCAAGAGCCCTCTGGCCTTCCCCTCCAGCCTAGCTCAGTCAATCAGGAAGGCAGCTGCATTACACCTTAAGTGAAAACAGCTCCCATGCCCTTGCCTCATAATTTTTCTTTGCTGCATGGAAAGGCTGAGCGGGCATGTATGTATATAAATTTTCACGACTCTTGGAGAAGCTGATGATTTTGGACTGTAAACTTAATCCTCAACTCATTCTTGATCTATGAACACAGCCCAGTCAGTGCTCAGTATAGCAGTGCCCTTCAGCCTCTTTGTTTTTGGTCACTCCTGTTTTGTACCTTTGGGTTTTTTCTTTAATTTCATCTCCACAAGTTTCTCTCCCCAATTGCCAAGTATAGCCCACCAAGCCTTGTTAGCTTGGGCCAACTTGCTGAAATCTTTGTATTTTATTTTGCTGAATAAAGGCACTATTATTATTATCAGTAAAAAAGTCTGTGTTTATTCCCTATATTTTTTAAGTGAACTTCCCAGTAATTTAGAACACCAAATGGCTTCCTTTGTAGCTTAGCACACTATACAGCCATCAGTTAACAAGGAAGATGATAGAGGCAAACGAAACCCAGACACAGTGACGATTGCATCAGTAGCCCTTCCACTAGTCACCAACATAAAAAAAAATCAGTTAACTGCAGTGAAGCAGTAGCCTGAAGTGCAGTGCAGTGAAGCTTCACCCACATTCAGGACCGTCACGTGGAATTGTTCTGTGACAAAAAAGTAGTCCGTAGGTAGAACTTTGTAGTGCAAAAGCACTACTTCACGAGGTATAAGCGGCTCACCGAGTTTGTGGGAACCGCAGTGACCATAAAAGGTGACCTTGGCAAAATCTAGCATAGCAACAGCCCATGCACAAATCCAACAAATATTTCCCCAACTTGAGTTTTGAACCCACGGCGGCGCAAACAGATCAGCTTTGCTGGCCCCTGCACAAGGGCACTATGCTAGCACCGCAGCCAATCACACCTCATGTTAAACTACAACACACACTCGCGCTTTGCATTGTGCATCGTCGTCTTCACCAACCACCCTCTGCGGCAAGAACAGATTAGATATCAGCTTAACCTCGATCAGAGCTAAACCAGAGTCTATCGTCACCAGACGTACCGACAACCCAGCAAAGCAAAACCATGAGCCAACCTGCCCAAACATATGCTTTTGCATGTCTACTCAGTTTAGCTGCATTAAAACTCTACATTTTTTTCTTAACAAAACAAGAAACTAATTACAAGACGAAATTATAAGCTCAAGAATTTGGCGCCTCTGACTTATTCGATGGTGTCAAACATAAAAATGCTAATTTCGTTTACAGTTGTGCTTTGTCAGAGGAGTAATAACGGACACCGCGGACCATGGCCCATTGTTACCAACTGATGTTTTTTTTAAGTTGCATCCTACTATAGAGCTGCCGACCAATGACAGAATGATACGCTGTCTCGGCCTAACATAAAAGATTCAAGGATTTGAATGTATGAAGCTTGTGGTAAAGCATGCCAAGTCTTTTTGCGCTAGCATTTAAAACGGTGACAAATGCCAATTAAAGCCGCAATGATTTTTAGGCTTCTCCTCACAGCATCAGGGAAGCGTGGAGAAGTTCAGTGATGACATCACTGTTGCCGAGATTTCAGATTTTTGCTACCTTCGTCTGCATCCTGCTCTGCTCCGTCCAATGTCACCAAACGACCCGCCGCGGGCTTTTTGCCTTCAGTGGTATTGTTTTTTTTCCTTTGAGCAAATGTTTCTGCTTTGGAAATATACTGCTGCCGTAGATGACGTCATCATGGGGGCCCTCTGCCTGGCGCTGTGCGCTGTACAGAAGCCTGAACACTACTGCAGCTTTATTCAGCTATTACATACCCATTTCAAACGCTAGTACCAAAAGATCTAGAAGGCCTTACCTGCAAGTTTCACACATTCGATGCATTTAAGCTCGTTGAATTCTAGAAACTCTTTAGCTGCCCTTTAACATGTTCACTGTGTCATGGGTCACTGGTAGGTCACATTGCGTATGCAAGCTGTGCGGTCATGGATACTGGTCGCACGATGAAGCCATGGGGGAGCTCAGCAAGTTTTAAACAGCAAACAAAAAGCAAATACAAGATGGCTATTGCCATCTGTTGGTAGCTTAAAGCAGCTGGTCTTGCCAGTGAGTCGCTCGTGGGTCACGTATACCGAAGAAAATACAGGGGTGGCCGACCAGTGAGCCACGATCCACAGGGATTAGGGCTCCAAACATTGCTGCTGCAGTGACCGTGTTATGGAGCACATTGGCATAAACAATTCCTTGTTAGTACTGTGCCTCTGTCCTTTCTCCAAACTCGTCTCCACCCGCTCGTCACTCCAACTAGCTCAAAGAAGCATTTTGGCAGTGGTAGGCCACTCTTTCCCTCCCCTGTGTAGCACACTTGGATCACAGCAATTCTCGTGGGTCAGACGGCAACACTGCAAAGTTTAGTGTTATGACATAATTATTACAATGCAACAGGAACAACAACTATGCAATAAAACTCGACAAAACACACATGACCCAACACCAGTTCTACCCAGCCATTAGGATAAGCGGAGTAGTGGCTAGTACAGAGAGGAAGCAATCAACAGGTCTGTGCACAGAGCCTCTGAGACAGGCTAAGAAACACCAGAAAAATCAAAATGGATTCAGCGATGGTTGTTCTAACTGTGTTTCATCACATTCAATCCACTTGGTGGTACTGAATGCCTGCCTTCCATCTCGACATTTGTTGTCACTTATGCCAAGTGCTTATTTTGCTTCCCTCGGTGGCATGTAATGCCATGTTACCAGCTTTTTCAACATGTTGCAGCAAGACAGCAATGCTGACAATAACATGAGAAGCTTTCACCTTGCCACCAGTCACAGAGAAGTTTGCAAAGATGCAGTACTTTTCATTCTTGTGGCCCGTGTAAGTCTTCAGACACTGCACAGGCAAAAGAGAGAGGTGCGCAGTAGTGAGGCACGGCAAAGCTGCTGCAGTGCAATGTGCCACCCTTCTGTCCCCGGGGAAGAATGGGGCATGTTCCACAGCCTGACACCCTTTGTTCCTTCAGACCGCAAAGGACAGCACAGACATGTTCCATTCGCCCAATTAACTGAACTTCCCTTCTCCCCCTTATCTCCCACCACACATGTAGGGCCGCCAAATAGGGTTTCCCTAGTTGATCTCTCTTGCTTTTGTTTTTTCCCTCTCTCTTATTAGTCAGCACACTCAGATATTCCCCTCCATTGTGCCCACAAACTTAGGGTACATTTATGACCAGCCTGGCATTCAGTGTCAAGAGCAAGCAAAACTTGCCCCTGCCAAAATACTGCAGTGCTAACACTTGACACAGTCCACAGCCAGTGCAACCGCAGTGATGCACTAGATGTTTACAGATAAGGGGCTAAGCACAAATTCTTTGCACTCCCATTGGCTCACAGCGAGCAACCATTTTTTCTGCCAGCACAAATTGGTGCCGCACTGATCGCACTTTCTGCCCCATTTTTTGCCAGAATCATAGCTGCGGCAGCAGATTTTGCTCACTCTTGAAACCAAATGCCCAAACTGAATAGCTATTAGACTGGCATGTGCCCATTGCTGTTGGTTGCAGTTGCCATCAGTCCCCATTCAACCAGTGCCCAGGAGACAGCAGCACTATAATCTAGTCAGACCTGAAGAATTGTCAGTGTTAATCCAAATGCATTTCTCAAGACTGGGTGTTCTCATGAATGCACACAAAAAAAAATTTCCACCCATAGGCCCAACAGTTCTGAGTTTTCTCCATGCTCTCTGTCACGGGTCTCTTTGCCTTCAGAAACATGCAACAATGCCTTATGACACAAGTTTAGTTCAATACATGCAAGACAGAATGCCTATCTAATCAAAATTACAAATAATCTCATGGTAAAACACAAAAATATGAGAGATATTTGGCCGCTGAGAGCGGAAAGTCAATTTAGACAAAGCAACCAACTTGAAAGGCTGCTCAGAGTGCTCCTATTCCTGTATGATTCTTGAAAGGGTTACATTTACTAAAATTGTAACACGCACTCGTATTTCATGATTCAAAAAAAATGCGATGCCTCTGATGGTAATCCACACAAGATTTTTCATGCTTCAATACAGAAATGCATCTTCTCATTTGGAACATCCAACCTTTATTGCAACTGCTTTGATGTCTTGACAAAGTAAATGTCACCGCCGCCTTGCTCGCATTTCCTCACCCGGCCAGAAAAACTGTCGTCCCTACTTGTTGCTCTCAATAGCCCAAATCATTTTCATGCTCGGTGCCGTCCATGGCATTTGATATTCCGCACCTCTTGAAGGCGCTGTTGAATACGGCAGAAGGCCCACAAATGTCCCGCAGTGAGGCAGCATGTTTCATCCTGTCACTTGCCGTTT